>NC_064633.1:549601952-551056952 GCF_023864275.1 Schistocerca cancellata
TAGAATTATTAAGATTCTAATTGATTGAAAATGCGGTAACACCTCCTAATTTATTAGGAATTGATCATAGAATTGCGTAAGTGAATAGGAAATATTATTTTGGTTCAATGTGGATTGGTGTTACTTACAGGTTAGCGGGTCTCCTAGAAGGTAATGATTAATTAATTAATGATGATGTTATTAATACAAATGTGATAGAATCCTTGAATGTGAAATACGTGTGGAATGTAACTTTTTGATATCCCCATGTAATCTTAAGGGATTGTTAGATCCTATTTGATGTAGGGAGAATAAATGCATTGTGGCCGTAGCTGCAGTAATAAATGGTAACACAAAATTGAATGTGAAAAACTGGTTTAAGGTTGCATTATCAACAGCAAACCCTCATCATACCCATTGAACCTAATCTGTTCCTAACTATGGAATTGCTAATAGTAGGTTAGTAATTACAGTTCCACCTCAGAATGCAACTTACGGTAAAACATTCCTAAATGCATTAGGAATAGAATTGCTGTTCCAGTTATTCAGGTGTGTGTATGTACATATAAGATCCATAGTAGATTCCTCATCCTACATGCAAATAAATGCAATAAAAAAGCAAAGGGACTTTGGTTAGTTTCAGCTAAACAAGAAGCAAAACAAGATAAGACCAAGGGAAAAGAAATAATAATAAACCAACAATAAAGTTAATGACTCATAAAATCAAATATATTAAAACTACTAATTAAAATAACCATAGATAACAAATTCAAGGCTAATCTAACTTCACATGAAATGGTTTGAGCAACAGAACACAGAGAACCTAACTTTTTTTCATCAGTCTACTGACTGGTTTGATGCGGCCCGCCACGAATTCCTTTCCTGTGCTAACCTCTTCATCTCAGAGTAGCACTTGCAACCTACGTCCTCAATTAATTGCTTGACGTATTCCAATCTCTGTCTTCCTCTACAGTTTTTGCCCTCTACAGCTCCCTCTAGTACCATGGAAGTCATTCCCTCATGTCTTAGCAGATGTCCTATTATCCTGTCCCTTCTCCTTATCAGTGTTTTCCACATATTCCTTTCCTCTCCGATTCTGCGTAGAACCTCCTCATTCCTTACCTTATCAGTCCACCTAATTTTCAACATTCGTCTACAGCACCACATCTCAAATGCTTAGATTCTCTTTTGTTCCGGTTTTCCCACAGTCCATGTTTCACTACCATACAATGCTGTACTCCAGACGTACATCCTCAGAAATTTCTTCCTCAAATTGAGGCCGGTATTTGATATTAGTAGACTTCTCTTGGCCAGAAATGCCTTTTTTGCCATAGCGAGTCTGCTTTTGATGTCCTCCTTGCTCCGTCCGTCATTGGTTATTTTACTGCCTAGGTAGCAGAATTCCTTAACTTCATTGACTTCGTGACCATCAATCCTGATGTTAACTTTCTCGCTGTTCTCATTTCTACTACTTCTCATTACCTTCATCTTTCTCCGATTTACTCTCAAACCATACTGTGTACTCATTAGACTGTTCATTCCGTTCAGCAGATCATTTAATTCTTCTTCACTTTCACTCAGGATAGCAATGTCATCAGTGAATCGTATCGTTGATATCCTTTCACCTTGTATTTTAATTCCACTCCTGAACCTTTCTTTTATTTCCATCATTGCTTCCTCGATGTACAGATTGAAGAGTAGGGGCGAAAGGCTACAGCCTTGTCTTACACCCTTCTTAATACGAGCACTTCGTTCTTGATCGTCCACTCTTATTATTCCCTCTTGGTTGTTGTATATGACCCGTCTCTCCCTATAGCTTACCCCTACTTTTTTCAGAATCTCGAACAGCTTGCACCATTTTACATTGTCGAACGTTTTTTCCAGGTTGACAAATCCTATGAAAGTGTCTTGATTTTTCTTTAGCCTTGCTTCCATTATTAGCCGTAATGTCAGAATTGCCTCTCTCGTCCCTTTGCTTTTCCTAAAGTCAAACTGATCGTCACCTAGCGCATTCTCAATTTTCTTTTCCATTCTTCTGTATATTATTCTTGTAAGCAGCTTCGATGCATGAGCTGTTAAGCTGATTGTGCGATAATTCTCGCACTTGTCAGCTCTTGCCGTCTTCGGAATTGTGTGGATGATGCTTTTCCGAAAGTCAGATGGTATATCGCCAAACTCATATATTCTACACACCAACGTGAATAGTCGTTTTGTTGCAACTTCCCCCAATGATTTTAGAAATTCTGATGGAATGTTATCTATCCCTTCTGTCTTATTCGACCGTAAGTCCTCCAAAGCACTTTTAAATTCCGATTCTAATACTGGATCCCCTATCTCTTCTAAATCGACTCCTGTTTCTTCTTCTATCACATGAGACAAATCTTCACCCTCATAGAGGCTTTCAATGTATTCTTTCCACCTATCTGATCTCTCCTCTGCATTTAACAGTGGAATTCCCGTTGCACTCTTAATGTTACCACCGTTGCTTTTAATGTCACCAAAGGTTGTTTTGACTTTCCTGTATGCTGAGTCTGTCCTTCCGACAATCATATCTTTTTCGATGTCTTCACATTTTTCCTGCAGCCATTTTGTCTTAGCTTCCCTGCACTTCCTATTTATTTCATTCCTCAGCGACTTGTATTTCTGTATTCCTGATTTTCCCGGAACATGTTTGTACTTCCTCCTTTCATCAATCAACTGAAGTATTTCTTCTGTTACCCATGGTTTCTTTGCAGCTACCTTCTTTGTACCTATGTTTTCCTTCCCAACTTTTGTGATGGCCCGTTTTAGAGATGTCCATTCCTCTTCAACTGTACTGCCTACTGCGCTATTCCTTATTGCTGTATCTATAGTGTTAGAGAACTTCAAACATATCTTGTCATTCCTTAGTACTTCCGTATCCCACTTCTTTGCGTATTGATTCTTCCTGACTAATGTCTTGAACTTCAGCCTACATAAAGTAATTCAAATTCGAAGATCAGCTAGCAGTCATTAGTGTATAAACACCTAATCATATAAAACATAAAAAATAAGAACCCATTAGAAAGGAACACGTGTAAGTCAAATAAGGAAAATTACCCAAACAGCCAAAGAAATTATTAAATTGAAAACATAAAAAATAAAGAAAATAATTAGATATAATATGAAAAGGCAGCTCCTGACAAATTAACTTGATAGCATCACAAAAAGGTTGAGGTATACCAACAAATCCTACCTTATTTGGCTATAACCTAAAACCTTACACTCCAATAAAATTAAAAAAGCCACACTAATTAAAAAACAAATAACCAACAGAAGAAAATTTAAAACAAATAAATGATCATAAAGTATCAATACTATTTGTAGAAAAAATCTACATAAATGAGTTCTAAATTCCACACATTACTCTGTCAAAATAGCAGTCAATTAAAATCAACCAATAACATAAAAAATATTTTACCCATATGCTCCTTTCATACTAATATGGGTAAATAATCTTAGGATAGAAACCAACCTGGCTCATGCCGATCTGAACTCAGATCATGTAAGAATTTAAAGGTTGAACAGACATAATTACTGGGCTCCCACACCCAAAATTTTTCTTAATTCAACATTGAGGTCGCAATCTGCTTTGTCAGTATGAGCTCTCAAAAACAGTTATGCTGTCGTTCCTAAGGTAACTTAATCTTATGATCATAAATTACGGATCTGAACCACAAACATAAATCGGTGATATAATAATGAATTTATTTATTCTTCATGTCACCCCAACAAAACATTATCATCAAATATAGAAAGATCAACAAAAAACTATATAAAAATAGAATGTTAAACTGTACAGGATCTTCTCGTCCTAAAGATAAATTTAAGGCTTTTGACTTAAAAGTTAAATTCAAAAATTTATTAAGAGGCATTTCATTTCTCATCAAGCCATTCATTCCAGCCACTAATTAAGATACTACTGATTATACTACCTTTGCACGGTCAAAATATTGTGTCCCTTTAAAAATTTATGCATTGAGCAGGCGAGACCTCAAAATATTTTCAAGAGGACATGTTTTCAAGGGTTATACATTGTAGAATTAACAGATTGCAATCCTCTGTAATGCATGAAAGCCTTTTATATTGAACAGACCCTTACTACTCCAGTCTTAGAACACAAGGAGTTTGATGCAAACTATTGCAAGCATTATCGTCAGTCATCCTTGGAATACAAAACTCATTTTCTACAGTTGTGGCTATTGCTAAATTTCTGTAAGAGCTATGATATTGAGAGATTTTCTTTCTTAAAATAATGAAAAACCATGGCCATTCAAAGAGAACAACCCTACAATGGTCGAAGGCAATCACTCTTTGCTGGTTCATGTTCGACTCTTTTATTAACTCTAGATCTGATAGCTCAGAAGTATTATGTGGAGACACTAATGGAGTGATGGTGTATCATGGGGAACTGAGAAAATAATTACACTGCATATTTGGTACAGGTTTCTCTTGTTAAGTGCATCAAGGAGCTAAAATTGTACATATTTTTCCCCCTGTGGTTTCTGGGGTAAGAATAGGCCCGCGGTATTCCTGCCTGTCATAAGAGGTGACTAAAAGGAGTCTCAAACGTTTCGGTCTTATGTGATGGCCCCCTCTTGGGTTTGACCTCCATTTAACCAAATTTCCATTGTTAGTGCGTGCCATTTGGGGAAGGACGCCTTATGTGGTGTTTTTCTATTGGTCCATCATGCTCCACCATCTTGCATGTTACCTATTGTCATGTGGCAGGATTTACACCCAACGTCTTCTGGGTTGCCTCCTTCTCGTCGAGTGCGCAATCCCCTTCTTAGCGCCCACGACAACTGTGGACCCTTTCAACACCTAAAGTCCAGCACGGTAGCAAGTCCGTTGTGGGGGGGGGGGGGGGGGTTGTCATGTACCCTCTTGGTGGTAGCCCCCTGACCACGCAGGGATCGCACTACAGATGCCAGAGCTGTTTCCTCCCCATGCATGCCAAGGAGTATGTGCCCATCTTGTCTGGGGCACAGGGACTCCGGGCAACGGGATATCGGCCGGGTACCCGTTGCTTTGGCTGGGTGGCGCCCTTGGGGAGAGCCCTCGTTCGGAGTAGGTGGCATCTGGGCGGATGTGGCGCAATGAAGCGCAATAAATCACACCAAGCTGGTGGTCGCACGGCCACCAGCGTCTCTAAGCGAGGCAGAGTTGACTTTGATGCTGCGCAATATGACCCTCAGTCGTTCCCCTCATTGGCTGCGCCATGGGAGGGACGCGGATCTAGTGCCAAGCGGGAGTCTTACGTACCACAATACCTTGTCTGCAGCAGGACTGATTGTGACTCCTTTCTTACGACGAAGCCTCTGTTTTTTGTGGAACACCTAGAGGATAAGTTTGGGGAAGTGACGGGGTTGTCTAAGATGAGGAATGGGTCCATCCTCCTCAAGACGTCCTCCCCAGCCCAGTCGCGAGCGTTGCTCTTGTGTGATAAGCTGGGTGACGTCCCTGTTACCGTCACTCCCCATAGTAGCTTAAATATGGTCCAGGGGATTATTTACCATCGTGACCTATTGTTGCAATCCGACGTCGAGCTGAGAGCCGACTTGGAACGATGTGGTGTACATTTTGTCCGTCGTGTACATCGAGGGCCCAAGACTAACAGGGTGGCCACCGGTGCCTTTAACTTGGCCTTCAAGGGAGCTGTATTGCCCGAAAAGGTCAAGGTAATGGTTTACCGTTGTGACGTCAAGCCATATGTCCCTCCCCTGATGCGGTGCTTCCAGTGCTGGAAGTTTGGGCACATGTCCTCCCGTTGCCCCTCCAGCGCCACATGCCGAGATTGCGGACGCCCCTCTCATCCCGATTCTCCATGTGCGCCTCCGCCTGTATGTGTCAACTGTGAGGAGCACCACTCTCCATGCTCGCCGGATTGCCCCGTCCTTCATAAGGAGTGGAAGATAATGGAATTTAAGACCCTGGACCGGCTCACTTATCGAGAGGCCAAACTGAAATTTGAAAGGTTGTATCCTGTTCCCTTCGAACATCTTATGCTGCAGCCACGTTATCGTCGCCCTCGTGAGCGGCAGTTGTCGCCTCATCTGTGCCGCCTTCAGTGGGCCCTCGGGGCCGTGCCTCTCTGTCTGCCCCCCTAGTGTCTGGGGGCAAGCCTTCCTCTGTTGCCCCCTTAGCAGTTGGGGGCAAACCCTCTTCTGTCGCTCCCCCCACGCTTACTTCGGGAGTGACATCTGCTCAAAAACCGGGGGGCTCGATCCCTTCCCCTCCTTCTCCGCCGGCGTTGCCTCTGCCAGTTCCTCTCTCGCAGAAGGGGTCCCTTGGGGCTCTCCCTTCCTCCGTTTCTTCTCCTACCCAGCCAGATGTCAGCCAGTGGCTGAAGGTTCCACCACCTGCTGGTTGTAGGGCTTCTGCATCGTCGTCAGCCTCAGACGCTCCTTCAGAGAAGCTCTCCCAGCCCTCTAACCTTAAGGGCAGGCCCGAGAAGAAGGAACGAAACGCGTCCAAGAAGAAGGACGTTCCGGCGGTTTCAGTACCGCCTGCTGTAAATAATTCTGGCTCTGGGGATGAGGTGGAGATCCTCGCCTCTGCCACGGATCTCGCCCTCACGGCACCCTTGGGGGCCTTTCCTATGGACACAGCTGACTTTCCCCCGGTGGCGGCAGTTGGCTCTGAGGCGCCGTCTGCCTCTTAGTCGCCTTCACGCCCTCCCAGTCCCTACTGCTTCCATTCTCCAGTGGAATTGCGGCGGTTATTTCCGCCACCTACCTGAGGTCCGGATGCTTCTGAGTGTTTCCCCTGTTCTCTGCATTGCTCTGCAGGAAACTTGGTTTCCAGCAATGCGGACCCCTGCACTTCGCGGTTATCAGGGATACTATAAGAACCGCGCTGCCTGTCAATGAGCATCAGGTGGAGTTTGCCTCTTTGTTCACCACTCTGTCTGTAGCTCGCCAGTACCCCTTCTGACGCCTTTAGAGGCAGTCGCTGTCAGGGTTGAGCTCTCGCTGGCTATTACTGTTTGCTCTGTTTACATTCCTCCGGATGGGGAGCTCCCCCGACATGTCTTGGCTGCGCTGCTGCCTCAACTCCCGCCACCATTGCTGCTTCTGGGCGATTTCAATGCCCACAACCCTCTATGGGGTGGGACTGTCTCCGATGACCGCGGTCGTGCCGTGGAGCATGTGTTGGCTCAGCTCGACCGTAGCCTCTTGAACACCGGTGTGGCCCATGGCTCGTTCTCAACCATCGATCTCTCTGTTTGCAGCCCCGGACTTGTCCCATCCCTCCACTGGAGAGTGCATCCTGACCTGTGTGGTAGTGACGATTTTCCCATCTATTTGTCACTGCCCCAGTGTCATTCTTCTGGGCGCCTGCCCCGCTGGGCTCTCAATAGGGCTGACTGGCCGGCCTTTACTTCCGCTGCAACCATTGAGTCTCCCCCACAGGGTGACATTGACGAGGTGGTCTGTGTCTTGACCACGTCAATCATTTCTGCGGCCGAGGCTGCCATCCCCCGCTCTTCTGGACTCCCTCGGTGTAAGGCTGTACCCTGGTGGTCGCCGGAGATTGCTGAGGCTATTCGCGACCATAGGTGGGCTCTCCAGCGTCATAGGCGGCACCCGTCTCTGGAGACCCTCATCGCCTTTAAGAGGCTCCGTGCCTTGGCCCATCGTCTTATTGCACGGCATAAGCAGGAGTGCTGGGAGAGCTATGAGAGCTATGTCTCATCCTTGGGCTCCCATGTCTCCCCCTTGCTCGTGTGGTCCCGGATCCGGCGGATTTATGGATACCAGACCCCTATGAGTGTCCCTGGGATCTCCCTGGACGGCGCTATCTGCACGGATGCTGCCGCCATTGCTGAACACCTTGCCGCGCACTTTGCTACGAGCTCTGCGACTGCAACTTACCCCCCCGCCTTTTGCTCTCTAAAGGAGCGAGCCGAGCTGACGCCGTTATCATTCCACATGCGTCGTTCTGAAAAATACAATGCCCCTTTCAGCGAGAGGGAATTCCTCGCTGCCCTCGCCGATTGCCCTGATACAGCACCAGGACCAGACTGTATCCACGCGCAGATCCTGAAGCATCTCTCCAGGGACTGCCAGAGACACATTCTCACCATCTTTAACCGCATTTGGAGCGAGAGTGTGTTCCCATCGCAATGGCGAGAGGGTGTTATTGTCTCCATCTTGAAGCCTGGTGTGGACCCACTGGCAGTGTACAGCTATAGTTCCATTACCCTCCCCAACATTTTGTGCAAATTGCTCGAACGTATGGTGGGGCGGCATTTGGGTTGGGTCTTTGAGTCGCGCGGTCTCCTCGCTCCATCCCAGGGTGGCTTCTGTCGGGGCCGGTCTGCTGCGGACAATTTGGTGTGGCTGGAATCTGCTATCTGTACGGCCTTTGCCCGATGTCAGCATCTCGTTGCTGTATTTTTTGATCTGCGGAAGGCGTATGACACCACATGGAGGCATCACATCCTTGCTACGTTGCATGAGTGGGGTCTTTGTGGTCAGCTCCCAGCTTTTCTTCAAACCTTTTTATTGTGCCGCTCTTTCCGGGTGCAAGTCGGTGCCGCCTCTAGTTCATCTTATACGAAGGAAAATGGGGTCCCGCAGGGCTCGGTGTTGAGCGTCTCCTTATTTCTAGTGGCCATTAATGGTCTGGCTGCAGCCGTGGGGTCGTCGGTGTCTCCTTCTTTGTATGCCGATGACTTCTGCATCTCATTTAGCTCCACGACTACGGGCATCGCCGAACGCAGGCTGCAAGTAGCCGTTCGCAAGGCAGCATCATGGGCTCTGACTCATGGTTTTCAGTTCTCTGCAGCCAAGACTCGAGTTATGCACTTCTGCAGGCGTCGGACGGTCCATCCTCATCCTGAACTTTTCCTCGACTGCCATCTTCTTGAAGTGGTGGACACTAGCCGCTTCTTAGGACTCGTCTTTGATGCCCGGCTCACATGGGTTCCTCATATTACTCAGCTGAAGCAAAAGTGCTGGTGGCACCTCAACGCCCTCCGCTGCCTGAGCCACACGTCTTGGGGTGCAGATCGCTGCACGCTGTTGCGATTGTACAGAGCCCTTGTGCAGTCCAGGCTTGATTATGGGAGCCTGGCCTATGGGTCTGCATCACCCTAAGTGTTGACGTTGTTGGACCCCATACACCACTGTGTGGTTTGGCTTGCAACTGGTGCTTTCCGTACGAGGCCCGTGGATAGTCTACTGGGGGAGGCCGGGGTTCCCCCGCTGCATATTCGCCGCCATCGACTGCTCGCCGACTATGCTGTCCACGTGCATTGCTCGCCGGGCCATCCCAATCATCGCCTGCTTTTCCCTGCCATGGTCCTCCATCTGCCTGAATGGCGACCTCGGTCTGGGCTTTCCATAGCTGTCCGCGTCCAGTCCCTGCTGTCGGAACTGGGGTCGTTCCCTCTTCTGCCTCCCTTCCGGGTCCGTGCACCTACGCCTCCCTGGTGTTTGCCCCGGCCGTCCGTCCGTCTGGACTTGGCACAGGGACCCAAGGACTCGGTTCCGCCTGTGGCCCTCCGTCGCCGTTTTCTTGCGCTCCTCGCCTCATTTTCGGGCTGTGAGACTCTCTACACTGATGGTTCCCTGGTTGATGGTCGCACTGCCTACGCTTTTGCTCACGCTGCCCATGTTGAACAGCGCTCCTTGCCGGCTGGCTGCAGTATTTTTACTGCAGAGCTGGTGGCCATATTGCGTGCTCTTGAGCATATGCGTTCCTGCTCAGGTACGTCCATCGTCATCTGCAGTGACTCCCTGAGCGGCCTCCAGGCCATCAACCACTGCTATACCTCTTCTCATCAATGCCCCAGCTTTGGAGATCGGCCTCCCGGCTCGTGATCAGCAGTTGGTGTTGCGCCGTAAGGTGCTTGGGATGTGGACTGATGAGTGGCGTGGCCTGACATCCCCGAATAAACTGCGGGCTGTTAAGGAGACGACCGATGTGTGGCAGTCCTCCCTGCGGGCTTCTCGCAGGGACTCTGTCGTCTTGTGTCGGCTCCGCATCGGCCATACCTACCTGACGCACGGCCATCTTTTGTGTCATGAGGATCCCCCCGTGTCGGTGTGGGTCCCGGCTGATGGTCACTCACATTTTGTTGGAGTGTCCCCGACTGCGCACCCTCCGGCAGTCTTTTAATCTCCTGGACACTTTGCCTTTGGTTTTATGCGACGATGCCTCCATGGCTGACGACGTTTTAATTTTTATCCGTGGTAGTCCTTTTTATGGTTCCATTTAGGGAGGTCCTGCACGTTTCCCTTTCTGCCTCTCTTGTCCTCGAGTCTCTCATAATTGGTTGCAGATTTTAGTGTGTAGTCGGATGGTTGACTCTTTCCCTTTTTTTTTGTTCTCGTGGTCAGTCAACCAGTCTCCGGCCATCTTCTTCTCTTCTGTTTCTTTCTGTCTGGTGTTCATCTGTACTCTTCTTGTCTGTAGTGTTCATTGCCGCATTTGTGTTCTTTCAGTGCCTGGGGGGGAGTCTCCTTCCCCTTGGGGTTTTACCTGCTCCGCACATTTTCGTCTCGCCTGTTTTTGGAATGGGGGACTGATGACCTTAGCTGTTTAGTCCCCCTTAAACATCCCAACAACCACCACCACCTGTACATATTCTAAAATGTCACAATGTGACTATGTATATGTCTGTGTAGCAAATCTTTGTCTTATATTTTTATTTGTTTATGTTTTTTAACAGTGCATATGACGACTTGGCATTTATTCCAGTATGCTTCGATTTGCAACATGGTGGGTGAATAGTACATGCTTATTGAAATGTCTGGGCTGTTGCTTGTAGGCTGTTCAAAACTGTTTCCTGTGTTTCTGGGTCATTACTTCAGTATTTCACTGTCAGTCAGTCTTGTTTATGTTCATTAGGACAGCGATTCCTGAAGATATGTTTGTTTAAATCTATTTGAGAGTACACACAAGCATTTGCTGATAAACTGCAAATGTTGTCATAAACACTTAACAGTATGTTAATTGAAATGAGAACAATCATTCAGTTATCATTTGTGAAACAAAGTATGATATTTAGTTCATGTTTTTTGTCAGATAACTGGTGCTGTTTTGTCCCAGAGAGAAAAACAGCTCTCAATCATTTGTAAAATAATGAAAATATAAATACCAATAATATTTGTGACTGAAGAGGAAAGAGTACTTACAAAATGCTGGAACAGAAAGGACTAGAACATGGCTGAAGCAAACAAATTTAAAAGAGCATAAAAATGCTAAGTTTATAGCCTTTAGATGTATGATAAAGCAACTGATTAAATATTCTAAAGCTCAAAATTCAGCAAATGTTTCTTGATTTGTGCATCTGTCAGTCCTCCAGTTCTTGTTTCATCAAACATTTAGTAGATTTTCCTTTTGTATCATAATTGGTGTGAATTTTGTATACATAATGCCAGCAATTCACAGGTGCTAGAATTAAAAAGTGTTTGTATTTGCAGATAGTGTCTAAGGACTTACTAATAGTTGTGCCTAAAATATGGAATAGAATGCCAGTTCTAAAAACATTGTTTGTCTTAGATACTTAATAATAACAATAATAATAACAATAATAATAATAATAATAATAATAAAGTGATGGTTGTGTAATGATAAGTTACTTACTTACAGTTTACACACGACACAGTCCAGCCAGCACCAACTGAAGATTGTGTGTTGGACTGTCCCAAGACAGATAAGCCATGTGCATTATCCACTTGCTGTGGGCCATCGAAACATGTGAGTCGCAGAATCAGCTCCCTTGTCACCGCTGTGTAATGTGCTTTGATTAAAATGCTTCGGTTCTTAAAGGGTTTCCTTCTTTCTTCTTTCTCTGTCAAAATTTGGCTGTACTTTGTATGTTTTAGTCTACAGTACTTGTTCTGGAATCTTTTGTCAGCCTTTTTGTATGTTTTTTTCTTTTTTCTTGATACTTTGTACTTTCCTGTAGAATCTGTGAATATATGTATTTTTTCTTTAGAGAATATATTGAAATGATAGATGAAACAACTTCTGTAACTTTTTTCCTTGTACTTCAAAGTAGAGCATGAATGGTGAAAGGGATAAAGGTATGTTGCCATAGTTGCTGTCATTGCATATGGTGTATGATGCATATTTAATGGAGCGTGGGATTATATTTTATCAGCATTATAAAATGAATGTGTGCATGCTTGCGTAATGGCAGAAGGAACTTACCTCTCACATTGTGTGTGCATGGAACTAATATTTCAGAACAAATATTTAAAATCATGCTATTGTAAATATTTTCTAATACGAGCATGATATGGAAACTTGCATGATCCGTTGCTGTCAAACTCTTTTATCATGGACAATGCATATTGCATCCATAGTGTACAATAGTAGCTTTTGGTGATACTCCAGTGTTTTTTAAGTTTAATCTCGCAAGTCTTGATTTATCGTTGCTGTTTGTTTTCTGCCAAAGAGATTTTAGAATTTGTGTATGTGAATTAAACAGTAAATTACAATGTAATTGGATAGATAAAAAATTTACTCGCCAAGCGGCGACAGAACACGCACATAAAAAATACTGTAATTATGCAGCCTTTCGAAGCCAGTAGCTCCTTCTTCTGACAGAAGGGTTGAAAGGGAAGGAAGAAGGGTGAAGGAAAGGGCTAGAGAGGTCTAGGAAAAGGGGTACATTTCAGAAAAGTTTCCCAGAACTGCGGGTCAGGGGAGACTTACTGGACGGGATGAAGAGGAGAGACTGATTATTGGGGACTGCACCAGATGAGATTTGAAAACTCGAGGGCTTAAAGGTAGAAGACAGAGTATTATGCAAGACAGAGATTTCTGCTAAAACATCAGGAACTAGTTAGTAAGAGTGGAAAGCTAAGTGCATTGTATATAACAGAGATGGAAGGAGGATGGTGAAAAATAGACAGACAAGCAAAGGAAACATGTAGAAAACTAAAACAGGGTCAATAAAAGAGTAGTTACTGTGAAGAAATGCTCATATGGAAGAAATTAACATAAATTTAGGCCAGGGGGCTGGTGAGAACCAGGGACATGTTGTAACACCACTTCCCACTTTCGGAGTTCTGAGAAACAGATTTCTGGGGGAAGAGTCCAAATGGTGCCTGTGGCGAAACATGCACCAGGTCACACTGTTGTGTTACAGAGGATGCCGTGCAACAGGATACAGTATACAAGGTATCCCTGTGTCCATTCATCCTAATTGATAATTTGGTGATAGTCATGCCATGTAAAAGCCCAAACAGCATTTACATAACAGCTGTTATATGGCATGCTGTTTCACAGGTGTGTCTCCATTTGATAATGTGTTTTCCACCTACAGGGCTGGTTTAGGTGGTGGTAGGGGAGGTGCGTAGGGCAGTGTTGCAGTGGGTACGGTCACAGGGGAAGGAGCCATAGGGTAGGGAGATGTGTGCAGATGGAGCATAGGGTCTGACAGGGATGTTGTGGAGGTTTGGAGGGTGGCAAAATCTCGAACAGAATGAATCTCATTTCAGGACATGATTTGAGAAAGTCTTGGGCTTGTCAAAGTAGCTTATTTAATACGTTCACAGACAAGGATAATACTGAGTCACCAATGATATGCTCCGAAGTTGTTTTTTGAAGGGATCAGCAGTACCAGGAGTGGATGTGAAGGCTGAGGGGATAGTGGTGGCGTAATGCTGTAAAAAGTCTGCATCTGAGTAAATACATTTGCCTTAAATGCCAAGGCTGTATGGGAGGGAACATCTGACATGGCAAGGATGGCAGCTGTCAAAATGTAAGTACTGTTGTTTGTATGTTTAATGTGGACAGAAGGCATAGCTGGCCTTCGGTGAGGATGAGATCAATCTCGAGGATAGTGGAACAATATTCGGAGTAGGATCACGTGAAATTTAGTTGGACTAATGCATTTAGAGATTCCAGGAATTTTAACAGGTCAGCCTCGTCAAGAGTCCATATAGCAAAGATGGCATCAATGTATCTAAACCAAACCATGGACTGAAGACTTATGGATCCTAGGAAAGCCGCCTCCAAATGACCTATGAAAAGGTTAGCATAGGAAGGAGCAATCTTGGTTCCTGTGGCTGTACCCCTGACATGTTTGTATGTCTGGCCCTCAAAGGTGAAGCAGTTGTTTGTAAATATAAAGTTGATTAAGTTGAGCAGGAAGGACACCATAGGTTTGGAATCAAGTGGATGCTGACTGAGGAAATGCTCAGCACCAGACCGACCATGTACATGGGGGATGTTGGTATAGAGGGAGGTAGCTTCACTAGTGACAAGCAAGATGTGTTATGGAATTGGGACGGGTACAGATTTCAGACGATCTAGGAAATGGTTGGTATCTTTGATATAGGGGGGGGGGGAGTCTTTGTGCTGTGAGTTGCAGGTGCTGATCAACTAAGGCAGATATATGTTCTGTGGGTGCTTTGAAGCCAGCAACTATAGGATGGCCAGAACGACTGGGTTTGTGGATGTTAGGAAGAAGGTAAAAGGTGGGGGTGCATAGATTGCTTGGGGTAAGAAGTTCTATGGATTGAGATGTTGGTCCTTGTGAGGGGCCTGTGGTTGTAACAAGGGACTGCAGGTCAGTTTGAATCACAGGGATGGAATTAATGGCAGTTGGTATATGTAGAGGTTCCAGACAGCTGGTGTAGGCCATCACTATCATACTCCTTTTGGTCAAGTGCTACAACATGTCCTTGGTTCTCACCACCCACCTGTCCTTAATTTATGTTAATTTCTTCCATATCAGCATTTCTTCTCAGTAAATACTCCTTGCTTAACTATGTTTTAGTTTTCTACATCTTTCATTTTCTTACCTGACTATTTTTCGCTGTCCGCCTCCCACCTCTGTTATGTACAATGAACGTAGCTTCCCACTCTCATTAATTCGTGCATGATGTTTTAGCAGTAATCTGTCTTGCATATTACTCTGTCTTCCACCTTTAAGCTCTCAGATTTTCAAATTTCATCCAGTGCAGTGCAGTCTTTCCTTCTCATCCCATGCAGTAAGTCTCCCGTGACCTGCAGTTCTGAGTGACTTTTCCAAAATCTATCCCTTTCCCTAGACCTCTCCAGTCCTTTTCCTTCACCCTCTTCCTTCTTTTTCAACCCTTCTGCTGGAAGGAGCTAATAGCTCAGAAAGATTGCTTAATTATAACCCTTTTTTTATACGCGTGTTCTGCTGCCACGTGGTGAATAGATTTTTTATCTATTCAGTTACAACATATTGTCAGAAATTGTTTTCATTGTTATAAACAATAAAATACACTCTACGACTTACATTAACGAACATACACACAGTAACACTGAACTGAAGAGATTTGAAATATGCTAAACTAACATAGATCCTAATACAGTTAGTGATATTCAGAGTGTGGGTGTAGAAATTAAGCCTTTCAGGTTCATGGATTACTGAATAGCTGTTTTACAGTGGTAGCATAGTATGTTGGTGTGAATGTGCTTAGCAGAAATTGATCCGGCAAACTGAGGCAGTTTAGATTGAAGTATTGGAATCAACATTCAGATGTATTAATGCTGTGAGATGGCTCATAGATGATGGTCAAGAGCTTGTTAAATAGGTTACAAGTCCCCCAAAACATTTACAGTGTTCCAGTAAAGGTCAACTGGATGTAAAATTGCTCATTGTTGCTACCAAATATTTTGATAAAATGTTTTAAGAAATGGATGCACCACATCCAAACAACTATGCGCGGACGTTGAGGTTGCAAGTAAATATTCATACTCACAATTAAAGTTCACAAACTTCTTAGATAATGCGAGTGCATGAATGTCAGTAAATGTCTGGTAGTGGTCTTTTTGGTGAGTATTATAAAAGGATACTGTTTGGAAAACCACATGTAAATTATTGTTGTTCTGCACTACTAGTTCTTTGTTGAGACAAGTTCCCCAATCTGGATGATGGAGACTTTGTTTCGAAAGACACTCATGGGAACTTGCTAGTGTACAGTTTCAAGGCTTCTCATTGCAAAATTATGCACCCAGTATGATTATTTTATACAACACAAGAACTGAGGCTTGCAGCTGTCTAAATTCATTCAAGTGCCTTGTTCATTTAGCTAGATATTAAACCACCACGTTGACAATTTTGAAAATACCCTTCTTACTGCTGCCTGTTATTGGAAGCTCATTGAGTCTTCTAACCACAGTCCCGATCAATTTGAGTTGGATATAGTGGAAGATTAATGTGCATGCATAGGTGTAAGTGAACCACTGTCTTCTCACATTCCTTAAACAAAAATACTGCTTTGCTTAATCTTGTGTGACACCATCTTTCTACTAGTTTCCACACATTGCAATAATATGTGCTTGGGAGATTCAGATGCCTTGATGACAGGTAATCTGAGTCCTTGAATATAAATATTCTCCTTTGTCCCTTTTCTTTTTTAGAGAAGGTTTGGAGATTAATTTCTCAGCATCGTTGTTTAAAATCCTAATATTGTATTTGACAGGGCTGTGACATTTCATCAATCTGAAGCAGAGGCAAGTTTTTGAAGTTGCCAGTAAAGCATTTTATACCAGCATGACATGATCAAGTTCTCTTTTCTGGTGAAATCTGTACCACCAAGTTATGTGGCCCCATTATTAAGAAACTGGACTTGTATTCAAGAGAAATGGCATTTAAATTATTTTCCTCTGCCCATTGTCTACTGCCGCCCCCCCTCCCCTCTTCTCTCTCTCTCTCTCTCTCTCTCTCTCACACACACACACACACACACACACACACACACACACACACACAGAGAGAGAGAGAGAGAGAGAGAGAGAGAGAGAGAGAGAGAGAGAGAGAGAGTGCCTTCTAAGACAGTGTTCAAATATTTAACTCTTTCTGCTGCCACAGATGTGCTCCTGCATTCTGTGCTGAGCACAACTTTGTTGTAGCTGTACTGCTTGCCAAATGCGGATGCCTATGTGCTGAGGGATGGCATTCTGGCAACTATTAAATATTTATTGTTTCATTTTAAGACAACTATTGGCTGGAAAAAAAGTGATTTTTGTACATCTTCCAGACTGATGTTTTCGCTTGACAAAGAACTGAATTTCTTTTCATTATTGATCATAGTTACTGCACTACATCAAATTAAGTAAAACATTGGATGCTGTTTTAAAGTTCACAGAGGTATCAAAACTTTGCATAATCGTTGTATATGGTTGATTGCAGCTTGTGCAGTGCAATGTATGAAATGAACATAAGATATCAAAGTATTATTTAAAATTCAGAGCAGAATTGTACCTCATTTCATTCTCAGGTTACTGATTTTTGATATCCGATGGACGGTCACGCACGACCCGCCAATTTCTGTCCTGTGAATGCGATTATGTGGTCATAACAATTGTCATATTTCATAAACTGTTCAGAATATCAAAACGAACTTTTTTTGTAAATGGCGACATGCAAAGATGCACATACATTGTTAGATAAATACCAAAACTTTTTCATTCCCCAAGATATGGAAGTAACTCGTATACAGCAGTGAGAGGTTGGCTGTTCAGATGCATACGAATGATAATAGCTCTGTGGGAAAACTCAAGTGGCACGCATATAAGTGTCCACACCACTTGGAGAATGGCAGAGCAGAATGTATATACACGTCCACAGCAGTGAAATTGTTAATGATGTTTACAAGTCACTAAAATGTAATTCTCTTTTGCAAACACTCTCTTTCATGTAAGGGGCAGTCAAAAAGTTTCTATTCAGAGGCCATAAAGTCCAGAATTGATATGCCAGTCAGGCAAAATCACCAAGAGCATTGAGGCAGTCATCTCACTGGGGCAATAGGTTGAAGATACCCCTTTGGAGAAACACTGTATCCTGCTGTGTGAAGAAGTCTGTCACCACGTGTGGTACACCTGTGTCTGACAGGAATTTTCAAACCTTTAAAGCCTGTTTTAAGGGACTAAAGTGTGATGATCACATGGAGAGAGATTAGGACTATAGGGCAGGTGCTAGTGTCCCAACTTGAGTTGACATAACATCTGCATTATGACATTGTGGTGTGGGGATGTTCATTATCATGAAACAGCAGCAACCCATGTCACACACCATTTTACAATGATGGTTTTCAACAGATATACTGCCCCTTATACATTCTTCATTCCCCAATTAATGCCTGCCAGTGTTTCTTTCGGCAGTCACGAAAAGAATAAAAGCATGTTGGTTCTGTTTGGACATAATGTAACCATACTTAAATCTACTACATTTATTGCATGCAAGTCAAAAAGACACGAATGCATCACTAATCCCTTGTCTACATGTCGGTGCTTATATACCCACATCGGAGTCACACTATGTTGCATATACACTGCACCAACACCGTCAAATGGAAACATCTTCATAACCACTTATATCTCAGAACTGGTTTCAGGCTTTCCACTAGAGCCGGTAAGTCATCATATGCAGTCCACCATGTTACTTGATGTCTGTTCTTAACAGAAGAAAATTGCACCAAGGCCACATTGTCCCCGAATCCTTGTGTTATTTGAGGTAGATATATTGTTCTGTACCAACAGAAATTCAAGTGTGTATGGTAATTTCATAGATTAGCTGTAAAGTATACGAAACCTGTTATGCAGAATCAAAATGTTGTTATCCAAAAGCTAACAGAGGCTGTGAAGTTTGTTTCATTCTGTTAACAACTGAAACAACCCACACAGAGTAGTGAATCCATAGACTAAACATGATATCTGTTTTCCATTCAGTTATCAAAATTATGACTAGAATAACATTAGCAAATACATTGCCATGAAATAATGCTAATTTGTAATTCGTTTGAAGACTTCGTGGTAGGCAGGACACAGCATATTATCTCAGTCAGAAGAATTAACAGGCCATGCCATGTGTGCAATATCTTCCATTTCCAAGAAAACACCAACCACCTGTGCTCTGTGAGTTTGAGCATTATTGTCCATCAATACGAAGTATGGGCCCACTGTACCTCACAACCACCACACGAGGTCCCAAGATCTCATCATGATACTGACAGCAGTTAAATTTTTTCGATTCACCCGTACAATTTCATGAAGAGCTGTTAGAGTGGTCAGCATAATCCCTGCCACACCGTTGCGGATCCTCCTTGATATGGTCTCTTTCCACATTATTTGGGTCCCAAAGTCATGTTCCACATTCCCTCCAAAGGTGAATCCATCGAGACTTACTCTCCAGACCAATTCCTGACTCATCTGTGAAAAGAACATTGGCCCACTGCTCAATCGTCCAGGTGGAATGTTGATGACTCCACTCTTAGATTCTTCCTTTTGTGAAGGCGTGTCAGAGGTGTAAATGCAGCAAGTCAGCAACAATAAAGGCCACTCTGCCAAAGCCTTCTTTACACCATTTGACTCTATACAACACACCCAATGGATGCTGCGAAGTCAGATGCCAGTTGCCATGCAGTGCTAAGGCAATACCACTGTGGCCTTACAGCCAAATAGTTTCTCCTCTTTCAGATGTTACACATAGTCGGCCCTGCCATGGTTTTTGGGATACAGTTTCAGTCTCTCTCTAAGCTATCACCACATCTGAGAAACAACAGAACGATTCACTTTAAGCCATTGGGCCACATGAGTTTGTGCTTGTCCTGCTTCTATTCCTCCTATGTCTCTCCACCGCAGAGTGTCTGGCTGGCGTCTCCTCTGTGCCATTCTGCACCATCTGTAACATCATCTGTGTACACAGTAATTATGGATGTGGGACTGCCTGACAAACACTACCCCGTTTGATGGGTGCCCTGACGTCATTGCTGGCATTGTTGTCCATTGATTGGAATGCCACCTTCCGTGTGGAACATGATCATGTGGACATTTATTGACAGTTTGTATGATGATATCATGACTTAGACAAAGGGCGGGGAATAGCGGTTTGGGAACCAGTGTATACACCCTGGGAAATCTGGGAAGAGCCCGGGAAGAACCTAGGAATGTTTTCATCCAGGAGAAATACGGGAAAAACGCAGGAATTTTTTAGAATTCCGGAAATTTTTCCTTGTTTTAGTTTTCAGTTAAATTTTTGTAATTTTCACTGATAATAACTGATATTCTAACAAAGAATTTTACTTTAGCTCATTACTTCACAATAATACTACAGCAGTAAAATATAAATGAGAGAATAACATCAATAAAAAATGCAAGTTTCATAGAAAATGCGCAGTTTACATCATCAAAACAGTGCACACATAAGTGTCTGCCAACAGCAACATGTGTCAAAGACTGTGCAGTAATTCGTGACAACAAATTACTTTTGATGTGTCTTTCTCGTGAGCACCATTTCGATGAGTGTTATGAAGACTATACAATACAACAAACTGCCTTCGATCAGCATGACATCACAACTGTTTACATTTATAATAGGTTACGGGAAAATGTTGCGACTGTTGGGTTGAGAAGTGGTACTTAAAACTAAATTTCCTTTTACGGAAAGTGAATTATGTTTCTTGTGGCAATGTACTAAGAATTTCTTAAATCACTCAATGTTAGACTCTTTTAAACTTAACACTGAGGACCAGCCACTTAGAAAAATTGCGAGGAAAAAAACCAATCATTTGTGCTGTTAAATTTTACCGGCACTTATGTGTTTGATGTGTCAGAAAGGTAACACATACACACAAAAAAGAGAACATTTCAAGGTTAGTTCTTATATTTACTTTAATTCTTTCACAGATTACAAATTATGCAATAACAATGGAAAAAGTGTAATTATCCTTAAAAAAAGTGCTAAGTGAGTTCTTTAGCAATTTCATACGTAATTGACTTTTCTATTTTGTGGAAAAGTAAGTGCTGGACGGAACATGTATTCAGCCAGGGAGACCACAAAATGTTCTGTTCGCAGCAGTGAAATTTATAATCATGCTCATATAAATATTCAGCTGTTGCAATTTAAGGTGTGCTCTTAGGATCCTGCGTAACCACATCCTCGGAATAAAAACAGCAAAAACTTTTTGATGACCAACATCATATGTGAAAGCTTAGCTTTTCTTGTAGTTATACTGTATGTACGTTAATTTAAACCATTAACTTTTTTTCTTATTTATGCGTTCACACTTCTTCACAGTGATGTTGCTATTGCGTAACGACATCACTTGTCTTGTGTTCTGAATGTTTGCTGTCATTGGCTCGCGAGATCATGTGACATGAGCTGTAATTGGCTTACAAAAGCACGTTGGAATCTTGATGTCAGTGCTTCAGAAGCTGATGTGCTGTATTTGGTGGAATTTGTATTTACACTTTTGCAATACAAACCGCTCATCGAAGATCTTTGCAAAACCGTGTTATTTTTTGGTGGGTTTTGTTTGCTAATGTGTCGGGAACTTCTGTTCTGGTGAATAAAACCTTGACTATTCAAAGAATTGATATGTTTTATAACTCCAGGGGAAAGTATATTGTTACTTAACATGGAAAAAGTGTTCTTTCAGCTGGGAAAAAGCGTGTTTTCACCTGAAAAGAAGTGAAATTTGTCCATGGAAAAGTGTATTTTCACCTGGTAAAAAGTGCATTTTTAACCGGGAAATCCGGGAATTTTTTTGTCTTGCCTGTGTATACACCCTGGTGTATATGTGTCCTGAGCCACCAACCTCTCACTACTGTGGATGTGAGTTAACTTCAATATCTTAGTGAATAAAAATGTTTTGAGTATTTATCATACAACATATTTGCCTCATTGTGTGTTGTAATTTGCAAAAAAAAAAAAAAAAAAAAAAAAAAAGGCAGCTCATTTCGATATCTTGAATCGTTTATGACCTATGATGAATCGTGAAGTGCACAAATGGCCACCTCGTGTATGTCTGTCTACCGAATATAAAAGCCAATAACTCGAGACTGAAATGAAATATTGTTCTGCTTGAAATTTTATATGAAATTTCAATACATTATCTACATTTCATTCACTGCAATGTTTGAGCTAAAATCAACCATATACAAAGATTATGCAATGCATTTTTGTCTCTGGAAACTGTTTAAAATTGCATGGAATGTTTTACTTAATTTGATGCAGCAGAGTAAGTGTGATGTATAACAACAAGAAATTAATTTCTTTATCGAATGAAGCTATCAGGCGATAAGATCTGCAAAAACTAAATTTTCTCACCTAACAGTTTTCAGGAAATCGGATGATAAGTATTTCAAATCGGTGGGACACCATCACTTAGCACAAGCACAAACACCTGCTGAGCAATAGAGCCATAATAAAAACCATCCTCAGCATTGAATGCAGAGAACACATTTGTATCAGCAGAAAGTTTAATGTTGTATAGACGTAGCAAGCAATATTAACAGCAACTTCATACTTTCTGAAGTTATCTATAATGAATTTCCGCCTAAAAAAAGCTGCAGAAACATCCAATCAGATCTTAATAACATTCCAAAGTGATGCAGAGATTGGTAACTTGCCTTAAATGTACGCCATTGTAAAATAATGCTCTTCATCAGATGTAGTATCCTGATACTCCAATATTAATGATACACAATTACAATGAGTCAACTTGTGCAAATACCTGGGTATAAATTTGTAGGAATATGAAGTGGAATAATGACGTAGGCTCATCCTTAAGTGAGGCATAGGGCAACTTCACTTCAACAGAGTCTACAAAGGAGACAACTAACTAATCATTTGTGTGTATGATCTTAGAATATTGCTCAAGTGTGTAGGACCCATACCAGATATGACTAGCAGCAAGTAATGAATGTATAAAAAGGAGGACAACATCAGTGGTTACAGGTTTGCTCGACTCAGTAGGAAAGCTTCGTGGAAATGTTGAGAAATCTGAATTGGCAGACACTTGAAGATTGACTCAAATCATCCTGCAAAAGCCTCTTAACAAAATTTTGAGAACCAGTTTTAAGTTAAAAATCTACACACATTCTTCATCACCTAGGTATTACTCCTATGATTATCTTGAAGACAAAAGTATGTGAATTAACAGCACACAGTGACATTTAAGCATTCATTCTTCCTGTGGTCCGTACATGGTTAAAAAGGCAAGAAACTTTAAGATGTAATACTGTGCTGAGTTGTTCTTGCAGAATGTTTGTGTGGATGTAAATAGATCTAGATATTGGGGAAAGATTTTAACTGCCCCATCAGGAATTACTACAAAATTTCAGAAAAGAAGTTTCCATGAATAGCCTGAAAAAAGATAAGTTACGGACATAGTTCGAATAGTTACATACAAGAGTTAGTCATTAATGGAGATGTATACCATTGAAATACTTTATTGCATGACCAACAATTATTATTCAACGAAACACCATAAAAGGTACCAAGTGAGGTGGCACAGTGGTTAGCACACTGGACTTGGATTTGGGAGGACGATGATTCAAACCCATGTCTGGACATCCTGATTTAGGTTTTTTGTAATTTCCCCAAATTACTTCAGGCAAATGCCGGGATGGTCCCTTTGAAAGGGCACGAACGACTCTTTCCTAATCCGATAGGATCGATGACCTTGCTGTTTGGTCCCCTCCCCCAAATAAAACAACCAACCATAAAAGGTGTTATGATAATAGTGTAGTGTGCACGAGCAAAGTAATGCATATTACATGGTTGTGCCATGCTCAGTATGGGTGGCAGGGGAACAACAAGATGTTACTCATTTCTGATGGTCAGTGGGAGTGAAACTGTAACAAATCTTTAACACAGTCAGTGTTCAGTATGTAGACACTTTTTATATAAAAGTAGGATATATGACTGTGAACAAGGATTCGAGAATGGAAGTCACAGTGCCAGTGGCAAACAGCTTAGTGGAAGACTAATGTGCATATAAACTAAGACAGTAAAATTGAAGATAAACATGCTAATCAGAGTAATCAGAAGCATCAATATTAATGAAATTTTTGTGGTATTCATCAATAACTTTCATTTCTAATATCAGTGGTGGCTCGTGCAAAATTTTACCAATGTTTTAAAATTTGGTGGCCTATAGCCTTTTGACTTAAAAGGGTAGTATGTAAACTGAACTGTTTAAATATATTTAAATTTTACAGTTAATTGTTTAACATTGTGAGCAATAAAGTGAAATAGGAAAAAAAAGTGTTGGTGTCAGTGGTAATAGAACCAGTCACTGTTGCTAACCTCTCACCCATAGTGTCATTAATGCAGCCACTGTTGAAAAAACCCCTCATGCTGTGCACTTCCACAATAGGTTATACACAAATACTGATCCAGTGCTGTGAACAATGTAGCACTCGCAGTGCTAGAAGGGATGAGAACACATCAGAGCACAGCTGCATCCCTTTTCTGAGTTGACTGTAGCCCAGCTGGCCATTCTTTCAGCACTGGTTGCTCATTGTCACAAAGAGAATGCTACAAAACATGTTTTTGTCCATTTTATTTGCATACCAGCATGCATTTTAAGAGAAATGGTTTGGCTTTCATTTCAAGAGATGTGGCATTAATTTAGAACTGTAGCTACAGTGTGCTGTAGCACATTAGCACATGATTACCAGCCGCCACTATGTAATATAATAGTATACATAATGGCCTTGGATTTGGGATAGTGAGTAAATAGTGGGTACTAAGGCAGCAGTTGCAAACATGCATGGGAGACATGTTCCAGGAGCTTGTGAAGTAAATGCTATTCTAGACCTAATTTGACAAGTGGCAAGTCCTGTGCAGCACTATCACCCACAGAGTAAGATTATTGATGATTCTGAAGTATTTGTCCTCGGCCAAGAAAATTTGGGATATGAGCATCCACTGGAAAATTCTGAACATCTTTTGTGGATCAAAGTAACAGTTTACCCTCTTTCCCTCCACCCTATCCTGCCCTTAGTGGCTCATTACTACTAGCTAGCATATTGCTCACAAGTTTATATGCACCTTTAGCATTTTGCCATTTATAGTCTGTCTGTCTGTTTCTTCCTTAGGTTCTGCTATCTGGAAATCTTATTTGACTGATCCTTTATTTGCACTTTGAATAAAGCTGTATCACAAGATTTACTTGACTGTGAACTCCTATTTGTCCGGCTGTTACTCTAATGTAGAACTTCATCTCATCTGTTTAGATTATAGTCAAAGGAGTCGTTGGCTTGGTATGTTACCCATGGTGGCATCATAATTTATGTGCGGATGATAGTGTTCTGAAAATCTGATTTTGCTGTGTTATCTTTGATTTGACTATTATCTTTGAACATTTTTTTCCTGTAAGATTGTTGAATGGGCATCTTTGTGTTAAATACATTGTGTAATTTAAACTGTGAGAACAACATTGTAATATAGCAGTTCAACGTCTC
Source organism: Schistocerca cancellata (assembly GCF_023864275.1). Classification (NCBI taxonomy): domain Eukaryota; kingdom Metazoa; phylum Arthropoda; class Insecta; order Orthoptera; family Acrididae; genus Schistocerca; species Schistocerca cancellata. Next base: position 549,627,144 of record NC_064633.1, read on the forward strand.
TCAGGGGCAGCATCAGAAAGGAACGTGTGACAGTCTTGTTGTACTAGGTAAGAGTACTAGTTTCCATTTAAGTAAAGTATGGGATCTGGCCTCAAGCAATGATCAGATCGAGGACTGTGGTAAGCATTGATGTTTTACTGACTGAGATCCTCATATCGCAACCCATCAGTATATTGACTGAGACCTGGAGAAGTACACCCATACTCTGGAAAATAAGCTAGGAAAGTAGGCTGGTACTCGGTGGAAGATATTTCGTGATTAGAACTCTCCAACAATAACACATCATACTATTGAAATGGAAAAATTTATGGCACCAGGCTCAGTAACAGAGTAAAAACAAAAAAGCATGTGGCTTCTCATGCTCTCTTCAGGTGACAGCTGAATGTCAGAGCATAAAATTAATAGTACAGGAGTAAACGAATCCACTCATGAATACCAGATGCATTGAATCATCGACGGGCACCCAAAAAGAATTAAAACTATGCTGGCTTTTGATTGAAATCCTTTAACGTGCTGGGACGTGCTTACACACATCTGCCTATCTACATTGTGTTAGCCAATGTAGTTGCAAGGTGGGAGGGGGGGGGGGGGGGGGCGGGTACCAGAATGTAAGTTTGGTCGTGCAATGTTCGGTTGGCTCACAACCAGGGGTGCCATCTTGTGAAAAAATCACTGCCGGTGCTCAGAATCAGAGTTCACAAATGTTGAAAACTAAGCCTCTTGGAAATACAGTTTCAGGTATATTTGAATAAGCAGTACTTTATAAAGGTAAGCAAACTATTGTTTATTAGATTATTTTTCCATACTAAATTAAAATGCCGTATGACAGGAGTGGCTGGGAGACCCCCGAAGAGAAGATTCAGCCACCTAGTTGGAATTATGCTCCATGCCTGCAGCCACCTTCCCTTTATAAACTATGACGTCTGTGTGTGGAAGTGTGTGTGTTAAGTGTAGTCAGTATAATGGGTGTATGGAGAGTGTAGTGTCTTGTTCACATTGGAGACTGATGGGAGAAGGGAGAGGGTCAAACTTGGTGCCAGCACATAGCGTACTTCTTCCAAAAAGCACCAAAGGGGCCACCAAGCATAACATCCCCATCCAACAGATGGATCACCATCAGCAGTGTCACATGCCTTCATTTCATGAGACACTGGAATTTAACCCAGGACATTGGCATAAAGACTGGTGATCAGAAACTGTACATCACTATGTCTCCTTCACTGACAGTGAAAAATTGTTCGACCACTAGGAGCTGAAGTGGCTTATTTCTGAATCGAGCACTAACGTACATGCGGGCTTTAGCGAACTTGACTACAGAGGGGAGTGTTTTCCACACTAATAATTAATACAAAAAGTAACCCACCATCAACATAGAATAATTTTATTTTCAACGATGTCTGTAATTTCTAATTCTCACTCATAAAGAATGTGTTCTTACAAATAGCGGATGGTTTGATGAAAATGTTTTCCGGTGTGTCAAGCTCAGCTTTCACATCTTATTTATGGACATGCACGATAGCGTTGCTGCTCAATTTCTCTTGCATCATGGTGTTGCTCAGGTAAGTCTTTGAGTCTTCTAAGGGTGCAGAACGAATGTTCTGCCGTACGTGTAGAAACTGGTATAATTAAAGTAATCTTTATCAATTTCGTCACTTCTGGAATCAATTCACTAACTTACGTATTTGAGGAAAAGAAGTGTTTTAAATCTTCTGAATGTCCAGTAAAATAATTTTTAGATTTACACACATGTAAAAAATATTTCTGGTCAATTTTAATATTTGTAAGTCATCCATATAAAATTCTTCTACATAATTGGAATATTTAGTTTTGGAAAGAAGAAATGTTGCTATTTCTTTGAAGTAAATCATAGCAGCTGCAGAAAATCACTCCTCGAAACACTGAACCAAAATTTCTGTAATTACAAAATAAATTATCTGGTAATAACAGCAGGGACTGGTAAAAGCATTGGGTAGAGCGCAGTCATAAATTTTTCGAGAAATCTTCAAACTTACTGAACTGTTAGCTCTTGCACATAAAATTTTTTTGCTCAGTTCCAAGTAAGAGCTCAATAATTCATCTAAACTTCCATCAGTTCCAAATAGTGTCACAATATTTCATATACTATAAATATTAATAGTGTCCATGGCTTTTTGGAGCTTTAGGGAGGAATTTTGCAGAAAAGCTTTCAAAACTTCATCTGGCTCTAAAATTTTGATAAGAAGTGTAGTGATGAAGATAAATTCAAAACAGCACAGAAAATTTAAGCAACCTAACTGTTTGTAATTCTGGAAGGTAGTTTTTCAGTGAACTTGTTCTGCAGCATGACCTGACAGAGCTAAAAGGCCGAAGAGCTATAGGATGAGTAATGCTAGCATCTTGGAGATACTCAAATATTGTTAGTCATATGGGGGACCTGCGAACAAAATTGGTCATTTCTTTCACATTTGGAAGATAGTCTCCTATGGTCTCATTATGCTTAGCCTGTTGGGTCACAAGGTTCAAAGAATTGGTCAAACAGTGAACATACAGAATGTGTGGCTCAATTTCTGATTTTTTGCTTGCAACCCTAAAAAAGCACCACCCACATTTGCCACTCCATCAGTAGCAATACCTCTGCATGACTTGATATTTATAGAGAAACAAGTGAAAACATACATTAATGTCAAAAACACTTCTGCTGCATTCATTATTATAGAAACCAAAAAGTAATTCACTAATTTGAAAATTATCGCCGCTGACACATCAGAATCACATAAAAACATGTCCTTTTTGACATATGTTGCTAGTTTCATCCACAATTATGAAATGGTATTGGGAATATTTTGCAAACTTTATTGAATTGTGTAAAACTTTATTAGCCATATTAAAATCTTCATTTCTTATCAGGGTGTGTATGCCTTGGGACAACTGGGAAAAATGTGGGAATTATTACATCCAGGAAAAAAGTGGAAATTGTTTAGAATTCCAGGAATTTTTTCATTGTTTTGGCTTCAATTAATTTTTTGTCACATTGGCTGGTAAGAACTGGTACTCTAACAAAGAATTTTACATTAGCCTGTTACTGGTGAATAATGTTGGAGCAGTGAAACGTAAATGGCACACAAAAATAAAACATTAATTGCAGAGAAAATGTGACATTTACAACAAAACACAGTGCACACACAAGTGTCTGCCAACAGCAAAATGTGTGCAATTCTTTTGGATGAAGACTATGCAATATTTCGTAACAAAGAACTGCTTTTTTGAGCAGGACATCACAACTGTTGGTTTGTAACAGGTCATGGGAAAATATTGTGAATGGTTGGCTGAGCAGCACTACTTTCAAAGTAAAATTGCTTTTATGCAAGATGAACTGTGTTATGTGTGAGAATGCGTGATGAATTGCTTCAATCACAATCATTTGTGTCTCATTCAAAACTTAACCCTTTGAGGTCCAGTCACACAGAAAAATTTCGGGTCCATAACACCAGCCATTTTATGCCATTATTTAAAACTTTAGTGGCACCTTTGTGTTTTATGTATCTTAAAGGCTAACATGCTAAAAAGACCAATACTGTATGTGGAAGCTTAGCTTTTCTTATAGCTATGCTGTATATGTAGTAATTTAAAACATTAACTTCTCCTATTTGTGTATTTGCGCTACGTAATGGTGATATTAGCTGACTGCATCACATGTCCTGCACTCTGAATGTATGCTCCCATTGGCTGGCGAGATCATGTGACCTGAACTATGATCTGCTGACAAAAGCACACAACAGTCTCAATTTCAGTGCTTTGGAAACTGTTGTACTGTATTTGGTGGAATTTGCATTTATAGTTTTGTAATATGAAAATATACAGTGTACATGTTTTTGTGCATCAAAGATCTTTCCAAAACTATTTTCTGTAGTACTGAGAAGTTCTATGCCTATGTATAAAACCTTTACCATTCAAAGGATTGACAGGTTCTATAGCTTCGAGGGAAAGTATACTGTCACTTAAAGTGCAAAAAATGTGTTTTCACGGAGGTATTAAGTATTCTCACCTGGGGGATATTTTATTTTCACCTGGGAAATGTGTATTTTTATTTTTAACTGGGAAATACCTGGAAATTTTTTTGCTTCTCTGCGTACACATCCCATTTACGTTGTGTGAATGCAATCTGTAATTTATACACTGAAGCCAAGAAAACAGTTATTAGTTGCCTTCAGCAACTAACTCTAACAATCCATTACAGAGCTACTCTTGGAGATTTCATTTCTCCCACCGTGCTTGTAGACATTAAACACTGCACATTCATACCTTTATCAGTTGCAGTTTCTTACTACAGCAAGATATATGATGATTTGACTTTTCATGACAATCAAACCTTTCTAACACTTTGTTCCAAGAAGAAAATCCTACTTTAAGTGAATGCTTTTATCATGTCTTCATATTGTTTAGTTTTCTTCACAAAAGGCCCACTACAGGAACTCATTTCCATACATACAAGACAAAACACTTTACTGCACTTCTTATTGTATGACATCCACTTGTATTTGTCTTCCCAAATTTTTGAAAAGAAAGACCACCACCACCATGACCGGGTTTCTTTGTTTGATTCAGTACAGTAGTTGGATTGGAGCCATGTGAAGCAACATCTGCATATGTCGTAGCCAAATCATTTTTCTTCTTTTTTGGGTGAACAATGAATTTATGCATTACAAAAACAAACTACAGTAAAGAAATAAACAAAGTAAATTGTAATTGTAAATGCTACTGCATTGTGTAATAAAAAGGGTTAACTAAAACTTGCTGCCTCACCAAGAATGGTACTAAATGAGTGTATATCTGTTGACACGAATCAGGTGGTGTAAACCTTTGCTGGCTGTTGCCCATTGGGTGGGATGATCAAAAACTTTCATGACCTTTCTGTGAGAGAGTAGTGCTGAGGGCTTTTCAGTTATTTCTGGAGGACTGACATGCTAGACTGTGCTTGAATGGGTCAGCACAAATGTGACATCAACATTAGCATAATTGACAGCTTTGAATTTTTCCCCAAATTACTTTTTTACCAATTTTTGTGCAGGTTCTGAGCACCCAGAAAACATTCTGATTTGTGCACAGGCACAAGGATACTCAACAGAGATTATAATTTTAACTAATATTGTGTTTATACTGGTTGCTGGTGAGGAGGAAAGTTAGTTATTAGTATTTTATTAATTATCTCATTCATAAGAAGCCATATCACAGTTGCTCAAGAAAGTTATAATTAAGCTTTACTTGTTTAATCAGAATCGGACGATGACTCTCCTTGTCCGCAGTCTCGATGATTCAAAGCGATCTGCAATCATGTGTAAATAAAATGTCTTGGTTTTCTTGTGTTGCTTAGTCAGTTGGGAAATCTCAGATCAAGCAGAAAGTTTGCTTTGATAGAGTTTAATTATTCGATGAAATAATGGAGCTCATGGATCTAATAATTACAGGTTCGTTTCCAATTCATTGGAAGTTCCCTTCTGATCACCAGCGAAATGACACCTCCGAGCAAATTTCCAATTAGAGAATACATATATAATGAAATTCCTTACAAACCTTTGATGATGTAAATGCTCAATATATATTTTCTTGAGTAGCATACAATATATTTTCAATCTCTTTCTTCCAGTAATCTCGATAGCAAAATTACAATTATTCAATGCGGCTATTCAGCACGGAGAAGATCCTAGAAGTCTACTCAATACACCAGAGAGAATATTACAAAGAGTAATTATGTACTCATGGAATAGTAGTAGTACTATACTACTTTGCACATCGATTCTATGAGTATGTAGATGGTCAAGTAGGAAACGTAATTCATTCATAGAATTGTGCAGGGATAATTAGTGGAATATAAAGAGATATTACAAGATGACATCCCTCCTCACAACTCATATACATAGTGTGCCTAAAAAGTTTGGTGAATGGTATCAGACAACAAACAAAACAAGATAAAAACAAATGTTCTTTATTGCCCTTCAAAATAGTCACCACCCACTACAACAAACTTTTGACAATGTTCATACTGCTTCTGGAAACTATAAGCAAAGCCCTCCTGTGAAATCGATCGCAGAACGGCTGTCATACAGTCTCTGATGGCATACACGTCTGCACAACATTCACCTTTCATGGCGACTTTCATACAGGGAAATAGGTAGAAGTCCACAGGAGCCAGATCAGGGGAGTACAGAGGGTGTTCAAGAAGACCGATTGCCATTTTGATTCCGGATTGAACTGGTAGCACCAGGTCTCATGATGATGGTGTTCAGAAACAGTGGATCCTCATCACACATGGAAATGAAATCGCCTGCAGTTTCCATCCGTTTTGCTTTGTGCTTGTCTGTGAGCTTGTGGGACACAACATTGGCAGCCAATCTTCCACTTACCCAAATCATCGCAGATGATGGTGTGCGCCATGTGCCCTTGCTAATGCTCTATTCCTCCAGTCAATCTGAGAATCAATTGCTGATCTCGTGCCAGCATTTGGCACACTTTCTTGATCTTTTCTGGGGTTCTGCTTGTCGATAGCTGACCTGAACGTGGCTCATCCTCAGTAGTTTCCTTCCCTTCATGGAAGCATTTAAACCATTCGTAAACACACTTTCTGCTCATGGCTTCCCTCCCGTACAGATGCTCCAACATTCCATGTGTGTCTGTTGCAGTCTTCCACAATTTGTAGCAGAACTTGATGTTTACACGTTGCTCCATTCTGCTGTGACATTTCCTCTCACACTGACTACGTTCAACTGGCCACAGTCTGTTTACACAGCCAGTCACATGCGGTGCATGCTGTATGTCAGTTCTCCTCAAGCCTCTGAAGACCCATGCACATGTGCGCCAAGTTGCTGTTCAGATATGACACCATTCACCAAACTTTTCAGACACACCATGTGTCACATCATGAAGGAAGGTGGCTAAAAGCATGATAAAGCACATTAAATAAGTCAGCTTAATTTATGTCAAAATTTTCCTGTCTCACATCCACCAAAGCCACTGGTTACTAACATTTTGCAGTAATTTTACACTAAACATTTAAGTATTTCATTTATTAAATTGATTTAACATTCATAAGCTAACCTGTCCTGTTTTAAGGAGAAGTAATATTAGAAAATGAAATTGCTCTTATGCTCTTGCTTTATAAATTGTACTCAAACAGTGAAACAAACATTTCCATCTGGCAGTATTATGTATGATGCCCTTCTTCTCCATCAAATACAAGAGGAGCAGCATTAGTTTGGTTTCTGGATACCAGTGCACATTGAATGTGCAGATGCAACAAAAACTGTTGTTAAGCTTTCCAGTATAGATGTGCTTCTTGAGTGTGTCCACTAAAGCACACTAGACTTCTTCTTTCAAAAAGCTTCATAATGGTTAATGATTTCATATATGTTTCAGTGATTTAGTAAAAGAAAATAAAAAGCAGTGTAGTTTTAGTGTTGGCCAGTATCTGGCTGTAACCTACGGCCACTCGGTAACTGTGATGCGACAGGTGCATTGACCTGTTTCCATTTATAGCATTACTTTATTCAACATGACTGTCTTATGGAGGACCACCTTTCAAGTATCAGTACCATTATATCCATGTTTCAGTGGCTTTTCATATTATTATAAGAAGACAGTCCACAGGTTACACAAATACCTTCTTCTGTATCTGTCATTCACAGATATTTGTGGAATGTTTCTGTGAGTAATACAAGGGCTGTTTCAGTATTTTTTGTATTTTTTTGTATTTTATGTAGGTGACCAATCAGATATGAAAATTGTATTTGTACTGTGTCGATTCAGAGGCAGTGTCTGCTGAATATATTCACATCATCAACTACACTCTAGATAGGGTCATCATTTTACAAAATATAAAAACTTTGTCGCCCTAATGTGAAAAGTAAAGATACATATAGTGTAATCTGATCTAATAACATCTTATGTGTCTGTGACATAAACTGACTTTTTATTACAGAGCTCCATTTTTTTACCATCATCCATTTTGTGTGGCACCAACTTGGACCAGCAGCTGTGCCCCATTATGCAGTGGGAGCATTTATCTCTTCACCAAATTAGTGCATAGTAGCTATTTATTTACGCAACACGCGAAGTCAACATTTCTGAGCATTCCACTAGGTCATAGTAATCAGTTGTACCCACTTGTTTCAAAGCATGATCTCACACTCACTGCATGTTTTACCTGCAGGAAAAGATTCAATTTTAGTGTCAAATTCTACCTTGCTTAGGCTTCCATTTTAGGCCACATGCACTGAAAGACTGTATTTTAGTCTGATTTTAAGTTGTGCTGTTATGAGAAAGTAATTGTACATATTTGTTTGTACATTTTCAGAAAGTCATTTTCTTGTCCTCTTGATTCATGTAAATTTTTCAGCCACATTTGTCTCATTGTACATGGAAGTGTTAGCAATGATAGTGTTGAACATGACAAATTCAAGTATCTTTGTGAGCATGTTTTGCACTTCATATGAACGTGGTAAAGAATTATTTCACTTCGAGTCTCATTATGACCTATTCATAACTTAGGTGTTCTACTGCAGATGGTTTTGTTAGGTGTTCTACTGCAGATGGTTTTGTTCTCGCTTTTTTAAAGTAACTGTAAAATGTAGATGTTTTTTAATTACAGAATAGCATCTGTGGGTCGCAGATCATGTGAGGTGGACTTTGCATGCATAAGAGGTAGTCTTGAAGAATATGAGTGAAATGTACAATCTCTTTGCATGCTAAACTCACAGCATGTGGAGATAATTTGACATCTTTCATTATAACTGGAGTAAATTAGTAAAGTAGATGAAGAGAAGTCAAGTCTTTTCAACATTTTCTGCTTATTTTACCACACAGATTTAAGTGCATGCTTAAACTTGCTTGCATAACAGGCATATTAACATACTAGTTACATGCTGTTTATATTGTGCTTTAAGTTGTTGGTCTGATTTGTGCTACAGTGTGCATCTGCATCCACTTATAAAGCAAAGGCTAAATGGTTATTAGTAATGACCTGAACTGTTTGAAATATAAAACAGCACACATTTATTTCATATCATAAAAGAAGCTTAGATAATTTGTGCATAACAGACAAATTTAACAAAAATGTCCATACTATTACAACAACAGAAATTGTGCACTCCCTTGCCCCCCCCCCCCCCCCCCCCTCCCAAATCTCTCCTGCCCACCTCCGCAATGCGCATGCATGCACAGTGCCTCCCCCACAAGCCTCTCGAGAGAGAGAGAGTTGTGGCAACACACTATATCCAGAGCATTATATTCAGATTATGTGTACAAATTCTGTTCTGTATATTTTGTACTGAGCCCACCACCTCTTTTTGTAAAATATGTGATTCCTGTTCTGTAAAGTAGTGTAAATCACAGATCTTATATATAATGGAAAAATCCCCTTTTTTTCATGACTTGTTTTTTGTGAAATGTTCATCAGTTGGATGTTTATACCACTACAGAAGCACACACAAATAAAACAGTTAACACGTGTTAATGGCAACTGTAATATGTAAAGTTGTGTCATCTGATCCACTGTCGGTGCAGGGACGAGAGACGCCATCCCCGGGTGACACGCCTTACTTGTGCCGGCAGCGCAGTAGTGCAGCTAGTTTGGGTGCAAGGCAGCAAGAGCTGAGCGAGATGGAGAGCGGTAGGCTGCTGGGTGGCGTACCGGTCACAGCTCCCGGGCTGCCATCACCTTCTCCTCAGGGTGCTGCAGTGGTGCCCCTGACTGGAGTACAGCCTGGCCAAGAGTCTCGTGTCTGACAGTGGCCACAGGCACCCTCTTGCTGAGAGGGGGCTACAGGAGCCAGAGTGATACATGCACTTCCTGCGACTCGAGATATTTATTACTGTTCATTGGCTCACTTCTAGGCAACTGCAGGTTAGAGAGCACCTTGTATGCATAAGTTGCCACCTTTCTATGTGGTTAATCAGGTTGCCATCATTCCTCCCACCAGCAGTTTCAAAGTGCCTGAACATCTGGTATTTGCAATTGGGTTTTGTGTACAGCCTCACAAATAGTGTACTCTGTTACAGAATCTGCTTATATAAGCTTATTGCCTGTGTAATATATCTGTGTGTGTGTGTGTGTGTGTGTGTGTGTGTGTGTGTGTGTGTGTGTGTACCAGCACATTCATGTCTTTACATGTACACACAGTATGCATGAAATGTTCTTGTAAGACAATGGCCACGCACAGTGATGCAGAATATTTCTTACTGAGGTCTATCTTGTGTGCAAAAAATGTGTGATGAGCACCATTTGGGAATCCTCAAGACATCACTAACTAACTGCCATTCCAGTAATAAAATGATCTGCAGTAAAACTGTTAAAACACCAACTAATTTGTTTTTTAAGTAGTGGAAATTTGTGAATATTGAACACTGAACAGTATTAGTGGCTGAATTTTTTTTCTGTTGCTAGCATGAAAAGAATTATGGTTTGTTTCTCGTAATTTTCCTGTTGTTGATCTTTTATAAATAGCCTAATAAAATGCTGCCAGAGATAATGACACAATCAGAAAAGTATTTCCACTTTGGAAAATCTATTACGATGATCTGCTTTTGTAAAAAAAATTGATTTTTATTGTTACATAAACATGTGAAAAACAAATTTAGAAGCTGTCTACATAATATAGTTTGCAGTTAATTTCTGTTTTCACTGGTAGCTATACATAGTTACCAAGTAGCTGAAGTGACAATGTGTGTACACATATATAGTTTGAAAGCACGGTGCAGAAATACTGTTGAGTCAAATAGGAAAAAATGAGGGATTTCACAGCACGCATTGATATTTACATTAAAAATGATTGTTTATAATAAAGCTGAGTATTAGCTCCACAATCTTCTTAACATTGTTTAGCAAGGCTGCCTGTGTGAAAGATCCCAGACAAATGTTTCTCTTATATTGCATGCCAGTTTCATTCCCATCATTTATCAGTGGAACAGCATCTTATTTTCTTTCCATCTGATTTAAGGAATAAAGAGAGGGCCTGAATAATTGCTTATGGGTTCCTAGAGCAGTGTTATGCAGTAGCATATTTACTTGTGAAAAAGCTGTTATCAGTAAGGAAAAATAATGATGAAGCAGAACGTGGATAATTTCATGATATGATTTTTGTTTTTACTGGAATAATTTGAGAAGATGAATGTTGTAACTACATATGAAAAAGCAGGGAAAAAGCATTCATGTAGTCATAATGCTCTCCTTAAGTCTCAGGACAGAAATGGGTATCAGGAGTTTTTGTTGAAATATTGTGGCATGCCATATCATGAGTAGTGAAGCACTGCTAGGCAGTTCTCTGTGAAACAGAATTCTGTTTGAGCAGTGTGAGTCACTTGCAGTTGTCTTCATTAGATGTTAACAAATATGTGCACAGTAATGAAAGACAGAGCTAAAGCCATCTGTTCAGCATTTAATGTCCTATCACTAATAACCAGAAGCTTTGAAAGTTTTTAAATCTCTGTTGCTCATATTGTACTTGTATGTCAAGCATAATAACGTTGGCCCAAAAAAGTCATCTATAAGAACTTTTTGATGCTAAGTACTCAGACTGACTTTTTAAATTATTATTATATTCTTTTGTTGTTCCTCATTGGCTTAACTGTTAGAGTATCTTGAAAACTTTATCATGTTGTATGTAACTTCAGTGTAGTTCATGTTGTCCAACAAAGGAGTGTGTCAGATTTATTGTGAAACACTCAGAAAGAGAGAACAGCATTAAGGAATACTTTAAACACATACTGCTTCACTATAGTGACATTATCATCCTTGTAAATAGGAGATGCAATGCCCTGTCCTGTAGTGAAAGAACATGTGAACAGTTTTGCTTACATGCCTTGATTATTGTAAGAAAAATATTTGAATGTACTGCATTGCCTATGCAACTGAGAGTTTGTTGGGAATTAGTGTTTTTAGAGGGGTTTGGGAGGGGGTGGAAGATTTTCTTGCGACAAAGGAATGGAGGAAATGAACAGCAGCATTACTGCAGTAGTACTGTTGTCATAAAGATTTCAGTGAAGTTTGAAAGACATGTTTATTACTGAGAAGCAAATATTGTAGAAAATGTGACTATTTACTATTTTGAGAGCAAAAGCAAATTAGAATGTGGGATTTTTTATGGTAAAGGCTTTCCAAATTGAACTTGCTGAGAATAAATGCATGGTTGGCATAAAAGTACATTGAATGTTGGGATTTATGTTGTTTGTGTGGCATAGATGAAGTCAGTGTAGCGCTAAAAGTGGCATTTTTATGGCTGTCATTGTTAAAATTGCTTTCAACAGACTTGTGGGAAGTCAGAAAATACTGCAACTTCCTGTTGTTTAAGGTTGCCAATCTCACGTTGCTATAATTTTATGATTTACATTATTTTTTAAGGTACTACGTGCTGATTGCTATACTTGGTGTAGTTGAAAAACTCCTTCAATGCTGCACTTGAATGAGAAAGTTGTAGTGCTGAATGCAGCACCTTAAACAATTAAGAGGAAGTTTGAGAAATCAGTTTAACATGTGCCCCTGTTATTTCTGGCTCAAGAATAACTACAATCATCTGTGTCTTAAACTGAATAACATTCTGTTAAATATTTGTGAACACAAATACACACAGTTTTGTAGACTTACTTTGGCTTTATGTGTTGACATGGGTATTAAAACTCCTCTAGAATTTATTTGTTAAGTATTTGTCAGGAACTTTTTCCTTCTTAACTAAGTATAAATAAAAATGAAGAAACCAATACAAAAACTATATATACATTGCTCTTCCAAACTGTTTGTATTTGGTGTTTTAAGAAATTCATATATTCCCAAGCTGTTAAGTTTTTTTCTATTTGCCTTCACACAGAAGATATTGTTAATAATTTCATCACTGTAAATGGATTTAGCATGTGAAAATCCTGAGGAGAAATTGTAACAGTTGTATCTAAAATGTAGAAGTGGTTAATTTTGTGAACACCTATGCAAGTGTTTGCATTGAGACACCTTGGGCTGTGATTTATTATTACATATAATGTAATATGCTGTGGGTCAGTTTGAAAATTCAGTTACTTGCTGATGTCCATGTAGTCTTATAAAGATATTTTTGAATAAACTTTTTTATCCTGATATTAAATCCCTCTGCAATAAGGTTGGGATGGATGTTCAGTAATTGTTGATGTTTATAATGTGCACTTCAGAACATTAAGTATTTTAGAGTACTGTGAAATTATGATATTTGTTAACAGTGAGGTCATAAAACTTTTCTTGTGAGCTTCACACCTAAGAATAGTGTTCAGGTTTGTCCCAGTAAGAAGAAATAGTTGGTTTTGTGTGTCACAATATTTTTTCTTTTTTCGCATTTGCTCCCACTTTTCTCGGAAAGACAAAGAACTTTGAAATGAGTTCTATGTTAGTAAAGTGTCATGCTTGGTGGTGATCTCTCCATTATGTATTCTGATAAGAGAAGAAATGTATTTATTTTATGTTTAATAGATGTTACTGATCTGACCAGAACAGAAAAGATTACTTGAAATAAAAACTTCAAAATGTTCTGTTTGAATGTGTGAATCATTGATTAGGTTATAACACATTTCCTGGTGTACTTGGTGTAACAGTGTGTGCACTGTAAACTTAAGATTTCTCTTGCTTTTTGTTCAGTAAGTTGTAGTCTTTTGCTGTCCATTATTTCACTGATGTAACAGAGTATGTATAGATGAAGGACAATTAATTATGCTTCCATAGTAACTTACGTCTTAGTGCACCCAGTTGACCGATGTAATTTCGTCAAGTACAAAACTACTCACTCAAATGGCAGCAGTGGATGTGCTGTGTATGTAACAGATAAACAGAATTCAATGTTTACATTACGCTGTTACCCTAACGATTTGCAATATGGGACAACAGTTTTCCAATTAGTTTATTATGTCAGCCTCACAAGCAATTTTTAATACAACACCAATAAACGTAAATTTTACCTGTGTTCTGTCACAGCATGCATATAGATTAGAAACTTAATGTTCTTTCAATTTCTTCTTTGCTGAATTTTACTGGTGTAAAATTCTTTGTTATTGTGCCTTTTTCCCCCAAGTACATCCATGTCACACTATTTTCTACGATTGTGATCTGATATGGCTTTGTAGAACTTGTGTGTTGCCTCTTAGTTATCTCCACATCTTGCCTCCCAAGTTATCTCCACACTTAGTTTATAGGACGTGATCCATAAAGAATAGAGGCTGAGGCATTCTGCATCTTGCCACCTCTTTGTACCCCTACTTCTGTGGTTCTTGCCATATCAGTTGTGTGTGAAAGGGGCATTTAAAAGAAATAGATTTATACTTCATATTTCTTGCCTTTACAGCCTTCAAACTATGTGATCTATTGAGGCACTATAGCTTGCATTTCCCCATATTTCAGTAACATGTTTGTTATTACTTACAAGCAGGTGTTCTGCACTGGTTAAGTGACACTCTGCTGTCTTGATGTTTTGATAGTTTCAGTAGTCATCTTTTATTGCACAAAAATTGCGTAATAATTCTGTCACTCATATATACCATTGTAATTTTACCATTTTTTGCTTCTCAGACTTAGATCTTCAGATTGTCTGTATCTCATATATTGACATAATTTTCATAACAATGTTTTTGGTTTCATTCCCATTATTTGTATTAACTGTGAATGAGAACTGCACAGAGAAATAATAGCTTTCTGAACTGCATTCACAAAAAGTAAAATGAAAAAACAATGCAGTGGAAACTGAGATTTCCCATGCTTATCTTCTAGGTATTACCTTGGTTGTTTCTCATGTATGTTGCTGTTGAAGTACGCGTAACTGTGCATTTGTGGGGTGGAACTGTTTCTTCACTGCATTTGTAGCATCTGGTTATAAGATTTTTTAATAGAAATTTCTTGTTTGTGTGATGATTGATGGGAGCAGGCAAGATGATCTGTATAAAATGAGTCTGATGAATCTCCAGCAGTTCGTTTTTTAAATTCATAGCTGGCAGACATTTAAAAAATCTTCGTGTCTTCATTGCCTTAGTTAGACAAGGGAAGGATAGCAGCAAGACTTTTGATGTTGAAAGATGGTGAAAAGCAGAAAATATTCTGGTTATGCTGTTTTTGTTTTGTTTATTAAGTTAAAACATTTGATGACAAGACCAAAGTTAGGATCTCACCTATACTCAATTGAATGTAGTATTTTTGTTAAAATATTACATAAATATTGTTTACTGTTAATGATGACCTTAAAAACAGATCATATGTATAAGCATTTACATTATCTGTATGCTTCACTACTTATGTCAGATGTTTAATTATTATTGTAATAATAATAATAATAAATGTTATATTTTTTTGTTACAAAAATTTTGACATTGATTTTGACATATACAAGTTTCAAGATGCATTATTAACTACCATATTTAGGTTTTCATAATCTCTAATAAGAAGACTGATATTCAACATCCCTTTGAATGAGGGCATGTGTATACACACTCACACACACACACACACACACACACACACACACACACACACACACACATTTAAAAATATTTAAGCCTGCATTTTCCATCACCCTTGACATACAATGTTATTAATCCAAATCCAGTTTAACCCATGATTAATGTTGTAGGTTTCTTGGGGATGCTTTTGTGACCATATATTTACACAATTTGCAAAGAAAACATTATTTGTCATACCAACTTAGGAGTTTCATACAAGGATGAGTCGCCGCACAGTCTGAGGCGCCTTGTCACAGTTTGCGTGTCCCCTCCCCCCGCCCCCATTGAAGATTCGAGTCCTCCCTCAGGCATGGGTGTGTGTGCGTGTGTGTGTGTGTGTGTGTGTGTGTGTGTGTGTGTGTGTGTGGTGGTATTTGTGTAAGTTAGATTAAGTAGTGTATAAGCCTACTGACTGATGACCTCAGCAGTTTTGTCCCATAGGAACTTGTCACAAATTTCCAAAAATGAGTCAATAATTTAAAAAAGAAAAAAAGAAAAAGGTTAGAATATGGGTAGTGAGATCAGTATACTGACTCCCAACTTGAAATTTTGCTTTTCAACTTACTCTCCTTTTAAATTTAAACACTTACTCGATCATTTCACATAACCTCCTTTAATGAGAATGAACATTCTTGTGCCATCTTTGGCATCCAGTGAATGACTTCTTTGCTGCCATCTGACCTTCAAAAGTGTTGAAACAATTAAAAATCACACAAGACTAATATGGGGCTGTACAATTGACCTGCAATAACTGCTGTGTTTTATTGTGTAATAGCAGGAATTATTATCCCGAAGGAACATGACTTCTATCAGCAGCCCAGGTCATTTCCTGCATATTGCCTGTTGCAGTTTTGTCCAGGAGGAGGATATGGAGGAGTGTTTGAAGAATTAGGTCCTGTAAGATCCAAAATAAATTTAACTATGAGGTATTATGGACAAGAGTGAAAGAGTTAGTTGATTTAAATTAACAACCTGACGTATTTATTGGCCACTAGATTCAGGCACATTGGTTGTAGCATTGTTCAAAGGTAGCTTAAATTCAATAGCATGGAAATAACCCAAGCACAAGTGATGACTCTAAAACTACCCAGACCCAAAGTGGAATGCTATGCAGACACTGTCAACAGTTAGGACACACATTCTTGTGAGGTAATGCTATATAAATTGTCTGGAACTGCCTTTTGAAGAAATATTCTAGACCACCTGGTTACCAACAGATCCAATCCTTTCACCAGCGAGAGAGGGCACTGGATTCTGTTAAAAGTTCAGTGGTCACTTAAAGCAGAAAGCTCATCAACAAAAGTAAGAGAATTTTTGTATTTTTTACTATGAATTTAAATGATGAACTAAGAACATAGAGTTCAAATGTTTCAAAACCAAAACAGTTGCGGTTAATGCAGGAAGATGGTATAAACTTTTGGATAAGTATGTTGTTGTTGTTGTTGTTGTTGTTGTTTTGGTCTTCAGTCCTGAGACTGGTATGATGCAGCTCTCCATGGTACTCTATCCTGTGCAAGCTGCTTCATCTCTCAGTACCTACTGCAACCTACATCCTTCTGAATCTGCTTGGTGTATTCATCTCTTGGTCTCCCTCCACGCTGCCCTCCAATACTAAATTGGTGATCCCTTGATGCCTCAGGACATGTCCTACCAACCGATCCCTTATTCTAGTCAAGTTGTGCCACAAATTTCTCTTCTCTCCAATTCTATTCAATACCTCCTCATTAGTTATGTGATCTACCCATCTAACCTTCAGCATTCTTCTGTAGCACCACATTTTGAAAGCTTCTATTCTCTTCTTGTCCAAACTATTTATCGTCCATGTTTCACTTCCATACATGGCTACACTCCATACAAATACTTTCAGAAAAGACTTACTGATATTTAAATCTATACTCGATGTTAACAAATTTTTCTTCTTCAGAAACGCTTTCCTTGCCATTGCCAGTCTACATTTTATATCCTCTCTACTTCGACCTTCATCAGTTATTTTGCTCCCCAAATAGCAAAACTCCTTTACTACTTTAAGTGTCTCATTTCCTAATCTAATTCTCTCAGCATCACCCGACTTAATTTCACTACATTCCATTATCCTTGTTTTGCTTTTGTTGATGTTCATCTTATACTCTCTGTTCAAGACACTGTCCATTCCGTTCAACTGCTTTTCCAAGTCCTTTGCTGTCTCTGACAGAATTACAATGTCATCGGCAAACGTCAAAGTTTTTATTTCTTCTCCATGGATTTTAATACCAACTCCGAAATTTTCTTTTGTTTCCTTCACTGCTTGCTCAATATACAGATTGAATAACATCGAGGAGAGGCTACAACCCTGTCTCACTCCCTTCCCAACCACTGCTTCCCTTTCATGCCCCTCAACTCTTATAACTGCCATTTGGTTTCTATACAAATTGTAAATAGCCTTTCGCTCCCTATATTTTACCCCTGCCACCTTCAGAATTTGAAAGAGAGTATTCCAGTCAACATTGTCAAAAGCTTTCTCTACAAATACTACAAATGCTAGAATCGTAGGTTTGCCTTTCCTTAATATAGCTTCTAAGATAAACCGTAGGGTCAGTATTGCCTCACGTGTTCCAATATTTCTACGGAATCCAAACTGATCTTCCCCAAGGTCGGCTTTTACTAGTTTTTCCATTCGTCTGTAAAGAATTTGTGTTAGTATTTTGCAGCCGTGACTTATTAAACTGATAGTTCGGTAATTTTCACATCTGTCAACACCTGCTTTATTTGGGATTGGAATTATTATATTCTTCTTGAAGTCTGAGGGTATTTCGCTTGTCTCATACATCTTCCTCACCAGATGGTAGAGTTTTGTCAGGACTGGCTCTCCCAAGGCCGTCATCAGTTCTAATGGAATGTTGTCTACTCCCAGGGCCTTGTTTTGACTCAGGTCTTTCAGTGCTCTGTCAAACTCTTCATGCAGTATCATATCTCCCATTTCATCTTCATCTACGCCCTCTTCCATTTCCATAATATTGTCGTCATGTGCATCGCTCTTGTATAGACCCTCTATATACTCCTTCCACCTTTCTGCTTTCCCTCCTTTGCTCAGAACTGGGTTTCCATCTGAGCTCTTGATATTCATACAAGTGGTTCTCTTTTCTCCAAAGGTCTCTTTAATTTTCCTGTAGGCAGTATCCATCTTACCCCTAGTGAGATAAGCCTCTACATCCTTACATTTGTCCTCTAGCCATCCCTGCTTAGCCATTTTGCACTTCCTGTCGATCTCATTTTTGAGAGGTTTGTATTCCTTTTTGCCTGCTTCATTTACTGCATTTTTATATTTTCTCCTTTCATCAATTAAGTTCAATATATCTTCTGTTACCCAAGGATTTCTACTAGCCCTCGTCTTTTTACCTACTTGATCCTCTGCTGCCTTCACTACTTCATCCCTCAAAGCTACCCATTCTTCTTCTACTGTATTTCTTTCCCCCATTCCTGCCATTTGTTCCCTTACACTCTCCCTGAAACTCTGTACAACCTCTGGTTTAGTCAGTTTGTCCAGGTCCCATCTCCTTAAATTCCCAGCTTTTTGCAGTTTCTTCACTTTTAATCTACAGTTCATAACCAATAGATTGTGGTCAGAGTCCACATCTGACCCTGGAAAGTCTTACAATTTAAAACCTGGTTCCTAAATCTCTGTCTTACCATTATATAATCTGTCTGAGACCTTCCAGTATCTCCAGGCTTCTTCCATGTATACAACCTTCTTTTATGATTCTTGAACCAAGTTGTGATTAAGTTGTGCTCTGTGCAAAATTCTACCAGGCGGCTTCCTCTTTCATTTCTTAGCCCCAATCCATATTCACCTACTACGTTTCCTTCTCTCCCTTTTCCTACTACCGAATTCCAGTCACCCATGACTATTAAATTTTCATCTCCCTTCACTATCTGAATAATTTCTTCTATTTCATCATACATTTCTTCAATTTCTTCGTCATCTTCAGAGCTAGTTGGCATATAAACTTGTACTACTGTAGTAGGCGTGGGCTTCGTATCTATCTTGGCCACAATAATGCGTTCACTATGCTGTTTGTAGTAGCTTACCCACATTCCTTTTTTTTTTTTTTTTTTTTTTTTTTTTTTTTTTTTTTTTTTTTTTTTTTTTTATTCATTATTAAAACTACTCCTGCATTAACCCTGTTTGACTTTGTATTTATAATCCTGTATTCGCCTGACCAAAAGTCTTGTTCCTACTCCCACCGAACTTCACTAATTCCCACTATATCTAACTTTAACCTATCCATTTCCCTTTTTAAATTTTCTAACATACCTGCCCGATTAAGGGATCTGACATTCCACGCTCCGTCCCGTAGAACGCCAGTTTTCTTTCTCCTGATAATGACGTCCTCTTGAGTTGTCCCCGCCCGGAGATCCGAAAGGGGGACTATTTTACCTCCGGAATATTTTACCCGAGAGGACGTCATCATCATTTAACCATACAGTAGAACTGCATGCCCTCGGGAAAAATTACGGCTGTAGTGTCCCCTTGCTTTCAACTGTACGCAGTACCAGCACAGCAAGGCCATTTTGGTTAGTGTTACAAGGCCAGATCAGTCAATCATCCAGACTGTTGCCCCTGCTACTACTGAAAAGGCTGCTGCCCCTCTTCAGGAACCACGCGTTTGTCTGGCCTCTCAACAGATACCCCTCCGTTGTGGTTGCACCTACGGTATGGCTATCTGTATCGCTGAGGCACGCAAGCCTCCCCACCAACGGCAAGGTCCATGGTTCTTGGGGGGGGGGGGAGGAGGGGGGGGAGATAAGTATGTAAGAAGAATAATTAAGCTTAAGATGGATGGAAAGCGAATGGCCGTGCTGCAGTGGTAACACCGCTTCCCATCAGATCACCGAAATTAAAATACTGTCTGGCTTTGCTACCCCATGGATGGGTCACCGCCCGGGTCTGTCGAGTGCCTGTTGTGAATCAGTGTGCACTCAGCCCTTGTGAGATCAATTGAGGAGTTACTTGACCGAGAAGTAGTGGCACCGGCCACAAAAACTGACAATGATCTGGAGAGTGCAGTGCTGGCCATGTGCCCCTCCGTATCCACATCTGGTGATGCCTAAGGGCTGAGGATAGCATGGCGGCTGGTTGGTACTGTTAGGCCTTCATGGCCTGTTACAACAATGAATCATTCACGGGAAGCCATGGGGAGGATTACAGAAATGAGGAGGGGGAGGTACTATTAGACAATTGTCCAAGAAATAAATGGGTAATTGGTAATGAGTGATAAAAGGGGAGAGACAATCACAAGTTTGTGGTTGGAATTTGAAACAGATACCCATAATAGACTATAATATAATAACTGAAGAAACCCAACAGCAATGAAAGTGATGCCAGTATTAATCTTGAAGGCAGCCACTGACTATCGGTTGGGACGTTGTATTCAGGATGGGTACATATGAGGTTGGAAAAGTTGGGAAAGAAGTATCCAGGAAACTGAATGACAGAAAAACCCAAGTGATGTACAGTGAAAAGATTAAGACAGAACTTCCCAAAGATGAGGGGAAGGATGTATAGGAAGAATGGAGTCAAACAGTCCCTAGTCAAAGCAGCAGAATAAACATGTGGAAGGACAGCAACAAAAGTTACACAGAAACTCTGTGGCAGAATGAGAGAATTACAGAAAAAGTCAAGAAGAATAACAACACATGGAGTGAATCCTTAAAAAACAGAATGGAAAATAATAGAGACAGATGGACATGACTAAGCAGAGAAGCAAAGAAAATCATAGTGCTGGCTAAGAAAATGTCTTGAGAAAAATTCACGAAAGAAACAGAATGTTAAGGATGGTTAGAAGATGATAAACTGCATATTAGGTAACAGAAGGAAGCAAAAAGAAAATCCTTAGTTATCAACAAAGAGGGGAAACCCATGTGATAGGAACAAAAAGTTTTGAAAGTATGGAAACAGTGCTTTCAAAATCTATATGAAGGACAGAATGAAAAAATACACATAAGCTTAACAAAGTGAGGTAATGAGAACCAGTAGGAAACATGAAAAAATGAAGGATGTTAGTTGTAATGGAAAATTGTTTAACGTAATACACTTTTGAGTATCTAGGAAGTAAGCTAAGCAAGAAAGGAAACATAAAGGACGAGATTTTAGAGAGAAAGAAAATTATTCACAATTTTATAATTGGCTGTTGAACATTAACAGGAATAGCTATGATATACAAATGACAGAGGTGTGCTTTCGATGAAGGGTTCTGTGCAAGATGAGAAGGGACAGCATAAGGAGTGAAACAAGACAAAACACGATTCAGGGTAACGCCCCTAAAAGGAACTATGGAGAGAAATGCGTTGAAGTTGTTTGGCTGCATAAAAAGAATGGGACAAGAAAGACACCCAGTGAGACAGAATCTGAAAGAGGAACAGATGGGAAGACTAAACAAGGAGAGGCCATCTGAGGGATGGTGTGAACTGAAGAAGAAGAAGAAGAAGAAGAAGAAGAAGAAGAAGAAGAAGAAGATGTACCAAGTACAGTAATAAAACAGCAGAGACCCAATCGGGGTTTTGATGGTACCATTTGAAGAATGTTCTGAAAACAGAAACTACTACAATCCTGCTACAAAAGAGATTGCAAGGAAGCTTATAGAGAAAAGTTAGTAGCAACTTGTGCATCTGTTAAGAAGATCTATGCATTAAGCTTGCAGGTATTGTCACATTGATGTCCTGGTGAAAGATCTTTCTAAAAATCCTAAGAACATCTGGTCATATGAAAAATCAATGAATAATGGATCCAAACCAGTCCATTCAATCTTTCATGTAGAAACTGAGGACAGCAGACAGAAATATTAAGTTCCACATTTCAAAATGCATTTATACGTGAAGATAGTAGCATATTAATATTTGATCACTGCGTGTGCGCATGCAGGCACACACACACACACACTCTCTCTCTCTCTCTCTCTCTCTCTCTCTCTCTCTCTCTAGTTCAGACTACTTGCTACTTGAAGTGAAGAAGGCAACTGGCTCTGTGTCAGATTTTAGACTGAATATGTTGTGGAATATACTCTTGTAGCTAGACTGTATTTGTTGAGAACATCTTGCACAGTGAATAGCCCTTCATGAGTAGTAGAAAGTACAGATCAGTCTTGTTTATAAAAAGGGTAAAAGATAGGATGCATAGATTTACAGGTTAATATTGCTGATGTCCGCCTGTTGCAGGATTGTTCAGCATATTCTAGTCATACATTAGGACGTTCCTGGAAGAAAATAAGATTCTCTCAGAGAATTGGCATGGATACAGAAAAATTGATGATATGAAACACTGTATGCTGTATTTGTACATGCCATCTTCCAAACAATAGATGCAGCTGAGCAAGTAGATCCCATTGTCTTAAATTTCCAAAAGGTATTTGACACTTTACCACATTATCAACTGCATACATTTACTGTCTGTAATTATGTGATTCATTAATAGAATCTGGCGTCTTGTACTGGACAGCAAGAGTTCAACAGAAATGAAAGTAGTGTCAGATATTATCGGCAGCACTATGACTTTTTCCTGATGATGCTCTTACCTACAGTAAAGTATCATTGTTGAATGATCATAAGGCACTGCTGGAAGAGTTCAAAAAATCTACAGTAAGTCTGAAAGCCAGTTTTCTTTAAATTTTGATAAATTTAATGTAATGCCTTTAACAAAGAGGAAGAATTGTTAAGTATTTGATTAAAAGATTAATAGTAGCCATCTTAAGCACATCACGCCATATAAGTACAGGATGTCCATAATTCATATTTCTGATTCAATATAGTATAGAAAGAGAGCCATTGTTCAGAATGATGTTAAATTTGAACAGCATGGTATTAGTGCAATGGGAAACATAATGGAACAACATAAAATTTAATGAAAATTTTACCGATAGATGGCGCTGAAAGCAACTTAACATAAATGTGGTCAGCTACAAATGACAGATAAATCACAATAAGACAACTATGGCTGGAGTTGCACCTTAGACAATCTGTTCTGTTCAATGTGCATGACTGCACAAGTTTAGCAGTAAGCAGTCGTGGCGCTGGTTGTTACTAAGATATGCACATCCACCAAGGCAAGGCCTCAACACTTGGATGTGAAAAAGTGGTTTTTAATCGTCCAGAGCCTGAAAAACACACACAAAGCAAAAGTACATTGAATTTTAATTGTCTTAGGGCAAAAAACTGCATAAAAAACAAAATCACATTGATTTCTAATTGCTGTGAGACTGGCGCAAGACATGTTTCAAAATGCTATCCACTGTTTTCTGCCGCAAGTTGAAATCGAGGAACAGCGTGTTCCACAACAGATCAGTGTGTCTTGGATGTCACATTCAGAATGCATTGTGCAATATGTGCAGTAAATTCAGCTGCATTTGTAATTGGAGCACTGAGCATAACATCTCTATGATAACACAGATTAAGATCAGGTGATTTGGACGCACAGGCTGTGAGGAAATGACAGCTGATAATTCTATCATATCTGAAATGCCTCTGCAGCAGCCACTTTACTGGCTGTGCAATACGCAGATGATCGCCATCTTGCATAAAAATGATCCTATCCACGCTGTTGAAGGCTTGGAATGACATCGATATGCAAAGGACTCTCACAGAATTTACCAGTGATGGTACAAGTAACAGGAACAGCAGGACTCATTCTCTGGAAATAATACAACCCTATGATAAATGATGACATCAACCCTTACCACACAGTCATCTTTGCAGAATGAGTGGTACCAGTTGATATCGTGTAAATTTTCTATTGCCGTTACGCAAATCTGAGTATTGACATGTCCCTGAAGAATGAAATGGACTTTGCATGTCCTTAGAATGATCCATGGCCAATCATTGTCCACTTCCATTGAGGAAAAAGTTCCAGAGCGAACATCTGTCTTCCTGACAGGTCAGCAGGAAGCAACTCCTCAACATGAGTGATTTTGTATGGATAGCAATGCAAGATATTTCGTAGGATTTTATGCATCATGTTTGAAGGTATTCCAATGCTCTGGCAATTCCATGTGCACTGCATGTTTGCACACCACCATTCAACCCCTCCTACAATGCTGTGGCCACATCTTCAACAGACGTCGAATTAACTGCTTTCCTCCCTCTGCTATATTGCACTTCAAAACGACCTGTCTTTTCGAATTTCATTATAATTTTCTCCAGGCCCTTAGTAGACATTGGACCAATGACTTTTTTTCATACTCTGGGAGTGTCTGGACCATCTGAAAGGCTACTGATGCACAGTCACCATTCTTTTGAAAGAGCTTTACCAGCAGCATGTGATCTTTCTTGGAGACAGTTATGTTGGGAATCTTGCACACAACAAGAGGAGCGACTGTGTGCCACATGCCTGGTGGCGTGCGTATTCTGATGCTTACAGTGCCTTTATTGGTCAAATTTACTTCCCCCCCCCACCCCCTTTCCCGTAATGATGTTTCCTCCCACGTCAATAATACACTTTTCAACTCTGACATCATTCTGAGCAGTGTTTCTCTTTCTACAGCATTTTGAAAGTGGAATTTTAATTATCGACCCCCATGTATTTAGAGTTAATGTTAAGAAACAGTATGAAATGGAACACACACATGCATTAAGTATTAAGAAAGGAAAATGAAATATGTAAATTTGTTGGGAGGGTTCTGGGAAAGAGCAGTGAATCTATCAAGGAAAATGCTTACAATATGTTAGTGTAACCAGTTCTAGAGTATTGTTCCAATGTTTGTAGTCCTTATCAAGCAGTCATAACAGTACATAATGTCTTAATTGGAAGGATTTTAGCAGGCTGATATAGCCCCTATAAAAACGTAACAGAAGTGCTCGAGGAAACTAAATGGGAACCTTTGATGGAAAGACAATGTAGTTCTCACAAAACCTTTTTGTGTAAATTTAGAGAACTTACATTTGAATAAGGCTGTGCAACCATGGTGCTGCTGTCTTTGTTCACATAGGAATCGTGAGAATAAGGTAACAGAAATTAAGGTGTGTACAGCCATTTTCCTCATACTTAAGTGTGTGAATGGTATAGGTCAGGAAATTGATAAATAGTATGCAATACTCTCTGCCATGCACCCTACAATGGCTTGCAGCATATATACACTATGTGATCAAAAGTATCCAGACACCTGGCTGAAAATGACTTGAAAGTTCATGGCTTGCTCCATTGGTAACACTGGAATTCAATATGGTGTTGGCCCACCCTTAGCTTTGACGACAGCTTCCACTCTTGCAGGCGTACATTCAATCAGGTGCTGGAAGGTTTCTTGGTGAATGGCAGCCAATTCTTCACAGAGTGCTGCACTGAGAAGAGGTATCAGTGTCAGTTGGTGACGGCTGGCACGAAGTCGGCGTTTCCAAACATCCCAAAGGTGTTCTGTAGGATTCAGGTCAGGACTCTATGCAGGCCAGTCCGTTACAGGGATGTTATTGTCATGTAACGACTCCGCCATGGGCCGCGCATTATGAATAGGTGCTCGATCGTGTTGAAACGTGCAGTTGCTATTCCCGAATTGCTCCCCAACAGTGGGATGCAAGAAGGTGCTTAAAGCATCAATGTAGGCTTATGCTGTAATAGTGCCATGCAAAACAACAAGGGATGTAAGCCCCCTTCACGAAAAACATGACCACACCACACCACACCATAACACCACTGTCTCTGAATTTTACTGTTGGCACTACACACGCTGGCAGATGACATTCACTGGGTATTCGCCATACCCACACCCTACCAACAGATTGCCACATTGTGTGCTGTGATTTGTCACTCCACACAAAATTTTTTCTCTGTTCAGTCATCCAATGTTTATGCACATTACACCAAGCGAGGCGTCGTTTGGCATTTACTGGCATGATGTGTGGCTTATGAGCAGCTGCTCGACCATGAAATCAGTTTTCTCACCTCCCACTCACCTGTCATAGTACTTGCAGTGGATCCTGGTCCAGTTTTGAATTCCTGTGTGACGCTTTGGATAGATGTCTGCCTATTACACATTATTACCCTCTTCAACTGTCGGCAGTCTCTGTCAGACAACAGATGAGGTCGGCCTGTACACTTTCGTGCTGTACGTGTCCCTTCAAGTACCTGTATATTTCCAAGTATATGTTCAGTACAGCAACTTTATTCTTTACTTCAAGTCTGATTTGACTTTTAAAGGGATCTGACACTAGCATACCCCTTACTGAGCAGCACCCTAGCTGTGCATACCCCAACAGTGTCTAGCCAGTCCATCGTTAATTTTGTTGCTGTCCAGTAATTTTTCTTGCCCACCTATTACTAACCCATTAGGGAAATTTCCCTTTGGCAAAATTTTGTACTTCAAAATAACGTAGGGTAGCAACTTTCCTCCCTCAGCAAGAAACTCTTAACTTTAGAGTTATTCATTTACACTTGTTCTTAACCACACATCTTTCACCCCTTTGTTGTTCATTGTGGTTTTTCTCGTCATGTCCCAAAAGATGTGTTTCTAGATCTTGCATTTCTATTGTAAAAGTAAGTGAACCACTGGGCATTTTGATGACATATTAATGGAAGTTCACAAGCACTACAGTTGAAACTTCTATGATGTGAAAATATACAAGAACTTATAGGGTTAGGTAAGCTGATTTCTGACATTTGGTAGCCAAATTCTGGGGGGAGGGGGGGAACTGTGGCTCATATGAAGGCCAATATGATAAATATGCTCAAATTTGGAGAATGGAATGTGCATAAATTACTGCAGAGAGGAGCTGTTAACAGTGTTGCTGAAGAGGCATTGGTGTGTGGAATGGGAATTGTTAATACTGTGTATGTTCTACAGGATTAATTTATTTAGTCAGCCAGTTTTCAACTTACAAGGCCATCATCAGACTTTAACCAACTATTGTCATCAAGAAGTTACAATATTTGCAAACAACAGTGGAAAAGATGTTAACTCATTTAGAATGAGGCACAAAAATAGAGTAAATGTCATCTTTAACTGTGCGGTAGTAATGCAATTAAAAAGGTAAAAAGTTTAGTACTTAATAAATATAAAGAGATCAAACTGGGAAAAGCATTAGCACTAAACTTGAAAACTAGTGCCTGTATAATAATTTACATTAGATTAACAGTCCCAATAAAATACTCTGTCAAGTCATATTAATGTGAACACCCATTAAAAGCCTGAATAACCACCTTCTGCAGTGTGGACTATTGCGAGACGTACAGGAAGAGTGTCAGTGAGGTTCTGGAAAGTATTGACAAGGATGTGAAGCCATGCCGATTCCAATGCTGTGGCTAGTTTCTTGGTTGAGGATTCATGGTGCAAATTGTCCGATTAAAGTCGTCCCACAGATTCTCAATTGTGTTGAAATCTGTGAAGTTTGGTGGCCAGGGAAGTACTGTAAACTCACCCTCATGCTCTTTTTACCTGTGCATGTATTAGATGAGCTGGGTGGCACAAAACATTGCTGTGCTGGTAGATACTAACTGTGTGCAGGGGTGGACATGGTTCATAAGAATAGATGCATACATGTGTTGATCCATAGTGCCTTTCAATTTGTTGAGACTACCCAGGGAATCCCTCCTCTGGCCTGGACCCTTTTGACAATTATTGCAATGTGGTTGCTTTCAGACATTTCACACTGTATGGAGATGGAAAGACCACCTGCACTCACTCAGGGGCCTCCAGTTGCAGTCTTGGGGTGCAAATTCCAGCTTTGTCACTAATGAATGGCAGTCAGTATGGGTGCATAAACTGGATGCCTGCTAGGGAGTCCCATACGCAGCAATGTTCACAGAACAGTTGTTGAGGAGATGATGTTGGTAGTCCCTTGGGTGCTCAACAGTTGCAGGGCTATTTGCCCGTATACATATTTGCAGCTGTCGTTCACTCTTGTCACCACAGTCGCCTCGATATTTGTTCTGGAAAGCATAATTTTGCCATACACGGTGTACCTTAAATGTGCTGATATGCAAACAGCTTACAAACTTAGCCATTTTGGAAATGCTTCCACCATTGGCTTGCGAGTCAGTGATCATTCTCTTTTTGATGTCAGATAAATCACTCTGTTTCTGCATTAAAACAGTAACTGCACTGTTTACCGCATCACGCCCCCCCCCCCCCCCCCCCCCCCCCCTTCACCCTCCCTCGACTGTGTGACTAATATGCATGGTGACATTGAACACAGGCGGTTGTCACATTAATGTGACTGGCAGTGTAAATTACTTCTTGACAAGACCCTTAAAGAATAGGTTGAAGAGGTATTACATATTGTAAGTAATACAAAACGGAGTAAAAGATAGAATTAGCAGTTGTAACAACAGACTGATTGAAGCATATAGACAGATACAAGAAAATGAAAGTAAACAAACACAGGAAAATGGAGGATCAGAAAGGAATAGACATTGTGGGAAGTAATGGAAAACTGAGGATTAAGTAAAGTTTAGAAGATGGTAAGTACTGAGCTGTGTTTAGTCATTTAATATTAAATCAGGATTGTGGGCTACATATTAGTTTATTTCCAGAGCTTCCAAAGAGGTTGAATTTTTGGGCCTTTTTGTAATCCCTGAAGGACATAGGACTGTGGCTGTATTTGTGGATCTCTCACAATACACGCTCAGTGAATGTGGAATTGTAATTCTGCAACCTCCACCTGTGTTCATATTCAGCCAGACCAGTTGCTGTGTCTCTGCCTGATTGACCAATATAAACTAGCATAAGTTTATGTACTGAATGATATGTATTTCAGTGCTGCAGATTCCTGTGATCCTAGTGGTCAGCTGCCAAAGTATTCACAATGAAGTAGCAGCGTTTGTTACACCCCTAAAAAGGAGTAGAGCACACGTACTACTAAGTGCACAAAATTGGCTGAGACATGAAATAGACAGCTGTGAGAATTTTGGGGTAAGTCTAAGTGTATGTTGAAAAGATAGGATCATAGGAAATAAAGGTGGTATATTCGTTACAGTAGACAAGAAAATCATTAAGATAGAGATTGAAGTTGCATGCCAGTTTGTTTGGGTAAGATTCAGTATCAAGGGTGAGCATGAACTTTTAATTGGGTCTTTCTGTCAACATCCTGACTCATCAGCAGGTGTAAACAAAACACTAGAGAAGGTCTCAGCTTGCTTCCCAGCCGTTCTGTCGATACTGTGAGAGGCTATATTCATCAAACTGTTTTTTTGGTATAACTACAGTTTTGTTAATGGTTGGCATGACAAAATGTCCTGTGAAATGATACCAAATGCCTTCTCTAGAAACTGTATAGAACAACCCACTAGTGGAAATACATTGCCTGACAAAAAAGTGAAGCAGCTGGAATGGGACAAGGAACAATAATATAGTTCCACAGGTTGAGAGGTACATCATATTATTTCAGCGATTAAAAAATTGAGTAAAATTTACAAAAGCAGTTTGTGTTATGATCCCAAGTATCAGTATGACGACATTGCACCCTCTGTGACAAAGATGTATGTACTGATTTGTTTGGAAAGGGTGTTATAAACCCATTGTATCCTCTGCTGAGGCATGATGACCCACAACTGTTGTGACCAGTCCCAAATATCCTGGACACTGGCACTGAGATGGAGTTGACATCTAAACTGGTTCCAAACATGTCCTGACAGGAACAGCTCTAGGGTTATCGCTGCCTGTGGGACTTCTCAACATCATACAGACAGTCCATAGAGACATGTACCACATGTGGGTGGGCATTGGCCTTTTGAAAAGTGGCTTCACGATACTATAATGTGAGAGGTAACATATGAGGATGCAGAACGTCTGGGACATACCATTTTACCATAGGAGTGCCTCAATCACTATCAGCCAACACTTGGAGTCATATCCAATGGCTCTAATCATCATGATGCCTGGAGTGACACCAGTGTACCTCTTGAAAACATTGGATGATCAGGATCTCTCTGCTGGTCACTGCCATATTCGCCAATAATGTTCATTCTGGGTAGTGCAGAGTCACAGATCATCACTAAACATAATGTGACCCCATTTATCAGCAGTTTATGCCTCCTAGTCAAAGTATGACTATGGATGTGGCTGTCTGTGTTGTGGTGTTAAAAGCAGCCAACATATGGAACAATAATTCCCTAGTAGGGCTGCCGCTGGTCTCCAATCAGTGATGCGGAAGGACACAGAATGTTGCAGGGAGTCTTTTATGTCATCTCAGATGGTAGGCACTGATGTGAAGGGGTTAGGGTGTGTTCAGTTCTCAATATTGTTATCCTCAGTTGTGGTGGTTAGACGTGGTCAACCAGAACTTCGACAGTGTGTATCCCTTCCCTCACATTTCCACATAGTCCACTGTTGGACCGCTGTCACATCTAGATGCCACTCAGATCTGGATAGTGAACGATTCAACCAGCCAGATAAATAAAGACCCACAACAGGGTTGATAGTGCCATTTCACACAAGTATGTAGTGTCTCTGTGTCCTTCACAGTGCTCACTCAGCATCTGATGCTGTTCATGGCCTTTATATACTCTAATAGGCCTGGTATCAAAAATAAAAATGAATAGCTCTAATGCACTCCGGTGACCATTCTACCACACTACAGAGAATTGCAACTCTTTAATCATTTATGTATCCACCAATGGTGGTGTAAGTGTATGAAGTTGCCTTGGTATCTGATAGTACCTTCTGAATGCTTCACATTTTTTTGTCAGGCAGAGTATAGTGGGTCTAATGGCAACATGTTCATTCTTTGGACGTCAACATTTAAACTGACGTCATCAGTGACCACGAGACAGTAGTAGCAATAATGGTTAAGTATAAAGGGCAAGTAAAAGAAGTACAAAGGTTTACATATTCCAAAAAGTAGATAAAGAGGCAGCAGTGTCATACAGGGTGTAATCAATGAGTTGTGGGACTTAATTAATTTAAAATTTTTAAATTGAGCTAACTGGTACAAACCCTTAGTATCTTCAAAGTAGCACTCTTATGCTTTGACACAGCGCATATAATGCGATTCCCACTGCACATACACCTTCTGGAACTAGCTTTCCATTATCATCTTTAGAGATGCCATCACAGTGTTTTGGACATCTTCTACAGTGCCGAATTGGTGTCCCTCGACATCCCGCTTGAGCCGGGAAAGAGGAAGAAGTCCGCTGGTGACAGATCTGGACCGTAGGGATGGTGAGGCAACTTGGCAACCCTGTGCTTGGCCAGGTGTTCTAACACCCACAGCGCACAGTGGTAAGGCACATTGTCAATGTAGTGCAGCTTCCACCAAGCAGCAATAACTGGCTGCACTCGGAGGACACGTTTGTGCAACCTTTCAAGTACTTCCACATAAAATTTAGCATTCACAGTTTGTCTAGGGGGCACAAACTCCCAGTGAACCACACCATAACAGTCAAAAAGAGCAGATGAGCATGGTTTTGACCCTTGGCTTGCTCATTTTGGCTTTCTTCGGACGTGGGAAATTGGCAATGTGCCACTCAGCACTTTGAAATGAAGTATTGTCTCCAGGTTGTCCTCAAATAACCATTATTCATAACTGGTAATCACACTTAAGAAAATTTGAGTTTTCTTGGACACAGTTCAGAATTTCCTTGAAAATTTGCACGATTCAGTTTTTGTTCGTCACTCAGTACCAATTTTTTGGATGGTACTGTACGACGAAAACCCCAACTGATCAATGATCAGACAATTGTTTAAGCACCGGTTGGAGTCAAGGAACGCCTTCACCTTGGCCACATTTTCATCAGTCCTTGAAGTTGATGGGCAACCAGTGCACTGGTTGTCTTCGACAAACCCTGTTGAGCGGCTCAGGGAAGCATCCCCATAGGTGTCCTTGATCATTCTGAGGGGTCACGCAGAATTTGTTGGTGCAGAGCTGCTCGAGATTTTTCTCCATCTTGAAACACAACTGCACTACTGAACAGAGGATCACAAAAGTTTACGTGCTCACTCTCCGCTTCCCTGCAGGTGACTGGAAAAAATACTGATCTTTCCAGAAGACTCCCCACTATCACGACCAGGCAGTCCGATGTCCCTCCACTGCTCTGTTTGCGCTACAGAAATTCGATCCTACTACTTGTTGATCACACTCTGTATATCAAACAGAAATGTGAAACATTTAGCTCTCCGCAGGAGCATGTGGAGGAACTGAGACTGAAGTTTACATGTACAGTTGACCAAGCACTGGATATGTATCAACCTAAGGCAACAGTTCGCGATGCCTTTCCAGTCGGGAGTAATATGCACAAGGCTATAGTATATTCCTAGAGTCTCCACTTAATACAGGTTCTTAAAACTCTGGAAGTCGGCTGTCATGATGTAGCCAGCATTTATCTTCAAGAGTCAGTCGATTCAAGTGTTCCAGAATTCCCATGACACCCTTCCAGAAGTCAAACAAACCTATGACCATTTGTGCTGTCCTCCTTTGTATGCACTCCATGTCATCCATTTGTTCTATTTGGTCTGGGTTCCATATCGATTGATCGATATTCTAGCTAGGATGTGTGAATGTTTTGTAAGTAGTCAACTTTGTAGAATGACCATATTCTCCCTGCTAGCAAAGAGTCTACGTGACCATTCAGTTTTTCATCCCCTGGAGTTGTTACACTTGGATATTTGTACAAGCTGAATGGTTCCAACTGTTGCTCACTGATACTGCAGCCATAGCTGTAATCACCTTTTTGTATTTTGTAAAGTGTGCCATTTAACATTTCGGAGTATTTAAACCTTGTAGCCAACCAGTGCACCATTGGACATCTTACATAGTTCTTAGTCAATATTTCTGTAGCTTATTCCACATTGCATTTCATTATAGATCAGTAACTTCTGCTTTTGTCAATAGCTTTTCACTTAAGGTATGGTATTGTATCGTATTGAACTGGGGACCTAGAAACAACAGAGAGGCTGCATCCCCTACATAGGCCTCAGTGGTACACAATCCCACAACAGGCTACAGCAGCCCATTCACCCCACCACTACCCCACACCGAACCCAGGGTTATTGTGTGGTTTGATCCCCAGTGGACAGCCCCAGGAACGTCTCACACCAGACGAGTGTAACCCCAATGTCTGCGTGGTAGAGTAATTATGGTGTATGCGTACATGGAGAAAGTGTTTGCTCAGAAATCGCTGACATGGTGTAACTTAGGCGGAATGAGGGGAACCAGCCCGCATTTGCCAAGGCAGATGGAAAACCGCTTTAAAAACCATCCACAGACTGGCCGGCTTACTGTACCTCAACATTAAACCGCTGGGCAAATTCGTGCCAGGGACCGGCATGCCTTCCCGCCCAGAAAGCAGTGCATTGGACCTCATGGCTAACCGGGCGGGCTTCATCTAAGGTACATGCTACACCATCCCTACCAAGAAATCCTCACTTCAGTCACAAAATCATTTGATCCCCACATCATCATAATTTTGATATTAAATGTTGGTGTTGTTACAAGTCAAAAGCTTTTTGAAAACTGAGAAATACTGCATCTTCCTGATTGCATTCATCCAGTGTTTTCAGATCGTAATGTGACAGTTATGTAAACTGATTTTCGCATGACTCATGTTTTCGGAACCATACTGGCTGGAAATCTGGCCTTGGGGAGGTCATTCTGTTCTCGATATCGTATTACATTCGTGCTCAGAAAATGTTGTAAGATTCTACAACACAGTGGAGTCAGTACTATTGGACAGTAGTTTTGTGTATCACTTTTGTCAATGGGTGTGATCTGCACTTTCTTCCAACCAGTGGGTACAGCTTTTGGTTTGGAGGATCTGGTTCTATGTAGAATTTGACAGGGATTAAGTCCCACTGGAGTCTTGCTTTAATTTAAACAATTTCAGGTATTTCTCAACATAACTGACACTCATATTTGCAGTGACACTAGAGTTAAGCAGAAAGATTACTGCTGTATTTTTATTTTAAGGGCATATTTGAAAACTGAGTTGAATATTTCTGCTTTTGTTTTGCTACTCTCAGTTTCAATTCATGTATAATTCATAAGTGTCTGTGCACTGACTTTGGTGCCACAGACAGCTATTACGTATGACCAAAAGTTCTTTGGGTTTTGTGATAGGTCTTTTGGCAAGATTCTGCTGTGGTACTCGTCAAAGATTTCACACATTGCTTTTTTGACAACGAAATAAATTTAATTTTATAGCATTTGTCTAGGTATAGTCCAATGTTTTGTTTTTCATCTATTGTGCTTTAGAAGTTTCTTTATCAAGACTGTGTATCCCCCTTCATGAACTGTTCTGTGAGATATAAACACATCCAGTGCGTGGTCAAATATTCTTCTAAATTTCCTTTGTGCTACTGCCCATAGATAGATGTTTCCTCTTTGATATATGACAAGATTGCCTTACTGAATATGAATATGTGTTGGTTCCACATTGTACTGAAGTATTCAGTGTTGCTGCCGGAGCCTCATGGTCACTAATACCAGGTACATCATGGACTCACAAAGAGGTCAGGTCTATTTGCAGCCATTAGAGCTAATATATCTCCATCACGAATGAACTTCTGTATAATATGTTCTAGGTAGTTTTTCAGAGAACTGTAATAGTACAACTGACTGTTGAGTGATTAAATTCTCCTCCAATGACGGCAGTATGAATGAGGGAGCATCTGTACTAGTTTCTCCGAGGTTTCAGTTCACATTTGGGAGTGAGTCTTGTTGGTAAATGTAAAGGTGCAATTTTAAAGTTTATTCCCATCCTTGATACTAATATTTGCCCAAAAAATCTCACACTTGAAAAAATGCCACTTCCATTTCCCATTGCCTATCAGTTGGTATATGCTAACATTTACACCAAAAGACACAGCGCTGCTGCCATTCTCGTGTCTTAAACAGCTTTCTGTACCTCACATTATATGAGCTCCACTGCTTTTTAAGAGTTCTCCAAACTTACTGTAATACTTAGGAATCTCCTACAGCTATTATCTTGACTGGATGAAGAGTCACCTTAAGAAAGTGTGTTTGGTTCACACCTAATCCATTTAGGGGTATTCTACTGTTCTCAACACATACACGCAAGTCTAGGAAGTCACAACTTAGCTTGCCACGGAATCTTTAAAGTTCCTTGTTCAACCCTACCACTTGTCTCAGAACCAGGGGGCCATGATCAGTTCTGGAGACAGTGGCGCAAACTGTGAACTTTGCTGAAATTCCTTGAGCAAGGTTGGTCTTCTAATCCTTCTCTACCAATAAATGGAATGATTTAAGTATGTCCTCTAAGCCCAGACAACAGGCATTGTTTGTTCTAATGTGTGCTGCGCTTTGTGGCTGGTTGCAATCTTTTTCCTCAGTAGCTTCTAGAGCAGCCTCTTTAACATGTTGAATGAGCTGTCTGAAACTACACACTAAGTGCAGGAGGTGATCCTTCCTATAATTTTCTGCCATTTCCTACAGGGTTGCTATTATTTGTCTGCAGATTTGAACTGTTAGTTTGACCATTAAATATTAAATTTTATTCTTGGATATATATAAAAAAAACAAAGATGATGTAACTTACCAAACGAAAGTGCTGGCATGTTGATAGACATACAAACAAACACAAACATACACACAAAATTCAAGCTTTCGCAACCAACGGTAGCTTCATCAGGAAATAGGGAAGGAGAGGGAAAGGCGAAAGGATGTGGGTTTTAAGGGAGAGGGTAAGGAGTCATTCCAATCCCGGGAATGGAAAGACTTACCTTAGGGGGAAAAAAAGGACAGGTATACACTCTCTCTCTCTCTCTCTCTCTCTCTCTCTCTCTCTCTCTCTCTCGTGCGTGTGCGCCCACACACCCACCCACACACACACACACACACAAACACATCCATCCGCACATATCCGATAGCCCAGGCTATCTGTGTTCTGAAGGCTGACCAATCCATCGTCATTCTTCCAGCGGACAAGGGTTCCACGACCGTGGTACTTGATAGTCGGGAGTATGTGTCTGAGGGACTGTGTCAGCTTTCAGACAACACTACATACAAAGTTTGCCAAAGTAATCCCATTCCTGATGTCCAGGCGGAGCTTCATGGAATCCTCAGAACCTTAGGCCCCCTACAAAACCTTTCACCTGACTCCATCAACCTCCTGACCCCACCAACACCCCGCACCCCTACCTTCTACCTACTTCCTAAAATCCACAAACCCAATCATCCCGGCCGCCCCATTGTAGCTGGTTACCAAGCCCCCACAGATCGTATCTCTGTCTACGTAGATCAACACCTTCAACCCATAACATGCAGTCTCCCATCCTTCATCAAAGATACCAACCACTTTCTCCAACGCCTGGAATCCTTACCCAATCTGTTACCCCTGGAAACCATCCTTGCAACCATTGATGCCACTTCCTTATACACAAATATTCCGCATGTCCAGGGCCTCGCTGCATTGGAGCACTTCCTTTCACGCTGATCACCTGCCACCCTACCTAAAACCTCTTTCCTCATTACCTCAGCCAGCTTCATCCTGACTCACAACTTCTTCACTTTCGAAGGCCAGATATACCAACAACTAAAGGAACAGCCATGGGTACCAGGATGGCCCCCTCGTATGCCAACCTATTTATGGGTCACTTAGAGGAAGCCTTCTTGGTTACCCAGGCCTGCCAGCCCAAAGTTTGGTACAGATATATTGATGACCTCTTCATGATCTGGACCCACAGTGAAGAAGAACTCCAGAATTTCCTCTCCAACCTCAACTCCTTTGGTTCCATCAGATTCACCTGGTCCTACTCCAAATCCCATGCCACTTTCCTTGAAGTTGACCTCCATCTGTCCAATGGCCAGCTTCACACATACGTCCACATCAAACCCACCAACAAGCAACAGTACCTCCATTACGACAGCTGCCATCCATTCCATATCAAACGGTCCCTTCCCTACAGCCTAGGTCTTCGTGGCAAATGAATCTGCTCCAGTCCTGAATCCCTGAACCATTGCACCAACATCCTGAAAACAGCTTTCGCATCCCGCAACTACCCTCCCGACCTGGTACAGAAGCAAATAACCAGAGCCACTTCCTCATCCCCTCAAACTGAGAACCTCCCACAGAAGAACCCCAAAAGTGCCCCACTTGTGACAGGATACTTTCCGGGACTGGATCAGACTCTGAATGTGGCTCTCCAGCAGGGATACGACTTCCTCAAATCCTGCCCTGAAATGAGATCCATCCTTCATGAAATCCTCCCCACTCCTCCAAGAGTGTCTTTCCGCCGTCCACCTAACCTTCGTAACCTCTTGGTTCATCCCTATGAAATCCCCAAACCACCTTCCCTACCCTCTGGCTCCTACCCTTGTAACTGCCCCCCGGTGTAAAACTTGTCCCATGCACCCTCCCACCACCACCTACTCCAGTCCTGTAACCCGGAAGGTGTACACGATCAAAGGCAGAGCAACGTGTGAAAGCACCCACATGATTTACCAACTGACCTGCCTACACTGTGAAGCTTTCTATGTGGGAATGACCAGCAACAAACTGTCCATTCGCATGAATGGACACAGGCAGACAGTGTTTGTTGGTAATGAGGATCACCCTGTGGCTAAACATGCCTTGGTGCACGGCCAGCACATCTTGGCACAGTGTTACACCATCCGGGTTATCTGGATACTTCCCACTAACACCAACCTATCAGAACTCCAGAGATGGGAATTTGACCTTCAATATTTCCTCTCTTCCCATTACCCACCAGGCCTCAACCTCTGCTAATTTCAAGTTGCCGCCGCTCATACCTCACCTGTCATTCAACAACATCTTTGCCTCTGTACTT
Source organism: Schistocerca cancellata (assembly GCF_023864275.1). Classification (NCBI taxonomy): domain Eukaryota; kingdom Metazoa; phylum Arthropoda; class Insecta; order Orthoptera; family Acrididae; genus Schistocerca; species Schistocerca cancellata. Next base: position 549,665,303 of record NC_064633.1, read on the forward strand.
CCACCTTGACTGACATCTCTGCCCAAACTCTTTGCCTTTTTATATGTTTGCTTGTGTCTGTATATGTGCCGATGGATGTGTGTGTGTGTGTGTGTGTGTGTGTGTGTGTGTGTGTGTGTGTGTGTGTGTGTGTGTGTACCTGTACCTGTCTTTCCCCCTAAGGTAAGTCTTTCCGCTCCTGGGATTGGAATGACTCCTTACCCTCTCCCTTAAAACCCACATCCTTTCGTCATTCCCTCTCCTTCCCTCTTTCCTGATGTAGCAACCGTGGGTTGTGAAAGCTTGAATTTTGTGTGTGTGTGTGTTTGTGTTTGTTTGTGTCTCTATCAACATACCAACACTTTCATTTAGTAAGTTACATCATCTTTGTTTCCATGGACCTTGCCGTTGGTGGGGAGGCTTGCGTGCCTCAACGATACAGATAGCCACAACGGAGGGGTATCTGTTGAGAGGCCAGACAAACGTGTGGTTCCTGAAGAGGGGCAGCAGCCTTTTCAGTAGCTGCAGGGACAACAGTCTGGATGATTGGCTGATCTGGCCCTGTAACACGAACCAAAACGGCCTTGCTGTTTTGGTACTGTGAACGGCTGAAAGCAAGGGTAAACTACAGCCGTAATTTTTTCCGAGGGCATGCAGCGTTACTGTATGATTAAATGATGATAGCATCCTCTTGGGTAAAATATTCCGGAGGTAAAATAGTCCCCCATTTGGATCTCTGGGCGGGGACTACTCAGGAGGACATCGTTATCAGGAGAAAGAAAACTGGCATTCTATGGATCAGAGTGTGGAATGTCAGATCCCTTAATCGGGCAGGTAGGTTAGAAAATTTAAAAGGGGAAATGGATAGGTTAAAGTTAGATATAATGGGAATTAGTACAAATACAAAATCAAATAGGGGTAATGCAGGAGTATGTTTAATAATGAATAGGAAAATAGGAATGCGGGTAAGCTACTACAAACAGCATAGTGAACACCTTACTGTGGCCAAGATAGAGACGAAGCCCATGCCTACTACAGTAGTACAAGTTTATATGCCAGCTAGCTCTGCAGATGATGAAGAAGTTGATGAAATGTATCATGAGATAAAAGTAATTATTCAGGTAGTGAAGGGAGATGAAAATTTAATAGTCATGGGTGACTGGAATTCGACAGTAGGAAAAGGAAGAGAAGGAAACGTAGTAGGTGAATATGGATTGGGGCTAAGAAATGAAAGAGGAAGCCGCCCGGTAGAATTTTGGTTAGAGCACAACTTAATCATAGCTAACATTTGGTTCAAGAATCATGAAATAAGGTTGTATACATGGAAGAACCCTGGAGATACTAAAAGGTTTCAGATATATTATATAATGGTAAGACAGAGATTTAGGAACCAGATTTTAAACTGTAAGACATTTCCAGGGTCAAATGTGGACTCTGACCACAATCTATTGGTTATGAACTGTAGATTAAAACTGAAGAAACTGCAAAAAGGTGGGAATTTAAGGAGATTGTACCTGTATAAACTGAAAGAATCAGAGGTTGTACAGAGTTTCACGGAGAGCGTAAGGGAACAATTGACAGGAATGGGGGTAAAAAAATGAGGGCTAGTAGAAACCCTTGGGTAGCAGAAGAGATACTGAATTTAATTGATGAAAGGAGAAAATATAAAAATGCACCAAGTGAAGCAGGAGTACAACGTCTCAAAAATGAGATCAACATGTAACGCCGGAAATGCATATCCTCCTATTTCCATCTGCTGCACTATAATTTTTTTTCCTTATTTTGTTACCTGAAGATATGAGATTTCTGTGTCTTTATATATTGTAATTGTTTTATGTTGGTTTGTTTTGTGAATATTATTTATATTTATACGCTGGGTCTGGCCTAGGGAAAACTATGCTATCGAACAAATACATCGATAGGTCATGTGGAGAACCAAAGTGTTTAGGATCTTTGGTAGTGTTAACTCTGTCGCGTGGAGCGCGGGCAGAGGCGGAGTCTGGCTGGGGTGGTGCAGTGGAGCAGGTGTGTTGTGTGAAGCTCCCGCAAGTTGCCGCGCTTTCGGGGTTTGGCAGCATGTAATTGCGCTCGACCTGTGATGATAGTTTCTGACATGGTGTCGTGGATGGGAAGCATTAGCTGGCGCACATCAAGAGCCCGTTTTGTCTGGTGACCATGTCGAGAAGAAGGCGCGCCAACATCCAGCTTCTGCAACAACGACGGCCGACAATGAGTGACTGTCGCCACCACCTCGATCGACGGCTTCAAACCTTCAATCAACCAACAAGGAAGACTGGAAGCACGTAAAGTTTTAGAACTGTATGGCAGACCTCAGCTTTTCAAACTTTTAATATTGTTGCATGACAAAATTACAGCAACCTAGCATGAACTTTTGTTGCTCATTGTCCCAATTGCATTACCAAGCAGGGTCCCTTCCTTTTCCAGAATGAACCCGAGTGTCGTTGAAATTCAAACGCCAGCATCATTCGATTTCACTGCTTTAATTTCAAAGTTCAGTTGAGGTATTCATAGCTGGCTACAATATTTAGATTACACAAGCACAAATTAATTCCCGGCAGGGTCAGGGATTTTCACCTGCCTCGAGATGACTGGGTGTTTGTGTTGTCATCATCATTTCATCATCATCCAGGAAAGTGGCGAAATTGGACTGAGCAAAGATTGGGTAATTGTACGGGCGCTGATAACCACGCAGTTGAGCGCCCCACAAACCAAACATCATCATCATCATCACAAATTAAGAGTGCGAGTTTTGTTACCATATTTTAGCTTACCTGTGACTGCAGCTCAGCTTGGTACGTACTAAATTTTACTATTGTTAATTGTTCAGAATCATTTAATTCAAGTTCAAAGTTAAATCTCTTATTTCTAAATTGCGTAGATTCAAGTAGCTTTTGAAATGATTGTTGAGGTAGTCCAAGACTAACCGTATTTTACTGAATTTCGATGTGCTTCAGAAAGAAAGTTCACTATTAACTTAAGTCACTAAATTAACTTTTGATTTTCCGGTTTTATTAATTCTTTTGCTAAATTAAGTCAGAGTGTAGCGAAATTTATTACTTCTGACAAACTTTCAGTTTTCACACTACACGTGTCAACCTTCAGTTGCCACGCTTCTAGTGCTAATTATATGTGTAATAACCTTTCTTTTTCAGTTACTACAGTAATTGTCCTTAGGACTGGCGACCGTAATTTCCCCCAAATCTCAAATATGTAATTACCACTAGTTAATTGTTAATGTAACGGCCGCACTTTTACTTTCTTTATTAACTTTACCCCTTTTCAAAATTAATTTCCACCAGTTTCATTAGCACTTTTCCTTTCATTAAGATGTAACCCTTTCCTCCCTCTTTACCGACAAATTAACTTCGGTGACGATTGCTTTTCCCAAATTTCCATTAGGTACATGCAGTTTAATTTTTCACTGTCATTAAGGTCGATAAGTGAGGGGGAGGTTACACGTGACGACCTGGTGACAGGACAATCTTCGGATTTGAGGTTGTTCTGGACACGAATTTTGCATTTTGCAAATCTCGTAACAAAGTACTGGTTACGAAATGGTCGATACATGAAAGACGCGACCGCCGAAATGCAACAAAGAGCAGAAATGGAATTCCAAACTTTAGAAAATGTTTCGGAATCGGAAGTGAAAATCAAATCTGAATTCCTTGATGACGAATACTGGGGGACAATTAAAGAGGAAGCCGCTACGGAAATAAAACCGGTAGTTTCCGGGAATTTAACTGATTTATTGAATGTTTTGATTAACGAAATCAAGAGTCAATCGGCAGAAATTAAAGATCTGTCTGACAAGGAAGAAGCTCAGGCTGCCAAACAAGAAGTTCAGTCTGAAAAAATTGAACGAAAGCTAGACAATCAGAACAAAGCTATTAATGTTGTTAACAACAATGTTGGAGTTGTTAACACAAAAGTTGATTAAATCAAAGAAGATATTGTTGTGATTAATACCGAAATCGGTAATCTTAAACAGGAAATGATAGGCGTTCAGGCGGAAATTGCGAGCATAAATACTCGTTTTTATTCCGAAATTAGCAGAATCGAGAAAAGTGTAGGAGAAGCAGTTGCTCCGATCATCGAGAATAAGGTGACGGAACAAATTCAATTAGTGAAAAAGAGGATCAAAAGAAGGTGGAAACTTTGAAGGCTTTAGTATCCGAAGTAGATACCAAAGTGACGAAGCAGGCTAATACCTGCGAAGAGAAAAAAAGGGAAGTAGAAACGCTTGCGACAACCACTTGCCAAGTAATTACGAGAGTGTCAGAATTAGAAAAGAAACTTGACGAAAAACAGAGCTATGTTCCAATCTGTGCACATAGTTCGGAATTGTTGACGAAAGAGGAGCGGTTCGACCCCTTGAAAAAAGGCGGTATACACGCGACGGATTTCATTAAAAATTGTGAAAGAGTTTTACCCAGATCATGGACTAATGAGAGAAAAATTAATGCGGTTATTGATGTGCTGGCTGGTGATGCCAAGCGTTGGGGCTTAAACCTCAACATTACGAACCTGACTTTTGACGAGTTTAAAAATTTGTTTATGACTGAATACTGGTCAGAGCAAAAACAGCAAAGAGTCTGGCGCGAATTTGTCGTATCGAGGCCTTTCGATGCGAATTCGCGCGGCTCGATGAAGGAGTTTTGTGAGGGCTGGATCCGCAAGTTGGAATATTTGCGTGATCGCCGCGCGGAGTCCGAAATAGTCTGGGAACTCTACAAGAAGCTTCCAGATGATAAAAAACGCTATGTAGGAAGCAATTACAAGACAATCAATGATTTCCTGGAAAGAGTTGAGGACGAGGACAATTGGCGCAATAATCGCGACAGTGGTAGAGGCCGTGGTAACAACAACGAGAACCATGGGAATAATGCATACCGCAACCATGGCAGCAATAACAATAGTGGTTCGGGCCGTAATGACAATCGGTACAATGCAAATAATACCAGGAATGACGGAAACCAGTATCATACTAATGTGATATGGGCTTCACAGAATAGTAATAACGCCAGAGGGTGTGATCAGCCGCCTCAGCATCATCCGGGGAGCGTATCTGCTGGGACGAGACAGGGAAACCATTAGCCGCGCCGGTGAGGGGCCGAGCGGGCGTGGAGAAATTTTGGCGGCCCAATAACAGGAGAAAACCCAGGTATCGTCATTATGAAAATTCCGTGTGGAATAATCAACGGCGGGAGTGTGTGCCAGTGTTAGGAGAAAGGAGTGCGCCCACAAGTAGTAGATCAGCTGTATACACGGCAGTAGGTAGTACATTCACTGTCAGTGAGAACAATTTAAGTAGTGTTCCGGAAATCGATTATAAAGTGGCAGCTGTAATACCCACAGCGGAACTGGAGATTGAGTTTAAGAATGATTCGCAATTGTTGAGAGAAGATGAGATGTCGGATAACATGTCCGTCATCGAGCGAGGGGATGCAGAGAGGGATGAGGTCTGGTTAAGGCAGTTCGGTCGCTTATACGACGAACTAAGAGATTATAGGGGTCTGTATGGGAGAAGCGTTCATGGGGAGCGCGGGCAGGATTTGCCGCGTCTCGTCCCGCAGGAAGATAGTGTTTGTGAAATGATAGAAAGTTCTGGCCCTAACCGGCAGACTTTACTAGAAATAGTTGATGTTAATGGGGAGCACGAGCAAGATTCGTCGTGTTTCGTCCCGCAGGAGTTAGATGTTGAAGTAGTGACGGAAAGTTCTGGCCCTAACCGGCAGACCTTACCGAAAGTTTCAGTGGTAGAAGTAGCCGACCCATCCGACGCAAAACTCCAGTTAAAACATTGCGAAAGTATTAAGGAGAAAGAGTACGAGAATTTTAGTGATAGCCGGACACGATTGGTAGAAAAGCACATAGATTACAGCGTGTATGAGGTTAGAGCTGACATTATACGGTCAGACGATAACAGTGTGGGTTGCACAGATCTAGAGGAAGTAATTGCAGATACTACTGGGCACATTTCTCCAGGTAGATTGGCAGATGAGATCAATCTGACCAAAGAGGAATCAACGAAGGTGACAATTAATGAATTGATAGCAAAGCAACACTCACTAGTTGATGAGTTACAGGAAAAGGTTTCGGTATTGGAGGCGAAGCTACAGACTAAGCCTCAGGACAAACGTGTTGAAATTAAAACTGTATGTGAACAGAGGCTGAAAAGGCCGCCAGATAAGCCGGATTTAGGATCAAAGCCGGATGGTTTTTTCTGGAATGACCTGGATATGGACGAGGATTTACTGTGGGGAAAATAAAGAAACAGTCGAGGACAAGTGTAGACAGATAGTAGTGTCTGTTAATATACATGACCTACAACTAAACATGTTGATTGACACCGGTGCAGAATTGAGTGCTGTATCTGAAAAAATATTTGAGTTACTGAAAGACAGACCTGGCATCGTAGTTATGCCAGTAAGAGGAGTGAAAATTATCGGTGCTACTGGGAAGGCCAGTAAACCGGTCACAAAACAGATTTTTGTCCACTTCGAGATATGTGGGGCACGATTTGAACAAGAGTTTGTCGTCGTGCCAGACTTAACTACGGAAGTAATTATCGGGTTAGATTGGCTATTAAAGTACCGTGCAGTGATTAATTGCGAAAGCAAAACTTTGACATGTACGTCACAAGATAAAACAGTAGTAATTGGTTTTGACGAGGCAGGAGACGGTGTAAATAGGCAATACCAGCCTATACACATTGTTAACTGGCCGGATGACATTGACGTAGGTATGAATTTGAACTACTGTAATGTGAGGAATTTCGGCATTGACAAAAGTGTAGAAAGTGAAGTGGAAGAGATAATCAAATTCCCTCCACGGATTGACATTAGTATTGGTGTGAAAAAAGATCGTTTGCGAGAAGTAATGAAGCTAAAAGCCGATGCTCGCATACGTCGTCATGACGCTAAAGCGCATTTTGCTAAGTTTGCAATCGGAGACTTAGTACTTGTAAAAGCTCATGAGAAATCGAGCGAGATAGACAATGAAATCTCTAAATTTAAGTTTGTTTATAATGGACCATATAAAGTCATTGGTATACCTCACACAAATGCTTATTGCTTAGAGTATCCAAGCTCTGGAAAACGATTAGGTATACGGTATATTGTAGACTTGAAATTCTACCAACCTAGGATCGATTAATACCACACAATGAGTAACTTGTACAGTATGTAAATATAGAGTGTAAGATTTAAGGATGTGCCATGTTACGATGCTTTTGCCTGACCTTGAGGTCATTAAAGAAGTTGTAATTAATAAGTAATTAATTTTGACTAAATGATTTAAGAGTAACTGATTAGTAATCATCTGAAAAATCCAAGCTGCTAGTTTAAGTTTTCAGCTGAGTCACAGTAGATTAAGGAATGTAAATATGATTTTGTAACTTTCTGTAATATTTCATGAATGTGTGTTTTTATTAGTCATTGCCGGTGTACTTAGACGCTGTTTTAAGTTTCAGGCTAGTACATGCGCGTGATGATGGACAGTGTTGAGTTATCCACTGTGATAGTGTTTATGGACTCCTTGAGATTACTCGGGAGTGAGTTTTTCCGAAAGAATTCAGTGAAACGGACGTTCTGCAAATGCCGTTACACAGGCGAGTGAGATCAAGCGTGCCGCACAGGCGGGCGCAACAATATTGGCAAGGCGGAGCAGCTGTCGGCTCTTGTGTCGCTGTCGGCTTTTGTGCCGCTGTCGGCATCCTTTGTACTCGCGAGTACGGAATGTGGAGTTGCTTTTCTTCCCGGACAGCTGATGTGAAAGAATTCTGCTGTCAATATTTATGTTTTTTTCGATCTGCTGTATATTATTTTCTTGTTTAGCGTTAATTGGACATGACGAGAAAATTAATTATGAAAAGGTTACATAAAAATGTGTATTCTATGTAATTAATCATTAGTTTGCGTATTTTGATATACCTGTTTTTTATGACCATGTACTCTGATTAATTTTGCAAATAGTATTCCATTTCTTATAGTGTTACGAATTTTAATGATTTTGGAATAGCTAAACCATCATCTATATTTTTTTATGAATTTTGATATGTTGTCAACCTGTTTTACTTGTGCAAGATGACAGAGTGGAATAAGATTAGGAGTATCTCCACTCAATTATTATTGTATAAAAATTGGTTTATGATTAATTAGACGAATGCTAAATTTTTTTGATGTTTTGAGCGTATGCATTTCCGCTGTTTCTTTTTTGGGACATTTTCTGAGTCTGTTTACGTTCCACGAACATCCTCAGACAATGTGGGGCATGTGTAACGCCGGAAATGCATAGCCTCCTATTTCCATCTATTGTACTATTTTTTTTTCCTTGCTTTGTTACCTCAAGATATGACATTTCTGTCTCTTTGTATATTGTAATTGTTTTACTGTTTGTATATATATATTTATACATTTATGTCGATGTATAATTGGTTTGTTTCGTAAATATTATTTGTATTTTTATGCTGGGTCTTGCCTAGGGAAGACTGCTATCGAACGATTACGTCGATAGGTCGTGTGAAGAATCAAAGTGTGTAGGATCTTTGGTAGTGTTAACTCTGCCGCGTGGAGCGCGGGCTGAGCAGAGGGAGTGTGGCGGGAGTAGCAAGTGGAGCAGGTGTGTTGTGTGACGCTCCCGCGAGTTGCCGCGCTTTCGGGGTTTGGCAGCATGTAATTGCGCTCGACTTGCGATGATAGTTTCTGACATGGTGTCGCGGACGGGAAACATTAACTAGCGCACATCAAGAGCCCGTTTCGTCTGGTGACCGTGTCGAGAAGAAGGCGCGCCAACATCCAGCTTCTGCAATAGCGACGGCCGACAATGAGTGACTGTCGCCACCTCCTCGACCGACGGCTTCAAACCTTCAATCAACCGACAAGGAAGACTGGACGCACGTAAAGTTTTAGAACAGTATGGCAGACCTCAGCTTTTCAAACTGTTCCATTTTCGTCACTATAATTACAGCAACTTAGCATGAACGTTTGTTGCTCATTGTCCCAATTGCATTACCAACCAGAGTCCCTTCCTTTTCCGAAATGAACCCGAGTGTCGTTGGAATTCAAACGCCAGCATTAAAGTAACATAGCTAACTCGTTTTCACAGCTTTAATTTCAAAATTCGGTTAAAGTATTTATAGCTGGCTACACTATTTAGATTACACAAGCACAAATTAAGAGTGGGAGTTTTGTTACCATATTTTAGCTTACCTGTGACTGCAGCTCAGCTTGGTACGTACTAAATTTTACTGTTGTTCAGAATCATTTAATTCAAGTTCAAAGTTAAATCTCTTATTTCTAAATTGCGTAGATTCAAGTAGTTTTTGAAATGATTGTTGAGGTAGTCCAAGACTAACCGTATTTTACTGAATTTCGATGTGCTTCAGAAAGAAAGCTTACTATTAACTTCAGTCACTAAATTAACTTTCGATTTTCCGGTTTTATTAATTCTTTTGCTAAATTAAGTCAGGGTGTAGCGAAATTTATTACTTCTGACAAACTTTCAGTTTTCACACTACACGTGTCAACCTTCAGTTGCCACGCTTCTAGTGCTAATTATATGTGTAATAACCTTTCTTTTTCAGTTACTATAGTAATTGTCCTTAGGACTGGCGACCGTGATTTCCCCCAAAATCTCAAATACCTAATTACCGCTAGTTAATTGTTAATGTAACGGCTGCACATTTACTTTCTTTATTAACTTTACCCCTTTTCAAAATTAATTTCCACCAGTTTCATTAGCACATTTCCTTTCATTAAGATGTAACCCTTTCCTCCCTCTTTACCGACAAATTAACTTCGGTGACGATTGCTTTTCCCAAATTTCCATTAGGTACATGCAGTTTAATTTTTCACTGTCATTAAGGTCGATAAGTGAGGGGGAGGTTACACGTGACGACCTGGTGACAGGACAATCTTCGGATTTGAGGTTGTTCTGGACACGAATTTTGCATTTTGCAAATCTCGTAACAAAGTACTGGTTACGAAATGGTCGATACATGAAAGACGCGACCGCCGAAATGCAACAAAGAGCAGAAATGGAATTCCAAACTTTAGAAAATGTTTCGGAATCGGAAGTGAAAATCAAATCTGAATTCCTTGATGACGAATACTGGGGGACAATTAAAGAGGAAGCCGCTACGGAAATAAAACCGGTAGTTTCCGGGAATTTAACTGATTTATTGAATGTTTTGATTAACGAAATCAAGAGTCAATCGGCAGAAATTAATGATCTGTCTGACAAGGAAGAAGCTCAGGCTGCCAAACAAGAAGTTCAGTCTGAAAAAATTGAACGAAAGCTAGACAATCAGAACAAAGCTATTAATGTTGTTAACAACAATGTTGGAGTTGTTAACACAAAAGTTGATTAAATCAAAGAAGATATTGTTGTGATTAATACCGAAATCGGTAATCTTAAACAGGAAATGATAGGCGTTCAGGCGGAAATTGCGAGCATAAATACTCGTTTTTATTCCGAAATTAGCAGAATCGAGAAAAGTGTAGGAGAAGCAGTTGCTCCGATCATCGAGAATAAGGTGACGGAACAAATTCAATTAGTGAAAAAGAGGATCAAAAGAAGGTGGAAACTTTGAAGGCTTTAGTATCCGAAGTAGATACCAAAGTGACGAAGCAGGCTAATACCTGCGAAGAGAAAAAAAGGGAAGTAGAAACGCTTGCGACAACCACTTGCCAAGTAATTACGAGAGTGTCAGAATTAGAAAAGAAACTTGACGAAAAACAGAGCTATGTTCCAATCTGTGCACATAGTTCGGAATTGTTGACGAAAGAGGAGCGGTTCGACCCCTTGAAAAAAGGCGGTATACACGCGACGGATTTCATTAAAAATTGTGAAAGAGTTTTACCCAGATCATGGACTAATGAGAGAAAAATTAATGCGGTTATTGATGTGCTGGCTGGTGATGCCAAGCGTTGGGGCTTAAACCTCAACATTACGAACCTGACTTTTGACGAGTTTAAAAATTTGTTTATGAATGAATACTGGTCAGAGCAAAAACAGCAAAGTGTCTGGCGCGAATTTGTCGTATCGAGGCCTTTCGATGCGAATTCGCGCGGCTCGATGAAGGAGTTTTGTGAGGGCTGGATCCGCAAGTTGGAATATTTGCGTGATCGCCGCGCGGAATCCGAAATAGTCTGGGAACTCTACAAGAAGCTTCCAGATGATAAAAAACGCAATTACAAGACAATCAATGATTTCCTGGAAAGAGTTGAGGACGAGGACAATTGGCGCAATAATCGCGACAGTGGTAGAGGCCGTGGTAACAACAACGAGAACCATGGGAATAATGCATACCGCAACCATGGCAGCAATAACAATAGTGGTTCGGGCCGTAATGACAATCGGTACAATGCAAATAATACCAGGAATGACGGAAACCAGTATCATACTAATGTGATATGGGCTTCACAGAATAGTAATAACGCCAGAGGGTGTGATCAGCCGCCTCAGCAGCATCCGGGGAGCGTATCTGCTGGGACGAGACAGGGAAACCATTAGCCGCGCCGGTGAGGGGCCGAGCGGGCGTGGAGAAATTTTGGCGGCCCAATAACAGGAGAAAACCCAGGTGTCGTCGTTATGAAAATTCCGTATGGAATATTCAACGGTGGGAGAGTGTGCCAGTGTTAAGAGAAAGGAGTGTGCCCACAAGTAGTAGATCAGCTGTAGACATGGCAGCAGAAAATACATTCACTGTCAGTGAGAACAATTTAAATAGTGTTCCGGAAAACGATTATAAAGTAGCAGCTGTAACACCCACAGCGGAAATGGAGATTGAGTTTAAGAATGATTCGCAATTGTTGAGAGAAGATGAGATGTCGGATAACATGTCCGTCATCGAGCGAGGGGATGCAGGGAGGGATGAGGTCTGGTTAAGGCAGTTCGGTGGCTGATACGACGAACTAAGAGATTATAGGGGCCTGTACGGGAGAAGTGTTTATGGGGACCGCGGGCAGGATTTGCCGCGTCTCGTCCCACAGGAAGATAGTATTTGTAAAGTGATAGAAAGTTCTGGCCCTAACCGGCAGACTTTACCGAAAGTTTTAGTGGTAGAAGTAGCCGACCCATCTGACGCAAACCTCCAGTTTAAACATTGCGAGAGTATTAAGGAGAAAGATTACGAAAATTTTAGTGATAGCCGGACACGATTGGTAGAAAAGCACATAGATTACAGCGTGTATGAGGTTAGAGCTGACATTATACGGTCAGACGATAGCAGTGTGGGTTGCACAGATCTAGAGGAAGTAATTGCAGATACTACTAGGCACAATCCTCCAGGTAGATTGGCAGATGAGATCAGTCTGACCAAAAGAGGAATCAACGAAGGTGACAATTAATGAATTGATAGCAAAGCAACACTCACTAGTTGACGAGTTACAGAAAAAGGTTTCGGTATTGGAGGCGAAGCTACAGACTAAGCCTCAGGACAAACGTGTTGAAATTAAAACTGTATGTGAACAGAGGCTGAAAAGGCCGCCAGATAAGCCGGATTTAGGATCAAAGCCGGATGTTTTTTTCTGGAATGACCTGGATATAGACGAGGATTTACTGTGGGAAAATAAAGAAACAGTCGAGGACAAGTGTAGACAGATAGTAGTGTCTGTTAATATACATGACCTACAACTAAATGTGTTGCAGAATTGAGTGCTGTGTCTGGGAAAATATTTGAGTTACTGAAAGACAGACCTGGCATCGTAGTTATGCCAGTAAGAGGAGTGAAAATTATCGGTGCTACTGGGAAGGCCAGTAAACCGGTCACAAAACAGATTTTTGTCAACTTCGAGATATGTGGGGCACGATTTGAACAAGAGTTTGTCGTCGTGCCAGACTTAACTACGGAAGTAATTATCGGGTTAGATTGGCTATTAAAGTACCATGCAGTGATTAATTGCGAAAGCAAAACTTTGACATGTACGTCACAAGATAAAACAATAGTAGTTAGCTTTGACGAGGCAGGAGACGGTGTGCATAGGCAATACCAGCCTATACACGTTGTTAACTGGCCGGATGGTATTGATGTAGGTATGAATTTGAAGTACTGTAACGTGAGGAATCTCGGTATTGACAATAGTGTAGAAAGTGAATTGGAAGCTATTGTAGACGGTGTGTCAAACGTAACAGGCGAACAAAGACGAGACCTGTATGAAGTAATAATGAGGAATAAGAGTGTGTTTCCAGACAAACCGAGTATTGGTGTGAAAAAAGATCGTTTGCCAGAAATAATGAAGAAAAAAACCTATGGTTGCATACGTCGTCATGACGCTAAAGTGGGTTTTGCTAAGTTTGCAATCGGAGACTCAGTACTTGTAAAAGCTCATGAGAAATCGAGCGAGATAGACAATGAAATCTCTAAATTTATGTTTGTGTATAATGGACCATATAAAGTCATTGGTATACCTCACACAAATGCTTATTGCTTAGAGTATCCAAGCTCTGGAAAACTATTAGGTATACGGAACATTGTAGACTTGAAATTGTACCAACCTAGGATCGATTAATACCACACAATGGGTAATTTGTACAGTATGTAAATATAGAGTGTAAGATTTAAGGTTTGCTAGATTGCCATCCTTTTGCCTGACCAAGAGGACATTAAAGAAGTTGTAATTAATAAGTAATTAGTTTTGTCTAAATGATTTAAGAGGAATTGATTAATAATCAATTGAAAAATTTAAGCTGCTATTTTAAGTTTTCATCTGAGACACAGTAGATTAAGGAATGTAAATATGATTTTGTAACTAGCAGTAAGATTTCAGAAATATGTGATTTACTAGTCGTTGCCGATGTACTTAGACTCTGTTTCAAGTATCAGGCTAGTACATGCGTGTGATGATGGACAGTGTTGAGTTATCCACTGTGATAGTGTTAATGGACTCCTTGAGATTACTCGGGAGTGATTTTTTTCGAAAGAATTCAGTGAAACGGACGTTCTGGAAATGCCGTTACACAGGCGAGTGAGATCAAGCGTGCCGCACAGGCGGGCGCAACAATACTGGCGAGGCGGAACCGCTGTCGGCTCTTGTGCCGCTGTCGGCATTCTTTGTACTTGCGGGTACGGAAGGCGGAGTTGTTTTTCTTCCCGGACAGCTGATGTGAAAGAATTCTGTTGTCAATATTTATGTTTTTGTCGATCTGCTGCATATTATTTTCTTGTTTAGCGTTAAGTGGACTCTCATGACGAGAATATTAATTATGAAAAGGTTATATAAAATGTGTATTCTATGTAATTAATTATTAATTTGCGTATTTTGATATACCTGTTTTTTATGACCATGTACTCTCGTTAATTTTGTAAACAGAATTCCATTTCATGATACTGTTAGGAATTTTGATGATTTTAGTATAGCTAAACTATTTTCTATGTTTTCTATGAATTTTAATATGTTGTCAACCTGTTTTTCTTTTGTGTAAGATGACAGAGTGGAATATGATTAGGAGTGTCTCCACTCAATTATTATGGTCTAAATATTGGTTTATGTTTAATTAGACAAATGCTAAATTTTGTTGATGTTTTGAGCATATGCATTTCCGCTGTTTCTTTTTTGGGACATTTTCTCAGTCTGTTTAGGTTACACGAACATCCTCACACAATGTGGGGCACGTGTAATGCCGGAAATGCATATCCTCCTATTTCCATCTGCTGCACTATAATTTATTTTCCTTATTTTGTTACCTGAAGATATGACATTTCTGTGTCTTTATATATTGTAATTGTTTTATGTTGGTTTGTTTTGTGAATATTATTTGTATTTATACGCTGGGTCTGGCCTAGGGAAAACTATGCTATCGAACGAATACATCGATAGGTCGTGTGGAGAACCAAAGTGTTTAGGATCTTTGGTAGTGTTAACTCTGTCGCGTGGAGCGCGGGCAGAGGCGGAGTCTGGCTGGGGTGGTGCAGTGGAGCAGGTGTGTTGTGTGAAGATCCCGCGAGTTGCCGCACTTTCGGGGTTTGGCAGCATGTAATTGCGCTCGACCTGTGATGATAGTTTGTGACATGGTGTCGCGGATGGGAAGCATTAGCTGGCGCACATCAAGAGCCCGTTTTGTCTGGTGACCATGTCGAGAAGAAGGCGCGCCAACATCCAGCTTCTGCAACAGCGACGGCCGACAATGAGTGACTGTCGCCACCTCCTCGATCGACGGCTTCAAACCTTCAATCAACCAACAAGGAAGACTGGAAGCACGTAAAGTTTTAGAACTGTATGGCAGACCTCAGCTTTTCAAACTTTTAATATTGTTGCATGACAAAATTACAGCAACTTAGCATGAACTTTTGTTGCTCATTGTCCCAATTCCATTACCAAGCAGGGTCTCTTCCTTTTCCGGAATGAACCCGAGTGTCGTTGAAATTCAAACGCCAGCATCATTCGATTTCACTGCTTTAATTTCAAAGTTCAGTTGAGGTATTCATAGCTGGCTACAATATTTAGATTACACAAGCACAAATTAAGAGTGTGAGTTTTGTTACCGTATTTTAGCTTACCTGTGACTGCAGCTCAGCTTGGTACGTACTAAATTTTACTATTGTTAATTGTTCAGAATCATTTAATTCAAGTTCAAAGTTAAATCTCTTATTTCTAAATTGCGTAGATTCAAGTAGCTTTTGAAATGATTGTTGAGGTAGTCCAAGACTAACCGTATTTTACTGAATTTCGATGTGCTTCAGAAAGAAAGTTCACTATTAACTTAAGTCACTAAATTAACTTTTGATTTTCCGGTTTTATTAATTCTTTTGCTAAATTAAGTCAGAGTGTAGCGAAATTTATTACTTCTGACAAACTTTCAGTTTTCACACTACATGTGTCAACCTTCAGTTGCCATGCTTCTAGTGCTAATTATATGTGTAATAACCTTTCTTGTTCAGTTACTACAGTAATTGTCCTTAGGACTGGCGACCGTAATTTCCCCCAAATCTCAAATATGTAATTACCACTAGTTAATTGTTAATGCAACGGCCGCACTTTTACTTTCTTTATTAACTTTACCCCTTTTCAAAATTAATTTCCAGCAGTTTCATTTGCATTTTTCCTTTCATTTAGATGTAACCCTTTCCTCCCTCTTTACCGACAAATTAACTTAGGTGACGATTGCTTTTCCCAAATTTCCATTAGGTACATGCAGTTTAATTTTTCACTGTCATTAAGGTCGATAAGTGAGCGGGAGGTTACAGACAGGAAGTGCTTCCCTAAATCACTCCAGGCAAATGCCAGGATGGTTCCTCTGAAAGGGCACGGCCGACTTCCTTCCCTAATCCGATGAGACCGATGACCACGCTGTCTGGTCTCCTTCCCCAAACAACCAACCAACCAACAGGAAGTGCAAAATGGCTAAGCAGGGATGGATAGAGGACAAATGTAAGGATGTAGAGGCTTATCTCAGGAGGGGTAAGATAGATACTGCCTACAGGAAAAAAAGAGAGACCTTTGGAGAAGAAGAGAACCACTTGCATGAATATCAAGAGCTCAGATGGAAACCCAGTTCTAAGCAAAGAAGGGAAAGCAGAAAGGTGAGAAAGGTGGAAGGAGTGTATAGAGGGTCTATACAGGAGCGATGTTCTTAAGGACAATATTATGGAAATGGAAGAGGAGGTAGATAAAGATGAAATGGGAGATATGATACTGCGTGAAGAGTTTGACAGAGCACTGAAATATGTAAGTCGAAACAAGGCCCTGGGAGTAGACAACATTCCATTAGAACTACTGACAGCCTTGGGAGAGCCAGTCCTGACAAAACTCTACCATCTAGTGAGCAAGGTGTATGAGACAGGCGAAATTCCCTCAGACTTCAAGAAGAATATAATAATTCCAATCCCAAAGAAAGCAGGTGTTGACAGATGTGAAAATTACAGAACTATCAGTTTAGTAAGTCACAGCTGCAAATAACTAATGCGAAATCTTTACAGACGAATGGAAAAACTGGTAGAAGCTGACCTCAGGGAAGATCAGTTTGGATTCCGTAGAAATGTTGGAACACGTGAGGCAATACTGACCCTACGACTTATCTTAGAAGCCTACGTTTCTAGCATTTGTAGACTTGGAGAAAGCTTTTGACAATGTTGACTGGAATACTCTCTCTCAGATTCTGAAGGTAGCAGGGGTAAAATACAGGGAGTGAAAGGCTATTTACAATTTGTAGAGAAAGCAGTTATATAAGAATCGAGGGACATGAAAGGGAAGCATTGGTTGGGAAGGGAGTGAGACAGGGTTGTAGCCTCTGCCCGATGCTATTCAATCTGTATATTGAGCAAGCAGAAAAGGAAACGAAAGGAAAGTTCGGAGTAGGCATTAAAATCCATGGAGAAGAAATAAAAACTTTGAGGTTTGCCGATGACATTGTAATTCTGTCAGAGACAGCAAAGGACTTGGAAGAGCAGTTGAACGGAATGGACAGTGTCTTGAAAGGAGGATATAAGATGAACATCAACAAAAGCAAAACGAGGATAATGGAATGTAGTCGAATGAAGTCAGGTGATGCTGAGGGAATTAGATTAGGAAGTGAGACACTTAAAGTAGTAAATGAGTTTTGCTCTTTGGGGAGCAAAATAACTGATGATGGTCGAAGTAGAGAGAATATAAAATGTAGACTGGCAATGGCAAGGAAAGAGTTTGTGAAGAAGAGAAATTTGTTAACATTGAGTATTGATTTAAGTGTCAGGAAGTCGTTTCTGAAAGTATTTGTATGGGGTGTAGCCATATATGGAAGTGAAACGTGGACGATAAATTGTTTAGACAAGAAGAGAATAAAAGCTTTCGAAATGTGGTGCTACAGAAGAATGCTGAAGATTAGATGGGTAGATCAGATAACTAATGAGGAGGTATTGAATATAATTGGGGAGAAGATGAGTTTGTGGCACAACTTGAGTAGTAGAAGGGAGTGGTTGGTTATGAGGCATCAATGGATCACCAATTTAGTACTGGAGGGCAGCGTGGAGGGTAAAAATCGTAGAGGGAGACCAAGAGATGAATACACTAAGCAGATTCAGAGGGATGTAGGCTGCAGTAGGTACTGGGAGACGATGAGGCTTGTACAGGGTAGAGTAGCATGGAGAGCTGCATCAAACCAGTCTCAGGACTGAAGACGACCACAACAACAACAACATTGTGGTCCGTCTAAATTCTTACTGTTCAGTTCTCCATATGCAATACCATTGACCCAGTTGTATTTGAAATGGTTAACAGATTGTTTTGCTCATAACTGTAAGATTTGATTAACCAATATTTCCTCCATTCTCTGTTTTCCACAGTTTATCTAAGAATTTGGTAACACTGATGAAATCAAATTGTGTTTATCACATACTCCCCTTCTGCTAGTAGCTATTAACCCATCAATAAACTGTTCAACAAAACATAAGATGTCTTTCATTTTTTGTAAATGTATTATGGTTATATAATGGTAAATTGTGGTAAATTGCTTGACTATGTATCCAATGGTCTCGAGTTTGATTCCCAGTGAGTGCTAGGATTTTTATCTCTCACTTATAACTTGCTTCATCAGCAGAAAAATTTGTTGATAAGAAAAATACTCCATTCTCAGTGGTTTGGCATCCACTTTAAATAATAGGTCCTCCTATATCTGACCGATTCAGTCACTTCAAAGGCAGGGGGAGGGTGAGGGCATACCACCTCCAACAGAACCATGACTAATAAAGCACTGTGATATTCAAACCAATTTGTGGCTTGATGACAGGTTTATCTTAATGTTAAAATGTATTTACTTTGAATTTTCGTACGATTTTTCCAGTATAGGTGAAAAAGACCCATATTCTTTTGTTCTAAATTTGGCATTTTTCTTCTGGACAGGTTTTGTTAAAACCATTTTCAGCAATTCTTGAAATTAACAAAGTATTATTACATAAATGACTGCTTCCAATGCACTTACATAATATGTTGATACATATCCCACTGTGCCCTACAGTCCTGGAAGTATGTAATAGGTATTTGTAGTTACTGTTGGACTGGGGGAACAAATATTTTATAGCTAACTTAGATGCACTTATATCAGTTTCAGAAATTACTGTAATTGTTGCCTGCATAAATACCACTAGCTTTTAAAGCTTCAACTGTTTCCATAAATAAATGAAAAATTTCAACACTGCAATTACTGGAGAAAGCACTGAGCAACTGATTCAAGTATGATTATTACATTAAAACAGTAGTGCTGCACAAACTCTCCAGCTCCATGTCAGTCATCTGCCTCACCAAGATAAGCTCCTCTTGTCTTCCTCCCATCCCTGTATGGGGCAGGTGGGGGTAAAGCCCCACAATTGCCAGTTTTTCTAACACTGTGGTTAATGAGGGGTACAATTTCCAGTGATGTCAAATTGAAGTCATAGGGTTGTTAACCGTAACCCATCGGAAGTTCAGCTCTCTCTGGTTATTAATTGGATAAAAATTTACCATTTAACAAAAAATAAAAAAAAGGATTGTAGAGTTTATCGCACAAAATGGGGTGATGCCCCACAGTACAGGGAGAGTGAGTGTGAGAGCGAAAAGGGGGGGGGGGAGAGTAATTGTGTGGTGGAGGGTGGAAGGGATGGGGGAAAGGAGTGGGGTAGAGAGAGAGAGAGAGAGAGAGAGAGAGAGAGAGAGAGAGAGAGACTTACTTCATGGAGGCTGTTTGCTTTAAAGAATAATTAATTATTTAGTAATTAAATGTTACTAAAGCTGTATGACAAAATTCCGTTCTGTGTCATCAAACAAACAAAATTAAAATTCCAAGAACGAAGCAAACACAGTTTGAACACTTATCAGGAATGAAACAGATGCACCCGGTAAAGCAAATGACATTCAGTTCTGTGATGACAGTAGCAGTGACAGATATGACGCTTTAAATCACAGAGTACAAAATTCCATGAATTCTTCCTAACAGTAGTTGAAAATGCAGAGACGAAAACTCGACTATAGATCCATTAGAATTACTTAAGCAGGTATTGCGTACCTCAATCACTACACATGTGTTTGCAACTAACGTGTTAGAGAGATTGTAGAAGAACATTGGATAGCTAAAAATAAGTAATTTTTGTAGCTGTGATGATGTTTCAGTCAAAGCAGTAACATTTTTTGCTGACTTGTCTTTGTAACCAACCAGTGAGGCAAAGCGTATTTCCTGAAAAAATGGAAGTGGCTGTAACCCATATTTGTAAAAATGGAGATATACAGATAATCTCTAGTTATGGAACCATCCCTCTTCTTCCTATGTAACCAAAAATTTTGCGTACAGCTGAATATTCAATCTTATATTTGAGAATAACATTTTAACGGCAGCCCAGTATGGCATTTTGAAAGGATTCTCCACTGAGAAAGCAATTCATGAAATTGCAAACTTACTTCTGATACAACTTGATGCACTTTGCTTCTAAAATGGATGCGAAAGAGCGGCCGCTGTCATCTCTTTAAAAAAGTTACTGCTTAAACACTGAAATTAGTTGGCCAATCATAGACGTTAAGAGTAAATTGCTAGAGCACTCAGCCATTAAACTCCCCCTCACTTCTACCTTCATTCTGGGTGTATACGCCACTGGGCAACCGGGAAAAACTCGAGAACTGTTTCGTCCAGAAAAAACCCGGGAACTTTTTAGAATATTCATTGTTTTAGTTTCTACTGCAGCAATAAAACATAAATGAAAGAATAACATCAAAATAAAACTTCAGTTGCAAAGAAAATGCTCCCTGTACAACAATAAGACACAATGCACACACAGGCGTCTGCAGAAAGCAAAATGCATCAGAGGCTTTCGGGCGAAGACTATGCAATACTTCGTAGCAACAAACCGCTTTCGATTAGTTAACAGATCGTCAGGAAATATTGCAAATGGAGTTGTTAAAAGCGTTACTTTAAAAGCATATTTCCGTTTATGCCGAATGAATTATGTTCCGTGCGAGAGTGTGCGATGAATTTCTTCAATCAAGGGGCATTTGATTCTTATTCAAAACTTAACGCTTCGAGGACCAGCCACTTAGAATAATTTGGTGCCAAGAAGACGCCATTTATGCCATCATATGTAAAACATTCTCGGTTTTCTTGCCGCGTCAGTTCGGGATGAAATCTCGAGCTTTCGACGATAGCCTCCATCGTGATCGTCAGGAGCAACTGAAGATGACGATGGAGGCTGTCGTCGCAAGCTCGAGATTTTATCCCGAACTGACGCGGCAAGTAAACCGAGAATGTTTTACATATAAGTGCTGTCGCGAAAGACTTTGTTGTCATTTATGCCTTTATTTAAAATTATACTGGCAAATTATGTTTAATATATCTTAAATGGTAACACACGCCAAAAAAGATCAATATCGTATGCGAAAGCTTAGCTTTTCTTGTAGCTGTGCTGTATGTGTATTAATTTAAGCCATTAACTTTCCCTACTTGCGTGTTCGAGATACTGAACAGTGATGTTGCTATCGGCTGACTACATCACTCATCCTGTGCTCTGATTGTCTGCTGTCATTGGCTGACGAGATCACGTGACGTGAGCTACGATTGGCTGACAAAAGCGCATCGCAATCTGATTTCAGTGTTTCGGCAGCTACCGTACTGTGCTGTAGTTGGTGGAATTCACATTTATACTTTCGTAATACAAAAATGTACAGTGTACATGTTACCGTCCATAAAAGATCTTTCCAAAAAGCATTGTTTTTGCTGGATTTCTTCTCCTAAAGTGCCGGGAAGCTCTACGCTGATGAGTAAAACCTTTATCATTCAAAAGATTGAGAAGTCTTACAGCTCCGGTTTAAAGCATTTTCTACATCAACATAGATACACCGCAGCCATCGATGGTGCGTGGTGGAGGGAACCCTGTACCACTACTAGTCAGTTCCTTTTCTTTTCCACTCGCAAATAGAGCGAGGGAGAAGCGACCGTCTTTTTATGCCTCCTGATTTCTCTGTCTCATCTTCGTGGTCCTTATGTGCAATATACACTCCTGGAAATTGAAATAAGAACACCGTGAATTCATTGTCCCAGGAAGGGGAAACTTTATTGACACATTTCTGGGGTCAGATACATCACATGATCACACTGACAGAACCACAGGCACATAGACACAGGCAAGAGAGCATGCACAATGTCGGCACTAGTACAGTGTATATCCACCTTTCGCAGCAATGCAGGCTGCTATTCTCCCATGGAGACGATCGTAGAGATGCTGGATGTAGTCCTGTGGAACGACTTGCCATGCCATTTCCACCTGGCGCCTCAGTTGAACCAGCGTTCGTGCTGGACGTGCAGACCGCGTGAGACGACGCTTCATCCAGTCCCAAACATGCTCAATGGGGGACAGATCCGGAGATCTTGCTGGCCAGGGTAGTTGACTTACACCTTCTAGAGCACGTTGGGTGGCACGGGATACATGCGGACGTGCATTGTCCTGTTGGAACAGCAAGTTCCCTTGCCGGTCAAGGAATGGTAGAACGATGGGTTCGATGACGGTTTGGATGTACCGTGCACTATTCAGTGTCCCCTCGACGATCACCAGTGGTGTACGGCCAGTGTAGGAGATCGCTCCCCACACCATGATGCCGGGTGTTGGCCCTGTGTGCCTCGGTCGTATGCAGTCCTGATTGTGGCGCTCACCTGCACGGCGCCAAACACGCATACGACCATCATTGGCACCAAGGCAGAAGCGACTCTCATCGCTGAAGACGACACGTCTCCATTCGTCCCTCCATTCACGCCTGTCTCGACACCACTGGAGGCGGGCTGCACGATGTTGGGGCGTGAGCGGAAGACGGCCTAACGGTGTGCGGGACCGTAGCCCAGCTCCATGGAGACGGTTGCGAATGGTCCTCGCCGATACCCCAGGAGCAATAGTGTCCCTAATTTGCTGGGAAGTGGCGGTGCGGTCCCCTACGGCACTGCGTAGGATCCTACGGTCTTGGCGTGCATCCGTGCGTCGCTGCGGTCCGGTCCCAGGTCGACGGGCACGTGCACCTTCCGCCGACCACTGGCGACAACATCGATGTACTGTGGAGACCTCACGCCCCACGTGTTGAGCGATTCGGCGGTACGTCCACCCGGCCTCCCGCATGCCCACTATACGCCCTCGCTCAAAGTCCGTCAACTGCACATACCGTTCACGTCCACGCTGTCGCGGCATGCTACCAGTGTTAAAGACTGCGATGGAGCTCCGTATGTCACGGCAAACTGGCTGACACTGACGGCGGCGGTGCACAAATGCTGCGCAACTAGCGCCATTCGACGGCCAACACCGCGGTTCCTGGTGTGTCCGCTGTGCCGTGCGTGTGATCATTGCTTGTACAGCCCTCTCGCAGTGTCCGGAGCAAGTATGGTGGGTCTGACACACCGGTGTCAATGTGTTCTTTTTTCCATTTCCAGGAGTGTATGTTGGCGGCAGCAGAATCGTTCGGCAGTCAGCTTCAAATGCCAGTTCTCTAAATTTTCGCAATAGTGTTTCTCGAAAAGAACGACGCCTTCCCTACAGGGAATCCCATTTGAATTTCCAAAGGATCTCCTCGACACTCACGCGATATTTGAACCTACTGTAACAAATCTAGCAGCCCGCTTATGAATTGCTTTGATGTCTTCCTTCAGTTCGATCTGGTACAGATCCCAAACTTCCGAGCAGTACTCAAAAATAGGTCGCAACAGCGTCCTATATGCGGTCTCCTTTACAGGTGAATCATTTTTCCCCTAAAATTCTCCTAATAAACCAAAATCGACCATTCGCCTTCCCTACCACAAATCTCGCATGCTCGTTTCTCGTCTTATCGCTTTGCAACGTTATGCCCACAGATTTAAACGACTTGATTGTGTCAAGCAGGAAACTAGTAATATTGTATCCTACTCAGCTGCATTAACTTACATTTTTCACATTCAGGGCTAGCTGCCATTCATCACACCAACTGGAAATTTTCTCTAAGTCGCCTTGTATCTTTCTACTGTCCCTCAACTTGGACACTTTACCGTACGCCACAGCGTCATCAGCAAACAACGGCAGACTGCTGCCCACCCTGTCTGCCAAGTCATTGGTGTACATAGAAAACAACAGCGGTCCTGCGACACTTTCCGAGGGCACTCTCGACGATACCCTTGTCTCTGATGAACACTCCCCGTCGAGGAAAACATACTGGGTTCTATTACTTAAGAATTCTTCGAGCCATTGACATATCTGTGGACTTAATCCACGTGCTCTTACCTTCGTTAATAGCCTGCAATCGGGCACGTGTCGAATGCTTTCCGGAAATCTAGAAATATGTAATCAGCCTGTTGCCCTTCATCCATTGTTCGCAGAAAAGGGCAAGCCGAGTTTCGCACGAGCTTTGCTTTCTAAAACCGTGCTGAATCGTAGACATAAGCTTCTCAGTCTCAGGAAAGTTTCTTATATTCTGACTGAGAATATGTTTAAGGATTCTGCAGCAAACAGAAGTTAGGGCTGTTGGTCTGTAATTTTGCAGGTCCGCTTTTTTTTCCAGTCGCTTAAGGCTTAGAGCTGGGCGAGAGATTCAAGATAAATGCAATCTAGGTAAGGCTCCAATGCCATAAAGTACGCTTTGTAAAATCGAACTGGGGTTCCATCCGGACGTGGTGATTTATTTGCTTTCCAAGCTTTCACTTGTTTTTCTACGCCAGGTATGGTTATTACTATGTCGTCCATACGGGAGTCTGTCCGATTGTCAAATGAAGGTATGTTTGTAAGATTCTCCTCTTCAACGTGAAATTTAAAACTTCGGCTTTCGTTGTGCTGTGTTCAACTGCAATACCAGACTGGTCAAGAAGGAACTGAACGGAAGCCTTAGACCCACTTAGCAATTTTGCATACGACCAGAATTTTCTCGGGTTCTCTGCCAGATCTTTGCTAAGGTGTGACGGTGGTAGTTGTATGCTTTGCGCTTAGATCTTTCCACAGACGCACGAAATTCTACTAACCTGCGCTAATCATCATTTGTACGACCCATTTTGAACCTGGAGTGCACAAGTCTCTGCTCCTTCAGCATCTTACGAATTTCGTTATTAAATCATGATGGGTCTTTCACATTCTTTATTCATTTATTTGGCACGTAACTCTCCAGACCACGATTTACAATCTGCGTAAACATTGCCCAAAATTCCCCTACATCCACCGTACTGGAACTAAGTGATGTCAGTTCATTGTCTAAGTGAGATGCTAACAACTGCTTATCTGTTCTGTCTAGCAGAAACACTCTCCTAGCCTTCTTGACTGATTTATTAACTTTCGTAATGACAGTTGTTATAATGACAGCATGATGCTACTCCCTGTTTCTATACAGAAATTGTCGATAAGGTCCGGCCTATTTGTAGCTGCAGCTACACTGCGTGTAGAATGTCGAGCTAGCTGTTCAAGACAGTTTTCAGAAAACTTGTTCAAAAGTATTTCGAATGACTGTCTGTCGGTCTGCACGCCCCACAATGAATCCATAGACATTCCAGTCTATACTTAGGTTAAAGTTGCTTCCAATTAGTATTGCATTCTGGGTATTTACGCGGTATCGATCGTAGACTTTCTTTGAATGACTCTAGAACTGTCACAGCAGAATCGGGTGGCCAATAAAAACATCCAACAGTTAACTTGGTTTCACTTACACCTGTTATATGCAACCAGATGACTTCATTACCACACTTAGCTTCGACTTCAAAGAGACAATATTTTCGGTTTTCAGCCAGCTCTCAGTCCCAAGAATAATTTGAGCGTGAGAGCTTTCTTGGAGGACAGTAAATTCGGGAACTTTAGTACGAATACTTCGATAGTTTACTGATAAAAACTGTGACAGTCGAAGCGTCTTTATTCCGAACGTTTGACTTCCCTTGCTGCATATCGACCGGCGAGTGTTCATCAGAGAACCTCCAAATACTGTCTTGCCAAATGAACCCTCATGTGCACTCCACAAGTACTCTGCTACCCCGATTAGCTGCTTCCTTTGTGTAGTGCACGCCTGACATATCGAGGGGAGTCCTACAAATCCCCACACGATAATGCAGGTCGAGAAATATGCAGCCAAGACCATCACAGAGCCGACGTAGTCTTTGGTTGAGACCCTCCACTCTGCTCCAAACCAAAGGACCCCGATCAACTCTGGGAACGATGCTGCAAATTGTGAACTCTACGTGCACCACACGCGCGAGGTCTGCAGCCTACACCACCTCCGCGAGCCGCCAGTACGAACTGAGGATCGCGTCAGAACCCATGCGACAGGTGTCGTTGGTGCCGACGTGAGCCACAACATGCAGACGACTGCAGCCTGCAGTGGCTCTCTTTCCAGCCTGAACACTATCTGCCGAACACTGGAGTTCCCAACAACTAGTAAACCCCCCGTGTGCCTGCTCGGGCCCTGCTGAAGGAACGGCTATCTGTCCACTCACAGGGTGAATGGGCGAGGCCAGGCGTCGTGTCACTAAACACTGAAATAATGTATTTTTAACCGAGATAATGCATTTTTAACCGGGCAAAAATCTGAGACTTTTTGTTGTTCGTGTATACACCCTGTTCATTGCAAGTAGTGCAACACTGACAGAACATGTATTTGATTAAACGATAATGTTGCGAAATGAGCAGGAAAGCTGCCTGGGAAGCATCAAGCCAGTAAGAAGAGCACCAATTTTGGCCATTAGCTCGATAGATACACTACCGTCCTCACAGTCTCGTGCCGAGGATCCCAAACGCTGTTACCCACCTCTGCTCACAGCATTCATTCACAATGTTTTGCCAACTTTAAGGGATGTTATGTTATGTTAACCGGAGACCCAGAAACGACGGAGAGGCTCCGTCCCCAACGCAGTCGCAGTGGTCCGCAACCCCACGACGACTAACGCAGTCCACTTCACCCCTCCGCCGCCCCACGCCGAACCCAGGGTTATTGTGCGGTTTGGCCCCCGGTGGACCCCCCAGGGAACGTCTCACACCAGACGAGTGTAACCCCTGTGTTTGCGTGGTAGAGTAATGGTGGTGTACGCGTACGTGGAGAACTTGTTTGCGCAGCAATCGCCGACATAGTGTAGTTAAGGTGGAATAAGGGGAACCCGCCCGCATTCGCCGAGGCAGATGGAAAACCGCCTAAAAACCATCCACAGACTGGCCGGCTCATCGGACCTCGACACAAATCCGTCGGACGGATTCGTGCCGGGGACCGTCGCTCCTTCCCGCCCGGAAAGCCGTGCGTTAGACCGCACGGCCAACCGGGCGGGCACTGTAAGGGATGCTCGCTATTTGTTTAGACTATGGAAGAGTCGGAAGCGGTTCTTTCAGGTCACCCCCTATTTGTGGTGTTACCTGCAGCCGAGCTGTGCGGGCCTCAATCAATGGGAACTTCGAACCGCATGTCTTCACTGAGGTGACAATAGTTATGGGTTACCTTCTAATATCGTGTCGGACCTCCTTTTGCCCAGTGTAGTGCAATAATTGCGAAAGTGTTGACGGTGCAGGATTTTGTGCATGAACTGACGTCTCGATTACGTCCCATAAATGTTCGATGGGGTTCATGTCGGGCGATCTGGGTGGACAAATCATTGGCCTAAATTCTCCAGAATGTTCTTCAATCGAGTCACAAACTGTTATGGCTCAATGACCTGGCACATTGTCATCCACAAAAATCCCATCGTTGTCTGGGAACATGAGCTACGGTCGCAGTTTCGAATCCTGCCTCGGGCATGGATGTGTGCGATGTCCTTAGGTTGGTTAGGTTTAAGTACTTGTAAGCTCTAGGGGATTGATGACCTCAGATGTTAAGTCCCATAGTGCTCAGAGCCATTTGAACCATTTTTGGGAACAGGAAGTCATCTGACCAGGCTACGGTTTTTCAGTCGATATGGGCACAAGCCCCGGGAGAGGAGCTGAAGGCGATGTCGTGCTGTTAGCAAAGACACTCGCGTCGATCGTCTGCTGCCATAACTCATTAACGCCAAATTTCGCCGTACTGTCCTAACGGATATGTTTTTCGCATGTACCACATTGACTTCTGTAGTTATTTCACGAAGTACTGCTTTTCTCTTAACACTGACAACTACATGTAAACGCCGCTGCTTTCGGTCGTTAAGTGACGACCTCCGTCCACTACGTTGTCTGTAGTGAAAGGTAGTGCCTGAAATGTGATATTCTCGGTACGCTACTCACACTGTGGATCTCTGAATACTGAACTGCCTAACGATTTCCGAAATGCATTGTCCCGTGCGTGTAGTTCCAACTACCATTCTGTGTCCAGAGTCTGTTAAATCTCGTCATGTGGACATAATAACGTCGGAAATCTTTTCATATCAATCATTGGAGTACAAACGAGAGCTCCCCAAATGTACTACCCTTTTATACCTTGTGTATGCGATACTACCGCTATCTGCAAATGTGCATATCGCTATCCCATGACTTTTCGTACCTCAGTGTATAAAACCACCAGCATGGCACTGTTCTCTCTCATTTTGTCTCGGATTTTTGCAGTCTGTAGTTGAGTTACAGGGCCGTCCGTGGTCCATCTCTCGACCTGGCGTGTCAAGACATGAACAGCTTCTCTGAGGTGATCCGCCCATCATTAATCCACTTTGTGGCCTACATCCTCATTACCGTTTGGGCTAGGCTAGGATGACCAGCCACAGCAGAGCAGTATGTAGTAGCTAGGTTTCCTCTACAATTTTTGTTTGCACTCTATTGTGCTGTTTAATCAAATTTCTGGGCAGCCTATGCCGACAGCTAGGTGTCAACATTAAAATATTGAACTTAGTTCTGGTAGGGCACTGATGTACTCTTTGCTAAACACCTAATAAACTCCTGGTACTTTTTTTCAATGACAAATACACTACTGGCTATTAAAATTGCTACACCACGAAGATGACGTGCTACAGACGCCGTGCTGGGTCCCAAGGGCCTCGCATCACTAGCAGTCGAGATGACAGGCACCTTATCCGCATAGCTGTAACAGATCGTGCAGCCACGTCTCGATCCCTGAGTCAACAGTTCGGGAAGTTTGCAAGACAACAACCATCTGCATGAACAGTTCGACGACGTTTGCAACAGCATGGACTATCAGCTCGGAGACCATGGCTGCTGTTACCCTTGACGCTGCATCACAGACAGGAGCAGCTGCGATGGTGTACTCAACGACGAACCTGGGTCCACGAATGGGCAAAACGTCATTTTTTCGGATGAATCCAGGTTCTGTTTACGGCATCATGATGGTCGCATTCGTGTTTAGTGACATCGCGGTGAACGCACATTGGAAGCGTGTATTCGTCATCGCCATACTGGCGTATCACCCTGCGTGATGGTATGGGGTATCATTGGTTACACGTCTCTGTCACCTCTTGTTCGCAGTGACGGCACTTTGAACAGTGGACGTTACATTTCAGATGTGTCCCGACCGGTGGCTCTACCCTTCATTCGATCCCTGCGAAACCCTACATTTCTGCAGGACAGTGCACGACCGCATGTTGCAGGTCCTGTGCTGGCCTTTCTGGATATAGAAAATGAACGACTACTGCCCTGGCCAGCACATTCTCCAGATCTCTCACCAACTGAAAACGTCTGGTCAATGGTAGCCGAGCATCTGGCTTGTCACAATACGCTAGTTACTGCTCTTGATGAACTGTGGTGTCGTCTTAAAGCTGCATGGGCACTGTACCTGTACACGCCATCCAAGTTCTGTTTGACTCAATGCCCAGGCGTATCAAGGCCGTTATCACTGCCAGATGTGGTTGTTTTGAGTACTGATTTCTCAGGATCTATGGACCCAAATTGCGTGAAAATGTAATCACATGTCAGTTCTAGTATAATATATTTGTCCAATTAATACCCGTCTATCATCTGCATTTCTTCTTGGTGTAGCAATTTTAATGGCTAGTAGTGTATATCTAATTATTTTGGTGACTAACGGTAGTGGGGAGGAGTTACCTTCCCCTTGCAAGATATGGTCACCAACAGTAAAATCACAGTATATAAGCCTCTCCTGCAAGTAGGAAAAGAAATCTTCATTGCCTGTCCATAGGATTAATTATTTAATCATATTAGTTGCGTGTGAGTTAGTTTCACTTTCACATCATGTTCACCAGTTCAAAATGTTCAAATGTGTGTGAAATCTTATGGGGCTTAACTGCTAAGGTCGTCAGTCCCTAAGCTTACACACTACTTAACCTAAATTATCCTAAGGACAAACACACACACCCATGCCCGAGGGAGGACTCGAACCTCCGCCGGGACCAGCCGCACAGTCCATGACTGCAGCGCCTTAGACCGCTCGGCTAATCCCTCGCGGCTCTTCACCAGTTACCAACCACCTAATCTCCTCTTCCCATCTCGCTCTATTGTAAACAGGAAAGAAAAATCAGACTGCTGTCATTTTCTTTGATTGTGCGCAGGCTCTTTTGATTATGAAGATGATAAAGTTGTACTAGGAAAACTAAAATTTTATGGTTTTAAATGTTGTTGTCTTGGCTGAATTCGTATCTTATTTGGAAAACGGGAGGTCACATTAATAAATGATACAACAGGAATACGAGTAAAATCGGAGTAGGGAAACATTAAATACAACGTCCAACAAAGTTTAGTGCTAGACTTGCTCCTGTTCTTGGGTTACGTAAATGATTTAGCGGGGATGTTGGTGGACTTTCCACAAACTGTGATGTTTGCTGACAAGCTAGTATAACTGATAAATGGCAGTACCAGACGTCGAGGAGAATAATGGAACAGGCTTACAACTGGTTCAGAGCAAGCAGATAAACACTTAACCTTATAAAGACTTGCATTATGCAGGTCCACACAAATCAAAATGCCACACAGCAGAAGTAGAGATCTTTGAGCTCACACTGGATGAGGCTACACGTGTGAAGAATAAAGAGAGGTCCCACAAGCATATGAATAACTTAACCGAAAGCTCAGCTCTACCTGAAGTGGTCTTAGAAATCTCATTTGTTGGACTGCAGACAGGATTGCTAGCACACGTTACACGCTTTAACTCATAAGAATATTGTGTAGAGTTGATAGCTGAACGTCTTGCAGAAGCATCCTCTGGGATGGCACTACATATACCTCCTAATGATGTCTGCAGTTACACTACTGGCCATTAAAATTGCTACACCACGAAGACGACGTGCTTCAGACGCGAAATTTAACCGACAGGAACAAGATGCTGTCATATGCAAATGATTAGCTTTTCAGAGCATTCACACAAGGTTGGCGCCGGTGGCGACACCTACAACGTGCTGGCATGAGGAAAGTTTCCAACCGATTTCTCATACAGAAACAGCAGTTGACCGGCGTTGCCTGGTGAAACGTTGTTGTGATGCCTCGTGTAAGGAGGAGAAATGCGTATCACGTTGCCGACTTTGATAAAGGTCGGATTGTAGCCTATAGCGATTGCGGTTTATCGTATCGCGACATTGCTGCTCGCGTTGGTCGAGATCCAATGACTGTTAGCAGAATATGGAATCGGTGGGTTCAGGAGGGTAATACGGAACGCCGTGTTGGATACCAACGGCCTCGTATCACTAGCAGTCGAGATGACAGGCATCTTACCCGCATGGCTGTAACGGATCGTGCAGCCACGTCTCCCTGAGTCAACAGATGGGGACGTTTGCAAGACAACCACCATGTGCACGAACAGTTCGACGACGTTTACAGCAGCATGGACTATCAGCCCGGAGACCATGGCTGCGGTTACCCTTGACGCTGCGTCACATACAGGAGCGCCTGCGATGGTGTACTCAACGACGAACCTGGGTGCACGAATGGCAAAACGGATGAATCCAGGTTCCGTTTACAGCATCGTGATGGTCGCATCCGTGTTTGGCGACATCGCGGTGAACACACATTGGAAGCGTGTATTTGTCATGCCATACTGGCGTATCACTCGGCGTGCCATTGGTTACACGTCTCGGTCACCTCTTGTTCGCATTGACGGCACTTTGAACAGTGGACGTTACATTTCAGATGTGTTACGACCCGTGGCCTTACCCTTCATTATATCCCTGTGAAACCCTACATTTGAGCAGGATAATGCACGACCGCATGTTGCAGATCCCGCACGGGCCTTTCTGGATTCAGAAAATGTTCAACTGCTGCCCTGGCCAGCAAATTCTCCAGATCTCTCACCAACTGAAAACGTCTGGTCAATGGTAGCCGAGCATCTGGCTTGTCACAATACGCCAGTTACTGCTCTTGATGAACTGTGGTGTCGTGTTAAAGCTGCATGGGCACTGTACCTGTACACGCCATCCAAGCTATGTTTGACTCAATGTCCAGGCGTATCAAGGCCGTTATTACGGCCAGAGGTGGTTGTTCTGGGTACTGATTTCTCAGGATCCATACATCCAAATTGTGTGAAAATGTAATTACATGTCAGTTCTAGTATAATGTATTTGTCCAATGAATACCCGTTCATCATCTGCATTTCTTCTTGGTGTAGCAATTTTAATGGCCAGTAGTGTAATAACTATGATGAATGTGTAATTGACAACTGCAGCAACAGAGGTATAGTTAATTTCCATATAGTCTGTGCATCCATATTGGAGGTTGAGATTGGATTTTACACTGTGGTTACAAAAGTCTCAGGATAGCGATATGTACTTATTCAGAAGGTGGCAGTACGCATATACACGGTATGAAAGGGCAGCGCACAGGTGGAGCTGACAACTTTACTCAGGTGATTCATGCGGAAAGGTTTCCGATGTGATTATGGCCGCATGTCGAGGTTTGACAGATTTTTGACGCAGAATGGTAGTTGCAGCCAGACACATGGGACGTTCCATTTCGGAAATCGTTAAGCGGTTCAGTATTCTGGGATCCTCAGTGTCAAGAGGATACCACATTTCAGGCATTACCTCTCACCTGCACAATACAGTGGCCGAGAACCTTCACTTCACGACCGAGAGCAGCGGCGTTTGCGTAGAGTTGTCAGTGCTAACAAACAAGCAACAATATGTGAAACAACTGCAGCTGGTAAGAGCTGATGGGAGGGTTTGAGTGTGGTGCAGAGCGCACAAAGCCGTGGATCCACACTGTCAACAAGGCACTGTATGTACACGCTGATGGTGGTCAGGTTCACACGGAATGGACTGCGTCCTCTGGTTCACTGAACCAGTCATTGACTGGAAATGGTTATGTTCGGCTACTTGGAGACCATTTGCATCCATTCGTGGACTTCATGTTCCCAAATGACGATGGAATTTTTATGGATGACAATGCGCCATGTCACCATTTCACAATTGTTCGCGACTGATTTGAAGAGCATTCTGAACAATTCTGACGAATGATTTGGCCACTCAGATCGCTCGACATGAATCCCATCGAACATTTATGGGACATAATCGAAAGGAGTTCGTACACGAAATCCTGCACCGGCAACAGTTTCGCGATTGTGGACGGATAAAGAGGCAGCTTGGCTCAGTATTTATGCTGGGGACTTCCAACGACTTGTTGAGTCCATGCCATGTCTAGCTTCTGCGCTACGCCAGGCATAAAGGAGGTCCTAGGCGATATTAGCAGGTATCTCATACCTTCGTCATGGCCCAATGTATGACACAAACAGATTTTGACTTTGCCAGTATGTAGACAGCTGATAGTTTTCTGTGTAATGTTATGTAAGTAGTTTTTTTTGAAGTATTAGATAAAAACAGTAGACAGTAGTTAGGACATAGAAGAGGATAACTACAGCTCTCTCTCTCTCTCTCTCTCTCTCTCTCTCTCACTCTCTCTCTCTCTCTCTCTCTCTCTCTCCTCCATCCCTCATCACCCTCTCTTTCTTTATTATTTTTTAAGTGTAACTTGATTCATTGTACATTCCCGAAGATTCTCCTCCACTATGCGATTTACAAAACACCCTGTGTTAATGAATGAATTTGTCGAAGAAACAGTATATTATTTCACAGAGAATAACATAAATCCTCTGAATACCTGTCCCATTTGGAGATGTGGAGAATTTGACAAAAATATGGAAACACTGTGAGAAATGCATTCTTGGATGTAAATCAAGATACTAGCCAAGCTAGCAGGTTGCGTTGTTGTATTTGACCATGTGCGGCACATGCGCAATGTCCTCAATATGCTACGAGTGTTCAGAACAGTGTCGTGTAATTATGAGTGTATTACGTTGGAGCTAAGTGAATTTGAATGTGGGCAAATTATAGGTACTCGTATTGTGTGCTTCCTTAACCAAGGCAGTCGAAGCATTTGGAGTTTGTACTGCATTTAGGGAAAGTGGAGAACCATCATCCGCTGAGTCAAAACACGGACGAAAGTGCGCGTTGAGTGAATGTGACAGACGGTCATTGAAGAGGATTGTGACGAAAAATGAGAGGGCGACAGCTGCAAATGTCTCTGCAGAACTGAATGTTGCATTGCGACTCCTATTAGCACCAAAGCAACATGAAGGCATTTCGATAAGCTGGGAAATGCAGGACGAACTGCAAACCCAAAACCACTCATCACTGATACAAATGCTGGTAACCATAAAATACGCTGCTGAAACCATAAAACCTGGAATATGGAGCAATGGGAAAACGTCGTTTGGTCAAAATGGTTCAAATGGCAGTGAGCTCTATGGGACTTAACTGCTGAGGTCATCAGTCCCCTACAACTTAGAACTACTTAAACCTAACTAACCTAAGGACATCACACACATCCTTGCCCGAGGCAGGATTCGAACCTGCGAACGTAGCGGTCGCGGGGTTGCACACTGTAGCGCCTAGAACCGCTCGACCACCCCGGCGGGCCGTCGTTTGGTCAGATCAGTCTTGTTTCAGACACCTTCCAACTTCTCGCTGAGTTTACATCTGGCATATATGCCGTCCCCAACGCTATGGTGCAGATTGCTTGCTGCCAAGAGAAACGTGGTGGGGTATGGTGGTGTTTCGGCAGATGTATTATGGTATTCCAAGGATTATGTGACATTTTGGCCGATCAAGTCAATCCCAAGTTTGCTTTTTTTGAGTCATCGGTCTTCTGAATGGTTTAATGCGATCCGCCATGAATTCCTCTCCTGTTCCAACCTTTTCGTCTCAGAGTGGCACTTGCAACTATGTCTTCAGTTATATGCTGGGTGTTTCCAAATCTCTGTCTTCCCCTACAGCGTTTACCCTCCACAACTCCCTCTAGTAGCATGGAAGGTATTCCCTAATATCTTAACACATGTCCTATCATCTTACCCCTGCTTCTTGCCAGTGTTTTCCACATATTCCTTTCCTCACCGATTCTGCAGAGAACCTGCCCATTCCTTACCTTATCGATCCACCTAATTTTCAACAGTCTTCTGTAGAATCACATCTCAAATATTTTGATTGTCTTCCGTTCTGGTGTCCCCACAGTCCATGTTTACCTGCCACGCAGTGCCGTGCTCCAAATGTACACCCTCAGAAATATCTTCCTCAAATTAGGGCTCATGTTTGATACTAGTAAATCTCTTTATGCCAGAAAATCCCTTTTTACGTGCGATAGTCTGCTTCCAATATCATCCTTGCTCTGTCCATCAAGGGTTATTTTGCTGCCTAAGTAGCAGAATTCCTTCAGCTGCTTCGTGATCACCGATTTTGATGTTAAGTTTCTAGCTGTCCTCATTTCTGCTACTTCATATTGTGTATTAAACCGAGGACCTAGAAATGATGGAGGGGCTTCGTCCCGCTGTAGCCCTCAGTGGTACACAACCCCAATAACGGGCGACAGCAGTCCACCCACCCCACCACCTCCCCACAACCCCACACCGAACCCAGGGTTATTGTGCGGTTCAGCTCCCCCCCCCCCTCCCCCCAAAAAAAGTCTCATACCAGGCGAGTGTAACTCCAAATGTTTGCGACAGTAATCGACCTGGCGGATTTGTGCTGAGTACCGGAATGCCTTCCTGCTCGGTAAGCAGCGCGTTAGACTGCGCCGCTAGGCGGGCGGGCTTACTTCATTTTACTTTCGTCTTTTTTTATTTACTCTCAACCCAAATTCTTTACATATTGCACTGTTCATTGCATTCGGTCATCATCAAATCTTATAACTCATATCCTTTCACCTTGAACTTTAATCCCACTCTTGAACCTTTCTTTTACTTCCATAATTCCTTCTTTGACGTACTGATTGAACAGTAGGGGCGAAAGACTACACCCTTTTTAATTGAACATTTCGTTCTGTTCTCCCACTCTCCACAGTGCCTGTCCCCCAGCGGTGATGCTTTGTGGCAAGACGACAGCGTCCCTGTTCACATACCTCTAATAATCCAGGACTTGTTTTGTGAGCACGAGGATGGACTGACATATCCACCCCTGCCAGCGCAGGGACCAGATATCAATATTATTGAGCCTTTGTGGTCTACTTTGGAGAGAAGGGTGCGTGATCGCTATCGACCACCATCATCGTTACCTGGACTTGCCACTACTTTGTAGGCAGAATGGTGTAACATTCCCATGGAAACCACACAGGACCAGTATTTATCCATTGCGAGATGACCAGAAGCTGTTGTGGATGCCACATCTTTTATACACTGTACTAGGCACGATAATGTGTTATATTTATGGTCTTTCCATATTCTTGTCCACACCCTGTATGACCGTAGTTCTACATTATTAGAATATAAGGGTGAGTATCCTGAGCCAATGGTTGTCACATTTGGTTAAGGGCTATTGGTAACAGTTCAGAGGAGATGATATGTGGTCCCATCATTTCTTACACATGCTAATCGGGAAAGGTGTGTGATGATCATACTGATCAGAGGAATTAATGAACATCTTGCAAAATGCAATGGTTAAATTGAAGTGTGTGCATGGGTATTGTCTTTTGCAAAGAACATACCTCAGTGATATTGTAACAATAGCAACACAATAGGCAGGATGACATTTTATCTGTATCCTTCAATTTTTCCACAACATTGTCAAAAATGTACACTAATTTTAGACAAGGGCTAGCTAGACCGTTATTTCATTAAGTTTGTCCTGTGTGTCTGACTTGATACATTTTGGTAGTTTACCCTCTCCTCATTGACTTTACAGTTGTAAAACGTCCATCTTTAACACTGAAGTTGAACTGACATCATCACTCTATCCAGTTCCATCTTCCCTACATCTACATCTACATCTATACTCCGCGAGCCACCTTACGGTGTGTGGCGGAGGGTACTTATTGTACCACTATCTGATCCCCCCTTCCCTGTTCCATTCACGAATTGTGCGTGGGAAGAACGACTGCTTGTAAGTCTCCGTATTTGCTCTAATTTCTCGGATCTTTTCGTTGTGATCATTACGCGAGATATATGTGGGCGGTAGTAATATGTTGCCCATCTCTTCCCGGAATGTGCTCTCTCGTAATTTCGATAATAAACCTCTCCGTATTGCGTAACGCCTTTCTTGAAGTGTCCGCCACTGGAGCTTGTTCAGCATCTCCGTAACGCTCTCGCGCTGACTAAATGTCCCCATGACGAATCGCGCTGCTTTTCGCTGGATCATGTCTCTCTCTTCTATTAATCCAACCTGGTAAGGGTCCCATACTGATGAGCAATACTCGAGAATCGGACGAACAAGCGTTTTGTAAGCTACTTCTTTCGTCGATGAGTCACATTTTCTTAGAATTCTTCCTATGAATCTCAACCTGGCGCCTGCTTTTCCCACTATTTGTTTTATGTGATCATTCCACTTCAGATCGCTCCGGATAGTAACTCCTAAGTATTTTACGGTCGTTACCGCTTCCAATGATTTATCACCTATGGCATAATCGTACTGGAATGGATTTCTGCCCCTATGTATGCGCATTATATTACATTTATCTACGTTTAGGGAAAGCTGCCAGCTGTCGCACCATGCATTAATCCTCTGCAGGTCTTCCTGGAGTACGTACGAGTCTTCTGATGTTGCTACTTTCTTGTAGACAACCGTGTCATCTGCAAATAGCCTCACGGAGCTACCGATGTTGTCAACTAAGTCATTTATGTATATTGTAAACAATAAAGGTCCTATCACGCTTCCTTGCGGTACTCCCGAAATTACCTCTACATCTGCAGATTTTGAACCGTTAAGAATGACATGTTGTGTTCTTTCTTCTAGGAAATCCTGAATCCAATCACAAACCTGGTCCGATATTCCGTAAGCTCGTATTTTTTTCACTAAACGTAAGTGCGGAACCGTATCAAATGCCTTCCTGAAGTCCAGGAATACGGCATCAATCTGCTCGCCATTGTCTACGGCACTGTGAATTTCTTGGGCAAATAGGGCGAGCTGGAGTCGTGGTGCACTGTTATGAGGTGTGACAGGAGTCTGAGGAATGATGTCATTACTCATAGACCTACTTCCAGCAACTGATTTTGGCTGACGCACTAGATGCAATTACTTTTGTGTTAAAGAAGACCTATCACTGAAAAGCAGGAGGACAGAGTTGTCAACAGGCACACACATACACAAAAAGAAAACTTGCTAGTTTTTGGAGTACGAGCTACTATAACACACACACACACACACACACACACACACACACACACACAGGGTGTTTCACTAAATGTGTTTGCCTCTGAAGTCAGGAAATGTTAGGTGACGCAGATATTTATTGCGGTAGGTCACCATAAGAAACGTTACGTTGTCTGTGGAGCAATGAACATAGTTTATTGTGTTATTATCCAAAGAGTTACAGCAAAAAGATACAATTTTTTAAATGGAACAATAGTTGTTTCTGTCATGCACTGGAGTCAGTAACACCAGCTGTGTATACATCAATTTAAATTACATTCCTGTCACTTTTAGTTTGGGAGCTACAACCTTTCAAAGTTTCAGGGGCAGATACCACACGCTGTACATAATACATGGCTGTGTGGTGGGTGATGGATGTTCTGGCGGTGGGAAGTTGATTTAAATGAGATGTTGAAATGTGTGTCCATGTTCCTAAATGCACAATGCAATGCGCCTTCTAAATGATCTGCGGACGAGATGTAACATCGCCAGTGTCACGGGACAACATGCGTCCTCGATGCGCTGTTTTAGATCATCTGCGGATGTGGGATCAGTGACATAAACACGATCCTTTAGATATCCCCTCAAAAAGAAATTTAATGGTGTTAAATCGGGCGACCTTGCGGGCCATGAATGAGGACCATGGCGCCCCAACCACCTTCCTGCAAACGTGTTGTTTAGTTCTTACACAACAGCACCCGCAGAATGGGCTCGGTGACCATCATGCTGCATCCACATATAGACTCTCGTGTGTAGACACACATGTTCAAGGAGACCACCCAAACTGTCGACTATAAACGCGCGATATAACTCGCCAGTCAGTGTACCTGGGAAGGATTCCACACCAAACATTAATAGACCACCTACGTTTATGGTCGACAGGTCGTACCCACCGAGGATTGTCTGCGGCCCAGTAGTGCATGTTATGGCGATTCACTGCACCATAATTTGTGAACGTGGACTCATCAGAGAACATAACACCTTGTAAAGACTCCAGCGTGAAATACGCGTGGACCGTTCACAGAATGTAACTCTCGCAAGGAAATCGTTCCCATGCAGCTCCTGGATCAGTGAGAGGAGGTACAGGTGAAACCTGTGGCCGTGTACTATACGCCACACAGATGTGAGACTGACACCAGCGACTGCAGCAACGGCTCGTAAGCTGACATGAGGATCGTCGTGTACTGCTGTTAAAACAAGCACCTCCGTCTCCTCACTTCTTTCAGTTCATCGTCTGTTACTGTGGCGCATTACCAAGTTGCCTGTTTCCCGAAGTCGTAGTGCGGCACGTAAGAACGTAATGGCTGCCGGGTCTCTTCGCCTAGACTGTTTCAGTGGCATCGTATCGGCACTCGCCGAGCATCAGCAACATGTCAACGTACTCGTAGTTCGTGTATGCCATCTTCATCCGATGTCAGGAACTGTGGTATATTGAGCCCCGTTTGTTTGTGTGGCTCGAACTGTCCGGTATACGGCCGAGTGCGGCGACAGTCGGCAGTCTAACAGCGCTTCGAGGAAGCTTCTCGCTCCGTGACACCGACGACGTTACAACTCGGCCGCGCTACATTTAGAAGGCGCATTGCGTTATGCTCAGCGTGTGTGGTATCTGCCCCTGAAACTTTGCAAGGTTGTAGCTCACAAACTAAAAGTGATAGGAATGTAATTTAAATTGATGTATACACAGCTGGTGTTACTGATTCCAGTGCATGATAGAAACAACTATTGTTCCACTAAAAAAATTATATCATTTGCTGTAGCTCTTTCGATAATAACACAACAAACTATATTCATAGCTCCGCAGATAGTGTAACGTTTCTTATGGTGACCTATCACAATTAATATTTCCGTTGCCTATTACTTCGTAACTTACAGAGGCAAACACGTTTAGTGAAACACCCCGTATACCTACATGGTGCCAACAGTGTATGTGGACTGGTTTTGGTGGTGTTAGCATCAGGTGGGCTAGAAAGGAGACAGGGGGAGAGAGGTGGGAGGGAGACAGGGGGATTCGAGGTGGGTGGAAAGCGGCTCAGAGGGAGGCAGCTGATTTGCTGCCTTGGAATGTGGGAGGCAGCTGATTTGCTGCCTAGGAATGTGGGAGGCAGGGGTGGCAAGTTGACAGGCTAGGCAAGTGATGTACAGTTGTCGGAGCCAGTGGGGAGCAGTGCTCACTGAAGGTGATTTGAGAAGGTGAATTGCGAAGGGCTGACAGGATGGTGGAAGGAAAACTATTGGGTGGAAGATGGGGGGACAGCGGTTTTCCAGAGATTGGGGTCGGGGCGATCACAGGACCAGACGATGAGTTGCAAGGATAACTCCCATGTATGTAGTTTAGAGAAGCTGGTGGTGGAGGGAAGGATCCAGATGGCCTGGGTTATGATTGTGATTGTTAAATATGCAATATTTTGAATTTCGATTTTTGACGTTATGCTGTACGCGCATACTAGCCTTACTAGGTATGCGCGTACGGCCTAGGGGTCCGAGCCAATGGTTCAAATCGTTCTGAGCACAATGGGACTCAACTGCTGTGGTCATCAGTCCCCTAGAACTGAGAACTACTTAAACCTAACTAACCTAAGGACAACACACACACCCATGCCCGAGGCAGGATTCGAACCTGCGACCGTAGCAGCAGCGCGGCTCCAGACTGGAGCGCCCAGAACCGCACGACCACCGCGGCTGGCCCCTGGGTTATGAAGTGGCCATTGAAATTGAGAATGTTGTGCTCAGTTGCATGTTGTGCTACCAGGGATTCAACTATGTTCTTGGCAACAGGTAGTCAGTGGCCATTTATCTGGGTGGACAGCTGGTTGACAGTCATACTGACATAAAAAGCTGTATAGTGTTTGCAGCAGAGTTGGTATAAAACATAGGAGCTTTCGCATGTGGCCCATTCTCTGGTGGATTAGGGTAATCCTGTAATGGGATTGGAGTAGCAGGTGTTGGGTGGGTGGATTGGGCAGGTCTTGCACCATGCTCCACCACAGGCTATGATCCCTGTGGCGAGGAACTGCTATTGAGTGTGGCGTAGGGATGGACTAGGATGTTGTGTAGGTTGGGTGCGTTATGTAACACTGCTTTAGGATGGGTAGGAAGGATATTGAATAGCACGTCCCTCATTTCAGGGCTGAATGAGAGATAATGAAAACCCTAATGAAGAATATGGTTCAGATGTTCTGGTCCAGGTTGATATTAGGTGACAAGGGCAGCTGGCCTTTGTTGCTTATTCTTGGAGCTAGTGATGGGATTGTGGTATGTGTGTGGATGTAGCACAGAAAATCAATTTGTGGACTACATCTAGAGGTAGGGGAGGGGAGGGGTAGTGCCTTTAGTGCCTTTCTGTGAAGGCCTTCATGAGACTTTCAGCACACTGGGCAAGGTAGTTATAGCTACTGAAGATACTTTGTCCAACAGAGGATAGGCTGTATGGAAGGAATTTTTTGGTGTGGAAATGCAGATACAGTCACTATTTAGTGGGTTGACATGGACAGAGGTTTGGATAGAGACATTGGAGAGATGAAAGTCAATGTCCAGGAACGTGGCATGCTGGGTAGTGGAGGACCAGGTGAAGTGGATGGGAGAGGAGGTGTTGAGATTGTAAAGGAATGTGTATATGACGCAAGTACTCTCTGAATTGTATCACAAAGATATCATCAATGAACCTGAACCACACTAGAGATTGGGAGTTCTTAGAGGATTGGAATGTTTCCTCTATATCTATGCTGACTTCAGCGTAAGAGGCGCCATACTGGTGCCCATGGAGTAAGGTGGTTGGTTTGGAGTGTGAAGGACATTGGGAGAGGTGGTGGCAAGACCATGTGGATGAGGGACATAGGTGTTTAGGGAGGTAGCATAAATAGTAACGAGTCGGGATCCATGAGGTAAAGGGGTGCTGATGGCGGAGTTAGCGAAGGACATGGTTAGTATCTTTGATGTGACTGGCTAGCTTTCAGGCAATTGGTTGGAAGTTTTGGTCAAAGAGAACAGAAATTCTTTCAGTGGGAGCACAACAGTCAGCTGCAATAGGGCGTCCAGGATAGTTGTGTTTGGGGATATTTGGGAGCATGTAGAAAGTGGGTGTCTGGGGCTGAGGTGAGGAGGGGGGGGAGCCTCGGGGGTGAGGTTCTGGAAGGTTTCTGTGGATGTTAGAAGGGACTGGGTTCCATA
The DNA here is from genome assembly GCF_023864275.1 of Schistocerca cancellata. Classification (NCBI taxonomy): domain Eukaryota; kingdom Metazoa; phylum Arthropoda; class Insecta; order Orthoptera; family Acrididae; genus Schistocerca; species Schistocerca cancellata. The sequence continues at coordinate 549,707,837 of NC_064633.1, forward strand.
TGATTTTTGCAGATCCTTTACCCTGAATCTATCTTCCTCCTCACCCCAACAATACCCAAGGAGGAGGAATCTCCACACCTTTACTTCCTGGATCCCTAACCATCACTGGTGATGCCACATTCCTATACACGAACGTCCCCCCTTTTTTTGCACTTGTTATGTCCAAGGAGTGATCGTCTTTGGCGGCGATTTTTTCTTCTGAAGTGGTAAGGTGTGTGAAATAGCTTCACTTTATTGTGGATTCGCTTGCAAAGGGACTTGGGCTCCCTGTGGGTCCTTGTGTCGTTTGACGGTGTTGGTTAGGTAATTGTTGTGTCCTTTGACGGTGTTGGTTAGGTAATTGTACGAGTGATTGACTGTAACTATTTACATGTGAAATACCGAGTAACTGAAGATTACATCATCTTTGATGGTCCTGTGGGAATACAATAATGGCTCGAGGGGCCTTGTATTTGTGCCAGTGTCGTGGTAGGGCCTGGCCTACATTCGAAAGTTGGCGGACATTTCCCCGATTTGTGAAAAAGATGAGTTACTTGGTCTTTCATCTTCTCAGCGACGAATTTTTCTCCAGTCAGCTCGTGCATTTCTCTCGTCCTGGCCCACCTTGGGTCGCCTAGGCTCCACTACAGACACCTGTTTTCTAGTGGTTGCAAACTACGTATATTAGAGTCACATGTTGTTCCCCAAGACGCCGAGCCGTACAGCAGGGAGGGTTATACCGTTGCTGTATAAAGTTTTAATTTCGTTGACGGGTTTAGATTCCTGCTCGTGAAAAATGGCGTGAGTGCCCGGATCATCATCATAGTATTCAATTTTCTATCTCGTATGGCTCAAATGGCTCTGAGCACTATGGGACCTAACATCTGAGGCCATCAGTCCCCTAACTAACCTAAGGACATCACACAAATCCATGCCCGGGGCAGGATTCGAACCTGTGACCGTAACGGTCGCGCGGTTCCAGACTGAAGCGCCTAGAACCGCTCGGCCACACCATCCGGCGTAGGATGATTTTATTGCTCTTTGCCCATTATTCGGTGACGACAAGTTGTTGCTGCATCCTGTTGACAGGTTGTTCGATGTTCCTTCCAGAAGCTAGGAAGGCCGTGTCATCGGCGTACAGACTGGCGGTAACGTTTTGAATGGTGTGAATGTCGTCAATATACAAATTAAACAGGTACGGCAATATCCCCAGTCCCTGTGGGATGCCAGCTGAGACAGTTTTCAGTGAAGATTTCTTCCCATCTATTTGTACAAACAGGTGCCTGTCCTGTAGAAAGCTGTCAATCAGCTTGATGGAACAATCGTGGAGACTGGTTTGATCACGCCACACTCGATCATATGCCTTTTCGATATCTAGGAAAACTCCAACTGTGGAGTTCCGTCTATCCAGGTTGAGCTGTATGGACTCTGTGATCCGAAGCAGCTGAAGCTCCGCCGATAACCGTGGCTGGAAGCCGAACTGTTCGAGGCAGATGATGCTATTTTCTTTCATATAGTCTTTGAGACGCTGCAGCAGCACCCGTTCCAATATTTTGCCGAATGTGGTCAACAGACTAATCGGGCGGTAGCTATCTTGCATAGCTGGTTTTTTTCTTCTTTTGGGAATAGGGATCGTCTTCACCGTCTTCCAGTCTGCAGGAACGTAGCCGTTGAGTAAGCAGCTGTAGATAATTCGAGTTAAGAGAACGTTGGCCTTTCTTCTAAGACGCTTAAGATCAGCGTTGATCACAGAGTCCTTGCCAGGCGCCGAGTTGTTCGTCTTCCTGATTAGTTTTATAACTTCAGCGGGAGTGCTAAGAACAGACCTCTGTTGTGTGGGGAGTTGGCGGAAGTCGGCGATTCGCTATCAGATGCGGTCCTCTTCCCTTGCGTTCTCTGCGTCATGTGGGGGCGGAACTGTCACGTCGTGTTCATATACGTCGGCATACAATTCAGATTGGCCAAGAAAGTCGTATATGAGGCCATCGGGGCCGTGTATTTCTCTGTTTGGTGGTCTCGATTGGCGTAGTGCCCTTACAAGTTGCCACTCTTCTCTAGTCTTGAGAAACATATCGTCCATATTTGTTTCCCGGAGGTCTTGCAGCCATTCTTCAGCTCGGCGGTGTAGCTCCCGGGACAAACGATGCATCGGCCCTCTCTCTTCTGGTTGTCTGTATCGTTGCCACCGTTTTCTGTGAGTATTCCGGCGATGCTTGATGGCGGTGAGATGAGGAGGGAATGTTCCAAATGGATGCTCATGACGAAAGATATCAGTCGCTGCACGTCTTGTTGCCCGTTGGATTTCAGCTGTCAAAGTTGCCACAGCGATCTCAATTTCCGAAACTGTAGAGACTGCTTGGGTCGGACGGACGTTATTGTTAAGGTTTGTCGCAAAGAGATCCCAGTTAACAGCTCTGGAGCTTGGATGTGGTCCTGGGAGGCCGCCACCCTCTAGAAGTCCGAGAACTTGTAGATGATCGGAGGACAGGTACTGGATGGTCTTGAGCTGTAGATTTGCAGCGATATTTTTAACAATCGCTATATCGAGAACGTCAGACTCCTGGACGGCGAATTCAAGGATGCGTGTCGGTTCCCGTGGCCCATAGATGGTGACTTGAAGATCGTTCTCTAGATCGTAGAATAGCTGTCCCTTTCGGTTGGCCCTCCCTGAATGCTAAGCTCTATGTTTGGAGTTAAGGTCTCCTCCCAGCAAGACCTTATTGAATCGGTCGAAGACAGCATGAAGATCTCTGGCCACCAACTGTTTCTTGGGGCTAAGATCCGCCGCCACCAGAGTTATGTTTCCTATTGCCGTGAAGATTGTAACCGATGTGGCTTCCAGTGATTCCAGGGGTGGTAGATCCTCCTGATGATGTCCTAAAGTGTTTTTGACGAACACTGTAGTTCCGCCACCTCGTTGTCCAACCGTGTCCTTCCTATAACCATGCATGTTGCGTAATTTGAAACTAGCTATGTCCGTCAGGTGAGTTTCCGATATCAGAACTATGTCCAACCTGTGCCGGCTAACAAAATCGTTCAGTTCAGTTTGTTTACGTCCTGCTCCATTGGCATTCCAAATGCAGAGTTGGACGTGTCTTGTTCTGCGGCCATTATCCATTCCCTAAGGAGTGGTTAACGCCTTGATTATTCCCTCCACCAGCGTGAGGATTCCTGTAAGTTTTTGTTGAAGCTGTACAAGGAGAGCTGCGATGTCCGACATGGGTGGTGTCAAGGTGCGTAGGGTGGCTGTAGTGAAAGCAGATGTTGGAGGTTGGTCTCTCCTAGGCGACAGTGTGTCTTCATAGGATCGTGAAATCCGTCGTCTCGGAGTCTTCTGTAGAGTATCTGACATTTGGGGCTGTCCGGATGGCTGTTGTGCTGGTGCCTCACAGTGTATCTTGCCAGTCGTCGCTGGCGATGTTCACCGTCGGGTTCTTGGCCTGCTGTTGCAACTGGACTTTATATTTCCGGAGGAGTGCTTGGTATTTTTCACAGCCGTACCATAAGGCGCAGTGGTCTTTGTCACAGTTAGCACATTTTCCTTTGGAGGTGCAGGGCCGGCTGCAGTCTTTGGTTCGATGGTCTCTAGCGCCCTTTACGCAGCGAGGAGGCATCCGGCAACAATTTGCCGTTTGCTCGAAGTGTCGGCCCATTCTTGGACCGATAATCTCGTATGCGCACGCTCGTGTAGAGGAGGTACCGAATGTCGTAGATTTTATGGTTGTCTTTTGCCTTAGGAAGGCTGACGCAGTACGTGGGCAGCCTTACTAATTCACCACTGACTTGATCTCCTTCTCTCCTTTTATATTGATGTACCCTGGCGTAGGGAATGCTTTTTCACTTAATGCTTCCCTGAGTTGACGTTCTGTGACCTGTGCAGGCAGTCGTTTGATCACCACCTTAAGTTCCTGTTCGTCCAGTGGTTGATGTGCGAAGTGTGGCAAGTGGTAGGTCTCAAAAAATTTCAGAGCCTTTCTTTGATCCTCAGAGGACTCAAAATAGTATTAAATCCGCTCCTTCTGGAAGATGGCCTTCAGGGTTCCGGAGAGTTATTGCTGCAGCGCATTATTCAGTTCCACATACTGGCCAGTATAATAAATCGTCACTGTTGGAACACGTTTCTGTTTTGCTGCAGCGGCTTATTGTTCCGACGTTCTTAGGTCGAGGTTTCATGTCTGTGTGGAGTAGTCCTTGTTGTCAACTTTGGGGGTAACAGGTGTGAGCTCATTGGTAGTCTCAGCCGTCTCCGCTCGTCGTTTTTGAGGCTTCGCGTCTTCTTCCGAGTTTCTCCGATAGAGCCGTTTGTGTCGCACTAGGACGAAATCGGCCGTCTCTGCAAGGCTGTTGTCTCTTTCCAGTGGTGCTTGGTCCAGCAATTCCATGTTCTCGCCGAATTGCAGCGGTGTGGTGCTGTCCTGTTCCACATCGGGTTCGTCGTGAAGGACGCTACCGCGAGGAGGGTACGATTTTTCTTCGTCCGTGAAGGTTTCAGTTTTGCGCGGTGCCGACGGCTTCCGGGAACGCTCTTGTTTACAGGTTGAAGCGGCTGTTGGTGTCAGTTGGGCGTGTCGTTCTGTCGTCGCCAGGCGGTTTCACAGCTCCGCCAGAGTGTACGTTGAACCCTCATAAACCACGTCCGTAGCCTGTGTCATCTCCGTCCGATGTCCATCTGCCGGTGCCGAAGTCGTCGTAAGTAGAGATGGGGGATCCGCTCTTGAACTAATTCATAGAGTTGAATCTTTCAAAGGAGTGAACAATCAGTGATTCAGAAAAAAAGAATGGTAGCTCCAAACGTTTCCCACGGCAGAGAGAGAGAGAGAGAGAGAGAGAGAGAGAGACGGAGCATATCAGCGGCACCTCTGCTGGTCAGAGCACAGTGCACGCCACACAACACAGCCAGCGCCGGCCTCTGCCCTGCTTCTGCCTCAGCTGCCTGCGTCGTGCAGTGAGTGCCCCATTGGAATTCGTGTTTCACATATGCCGTGCCGTCCCTGTGCTTCCTCTACTGTCTGGCGCAGCTTAACTTCGCATCGCACTCTGTCGGCGATCATTTCAGTCGCACGTCCTGCCCTCTGGGCAGTTGATGCGAGCAACAGGACAGAGAGCCACCTAGCGGATAACATAGGAACTACTTGCAACAACCTGCTCGCAAGGGAACGGACGATTTGTCTCTGAGCGGGTGAGTTCACCGCTTCCCCCACCCTCGGAACTCGCCCGCTCAACGCTCACCCCACCGTCTCGACTCTAGCCAGAGCGTTGAGCAAAGCAACTCAGGTGTCACTCTGGTCTCTGCGGTCTCAGCTCACGCAGTAATACAGCTCGCGGCTCGACCTGCTCAACTCAGCGCCTCTGCATCGGAGTTCGTCCCTACTGGATATTGTTCTTCGTAGTAATACCGCTATGTATATTACATTATTATGTTATGTATACATCAATTGTTTTTATTTAATTTTTATTTGTTTAAACTGATTAGATTAGGTTCCTGATGACTCCTCTTACTATAGGATTTTTATTATGGGCACTCGAATTTACGCTTTAAATACGAGCGAACCGATAAACGTATCGCAAAATGTGATACACCAATATTTTCCTTGTTTTATTCTGCGTAAGGCTATATGCAGCACTTTCGTTTTACAGTCAAATTTATATTTTTTTTTCTTATTCTGGTACGGATTTTGCGATTTTAGGCGTCTTCAGAAGGAAACATTCACTTTAAAAATATATGGCTTGCGATGTATTTGTATGAGGTTAATGAAATTTTAATACATTATAGCCAAATATATTGTTAATGTAAATCTCAAGTTACAACATTTTCCGATCACCCAAAAAACCACGATAGTGCAAAATAAATCAATAATCAAAAACTTTGTCATATCGTGGAAATTTCAATAAACAATACAAAATTGTTACTCATTATCTGTGTTACTTCAAAATAGGATCAAATAAGATCAAAATACAGGTATAGTACTGGAATAAACCAAGTTTAAAGGGCAATGTGCCTTCCATTTATTTTCTATTGTAAATGAGTGGTGAGTCATGAAAAAGAGCTAATTCATTTCAGGGAGTGAACAGTTCTGATCCAATCTCTGAAAAGAACAGTTTTGCCCATCTCTAGTCGTAAGTGGAGTGGCCGATGGGGCCTGAGACGGGGCAGACCCCACTGACCGGCGATCGACCCCCTCCTGCACGGTTTGCTCGCGTTGATATCGCCCTCTCGACGTGCTGCGACATCCCTCATGCTCATGGCCTTTTTGCTATCAAGCGCTACTTCTCCCACCTCTTTCCTTGCCAACACCACCACCGCCGCCACCACCACCACCACCACCACCACCACCACCACAACCAGTCCACTTACTGAAATGCAGCATGACACCATATGGAGGTGGAGGTGTGTGCGTGTGCACGCACATGTGTGCATTGTGTGTGTGTGTTTTTTGTGTGTATTTTACTCTAGCTCGAAAAAGTAGCAAGTTATCTTCCCTTTGTGTGTGCCTAGACTCAATGCCTCTGTTTTTCGGTGAATGATCTCTTTTAAGCCTTTCAGACCCACTGGCTACAATTGTGTACATTAACTTTTATTGCGTCTTTGCGCAACAGGAATATTTTTCCCCAATGGGAACCTAATTTACAAAATTTGTGAATGTTCAATATTTTCATCAAGCTTAAGTGCTGCCAACTGTTGGCCATCACTACAAAAGTATCAACAAGTCAAAGTAGCAGCGCGCAGCAGATTGCGACCGCCAGAATACATGAAGTGGTCTGCTGTAGTCCGATTCACGAACGACGGCGGTTCGCATATATCAAGGCATGGACCGCGACTGCACTGTTGCCGGTTCCAAGCGACATTTGTGACATGGACTTTGAATTTGAAGAAAGCGTACATCGTGCAGGTCTTGCCTCTCGCTTGCTATGGAGAATTTATCGCTTACCTCCACTTTCAGCAATGACAACTCGCAACAAATTGAATAAAAATTCGATAAATAGCACGCTGCGGTCACATGTAATGCTCGCATTGATTACAACATTTACCGCAGAGCGCTCAGAACACTACGGGAATAGAGCCCTGTGTATACAGGTCTCTGTACGGGAAGCTCACTGGCTATCGGAGAATGCCTGACGTGAGTGCACAGAACTAATTTAAACTCGACGGCCATCATTCGTGATTCCACCTATAGTTGCAGTCAGCTGTATAACTGAATATTACTATCGTTATTTTGCGTGATAATTAGTGAATGACCACTTTATTTATTAAAACTGTGAATATTTCAAAATTAGTTATTTTGGTCCATAAAAAGGAGCCAAGTGTAAAAAAATGTATAATTTTGAAACAGGATGCATATTTTTGCATAAATCTTGCGTCTAAAATCATTAAAAAATCACCTGAGAGCATTACAGAATAAAGAAAAATTTTCCTTCGTACGGAAAAAATTCAGATCTGAAACGGTTAATTCAGAAGTATTTGTATTCTACCAGAATTTTCCTACAACGTTTGATGCAGTATTGGTCCTAAATGATTCTGTAGTCACCTGTGGTTGCTTATCTGTTATGGCGGAGAAGGTGTGAATCTGTAAGCACTTCCCACCTTTCTAGGTCGAGTAGCAACAACATTAATACCATACATTCACAGTGGTTTGCAGTTTCTCGAAGAAATATCCAGCCTCTCCAGGGCACAATGCATCATTTCTGATATTAAGTTAAGCAAAACAAATGTGTTCATCAACACCAATCGAGTATGTCTAGAATGTTTACTAACCAACATGGTGCCCAGACCAAAAGCAAGTCAAGTACTGAGCATTTTCCTGTTTGATATGGGGCTCTCACTCCATCCAAAGCACAAAGCTCTAATTCAAAGCAAAGTGCTCTAAATTATTGCCTCCTGCTGATGTGCTTACAAATATTACACTTATTTGTCATTTCTGTAGTGTGGTTTTATATTTATTTGTTTTCCGCAAGTGAATACACTTAACATAATTTAGAATGCAGTTGTTTTCTTACCTGCAAGTGTGGATGGAATGCGGGTTCACGTATTCAGCATATCACCAGATAATGTAAATAAATCTTCTGGGAGGTTCTGTTCAATCGGAGAATTGTCTGTCGGCCAAACCTTTATACTCCATTAAAGAGTAACTTTAAAGTGACGTATTCACTTAAAATATGTTTAATATCAGCCCAGTAATATTCAAGAGCATACCCAGGATCTGAGCTAGGTGGGGGTCCCTCGGTTTAGTTTCTGGTGAATGGCGAAACAGTTTTGAGACTTCATGGAAAGTGGCTCTGATATGGGTATCTGCAGAAATTTATCTAGTTCGAGGGGCAAGACTATACAACTGCCATTTTTTGATTGGTCATTCTGCGATAACATGCCACAAGAATTAAATTAAGGAAAAAGTTATTATATACCATAAAATTAATGTTTATTTATTCATTACTGTATAGGTGTGTGAGAATTCTGTAGTGAATAAAGACCCTGTACTGCAGATTCCAGGGTGGGGGAGTATCAAGCAAAAGGAACAGTTTTTTTTTTGGGGGGGGGGGGGAGGAGGTGAAAGGAGACAGGTGCAATCCCATGTCCTTTTCTGGGTATGCCCTTGTTAATGTTATATTGTTTCATAAGCTTAAATCATCCTGTATCTGTGTGCATGTGGCATCAACAACAAATTAAAAGTCAGTGTTACTGTAAGTACCCATGCAGTATCTTGTTCCGTAAAGTGTTGCTTAATTTCTGCCGGTATAACAGTGATTATTGTTGCTCATGTATCAACATCGATAAGTACTTTGTATAATGTACTCGTGTAAAAAACCCATCTTACACTTAGAGATGATGTAGCAAAACCCAAAAGTCTTTTAATACATATTAGTGCTATCGCTGAGTATGTTTTTAATTTGAATGATGCGTGTGTGGCTTACAGTGCACTGAAGAAGATCATCAGCCATGGGAATTGACCAGTTCAGCAAACTAGCCGTTATTTTAGTTTCTGAAAGCTGGGAAATGGACTAGTAAGGAAAATGAGTTTTCAGAAACGAACACAGTGAGTGCCATTACGATCTTTTATTTACATAGTAATATGAGGACACTTGTGTACACATTTGGTATAGCCAGCATCGCTCTTTGACTGTGTATGCAGTATAGTATGATACATTGACATTACACACTACTGGAGGACGCTGCCGACTGTTCTGGTGTCTGGGCCGTAGCGAGCGTAGCACACGTCTATAACAGATCTTTCCTTCTTGAAGTCACAAGCTGTCTGCATTACGAACACTTCCACACGTGTTGGACACAAATCTGCAACCTGTAGAGGATCTGGGGATGTGTGCACACAGTTAATCACAATTATGCAGAGGTAACATTGAACCAAAGGCATCGATAGGGCGAAGCTGCTTTGCGTCCGTTAGAAATCGACAACACAATATGCGGCAAACACTTTTTTCCTGGCCGGTACACACGTAGTGGTAACAGAGAAAAACTCAGAAATACTGCTGCATATCTTTCAAAGTGCGTGCCTAATACTTCTGCAGCTAGCGTGTTATTGAGGAAGAGTGACACTATTTACACAAAACTACTAGCGGACGTCTATTGGAATTAATGCACAACGCGGAATGCATCGTGAGGTTATGTCGTATATTAAGTTAAATACTTCTTTCCGTAGAAGAACTTTGGAATTCGCGTATAACGGATTGCAACTGAGGTTAGGTTGGATTTTTTCACCATTGGAAAGAAGCTATCATTATTTTCCGATGTTGAAACCACGCAAATGTTCAGTCTGTTAGCTTGGTCGTTATGTTGTGAGAGACACGAAAAACGTAGTCTAGCGACGAAACACCGACACACACTACTTCTCTTCTGCCAGATAAGGGAATGTGTGAGATTATACTGGTGCTGTGGACGTAAGTGAATTTTCGTTGAAGTAATGTGTCTCTGGTTAATTTTCAACGGGATAGTAGCTGATCAAAGTCGAGCAGACGTGGTGATGTTCGTTTAAAATTTTGTAACAATACTGTCTTATTGTGTTAATGTTCGTGCATCTATACGTTTATCAGTGAGGTTTTTCTGAACTAAAATTTCTGCAGGAGGTGCGTTAAAGAGCCTACATTACCTCTGGTTGTGAACATCTCGGATTTGAGCACTTGCAGAGAATTGCGACACAGTTGGCTGGGGAATATGCAGAGTACTAGAAACGACGCATGTGTGACGAGGTGGGGGGGGGGGGGGTGAAATTAGTGGGTGTATAAATATCTCCGTCACTGCAATAGCGGTAGAACACAGCGTAAACGAGGACACTGAAATGAGTCACTGAGGATAACTGCGATCGCAGTCCGCGACAGACTGCGCAGTCTCGGTCATCCCGCATACGAAACGGCAACACCTCGGTAGGGCCGAGACGGGTACAGTGTTAGAGGGCGCGGCGCGGGTCAGTCGGGCGTGCGCTGCCTGCGCTTGCTCTTGTCGCGCCGGCGCGCCTTGCCGCGGGGGTGCGGGTGGGGGCTGGCGTGGGGCGGCGCGCGGGGCGTGATCTCGCAGCTGCAGCCGCTGCGCACGCGCACGTAGTCCAGCCGCCAGCCGCTCTGCTGGGGCTCGCGTACCAGCGCGTACGAGTAGGAGTACTTCTGCACGCACTTGGACTGGTTCTGCAGCCGGTGGTCGACGAACATGCACGGCCGGTCGACCACGCTGTCGTCGCACGACACCTCGAAGAAGCTCTGCTGGTGCTCGTCGCTGTTGAACAGCTCGACGTAGTCGCCGTCCTTGTTGGTGCCGCCGACGGGCGCCACCATGTCGACGCGCGACGGGCAGCACTCGACGGCGCCGGCGCCGTTGGCGCTCGCCTCGCTCACCAGCGTCTGCAGCTGGCGCGTCGTCAGCCGCCCGCCCGACCGCCACCCCGCCCCCACGTCCGCCTCCGGGCCACCGCCGCCGCCGCCGCTACCGCTCCTGTAACGCACCGCACAAACGTCAGGACGCAATCTGAATGTGCAGGTGCTGAACAACATAATACACTGCTGGCCACTGAAATTGCAACAGTAGAAAGTAATGAAAAGAAGAGCGAACTATTACTGTAACACCATCGCTCTAATGCTGAACTGATTTATTTTGCGTTTTGTTTTGTTTAACGTTATAACGTTGAGTTTCTGTAAAAGATTGATTGATTGCATTGTGTTGTTGTGGTCGTCAGTCCTGAGACTGGTTTGATGCAGCTCTCCATGCAACTCTATCCTGTGCAAGCTTCTTCATCTCCCAGTACCTACTGCAACCTACATCCTTCTGAAACTGCTTAGTGTGAATTTTTTAAAAGAAAGAGGACTGCCATGCAAAACAAGTTTCCTCATGGATAATGCGTCCTCACATCCAAGTGCAGGAGAACTGCAGTGCGACGGTATCCGCGTCTTGTTTTTCCCACCAAACGTTACTGTCTCATTCAGCCCATGGATCAGGGCGTTCTGCAATGTCTAAAAAAAAAAAAAAAAGTATCAACGGCGATTGCTACAGTCAATCCCGCATTCCAAAGACAACGAAAGCATTGTAGGAGCTTTGAAGAAAGTGACATTGAAGGACGTCGTGTACTGGATTAGCGAATCGTGCAGCGAAATAAAGTCAGACACAATTTCTAAGTCATGGACAAAAATTCTACAGGAAAGTATGCCAGACACAGAAACTGAAGATTTAGCAGATGAGGACGATCAACCATTGTGTAATTTAATCAGAAGATTGCCAGGGTGTGAAGAGGCAGAAGAGGCGGAAGTAGGCGAGTGGTTAAATTCGGACGAACAGTTGGAAGTGACAGACTCTTCTATAACTGACGTGGTTAACATTCCACCGCAGTGTGAGAGAGACGAGGCAGAGGCTGCACCGATGAGGAGTCACACCGACGGCTACGCTGCTCTCGAGGCCGCCGTATGCTACGTGGAACAACAGCCTGAGGCGACACCAACTGACCTACTGCACCTGAGACGGTGGCGTGACATTGCCGCGAGGAAACGTTGCAGCTTCGCCAAACAACAGCGATCGTGTGAGACCCAGCTCGCTTTATTTGTTCATGAGACCCAGAAAATATTAGATACAGGCTCCCAGGTAGATGCTATTTTTCTTGACTTCCGGAAGGCGTTCGATACAGTTTCGCACTGTCGCCTGATAAAGTAAGAGCCTACGGAATATCAGACCAGCTGTGTGGCTGGATTGAAGAGTTTTTAGCAAACAGAACACAGCATGTTGTTATCAATGGAGAGACGTCTACAGACGTTAAGGTAACCTCTGGCGTGCCACAGGGGAGTGTTATGGGACCATTGCTTTTCAAAATATATATAAATGACCTAGTAGATAGTGTCGGAAGTTCCGTGCGGCTTTTCGCAGATGATGCTGTAGTATAGAGAGAACTTGCAGCATTAGAAAATTGCAGCGAAATGCAGGAAGATCTGCAGCGGATAGGCACTTGGTGCAGGGAGTGGCAACTGACACTTAACATAGACAAATGTAATGTATTGCGAATACATAGAAAGAAGGATCCTTTATTGTATGATTATATGATAGCGGAACAAACACTGGTAGCAGTTACTTCTGTAAAATATCTGGGAGTATGCGTGCGAAACGATTTGAAGTGGAATGATCATATAAAATTAATTGTTGGTAAGGCGGGTACCAGGTTGAGATTCATTGGGAGAGTCCTTAGAAAATGTAGTCCATCAACAAAGGAGGTGGGTTACAAAACACTCGTTCGACCTATACTTGAGTATTGCTCATCAGTGTGTCGTCGTAACTGCCGCCTGCTTCACGTCTGCTGTGCAGCGAGCTACCTTAATTTAAGTATTAACTGTATTTTTCTTACTTGTCACTTCTTCTTCCGTGTGTATTTGCTTTTAGGAAGCTTTAATTTTCGAGTGCTCTTAATAGTGTTCCATAGATTTCGTGTTTGTTTTGAATACAGTCAGAGAGAGTCCCTGTAGTCAACCATAGTGCCAGTAGTGCTAGTGTTTGTTTTCAATACAGTCCAGAGACAGGTAGTGCTATTTTCATTGTTTTCTACAAGAAGTGACTAGCAACCACAGTTTAGTGAATAAGCAGCCGCCTTTAGTGAATTAGCAGTCTAGTTAAAGGTTGATTAACTCTCTTCAGTAAATTGTTTCCTTAGGATGGATAGGATGTGTGACTGCTGTGTACGGACGCAGGAGGAGCTGGCCACTGTTCGCGAACAGCTGAGCGTGTTGATGGCCGCGATCAGCCGTCTTCAGGCTGCTGCCTCGGAGTGTAGCGGCAGTGGGGAGTCTGGTGCGTCGCAAGGTACATCCCAGGTGTTACATGCTTCACCCACTGTCCCTGCTGTCGAGACATCTTCGCGGGTACCGGGCGCGGTTGGGCCACCCTCTCCCCAAGGGGAGTGGCGGGTTCAGCGGCGTTCGCGGCGCACGAGGCGGAAGGTCAATGTGGAGGCTGGCCGTGTGGCATCGCCCGCTCTGCCTGTGAGGGGACATGTGGCTGCTCCTTCAGCAAGGTCCGAGCAGGCACACGGGGGGAGGGGTTTATTAGTTATTGGGAGCTCCAACGTTAGGCGGGTGATGGAGCCCCTTAGGGAAATAGCGAGAAGGTCGGGGAAGAAGGCCAGTGTTCACTCTGTCTGCTTGCCGGGGGGTCTCATCCGAGATGTGGAGGAGGCCCTACCGGCGGCGATAGAGAGCACTGGGTGCACCCGACTGCAAATTGTTGCTCATGTCGGCACCAATGACTCCTGCCGTCTGGGTTCAGAGGTCATCCTCAGTTCGTACAGGCGGTTGGCGGAATTGGTGAAGGCGGAAAGCTTCGCTCGCGGGGTGGAATCAGAGCTAACTATTTGTAGTATCGTTCCCAGAACCGATCGCGGTCCTCTGGTTTGGAGCCGAGTGGAAGGCTTAAACCAGAGGCTCAGACGATTCTGCGGACATCTGGGGTGCAAATTTCTCGACCTCCGCTATCGGGTGGAGAAATGTAGGGTCCCCCTGAATAGGTCAGGCGTGCACTACACGCCGGAAGCGGCTACAAGGGTAGCGGAGTACGTATGGAGTGCACACGGGGGTTTTTTAGGTTAGAGAATCCCCTCCCTAGGCCCGACAAGACGCCTCCTGAGACGCGGCAAGATAGGAGTAGGCAAAATGCAACAGGGAATAACAATATTAATGTGCTAATAGTAAACTGCAGGAGCGTCTATAGAAAGGTCCCAGAACTGCTCTCATTAATAAACGATCACAACGCCCATATAGTACTAGGGACAGAAAGTTGGCTGAAACCAGACGTAAACAGTAACGAAATCCTAAACTCAGATTGGAATGTATACCGCAGAGACAGGCTGAACAGTGAAGGGGGAGGCGTGTTTATAGCGATAAGAAGTGCAATAGTATCGAAGGAAATTGACGGAGATCCGAAATGATTTGGGTGAAGGTCGCGGTTAAAGCAGGCTCAGACATGGTAATTGGATGTCTCTATAGGCCCCCTGGCTCAGCAGCTGTTGTGGCTGAGCACCTGAAGGATAATTTGGAAAATATTTCGAGTAGATTTCCCCACCATGTTATAGTTCTGGGTGGAGATTTTAATTTTCCGGATATAGACTGGGAGACTCAGACGTTCATAACGGGTGGCAGGGACAAAGAATCCAGTGAAATTTTTTTAAGTGCTTTATCTGAAAACTACCTTGAGCAGTTAAACAGAGAACCGACTCGTGGCGATAACATATTAGACCTTCTGGTGACAAACAGACCCGAACTATTTGGAAAAGTTAACGCAGAACAGGGAATCAGCGATCATAAAGCGGTTACGGCATCGATGATTTCAGCCGTAAATAGGAATATTAAAAAGGGTAGGAAGATTTTTCTGTTTAGAAAAAGTGACAAAAAGCAGATTTCAGAGTACCTGTTGGCTCAACACAAAAGTTTTGTCTCAAGTACTGATAGTGTTGAGGATCAGTGGACAAAGTTCAAAACCATCGTACAATATGCGTTAGATGAGTATGTGCCAAGCAAGATCGTAAGAGATGGAAAAGAGCCACCGTGGTTCAACAACCGAGTTAGAAAACTGCTGCGGAAGCAAAGGGAACTTCACAGCAAACATAAACATAGCCAAAGCCTGGCAGACAAACAAAAATTACGCGAAGCGAAATGTAGTGTGAAGAGAGCTATGCGAGAGGCGTTCAATGAATTCGAAAGTAAAGTTCTATGTACTGACTTGGCAGAAAATCCTAAGAAATTTTGGTCTTATGTCAAAGCGGTAGGTGGATCAAAACAAAATGTCCAGACACTCTGTGACCAAAATGGTACTGAAACAGAGGATGACAGACTAAAGGCCGAGATACTAAATGTCTTTTTCCAAAGTTGTTTCACAGAGGAAGATTGCACTGTAGTTCCTTCTCTAGATTGTCGCACAGATGACAAAATGGTAGATATCGAAATAGACGACAGAGGGATAGAGAAACAATTAAAATCGCTCAAAAGAGGAAAGGCCTCTGGACCTGATGGGATACCAGTTCAGTTTTACACAGAGTACGCGAAGGAACTTGCCCCCCTTCTTGCAGCGGTGTACCGTAGGTCTCTAGAAGAGCGTAGCGTTCCAAAGGATTGGAAAAGGGCACAGGTCATCCCCGTTTTCAAGAAGGGACGTCGAACAGATGTGCAGAACTATAGACCTATATCTCTAACGTCGATCAGTTGTAGAATTTTGGAACACGTATTGTGTTCGAGTATAATGACTTTTCTGGAGACTAGAAATCTACTCTGTAGGAATCAGCATGGGTTTCGAAAAAGACGGTCATGTGAAACCCAGCTCGCGCTATTCGTCCACGAGACTCAGAGGGCCATAGACACGGGTTCACAGGTAGATGCCGTGTTTCTTGACTTCCGCAAGGCGTTCGATACAGTTCCCCACAGTCGTTTAATGAACAAAGTAAGAGCATATGGACTATCAGACCAATTGTGTGATTGGAGAAGTCTTTCGAAGTAAGAGTTATTTCAGGTGTGCCGCAGGGGAGTGTCATAGGACCATTGCTATTCACAATATACATAAATGACCTGGTGGATGACATCGGAAGTTCACTGAGGCTTTTTGCAGATGATGCTGTGGTGTATCGAGAGGTTGTAACAATGGAAAATTGTACTGAAATGCAGGAGGATCTGCAGCGAATTGACGCATGGTGCAGGGAATGGCAACTGAATCTCAATGTAGACAAGTGTAATGTGCTGCGAATACACAGAAAGATAGATCCTTTATCATTTAGCTAAAAAATAGCAGGTCAGCAACTGGAAGCAGTTAATACCATAAATTATCTGGGAGTACGCATTAGGAGTGATTTAAAATGGAATGATCATATAATGTTGATTGTCGGTAAAGCAGATGCCAGACTGAGATTCATTGGAAGAATCCTAAGGAAATGCAATCCGAAAACAAAGGAAGTATGTTACAGTACGCTTGTTCGCCCACTGCTTGAATACTGCTCAGCAGTGTGGGATCCGTACCAGATAGGGTTGATACAAGACATAGAGAAGATCCAACGGAGAGCAGCGCGCTTCGTTACAGGATCATTTAGTAATCGCGAAAGCGTTACGGAGATGATAAACTCCAGTGGAAGACTCTGCAGGAGAGACACTCAGTAGGTCGGTACGGGCTTTTGTCAAAGTTTCGAGAACATACCTTCACCGAAGAGTCAAGCAGTATATTGCTCCCTCCTACGTATATCTCGCGAAGAGACCATGAGGATAAAATCAGAGAGATTAGAGCCCACACAGAGGCATACCGACAATCCTTCTTTCCACGAACAATACGAGACTGGAATAGAAGGGAGAACCGATAGAGGTACTGAAGGTACCCTCCGCCACACACCGTCAGGTGGCTTGCGGAGTATGGATGTAGATGTAGATGTAGTGTGGGATCCGTACCAGATCGGGTTGACGGAGGAGATAGAGAAGATCCAAAGAAGAGCGGCGCGTTTCGTCACAGGGTTATTTTTTAACCGTGATAGCGTTAAGGAGATGTTTAACAAACTCAAGTGGCAGACTCTGCAAGAGAGGCGCTCTGCATCGCGGTGTAGCTTGCTCGCCAGGTTTCGAGAGGGTGCGTTTCTGGATGAGGTATCGAATATATTGCTTGCCCCTACTTATACCTCCCGAGGAGATCACGAATGTAAAATTAGAGAGATTCGAGCGCGCGCAGAGGCTTTCAGACAGTCGTTCTTCCCGCGAACCATACGCGACTGGAACAGGAAAGGGAGGTAATGACAGTGGCACGTAAAGTGCACTCCGCCACACACCGTTGAGTGGCTTGCGGAGTATAAATGTAGATGTAGATGTAGAAAAAAAGACACTTCACTATTACTTGTCTAAATAAATAATTATTGTTATTCTGCCAATGCAAATGCATGTGTAAATATTTTCATTTTAATGAAGTTCATATTTTGACCTGTATTACTTACAATATCGCAATATTTCTTTTTCCCATTTAAATTTCGATAGTCCGAGTTTTCGATAGTTCGAGGTGGTTCCGGTCCCGCTCACCTCGAACTATCGAGACTCTACTGTACTTATTGAGCGCCGTCATAAGTGTAAGTGAACGGCAAAGGTGTTTGACTAGCTTTATTTATTTTTTGTGAATCTTCCAGCATTGATTTCCGTGTAGTTCGCCGATCATGTGATGCTGGGTCTTCGAGAGAGTCAGAGGAATCCGATAATTCGGATTTAGAAAGTTGCCCCGGTACCAAGGGGGGAACCTTATATAGTGAAGGTGGCGACAGTTGGAGGTGTCGGTGGGTGGAGTGTGTTTGTTTAGGGGCGGTACTCACAGCGCGTGGTGGTCCCTGGAGCGCTGCGACCGCCGGCCGCCGCCGCCGCCGCCCGGCCTGGAGGAGTGCATCGCGCTGGTCTGGGACGGCGCCGTCAGGCAGGCGGCCAGCGACACCACCTGCAGCACACAGCACGCGCACGTCACCACACGCTGCCGCCCAGTACAAAAAATATGGTTCACATTGCTCTGAACACTATGGGACTTAACATCTGTGGTCATCAGTCCCCTAGAACTTAGAACCACTTAAACCTAACTAACCTAAGGACATCACACACATCCATGCCCGAGGCAGGATTCGAACCTGCGACCGGAGCGGTCGCGCGGTTCCAGAATGAAGCGCCTTTAACCGCACGGCCACACCGGCCGGCTTGGGCTGGCCAGTAACTTGGTATCGCTGCAGTCTATCCTAAAAGTCTTATCCTATCTTCTACGTCTAACCTAAATTTACATCTAGTGTCTTAATTGGTGCGTGGTCCTACCCGGTTATTGTAAACCCCCCCCCCCCCCCCCCTAGTCCAGAGCAACGGGGATTCCAGCCGTGAAGCGGCTGGCCAAGTCCCGGCCCGGCGGAATAGGAAAGGCGCACGGAGTCTGAGTTGATGCAATTTTTTACTGGTTAATGATTGTCCCTTAGAGAGTTCTTAAGGACTTTCTTCGAAATTTCGTCTGTCAGTTTGTTCAAGACATTGAAGGTGTTGTCATGCCTTAGCAGATGGTACGTGTCGTTATTCGGAAGTTGTTGTCGTTGGTCGTTGGCTACGTCATCGAAGAGGTGGCACGCATACACCACATGTTCTGGCGTGCCTTGCGCAGCACCACAGTCGCACGCGGGTGTAGCTTGCTGCCCAAACCAACACAGATATGTCGGGTAGTGTCCATGTCCAGCAAGAAAGTGCAGCATTCCTCTCGTGGGCATGAAGTACGTAATCTTTACTCGTTCCTCTATGTCCGGTAACAGCTCATAGGTTCAGCGCCCCGTATCCTCTTTGTTCCACTGTTACTGCCACAATTCGATCCCTCTCTTTTTAATTGCTATTTTATCCCCTGCGTAAACCCCAAGTATCTCCCTTATCTTATCCCTTTTTTCCTTCTTCGCCCAGTACCAGGCGGCCTGCTCACGGATTTTAATGTCCAGTGGACAGATCCCCATTAGCAGAAGAAGCGCCCCTCCAGGTGTTGTCCTGTATGCCCCTGCTGAACGTAGGAGCGTGTCACGCTGCACTCTTCTTCGGCCATAGCATGCATAAGCCTCGTGAGTGTGTGTGCCTAGACCCCTGATCCGTATCCTACTATTGATGTTTAGGGGCTCCGGAACGCCCTATACTTGCAATGTTAAAATAACGCTTATAAATTATATTTTTCCTCACAAAGTATTTGAGGTAGGAAGTTGAACTTTTTACAGATTATTTATTGGAATATGGGCTACAACTTAACACAGGGATTTTACAAAATTTTAGTTCAGTTATTAAAGATGATTTTTTTCAATTGTAATGAAAAGTCACAACATTTTTTTGCAATTTTTTATTTATATATTCAAAAATATACAGTTTTTTTTGGAAAAAGGCTGTGTTAAATTATGCAGAAGGTACTGTGTAACATTTACTGAAAGTTTGAAACAAATATGTTTGGAAGATCCTTAGAAAACATGTAATTAGTATGAGAAAATAAAAGTTTTGGGAATCGAGCGACAAAGATTGGATTAACTTTTTAGTGCATTCCAGGTCCATAGGATGGATTATCTTCATCCTCTGCAAACTCCTCCTCCAGCTTCCTCTTGTTCCTCCTCCTGTTTACTCTTGCTTGTATTTCTAGACTCTTTACAGCCCTGTCTGCAGCCCGAAGGCGTTCCTTGTCTAAAGCAAGCATCGCTCGTACCATGTTAGAACATTATTTACAGTAATAACACATACCTTTGGCTTTCCAACATTTCTCCTTTTCTTAAAAGCCTTCAGAGGATTTCTAATAACTTTACTTTTACTCATTATTATACTTCAACAAAACAGAGACTCAAGAAACAGAATTAATTACGAATATTTTCGAGATAACGACAGAGTAAATAAACATGAAACAATCGACAATCACACCAGCGATATATATTGAACCATCACAGGTTAGCCACAACACATACTTTATCTCACATCACTAAAATGTACCTGATGAACACGGACGTTAATAATAACACCATTTGACAGCAGTTTAACAGCGCCACAGTGGGTCACGCCCATGTAGAACACATTTCAAAAAAAAATTTAAAAATAGTTGTAGTCTTCGGAATTGAATAAATTATATATCTATTAAAAGGTAATAGTCTGCAGATTCAGAAAACGCAAAAAAGTAAAAATTGAACTTTTCATGATTTTGAGCCTTTCCGGAGTCCCTTAAACCTAACTAACCTAAGGACATCACACACATCCAAGCCCGAGGCAGTATTCGAACCTGACTGAAGTGCCTAGAACCGCTCGGCCACACCGGCCGGCCACAGTAGTAAGAGCACCGTTTAATGCCTCACAGACGATCACGTCCTCACACATTGCACTGGACAAGGATGGGGAACGAAACTGGCAGCGTCTTTTCCGAAGCAAGCATCACACCATTTACCGTAACGGGTTTACACAGAACATCGACGAACATTAAATGTGGATGGCGCTACGTAGATACAAACTGGGACTTTCAAGAAAACCAAAGCCGATCACTTCGTTCGTGCTTGTCCAGCTGACCTATGTGGTCTCACATGGAGATCTTACAGACTGGACCTCTTCAATTTTCTTCGTACTTATAACATTTGTGAGTCCGTGTCCCAGTAACAATTACCTAAAACAGTACTGTGCACTTTCCAAAAACAATACAAATTGCCGACTTTAGGAGCTGCAGGTCCGAGCGCTCTTAAAGTGCACAAAATTTCGAGCTTCTTAACACAGCTTCCTGTAGCTGTGTACGTAAGCGTTCTAGCCTTGTAATTATGACGTCACTAGCAACTTTTTTAAACTTTTATAAACTTTTCTTTGAATTTCATATTTACTATGAAATTGAAATATTACTCAACAAATATTGACTGATAAATTTCTGATAAAAGTAAATATTTTGTGTAAGTCTGCAGGCTTTCGTAGTCGGTCCCACTAACGTTAAAATCTTCTTCATTGTTAGGCAGCATCATATTTCCTTCTAAAATAATAGACGTTTCTATCCCTCTGCTGGCATCTTCTTCAGGATGTTTTTGTGTCCGATATTGCTAGAACGTGTTCTAGCAATAGTGGACACAGAAACATCCTGAAGAAGATAACAGCATAGGATTGTTCTAGCAATAGTGGACACCGAAACAACCTAAAGAAGATCCCAGCAGAGTGGTCGAAACGTCGATTATTTTAGAAGGAAATATGACGCCGCCTACCAACCTAGAAGATTTTAACTTTGAATCTTATGTGTTTAATCCGAATCGCGTGAATATACAATTAATAACCGGTTAAAATTTGGTACGGAAACGACAAACATTGGATAGCAGATTACACATGAATACATACACGTCGGGAGACCACCGGGCACCCACTCACCACTCCAGTGCTATGCCGCAGAGCGTGCTGAACCACTGGACTCATGAACTCTCCCAACCTACCATAGAGACCTACTACTGCGTCCTCTATAATATATACAATTTTTTAATTTAACAGTAAGACAATCCACAGTTTTGTATCAAATTTTATTATCAGTAAACGCTTTTTCATGGGATTAGTAAACACACTCGTAAAGACGTAGTTTTTAAAATTGTGATTCAGTCTTCTTTATCAACATTTCAATTTCATAATAAATTTACAATTCAAATAAAATTAAAAAAAAAGCTGCATCTGTCTACAACCGACAACCGACCCCACGCCAAAAAGTGTAGCACAATACGACCGCTCTTTTAAAGGGTGGAATTTTTTTTATACTTGACAGCACTGTGAACTGTTCAAGGTCGATTTTTTCTAGCATTTTTGAGAAAGTCATCATACTGCTACAGGGCAGTAAGGTTCCCTTGTCAGTACGCGGCAATACAAGGTACTAGACAACGACAGTGTTAACGATCCGTTATGATGGTTGGTTTAAATGGCTCTGAGCACTACGGGACTTAACATCTGAGGTCATCAGTCCCCTAGAACGTAGAACTACTTAAACCTAACTAACCTAAGGACATCACACACATCCATGCCCGAGGCAGGATTCGAACCTGCGACCGTAGCAGTCGCGCGGTTCCGGACTGAAGCGCCTAGAACCGCTTGGCCACCGCGGCCGGTGATGCGTTATGAAAGTAAGGACTATGACAGATGTATACTGACGAGGAAAAACATTACGACCACCTGCTTAATAGCTTGTTTGTCCCTTCTTTGGAACGAAATACATCACTGATTCTGCGTATCAAGGATCCGACAGTTTGTTGGTAGGTTTGTGGAGGTATGTGGCATTAGATGTTTACACACAGGCCATGTAATTCGCGTAAATAACGGGCCGCTGATTTGTGTATGAGTGATGGCGCCCGATAGCGACCCAGATGGCTAAAAAATGGCTCTGAGCACTATGGGACTCAACATCTTAGGTCATAAGTCCCCTAGAACCTAGAACTACTTAAACCTAACTAACCTAAGGACATCACTCACACCCATGCCCGAGGCAGGATTCGAACCTGCGACCGTAGCAGTCCCGCGGTTCCGGACTGCAGCGCCAGAACCGCTAGACCACCGCGGCCGGCCGACCCAGATGGGTTCCACAGGATCTAAACCAGGTGAATTTGATCGCCGAGACATCAGCATGAGTTCACTGTAGTGCTTTTCAAATCACTGTAGCACGGTGCCGGCTCCGAGCACGGGCAGTTATACTGCTGAAAGACGACATCGCCTTCAAGGAAAACATCAAGCCTGAAGGGATGCAGGTGGTTCACAGCTGTCAGCGTGTCTTCGATTACTACCGCAGTTTCCATGCAAGCGCAGGAGAATGTCTCCTGTAGCATAATACAGCTCCCACCAACCTGCGTCCGTGACGCGCTGCGCGTTTCGAGCCGCCGTTCACTTCGATGGCGGCGTTTGTAGAGACGACCATCGACCTAGTGTAGCAAAAACGCGATTCTGCCGAAGAGCCGACACGTTTCCATCGATCGACGGTCGAATCTCGATGGTCCCGTGCCCATTACAATCGTAACTGACGATGTCGTTGGGTCTCAACATGTGATCACATAGGGGTGGTGTGCTGCAGAGCTCCGTGTCAACAATGTACGATGAACGGTGTGCTCCTACGCACTTGTGCGTACACCTTCGACCACAGATACTAGTAGACTGGCCTTGCTGTGCAGAAGCTTTAGGGCTGGTGTGGCTCCAACATAAACCACGTGACTGTTGGCAAAACGTGGCGGGATTTCAAATGAGCGGTCTGCCATCCTGTGTTTGTATCGTATTTTACCCACATTTCTCAGTTGACTGCCAAACGCTTCCAACAAAAATTACTTTTTTATTTGCGAAAAATTATGTCAGAACTACATTTGACCTGGATTTGTTCACAGTACCATTTATAAAATCTAAAAAATATATCGAAGGCCCCTCTGGTGGGCAGCGAGACTAAATTACTATAAACTATCAGTTAAAGTAAAACGTCGTTGAAATTCTTTTAAACAATAAGAGTGGGCTCGTGTCAAAACTTAAAATGTTGGATTCGCCGCGTTTTGAGCTCTAGTCACTTATAAAAGAAAATGGGATATGGCAATTATGTCAACTATAGATCCCAAAATTGTCGACTTTAGGAGCAGGTCCATTTTAGAGTATCAATTTTAGGTGCACTTCAAAGATTCAGTTCCTACTATTTTTACAAAAGTTTAAACTATCAGTTTAAAAAAATATTTTAGATGAAAGGTGAGACTCTGAAGTTCAGAAAATAATTTTGGAACCTACATTTATTTAATAGTATTAGAAGGTAGAAAAAAATGCTCTTCATGTGTCGACTATAGGTGCTCTTACCTTATTATAATCTCACTTGTATATACAAAAAGGCGCCTATGTGCAGAAGGCTTAAAGTTTTCCCGTTTCAGGGCCTGTATCCAAAGCTGTCTTCGGTTTTCATCCTTAGGGAACCTATGAGCAGGAACGAGAAACACTTATACTTACTTCTGTAACCGAATTATCACAGATACTTTCCAAAATGTAATATGAGTCTGACTTTACAGGCATCACTTTCAACGCTTTAATTTACGTGATACTCTATTTCAAGTGTAAAAAACGTATAAAAGTCACTTCAGCAGATTTCAATAAACGCATCTGCATTATCATAGAAACACACGTGAAATGTAATGCCATTTTCCCCGACAAAACGCTGAGTACAGCCATAAGCGCAACACGAAACAACCATGTTTTGCCAACATTCACGTGACTTTAGCCCAGAGATGTTGGAGCCACGAAAATGACGTCAGGGCCAGTCTATTATATTTATGGTCGAAGGCGTACACCAGCATTGTGGTCTTTGGGCAGAGATGCTACAGACCACTATCTATTCTACTTCACAGAACAGACAAGCCTCGGAACCCTACATTTCGTGGAGAGACTTGGACGTCCAACGATTTAGCGCCTGGTAGTAGTGTCACCGTCCTTCTACCTCTTTCCGTAGATGCTCACGACAGTAGCACGTGAATATTCGACCAGATTCCGACGACTTCGAGATACTCGTTCACAGGCTTTGCGTAATAATAATTTATCCTTTGAGGAAGTCACTTGTTTCAGTGAGTTTCCCAATTTGCAGCTCATATCTTCGCTACGGTAGTCGCCATCCGACTCTGCTGCGCTAACATACTTTTGATAGGGTGTCACGTGCCCACAACGTCACCAGACGGCATCAGCGTATAAAAATTGTTATTCGTTACAAATAAACATAGATATATGTAGTAATAAATACATATGTTTGCATATAGCTTGATAATGGCTGTGGAGCTAGTAGCCTACTTACTAAAAGTTCCTGGATATAGCAAGGTTTTGGCTTACTATTCACGTGTAATAGAGGAAGCATTCCATGAGTGATGGGGACATTAGAGATGGAGCACAAACTTGGATTAGACAAGGATAAGGAACGAAACTGGTCATTTATTTTTCGAAGGAACTATTCTAGTACGTGGCTTAATAGATTAGGTAAATACTAAGTGGAGCCCACCTGTGGGTGACTTGATGGAGATTTCAGTCTCACTCTTCCAAAAGAGAAAGTCTGTTGGTAGATCTTGGGTCATTCAAATTTCTAGACGTACGGCATCAGCTTATCAGGAAAGCGACGTAAATATTTTAAACTCTTTAGCTTTATTGTTCCTTGCAGGTAGTGACATTATGGTTTTAGAAATCCAGCTGTCCAGATTTAGGCAAATGCTTGGGTGGTTGCTCTTATTGCCGTCTGGTCACCTCGATCAATACCGAGGCCAATACACAAGATCAAGAGAGAGTTCTGGCACCGAGATGGATAGAATGTATGTTACAAGTTCTGATGTGGCTTGCCACAACTATAGACATTGGCGCTCGTCGACTACGATGCAGTAAGTGCAGTTAAGATTAAATGGCCAATGACGGAACTCACTCTGCGCTCTTCCGTGTCGGAGTAGCGGGCTGCGGTAGATTCTGATCAGGGATCTCGCTCCAAATTGGAGTACATGTTAACAACTGCTGCTGCAGGGGTAATTTAAGTCTGTGTGGACCGTAGAAAGAAGCCGACTATTACGCTGCTAAAATTATGTAAATACCTGTCGACTAATTGAAACTTTAACTTCCATCTCCTTCAAGCATTTTTTTAAGCATGTGTTGCTGATGTTTCCGCAAGCATTCTGCTGTTGGATAAACAAATAACCGTAATTGCAGCGGACTAAAACCAATTTATGCTCGTTATATGTAAACGATGAAATCTGTCATATTTCTTGTTGATGCTGTAACGAGCTACTGGACAACCTAATCAATTAAAGTAAAATTACGCGAGGTCGCGAGGGAAAAAACGTAAAACAAAAAATGTGGAATCGATTTCCATCAGTTACTTGATTTACGTCCCGTTACGCCGTCGTGATCATAAGAAAAAGAAACTCTCCCCCTTTCGTAATTGGTGTCCGGGTTTCGACAGGGAAATTAAAGAGACTAGAGATGACAAGATAGACAGGAAATCTAATTCCGCGCTATCTAAACAAAAGAAAAAATGTCATGGGGCATGGATGGGCGGGGGAGCGAGGAAGGGTGTAGGCAGCCAGTGCATGGACAGTAATGATACACAAGTTTTAGGGCAAACAAAATTGTAAAATAATCGTTTGGGTGCGTGAAAAATGAGATGAAGTACATCGCCACTACAGCAAGAGAAAATGGGAATTATTCACTTACGCGCCAGAGTTTAACTGGTTTCTCGAGACACTCGAAGCGTTTGAACCTCTTGCAAACACCTTATCTGTTTCTATTCCGTACACTTGCACCTCTGTCTCTCTTGCGTACAAAGTTCTTTATCGCTGTTTGTTCAAAACCTGACGACGACACGTTGTCACGACTCTCATTACGTGTCCCTGGCCATAGCACAAAGATCTCTTTCAGCTCGAGTCTGGCAGTATGTAGCGCTTCTTGACATGCATGCAGTTTTGACATACGTTGCGTTTACATTTCAGCCAATTCACTGAGCTTAAAGACGCACCTAGTATCTCTAGCCAGTTATTTCTCAGGGATGCGATACACACTTGGGTCAGCAGAAACCATTCGCTCACAGGAAGCGCAGAGAAAGCATATACGAGGTGAGTGCACGCTCTGCAGAAGTTACTGTTTTCTTGCTGAGAATAAATTGAGAAACTCTTGGTTTGCAGTGACTCGTTATGCAGCAAATGCGTAGTACGGTATACTGGCTGAATTACCTTTGTTATTCTACTAAACTTGGGACCGAATTTTCATTATTCAGATATTCCGTCTATTAAGCGAACAACTAATAATTTTGCTGGTTAAACATACTTCAGCACAATTGTGCCACTGACTGTGTTCTCTTTTTCCAGGTCATATTCTCTGGAAGATTACGGTTCTGTGGGACTTCCCTTACATTATCATATCGCGTGACAGTCATGTGCACGTTCCTCTCTTGCAGAAATAGGTACAGAAAGAAAGTACGAGGGTTGCCCAGAAAGTAATGCACCGTATTTTTTTTCTCAGCCTAAAACAATGCTACGAGTGCGAAACGTTACGTACAGGGTTATTACAAATGATTGAAGCGATTTCACACCTCTACAATAACTTTATTATTTGAGATATTTTCACAATGCTTTGCACACATACAAAAACTCAAAAAGTTTTTTTAGGCATTCACAAATGTTCGATATGTGCCCCTTTAGTGATTTGGCAGACATCAAGCCGATAATCAAGTTCCTCTCACACTCGGCGCAGCATGTCCCCATCAATGAGTTCGAAAGCATCGTTGATTCGAGCTCGCAGTTCTGGCACGTTTCTTGGTAGAGGAGGTTTAAACACAGAATCTTTCACATACCCCCCCGAAAGAAATCGCATGGGGTTAAGTCGGGAGAGCGTGGAGGCCATGACATTAATTGCTGATCATGATCTCCACCACGACCGATCCATCGGTTTTCCAATCTCCTGTTTAAGAAATGCCGAACATCATGATGGAAGTGCGGTGGAACACCATCCTGTTGAAAGATGAAGTCGGCGCTGTCGGTCTCCAGTTGTGGCATGAGCCAATTTTCCAGCATGTCCAGATACACGTGTCCTGTAACGTTTTTTTCGCAGAAGAGAAAGGGGCCGTAAATTTTAAACCGTGAGATTGCACAAAACATGTTAACTTTTGGTGAATTGCGAATTTGCTGCACGAATGCGTGAGGATTCTCTACCACCCAGATTCGCACATTATGTCTGTTCACTTCACCATTAAGAAAAAATGTTACTTCATCACTGAAAACAAGTTTCGCACTGAACGCATCCTCTTCCATGAGCTGTTGCAACCGCGCCGAAAATTCAAAGCGTTTGACTTTGTCATCGGGTGTCAGGGCTTGTAGCAATTGTAAACGGTAAGGCTTCTGCTTTAGCCTTTTCCGTAAGATTTTCCAAACCGTCGGCTGTGGTACGTTTAGCTCCCTGCTTGCTTTATTCGTCGACTTCCGCGGGCTACGCGTGAAACTTGCCCACACGCATTCAACCGTTTCTTCGCTCACTGCAGGCCGACCCGTTGATTTCCCCTTACAGAGGCATCCAGAAGCTTTAAACTGCGCATACCATCGCCGAATGGAGTTAGCAGTTGGTGGATCTTTGTTGAACTTCGTCCTGAAGTGTCGTTGCACTGTTATGACTGACTGATGTGAGTGCATTTCAAGCACGACATACGCTTTCTCGGCTCCTGTCGCCATTTTGTCTCACTGAGCTCTCGAGCACTCTGGCGGCAGAAACCTGAAGTGCGGCTTCAGCCGAACAAAACTTTGAGTTTTTCTACGTATCTCTGGTGTGTCGTGACCATGTGCCAATGAATGGAGCTACAGTGAATTTATGAAATCGCTTCAATCATTTGTAATAGTCCTGTATGTATTATTTGAAGTCTCCCGAGTGAGCGCGCCAAGTTTCCGTCACTTCGGACAGATAGCGCAGCTGCAGGACAGTTTCAAAATGGCGTCTGTAGGTGACGTACGTTACAAGCAACGTGCCGTCATTAAATTTCTCACTGCGGAGAAAGAAACGGCGGGGAATATTCACAAACGCTCGTGCAAAGTCTATGGAGCATCTGCTATCGACAGAAGTACAGTTAGTCGCTGGGCACGGAGGGTGGGGTAATCAGAATGCGGTTCGGCGGAGCTCCACGATTTGCAGCAGTCGGAGAGACCATCCACGGCTGTCACACCTGACATGTTGCAGCAAGCTGACGTTGTCATTCGCCGTTAAAGGATGCCATTCGTGGAAGACAATTTGAGGACGATGAGGAGGTGATCCCACAGTGAAGCACTGGCTCCGCCACCAAGACAGGGACGGCTACCTACAGGGCATACACGCCCTTGTTTCGCGCTGGAGGAAGGCCGTAGAACGGGACGGAGATTACGTGGAAAAATAGGGTGTGTAGATAAAACGTCATTCTTTCGTGTATGTAATTCTCATTATGTTCAATAAAGAATTGTTGAAGAAAAAAATGCGGTGCATTACTTTCTGGGCAACTCTCGTACATGTTTTTAATGAACAACACTCGCAAGCTAAAAATTCGAACATAAAATATGATGTTGTTCCTGTAAGAGACAGCCTCTTATGAGAGTCCGTAGTTCGCTTACTTAAACAAACACACATCAAAAAATGTTTTGCATCACCTAGGTTCCCAGAACTCCTGATGACAGACGTTGACTGTGGATATTGTATCACGGGCACAGTCACCGCGCGACCGCCTCGGTCGCAGGTTCGAATCCTGCCTCGGGCATGGATGTGTGTGATGTCGTTAGGTTATTTAGGTTTAAGTAGTTCTAAGTTCTAGGGGACTTATGACCTCAGATGTTAAGTCCCATAGTCCTCAGAGCCATTTGAAACATTTTTTGAACGGGCACAGTCCATTTGACTGTTCAGAGATGTCACTAAACCAGCCCAAAGATGTAAACAACCATGCATGAGCAGCGCCTATTAAGCGGAGGGGGTCTGACAGTCGATCAGTTACAGTCATTCCACCAGGAAGGAGATACACGACTCATGTTGTCTGTAGTTCAACCATGCCAAGACGGTCAATACCGCGGTTCGATCGCGTCCGCATTGCTACATTGTGTCAGGAAAGGCTCTCAACAAGGGAAGTGTCCAGGCGTCTCGGAGTGAACCAAAGCGATGTTGTTCGGACATGGGGGAGATACAGAGAGACAGGAATTGTCGATGACATGCTTCGCTCAGGCCGCCCAAGGGCTACTACTACTGCAGTGGATGATCGCTACCTACGGATTATGGCTCGCAGTAACTCTGACAGCAACGGCACCACGTTGAATGCAATAGACTGCATGATGCGCAACTTCACTCCCGACGTCCATGGTGAGATCCATCTTTGCGACCATGACACCATGCAGTGCGGTACAGATGGGCCCAACAACATGTCGAATGGACCGCTCAGGATTGGCATCATGTTCTCTTCACTGATGAGGGCTGCATATGCTTTCAGCCAGACAATCCTCAGAGATGTGTTTGGAGGCAACCCGATCAGGTTGAACGCCTTAGACACACTGTCCAGCGAGTGCAGCAAGGTGGAGGTTCCCTGCTGATTTGGGGTGGCATTATGTGGGCCGACGTTCGCCGCTGGTGGTCATGGAAGGCACCATAACGACTGTACGATACGTGAATGCCACCCTCCGACCGACAGTGCAACCATACTGGCAGCATATTGACGAGGCATTCGTCTTCATGGACGACAATTCGCGCCCCAATCGTGCACATCTTGCGAATGACTTCCTTCAGGATAACGACATCGCTCGACTAGAGGGACCGGCATGTTCTCCAGACATGAACCCTATCGACCATACCTGGGATAGATTGAAAAGGGCTGTTTATGGACGACGTGACCCGCCAACCACTATGAGGGATCTACGCCGAATCGCCTATGAGGAGTGGGACAGACTGGACCAACAGTGCCTTGATGACCTTGTGGATAACATGCCACGACTAATACTGGCATGCATCAATGCAAGAGGACGTGCTACTGTGTGGTTTTCATGAGCAATAAAAAGTGCGGAAATATGTTGATGTTGATCTGTCCCAATTTTCTGTACAGGTTCCGGAACTCTCGGAACCGAGATGATGCAAAACTTTTTTTTATGTGTGTAGTATTAAATCGTCACATAAATCGTCAATGAAGCCCTTGCTTTGCTGCGAAACAAAGAAATATTTCAGTGGTTTTCACACTCCTTACGTGCAGAACTCAACGTTATCTTTAGATGGGGCCATACTGCTGTGTCATCGAGAGGGATGAACATCGCCCATGACAGACGAGAGGCCTGAAGCGTGGAAAAGTGCGCCACTTAGCGCTTTCTTTGCGAGCCCAAGCTCTTGCGACGTACCCACAACTCCCTGTGTTGCGACTAAAAAAACTATGTAGAAGTAGCGGTGCCACATAGCTCTTTTAATTATGCTTTCGGTTTACCTTGTACCTTCTTTCAATGCGGAAACATTATTTTTTGTTGTTGTAAGAAAATGGCTCTGAGCACTATGGGACTTAACTTCTAAGGTCATCAGTCCCCTAGAGGTTAGAACCACTTACACCTAACTAACCTAAGGACATCACACACATCCATGCCCGAGGCAGGATTCGAACCAGCGACCGTAGCGGCCGCGCGGTTCCAGACTGTAGCGACTTTAACCGCTTGGCCACCACGGCCGGCGTTGTTGTAAGAACTGGCTATTAGCTCTTTTTAGATTTTCCCGGCTGCATGGATCAGCGCTCCACCAAATACCAAAACTGGAAAAAAATTTCACTGTTATCTTGCCGTGCAAGGAGAGAGTTGTCAGTATACAGGGTGTTCGGCAACTCCCGTTACAAACTTTTAGGACTTGTATTGAGGAGTGAGTACGTAATATTTTGAATAGAAACCCAAGTCCGGAAACGTGCCGCTTATATTCTACTATGGTTACAATTTAGATGTGTAACGCGTCCACACCTACTGAGGGAAAGAGAAAAGTCTGAGAGTTGCTCGTCCTGGTATGCGATGGTGTAGACAAGATGACGTGTACTACGTCAGACAGTCACCTGATGTCACTTAACGCCTGCGTTGATGCGAGACTTGTTGAATGCCTGTGCCGTCTCCGACAGAGCAAACCTGGTTCGGTACACGTTTTGGAACGTGTTCCTTGTATATGGCGAACCTCGAGGTAACGGAAGAGCTGCTATGATCCGTTCATCATAAGAATAAACCTGATGCAAACATTACACTATGTATTCTTCCGCGTTTGCTGGAACCTCATTGGATTTCGTTTTCACGTGGGACTGCAGCCAAGCTGTCTCGAGTACTGTCAAGTACTTTTTTCCCCTTGTCCCCTTTTTCCCCTTTTTCCAACACCTTTTTCCAAACCTTTTTCCAAAGCTGTTTCACAGAGGAAGACCGCACTGCAGTTCCTTCTCTAAATCCTCGCAAAAACGAAAAAATGGCTGACATCGAAATAAGTGTCCAAGGAATAGAAAAGCAACTGGAATCACTCAACAGAGGAAAGTCCACTGGGCCTGACGGGATACCAATTCGATTCTACACAGAGTATGCGAAAGAACTTGCCCCCCTTCTAACAGCCGTGTACCGCAAGTCTCTAGAGGAACGGAAGGTTCCAAATGATTGGAAAAGAGCACAGGTAGTCCCAGTCTTCAAGAAGGGTCGTCGAGCAGATGCGCTAAACTATAGGCCTATATCTCTGACGTCGATCTGTTGTAGAATTTTAGAACATGTTTTTTGCTCGAGTATCATGTCGTTTTTGGAAACCCAGAATCTACTCTGTAGGAATCAACATGGATTCCGGAAACAGCGATCCTGTGAGACCCAACTCGCTTCATTTGTTCATGAGACCCAGAAAATATTAGATACAGGCTCCCAGGTAGATGCTATTTTCCTTGACTTCCGGAAGGCGTTCGATACAGTTCCGCACTGTCGCCTGATAAACAAAGTAAGAGCCTACGGAATATCAGACCAGCTGTGTGGCTGGATTGAAGAGTTTTTAGCAAACAGAACACAGCATGTTGTTATCAATGGAGAGACGTCTACAGACGTTAAAGTAACTTCTGACGTGCCACAGGGGAGTGTTATGGGACTATTGCTTTTCACAATATATATAAATGACCTAGTAGATAGTGTCGGAAGTTCCATGCGGCTTTTCGCGGATGATGCTGTAATATACAGAGAAGTTGCAGCATTAGAAAATTGTAGCGAAATGCAGGAAGATCTGCAGCGGATAGGCACTTGGTGCAGGGAGTGGCAACTGACGCTTAACATAGACAAATGTAATGTATTGCGAATACATAGAAAGAAGGATCCTTTATTGTATGATTATATGATAGCAGAACAAACACTGGTAGCAGTTACTTCTGTAAAATATCTGGGAGTATGCGTGCGGAACGATTTGAAGTGGAATGATCATATAAAATTAATTGTTGGTAAGGCGGGTACCAGGTTGAAATTCATTGGGAGAGTCCTTAGAAAATGTAGTCCATCAACAAAAGAGGTGGCTTACAAAACACTCGTTCGACCTATACTTGAGTATTGCGCATCAGTGTGGGATCCGTACCAGATCGGGTTGACGGAGGAGATAGAGAAGATCCAAAGAAGAGCGGCGCGTTTTGTCACAGGGTTATTTGGTAACCGTGATAGCGTTACGGAGATGTTTAACAAACTCAAGTGGCAGACTCTGCAAGAGAGGCGCTCTGCATCGCGGTGTAGCTTGCTCGCCAGGTTTCGAGAGGGTGCGTTTCTGGATGAGGTATCGAATATATTGCTTCCACCTACTTATACCTCCCGAGGAGATCACGAATGTAAAATTAGAGAGATTAGAGCGCGCACGGAGGCTTTCAGACAGTCGTTCTTCCCGCGAACCATACGCGACTGGAACAGGAAAGGGAGGTAATGACAATGGCACGTAAAGTGCCCTCCGCCACACACCGTTGGGTGGCTTGCGGAGTATAAATGTAGATGTAGATGAATAATATGGGTACGTAACGATAATACGGGACAACAGCTTTACCGGCGTATTTAACTTGGACAGCACAGGCCTGTCAGCTGGTACAGCAAGCCTGCAGAGAAGTGGCCAGCTGCAGTTCACACGTAAAAAGAGTCGAGCAGAAGAGTAATACAGCTTCGAATGTCATTTAATTTTTAAGCGGAATGAAATAACACACTGCAAATCTCCCACAATACGCTCCTTAGACGACTAGACGAAAACCGCAACACGTTATCGTTTTTAGCTAACGTACTATGTGATTAGAAACAAGAATGATGAAAATTCCTGACTTAACCACAGGGTAATTTTTCTGCATAAGCCCTTTGTAATGTAAGAGAGTATTGAAGGATTTCACAATATAGTTAAATATTGAAGCCACTGAACGCATTATTTACAGTCAGTCGTCTGGTAATCTCTTAGCTCCTTTCTTATCCGAATCCAAGGAATACATTTCAGTTCTGGAAGTGTCACCTGCTACTTCGATAATGAGGCTATCAACAACACAACCCACGAAACCAACCGAGCGCAGCATTTTATCTTATTCTTTTATGACGAGCCGTTGTACTTCCCGCCAGCGTTCGGCAGTGACGTGTGAAAAAGCTGCGTGCGTTAGTTCCACTACGTCTGCCAGCTTAAACAGTCTTGTTACTTGTCGGACCAAATCCCGCAGCTTGGCTCCAGATCTCTTCTGTTGGGTTCATATTGTACTGGTCCGGCAGAAAATGTAAAAATGCAGCATTTGTATGATGTACTCGATGCTGTGAAAATGATTGTTTTTCATGTTGCTACGATATTTACCTACCAGAGTGGTATAAAACGATGGACATGGGCCAAATAATGAGGATTTGGTTTTTCATTCTTACCTTAAACATTAAATTGTTATGTTTTCTTAATTTAAACAACTTATGAACAGTCTTTCATAAAACATCGATAATTAAGAATTTGTATTTGAAATGGAAACAGGAATTTCGGGTCCAATATGTAAGTACAAAACAAGAAGGCGTGCATTATTCATAAAAAACGATGATGAGGTTTATAATTACGAGATGTAGGTTGTAAGTAGGCTGTTTATGTTTTCTTATTGGCAACGTTACGTAGCGCTCTGTATGAAAATCACTGGCTGTGCTGTGTGCAGTCTGTGGCTAGTTTGCATTGTTGTCTGCCATTGTAGTGTTGGGCAGCTGGATGTGAACAGCGCGTAGCGTTGCGCAGTTGGAGGTGAGCCGCCAGCAGTGGTGGATGTGGGAAATGAGATGGCGGATTTTTGAGTACAGAATGGATATTATGAACTGTTATGTATATTATGCTTTTTCAACACTATTAAGGTAAATACATTGTTTGTTCTCTATTAAAATCTTTCATTTGCTAACTATGCCTATCAGTAGTTAGTGCCTTCCGTAGTTTGAATCTTTTATTTAGCTGGCAGTAGTGGCGCTCGCTGTATTGCAGTAGTTCGAGTAACGAAGATTTTTGTGAGGTAAGTGATTTGTGAAAGGTACAGGTCATTATGAAACGTCCCCTTAGAAAAATTTATACAAGACTGTGCTTTAACTGACACACAATATTTTATAGCGCAACGCAATCTGACTTTCAGATATCCCTACAAAGGAATGGCCCTAATTAACATTGACCTGTACCTTTCACAAATCACTTACCTCACAAAAATCTTCGTTACTCGAACTACTGCAATACAGCGAGCGCCACTACTGCCAGCTAAATAAAAGATTCAAACTACGGAAGGCACTAACTACTGATAGGGATAGTTAGCAAATGAAAGATTTTAATAGAGAACAAACAATCTATTTACCTTAATAGTCATAATATATATATCAGTTCATGACATCCATTCTGTACTAAAAAATCCGCCATCTCATTCCCCACATCCACCACTGCTGGCGGCTCACCTCCAACTGCGCAACGCTACGCGCTGTTAACATCCAACTGCCACTGCCCAACACTACAATGGCAGACAGCAATGCAAACTGGCCACAGACTGCACACAGCACAGCCAGTGATTTTCATACAGAGCGCTACGTAACGTTGCCAATAAGAAAACATAAACAGCCCACTTACAAGGTGAAATAAATTGAACGAGAAAAAAAAAAGCCGGAGATTTGAAGTAACGCACGAATAATAGAATTTTGTTCACAGTCCAATGCGCTACCGACTGCGCTATACGTCCAATCTGTGTCTATCACCCGCAGTATACAGAACGCTGGAAAACTTCAGCCGATTATCTCCGTAAATTTATGAAAAAACATTAAGAACAGTCTATTTCTCGGCACTTTTTAACCGTGTTCCACTCGCGTGTTTCATTACGGAACAGAAAGCAGCCTCCGCCATTTTAATACTGCACATTAACAGCGCGACGATCAGAGCACAACGCTGCAGAGGCTGTGACTGTACGCGATTTGTGAAATAAAAACTACGTAACTGATGCGTGGTTAAGAAAATCGTTGATGGCTGTTAATGCATATGAATATCTTAAGGTTTGACGCGGCATGTACACCGAGAGATTTTTATTCAAGAAATACGTCGCGAAAGACTTCGTAGCCGTATCTTAAGGTTTCATTTAACGTAACTTAGTAATAAGATATCTAACACATAAGTAGGAACTACTTCCAAGAGCGTAACAATACCAGTGTACGTGTGCTACGGCTTCTGACCATTCATCGCGTTTGTGTTTATTTACATCAGGTTTATTTTTATGATGAACGGATTAGAGTCGACTGTATCACGAACGTCTTCCGTAACGTAACAAGACATCGCACAAACTTTTTGCCCAAGTTACCCAGCGGTTCCGAGAAACAGGTACCTTCACCGAGAGGAGGCAGGACTGTGTTGCTTCACGGCAACGCTCCACGCCCGAATTTGAAGGTGGTGTACCGTATCGCGTTGAAGAGAACCCGTCAACGGGTACCCGAACAATTGCGCGTGTAACGGGTACTGGTCAGAGTATCGTTTGGGACGTTCTACGTGAGCTGCAATTATATCCGTACCACTTACAAAGGGTACACGCTATGGATCCAGCCGATTTTGCACAACGCATTGCATACTGCACGTGGTTCCTTCACCGCTGCACCCCTGTTTCCTCGTAGAGGTGAATGTAAGTTCACTACGAACTGAGTTCTGAAAACATGAAACAGTCATGTCTGGGCAGACGAAAAACGTCGTGCCACGCATGTTCATGGATTTCAGTACTGGTTTGATACTAACGTGTGGGCAGGTATTTTGAACGGTCATGTGACTGGGCCATGCCTCCCTCCACCCAAGCTAACTGGTGCTGCATACTTGATCTTACTGCGGAACGTATTGGAACCGTTCTTGGAAGCTGTGCCGCTGATGGTCCTTCAAGAAATGTGAATTCAGCATGATGGTGCACCACCTCACTTTTCATGTGCGGTTCGGAGACATCTCAACGGACGATACGGCGAAAGGTGAATTGGCCGAGGTGGTACAACCACGATCGCCGGATTTAATTCCTGTGGCCTACTACTTGTGGGATCGTATGCAATGTTTAATTTACGAGACTCCTGTAGATATAGAGGAAGATATGCTGACACGAGTTCTGTCCACTGCGCTGGAGACTGAACAGACACCAGGTGGGATGGGTAGTGTGTACCAGAACACGCTTCGTGGGTACAATGTCTGTTAACAACGTTGGTGGTCGCTGCATCAAGCCACTATTGTAATGCATCAGTACTGTTCTGTACGTATTCCTTTTTGTTTTGGAATGACGTAAACATGTTGATGTTTAAGAGTTAATACAAATATTCTTAAGTTATGGGTGTTTCGTTACATTTCCTTTCGAGTTGTTATCTAATAACTGTACTGCGTCACGCCAAATTCAGTTCCTCAAGCAGAAGTGGATGAATTAAACTTCTGAATTGAAACCGTCGTAGAACGGAAACGGTACGTTTCCGAACATTGGTTTCCTATTCAGAATATTATGTGCTCACTCCCCTGTGCAAGTCCTAGCTGTTTGGGAAGGGAATTTCCGTACGCCCTGTATAGAACAAGTACAGGGTGTTTCAAAAATGACCGGTATATTTGAAACGGCAATAAAAACTAAACGAGCAGCGATAGAAATACACCGTTTGTTGCAATTTGCTTGGGACAACAGTACATTTTCAGGCAGACAAACTTTCGAAATTACAGTAGTTACAATTTTCAACAACAGATGGCGCTGCGGTCTGGGAAACTCTATAGCACGATATTTTCCACATATCCACCATGCGTAGCAATAATATGGCGCAGTCTCTGAATGAAATTACCCGAAACCTTTGACAACGTGTCTGGCGGAATGGCTTCACATGCAGATGAGATGTACTGCTTCAGCTGTTCAATTGTTTCTGGATTCTGGCGGTACACCTGGTCTTTCAAGTGTCCCCACAGAAAGAAGTCCAGGGGTTCATGTCTAGCGAATAGGGAGGCCAATCCACGCCGCTTCCTGTATGTTTCGGATAGCCCAAAGCAATCACACGATCATCGAAATATTCATTCAGGAAATTAAAGACGTCGGCCGTGCGATGTGGCCGGGCAACATCTTGCATAAACCACGATGTGTTCGCAGTGTCGTCTAAGGCAGTTTGTACCGCCAGAAATTCACGCAGAATGTCCAGATAGCGTGATGCAGTAATCGTTTCGGATCTGAAAAATGGGCCAATGATTCCTTTGGAAGAAATGGCGGCCCAGACCAGTACTTTTTGAGGATGCAGGGACGATGGGACTGCAACATGGGGCTTTTCGGTTCCCCATATGCGCCAGTTCTGTTTATTCACGAAGCCGTCCAGGTAAAAATAAGCTTCGTCAGTAAATCAAATGCTGCCCACATGCATATCGCCGTCATCAATCCTGTGCACTATATCGTTAGCGAATGTCTCTCGTGCAGCAATGGTAGCGGCGCTGAGGGGTTGCCGCGTTTGAATGTTGTATGGATAGAGGTGTAAACTCTGGCGCATGAGACGATACGTGGACGTTGGCGTCATTTGGACCGCAGCTGCAACACGGCGAACGGAAACCCGAGGCCGCTGTCGGATCACCTGCTGCACTAACTGCGCGTTGCCCTCTGTGGTTGCCGTACGCGGTCGCCCTACCTTTCCGGCACGTTCATCCGTCACGTTCCCAGTCCGTTGAAATTTTTCAAACAGATCCTTTATTGTGTCGCTTTTCGGTCCTTTGGTTACATTAAACCTCCGTTGAAAACTTCGTCTTGTTGCAACAACACTGTGTTCTAGGCGGTGGAATTCCAACACCAGAAAAATCCTCTGTTCTAAGGAATAAACCATGTTGTCTACAGCACACTTGCACGTTGTGAACAGCACACGCTTACAGCAGAAAAACGACGTACAGAATGGCGCACCCACAGACTGCGTTGTCTTCTATATCTTTCACATCACTTGCAGCGCCATCTGTTGTTGAAAATTGTAACTACTGTAATTTCGAAAGTTTGTCCGCCTGAAAATGTACTGTTGTCCCAAGCATATTGCAACAAACGGTGTATTTCTATCGCTGCTCGTTTAGTTTTTATTGCCGTTTCAAATATACCGGTCATTTTTGAAACACCCTGTATGTAGCAAACACTAACTGCACGGCAGGTATCTCGTGCTAGAAAAGTGTTTCCGAAGCCCAGTGGGGGCCGTTGACGGTAGCGCGGACTAGCGGCGGAGGCGCAAAGCGCAGTGTAAATCGCGGCTCGCCAAATGAGGCGCGGCGCTTCTCGGCGCGCACTCGCCGGGCCGGCTAATGGGCCGCCCTGCAGCTGTTTGCCGTCTAATGGAGCGCCGCTTTGAAGTGCTGCCTGGCTCGGCCGCGCCCACGCGCATGCGCACTCGCCAGCTCAAACACCGCGCCGTCTTCCTGCCTGTGGCCGCTGTTTGTCTTGCGAACCGAGAAGCTTCCGCCGCACAACGAGCCGTTTATCGCGCCACCAAACATTTGGAAATCTGATGAGATGCACTTAAGAAGTGAAAGAGTTTCTGGTCGCAACTTTCAAAACAAAGCGCCGTTTATTTGACGAGAACGCCAGCGCCTTCCCACTTGGAATTCCTTCTGTCAGGCACAAGGACCACTGTTACCAGAAAAGTGTCCCAAGTCTGGGGAAGCCACGATCCTTCACTAAGTCCGTTCCCCTGGCTAGCAAGATATTACCGTTGGATGACACAGAGGGACCGCAATTTAAATAGCCGTCTGGCCACCCAGATATAAATTTTCCTTGTTTTACCTAAACCACTTGAGGCAAATACCGAGATGTTTCCTTCGCAAACGGCAGGGTTGGTTTCCTTCCCTTTCTTTCCCTCAGTTAGTGCTTGTACTCCGTTCCTAATGACTTTCTCGTTGACGGGACATTAACTTTAGAAACTGTTACATTGCTACTAAATCATCGTAAAATTTACTACTCCACATTTTATTCAAAGGAAGTCATTTATAGATTACGCGTCAGTTAACTATAATTATTAAACTTCCAGTGGTATGTTACATGTCCTGTTTTATATCCTACAGCAATAGTAAATTTTACGAGGATGTAGTAATCTAGGGTTAAACTCTAACATTCGTACCTTCCTTTTCGTCCACCCCCCCCCCCCCCCCAAGGCGATGAACTGCGGAAATACCAGCATTCTGGTAAGTAAATTAGAATATTATCGCGTCACTGGAATTTAGGAATTTATGGAAAACTTTTCAAGCAATATTTTTCATACAGAAATGAAGGGGCGTTCAGAGGGAAGAGAGATCGGTGTCCTTTCGGCTAGGCAGTAATTACATGCGATGCCCCGCAATCTTCGATCGTTGGACCTATATCTTTTCTAGTGGAAATTAATGACATTTTGTCAGTAACATTACCATATGGTAAGGTGGTTTATTTTACAGGCGATGGGAACGTTAGGGTAAATGGCAAATCAGGTACAGTTTTTGATAAAGCTGTTAATTTTTTTGAACATTAGTAAAATGTTTCTAGTCAGATCATTGTCATTTCTCAAAGTCGCACTATGCAGTTCAGGACGTGCAATAGAGTTACACCCTGTGGGTGCATAAAATGTAAAGACATGCAGTTAGAAGAGGTTGCCAGTGTTAGATTCTTCGGGTTACGACTTGATGATAAATGTAACTGGAAGAAGCATACCGCAGAACTGCAGAAACACCTAATCAAATATTTGTTTGCAATGAAAATGTTGCCACAAATAATTGATGTAGAAATAAAAGAACCTCAGATAGTTTGGTTATTTCCATTCCATAACATCATACATGTAATGTTTTGGGGTAGTTCTCAAATAAAGATAATTTTTGCTGAGTCTAAAACCATTTAATAAGCATAATTTGGGTTTGACATCTAGAGGGTACTACAAAAGCCTGTTAAAAGAACTGAGTGGATTAACTAATGCTCTTCTGTGTGTTTGTTCGTTAACGGTATTTGTGCAAAGTAATGTAGGCATCTTCCATTAGGACCAATCAATAGAAATAGAAATAAGAACACTCTAAATTCAAAATTAGTAGTTTAATTTGGTTCAGGTATACACAACAACAACTTGCAGCATCACTTCTACTTACGTACAATTTAAAAGAGCGTTAAAGTACTTATAGCGGACTAACTCAATGTACTTCGTACGCTACTTCCTTAGCAAAACCATAGGACGTATATATTATTAATAATATCACATTGAGGAAGTACATGAGTCTGGAACATTGGCAGCACAGCAATGCAAACCATGTAATTAAGCACAATAAATTTTATTTCTGACGGCGCTTAACAACATTAGGCCAGGTATTATCGTTCACATTTTAGTATGTTCACCTTTACTTGTTTGTGTGTGCGATTAGTCGTGGTGTATGCTCACAGAAGGCAAGAGTCTTAGGTACGACTTCCGGTCCAGCACGGAGCTTTAATCTGCCAGAGTGTTTCAAACATGGCATTAGCTTGCTTTAATCCGCATTCTAACGAACAACTTCCGTCATAATCTGCAGAAGGAAATTAACATACCACTTATTATGTAAATGTGTAACATGTACTTCTATTTTTGTGATATGTTCCACATCTTCGAGTATTTCTTCACTATTGCTATACGGAACAATCGGTGTACCTCATCTACTAACATTTTTTCATGCTAATTCGGCGTGCTTCGCGACGCATCTTCCGTGGTACCCACTCTGAAGATAATAGCTTCCTCGTTGTAGCGAAGCTCATTTGACAGTGAAGAGAAATGACCGAAGCAACAGTGACTGTAAGTAGACATCTTTCAGCCGCTTATGATAGCAACAAAAATGATAAAATATTAGTTTGATTCTTATTTAAAATCAATGACATTATCCTTTCCACCACTGATCAACAATTTCAATAGCTGTAAATAAAAAACCAGCAGAGTATAATCAACGACGGAATAGTCTGTGCACGGAGCGAGGTGGCGCAGTCGTTATCACACTGGACTCGCATTCACTTCCACTTCCAGTCCCCCTGATTTAAGTACTCAGTGGTTTCCCTAAATCGCTCCAGGCAAATGCCGGGATGATCCCTTCGGGAGCGCACGCCCGATTTCTTTCCCCATCCTTGTAACATTCTGAGCTTTTGCTCCGTCTTTAATGACCTCTATGTCGACGGGATGTTAAACACTACCTCCTCCTCCTCCTGGGGTGGAGGGCTGTACACACCTAGGTCTATAAGTACGATCGGTTGCATTGTCCACGTTGGCAATAGGGGACTGTATTTTCTGTAAGAATTTATTATTTTCTGGTGTAATTAAGGACCGTAGCAAGTAACACAGGGTTTCAGATAATTACCGGTTTGATGGTCACTAACATAATATTAGTAGGTCCCGACACGTCGTTAACAGTTCGAGGCAAGAGCGAGAACGTCAATGTCTGCCGCCTGCGAGGTAGAGGACACTTTAGACGCAGCTGTTGCGCACGTACCTCGCCACGGGGAACTGCAGGCGCTATCCAGATACCCTCAATGAAATTCCTTCCATAATACGCGATGTTTTCTGAAAACCTGAAACTGTGTCAATAATAATGTACTGCATCGGTACGTTTCTTCATCGCACGACATACTTCAGAAATTTATTATAATTTTCAAGTTCTGTAGGAATTTAAGAATTGGATGTTTGTGAGCTATTGGTGCCCTTTTCTTCCCTGCAGTGGTCTTTTTATGTCCTCAAGACGTTGTACCTTCTTCATCACGCAGGAGTTCGTATACACGCACAACACATAATTCATAGAACTTGTTTAACATCAAACTAATTTCGAGGAAGGACGACGGCATTTGAATTACAGAGCGAAACGGCACACTGACTTTCGTGAACAGAGGATTTCATATACCGATTCACTCATTCTCATTGAAATCTTCCGTGGTCACCCTTTAACCCTTCAAGCAAGTGCTTCAGCAATCACACCTAGGAACGTGGCACAATGGTGAGCCAATGTAATTGCATTCAGGAGGACAGTCATTCAACTCCCCATCGAGCCACCCAGATTTGGGTTTCTCGTAGTTTCCCTAAATCGCACGAGGCAAATCCAGGGATGGTTGCCTCCTATCCTCCTACAATTCTAGCTTGTGCTCAGTCTGTAACGACCTCGTCGTCGACAGGCCGTTAAACCCTAACCTGCCGTTTCTTCCATCTCATCCATTGAAACTAACTTAGGTTACTTCTCTCTTTAGTTGGCTTTGAAAGTACCTTTGTGGGTTTGCATTTATGAACATTGTCAAAATGAATCAGCATTAACTGCGTACTGACTCGTTCCACGACCATAGAAATTTGCTCCTTAATTTGGTCCTACGGAACTAGACGTGCAAAAAAAGATAAACAGGCGCAGTCAGGACGCCATCGCTGAAAGCGTGGCTCAAAATCTGAGACGTAAGAATTTCTCAAACTTCATTCTCTTAAACTATAAAGCAAGACGAAATAAAATGTGAAGGTTCCTACATAAGCACCAGAAAAACAATAGTCTAGATTTGAAATTTATTGCCACAATTATTTCCAGATAGTCACTGTTATCCAATACAAACCTTCCACATTATCTGTGCTAATATGTGAGAGACTAATTGAAAATACTTATTGCCCAACAACGAAGAGAAAAA
The DNA here is from genome assembly GCF_023864275.1 of Schistocerca cancellata. Classification (NCBI taxonomy): domain Eukaryota; kingdom Metazoa; phylum Arthropoda; class Insecta; order Orthoptera; family Acrididae; genus Schistocerca; species Schistocerca cancellata. The sequence goes on from NC_064633.1 coordinate 549,751,314, forward strand.
AAATTAAGTAAGAGACTACCTGAACAAGACTTGGTAGCTGTAGCCATGTGTCGATGAGAAACAACTTCTCACAGTATCATCGGAAGATTCAAGTAGGTACTTTCAGTTGTGACGCAGAAGTCCCGTTCGGGAGCCCATCTGGCTCCCATACTTACGGTAAGTGTATATCACGCCGGAAGACGGGTTCGACGTAGGCCCTTGTCTACATGCTCGTGTCACAGCTGTTGTTGAGGCAGGCGTTGTCGCGGAACTTGCTGCCATCCTTGACGAAATTCCTCCGTCTACTGCGGTCTTCGGCGAGCTCTTCCCATTTGTCACAATCAGTATTGAAAGGATTAACTTCGCGTTTGACGCAGTATTTAAAGCGCAGTGCAGGTTTTCCAAGGGGTCTTTTGGCAAGTGCCAAGTGTGGTCGCTTGGAAACAGCTAGAACCGACATGTAAAGTACCTATCACTCCAAATGAAGTATTGCAATGGCTTACACTTGTGAAATAGAATGAAACTTTTTCAAACGTACTCTATAATGAGACAGGTAGCTAGCTAGCGTTCTTCTCACCAGTACTTCTTCGGTTTTCACTTGACCCCATAGGAAAATATCCACTGTCATCGAATCACATGCGATTGTATATTACTTTTCATGCTGATTCCATCGACGTCGAGAGAGGAACATAAATTCTTAGGAGACACGTAGATGACAAACGTACCTCATCTACCTCTACATGTACGCCAATACTCCACAAGCCACCTGAAGGTGTGTGGCTGAGGGTACTTTGAGTACCTCTATCGGTTTTCCCTTCTATTCCAGTCTCGTATTGTTCGTGGAAACAAAGATTGTCGGTATGCCTCTGTATGGGCTCTAATCTCTCTGATTTTATCCTCATGGTCTCTTCGCCAGATATAAGTAGGAGGGAGCAATATACTGCTTGACTCTTCGGTGAAGGTATGTTCTCGAAACTTCACCAAAAGCCCGTACCGAGCTACTGAGCGTCTCTCTTACAGAGTGTTCCACTGGAGTTTATCTATCATCTCCGTAACGCTTTCGCGATTACTAAATGATCCTGCTTTCCGTTGGATCTTCTCTATAGCTTCTATCAACCCTATCTGGTACGGATCCCACACCGGTGAGCAGTATTCAAGCAGTGGGCGAACAAGCGTACTGTAACCTACTTCCTTTGTTTTCGGATTGCATTTCCTTAGGATTCTTCCAATGAATCTCAGTCTGGCATCTGCTTTACCGACAATCAACATTATATGATCATTCCATTTTAAATCACTCCTAATGCGTACTCCCAGATAATTTATGGTATTAACTGCTTCCAGTTGCTGACCTGCTATTTTGTAGCTAAATGATAAAGGATCTATCTTTCTGTGTATTCGCAGCACATTACACTTGTCTACATTGAGATTCAATTGCCATTCCCTGCACCATGCGTCAATTCGTTGCAGATCCTCCTGCATTTCAGTACAATTTTCCATTGTTACAACCTCTCGATATACTACAGCATCATCCGAAAATAGCCTCAGTGAAGTTCCGATGCTATCCACAAGGTCATTTATGTATATTGTGAACAGCAACGGTCCTACGACACTCCCCTGCGGCACACCTGAAATCACTCTTACATCGGATTTCTTCCAAGCACTCATACCGCCTGAAATGCTCATTTCTGACCTTCGGTTCCTCGTTCCGAAAACACCAGCTGTAGATCTACTTCCTGACTGATTTTGAACTTAAGGCTTTCCGAAGACCGCGTAGATGGAGCACAACATCGAATCCGACAAAGGTGGGTAGGAAACGGGCCGCCCTTTTCAAAGGTACCATTCGGGCATTCGCCTGTCATCGGAAACGCCGACGAATTGTTAGGTAATGGCCAGTTTCATAGTCCGCTGGTGGTGGAACAGCGTGCCGTGCCTCCGCGTGTTAAGTGGCCACTTAGCAGAGCAGGTCGTTACGGCCGGCCGTCCCTGTGACTCAGCGCTGAGGCGGAAGTTGCCGCGGATCCTCTGTAGAGGAATGTCGGTCGCGCAGAGGAGGCGGTTCGGCTCTCGCCGACACAGGGATTCGCAAGTCAGCTAAGTAGAGGGCGCGCTGCCGCCCGTCTTTTTGCACAGTCTCTCGGCGCGGTGGCTGATGGCAGCCGCTGCATCGGTAGAAATCGAACGGCGACGACCGGTATGGATTTGCGAGGGGTGTTCAGTCAGAATTGCGACACTTTTTTGGTTTTATTCAGGGTTCCAATTCACCATATTATTCGCCACTCTTTTGACTACAAAATCCTATTTTTCAACATAATCTCCGTTCAGTGCGACGGCCTTACGCCACCCTACTGGGGGGGGGGGGGGGCTGTATCCCCGCACGGTATCATTCTACTAGTCGACGTCGAATTCAACGTCTTGCTGCATGAATAATCTCCCAGTCATCCACGTACTGTTTCCCGCGGAATGCGTCCTTTATCCTTCTTTGAAAGTGTCCGCATTTCCCAACATTGCACGAGTCACAGCTGGGTGCAGCCGGTCGGCAAGCGGAAGATCAGACAGGTTTGCGAAACCGTATGCCCTTGACGTGTGACGCCTCTCCCAACGACTCAACCTTACTTTTGTTCACTGACAGGCCTCCGTGGACATTCTACAAGCACCTATGAATATCTGCGATTCTCCGATTTTCCGCCAAAAGAAACTCAGTGACAGCTCTCTGCTTGGAACGCACCACCGTTACAGATTCCATTTTGAAGAATATGTACTACGCCACTACCTATCGGAACTCAATGAAAATATAGGGGCTGAAGCAGGAATATCCACGACATCGCACAGTAAATTCCGCATTTTTGTTCAACCGAAAATGAGCGATGAAAGAAATGTGTTACATTACTTGAATGCTGCCCATATTTATGGTGGCTGTCAAAACCGACGAGCAGATTATACAGTTTTTCATGATGACCTCTTTTCTTTTACAAGGTCACTCTTCTTTGTCGGTCTGCAGCAGATAAAGTATTTTTCTGGAAATGATTATTTTACAGCCACGTTCCAGTGTCTTTATATTTGTTTCTTTGATACTGGTTTCGGGGTCGCAGCCTCATTCTTCAAGCGCTCCTGTATAAAAATAATACGTGAAGGTTGAGCCTCCACGTCACGATACAAATTCTGGTAAATTGCATTGGAACTCCCTTACCTTATTCTGCATGATCGCATGAATCATGCAGTACTGACAATCTTCGTATGTACTTCAATGTTTGGCAGTATTCTTAATGCAGTGTACGCCAGGACTGTACGCATTGTGGGAACCACGCCGTATTTTAAACGATGTCATCTTATACTTGAATTTAATTGTGAATATTTTACAGTTGCACCAAACAGATGTCCATGGGATAAGCTCTGCCCTGAACAACAAATGTTGATGCTATGTTTATTTAGAATGTATGGTTTACATTCACTAGTTTTCCTGGCAGTTTCATTAACTTCAGCCGGACGTTGTGGCCGAGCGGTTCTAGCGCTTCAGTCTGGAATCGCGCGACCGTTACGGTCGCAGGTTGAATCCTGCCTCGGGCGTGGATGTGTGTGATGTCCTTGAGTTAGTTAGGTTTAAGCAGTTCTAAGTTCTAGATGTTCAGATGTTAAGTCCCATAGTGGTCAGAGCCATTTGAACCATTAACTTCAGGTGCATCATAAATGTTTTGTTCCTATTTAGAAATGTTCGTGTTTGCTTAGCACATTATGTAGCTGTTTGTAACTTGAACTACATGTTATACTTTGTAGGGATTAATATTGTATTTCACATTAATGGTAGTATAATGCTGTTATTATACAATGTATCAAACTTTGTAACTTTACGCTGAGACTCAATCTTTATGTACTGTTTTTATACAGGAGCGCTTGAGCGTGGTTCTGCGACCCCAAAACTAGCATCAAATAAATAAATATAAGAAAACACTACAGTGTAGCTGAGGGAAAGTATTTAGGGCGTCTACGTCTAAGAAATCAATAGTGACTTGCTGATCAGAAAGAATATTACATAAGCGCTCAAAGATCCAACTGGGAATGTGAGAAAGGCAGTAAATTCGTTAGTTACTTACGTCAAATGCGAACAGAGAGAATAGGCATAAGCTGTTATATTTCCTTTTATTTAAAAGGACCATTACAATAAATTTCTTTGAAAATAAATAAATACTGGTATGTATCTATCACGTTGATTAACGTAAAATTAAAAATATATGAAAGACATACGCATGCACATGCCTTATGTTCAAGGCAAGTGCAGTTAAATCACGTATGTATGATAATTATTTTAGAAGCTTCTGGTTTAGTAATAAAGTAAATAAAACTATTTTTTTCGTGCGACTGTGCTGTCTCATCTCCAGTAAACAACATAGCAGATTTTATCGAGTAGCGTGTGTGACAAGTTGTATGTATATTTTACATTTCATTTTCATACATCCAAATAAACAATAGGAAAGTTGTGAAGGAAATTATAGAATGGGGAAATTGGAATCATATCAACTTACTTGGCACTGGTTTGAGATTATAAATAGGTTTGCCACTGCCTGCAAAAAAAATGATCTTCAATTTATTTTGATAGTGTCACGATCGATTTCGGGTCGCCAGCCCCATCCTCAGATGCACCTGGTGTATATTCATAGTATCTATATGAAACAGATAGTAAATTATTTGCGTTGTAAATAGTTTTATTCGTTCAATCAAGACCGGTTTCTGGCGATTATGAGCCAATCTCCAGGTGAAAAGTAACGATAAGGCACGAGTCAGCCGCACGCTGATCACCATATTGCGGGCAGCTGACAGCCGCACACGAGGCCGAGGTACGATACACTCTTTAGTATATGATTCGATAATTTTCAGTTGCGGAAGTCCTGTTAACGAAATTTTATGCAATCTGTATGAGGTATTACCGTAAAGCATTAGCGTGAACTGCAAAACCTATGTGCACAACACCCGGGAAGTGATTCTTCAGTGGTCGGCATTGAATCTGCTGCCGACAACTGAAGGGTCAGTTGTTGTTGTTGTGGTCTTCAGTCCTGAGACTGGTTTGATGCAGCTCTCCATGCTACCCTATCCAGTGCAAGCTTCTTCATCTCTCAGTATCTACTGCAACCTACATCCTTCTGAATCTGCTTAGTGTATTCATCTCTTGGTCTCCCTCTACGATTTTTACCCTCCACTCCCTCTACGATTTTTACCCTCCACACTGCCCTCCAATGCTAAATTTGTGATCCCTTGATGCCTCAAAACATGTCCTACCAACCGATCCCTTCTTCTAGTCAAGTTGTGCCACAAACTTCTCTTCTCCCCAATCCTATTCAATACCTCCTCATTAGTTACTTGATCTACCCACCTTATCTTCAGCATTCTTCTGTAGCACCACATTTCGAAAGCTTCTATTCTCTTCTTGTCCAAACTAGTTATCGTCCATGTTTCACTCCATACATGGCTACACTCCATACAAATACTTTCAGAAACGACTTCCTGACACTTAAATCTATACTCGATGTTAACAAATTCCTCTTCGTGAGAAACGCTTTCCTTGCCATTGCCAGTCTACATTTGATATCCTCTCTACTTCGACCATTATCGGTTATTTTACTCCCTAAATAGCAAAACTCCTTTACTACTTTAAGTATCTAATTTCCTAATCTAATTCCCTCAGCATCACCCGACTTAATTTGACTACATTCCATTATCCTCGTTTTGCTTTTGTTGATGTTCATCTTATATCCTCCTTTCAAGACACTGTCCATTCCGTTCAACTGCTCTTCCAAGTCCTTTGCTGTCTCTGACAGAATTACAATGTCATCGGCGAACCTCAAAGTTTTTACTTCTTCTCCATGAATTTTAATACCTATTCCGAATTTTTCTTTTGTTTCCTTTACTGCTTGCTCAATATACAGATTGAATAACATCGGGGAGAGGCTACAACCCTGTCTTACTCCTTTCCCAACCACTGCTTCCCTTTCATGCCCCTCGACTCTTATAACTGCCATCTGGTTTCTGTACAAACTGTAAATAGCCTTTCGCTCCCTGTATTTTACCCCTGCCACCTTCAGAATTTGAAAGAGAGTATTCCAGTTAACATTGTCAAAAGCTTTCTCTAAGTCTACAAATGCTAGAAACGTAGGTTTGCCTTTTCTTAATCTTTCTTCTAAGATAAGTCGTAAGGTCAGTATTGCCTCACGTGTTCCAACATTTCTACGGAATCCAAACTGATCTTCCCCGAGGTCGGCTTCTACCAGTTTTTCCATTCGTCTGTAAAGAATTCGCGTTAGTATTTTGCAGGTGTGACTTATTAAACTGATAGTTCGGTAATTTTCACATCTGTCAACACCTGCTTTCTTTGGGATTGTAATTATTATATTCTTCTTGAAGTCTGACGGTATTTCACCTGTCTCATACATCTTGCTCACCAGATGATAGAGTTTTGTCAGGACTGGCTCTCCCAGGGCCGTGAGTAGTTCCAATGAAATGTTGTCTACTCCCGGGGCCTTGTTTCGACTCAGGTCTTTCAGTGCTCTGTCAAACTCTTCACGAAGTATCGTATCTCCCATTTCATCTTCATCTACATCCTCTTCCATTTCCACAATATTGTCCTCAAGTACGTCGCCCTTGTGTAGACCCTCTATATACTCCTTCCACCTTTCTGCTTTCCCTTCTTTGTCAGTTAGATAGAAATAAATTTACCAAGGCAGAAAAAGAACGACGCGGGGCTCTATAGGTTGGGATAAACACTATGAGTAAGAGCGGGGAGGGGGGGAGGGAGGGAGGGAGAGAGAGAGAGAGAGAGAGAGAGAGAGAGAGAGAAACAGGGTTGACAACTATAGTGAATAACTGGAGCATGGTAACGCTCAACACAACGCAGAACTAAATGAATGTGCAGTGACGAGTCCCACGTATCGAGTCGCCTCGTACTGAATTACGTGGGAAGGCGATCAATTCCCTGACTGTTGACAAGAAATAAATTTACCATTGAGGAGACGTGTGGAGTCCATACCTTGTAATTGGAAGTGTGCAGCCATTACGCATGCTGCGACAACTTGAGACGACGGGCGACGCTTGCGAAGCAGCGCAGCGTGCGACGTGGCATGCAAAGCGCCGCGCGGTCGACGGAAACGGCAGCGGACGCTTTGCCAACAATGTGGGTCCCGGACGGCGTAAGACAAGTTGCCGGAGCTGGTGCACATATCAATTCCGCGTTCCGCGAGGCGGGCCGCTGGCGGCAGGAAAGCCGTTAATCAGTGCGGCTGACGGCGGTCAAGGATAGGCGGGAAGAATCCGGGCCCGTTCCAAATCGCTAAGGGGCCCCGCTGCTGCACAGGAAGAAAGTGCTGTTGCGATCTTCAGTCCGAAGGACGCTTTGATGTGGCTCTCCACGACAGTCTATCCTGTGTAAGTCTCTTCATCTCTGAGTAACTACTGCAACCTGCATCCATCGGAACGTGCTTACTGCATTCATCCCTTGCTCTCCTTCTACTCTTTTAAACCCCCCCCCCCCCCCCCTCTCACATCCACCCTCCAGTACGAAATTATTGATTCCTTGATGCCTCAGGAAGTGTCCTACCAATCCGCCACTAAAATTTTCAGTTTGTAGCATAAATTTCTTTTCTCCCCAGTTCGATTCACCACCTCTTCATTATCCTCATTAGTTATTCTATATAGCCATTTACTCCTAGGCATTCTTCTGTAGGACCAAATTTCAAAATCTTCATTTTTGTTATTGTCTATATTGTTCATCGTTTCGCTTCCGTGCAAGGACACATTCCAGACAAATACCTTCAGAAAAGACTTCTCAACACACAAATTTATATTCAGTGTTAAAATATAACTGTTTCTCAGAAATACTTTTCTTGCCATTTCCAGTTTGTATTTCCTATCCTTTGTATTTCAACCGTCGACAGTTGTTCTGATACCCAAAATTGCAAATAGTGTATGCTACTTTAAGAGTCTCATTTCTTGCGATCTCTCAGGCTTTCTCTGGCAGACAACACTGTGTTTAATGTGGCTAACATGTCGACAAATAAGATGACTAGAACTAAGCTGACACAACAGCATTCCGCTTATATGGATTCAGAAACTTACCAGTCAGCCCCTGTATCAATATATGGCAATATATTGCCTTCAACGTGGATGCGCTACAGTTTAGAAGTGTTCTTCCATTTACTCTCCATTTGGCAGCTGCCTCTCTACAACTCAATCTGTTCGTTCCTTCTTAAGTACCCGACATATTTAGTCGTTTTTATTATATATCAGTGATACTGTAGTTAAAAAGTAAGTACAACATACCCGGTGATTCAGCTGCCCTTACCGCGTGACCGCTATGGTCGCAGGTTCGAATCCTGCCTCGGGCATGGATGTGTGTGCTGTCCTTAGGTTAGTTAGGTTTAAGTAGTTCTAAGTTCTAGGGGACTGATGACCTCAGATGTTAAGTCCCATAGTCCTCAGAGCCATTTGAACCATTTTCAGCTGCCCTTACCAATGTCACTTTACGCATTGTTATTTCTGTCCATCAAAAACACACATGAAAACTCCATATTAGCTCGCTCGGTATGCACAAACTACTCGTATTAGTACTACAGAAAAAAATTAACAGGAACCTTTTATAAGAAATGAAATGCAGTTAAATTTTGTACTAGGATACATTTTCACAAGAGGCCGCAGTTTTCGAGCTATTCAAGAAAACGTACAAAAGTTACCCTCAGATCCGCCCACCCCCATTTCCACACTCACCTCACCCCCCCCCCCTCCCCCGTCCTCTTGGTCAGGATTTCTAGTATGTTGTTTACAGCACTACTACCTACCACCGTACAAATATATGTGACTGCACGAATTATTTCCCACATTCGATCTTTTTGGTCTTCACTGACTGGCCTTATTACGCGACCGCCTTACTCGAGAATTTATAAATTGTAAAACTGGCGTTTGTGTAACTTTCACATAACAATTTTATGACTTTTAACAGCATAAAATAAAGAATTACATGGTTGTATTTGTCAGGCCTTCTGATTACAAAACTGGTGCGCTTGTAAAGTTATGTTTGGATCGAATTGTCAAAGTAATTAGTTTCAGCATAAAATTAAAAAAAAAGATTATTAGCTGCAAACAGGCGTTGATATACAATATTGGGGACATGTTGAAGTGTGTGTGCCCCGACCGGGTCTCGAACCGGGTATCTCCTGCTTACAGCCGGCCACGGTGGCCGTGCGGTTCTAGGCGCTCCAGTCCGGAGCCGCGTTGCTGCTACGGTCGCAGGTTCGAATCCTGCCTCGGGCATGGATGTGTGTGATGTCCTTAGGTTAGTTAGGTTTAAGTAGTTCTAAGTTCTAGGGGACTGATGACCACAGCAGTTGAGTCCCATAGTGCTCAGAGCCATTTTGCCATCCTGCTTACATGGTAGACGCTCTATCCATCTGACCCACCGAGGGCACAGAGGATAGTGCGCCTGCAGGGACTTATCCCTTGCACGCTCCCCGTGAGACCATCATTCCCGGCCATTGACCTTGTGCGAACGCTCACGCTATGCCCCAACTCGTACGGGACTTGGTAGATTAATCTGCCACGAGTAATGAATGTGATGAGCAAACATCTATTAGGCGCACTACGAATTTAGTGGTGTGGACATGTTGGGAATGTCGATGTCACGGGGAGTGTGCAAGGGATAAGTCCCTGCAGGCGCATTATCCTCTGTGCCCTCGTTGGGTCAGATGGATAGAGCGTCTGCCATGTAAGCAGGAGATCCCGGGTTCGAGACCCGGTCGTGGCACACATTTTTGAACATGTCACCAACGATGTATGTCAACGCCTGTTTGCAGCTAGGGTGTCGATTTAATTATCATTTCATTCTAGAGAAGCTGCACGGTCATCAGTGGTATCTGTTCTTTCGGGAACAGGTACTATCTTGATATATAGTTTACAAAACTAGTGTTTCTTTCATTATCCACACGGCACGTTCAAATTAATAGTGTTACCGAAATAGCCGACTATGTTGGTGGTGTAATAGCCCAATCAATGGAGACCAAAAAAAGGTCAGATGTCGGGAATAGTTCGTATAATCGGAAAGTTTTGTAAAGTGAAAGAGGCGAATGCCATGAACAACATATTAGAAATCCTTATTGTTTAGGGATGAGTGTTGGGCTAGAGGTGTGCTGAAGTTAACCTTTTTACGCGTTTCTTGAGTAACTCGAAATCCGTGACCCACAGCGAAAACGTATCCCAGTGCAAAATTTAACTATATTAAATTTCCTACAAAAGGTCCACATCATTTTTACTGTAGGACTAATACTCGTAGCCGGCCGGAGTGGCCGAGCGGTTCTAGGCGCTACAGTCTGGAACCGCGCGACCGCTGCGGTCGCAGGTTCGAATCCTACCTCGGGCATGGATGTGTGTGATGTCCTTAGGTTAGTTAAGTTTAAGTAGTTCTAAGTTCTAGGGGACTGATGACCTCAGAAGTTAAGTCCCATAGTGCTCAGAGCCATTTGAACTAATACTCGTAGTTCGCACGTAACGAGCAAGGGAATTTCAAAATCTTGCGCGTGGTTTTTGAAGACCGTATATGACACTAAATGTTGCATAAAACCGCACTGGTAGGGGCAGCTGAATCAGCTGTATGACATCCGTTTATTTTGAGTATCGGCTTATAGTCTTTGCGCCAAGCGTAAACGGCTGCGTACTTCCTTGCAAGCTGCAACGTGTATCCACAAATAGGTAGACCGATTCGTAATGAATCAGGATGCGATGGCGTGTGGAAAGAATTAGTAGCTCGCTGCAGAGCCGAGTGAAGTATTGCATACAAATGTGAGGATTACATGTGGAATATCTTCTTTAACAAGCACGAGTGTAGAGTAAATTTACAAGTTGATGATGTATTCTCTTTCTTGTGAAAGGAGGTAACGAGTGTAGTTTGTGTCCAGTTAGATGGGGACTTAATCGAAACCTTTACATTTCAAATGCATTTGGAACCGGTTGTTTGTAATTAAACTGACGGTGTTCCGAGTGCTGCATTGCGAGCTGTATACATTGTAGGATGCTGAAACATCGTAAGTACGAGAGCAGTTCAATAAGTAATGCAACACATTTTTTTTCTGAAACAGGGGTTGTTTTATTCAGCATTGAAATACACCAGGTTATTCCCCAATCTTTTAGCTACACAAAACTATTTTTCAACGTAATCTCCATTCAATGCTACGGCCTTACGCCACCTTGAAATGAGGGCCTGTATGCCTGCACAGTACCATTCCACTGGTCGATGTCGGAGCCAACGTCGTACTGCATCAATAACTTCTTCATCATCCGCGTAGTGCCTCCGACGGATTGCGTCCTTCATTGGGCCAAACATATGGAAATCCGACGGTGCGAGATCGGGGCTGTAGGGTGCATGAGCAAGAATAGTCCACTGAAGTTTTGTGAGCTCCTCTCGGGTGCGAAGACTTGTGTGAGGTCTTGCGTTGTCATGAAGAAGGAGAAGTTCGTTCAGATTTTTGTGCCTTACGAACACGCTGAAGTCATTTCTTCAATTTCTGAAGAGTAGCACAATACACTTCAGAGTTGATCGTTTGACCGTGGGGAAGGACATCGAACAGAATAACCCCTTCAGCGTCCCAGAAGACTGTAACCATGACTTTACCGGCTGAGGGTATGACTTTAAACTTTTTCTTGGTAGGGGAGTGGGTGTGGCGCCACTCCATTGATTGCCGTTTTGTTTCAGGTTCGAAGTGATGAACCCATGTTTCATCGTCTGTAACAATCTTTGACAAGAAATTGTCACCCTCAGCCACATGACGAGCAAGCAATTCCGCACAGATGGTTCTCCTTTGTTCTTTCTGGTGTTCGGTTAGACAACGAGGGACCCAGCGGGAGCAAACCTTTGAATATCCCAACTGGTGAACAATTGTGACAGCACTACCAACAGAGATGTCAAGTTGAGCACTGAGTTGTTTGATGGTGATCCGTCGATCATCTCGAACGAGTGTGTTCGCACGCTCCGCCATTGCAGGAGTCACAGCTGTGCACGGCCGGCCCGCACGCGGGAGATCAGACAGTCTTGCTTGACCTTGCGGCGATGATGACACACGCTTTGCCCAACGACTCACCGTGCTTTTGTCCACTGCCAGATCACCGTAGACATTCTGCAAGCGCCTATGAATATCTGAGATGCCCTGGTTTTCCGCCAAAAGAAACTCGATCACTGCCCGTTGTTTGCAACGCACATCCGTTACAGACGCCATTTTAACAGCTCCGTAAAGCGCTGCCACCTATCGGAAGTCAATGAAACTATACGAGACGAAGCGGGAATGTTTGAAACTATTCCACAAGAAATTTGCGGTTTTTTCAACGAAAATTGGCCGAGAAAAAAAATGTGTTGCATTACTTATTGAACTGCCCTCGTACGTTTATTAATCGGTGCGTTCGCGGAGTATGTCGAAAAAAAAGAACAGAAAGAAAGCAACAGTTCCACTTTCTACCACCAAGTGAGGAAGTGTTGGTCGTAAGCAGTCAGAATGTGGTGTGGGGGCAGGGAAAGGGGGGGGGGGACGATTAAACACATGATAACGGTGATTATGGCACGTTTATTAGCATACGGTCACAAGTTACCAGACGTATTCAGTCTGGTCTCCCGAGCCCACACTGTTAGCCGTGCGGTCTAACGGACTGCTTTCGGAGCGGGAAGGCGTGCCGGTCCCCAGCACGAATTCGTCCGGCGGATTAGTGTCGAGGTCAGGTCTGTGGATGGTTTTTAAGATGGTTTTCCATTTGCCTCAGCGAATGCGGGCTGGTTCCCCTTATTCTGCCTCAGTTACACTTACGAAAGAACTTGCCCCCCTTCTAACAGCCGTGTACCGCAAGTCTCTAGAGGAACGGAAGGTTCCAAATGATTGGAAAAGAGCACAGGTAGTCCCAGTCTTCAAGAAGGGTCGTCGAGCAGATGCGCAAAACTATAGACCTATATCTCTGACGTCGATCTGTTGTAGAATTTTAGAACATGTTTTTTGCTCGAGTATCATGTCGTTTTTGGAAACCCAGAATCTACTATGTAGGAATCAACATGGATTCCGGAAACAGCGATCGTGTGAGACCCAACTCGCTTTATTTGTTCACGAGACCCAGAAAATATTAGATACAGGCTCCCAGATAGATGCTATTTTTCTTGACTTCCGGAAGGCGTTCGATACAGTTCCGCACTGTCGCCTGATAAACAAAGTAAGAGCCTACGCAATATCAGACCAGCTGTGTGGCTGGATTGAAGAGTTTTTAGCAAACAGAACACAGCATGTTGTTATCAATGGAGAGACGTCTACAGACGTTAAAGTAGCCTCTGGCGTGCCACAGGGGAGTGTTATGGGACCGTTGCTTTTCACAATATATATATAAATGACCTAGTAGATAGTGTCCGAAGTTCCATGCGGCGTTTCGCGGATGATGCTGTAATATGCAGAGAAGTTGCAGCATTAGAAAATTGTAGCGAAATGCAGGAAGATCTGCAGCGGATAGGCACTTGGTGCAGGGAGTGGCAACTGACCCTTAACATAGACAAATATAATGTATTGCGAATACATAGAAAGAAGGATCCTTTGTTGTATGATTATATGATAGCAGAACAAACACTGGTAGCAGTTACTGCTGTAAAATATCTGAGAGTATGCGTGCGGAACGATTTGAAGTGGAATGATCATATAAAATTAATTGTTGGTAAGGCGGGTACCAGGTTGAGATTCATTGGGAGAGTCCTTAGAAAATGTAGTCCATCAACAAAGGAGGTGGCTTACAAAACACTCGTTCGACCTATACTTGAGTATTGCTCATCAGTGTGGGATCCGTACCAGATCGGGTTGACGGAGGAGATAGAGAAGATCCAAAGGAGAGCGGCGCGTTTCGTCACAGGGTTATTTGGTAACCGTGATAGCGTTACGGAGATGTTTAACAAACTCAAATGGCAGACTCTGCAAGAGAGGCGCTCTGCATCGCGGTGTAGCTTGCTCGCCAGGTTTCGAGAGGGTGCGTTTCTGGCTGAGGTATCGAATATATTGCTTCCTCCTACTTATACCTCCCGAGGAGATCACGAATGTAAAATTAGAGAGATTAGAGCGCGCACGGAGGCTTTCAGACAGTCGTTCTTCCCGCGAACCATACGCGACTGGAACAGGAAAGGGAGGTAATGACAGTGGCACGTAAAGTGCCCTCCGCCACACACCGTTGGGTGGCTTGCGGAGTATAAATGTAGATGTAGATGTATGTCGTCGATTGCTGCGCAAACACTTTCTACACGTATGCGTACACCATAATTACCACGCAATCATTGGGGTTACACTCGTCTGGTGTGAGACGTTACCGGGTGGGCCCACTGGGGGCCGAACCGCACAATAGCCCTGGATTCGGTGTGGGGCGGCGGTGGGGTGAGTGGACTGCTGTAGCCTGTTGTGGGGTTGCGTACCACTGCGGGCTACGGCAGGGACGAAGCCTCTCCGTCGTTTCTAGATCCCCAGTTCCGTACGATACAATGCAATCGTCTCCTGATTCGGCAACGTGCTGCATTCGTAACACGGCATGGTCAGCAGTTGCTCGCAGCACTCAGAGCGATATGTTGTCGTATGCTAACTATCTTTCAGATAAGAAAGAGTCAGTATACATCCCTGATAGTAACGATGTTTCAGATATCCTCACAACCAGAAGTCACATGGGTTTAGGTCAGGACATCTGGAAGGCCATACATCTTGAAATTGCTGAGAGATGATGCCGTTGTTACTGAAGGTTTCTCGAAGCAAATTTTTCATTTTGAAAGCGTCGTGCGTTGTCGCCCCATATTGCATGAAAATAGTGGTGTGGACGCAGTTGCGTCGTTGCAAAGCTGGAATCACATGTTGCACAAGGCGGTCCTTGTAACGTGCAGATACCACTGTACACCTAAAAGGCCTGCGAGGTGTCATCTCCTCGAAGAGAAACAGACCGAGAATCAAAGATTTGATGAAACCACACCATAAAGTCGCATAACCTGAGTGTAGCCGATGTTCCTGCACAGGCCGGCCTGTGTGGCCGAGCGGTTCTAGGTGCTACAGTCTGGAACCGCACGACCGCTACGGTCGCAGGTTCGAATCCTGCCTCGGGCATGGATGTGTGTGATGTCCTTAGGTTAGTTAGGTTTAAGTAGTTTTGCACCATTTTTTTGTTCCTGCACAACACGTGGCCTAGTAAGACTTCAAATGCCACAGTTCTGTGAATTCACGACACCGTGCAGAATAAAATGTGCCTCTTCCGTGTGAAGAATAATCCTTGGCAACATGTCATCCTTTTACATGTGTGCCAACAAACGGTGTTTTAGTCTATCTCGGGGCTTCATTTGGTGCACATTTTAAATCTTGTAGGGATACCACCGCAAAATGCACCGCTAAATCTTTTGAACTGTTGACGAGAGAAGAGAGATTTCGCGTTCAAAAATGGTTCAAATGGCTCTGAGCACTATGGGACTTAACATCTATGGTCATCAGTCCCCTAGAACTTAGAACTACTTAAACCTAACTAACCTAAGGACATCACACAACACCCAGTCATCACGAGGCAGAGAAAATCCCTGACCCCGCCGGGAATCGAACCCGGGAACCCGGGCGTGGGAAGCGAGAACGCTACCGCACGACCACGAGATGCGGGCAGATTTCGCGTGACACAGCTTGGGCACTGGATGCAGAATTTAGGGCATGTGCTGCACGGTCGGCAGTAGCTACAGCAACTTCATCAACAGCTGCCATGACAACAGGCCGCCTCCCTGACCATGCTGCACCGTCTAATTCAGCTGGTTCTTTTTTTTTTATTTCTTGATCATATTCTTTAACCCATTTATTGACGTGGAGCCCCTTGGCAATTGTTCCTTTTGGCGATATTCCAGCAACGCAGCGCTGCTACTGCTGCCGTTTTGATAAAAAGTCTTTACCAGCAGTGCACGGTCTTTCTACTCAATAGCGCTTTAGACCAACAGTCGCACCTCTAAGGAAACCATCACGCGTCGCCAAGCGCCAGTCAACATTCTGACTGCTTAAAAATGGTTCAAATGGCTCTGAGAACTATGGGACTTAACATCAATGGTCATCAGTCCCCTAGAACTTAGAACTACTTAAACCTAACTAACCTAAGGACGTCACACAACACCCAGTCATCACGAGGCAGAGAAAATCCCTGACCCCGCCGGGAATCGAACCCGGGAACCCAGGCGCGGGAAGCGAGAACGCTACCGCACGACCACGAGCTGCGGACTCTGACTGCTTACAGCGCCATATTTTCGCTTAGCGGCAGAAAGTGGAACTCTTATTTTTTCAGCCTAGTCCGCGAGCGTACCGAATCGTGAACATAGGTACGATGTTTCAACAGCCTGCGACGTATACAGCCCGCACTACAGCATTCGGAACACCGCAACTTTAATTGTAACCACGCTGTACTAACTAGGAGTATATTTCACGCTGGAAGTCAATAGTGGCGGATAACCACACATTCGGCTCGTCTGCGGAGTAGAATGTTTTTGTTTGTGTTGTCGTATTCTTGCACTCGTGCTACATGCCGAACAGAGCTCAGGTTCAAATTAGTGACTAACCATATAAAAAGGGAATATGCTCTCACAGTCTCTGCGATTAATCACAAGGGGAGTCCGCCCCGATAGCTGAGTGGTCAGTGTGACGGATTGCCGTCCTACGGGCCCGGGATCGATTCCCGGCTGGGTCGGGGATTTTCTCCGCTCAGGGACTGGGTGCTGTGTTGTCTTCATCGTCATTTCATTCCCATCCGGCGCGCAGATCACCAATGCGGCGTCGAATGTAATAAGACCTGCACCAAGGCGGCCGGACCTGAAGGGGCTTCCCGGCCACAGATGCCAAACGCTCATTTCCATCACAAGGGGAGGCTAAGCCGGCCGGAGTGGCCGAGCGGTTCTAGGCGCTACAGTCTGGAACCGCGCGACCGCAACGGTCGCAGGTTCGAATCCTGCCTCGGGCATGAATGTGTGTGATGTCCTTAGGTTAGTTAGGTTTAAGTAGTTCTAAGTTCTAGGGGACTCATGACCTCAGCAGTTAAGTCCCATAGTGTTCAGAGCCATTTGAACCATTTTTGGGAAGGCTAAGAAGTTGGGATCACAGATTTACTTCAGACTTTGTACACCTTTAGTAGACCATCAAACCAACAAAGAAGTACGGTGCACTACTCTGTCAATTCCGAGAAAATCGCGAGAGAAGTTTTACGCGCCTGTTATGTAGCTTATCTATTTATGCGTAGGTGCTGGACGTTAGAGTTCATGGTGGTCACGTGATTAGCGTTCGAGCTTCGTAAGAAGGACATGTATAATCTGACGATTCAGATTTAATTATTAATCAATGTTTTCATCACTGGTCATTTTGTTTGATTTATGACATTTGAGAGGTAATATAACGAAAAAAAAGCCACTTACATTTGCAGTAAGTTTCAATTTATGTATTCCATTTCTTTATGACAGATAACATCCTGCGACATGTGATGTCGAGAGCACATCCGACGAGTGACTGTACATTACTCTTATGGTCTGGTGCACTGTGACTTACTGTATTACTGATTGTGAATAACGTCATTTGCATCATTGTTTATCTTGGTTTGACTTGGGCTTTTCAATCCTGTCCCTCGTCCTTGAAAATTTAATTACAAATAGTATACAGTGAAATAACGTATGATATTCACTGCTGACCGGAATGGCCGAGCGGTTCTAGGCGCTTCAGTCTGGAACCGCGCGACCGCTACGGTCGCAGGTTCGAATCCTGCCTCGGGCATGGATGTGTGTGATGTCCTTAGGTTAGTTCGGTTTAAGTAGTTCTAAGCCTAGGGGACTGATGACCTCAGAAGTTAAGTCGCATAGTGCTCAGAGCCATTTTAACCATTTTTTTGTTGTTGGAAATTCTCTACAACTTCATGAAAATGCACGTGGGTTTTTCCTTTATATTACCTCTCAAATGTCATACAAAAAAACAATGTGACCAGAGATGTAAAAAATAGATAATTAAATAAGTCTTAGCCGGATTCGAACCGTCACCTCTTCCAAAACACTCTTGCAGCCTCCGAAGGCTAACCACATGACCACAATGACTTTTCATAACCGGCACTATTGCACAGGTACATCATTTACAAAATAAACGGATAAAACTTTTCTCGCGATTGTCTAGGAATTGCCAGAGTAGTGCACCTTACTACTTTCACATTATGTTATTTAATGGCCTACTATAGGTATACAAAGTCTGAAGTAAATCTGTGATCCCAGTGTCCCCTTATCAGATGAGTTCCTCAGGATGTCGTTTCATACAGTATGGAACGTATAACGGGACATGCTCCTCTAGCATTACTTTTCCTTGACAGTAGTTGTGCATACCAGTATTACTTTTCTAATTTTGGGCAGGTCAGTATTATCTTAGCTGCTTTTCTGAAAAGCTAAAATTTATGAAAAGGCATTACTTCAATTTGGATGCTATATCCTATAAATACTACTTGTGAACGTACAGTTAAAACTGTTTTTTTTTAGAAACGTTTGAAATTACGAATTATTTGGCACACTTAAAATTTGTATTATTTATTACGCATTCCTGTTTATTTCTGGATTCATTTATGAAATAATAATCGAACTTAATAGAAATTAGTTTGTCAAGAACATTGTAAACCCTTTGGAATATTATTATTACCGCAGAGTGAGGTGGTAGTAGTAAGCATGCCTGTGGTGTGACCGGACGTATTTTTGTATTTTGGGTGAACAATGTAATTCAAAAGACCGTATGATATACTACGGTATACTAAGGTAAAATATACTAAGGTAAAAACAAAAATTCTGCAAGAACGATCTACAAAATTATTTAGATCAATTGAACCATGAGGACCTAAAATGTGAGAATTTCATCTTCAAGAATCAGACCCCTAGATAAGAAGAACTGGAGCCAATTCTACACGAAAAGCTAAGTAAACTAGAAAGTTTATTGTAATCTTCACTCGTCTCAAATTTCTCGTAAAAGACTTCTGTGGTATCGATAGCTACGATGCCACGGCGTAAATACAAGTTCTAAAGTTGGCACTACGACAGACACCGACGACAGCGCGCTCTAGCCGGAGCGGGAGAGCTTTACGAGCTCCGCTCCAGATTCTACCCATTTGATCGAGAGCAGACGGGCGGGACACTAGCCTTCAGCTTGAGAATGTGCTCATCTGTACAAGTTAAGTATGCCTCTGTATATGTATTCAGGCTTCAGTAAACCACTTTTACTTACGTGCAGTACC
Organism: Schistocerca cancellata; assembly: GCF_023864275.1. NCBI lineage: Eukaryota > Metazoa > Arthropoda > Insecta > Orthoptera > Acrididae > Schistocerca > Schistocerca cancellata. The sequence continues at coordinate 549,770,565 of NC_064633.1, forward strand.
GACGTACAGGGTTATTACAAATGATTGAAGCGATTTCACAGCTCTGCAACAACTTTATTATTTGAGATATTTTCACAATGCTTTGCACACACATACAAAAACTCAAAAAGTTTTTTTTGGCATTCACAAATGTTCGATATGTGCCCCTTTAGTGATTCGGCAGACATCAAGCCGATAATCAAGTTCCTCCCACACTCGGCGCAGCATGTCCCCATCAATGAGTTCGAAAGCATCGTTGATGCGAGCTCGCAGTTCTGGCACGTTTCTTGGTAGAGGCGGTTTAAACACTGAATCTTTCACATAACCCCACAGAAAGAAATCGCATGGGGTTAAGTCGGGAGAGCGTGGAGGCCATGACATGAATTGCTGATCATGATCTCCACCACCACCGATCCATCGGTTTTCCATTCTCCTGTTTAAGAAATGCCGAACATCATGATGGAAGTGCGGTGGCGCACCGTCATGTGGTACGTTTAGCTCCCTGCTTGCTTTATTCGTCGACGTCCGCGGGCTACGCGTGAAACTTGCCCGCACGCGTTCAACCGTTTCTTCGCTCACTGCAGGCCGACCCGTTGATTTCCCCTTACAGAGGCATCCAGTAGCTTTAAACTGCGCATACCATCGCCGAATGGAGTTAGCAGTTGGTGGATCTTTGTTGAACTTCGTCCTGAAGTGTCGTTGCACTGTTATGACTGACTGATGTGAGTGCATTTCTAGCACGACATACGCTTTCTCGGCTCCTGTCGCCATTTTGTCTCACTGCGCTCTCGAGCGCTCTGGCGGCAGAAACCTGAAGTGCGGCTTCAGCCGAACAAAACTTTATGAGTTTTTCTACGTATCTGTAGTGTGTCGTGACCATACGTCAATGAATGGAGCTACGGTGAATTTATGAAATCGGTTCAATCATTTGTAATAGCCCTGTATTTTTCCTGCTCCTACCCACGCGCCGCCTTCCGGGCGGGATACAAAAACTTCGATATTTGTGGAAAAGAGCTGGAATGAGGAAGGAGTGGCGAGATTACAAACGCCACACTACAAGTCCGGTCTAAGACTTCGCGGGACGCCAGTAAGTGGCTACTCAGTGAGTTGGGACGCTGTTGCCCGGTGCAGCGGCGGCAGCTACTGCGGCAGCGCCGGCTGTCCCCGTTGCACAGATAGGTTTCGGCGTCGCTGGCACGCAGCCGACGCGACGCCGGGGCGCCGCAGTTTATGAATCGTGTAAGTTTAGAGAGACGGGCAGGCAGGCAAGGGAAGAGAAGAGCGCGTGTCTTTGAGAGCGGCGCGTGTTGACAGAGGGCGCCCGGATAAATACACAGGCCGGGCACTTGCCGGCCATTTATTATGCTTCTCTATCTCTGGCCGCGACGTATTGACCGCCGCGCCGGCCGTGCTCGCCTCGCTCCCAAAAAAGAAAATCCCGCCGGTCCGGCCCAAGTACCTAAACAACTGGCGGTGTTTACAGGAGGCGCAGCGGCAGCGGCAGCGGCAGAAACGGCGATACCCCACGCTCTCGCTCTGTCCCACGCCTCCTGCAACACGGCTCCCGTCCACGAGGACGCAACCGCGCGCAGGGTCCCGGGAGCAGAGCTCTGCGGCTCCCCGGGGACGGCAGTGGGCCTGCAGCGCTCCTGCAGGCGCGGTAGCCAGCGCACGCCACTGCTGTGGCCGCCACACCGTCCTGAGCAAAATCCTCCACGTGTTCACATCTTCAACTTTTATAGTCCTGTCCTCCTCAGTTGCGCGCAATATTACGGAATATTAATAATTTTTACTTATGGACCGTCTGACAGCAGAGCATTTAAAACACTACAACCATCATCCTACAAACATGGAACAAGAAATGAAAATGATGAGAATAAGCAACCATGACAAACATCTTATACAAATGCAAGAAAACTTCCACATCCAGAAAGCCATAGCAGAAAACAAACATGTGATAAATGAACAAACACACATCAGCACAGGCTCCCTACTACACTTAGTAAAGGAAATGATAACATAAAACAAAAAATAATGAAAAAAAAATAAAAAAATAAAATAAAATAGAAAATAGTATTAAAAAAAATAAATAAAAAAGAGAACTCTTCCCCACATCATCTGGAGACACACACACACACACACACACACACTCACACACACACACATACACACACACACACACACACACACACACACTCACAGAGGGTAAAAAAATACACACACACACACACACACACACACACACACACACACACATCACAAAAAAATATATATCACACCAAAAAACACTCTCTCTCACACACACACACACACACACACACACACACAAATGCACACACAAATGCATACACAAACAGAACACAGATACTTCAATAATTACACTCATAAGTTTGGCAATAACATTCGATTTTTGGCAAAAACATTTGACAGTCGTCAACAGAAACCAAAACATTGCTTGAAAACAAGCGTTCTGTGCATAGTGTTGTGGAATGGCGAAAAAAACCGCAAATTGGCGTTCATAAGAAGAAGAACAACACCAAAAATGCAACAGGAGCGTAATATGTAGGAAATTGTCCACGCAACCTGTAAGTACAGTTCAAAACATTACTACTTAATAGGAAATACCAACCACCAGAACTGTTTATAACCTATAGGCACAATGACAAAAATGTAAATAAAATAGCTAACATATGTACATATTCCAGGCCACTGATGATGCCTTGCAGAAAATAAAGGCGAAACGCGTATGGCACTAAAATTGTGTTTTATTCAGTTGCTGTCAGACGGTCCATAAGTAAAAATTATTAATATACCGTAATCCTCCACGTGTGTTTTCTCCTGTTAACGAGTCCATTGTTAAATGATAATTAATTGAAACCCGCAGCTGCCAACAGGTGTTGCTGGTATATCTCGATGGGGACAGCTGAAAATGTGTGCCTGGGTCTCACGGGAAGCGTGCAAAGGATGTCCCTGCAGTCGCGCTATTGCTCTGTGTCCTCGGTGCCTTAGATGGATAGAGCGTCTGCCGTGTAAGCAGGAGAGCCCGGTTTCGAGTCCCGGTCGGGGCACACATTTTCGGCTGTCCCCATCGAGGTATATCAGCAACACCTGTCGACAGCTGAGGGTTTCAATTAATTGTCATTTATTCTAGAGAAGCTGCACGTTCATCAATGGTATCAGTTCTTTCGAGAACAATTACTGTCTTCAGATTCCATTGTTATTTATTTTAATCTCTCGCAGGATGCTACTGCTATCGCCAGTTGTCAGTTACCATAAGGCTTTATTTATAAAACTACCTTATCGCCTGCTGTTTCGCTCGCGTACTCACTATGGCCTGCAGCTATTTTTTTGTTTTTATTTAATCGAATTATTACAATATTCACAAATTGCAACACCTTATAAGCTTTTCACGCTAATTAAGGCCATATAGCCGTCATCTTTTCCGAATGTACTTCCTACAAAAAAAAAAAAAAAAAAAAAAAAAAAAAAAAAAAAAAAAAAAAAAAAAGTGAAAATAAAAAAAAAAGATTCAGGTATGTGGAGTCCAAACGTTTTGTTAATCATGCTTTTTTGCATTCCCTGTGGGGATATTTCCATACCAACTTTTACCTCCTAACAAATATTCTTTTATATCTAACCGAAAACTGAAACACCAGTTTTCATAAATTTAGCCTTAAAATTTTTTAATGAAACGAAGTATTTCCTTAAATGTTTTCATCCCCTATTGCACACCCTAAGGGGTTGAATTTCCAGAAACACTGAAACACGTATTTTTTTTAATTTCCAACCGAGAAGCCAAATACCAGTTGTCGTACATGCAGCGTCCACGTATTTGTATAAAGGGTATATATCGTATTTGGTAATCGTACTTATGTTGTCTACACGTTACAGTTCACGTGAAAATAAACTGGCGGTAGGTTGTGCTGTGTTTAACTGCACAAGTAAATTCGATAAAGTGATCAATATTATCTTTCATAGGTTCTTAGCCGTTTATACGTGTTTTGCATGTGAATGTTCTTGCCTGATCAATGTGTCTGCAACGTGATAATACGACAAACGTGCATTTAATTGTAGGTTTCCTGTTTCAAGCTTTTAGAAAAATCGGTAAGTACTGTCAGGAGGCAACGTTTCGGCAGACAGTAAACCGTTTTCTATGTTCGGAACATTTAGACGAAAGTTGTTTCTTTGCGAACTATTCAGAAGGCTGAAAGCTTGTAATGGCACTTCCTCGGACGAGAAATGAAAATCAAAAATTAGCTCGAAAATTCCCAAAGATTTCCCCTAAACAAGTTCCAAATTCCATGAAAAATAAACAAGCAAACAATTTTCCAGTTAACACTATCATTTGGATATTAACCAGTAATTGAATGAGGAATCTAATACTTAGTAATTTATTAACATAGGAAAGAAAGATAGGATTCGAGTAAAATCAAACTCAAAATTCAAAATCATAGTAAATCGCAAAATCATTATAATTAAAATTCGCAAAGTAGAACCAACGTCCCCAAAGAATACTCCGTGTGAGTACTCTTTGAGATTCGTGAGTAATAGCTAAGGATAATTAAATCCATTGTCACTACGTTACGAGAGTTAGACGAAGCAGGTCATACTTTCGAATGCTCATATATGTAGGTGCAATTAGATTGTTTTTTTTTTTTTCAGAATTGATTATTGCGATCTACTATGACGTAGTAAAACGATACTTTGACTTCAAATATTACGTTATTTAGAATTCAGATAGAGGACTTGCATATATTAGACAGAAGTGACTTTTAATGAGATAACCTGAAGTTAACACTATTTAGAAAGTGAACACAGATAGACACTTTCATTCGTAATAACTAATGGACTTTGGAACTTGGCGATAGTTACGAAGCATATAATTTATAATTCCCCCCAACGAGTGGGAAAGCTTCTTCCTCACGGCTCTGTTAGGAAGTGAGTAATATTGTGTAATAAACCAGCATATCGTGTCAATTCACGCATTTATCATTCAAGTTTTACAATATTATTTATAAAGATAACGGGCTGTGATATTATTTGACTGAAGCGCTCGGCGCTTATATAGAAACTCCTTGACGTTAGGAATTAATAACACTGTTACGACTGATTATAGATTTGAGATTACAACCATTCTATAGGGAATTTGGTGTCGCTGGAACTAATGTGAACTTATCATTAATATTTAAATAGCAACTGACAAACCATCAATTATAAACGATTTAATTGCGACATTTGGTGAAGTAAATATCTCGCACAAGTCGCGAGTTCAGTTCATCAATGTTCTGTTTGTAACGTCGATACCGATACGTAAGAAACAACAATCTCATTGCTCTACTGCTGAGTGTTAGCCAAGACCGAAGATCCGAAGGACGTTACAAGATGACGCTGTTCCATCTATCTTCCATACGCATTATTTTTGTGAGCCATAGGGCCTATCATATTTTATTTTAGAACTTCAAAGCCCGCATCTCGTGGTCGTGCGGTAGCGTTCTCGCTTCCCACGCCCGGGTTCCCGGGTTCGATTCCCGGCGGGGTCAGGGATTTTCTCTGCCTCGTGATGGCTGGGTGTTGTGTGCTGTCCTTAGGTTAGTTAGGTTTAAGTAGTTCTAAGTTCTAGGGGACTGATGGCCATTGATATTAAGTCCCATAGTGCTCAGAGCCATTTTTTTTAGAACTTCAAGGAAACTGAAGTGTGAGCAAAAGGAGATATCGCTCGTACGTTAAGCACCACAATCGCCAGTACTCGATTTATCCGCTGTTTAGCACATACCGAGTGGGGGCTTGTGGGGCTTTGGTCGCATACCTCCCTCCCACCCACAACTCAAAGTGACGCCTGTCGCCTCCTCCGCCAGAGCCCCGGCTGTACGCGACCAGTGCTGGCCCCCGGCCGCAGGAGCCCGGTAGGTGGCAGCAGGCGGCGGCTATTAGTGAAGCAGGCGGCGACCCGCGGCGGCAGCCAAGGCCGCGGCGTGACAGCGGCGTGCCGGCCGTGTGTGGGTCCGCACCGGAGGCTGCTGGGTGCGGCCGCGGGGCGGACGAGCAGCGGCGCGGCGGCCGCGGCGGGAGGAAGCCGCCCGGCACCTGCTGCTGCCCGCCCTGCCTGCCACGCGCTCGCCGACTGCCCGCAAAAATCGCATATTTTGCAGCGTCATTCACGTCATTATTAACCGTCAGTTTATTCACTCTCAACGCAGGAAATTACACTACTGGCCATGAAAATTGCTACACCAAGAAGAAATGCAGATGATAAACGCGTATTCATTGGACAAATATATTATACTAGAACTGACATGTGATTACATTTTCACGCAATTTGGGTCCATAGATCCTGACAAATCAGTACCCTGAACAACCACCTCTGGCCGTAATAACGGCCTTGATAGGCCTGGGTATTGAGTGAAACAGTGCTTCGATCACGTGTACAGGTACAGCTGCCCATGCAGCTTCAACACGATACCACAGTTCATCAAGAGTAGTCACTGGCGTATTGTAACGAGGCAGTTGCTCGGCCACCATTGACCAGACGTTTTCAATTGGTCAGAGATCTGGAGAATGTGCTGGCCAGGGCAGCAGTCGAACATTTTCTGTATGCAGAAAGGCCCGCACAGGACCTGCAACAAGCGGTCGTGCATTGTCCTGCTGAAATGTAGGGTTTCGCAGGGATCGAATGAAGGGCAGAGCCACGGGTCGTAACACATCTGATACCTAACGTCCACTGTTCAAAGTGCCGTCAATGCGAACAAGAGGTGACCGAGACGTGTAACCAATGGCACCCTATACCATCACGCCGGGTGATACGCCAGTACGGTGATGGCGAATACACGCTTCCAATGTGCGTTCACCGCGATGTCGCCAAACACGTATGCGACCATCATGATGCTCTAAACAGAACCTTGATACATCCGAAAAAATGACGTTTTGCCATTCGCGCACCCAGGTTCGTCGTCGAGTACACCATCGCAGGCGCTCTTGTCTGTGATGCAGCGTCAAGGGTAAGCGCAGCCATGGTCTCCGAGCTGATAGTCCATGCTGCTGCAAACGTCGTCGAAGTGTTCGCGCAGATGATTGTTGTCTTGCAAACGTCCCCATTTGTTGACCCAGGGATCGAGACGCGGCTGCACGATCCGTTACAGCCATGCGGATAAGATGCCTGTCATCTCGACTGCTAGTGATACGAGGCCGTTGGGACCCAGCACGGCGTTCCGTATTACCCTCCTGAACACACCGATTCCATATTATGCTACCACTCATTGGATCTCGACCAACGCGAGCAGCAATGTCGCGATACGATAAGACGCAATTGCGATTGGCTAAAATCCGACCTTTATCAAAGTCGTAAACGTGATGTTACGCATTTCTCCTTGTTACACGAGGAATCACAACAACGTTTCACCAGACAACGCCGGTCAACTGCTGTTTGTGTATGAGAAATCGGTTGGAAACTTTCCTCATGTCAGCACGTTGAAGGTGTCTCCACCGGCGCGAACCTTGTGTGAATGGTCTGAAAGCTATTCATTTGCATATCATAGCATCTTCTTCCTGCTACGGCCCAGTCGGGGTTCAACACGCATTGTGCTGAGGGTGTATTCAGGCCGATAGTGGCTCTGTGATAAAAAATGGTTCAAATGGCTCTGAGCACTATGGGACTTAACATCAGTCCCCTGGAACTTGTTGTTGTTGTTGTGGTCTTCAGTCCTGAGACTGGTTTGATGCAGCTCTCCATGCTACTCTATCCTCTGCAAGCTTCTGCATCTCCCAGTAAATACTGCAACCTACATCCTTTTGAATCTGCTTAGTGTACTCATCTCTTGGTCTCCCCCTACGATTTTTACCCTCCACGCTGCCCTCCAATGCTAAATTTGTGATCCCTTGATGCCTCTAAACTATTTATCGTCCATGTTTCACTTCCATACATGGCTACACTCCATACAAATACTTTCAGAAACGACTTCCTGACACTTAAATCTATACTCGATGTTAACAAATTTCTCTTCTTCAGAAACGCTTTCCTTGCCATTGCCAGTCTACATTTTATATCCTTCCTGCTTCGACCATCATCAGTTATTTTGCTCCCCAAATAGCAAAACACATATACCACTTCAAGTGTCTCATTTCCTAATCTAATTCCCTCAGCATCATCTGATTTAATTCAACTACATTCCATCATCCTCGTTTTGCTTTTGTTGATGTTCATCTTATATCCTCCTTTCAAGACACTATCCATTCCGTTCAACTGCTCTTCCAAGTCCTTTGATGTCTCTGACAGAATTACAATGTCATCGGCGAACCTCAAGGTTTTTATTTCTTCTCCATGGATTTTAATAGCTACTCCGAATTTAGAACTTAGAACTACTTAAACCTAACTAACCTAAGGACATCACAAACATCCATGTCCGAGGCAGGATTCGAACCTGCGACCGTAGCGGTCACGCGGTTCCAGATTGAAGCACCTAGACCCGCTCGGCCACAGAGGCCGGCCCCAAAGCATCACAGAACCTCGGCGAATACGTCGATTTCCTGTATAACACTTTGTTCCACGACGTCCCCAGAAACGAACACAGCCATCACCTATCGTCGGAGGAAAGCAGGACTCGTCTGTGAATAACACTTTTCGATAGTGACAAAGTTACCAGTTGAAATGGGAACGGCAGAACAGAAGGCGAACTTCGAGCTGTTCTCCTGCCAAGCGGGGTACTCGAACACGACGCCTGGATCTTAAGATGCTTTCTCGTAACCTGTTCTTTGCAGTCTGATCGGACACAGCGGCTCCAGTAGCCCTTCTGAGACCGTCTTGCAATTCTCTGGCGGTATCTGTACGACGCCGCAACGCAGAGATGGCCAGATATCGGCCTTCACGTGGGACTGTAATGAGTCGGCGACCTTGTCCAACTCGCCTTGTGCCCCGACCTGTGTCCCTGGAGCGTGTCCACAACTTGTGGATGACACGTGGAGAGACGTTGGCATATGCAGCGACACGACCAGGAGTCCATCATTTTTGGACTCGAACAGACCACCCTTCCAGCTTGCACTGCATTAATGTGTCGCACTGGACGTGCACTTCCACAAATGACAACTGCCTTCTGTGTACCGCAGTAGCAAACATTGGGACACCCATAGCCACTTCCTTCTGAGGGGTCATCTGACACTGTAATGCATAACACAGTCAATAGATGGCGAATTGTTTTCTAAACATTTCTCAGCACGACCTCACCTGCAACACCCTTACAGGATTGTAGGACGTACAAACACATCAATGTTTGTAATGCAATACATAGCGTCTGCTTATCTTATGCATTGTGTTTCGTCTCTATGTAGCAAATAGCGCCACAAGAAACTGTATTTTTATCCTTCAATAGAGGCCACTTTTTCACTTAATGAAAGGTTATTTAATGAAAAGTGGTTCATCATCTAGGACGTACAAACACATCAATGTTTGTAACGCAATACATAGCGTCTGCTTATCTTATGCATTGTGTTTCGTCTCTATGTAGCAAATAGCGCCACAAGAAACTGTATTTTTATCCTTCAATAGAGGTCACTTTTTCACTTAATGAAAGGTTATTTAATGAAAAGTGGTTCATCATCTAATCTTCTTATTATACACAGTGTAGGCGTCAGTTCTATTCAGCTACTGTAAAACTTAAATCAGATTTCGCCTTCAGATATCTAGGCTTTCTAATATAAGAACAATCAATGCAAAAAATAGTATAATCGAAGCCGTCCCGAAGCATTTGAACTGTCACGAAAACAAAACAAAATAATAAAATACAGACTAAGAAGAAACAAAAGCACAAAATCGACTAGTGTAACTCGAATGAGAGCGGTGAAGGCAGCTTAAATTCCGATGTTAGCAGAGGTCGACTCATCCCCCATCCCCACCAAACAAAGTCAAGGTGAAAACTTTCTTTCCCAGAAATACTGACGTTGAGCTCCCCTTCCGTGTCGTTGACAGCCCGTGAATTCCTCCTCTTGAAAGCCGTTGTAGAATGTTTTGACGTGTCGTTCCGTTTCCTCAAGTGTGAATAGGCCTTCAGTGGGACACGGCTGGAGCATGTTTGATTTCCTGTTTCCCTGTAGTGCAGACGAAGCTCAACAATGACTTGCAGTACGTGATAAAGAAAGTATGAAGGAAGGCATCAAAATCAACTACAGCAGCATTGTAATGACATGTAACCAAAATTCGAAAAGGAAAGAATTGCAAAAAATGGTGGTTCAAATGGCTCTGAGCACTATGGGACTCAACTGCTGAGGTCATTAGTCCCCTAGAACTTAGAACTAGTTAACCCTAACTAACCTAAGGACATCACAAACATCCATGCCCGAGGCAGGATTCGAACCTGCGACCGTAGCGGTCTTGCGGTTCCAGACTGCAGCGCCTTTAACCGCACGGCCACTTCGGCCGGCAAAGAATTGCAATAAAATCTTAAAACCAGTTGATGAGCTTTTCTATTTAGGCCAATTACAGACAACAACGGAATAGGCAGCAAAAGTAGTAGAGTAAAAATGACTTTCGGTGTAAAAAGGGCATGTTACCAAAGTGTTTGTCATTGAAATATTTACAGACACTGTGTATTACATGTTTTCACTTACAATAGAAAGATGCGAAAACTATTCAAAATATGAGAATTCCTGTGCTAGCTATGGAGAGATGCATGAAGGGAATTGGTAATAGGGACAAGAAAAAGCATGATGGATGACCGTCGTGAAAATGAAATAGCGGGAGGTGATTGCGTAGTACATGGACGAAATATGTTCTTGGGTGGATTCGAAGAACTGAGATAAACGAAGACGACGAACTACTGCAAGGTGGATTGTTGAGATTAGAAAACATTGATACCTACAGCTGAAGATTGTACAACACAGGAAGGTCTAGAGGAGGCCTTTATCAACCAATCCAGAAGTGAATTTCAAATAGCTGATCATCATTATATGAAAAGCGACAACATAAATGCTAAACGTCCGCGGTCTGCAATATACCGAAACGTTCCAGTACAATTATTGAGTAGGGGATGACATTGACAAAAACTTCCTTCCGCATTCTTACAACTTCGTAATATTGCAAGCAGCACAGGTCAGTAATATTTACCAGTGCGATGGCATTTGATCCAGAAGTCGCGAGATCGAATCCTGGTGATGGAGGAAGTCCTCATCACTAGTGTTTGATTAACGTGGTGGCCTTAGGGTCCTGTTCAGTAGACTTGGCACCAAAGTGCTGGGTTAAATTATAAAACTGTCGGCGCTGTCTCCTGGAGTGAGGCAATGTGACACTGTTATTGGGTGACTCCTTCGTCTGTTCTGGAAGAGCAGGCTGTGTGCCGACACCGAAATACACTCTTCATTTCTCCCAAAGCACAAACTCATCATTACTGATATGCACAATCACTCATCACCTTAGACTAGAGTGCACGGCACGTAACTTCGCGGGTGAGGTCTGCATGCACAGAAGCACGGACACATCCGTGACGTGCCAACCAATAGCGGTCAGCCGTAGTGTGTGCCCGAGTTAATTTCGGACTGTGCGGAGCGAGTTTACGACTGGTTTTCGCTTTTTGCCGATGACCTGATGCTATGGGGAAATTGCGAGAAGGAGGTGCGAGAGCAGTTAGATGCATGGGAGGCAACGGCAGCACAATATGGAATGCATTTCTCTGCAAAGAAAAGTGAAATAATCGTCACAACAAGGAAGAAGAATAGGCCAAATGTGGATGCAACTTGTGGAGGGGAAAAACTGCAAGTGGTTGAGAACTTCAAGTACCTGGGAAGCGTGATTGAAAGTAAGGGGGGAAACGCAATGGAAATAAATGAAAGGTGCAGAAAAGCAGGGCAGTTCTACAAATGCATTAGGGGGCTTATCTGGAGCAAGGAGGTGCCACAGAAATCCAAGGGAATTATATACCGAACCTACTTTGTCCCCATATTGGCATACGGAAGTGAGACATGGGTAATGCACGAAAGCGACAAAAGTAGAATACAGGCTAGTGAAATGAAGTTCCAGAGGAGCAGGTTGGGTGTAACAAGACGAGACAGATTGCGAAATGTGTATGTGAGGGAAAGACTAAAGGAGGAACCAGTACAGGACAGGATAGAAAAATCAAGACTGCAGTGGTATGGACACATGAAGAGAATGGATGAGGGAAGAATTCCAAAGAGGATGTTTGATCTGCAACTGGAGGGGAAGAGGCCCAGAGGAAGACCAAGGGATAGATGGGTGAAGGGAGTGAAGGAATGTGTGATGAGAAGAGGAGAGAACTGGACGAAGGTGGAAGAGGGGGAATGGTGGAAAGACAGAACACGATGGAGAGGCTTGTGTTCCCGACAGACCCAGCCAGTGGCTGGAAACTGTCCAAGATGATGATGATGATGATGATGATGGTCAGTATGAGTGGCAGAACAAATCTCGCCTATTGTTACACAAGCAGGGGAGACAAATAGTGTTTCGCATGTATCAGTTCTTCAGACGGGAGTCAGAGGCCGCATGTATGCCCGATCACAAAGCGCTTCCGGTGTTGCCAAGTGCCAAGAACGAACAGGTGAGGCTTGCGGTATCGGGCTGAGAACTGTTCATGAGTACCACTATGAAATGAATGTTAGATGAACTTGCAAGACAGCATGGCCATCGAGTAATCAGGTTACCACTATATCACTACCAATACAATCCTACTGGTCTGGCATGGGCGCAGACAGAAACAGCACCTTCTAGACTGCTGACGTCGAAAGACTCACACGTGAAGCGATGAACAACATAACTATCTCTTCGTGGGAAAACTTCGCCAGACATCAAAAACACTGCAGGAAGAAGATTTTAAAGAGAAAATCGACAGAGATTCGGTCAGGGAACCTTTCCTAATTAGTCTTTCCGATTCTGATTCGTCTGAATTAGACAGCGGCACTGAAGAAGATGTCTTGAGCTAACTGTGTCAGTACGGCTTAGTACCGCATTTAAAAATGTATCGTTCAGCTTAAGCCTTTAATATGTAACTTGAGACTAGGTTTGCTTGGCAGGTAACGCTCTGATTGTTCCTTATGCAGTTTCGTTGAAGACTTTATTTAAAGCTTGTCTTCAGTTTTGAACAACTCGTCGATTGTTGTGAATTCTACAGTAAAGTTAGACTCTTAGCCGAAAAAAATATGTAAAATTTATTTTGTACTTATGCTAGTCGGACTGATGTCTTCACTTTTGAAACAGTGATTATTCGCTCATTAAACGTGATACAAATATGTTAGTTTTATCGATGATTAAATATTCTAATACGTTCTTCGAAAATCTGTGTTGGAAAGATTATCAAAATCTGTCTTTGCATTCGCCGAGATTAGCCTCAACAAACAGCGAGTGGAAGCTTGTCCTATATTACGTATGGTAATAACTATATACAACTGAAACAATATCGACGAAAATTGTAAATTATTTGATATAAGTGAGATGTCTAGAAAAAGGAAAAGCGATTTTTTTCAGATAATGATTTTTATATTTTATGAAATAAGATTCTTTCAGCTGCGTGCCAAAAAGATACTGTACATGTAGATCGCTCAGATATTTGCTTAAGTCATTTTTTTAAATGACTGGTATAAATTTCATATGTGCAAATATTTACTCTGCAACTGCAGGTAAATAATTACGACTACAGTTCGCAATCCATCACAAGGTGAAATTAATCTTCGGGTTCGAAAGAGAGAGATAAATACTCGTGAATGCGCCGCAGTTTTTCCTGTTAATCGCACGTATTGAAAAATATTTGATGAGTGTTATAAAACTGTTTTAGGGTGGTGAGAAGCCGCTGTTCTTCCAGGATGTTTCAGTAAATATACATTTTTTCTGCGTTTCTTTTCTTCTTCTTTTTATATTTTATTTTGCAAGGCCTCTCAAAAGGAACATATTTCCGAGTTCTAACGGGAAAGATAAATAAATGCACTGCGTTTTTTCACAATTACTCGTCACGGTATTTTCTTGCATTGATCGACGATATCGACAAACAATGCAAATCTGTCTATTATTGATGTGACTGTTTTTCCTATTACCACGCGTTGTTATTTTTCTACGTCACAAATTTCGTACAGCCCCGTATTTTAAGGGCACACAGTTTCATGACGTGGCCTTCCTCACAAAGGCGTAAATCATTGCGCTTGTCGCCTTTCCTGTAGACGTGCGTAACGTCAGTGGCCGACTGCCAGCAGTCGACTGCTTGATGGAGCGCAGCTAACGCAGACACTGTCTGCATTCCAACAGGTGGCTCTCCCACCACCCCAGCCAAACTCCTGGCGGTGCGAAGTCTTCCGCCACCCGTCAAGTAGCGTGGCGTGCGCTCTAACAAAGACTTTACTAAACATATAAATATGTTGGATTCCTGAATTGTCTACTCTGGGACTATTTCGAGTTCAAAAACTGCTTGAGAATCCGCGTTTTGAGTACTCTCCTTTCTCACTGTCCGCCTGCTTGTTGGGTGGTAACGTGTTTGCCTCCCATGCACTGGGCCTGGGTTCAATTCCCGGCCAGGTTGGAGATTTTCTCCGCCCGGGAACTGGGTATTGTGTTGTCCTACTCATCATTTCATCCTCATCATCGGCCGCAAGTCGCCCATTGTGGCGTCTACTGCAATAAGACTTGCGCCTGGCGGTCGAACCCGAATGGGACCTCCCGGCCAACAATGCCATACGATCATTTCATTTTTTTTCCTTTCTCACTGAAACTTTGGAATGCTGAGCTGGTGTGCAACAGCTGCGCTCGGTGGATGGGATGTAGTCAGCCGCCGCCTTATTTCAGGTTTACGTACAGCGGACGCCCAATGAAACTGTGCGTGCAGGAGTTCACTTTTCACCTTTAGACGCTTAATTAGTTTTGTGTAATGAGTGGGCAGTAGTTTAGTGGTACTCTGTTGTTCCTAATATTTGCCTGCAAAGATGGGTACGATCAAGGATAACGCGTGTTCATCTTAGGCAACCAATTGCACCCTCTAATGGGAATTGTCCCCGAAAAGAACACTGTCATCCAAAACCACCATTGCCCAACTGAGTCAGCCAGGCGAGGCTGAACTTCAAAATGCCGGCCTACTTAAAGGACAGTTCACACTGAACGTCATGGACTGGAATGTCAAAATATTTCACGCTGCACTTCAAATAGCGGCGTTCACACAGACCGTCAACGGAACGGAACTGACCCAAACGGAATGGGATGCGACGCCGGCCGCAGTGGCCGAGGGTTCTAGGCGCTTCACTCCGGAACCGCGCGACTGCTACGGTCGCAGGTTCGAATCCTGCCTCGAGCATGGATGTTTGTGATGTCCTTAGGTTAGTTAGGTTTAAGTAGTTTTAAGTTCTAGGGAACTGATGACCTCAGATGTTAAGTCCCATAGCGTGGTGGTGTGGAGAATGGCGACGCCTGATAACATTGGAAGCTACCCTACTGTCGGTGCTCATTCTTGTTGTAGCAGACGATTAGGTTCATTTTTGTATTCTGATCTGCTTTTTTTTTTTATCAATATCTTTGTTTTCGTGGCACACTGAGAAAGTTGTAAGAGGAACTGGATGTTTTTCATATGAACGTGTTTCCACAAAAGAGACCAAATGTCAAAGTGAAAAATAATTTTAGGTTCTACAAATAAAATGCCAACACAGTACGTTAATAAGGACGCAAATAAAGGAAACGATTCTCATTAACAAATATTTTTTATCAATAAAAACATATTTTTCTATGTTTGTTGCTGAGGAAAAAATCAAAACAGTGGATAAAATGGAAACAGAAGTAAAAAAGTTCAAACATCCAGGAATTGATTTAGATTACCGTTTTCGTCAAACCACACTGCCTTACAATGGCTGAGGGCAGGAATGATGACAGGCAATGATAGACGACGTGGAACACAGTACTTACATAACGGAGGTGGACTGGTATGTTCATAACGAACACGGGTGCAGATTCCACCACATGGGAATTTAGGACAACAGACATCAATAACGTCCATGTCTGACACTGGTCAGGCTCACAGTATATTCGTTACTCTCAGTAAGGAATGTGCTCATCTCGAGCACTAATGCGGATTTTGCACTTGTTATTCATGCTGGCTAAGAAACTCTTGAGGAGTCCTTGGTGGATATCAAATGGTTCAAATGGCTCTGAGCACTATGGGACTTAACTTCTGTGGTCATCAGTCCCCTAGAACGTAGAACTACTTAGACCTAACTAACCTAAGGCCATCACACACATCCATGCCCGAGGCAGGATTCGAACCTGCGACCGTAGCGGTCACGCGGTTCCAGACTGAAGCGCCTAGAACCGCACGGCCACACCGGCCGGCTGGTGGATATCGTTCTACTCCTCTCTCTCGAGGCGGTTACCAGTTCTTGCACGGTTAGGGAAGGCGGTGTTCGTTGACAAACACACCTTGCCAAGATCATCCCACTCATGCTGTATAGATTTCGGTCCTGGGAGTACGCAGACCATTCCATACGTACAATATCTTCAGTGGCCAGTGTGTCAGACATCTCAGCGGTTCTGTGTAGGCGGCCATAGTCGTCCGTAAACAGAAAGTCGGGACCTATCGCACCTCTAAGTAGACGGACATAGTCTCCTTGCAATACCGCTGTGCTGTAACGAGTACCTCGCGCAAAGATATGCAGCGAAGGAGTCATTGTGCGTAATGCCTGACCACATCTTAACGCTTAGACCATACCGATGACATTCATGAATATTTTGTAATGTGTAAGCCGTTCCTCCCTCTCCCTCTCCCTCTCTCTCTCTCTCTCTCTCTCAACGCTAACCCGTGGCCAGAATCACTTGCCACAATGAAGCGAGATTTGTCAGAGAACATCACTCTGGACCACTGTTGCTTATCCCAACCAACATACTCTCCACACCAAACGGTTCTTGTCCGACGATGGCATGTTTGAAGTGGGATGCATTTAACACACTTCCAAGCATACAGAACAGCCTGATTTAAACGCTGCGAAATGGTTCTGTCAGAGAGACGTTTACCGGTGGCAGTTGCAAGGGCTGCAGCAATATGCCTAGCAGTGAGAATGGCTGTTCCTTTTCGCCACTAGATTTACGTATCGAGGCTCTTGTGGTGTGGTGGTGCGTTTACGACTACCGGCATACTTTCGCATAACATCTTCACATTCAGCGGCCTTTTTTAATCGCGAGATGACACTTTTGGACACACCCGTTGCTGTGGTCACAGGAGCGACACTTTGACCGGCTCCGAACTGTCCAACTGCTCGTCCACGACTTTAAGCACTCAAGTCGTGTCCTACAGACATGTTGCCGTACCACACTTAATGTCGCACTGCCGGCCGGGGTAGCCGAGCGGTTCTAGGCGCTACAGTCTGGAGCCGCGCGACCGCTACGGTCGCAGGTCGAATCCTGCCTCGACATGCGTGAGTGTGATGTCCTTAGGTTAGTTAGGTTTAAGTAGTTCTAAGTTCTAGGGGCCTGATGTTCTCAAAAGTTAAGTCCCACAGTGCTCAGAGCCATTTGAACCATTTTTTTGAATGTCGCACTATCCGGTTCCGTAATAAACTTTGTTAAACACCGTACTGCATGAACTGTACAATGCATACATAGCGTTCGTGCAGAAGATTCGCTGCGTCCCGCTCTCTACATTTCCTTTTGCTATTACTGGTGTTGTGTTCCATAGCAATTGTCGGTTGTTCCGTAGCTGTTGGCAGTTGTTCCTCAATAAGTGTCAGTTATTCCTTAGAACTGTCAAGCAGTGCACGCTGCCATCTTCGGATCTTACGGACTACACTTTAAAGAACAAGCGAGGCATAGTGTATCGGTATGTCACAAGTAAATAAGTAAATCTACCATTACATGAAATACCATGCACAGTGCACCGAGTATGCATGATCATGTTCTCTTAACAGCTGAACGCGCCTTGCATGTTCTTCTAATGTGTTTTTACAATGTGACACGATATACTTTACACATAGACGAGATTCTTTAAAGTGTATTGCATAAGATCCGAAGATGGCAACGTTGTTTGCCGAAACCGGTTTTCTAAATAAATGCTCCACAAAAGCGACTGTGGCTGTTTGAAGTTCTTTTACTTCTGTTTTCATACTAATCTACATTGCCCCCAAATTGGAACAATGTCGAGTATACGCGTATTCTTATGCACTGCCTTGCACTTATTGTTTGATGTGTTCGTGTGTACATATTTCTTCAAGCAAACTAGTATCGGTGTTTCGCAATGTGGAAAACTTTACTGTACAGCCTGTGTCAAGACCACCCCTTATCAATTTTGCTTTGGCCTCTAATATACTACCGTTGCTAGTTTCTTTAGCAATACCCGTGATGACTCAATCGCCATAATATCTCTAGTTCAGCGTATTCAGATTTTTGTTAAGAAGGACGTTATCTCGCATCACTTCAGTGATGTTTATTGAGCTAAGCGACGGACGGTATGTTTACTTTCAGTCTAGTGTTAACAGGTTACCATTGCCGGTGAAGTTCTCTTTCCTTCCATAGCGTTTCATTGAAGTCCATGTTGACAAGACCTTAAATCAATCTATTTCGGCACCATGTAGTAGCCGCGCGGGATTAGCCGAGCGGTCTGGGGCGCTGCAGTCATGGACTGTGCGGCTAGTCCCTGCGGAGGTTCGAGTTCTCCCTCGGGCATGGGTGTGTGTGTTTGTCCTTAGGATAATTTAGGTTAAGTAGTGTGTAAGCTTAGGGACTGATGAACTTAGCAGTGAAGCCCTATAAGATTTCACACACATTTTTTTGAACCATGTAGTATTTGTGTTTATTTTTACAGAAGAAGAAAAATATTAAACTCTCATGGAAACAATTTACAGCTTGTATTCATGATTTCGTCGTGAATTCTAGCTCTCCGCTCGGCTAAATATGGTCAAGTGAGCTATAAATAACGCTGCTTCGTGGGTTTCTCTTACTGCAGCAACAACGTACGTGATCTTAATTGCCTGGAACATGAGACGTTAGGTCCCCAACAGTGACAAGCGCGGCAACTGTTACGTAAGGTACGTCTCGGGATGGACGAGCCGGTTTCCGTTCCAGTCGGTGGCAGCACTGACAAGAATCTTGTAGCTGCGCTTTTTAGCCTCCGTACACAGCCGCTTTACAACGAAGCACTTCGATGTGACCCGCATAACAAGTACTTTCCGAGACAGTTTAGTTTATCTGCCGATGCCGGGCTCATGTGATGCCTAAACGATCTCTTGAAGTCGTGCGGAGCTACGACGTTCGTAGTACTTTCACTTTAGTGACGATAGCTTGAAGCCTCACTGCGTTCCGTACACTCACATACCACGTGCAGAGAGTAGTGTTCGTGAGTACGTGCGTGAAAAGCGAGAGTGTTATCTCGCCCTCCATGAGGTAGCAGATGTTTGAAATGGCTGGTGACTTTCAGTTACGTGCACTGCAAACCTCCTGCATAGAGGATAAATATCTTGCTGTACTGAACAGTCTTCTGCATTTAGCGTGAGACCGAACTCTACGTACAGACTTCGAGGTCGATCAGGGTTGTTTGCTGGTTATTCTGTTTCACGGAACCCTCAGTAGCCAGTGGCTCCTTACACAGCAATTCGTTCAGTTTTTTTCCTTCTTTACCTCTGTGACTTGTGGCTGTACTGCACTGAAAATATCTACATGTGAATGAAGGTGTGTGCAATTCGAAGTGTGTGTCTCGGTCGTAAATAACACTTTCCAGTGACTCGCTGTCAAAGAAATGTTCAAATGTGTGTGAATTCCTAAGGGACCAAACTGCTGAGGTCATCGGTCCCTAGACTTACAAACTACCTAAACTAACTTAAACTAACTTATGTTAAGGGCAACACACACACCCGTGGCCGAGGGAGGACCCGAACCTCCGGCGGGACGGGCCGCGCAGTTTGTGACATGGCGCCTCAAACCGCGCGGCCAATCCGCGCGGCAACTCGCAGTCAACAACGCGGTTATTGCCTCTTCGCCATGACACTTCAGTTGTGTTTTGTTTAGACCGTTTCTGGTTCTGTTTTCGGTGGTTAATTACACAAGAGTAGTGACGCTGTATGGATTAGTTGAAATTGTACACTAATCTTCTGGAGTTATCCAATGTCTACAACAGTCTATGGTATGTTGCCGTGCAGTTGATGTTGATGTTGGTCAACATTTTGAATAGCTCTTAAACAGGAAACGTTAAGCAGTGTTGTGTATATTGTGCTGTAGGATAATAGGGTTCTTCGTTAGTGTTGGATTTGTTACTATTTGTTACTTGATTCCCACCACATGAAAACAAATTCACCAAAAGGGGTTGGGGAGAAGGAAGGTTCAAATCTCTGTCAGGCCACCCAGATGTGGGTTCTCCTAACCTGATCGAGGCGGATAGCACAGCAGTTCCTTTGAAAAGGTAACGACTGATTTTCTTCCACTTAAGTGACCTACGAGACCGTCACTGCAGGCCGGCCGTTGTGGCCGAGCGGTTCTAGGCGCTTCAGTCCGGAGCCGCACTGCTGCTATGGTCGCAGGCTCTAATCCTGCCTCGGGCATGGATGTGTGTGATGTCCTTAGGTTGGTTAGGTTTAAGTAGTTCTAAGTCTAGGGGACTGATGACCTCAGATGTTAAGTCCCATAGTACTCAGAGCCATTTGAACCGTCACTGCAATCTTTCATGACATCGTTGTCAATTAGACGCTAAACCCTAATCTTCCCTATATCCCCCTTGAAAACCCATAAAAGGAGAAATTTCCAGATTGAACTCATGATGCAACACACTTAACAAAGTAACCTATCGAAAAAAATCAACATTTTGTTGGTATCAGCATCATCATGTCGTATGGCCTATTTTGTTACTGCACCGTGTTACACCGTGTATAGCCTTTGTCTATCGTCATATGTGCGTCCATAAAACCGGAATAATCCCAAAATATTCCTGTGGTCTTTTGAAACCAGTATTATCAAACTACTCAAGACATAACTGATCCTAGGTACCGCGGAAGTAGTGCCAGAAGAGATACAGGATTCGATTTGAAGCATGAAGATAGAAAAGTTGCCTGGAGAAAGTCGCGTTTCAGTAAAAATGATTAACAATAGACGCTAAGTTATACAAAAGGACATTGAAAAGCTATTTATAGGATATACATGATGGAAGATAATTCATAAAAACTGTGAAGATATCGGAGGTGCTTTCGAAATGTGGCGCTACAGAAGAATGCTGAAGATTAGATGGGTAGATCACGTAACTAATGATGAGGGACTGAATAGATTCGGGGAGAAGAGGAATTTGTGGCGCATCTTGACTAGAAGAAGGGATCGGTTAGTAGGACACGTTCTGCGGCATTAAGGGATCACCAATTTAGTGATGGAGGGAAGCGTAGAGAGTAAAAATCGTAGAGGGAGACCAAGAGATGAATACACTAAGCAGATTCAGAAGGATGTTGGTTACAGTAGTTACTCGGAGATGAAGAAGCTTGAACAGGATAGGGTAGGACGGGGAGCTGCATCAAACCAGTCTCTAGACTGAAGACCACAACAACAACATCGGAGGTAGACAGAACATACAACTAAAATTTACGTAACCTATCAACGTCGTCAGCGTTATACGGAAGATATTCACCCAAAAATCCAATAATTCCAGGTATGAGGTAGTCACTAACTTATAACTAAAGGCTTAAAGACCTTTTTGATTTTAATCAAAGAAGAAATTAGCTTTAGAAGCGGGTGTAACACAATAAGTCATTTGCAAATCGCGGTCGAGAATATAGAATGCAGCAGCGAGCGTGAATTACAACTTTACTTGAGCTTGATAAAATCTTTGAAAGATTTTAACAATATATATATATGAAGACAATAACTGTTCTTGAAAGAACAGATACTGTTGATGACCGTGCAGCTTTTCCCTGGAATAAATGATGACTAGCATTGTTTCAACAAAATCTGCACTACGAGTCCTTGAATTACAAGCTGCTGATCCAAGCAGTAATTCAACTGTTTTACCTTAACGCTGAAACTCGTAAGCATGGTAGAAAATTAGAATTGAAATCAGAATCGGCTAAGTAGTTTCGATGTCACCTGAGGTATTCTTAGCAACCTCAGAGGAAGTATTCGATATTTAAACTAGGAAAAAGAAGAAAGATTTATGTGCTAGGTGGTTGTAATTAAACTGAGGGTGTTCCGAGTCGTGCACTGCAGGCTGTATACTTCGCAGGATGCGGAAACATCGTAGGTACGTTCAGTTCAAAATGGTTCAAATGGCTCTGAGCACTATGGGACCTAACATCTGAGGTCATCAGTCCCCTAGAACTTAGAACTACTTAAACCTAACTAACCTAAGGACATCAACACATCCATGCCCAAGGCAGGATTCGAACCTGCGACCGTAGCGGTCGCGCGGTTCCAGACTGTAGCGCCTAGGACCGCTCGGTTACGTTCAGTATTCAGTGCACTCGCGGAGTATACTGAAAAATAGTAGTTTCACTTTCTGGCACGAGAAGAAAATATGGCGGTATACGCAGTCAGAATGTGAAATGTGAAATGTTTGCTGTTGTGGCATCAGAATACCGTTTGTTGTTCGGCGACGCGTGTTGATTTTCTTTGTGAAGTGACTGCTGGTGCAAAGAGTTTAAGAAGGTTGAAGTTTTCTGTGCGAAACGTAGTGACTATTGAGGAGTAAGACCGTGCACTGCTGGTAAAGTTACTTTATCAGAACGGCAGCAATAGCAGCGCTGCTTGGCGCGAGTATCGTTGACAGAAATAACTGCGAAGAGGACCCATGTCACTAAATGGGCTGAGGAATATGATGAAGAAATCTATAGAAGCAGATGGATCAGCTGGTGCAGAAGGTAGAGAGAGGCGGTGCATTCCCATGGCACTTGTTGACGATATTGCTCTCAAATTCTGCGGCCAATGCTCGAGCTATGTCATAGGAATTGTCTCTCCATTGGTCAACAGTTCAAAAGATTTTGCGGAGCATTTTACACTGATATGCCTACAAGATTCAGAATGTGCACCAAATGAAGCCTTAAGATGGACTAGAAGGCCGTGATTTTGCCAATCGTTTCTTAGCACACATGGAAATGGAGGACATATGGCCGGGGAATATTGTTTGGATGGACAAGCCACATTTTACTTGAATGCACAGAACTATTGCCTATGGGGTTCTGCTGCACCAGATATTGGGCAAGACCATGCACTACACTCAGCTGATACGACTGTGTGGATTCACGAGGGCCTTCATTCTCAGTCCGTCTTTCTTCCAGAAGAGCCTATTAGGTGTAGAGTGACATCTGCGCGTGATTCCAGCTTTGCAAGAACGCAACTGCGTCCACAGCACTATCTTCATGCAAGATGGGGCGACACCACATGCAGCTTGCCAGGCGTAAGATTTGCTTCGAGAAACCTTCGTTAAAGACTGCACAATCTCTAGGCAATTTTAAGATGTGTGGCCTTCCAGAACCCCCGACTTAAATCCATGCTAGTTCTCGTTATGGGGATAACTGAAGGATCGCGTGTACTAGAGATGTATCCGGACTCTTCCTGATGTGAGGAGTAGCATGGAAAGAAATTTTTCTTTGATGAATAACAAATGATCTGATGATAGGAACCTTTGTAAACCAGATTTAACGAAAACTGAATTACAAATAAGTGTTAATTTTGGTTACACCTAAGAAGAACTATTTAAATTTGTAAGGAATGATGGAAAACTTCAGGTTGCTGCTTAAACTGTAAGAAAATATAGCATTAAATAAAAAATTATATACATCTACATTTTTATAATTGATATGAAATTTTGATTGGCTGATGCATTAAATCTGTTTTAAGATTTAAAAAATGCATTAGGTCTATTCATTTTGTCGGGCCAAAGTCTCCCTTCTTTGACAAAAGTAGTTGACAACCCTAGTGTAAGGGTGCATCAACAAACGATAGGCGAGATTTGATAGCAATGTATAGCAAATATTTTCTGTCGCCAGTAATGTGCTGCAAGTCCATAATAACGCACGGCAAACCTTGGTGTTGCAGAACATGTAAATACGAATCTTACACCAGTTTATAAGAAGTAGAATATAGTGTAATGAAATAAAATTAAGTCTAATGTATTTTTCAAACGTTCGAAAACACGGACCATTGCTTGTCAATGATCATTATTTCCAGCGCCTCCAAAACGGTTGTAATTATAAACAGTGTTATTATTTTTAATTTAAAACTGGCAACGTTTAATTTTTCTCCGAAAAGTAGAAAGTGCGGTACAAGATCCGTAGCACATGCACTGCATATGTTACAGGAAAAACCGTCTTTGGTCATAGACGCAAGTGGCTGAAGACCGTAATACACGGAAAAGTTAGGAGAAGTCATTATGCAACAGTGGGTGTCGAATGATGTCTGATGTTGATGAGAATACGAACATCAATAAGTGCAGACCATCTTTTGGAGGGGTGGAGGTAGTTTAATTCGCCTATTAAGTGGCTGGCCGGATGGAATGAGACTTGAGGAAATGCTTCCCGTGTTCTCGGCGCCTGGGAGGGCCGCATCCCAGCCGACACCCTAACGAGCGCCGTCAGCGGCTACTCGCGCGCCGAGATTATTTTAGAAAGCGTCGGAATACACACGAGATATACGGCCCTCGCGCCGACCTCTCGACACGCGTGTCGGAAGAAGACGTGCCCATTGACGGCTTAAGAGGGGAAAGCTGCCCTCCGAAGACTGCGGCTTATCTCGGGGGCCGTCGTGTCGCATGGCCCTCAATTAACGCCAGCGACCACCCGTCAAGCCCCACAGTGTGAAACACGCGCCTCAATGCGCATGCGCGGCAGCTGTCAGCGCCTGTGCCGTTTGCTGTGAAAGCTGAGCACTGTCAGTTGTGGTGGTTCTCACGTAACCACCTCCTCCTGCCCTGGTACTTGTTCTATGACTCATACGCACGATATGTCGTAGAAACGGGGAATCAGTCAATTTACTGTTTATTAAAATAATTTGTTTGACTTCATGCTGACCGTTCATAAATGACCAGATTATATATCATTTTTGGTCTGATAAAAGACGTAACTGACAGTATACATACCTTTTATTATAAAGACGACAAGTTTCTAAAAAGTCTCCAAAGGAACATGTGTTCCCCAGTTTAGTTAACTTTCAAATTTAGCTTTGCTGCCTCTCATCATCAGGTCAGTGATCAAAGATTTTGGCGGTCGCAGGTTCGAATCCTGCCCTCGGCCATGGATGTGTGTGATGCCCTTAGGTTAGTTAGGTTTGAGTAGTTCTAAGCCTAGGGGACTGGTGACCTCAGATGTTGAGTCCCATAGTGCTTAGAGCTATCAAATATTTTGGTAGAAATCTAGTATTGCGATTCTGGACATCGTAGTTACTGAAACTGATTATTTATAACAAGTTTTCTGAAGGAAAACATGTATAAGGGGCAGTCAAATGAAAACGAGACAGATGGACAAAAGTAAATAAACTATTTATTTCTCTTGGTGACTTCCTGGTGGAACTGGGCATTCTCCAGCGTACAGCTGACGGGTTGGTCTTTCCCCGATACGTCTAAAGTGGGCAGCTGTCAGAATTTGCTAAGCTGGTTTAGAGGCCAGGGACTTTCTCATGGCAGCAGGTGTTTTCAGCACCTGCTGGAAACAAGTTTGCGAGAAGTCCAGGCAGGAAACAGCACTTTTCAGGGGAGGTTTGTTAACGGGAGAAGGAAATGACCAACGAGAATGCTTTGTCTTCTGCTCCTCAGCTTGACTGGTTGATATGGTGGAATGTTTTAAGCATTTTTCGAAAGCTGTTCGCAGCTCGCGGGGCCGAGCAGTGGGTCAGCAGAGCTCCTTGTGTAGGCGTCGCATCGCGTACCCTCTGACTGCGGATGTGGTATTTAAAAGCGTGAATTGGCTATGAACCACTTATTAATGTCAGTAAAAATTTGATTAGAAAGGGCAGCTAATCAAATTTTTACTGACATTAATAAGTAGTTCATAGCCAATTTACTGTCATTAAAGTTTGAAAATACGCACTATATGCAGTTCAGAACTTCCAAGAGATTTCCTTCTGGTGTGTGTATAAAATATGATGACATGGAAATAGGAGAAGTTGAGAGTGTAAAATTCTTGGGATTACAACTTGATATTAAATTCAGTTGGGAGCATCATACTAACGAACTGCTAAAGCGCCGAAACAAGTTTGTGTTTGCAATGCGAACGATGTCAGACACAGGAGATATAAATATAGCCGTTCCTGTTGTGGTATTAAAGGCAACCTAGACATGGAAGGGCAAAAACTATAGAGGAAGATAGAGATGGGAATGCATAGAGCAAATATTCAAAGAATTGGGCATATTAACCACAGCTTCTCAGTATATTTATTCCTTAATGAAGTTTGTTGTAAATAATACATCTCTTTTTCCAACTAACTGCTTAGTACACAGTATCAATACTAGGAATAAGAACAATATACATAAAGATTTAAAATCACTTACTCTTGCCCAGAAAGGAGTCCAGTATTCAGCAAAGCATATTTTCAATAAGTTACCAGCAACCATTAAGAGTTTAGTTTTAGACAAGGCACAATTTAAACATAATTTAAAAGAATTTTTTGTGGCCAACTCCTTCTATTCCATCCATGAGTTTCTCAACAAGTGCAGTAGACCATTTTAATGAAAATCTATTATACTTTAATTTTTAACAATACTTGGTTGTAACAGCCAAGTAACTACCTACTCTGTGAATGATGGATGTATGGAAAGCAGATGTAAGTCTTAAGTCTGTAAATAGTGGAAGTTTAATTTTAAATCTTGTGCATAATCTGATTGTTCTTAACTGAGGATCACTGAAATGAATAATTTACTTTAATTTTTCACAATATTTGGTAGTAATAGCCAAGAAACTAGCAAATGTCTGCATCATGGATGTAATGAAAGCAGATGTAAGTATTAAACCTGTAAATATTAGAAGTTTAATTTTAATTCATGTACATAATTTTACTGTTTATTGACTGAGGATCATTAAAATTAAAGAAACTCAGGTTTTCTAATTACATTTTTGTAATGTGTTTATCTGACATGTTCCACATCCAGGAGGATTCCCTCTTTTATGGGTCTATGGAATGAATAATTGATCTAATTTAATCTTAACGTTTCGGAAGTCGAAAGTGATCCTTAGTGATCAACGAAGCTATTTTGCCAAGACGGAAGTCTCCAAGAACTGGAAAGGATGTTCCGAAGTGCAGGCATGGATATCTTATTCACCATTCCTCGTTTTTTTTACGTGATTCGTGTGACTGAGTGAATGTGCACGCGCATGTGGAGTTTAAGGAAAAAGACGGACTGGGTGACATGCATGGAAACATGAAGTGCGTTGTCTTTGGGTTACTTTTGACCTGTTTAATTTTAGCTGTTATTCTGGTTTTGCCTTAGTGGATATTTCGGCGGAAGTTGCAAGAAATCAGTTTGGAGGTGGTGTACTGTCTGTTAGCTACTTACGTTCTAATGGTAGAAACTAAAAAATTGTCAACATGCAATTAATTTAATACAGAGATTTTATTATCGGTGTTGAATCAACGATTATTTTAATTCTGTCTCTCGGGTCAAAGCGAGTTTGCTGATCCTTATTACAACTGGTTTAATAGAGTTGCAGTGCTGTAAATTGACCCAGATCAGTCAATAAACATTTCTTAGTTAATATTCGGGGCAATACTAGTGAAATCTCATGCGACACCACGACCTGTCAGAGGACGACACAGAATAAAATTTAAAAGAAAAAAGAATGAGCTTATTGTCCAGGCCTTGAAGGCCCCGTGGGATGTCATCTTCTGCCACGCGGCGCCATGCGCATGTCGTATGGAGGGGCATGTGGTCAGCACACCGCTTTCCCAGCAATCACGCAGCTTGTCACGAGGCTAAGAGCACCTCGAAACTGTCCTCCCACCAAGGAAAACTCCTCGTCAGAACCGGGAATCGAACACGGGTCCGCCAGATGGCAGCCATCTACGCATAACACTCAGCTACGAGGGCGGACAAGACACAGAATAACGTCTGAATTTATCGTTACTCCCTACCGTCTGATGTGTTGCAGAAAGATCAGATAACAGTTCCGTGATAAACTTGGGTGAACCATAACTTTGATTCTGAAGATATCAGGGATAAAATACGCGGACTAGAACGTTATCTACTAGTTGTACAGAAAACAGGCAGCTATTATTAGAGTCAAAGGATATGAAAGGAAGGTCGTAATTGAGAAGGAAGTGAGACCGGTTGTGGCCTATCCCCAATGTTGTTAAACTGTACTCCACCGACCACTAAAATTAAGCAAAGAGACATTTGGAAAGGGAATTAAAGTTCAAGGAGAAGACGTATAAACTTTGAGGTATGCCAGTGACGTGATAATCCTGTGAGAAATAGCAGAGCACTTGGAAGAGCAGTTTAACATAATGGACACTGTCTTGAAAGGACGATACAAGATGAACAACAACAAAAGCGAGACAAGGGTAATGGAATGTAGTGGATTTATGAGGTGATACTGAGGGTGGAATTAGATTACTAAGTGATATACTAAAAGTAGTGAATGAGTTTCGCTATTGGGTGCAAAATAACCGATGCTGGCGAAGTAGAGAAGATATAAAACGCATACCAGCAGCAGCAAGAAAAGCGTTTCTGAAAAAGAGAAATTTGTTAATATCGAATATAAATTTAAGTGTTTGGAAGTGTTTTCTGAAGGTATTTGCATGGAGAGTAGCATGTATGCAAGGGTACTTGAATGATAAGCAGTTCAGAGGAGGAAAGCGTATAAGCTTTTGAAATGTGGTGCCGCAGAAGAATGTTACAAATTAGGTGGGTAGATCGGATAAGTGATTAGGGGGTACTGATTTAAATTGCTCTGTAAAGAAATTTATATCGTAACTTCAGTATAAAATGCGATTCTTTGGTAGGACACTTCCTGAGGCGCTATGAAATCGGAGATTTGGTAATAGAAGAAAGTTTGGAGGGTAAAAATTGTGGAGAGAGAACATGGATTGACTTCAATAAGAAGGTTCAAGAGGATACCAGCGGAAAATTTCTTCTATGGAACACAAAAAATTAGGATATGTTCCGACTGTTTAAAAGATTCTGACTGAAAAGTGGGGTACCAGCTGCCTCATTCTGTCTTCTTCAGCACCATTAAAAATGTTCTCAAACGTTTCGGCATGCGAACATATTCCCGCTTTTATAACTTGCAACTCACCTCAGACTCCCACAAGCTCCCCAAACTGTAACTCGCTCACAGCCACTAGTCCATAGACGTAAGTCGCTCATAGCCATCCACTCCCAGTTCAACTCATTGTCATTGTTTCTTTGCGACTCTTTGTCATTGGCTCCTGTGTCTCATGCACAACCTCTTCGTTCCGTCCCACTACTATACTCTCCTCTCACTGCCGCTCTCTCCCTATTGCTCTCTCTTGCTGCTTATATCTCGTTGCTACCGTCCTAATGTTGCTCTCGCTTCTCACTCTCACTACCTTACTCCTCCTCGTTGTCATTGTCATATACTCTGTCTCTCATTATCACTGGCTCTCACCCACTTCCACTTTACCCTTCTCTCTATCCGTCCCTCTTTTTCTAGCACTGTCTTGTCACTGTCAATTATGTTCCACTGCCACTCTGTCCCTCTGTTTCTGTCTCCTTCGCTCTTCCTATAAAGCAGCCACTGTCTATTCTTATAGTATGTATAACTTCTCCATCTGTTTGTCACTGCCGCTGTCTTCTTCCCTCTCAGCATAAACAGTGCGAATATGTTCACAGGCCAAGATTTTTGTAAAAAATTTTAAAGGTAAAATGAGGCAGCTGCTGCTCCACCTTTCAGTCGTGTCTTTTAAATAAACAGAACATATTCGCATTTATTTTTGTGCCTCGGTAGGAGAAACTTTCCGCTGGTTCCCCTCTGTTCCCTGATGCAGCGGGGCGCGTAACTCATATGAAACGAAATATACTGATCAACAAAATTTAGATAGTTTACTTATGTGGAACTGAAGGCACGCAGAACAAATTTTAAATCAGACGGGATTTTATGAGCAAGGAAAAAAAATTCATGTGCCTCAGTACTACGTCATGGGGTTCAGATATGGAAACGGAGACACTTTACAGCATATTTCTCCGTGCTACGTCACTTGGCAAAGAAAGTTTTCACTTCACGGTATATTTTACGTGCGTATTTTATGTGTAGAAGTATTTTAACTTTGAACCTCTGTATCTCGGAAACGGAAAAACGTCCGAAGAAAATTTTCAAGGTTTTTCGAGATGGGAAACTCAGGAATATGTCGTAAAAATTACAGTCGTTTGCTGTGCACAGCCGTCTCGGAATATGTGACTGGGTTTTGGTGATCAAAAAAGAAGTTTTTGAGGTGTTTCTCGAAAACAGATAAAGATTTCTGAAAACAAGGAAATGGATTTTCTGGATAAATGCCTAGGGAATATATCTTTAAAATTTGTGCCTTCTACTGTGGTTATTTATTATTTGGATTTTGCCTCATACCGGATTTTCCTGTGGCCGAGATGTTCTAGGCGCTTCAGTCTGGAACCGCGCGACCGCTACAGTCACAGGTTCGAATCCTGCCTCGGGCATGGATATGTGTGACGTCCTTAGGTTCGTTAGGTTTAGGCAGTTCTAAGTAAGTCTAGGGGACTGATGACGTCTGACGTTAGGTTCCATAGTGTTTAGAGCCGTTTGAACAGGATTTTACGTGCAGAAACAGTGTAAATTTGAACCTCTGCATATCGGAAACGGAAGGAGATATGAATAAAATTTTCAAGATTTTTCGAGACCGAGGTCTTAGGAATATATCGTAAAATTTCAGCCATTTGCTGGGCATTGACATCTTGGACTCCTCGGTTCGGATTTGGTCCACTGGTGACAATATAGTAAAAAAATATAGTAAAAAATAGTAAAATATAGTAAAAAAAACTTTTTTGCACTTTTCCGAGGAACCGCCATGAACTAATGGTACCTCCGTAAGTCCTGTTAAGCCCACAGTAGATCACATAAAATGCAAAAAGGAACCAATCAATTTGCTCCATTTGCCTGAGCAAGAGGAAGTGTGTAATATTCGTAATTTGACCCTGTACTGTATTATAGTGACAGTAGGAGGAACTATCAGTTTAATAAGTCACAGCTGCAAAATACTAACGCGAATTCTCTACAGACGAATGGAAAACTGGTAGAAGCCGACCTCGGGGAAGATCAATTTGGATTCCGTAGAAATGTTGGAACACGTGAGGCAATACTGACCATACGACTTATCTTAGAAGAAAGATTAAGGAAAGGCAAACCTACGTTTCTAGCACTTGTAGACTTAGAGAAAGCTTTTGACAATGTTGACTGGAATGCTCTCTTTCAAATTCTGAAGGTGGCAGGGGTCAAATACAGGGAGCGAAAGGGTATTTACAATTTGTACAGAAACCAGGTGGCAGTTATAAGAGTCGAGGGACATGAAAGGGAAGCAGTGGTTCTACATCTACATCTACATCTATACTCCGCGAGCCACCTTACGGTGAGTGGCGGAGGGTACTTATTGTACCACTATCTGATCCCCCCTTCCCTGTTCCATTCACGAATTGTGCGTGGGAAGAACGACTGCTTGTAAGTCTCCGTATTTGCTCTAATTTCTCGGATCTTTTCGTTGTGATCATTACGCGAGATATATGTGGGCGGTAGTAATATGTTGCCCATCTCTTCCCGGAATGTGCTCTCTCGTAATTTCGATAATAAACCTCTCCGTATTGCGTAACGCCTTTCTTGAAGTG
This sequence comes from Schistocerca cancellata, assembly GCF_023864275.1. NCBI lineage: Eukaryota > Metazoa > Arthropoda > Insecta > Orthoptera > Acrididae > Schistocerca > Schistocerca cancellata. The sequence continues at coordinate 549,802,232 of NC_064633.1, forward strand.
TCCGCCACTGGAGCTTGTTCAGCATCTCCGTAACGCTCTCGCGCTGACTAAATGTCCCCATGACGAATCGCGCTGCTTTTCGCTGGATCATGTCTATCTCTTCTATTAATCCAACCTGGTAAGGGTCCCATACTGATGAGCAATACTCAAGAATCGGACGAACAAGCGTTTTGTAAGCTACTTCTTTCGTCGATGAGTCACATTTTCTTAGAATTCTTCCTATGAATCTCAACCTGGCGCCTGCTTTTCCCACTATTTGTTTTATGTGATCATTCCACTTCAGATCGCTCCGGATAGTAACTCCTAAGTATTTTACGGTCGTTACCGCTTCCAATGATTTACCACCTATGGCATAATCGTACTGGAATGGATTTCTGCCCCTATGTATGCGCATTATATTACATTTATCTACGTTTAGGGAAAGCTGCCAGCTGTCGCACCATGCATTAATCCTCTGCAGGTCTTCCTGGAGTACGTACGAGTCTTCTGATGTTGCTACTTTCTTGTAGACAACCGTGTCATCTGCAAATAGCCTCACGGAGCTACCGATGTTGTCAACTAAGTCATTTATGTATATTGTAAACAATAAAGGTCCTATCACGCTTCCTTGCGGTACTCCCGAAATTACCTCTACATCTGCAGATTTTGAACCGTTAAGAATGACATGTTGTGTTCTTTCTTCTAGGAAATCCTGAATCCAATCACAAACCTGGTCCGATATTCCGTAAGCTCGTATTTTTTTCACTAAACGTAAGTGCGGAACCGTATCAAATGCCTTCCTGAAGTCCAGGAATACGGCATCAATCTGCTCGCCAGTGTCTACGGCACTGTGAATTTCTTGGGCAAATAGGGCGAGCTGAGTTTCACATGAACTCTGTTTGCGGAATCCATGTTGGTTATGATGAAGGAGATTTGTATTATCTAAGAACGTCATAATACGAGAACACAAAACATGTTCCATTATTCTACAACAGATTGACGTAAGCGAAATAGGCCTATAATTATTCGCATCTGATTTATGACCCTTCTTGAAAATGGGAACGACCTGCGCTTTCTTCCAGTCGCTAGGTACTTTACGTTCTTCCAGCGATCTACAATAAATTGCTGATAGAAAGGGGGCAAGTTCTTTAGCATAATCACTGTAGAATCTTAAGGGTATCTCGTCTGGTCCGGATGCTTTTCCGCTACTAAGTGATAGCAGTTGTTTTTCAATTCCGATATCGTTTATTTCAATATTTTCCATTTTGGCGTCCGTGCGACGGCTGAAGTCAGTGACCGTGTTACGATTTTCCGCAGTGAAACAGTTTCGGAACACTGAATTCAGTATTTCTGCCTTTCTTCGGTCGTCCTCTGTTTCGGTGCCATCGTGGTCAACGAGTGACTGAATAGGGGATTTAGATCCGCTTACCGATTTTACATATGACCAAAACTTTTTAGGGTTCTTGTTTAGATTGTTTGCCAATGTTTTACGTTCGAATTCGTTGAATGCTTCTCTCATTGCTCTCTTTACGCTCTTTTTCGCTTCGTTCAGCTTTTCCTCATCAGCTATGATTCGACTACTCTTAAACCTATGATGAAGCTTTCTTTGTTTCCGTAGTACCTTTCGTACATGATTGTTATACCACGGTGGATCTTTCCCCTCGCTTTGGACCTTAGTCGGTACGAACTTATCTAAGGCGTACTGGACGATGTTTCTGAATTTTTTCCATTTTTGTTCCACATCCTCTTCCTCAGAAATGAACGTTTGATGGTGGTCACTCAGATATTCTTTGATTTGTGCCCTATCACTCTTGTTAAGCAAATATATTTTCCTTCCTTTCTTGGCATTTCTTATTACACTTGTAGTCATTGATGCAACCACTGACTTATGATCACTGATACCCTCTTCTACATTCACGGAGTCGAAAAGTTCCGGTCTATTTGTTGCTATGAGGTCTAAAACGTTAGCTTCACGAGTTGGTTCTCTAACTGTCTGCTGGAAGTAATTCTCGGACAAGGCAGTCAGGATAATGTCACAAGAGTCTCTGTCCCTGGCTCCAGTTCTGATTGTGTGACTATCCCATTCTATACCTGGTAGATTGAAGTCTCCCCCTATTACAATAGTATGATCACGAAACTTCTTCACGACGTTCTGCAGGTTCTCTCTGAGGCGCTCAACTACTACGGTTGCTGATGCAGGTGGTCTATAGAAGCATCCGACTATCATATCTGACCCACCTTTGATACTTAGCTTAACCCAGATTATTTCACATTCGCATTCGCTAATAACTTCACTGGATATTATTGAATTCTTTACTGCTATAAATACTCCTCCACCATTGGCGTTTATCCTATCCTTGCGGTATATATTCCATTCTGTGTCTAGGATTTCGTTACTGTTCACTTCCGGTTTTAACCAACTTTCCGTTCCTAATACTATATGCGCACTATTTCCTTCAATAAGAGATACTAATTCAGGAACCTTGCCCTGGATACTCCTGCAGTTTACCAATATTACGTTAACTTTTCCTGTTTTTGGTCTCTGAGGACGGACGTTCTTTATCAACGATGATAATGTCCTCTCTGGTAAGCCGTCAGGTATTTTATCGTTTCGCCCAGGGGGGGGGGTCCCTCTAACCTAAGGAAGTGAGACAGCGTTGTAGCCTCTCCCCGATGTTATTCAATCTGTATATTGAGCAAGCAGGTACGTAACAAAAGAAAGCCGGCCGGTGTGGCCGAGCCGTTCTAGGCGCTACAGTCTGGAACCGCGCGGCCACTACGGTCGCAGGTTCGAATCCTGCCTCGGGCATGGATGTTTGTGATGTCCTTAGGTTAGTTAGGTTTAAGTAGTTCTAAGTTCTAGGGGACTGATGACCTCCCATGTTAAGTCCCATAGTGCTCAGAGCCATTTCAACCAAACAAAAGAAAAATTCGGAGTAGGTACTAAAATCCATGGAGAGGAAATAAAAACTTTGAGGCTCGCCGATGACATTGTAATTCTGTCAGAGACAGCAAAGGACTTGGAAGAGCAGTTGAACGGAATAGACAGTGTCTTGAAAGGATGATATAAGATGATCATCAATAAAAGCAAAACGAGGATAATGGAATGTAGTCGAATTAAGTCGGGTGATGCTGAGGGAATTAGATTAGGAAATGAGACGCTTAAAATAGTAAATGAGTTTTGCTATTTGGGGAGCAAAATAACTGATGATGGTCGAAGTAGAGAGGATATAAAATGTAGACTGGCAATGGCAAGGAAAGCGTTTCTGAAGAAAAGAAGTTTGATAACACAGAGTATAGATTTAAGTGTCACGAAGTCGTTTCTGAAAGTATTTGTATGGAGTGTAGCCATGCATGGAAGTGAAACATGGACGATAAATGGTTTGGACAAGAAGAGAATAGAAGCTTTCGAAATGTGGTGCTACAGAAGTATGCTGAAGATTAGATGGGTAGATCACATAACTAATGAGGAGGTATTGAATAGAATTGGGGAGAAGAGGAGTTAGTGGCACAACTTGACTAGAAGAAGGGACCGGTTGGTAGGACATGTTCTGAGTCATCAAGGGATGACCAATTTAGTATTGGAGGGCAGCGTGGAGGGTAAAAATCGTAGGGGGTGACCTAGAGATGAATACACTAAGCAGATTCAGAAGGATGTAGGTTGCAGTAGTTACTGGGAGATGAAGAAGCTTGCACAGGATAGAATAGCATGGAGAGCTGCATCACACCAGTCTCAGGACTGAAGACCACAACAACAACAACTGCAGGATAGTGACAGTAAGAGGACCCTCCTGATGGGTAAACAAATGGTCCCTAGCCCAAGGGCTATCCAAAGCACTCGACCCTACCTTTCTAAAACCAACAAACTAGAGGTATGAGCACCGGAAAATCCCGTTTTCATGCGCGGCGCTTTGGGACATATCAGACGCGCATGCCGCCGCATGCCTGTCGCTAGCAAGCAGCAGTGTCCCTGGCGGCGGTGCTCCTTTAAGAGGTGCCGGCAGTGGGCCAGGCCGTGCCGTCGCTGGTCGGTATGGATGCATCGCGGCCGCTGGCGCCGGACGGTCGCCGCTTCGCCGGCCGTGAGGCGCAGCCGTAATAATTGCCGGGTCGCGGCGCGAGAACCCACCGCCGAGCTCCGCGGCTGCCCAAGGCTGAACGCGGCGGGCGCCGACTGCACGCAGAAGTCTTTGCGATCGCGAAACCAGGAAAAGACCCGGTGTTCCCGCAACATTATAGACCAATTAGTCTACTGCCTACCCTCAGTAAACTTTACGAGCGCCTCCTACTAACCCCAATACAGGAGTATATCACAAGAGAGCAGATCCTGCCGAAATTCCAGTTCGGATTTAGGCAAAGACACTCCGCCCCCCCCGCAAATCATGAGGGTGGTTGAAGCAGCCACGGACAGCTTCAACCGAAAGGGCTACTGCGGGCTTGTCTTATTAGACGTAGCAAAAGCCTTTGACTCAGTCTGGCACACCGGGATACTACACAAGATGTACACCCTAGGTTTCCCCGGAAAGATCGTCAAAATCGTTAAAAACTATCTCTCCGATAGGACTTTCTCAGTCAAGATCGATGGATCCCTGTCGACCAGGAGAAGAATCAGTGCAGGCGTGCCCCAGGGCTCGGTCCTGGGGCCCGTCCTCTACAGTGTCTACACTGCTGACATCCCTACGACTCAGCATGTACACACTGCACAATACGCAGACGACACTGCATTCTTCTCCTGCTCGACAAACAGGAACCTGGTTACAAGGCGTCTGCAAACCGCCCTAAACAGGACGGAAAACTGGGCCGAGCAGTGGCGCATCTCAATAATCTCTGAGAAGACACAAGCCATGCTGCTCACCAGACGCTATGGGAAACGCCGACCCCCAGGAAGACCATACCGACTGCTACGATTGCAGGGGCAGCACTTGCCATGGAGAAATTCTGCGAAGTACCTCGGTGTCACACTTGACAGACGCCTGACATGGAAATGCCACATAGAGGAGCTTCGCAGAAAGGCTCACGCCAGGATGCAGATTCTGTACCCTGTCTTGAACAGCACCAGTTCCCTCGACCCCGCAACAGGAGTAGCGATCTATCGCAGTCTAATTCGACCGATACTGGAATATGCGTGCCCTGTATGGGGCTACGCAGCCAGATCGACGATAGATCGCTTACGGAAGACTCAAAATAGAGCGTTACGACGAGCCTTACACGTCCCCACGCGCTTCCCCGCGGCAGACCTGCATGAAGCCGCAGACATAGAGCCGCTCACAACACGATTCCGCGCCCTGGCACAAGTGTTCTACGCCACGGCGCGGAATTCAGAAAACGACCTAATCAACACCCTTGGGCAATATGAACCCCATTGGGACAGATATAACAGACCCAAGCCGCTACTCCTGCAGTAGCACAAAAAGAACAACTAAAGAAAACTCTCAACAAACAGCAACCAACAAAAGCACAGTAACAAAAAAACAACACACAAGAAAAGAGGAGGAAATGTCCGAAGGTGACAATAACCTCCACCAACACCCCCTCTAACGGTAGAGGACTAAAAGAGAGAGGAGCCCGCGGGCGCCGACTACCGCAGCGCGCACACCGCCGCGCCGCCGACTAAGCCGAGGAGAACCGTCCTCTCCAGTAGCCTCGCTCGAGGCCGGACCAGCTGGTGTCCTGCACACCGTGCGGCTCATTTGAGACCAATATCGAAATAGCCGAGCGGAGAGTTCCGCGGGGAAGCCCTTACACATGCCCCATACAGGCCCGATCTCTTCCCAGGTGATTTCCATATTTTTTGGAGCCCTGAAGAAAGACATTCGTAAGGATCGATTTGCTTCGAACCAAGAGGCGAACGCCTGTGTACAGTCGTGATTCAGTAGGCAACCGCAAACATTTTTCCTCGAAGGCACTGACCGTCTTTTCTCACATTGGCGTCCAAACAAATGTATCCACTGTTTAAAAGTCCATGACTGGCAAACTAATTGACGGAGTTGTATCTTACAGGGTGTTTCAAAAATGACCGGTACATTTGAAACGGCAATAAAAACTAAACGAGCAGCGATAGAAATACACCGTTTGTTGCAATATGCTTGCGACAACAGTACATTTTCAGGCGGACAAACTTTCGAAATTACAGTAGTTACAATTTTCAACAACAGATGGCGCTGCAAGTGATGTGAAAGATATAGAAGACAACGCAGTCTGTGGGTGCGCCATTCTGTACGTCGTCTTTCTGCTGTAAGCGTGTGCTGTTCACAACGTGCAAGTGTGCTGTAGACAACATGGTTTATTCCTTAGAACAGAGGATTTTTCTGGTGTTGGAATTCCACCGCCTAGAACACAGTGTTGTTGCAACAAGACGAAGTTTTCAACAGAGGTTTAATGTAACCAAAGGACCGAAAAACGATACAATAAAGGATCTGTTTGAAAAATTTCAACGGACTGGGAACGTGACGGATGAACGTGCTGGAAAGGTAGGGCGACCGCGTACGGCAACCACAGAGGGCAACGCGCAGCTAGTGCAGCAGGTGATCCGACAGCGGCCTCGGGTTTCCGTTCGCCGTGTTGCAGCTGCGGTCCAAATGACGCCAACGTCCACGTATCGTCTCATGCGCCAGAGTTTACACCTCTATCCGTACAAAATTCAAATGCGGCAACCCCTCAGCGCCGCTACCATTGCTGCACGAGAGACATTCGCTAACGATATAGTGCACAGGATTGATGACGGCGATATGCATGTGGGCAGCATTTGGTTTACTGACGAATCTTATTTTTACCTGGACGGCTTCGTCAATAAACAGAACTGGCGCATATGGGGAACCGGAAAGCCCCATGTTGCAGTCCCATCGTCCCTGCATCCTCAAAAAGTACTGGTCTGGGCCGCCATTTCTTCCAAAGGAATCATTGGCCCATTTTTCAGATCCGAAACGATTACTGCATCACGCTATCTGGACATTCTTCGTGAATTTGTGGCGGTACAAACTGCCTTAGACGACACTGCGAACACCTCGTGGTTTATGCAAGATGGTGCCCGGCCACATCGCACGGCCGACGTCTTTAATTTCCTGAATGAATATTTCGATGATCGTGTGATTGCTTTGGGCTATCCGAAACATACAGGAGGCGGCGTGGATTGGCCTCCCTATTCGCCAGACATGAACCCCTGTGACTTCTTTCTGTGGGGACACTTGAAAGACCAGGTGTACCGCCAGAATCCAGAAACAATTGAACAGCTGAAGCAGTACATCTCATCTGCATGTGAAGCCATTCCGCCAGACACGTTGTCAAAGGTTTCGGGTAATTTCATTCAGAGACTACGCCATATTATTGCTACGCATGGTTGATATGTGGAAAATATCGTACTATAGAGTTTCCCAGACCGTAGCGCCATCTGTTGTTGAAAATTGTAACTACTGTAATTTCGAAAGTTTGTCTGCCTGAAAATGTACTGTTGTCCTAAGCATATTGCAACAAACGGTGTATTTCTATCGCTGCTCGTTTAGTTTTTATTGCCGTTTCAAATATACCGGTCATTTTTGAAACACCCTGTAGATAGTGTAATAGTTTGTAGTTCCGGCAATCGCCACACAAGCGTTGTATTACACTGTTTTGTTTTGTCAGATGACAGTCGCCAGATAGAGTTTTGTTCTTAGTTGCACCTAGTTACTCGAGTAAACATGGCTGGCGCAAGGCTTATATTCGATGAAAGGAAGTCAGTTCTGAAGTGGTATTGTAAGTACGAAAACATTAATGAGGTTCAACGGCATTGGTGAAATGAGTAGCAAACTGAGGCACTGACACGTTTAACGATTCGTCGCATTCGAGACAAATTTGAAGCCGAAGGCTGTGTTAAAGATGTACACAAGCAACGATCTGGACGACCTGTAACAGTACCAAGTCCAGCTAACTCCCGTCGTGTGTTACAACAATTCATTCGCTCACCACTGAAGTCTGTGAGACAGTGTGCCCGTGAAACTGGAGTGAATCGCTCAAGTGTTCGGTGAATTTTGAAGACAGCAGAGTGGAAGTGCTACATCCCACGATTGCTACACGCAGTGAACGAGGACTACCCAGTTCGTAGAATGGAGTACCGCGAGTGGTTTACTAACATGGTGCGCAAAGATGAAGAGTTTGCAGAGATGATTGTGTGGTCTGATGGGGCACAGTTCAAATCAATGGTACAGTAAATCGCCACAATTGCATCTACTGGGCCACCGAAAATCCGAACGTCCATGTAGACAAAGCCGTGGATTTGCCAGGAGTAAATGTGTGGTGTGGGTTGTCTTACCGGGGCTTGATTGGGCCATTCTTCTTTGACAGCACAGTTACCGGTGAGGTGTACCTTCAGAGGCTTCAGACATCCATTTTACCTGCCATCCGAGACTTGTGTGGAGACGGAAGAATTTACTTTCAACAAATGGTTCAAATGGCGCTGAGCACTATGGGACCTAACTTCTGAGGTCATCAGTCCCTTAGAACTTAGAACTACTTAAACCTAACTAACCTAAGGACATCACACACATCCATGCCCGAGGCAGGATTCGAATCTGCGACCGTAGCGGTCGCGCGGTTCCAGACTGTAGCGCCTAGAACCGCTCGGCCACCCCGGCCGGCTAGCAAAATGGTGCTCCAGCTCACTACCAAAATCGTGTTAGGGCGTATCTCGACGAAAGTCTACCAGGAAGATGGATAGACCGTAGAGGTGCTGTGGAGTATCCACCACGTTCCCCAGACCTAACTCCTCTGGACTTTTACCTGTGGGGAACACTAAATGACGTCGTTTATTGACAAAAGCCACGCACATTGGATGAACTCCGATGATGATGATGATGATGTTTGGTTTGTGGGGCGCTCAACTGCGTGGTTATCAGCGCCCGTACAATTACCCAATCTTTGCTCAGTCCAATTTGGCCACTTTCCTGGATGATGATGAAATGATGAGGACAACACAAACACCCAGTCATCTCGAGGCAGGTGAAAATCCCTGACCCCGCCGGGAATCGAACCCGGGACCCCGTGCTCGCGAAGCGAGAACGCTACCGCGAGACCACGAGCGGCGGACATGAACTCCGAGAATCCATCGTACCCCAAGTGTAAATATCCAACTGAACACGTTGCAGTCAGTAGTTCGTGCTGCAGTTCGGCGGCATCGTTTGTGTGTGGATGTTAATGGTGACCACTTATAACACCTACAGCGATATCTTTAAGTTGGACTTTAAGCTACACTTTCACCAAAAATGAGACAACTCCGTCAATTAGTTTGCAAGTTATGGACTTTTAAACAGTGGATACATTTTTTTGGACCCCTCTGAATATCAAGAATTATGGCGATTGCTTCTGAAATAATAAACAACCTACTTACTTTTTTCCATGTGTCTCGTTTTCATTTGAATCTCCCTTATAGTTTGAAGCAGCCCTCCACGCTGCTCTCTGCTGTGCAAGTCTTTTCGTTTTTTTCATATCGAAGCCGCTTACGATATTTAAATCTTGAGCTTCTTCAACTATTTTTGCCCTCCATTACGATATTATTTTTGTTAAGTTCAAACAAAGAACATATTAATATTTCTTGCTAAAACAATTAAACAAATTTCTAGAGAATAGTTGTATACTAATTAAGGACGACAGACCTCTCATACAACAAAGCTGAACGTAACTATTTCCTGGTTCGAAGGAAAGAAAATTTTCTTTCAGTGAGTGTTACTCCTCTTCATATTCCGAAACTCAGATGTATCAAAAATATCGACATTCTCTAAGGGGGCGATCAAAACGTTTCTGTTTGAGGACGTTGCTACAGAGTGCCTGCAATGTAGCGCGATCCCGATGCGGGCACACTCGTGTTTAAGCAAGGAATTACAGTGGCTTTCGTCTCCTTCCGACTTGCGTGCAGTAACTGCGGAAACATGAACTATGGCGACGTTGTTACCAAATGCGTCCAAACAGGACCAACGTGCCGTTATTGTTTTCTTGGCTGTCGAAGGACAAACACTGTCAGACATCGTCTGGAGAATTAAGAATGTGTATGGGGCAGTATTTCTGTTGAAAGACATCATTGTCGAATGGTGCGCCAAAAGGTGCTGCTGCTTCTTGATAACGCACATTCCTATGATGCAAACGTCGTTACGCCAACTCCAGTGGGAAACACTGGAGCACCCGACTTGCGGTCCTGACTTCCCGCCATGTGATCATCACGCCTTCAGTCCCTTAAAAAAACGCTTGAGGGGTCGACGATTCCTGTCGAGAGAGGCTGTGCAGCAAGCAGTTACGGACTTCTGCACACAGAAGGACACACTCTTTTACCAAATGGGAATCTTCATCCTGATGCGTCGACTGGATTGTTGCCCTAATGCTCACGGTGACTTTGTGTGACTGGCATACCGATTCTGTACGGCCTTCGAACGGACACTTTTTGATCGCCTCTTATACATGGGATATGCAGTCCGGATCATTCAAGCAATTGAACGAAACGACGACGTACCGATACCTCAGAAAATTTTGCTTTCTGTAGTCACGTGGGAACATTAAAATTTCAGAGCAGCGAAATGTGCTCCGTCTTACGGGTACACTGGTGTCTGGAAGCTAAGACAAACGACAAATGAGAGAATAAACATGTGCAACATGTCGGAAACGTAACAGAACACATTAACCATTAATTACAACACATTTGTCGTACGACAAGTACATAACAGAAAGCCTACACCACAAAAATAAAACTGTTAATATTTGACTACCCCAAGCTTGTCACCTATGTGGCATGAACATCAACTATGGGGGAAGGAGGGGGGAGAAGGTGCCTGGAAGAGACAATGTGCCAAGTCACCAATGCGTCTCAACATGTTCTACAGAATTCGTAAGCTGATCAGCTACGCGAAGAGGACTTTCCCCAGTGAAAAATTCATCAACCAGCGCAGTTAAGTGCAGACTGTTATTACAGTCCACGAAATTTGGTTCACTTGCGCCAGTGAAAAGACGCGGTAGTTAACAGCCAAGAATCTGTGTAGCTCAATCAAGCTCATCACAATCTCTTCAGATAACAGTTGCATTTAAACCGAACGTCTTCAGTTACTTATTAAGTATGTACGAATTAGTGCTGTCCTTATATTTTAACGCTTGTCCTATCACCGTGTCCTTTCTTCTATTTAGCATTTTACACACCTCCCTTTCTTCGCCGATTATGTGGAGAACCTCATTTCTTATAAGTGGACTCAATTTTCAGCATCCTTCAATAAAATCACACTTCACATGACTCTATTATCTTTTTTTCAGTTTTATCATTCTCCACGATTCACCTGCATGCAGTGATGTACGTGTTCAAAAAATCTTTCAGTATGTGTGCAGATAACTGCGACAAATCGCTTTAAAATATTTTGTTATCTGCATAAACTGGTTTGGAGCCCTCTCAGGGTCATCTCCAGACGAGGCACGCGTGAGTTACATATTTATTTCGCAGCTTGATACTCTACGACGGGAATATAGGAAAAATTCAAGTTTTTCGCGAAATGAGTCACCCATCTTCTTCTCACAGAGCTAGTTTCCACGATCCCGCTGCGAAACCGAATATATCATTTGTGGATGCCCCATCTGAAGATGAGATGAAAATGCTCAAAAATTAGTTCATAGACCTAAGCAGATATTTCAAAGTGATTTGTCGCAGTTATCTGTACTTCTATTCAATTGATAAATAGGAACATGTTCTACGATGTCTTTAATGGATACGCTTCTTTCTCACATTAAGGTGCATGTTTGTCGGTTTACATTTTTTTTAGCGAGAAAATTTTCTTTGGCTGCCCTAACTAACTTTGTATGTGATGCATGCTTTGTCCTCATGCGTTTGAGAAAGGAAGGAATGAAAATTAGTTTAATGTTCTGATGACAGAGCGGCCATGAGAAACGGAGCACAAACTCGGATTTCGAAGGGATTGGGAAGAAAATCGGCCGGGTCCTCTTCCAAGAACCATTCCGGTATTTGCTTGGAGTGATTTGAGGTTCGCCGATGACATCGTAATTCTGTCAGAGACAGCAAAGGACCTGAAAAGCAGCTGAACGGAATGGACAGTGTCTTGAAAGGAGGGTATAAGATGATCATCAACAAAAGGAAAACGAGGATAATGGAATGTTGTCGAATTAAATAGGGTGATGGTGCGGGAATTAGCTTAGGAAATGAGACGCTTAAAGTAGTAAAGGAGTTTTGCTATTTGGGGAGCAAAATAACTGATGATGGTCGAAGTAGAGAGGATATAAAATGTAGACTGGCAATGGCCAGGAAAGCGTTTCTGAAGAAAAATTTGATAACATCGAGTATAGATTTAAGTGTCAGGAAGTCGTTTCTGAAAGTATTTGTATGGAGTGTAGCCATGTATGGCAGTGAAACGTGGACGATAAGTAGTTTAGACAAGAAGAGAATAGAAGCTTTCAAAATGTGGTGTTACAGAAGAATGCTGAAGATTAGATGGGTAGACCACATAACTAAAGAGGAGGTACTGAACAGAACTGGGGAGAAGAGAAATTTGTGTCACAACTTGACTAGAAGAGGGGATCGGTTGGTAGGACATGTTCCGAGGCGTCAAGGGTTCACCGATTTGGTATTGGAGGAGAGTGTGGAGGGTAAAAATCGTAGACGGAGACCAAGAGATGAATACATTAAACAGATTCAGAATGATGTAGGTTGCAGTAGGTACTGGGAGATGAAGCAGCTTGCACAGGATAGAGTAGCATGGAGAGCTGCATCAAACCAGTCTCTGGACTTGTAAGCATGTATCGAGTAGCACTGTTATCGATTATGATAAAATCGCTATGGTCGCTTCATTGTTTTTTCGCGCCAGAACGAGCGAGGAGTCATGTGGTGGTTTTCTAACCTTGTGTTTCGTGTGAAGATGTTAAGCAATCAGGCTAAGAGAACAAGTAAATTTTGTGACTATAAAGGTGTTTTATGCTGTGTAATCATTCGTGTACCTCACGAGACGTAATCCGCGGTTCGCGAAGTCATAAACCACGAGAACAATCGCGAGAACATGATTAGATGCCCGCGAGCATCTCACCCGCGCCGGTACATGAAACTTGGATTACCTGTATTGCCAATAACACCGCATCTGGATTGCAGTGTGGGATGATGTATTGTGGTCTAGTGTTACTGTATGTATCAGTGTATCAACGTATTTGTTTTTTGTTCAATAAAATGGCTCTGAGCACTATGGGACTTAACTTCTGAGGTCATGAGTCCCCTAGAACTTAGAACTACTTCAACCTAACTAACCTAAGGACATCACACACATCCACGCCCGAGGCAGGGTTCGAACCTGCGACCGTGGCGGTCGCGCGGTTCCAGACTGTAGCGCCTAGAACCGCTCGGCCACACCGGCCGGCTGTTATTTTGTGAAAAGTGTAACAGTGCAGCCCTGTGTAGCGCAAGTGTTAAAAAAATACGTCAGTGGATTATACTAGGCTAAAACTTGAATTTTGGTAATTGGCACTCCTTTGTTCCCCTTGGTTATCGTTTAGTACAGCAATATTCAAGCTGCTGTTCCTAGACTGCAAGGGAAGAAGCGAATGACGATTGGATTTACGAGGTGAGTGGGTACAATTAGCAAACTCAGACGGAACAGTGACCCCACCCTCCCCCATTCGCTTTGTAAGTAGGCTGTTTAGGTTTTTATGTTGGTTACGCCACGTAGCGTTGTCTATGAAAATCACTGACTGTGCTGTGTGAAGGCTGTGGTTGGTTTGCATTGTTGGAGTATATGCTATTGTAGTGTTGGGCCGTTGGCTGTTAACAGCGCGTAGCGTTGCGCAGTTGGAGGTGAGCCGCCAGCAGTGGTGGGTGTGGGGAGAGAGATGGCGGAATTTTAAGAGCAGACGATCTGGATGTGTGTCCATCAGAAAGAATAAATTTGTAATATTGGATATCATGGACTGATATATATATATTAGACTTTTGAACACTATTAAGGCAAATACATTGTTTGTTCTCTATCAAAATCTTTCATTTGCTAACTATGCCTATCAGTAGTTAGTGCCTTCAATAGTTAGAATATTTTATTTAGCTGGCAGTATTGGCGGTCGCTGTATTGCAGTAGTTCGAGTAATGAAGATTTTTGTGAGGTAAGTGATTCATGGAAGGTATAGGTTATTGTTAGTGAGGGCCATTCTCTGGTAGGGATTGTTAAAAGTCAGATTGCGTTGCGCTCAAAATACTGTGTGTCAGTTTAGTGATGATCAGAATAAGTAAAGAGAAAAATGTCTGAGTACGTTCAGTTTTGCTCAGCTGTTTGAAAAGCAAATAATGTAAGAGGTATAGCAGCACAGTAATTCATTAATTTTTCTAAGGGGACGTTTCATCTTACAGACTGAAGTCCACAATAACAACAAAGAAGAACCTAAATGTCGATGGGCGGACTGGGATTTGAACTGTCGTCCTTCCAGATGTGAGACCAGTGTGCTAACCAGTGCGCCACCTCGCTCAGTCAAGCGTCTGTAATCGGTAGAATGTAATTTTCACTCTACAGCGGAGTGTGCGCTGATATGAAACTTCGCTGGCAGATTAAAACTGTGTGCCGGACCGAGACTCGAACTCGGGACCTTTGCCTTTCGCGGGCAAGTGCTCTACCAACTGAGCTACCCGAGCACGACTCACGCCCCGTTCTCACAGCTGCCAGTACCTCGTCTCCTACCTTCCAAACTTTACAGAAGCTCTCCTGCGAGAGCTTCTGTAAAGTTTGGAAGGTAGGAGGCGAGGTACTGGCGGAAGTGAAGCTGTGAGGACAGGGCGTGAGTCGTGCTTGGGTAGCTCAGTTGGTAGAGCACTTGCCCGCGAAAGGCAAAGGTCCCGAGTTCGAGTCTCGGTCCGGCACACAGTTTTAATCTGCCAGCGAAGTTTCGTCTGTAATCGGTGTCCACTGATTACGGCAATGTTGTTCTGAACGTCCATCAAATTCGGATGCATTCGGACAGGGAGTGGCTGATATGCGTACGAAGTACGCTAGCACGCAACGGGCGGTGCGTTGTACGGTATATATTTATAGATGTGGATTGACGTGTGAAGCGAACGCCCGAATCTCGTTGACGCCAGGCGTCAGCGGTGCGTCCGGCCAAAACAAGCAAGAAGTGACGGCGGCTGCATCGCAGTGATGAGGGCGCGCCGCGACCACCGCGGAGGCGCGTGACACGCGGCAATTGCCAGAATGGGCCGTGATGGATGGCCCGCCAGCCGCTGCAGCCGTGGCCTACCGCAGGCGCCTCCGGTGCCCTCAATGGGCGACCCTGCGGAGCCGACCGGGAGATGCCTTTCTCTACCCGGCAGTTACGTACGTCTGGTGCAACGCGTCACATGGACTCCACCCCGAAGCAAGTTTGAAGCGGTACTGTTAGTACGCTCCATTTAAGCTTCGCTTCACGAGAAGATCACTGTGCCGATCATCGGAATTTTGTGCAGCACAAGGAAAAGCTACTCTACTTAATTTTCACATACCGTGGCCACTGGCCGTCAGAATGCTTACAACTGTGTTTTATTTTTATTTGTCACACTTCCTACGTCTCCTCTTTACCCCTCCACGAGACAATGACTGTATGAAGTAGGAACACAGGACTAACCAGAGATTGTCAGGAGGTCGTGGTTTTGTTAAAGGAAATTTATTTATTTATTTACACGTCAAGTTCCGTAGGACCAAATTGAGGAGCAAACCTCCAAGTTCATGGAACGTGTCAGTACATGAAATTACAACATAAAAGTAGTAACAGATAAGAATAAATGTTCATGACCCTGAAAAATGTCAGTCCATAAGTTTAAGGAAACACTATCAGCAATACAAGAGAATCAGCTTAATTTTTCAAGGAACTCCTCAACAAAACAGAAGAAGTGACCCATGAGGAAATTCTTCAGTTTCGGTTTGAAAGCGCGTGGATTACTGCTAAGATTTTTGAATTAAAGTGGTAGCTTATTGAAAATGGATGCAGCAGTATAGTGCACACCCTTTTGCACAAGAGTTAAGGGGCCAGTCGGGGTGGCCGAGCGGTTCTAGGCGCTAAGGTCTAGAACCGCGCGACCGCTACGGTCGCAGGTTCGAATCCTGCCTCGGGCATGGATGTGTGTGATGTCCTTAGGTTAGCTAGGTTTAAGTAGTTATAAGTTCAAGGGGACTGATGGCCTTAGAAGTTAAGTCTCATAGTGCTCAGAGCCATTTGAAGCATTTTGAACAAGAGTTAAGGAAGTGTGATCCAAATGCAGGTTTGATTTCTGCCGAGTATTGATCGAGTGAGAGCTGCTTATTCTTGGGAACAAACTAATATTGGTAACAAGAAACGACAATAAGGAATATACATATTGAGAGATCAGTGTCAAAATACCCAGACTCGTGAACAGAGGTCGACAACAGGTTGGTGAACTCACACCACTTATTTCCCGAACCGCCCGTTTCCGAGCCAAAAATATCCTTCCAGAATGGGAAGAGTTACCCCAAAATAATATACCATACGACATAAGCGAATGAAAATAAGCAAAGTAGACTAATTTTCGTTTCGAACGATCACTCACTTCTGATGCCGTTCGAATAGTAAAAATGGCAGTATTAAGTCTTTGAACAAGATCCTGAACGTGGGATTTCCACGACAGCTTACTATCTATCTAAACACCTAGAAATTGAACTGTTCAGTTTCACTAATCATATGCCCGTTCTGTGAAATTAATACGTCAGGTTAGCCGGCCGGTGTGGCCGTGCGGTTCTAAGCGCGTCAGTTTGGAACCGCGTGACCGCTACGGTCGCAGGTTCGAATCCTGCCTCACACATGGATGTGTGTGATGTCCTTAGGTTAGTTAGGTTTAAGTAGTTCTAAGTTCTAGGGGACTGATGACTTCAGTAGTTAAGTCCCATAGTGCTCAGAGCCATTTGAACCATTTTTGAAAACGTCAGGTTATGTTGAATTGTGTGTTAGAAACTGTAAAAACAGAGTCTTACTGTGATTTAGCGTTAGTTTATTTTCTACACTACGGTCGCAGGTTCGAATCCTGCCTCGGGCATGGATGTGTGTGATATCCTTAGGTTAGTTAAGTTCAAGTAGTTCTAAGTTCTAGGGGACTGATGACCTCAAATGTTAAGTCCCAAAGTGCTCAGAGCCATTTTGAACCATATTTTCTACAAGCCATGAATTTAGGTCATGTACTGCACTATTTGAAACCGAGCCAATGTTGCACACAACATCCTTTGCTACCAAGGTAGTGTCATCAGCAAACAGAAATGTTTTAGAGTTACCCGTAATACTAGAGGGCATATCATTTATATAAATAAGGAACAGGAGTGGGCAAGGCTAAGCAAAGATGTTTGCAGAGGCTTTCGCAAAGTATCTATAGTTTAGAGGACGTCAGGTGTTCCACCCTCACTAGGCTTCCTTCCACCTCCCAAAAATTTGAACTGCGAGACGTCGGTCCTTGATGCACCATATTTAGATACTGTTCGGTAGGAGGACCTGGAGTGAGGACATCTCCGTGACAGGTGTACTGGTATGATAAGGAAAATGAATGTAAAATGAGGTGTATTATCGTGTATCCTGCTCGAAATGTAGTGTTTAAAGTCAGTATAGGTAGGGAAATGTTAGAAAAAATGGTAATTCTCATATTTTGAAAAATTAATTGATTGTAGTAAATGTGGGCGCCACCCATCATCTTAGTACCTATGTTTGAGCATATTCGTAGCTGTGATCTGCTCAACTGAGAGAACGGTCGATACAATGAATTTCTATGTACGATTTTTGTGAATTTTTACTTGATTTTAATGGCCGCTTGTTTGTTTCTTGGTACCGAGAACATGTTCAAGCCAAAGGTGTAAGTGAGCCTTAAGCAACTGAAATTCCAAGTTCGCGAGTTTTTATCGAAGTTCAGTGATTGCTATAAATAATAGAAAGTTAGTTAGGATGCTTTTTCCGGCATAATTTTCGGCACTTTCTGGCGTTCTTTTGTCATTTGGTGATGAAAAAGTTCGCGTCAATCGGGTAAGTGAGATTTAACCATCAGAAATTCATGGCATTACGCGGATTTAACATTCTCGAATACTTATGATAGGCAGTATGGACTGGACTAGACTAATTTTTCCTTAATGTTTTGTGTAATTAATGTCTTTTTCTCTGTGCTTCATCTGTAGCCACACGCTTCGCGCCTGTTTTCGGAACTAGCGCTCAGAAATTAGTAATCAGGGATTGGTGTGTGTTCTCTTAACGTTAAACAATCGTAAGGGGAAACAGAAACTCAGTGATCACGGTGTTTTTGATTTACAATGAATACATTAGTTGATTTCTTTGTGATTGGTGATGGAGCCACACGGCCTACCACGTGTGAATATGATTTTTTCGTTCATCCCTGATAGCCATAATAATATGATAAATTGACTCAATGGATTTTAAAACTGGCATAGTTGGCTATGAAATCATTTATTTTAATTGGTTTGGACCTCAGTAACATCTTGATGTGGGGCGCTTTATCAGATTTGAATTGCAACACGATTTTGTCCTAATTAATTTTGCAGAGCACCATAGTAAATTCTTAACGACCATCAGCCACATTTGATGTAATAATTTTGGTAATTTCAGTTAGTAGTAGTAAGTAAATGAACGTACTGCATGACACTAATAGTACAGCCCTTATACATTTTTAAATTACTTGTTTCACGTGTCTGCTAGAGCCTAAATTCATTCTGGTGCCCCTTAATCCGAATGTGTAAAGTTTTCTATTGATTGACGCCTTTGATCCTTTCTTTATTTGAATGATAACTGGGACTGTAGTTGTTGAGTATGATAAGAGTTTTGTTAGACACCAGTCAGTCCATAGTTTATTTAATCCCTGCTTATCGCTATTAAGCTTTGCCTTGCTATCACATGCGATAGTACATTCGTACAGTGAAGTAGATGGAATAATCAGTTTATATTTTGGCATGCCAATGCGAATGCGATGTTGTTTGATGATATGAAATCACATGGAATAAAACCTTCCCGCTATCTTCTTGTGTGACAGTTTTATTATATCCTTAGGAAAGCAGAAGTAATCCCAATTGGGAATCAGTACTGGTAATTATGCAGATTTATATCAGTCATCACAAAGTGTAAATGAATCTGATACAGAAATTACTAATGGTGTATTAAAATTTTATGCGGCTAAACACTCAAGTGTTGTTATTGAAATCGTCGAATAAACTCACCCTCTTCCTAATCCATATACAACCTTCAGTAATCAATGATAGATGAGAGAAGTGAATAAATTAATAGATTAAAGAAACCTCATTAGAGTAAGAGTGAGACAGGAGTTGGTAGTAGTTAGCTTGTGAACATGAAGAAACCTATACTCCGTCTGTACTGATTGCGCTGGTTCATGATAACTTCAGGGAGCGTTATCCGTTGCATATTTAATTAACTGAAATTATGAAATTCATTTTCTATCAGTAATTAATTAGTTCAAATCGGGCCACTTTTAATAAAATACCCTAGTATCAAGAGTCCCAGCAAGCTTAAAGAGGTTATCTTAAATAATAAAAGTAAACAATAATCAGAAATTAGAAGTACACTTGCTCAGAAAGAGTTGTACCCGTTCAGACTCCACAGTTCCAACCAAATAGTCAAGCAAGAATTAGGGTTGCAAATTTACTGCTTGACTGTCTTCATCGAAGTCATCAGACCAGCAGTACAACCTTGGGCTGGAAAAGAGGATGATAGTAAGAATCGGCCGTAAGAGTGTTTAGGGACTGTCCAGGCATCCGGTTCAGGAGATGTAGGAAAATAGCCGGTTAACCTAAATATTGGTAGCTAGATGGGTAATTGAACACCACTCGTCCCGAATGCGAATCCGCTGTGTTACTGCTGTGGTTCCCATCTTTCAGAGATCATTACATGCGAACGGTATCAGACATCACCTTGTAATGTAATGGAGCACCTATCTAAGAAGACGAGTTTCATTTTAGGTGCTCTGATTACGCTCGAAAACGACCTGAGGACGATGCAGGAATGGAGAGGTGTCCAGACAGACTGGCCAAGGTTCTCAGGAGACACAGTAGCTCTTTGTGAATGGGAAGGTGGAATGCGGCCTGGCGGATGTTGTTGATGGGACTGGGCCAGTCTCACATCAGCTGTTGGTCACGTGGGTGCGCGAACCCATCGGTCCGGGCGGCCCTGTGCACATAAAAGTACCACAACCGACCAAATACTGGGCCGACGAATCACAACCTTGCATTTAAATTGTATAATATCTTCTCTTCAATATAAAAACTGCTTCCTAAATTCAAGACAGTTGGACTCCCACCAAGTCATAGGAAAATATTACTTCTTCAAAGCTGCGGTTAAAAGTAGAGTAGAAGGAGATACCGGCCACTGATTGGCTGTCACGAACGCAGGTCGTGCAGGCTGGTGAGAAGACAATAACAACTGAAAAAAACATTTCATTCCGGAGACTTGAGACTGGCAGAGGCGCAACATTTATTCCTCGACACTTGTGAGCTGGCAAGTGGGTTTGATTATAGTGGTGCACAACACTGGTGAGATATTGGCATTGGTGAGATATTGGCATTGGTTTTCCCGACCCAGAAATAAGCTGCAGATAATTAGGGTAAGATATAAATAGTGCTTGAGAAAAATAATAAAAATGTACGAGAGGCGTTTAACAAGCAATGCAGCACTTTTTTCTGAAAGCAGTTGGTTTTATTCAAAATTCCATTACACCATGTTATTCCACACTCTTATGGCCCCAAACCTTGTTTTCCAACATAATCTTCGTTCAACGCGATGATCTTCCGCCAGATTACTGGGAGGACGTGCACGGGTAGTTCAGTTGGTAGAACACTTGCCCGCGAAAGGCAAAGGTCCCGAGTTCGGGTCTCGGTCTGGCACACAGTTTTAATCTGCCAGGAAGTTTCATATCAGCGCACACTCCGCTGCAGAGTGAAAATCTCATTCTAGACCAAAACATGTTTTTTCCCAGCCCTGGCATACAGGCTGCCCTGCATAACAGGCATGTTGTGTGGGAGCAGTATCAGCCCTCCAACTCAACCATTTTTACTGGACAGTGTACATGTCAGAGGCAACAGAGAGTTTTCTGGGCCCCAACGTGTCATCCACTCTGCAGAACAGGTGTAATGGTTTGGAGTAGTATCTACCTGCTTTGTCGACCTATGTTGCATGGCGGCCTGTACGTCAGGGGCAAACAAATATTTGTCAAGCCCCTGGTATGTAGCCTGCCCTGCATGATGATGATAATACAGGTGTATTATGAGAGGAATATTGGCCTGCTTTATTGAACTATAATGGAGGGGCTTCACATGCTGCTGAGCATGGCTGGGGATTGCTTGAAAGGGATGGACAGAGTGAGGGGAAGGAGGAAATGAACAGAGACAGGGGAGGAGGGGCAGACACACGAGGCAGGTGAAAGGTGTAGGAGGACAGTGGGCAGGTGGAAAAGGAAGAGGGGGAAGTAGAGATGGCAAAAGAGGCGGGGGGGAGGGAGGGTGAAGGAAATAGACAAAGAAAGGGGGAGGAGGAGATGAAGAATCAGACTTCGGAGGACGAGATAAAGAGGTGAGAGAATAAGGTGCACAGACAGAGGGAGTAAGAGGTAGGCATAGAGATGGGGAGCAAGAGGCCTGGTCAATATATGTGTCGAACACATACGCTGGCGAAGCTGCGGGTAAAGGCTAGTAATAAAGATTAAGAAGTTGTGGTCTGCTGCAGTTTCTAGATAATACACACATGTTTATACTAGAGATGGGCAAAACTGTTCTTTTCAGAGATCGGGTCAGAACTGTTCACTCCCTGAAATGAATTAGCTCTTTTTCATGACTCACCACTCATTTACAATAGAAAATAAATGGAAGGCACATTGCCCTTTAAACTTGGTTTATTCCAGTACTATACCTGTATTTTGATCTTATTTCATCCTATTTCGAAGTAACACAGATAATGAGTAAGAATTTTGTATTGTTTATTGAAATTTCCACGATATGACAAAGTTTTTGATTGTTGATTTATTTTGCACTATCGTGGTTTTTTGGGTGACTGGAAAATGTTGTAACTTGAGATTTACATTAACAATATATTTGGCTATAATGCATTAAAATTTCATTAACCTCATACAAATACATCGCAAGCCATATATTTTTAAAGTGAACGTTTCCTTCTGAAGACGCCTAAAATCGCAAAATCCGTACCAGAATAAGAAAAAAATATATAAATTTGACTGTAAAACGAAAGTGCTGCAAATAACCTTACGCAGAATAAAACAAGGAAAATATTGGTGTATCACATTTTGCGATACGTTTATCGGTTCGCTCGTAATTAAAGCGTAAATTCGAGTGTCCATAATAAAAATCCTATAGTAAGAGGAGTCGTCAGGAACCTAATCTGATCAGTTTAAACAAATAAAAATAAAATAAAAACAAATGATGTATACATAACATAATAATGTAATATACATAGCGGTATTACTACGAAGAACAATATCCAGTAGAGACGAACTCCGATGCAGAAGCACTGAGTCGAGCAGGTCGAGCTGCGAGCTGTATTACTGCGTGAGCTAAGACTGCAGAGACCAGAGTGATACCTGAGTTGCTTTGCTCAATGCTCTGGCTAGAGTCGAGAACGGAGGGGTGAGCGTTGAGCGGGCGAGTTCCGATGGTGGGGGGAGCGGTGAACTCACCCGCTCCGAGACAAATCGTCCGTTCCCTTGCGAGCAGGTTGTTGCAAGTAGTTCCTATGTTATCCGCTAGGTGGCTCTCTGTCCTGTTGCTCGCATCAACTGCCCAGAGTGCAGGACGTGCAACTGAAACGATCGCCGACAGAGTGCGATGAGAAGTTAAGCTGCGCCAGACACTGCACGCGGCAGACGACGCACAGAGACGGCGCGGCATATGTGAAACACAAAATCCAATGGGGCACTGCACAATGCAGGCAGCCAAGGTAGAAGCAGGGCAGAAGCCGGCGCTGGCTGTGTTGTGTGGCGTGCAGTGTGCTGTGACCAGCAGAGGCGCTGCTGATATGCTCCGTCTCTCTCTCTCTCTCTCTCTCTCTCTCTCTCTGCCGTGGGAAACGTTTGGAGCTACTGTTCTTTTTTTCTGAATCACTGATTGTTCACTCCTTTGAAAGATTCAACTCTATGAATCAGTTCAAGAGCGCATCCGCCATCTCTAGTTTATACCAGCAATAAACAATTGAATAATCAACTGATAAACAGTCTTCCCCCGCTTTGCTTCAGGTTGGCTGGAACTGACGACAGTGAACGTGCGTGAGTTTTTGGCGGCAGCGGGCGCGCGTGGCTGCGGAACGTAGCGGCGGCTCGCGCTGCTGCTGGTGCAGCAAACCTGTCGGAGGCAGCGCAGCGGCCGCGCCTGCTGCCGTGGCTGCGACTGCTGCCTCCATTGAATATTCCGGGCCAGTGGCACGACGGAATGCCAGCTGGCCGCCGGCGCGACGGGCGAGACGCGAGCTCAATGGGCGCGCGTCAGACGGGTATAGCGGCTCCCTGTAATAGCCGCCTCTCTCCACTCACTGGCGCTAGTGCGGGTGCGTGTCCCTGTCGCTCTTCTTCTCGCGTCAGATGGCTGATAAATTCTCATTACCACCATCCAAGATCTGCAGGTTAGTCGCACTGCCGCTGTTTCTTTAAGTGGCGGATTTACAATACTGGCCATTAAAATTGCTACACCACGAAGATGACGTGCTACAGACGCGAAATTTAATCGACAGGAAGAAGATGCTGTGATATGCAAATGATTAGCTTTTCAGAGCATTCACACAAGGTTGGCGCCGGTGACGACACCTACAACGTGCTGACATGAGGAAAGTTTCCAAACTATTTCTCATACACAAACAGCAGTTGACCGGCGTTGCTCGTGAAGCCTTATTGTGATGCCTCGTGTAAGGAGAAGAAATGCGTACCATCACGTTTCCGATTTTGATAAAGGTCGGATTGTAGCCTATCGCGATTGCGGTTTATCGTTCGCGACATTGCTGCTCGCGTTGGTCGAGATCCAATGACTGTTAGCAGAATATGGAATCGGTGGGTTCAGGAGGGTCATACGGAACCCCGTGCTGGATCTCAACGGCCTCGTATTACTAGCAGTCGAGATGACAGGCATCTTATTCGCATGGCTGTAACGGGTCGTGCAGCCACGTCTCTTTCCCTGAGTCAACAGATGGGGACGTTTGCAAGGCAACGAACAGTTCGACGACGTTTGCAGCAGCATGAACTATCAGCTCGGAGACCATAGCTGCGGCTACACTTGCCGCTGCATCACAGACACGAGCGCCTGCGATGGTGTACTCAACGACGAACATGGGTGTACGAATGACAAAACATTTTTCGGATGAATACAGGTTCTGTTGGCGACATCGTGGTGAACGCACATTGGAAGCGTGTATTCGTCATCGCCATACTGGCGTACCACCCAGCGTGATGGTATGGAGGGCCATTGGTTGCACGTCTCGGTCACCTGTTGTTCGCATTGACGGCATTTTGAACAGTGGACATTACATTTCAGATGTGTTACGTCCCGTGGCTCTACCCTTCACTAGATCCCTGCAATACCCCACATTTCAGCAGGATAATGCACGACCGCAGGTTGCAGGTCCTGTACGGGCCTTTCTTGATACAGAAAATGTTCGACTGCTGCCCTGGCCTGCACATTCTCCAGATCTCTCATGAATTGAAAACGTCTGGTCAATGGTGGCCGAGCAACTGGCTATTCACAACACGCCAGTCACTACTCTTGGTGAACTGTGGTGTCGTGTTGAAGCTGCATCGACAGCTGTACCTGTACACTCCATCCAAGCTCTGTTTGACTCAATGCCCAGGCGTATCAAGGCCGTTATTACGGCCAGAGGTGGTTGTTCTGGGTACTGATTTGTCAGGATCTATGGGCCCAAATTGCGTGAAAATGTAATCACATGTCAGTTCTAGTGTAATATATTTGTCCAATGAATACCCGTTTATCATCAGCATTTCTTCTTGGTGTAGGAATTTTAATGGCCAGTAGTGTACATCAGGGTCGGCGATCCAAACAGTTTATTGCCACACCATAATGAAATTCATACATCACCAACAGGGGGTGTCAGTCGTGGCTTCATAGTGTGGGGAGCCGTCCACTATGACTTCAAGTCACAATTGGTACTGATTGAGGGAACTCTGGCTTCACAACTGTACATCACGGGCATCCAGCATCCTTACGTGTTACGTCTCATGAGAGAGTATGTAACTTTTCAACAGGACAGTGCTCGCATACACATGGGACGTGTCACTACGAACAGTCTACGTGATGCTGAGGTACTCCTGCGACCACCAATATCTCCAGATCTCTCCCTGACAGAAGGTATGTCGGAAGAGATAAGGCGTCTACTCTGTCCAGTGCCAGTGTAGACGATATTGAAGACCAGTTACAAAAGTTGCGAGCCACGTTGCCTCAGAAGAAGGTACGACGGCCTTAAGATAGCTTTCGCAACTGAATCATTGCACGCATCCAGGACAGAGGGGGTGTAATGTCATATTGATAAGTGATTTAACGCTAGCGAGTTCTTTCTAATTTGACTCGATGTTGTAATCTCTCAAATAATATCACATACACTCTCAATCCGTGAATTTCCATTTCGTTCCTCTTTCCCTTCCGGGTGCTTCACTTTCTTTATCAGACAGGGTAAACACTTAAACGTAACAAAGGCTGTTCTAGGAGAACCCGGTTCTCAAGCGATTTCTAGAAATCCATCTCCAAAGTTTTACGAGCCCGTTGAATACCATACCAGAGCACCAGCCGTCAAACAGCAGCGTTAGCGTAACCGGCTAAGGCAGGAGCGGGCAAACGTTGCACGCGGCTCATGAGCGCACAGCGCTGCACGTGTGCTGCTCGCGTGCAGGCGTCGACAGGGGCAGTGGCGACAGCCGGCAGGTTGCGGCAGTGTAGTGCCAGGCTAAGCTGCGGACATTGATGCGTAGCGACCACTACGTAGTCAACGTTGTACTTCAAGAACCGGAAAATGCAGAGTGAAACAAGGAAACGGAGAAGTGGAGATTTGCTATCTTTTAAAAAGTAATGAGAGAATCATTTTTCCTTTGTGCAAAAACGTGAAAATTGAAAATGTTTAATATGTGGCAGTATTCTCGCTGGTCAGCGGAAGTTTAGTATTGAAGGCCATTATAACAAATTTCACAAGGACGAGTACAATTTATTGTCGGATTCCGAGCGGATGGGGAAATTGACTGAGCTTAAGAAGAGCGATCTGACGATACTAGATGAATCTGTCGTAGTTGCTGTGGTCACGAGAGATCTGCGACTTCCTTTCGTCATGTCTCTCATGTAACTGATTTAACATTTTATGGAGCACCGTTTTCAATTTCTCAGGACGACAACAATAATAGCCCAGCGGTACGAGCTTAATATAGCGAGAGCTGGAAAACCATTTGCTGAATTAGTAAGTGTCGGTTAAGAGCAAACATCAGTGATGAAAATTTAAGTAACTGCTTGCGTTTGTCTGTGTGTAGAAATTTTGTTCCACTCCACCTGTGATAATTAAATAAAACGTATCGTAGGTAATAGGTACTCTTTCAAAACACGATATCTTTCAAGCACTACTACTACTAATCTTATTCCCACATTCAACAAAGCAAGCTAGGAAACAAAACGCATTGCAGAGGAAGGAGCGGACAGAAGGTATGGTGGGGAGGGGAGGTAAGCGGGTGGCCAGCTTGCCCCCGTGTGCACGCAGAACACCTGTTAACTGCACGCGTGCAAGTGCACCGCACACGTGCAGGATTCCTGCCCGCCACTGGGCTAAGGCATTCACCTCAGCTAGACGAACAAATGCAGCCAGTGTGTAGCTGCCGACACCAGAGACCACCGTATAGCGCGCCGCTACGTGTGGGGAGTATAGGAGTTGTGCTGATTGATTATGGGGCTGCATCTTCCACTGTGACACCAGTGTAGTTTATCTTTCCTGACCTTAAACTGCACCCAAAAACGAAGTGCAACGCCGTGGCCTGGCTACTGGGACACACTGCCTACTCCATTTTTGAGTTACAACTCAGTGACGCCGTACAGCACACGGCCTACCTGTGGAAATGTCATCAACGACTGCAAAGTTCACCGCTGTACCGTGAACATTTTGCCAACATTTTATCGGTTGCGTTAGTGTACGGATATCAGACGACGCTTCCCTTACAGTAAATACTTTCGCTAGAAGTATCCTTTTTCTTTCTCTTTTCTCATTAGAGTTTTCCATTTTCTCTTAGTTTCTTACCTGATACACTTATTTCAATTTTTGTTTACATTTCGCAACTCATACTGATTTTTTAGAATTGTTACTAAAAGCTCTCTGTGAATAACTTGTCACACATTTCAGTTGTATTTATTTCTGTTCTTAAAGGATTTCGACTATGTGAAATATTGACCAGCTATTCACAATTACATTTTTCTGTTCATGTATTGTTGTAACGATGTTATGTTCATAAATAAAAAAATGCGCGCCCATCGGGCGCATAATTTTTAGTAGTCGGGATTGCGTTCGCGCTGTCCTGAAGTTTTTTTTTTTTTTTTTTTTTTTTTTTTTGGGAGGGGGGGCGGTAGATTAGAAACCAGCCGGTACTGGCTTCGAGTCTCATTATTTTTGTCCTAATCTGCACGACGGCTGCGGCTCTCATATCGCATTCAACAAGCTCGTAAAACTTTGAACCTCGACTTTTCGAAAACGCTGCTTCGTTTGTCTGGTATAGGTCACGAACTGCCGAGCCGGGCGGATTAGTCGCGTTTTTCTTTTGATCTTCATACAGCGTCTATGGTTCGCCCTCGTCCTGTGGGGTGTGACTGCAAAAGAGAGGAGAGTGATACTGCGTATGATTTAAGAACAGCGAATATAAAGAACGCAAGCGAGGACGTTAGACAAACTACGTTGCAAAGAGATGAGAGAACGATACCGACGCTGTTGTTAAGTTAGCGCCTACTGAGTTGATGACAGGCAACCGTTCTTTATACCTCCTTCTAACGATGTACTGTTGCTCCGTTCCTTCCTAACATGTTTCAATTTGTGTACCTACCTACGATGGTGCTTTGTTATTTATACCAAAATACGAACTGCCGTAAAACTTGGCAAAGAAAAACTTTATGGTTGAAATGACAGATTTTATCTGGATTGCACCTGGTACACAATAACTGAGGAAGACAAACTTCGGCTTGAAAACTTTGGTTGCAGTGCTAATTTATTACGCAAACTGTAAGGTACAAATTCTAAACCGCCACTTACATTCCGCGACCAGCACCTATTCGATACGCTTACTTTTCCTCATGATAGTCGGCGATTGTCTCAGTTGTGAGCAACACTTGAAAACTGTTACACATTTGACGTTCAAAATGTTCAAATGTGTGTGAAATTTTATGGTACTTAACTACTAAGGTCATCAGTCCCTAAGCTTACACACTACTTAACCTAAATTATCCTAAGAACAAACACACACACCCATGCCCGAGGGAGGACTCGAACCTCCGCCGGGACCAGCCGCACAGTCCATGACTGCAGCGCCTGAGACCGCTCGGCTAATCCCGCGCGGCCATTTGAGGTCTGTTAGTGTTGTGGTTGAGGATCATGGTCACATTCCACGCACACAAGCAACTTAATTCATTCAGCCCTATCTCAACATAAAACCAATCATTACTTAGGTGTTATATCCTGGCAGAACCGTCATTAACCCAATGTTGCGAACTAACGACCGGAAAAGTTCTCGTGACGTCAGTGAAAACCTGCTGAACACTTAGTGGATCAAGAGACAGCTGCAAAATTTCAGAAAAGTAAAGAAAAACTTCAGTGTAAAGGAATGATATTATCTGAATGAAATGGGATGGCACCTAACTATCATTGAGCAACTAGAAAACTTGTTGACGCAAGGTATATTTCAGCTTTTAATGTCTGGAAGCATTATTAATCCTTAATTAACATTATTAAGTACATACAAATACTGCATCATGGCCTATCAGTTGACATCTTCATTTGAACTTGGCATACGTTTCTTCTCCCTTACGTCGCCTGACTGTCTTCCGTCTGTAATAGTTAACTCGCCAAACCTGCGAAGTTCAATAGCAAATGGAAGTACATGTACTTAAAATTCTTTCAAACATTAAACAGGGGTAAAATATCTACAAAACAGTCTCTACAGTTACTCAACAATCAATTTCGCTTTTGCGAACTTCGCAAGTTTGGTGAGTTCATTTTTAAAGCGTGATAATTGCCTTCGTCACGAGACGTTTTCTAATCTATTCCAGTTGGGGTGACGAAGTATCCAAACTTAGAGAGCGCAGGAAGCTGTGCCTTCTTATCTTGGCAGGCCGCTTAATCCGGCAAAAAGCTGCCCAGCAACTTGGGATCCGGTTATCGGACGAGCACAGAATGAACGGCTATAATGTACGGAAAAGGGCGCTGCCGGCGGAGGAGCAACTCCGGACCGCTTGGCCGCCTAAAACGTGGCCGGGTTATTCGCCCTGAGTTGTGACGCGGATACAGTGCTCCGCGCTGCGTGACCGAACTGGATCCTGTGTGAGGATCTTATTTGGGCGACTCGCTCTCTTCATAAATCTTCATTAACGCGGATCCGTCATCCCCGTTTGTGTTATGCTGCAAAGCGGAACGGATAGCGTCTGGTCCGTAAGTGGGCTAAATTACACGAGTCCCGAACTGATGATTTTTCCTCGTTCTCGCCGTCTGGTGCTGACTGCAGGCATTAACCTCTTACGGTTGGGAGTTGCAGACATTCTGCGGAAATGAAACACCGATCCCGTGACAGTGCCTTGGAGAAGAGTTGTCTGGTAACTTCAACCGGTGGGTGACCATCGCTAACTCGATAACTCTACCTATTGCTTTTATCTACACCTACATCTGCATTCACACTCCGCAAGCCACCTGACGGTGTGTAGCGGAGGGTACCTTCAGTACCTCTATCAGTTCTCCCTTCTATTCCAGTCTCGTATTGTTCGTGGAAAGAAAGATTGTCGGTACGCCTCTGTGTGGGCTCTAATCTCTCTGATTTTATCCTCATGGTCTCTCCGCGAGATATACGTAGGAAGGAGCAATATACTGCTTGACTCCTCGATGAAGGTATGTTCTCGAAACTTCAACGAAAGCCCGTACCGAGCTACTGAGCGTATCTCTTGCAGAGTCTTCCACTGGAGTTTATCTATCATCTCCGTAATGCTTTCGCGATTACTAAATGATCCTGTATCCAAGCGCGCTGCCCTCCGTTGAATCTTCTCTATCTCTTCTGTCAACCCTATCTGCTACGGATCCCACGCCGGTGATTAGTATTCCAGCAGCGGGCGAACAAGTGTACTGTAACCTACTTCCTTTGTTTTCGGACTGCATTTCCTTAGGATTCTTCCAATGAATCTCAGTCTGGCATCTGCTTTACCGACGATTAATTTTATATGGTCATTTCATTTTAAATCACTCCTAATGCCTATTCCCAGATAATTTATGGAATTAACTGTTTCCAGTTGCCGACCTGCTATATTGTAGCTAAATGATAAAGGATCTTTCTTTCTATATATTTGCAGCACATTACACTTGTCTACATTGAGATTCAGTTGCCATTCCCTGCACCATGCGTCAATTCGTTGCAGATCCTCCTGCATTTCAGTACAATTTTCCATTCTCACAACCTCTGGATATACTACAGCATCGTCTGTGAAAAGCCTCAGTGAACTTCCGATGTTATCCACGTCATTTATATATATTGTGAATAGCAACGGTCCTACGACACTCCCCTGCGGCACACCTGAAATCACTCTTACTTCGGAAGACTTCTCTCCATTGAGAATGACGTGCTGCGTTCTGTTATCTAGGAACTCTTCAATCCAATCACAAAATTGGTCTGATAGTCCATATGCTCTTACTTTGTTCATTAAACGACTGTAGGGAACTGTATCAAACGCCTTGGGGAAGAAACACGGCGTCTACCTGGG
Organism: Schistocerca cancellata; assembly: GCF_023864275.1. NCBI lineage: Eukaryota > Metazoa > Arthropoda > Insecta > Orthoptera > Acrididae > Schistocerca > Schistocerca cancellata. Next base: position 549,833,149 of record NC_064633.1, read on the forward strand.
AACCCGTGTACATGGCCCTCTGAGTCTCGTGGACGAATAGCGCGAGCTGGGTTTCACACGATCGTCTTCTTAGAAACCCATGCTGATTTCTACAGAGTAGATTTCTAATCTCCAGAAAAGTCATTATACTCTAACATAATTATCACGCAACATGTAGCGTATCAGTAAACGTTAGCTTAGACATGGAGGTCGCGTAAAAATAAGATCACTTGCTTCGTGTCCCACTTCGGGCAGGAGGGAGAGTTTCAAACGCGCAATTACAACGTGTCTGTCTTCATGAGTTGCCGAAGCAGTGACGGAAATGATCATACACTCGCTTATGATGGTCTAATCAAAGAGGCATAAAAAGCAATTACCTCAGATATTTGTTATACACTTCCTGCAACACCTATTAGCTACTGTCTCAACAAGTTTTGGTTTCTGTGTACATGGTCACTGACCTTTTTTTCAATGTTGACCAATCCTGTACTAAACATCCTGTATATGGATGCATATATGAAGGTTAAGTAAAAGATAACATATGAAGTAAAAGGCAAAATAGGAGTTTTATAGTGCTTTAAATTTTACTAGCCACCCTTTACAGTCATATTGCGTGTTAGCGACATCTGTCAACGACATCTACATCCATACTCTGCAAACCATTGAGGAGTGCACGGCACACGGTACTTCTCATTATACCAGTTATCAGGGCTTCTTCCAGTTCCATTCGTGTATGCAGCGCGGTAAGAATAATTGTTTAAATGCCTCTGTGCGCGCTGCAATAAGTGTAATTTTGTACTCGCTGCCCCTACTGGAGCGACATGTAATGTGATGTACGAGTATTATGTTCACACATTTATAACTTAAGGCTCAGTCATGAAACTTCGCAAGTAGGCTTTCGTGGGATAGTTTGCGCCCATCTTCAAGCACATGGCACTTTAGTTTCCTCAGCATTTACGTGATACTCTTCGATGGGCCAAATAAACCTATCACAATTCGTGCAGCCCTTCTTTCGTATTCCTTCTATGTCGCCTGTTAGTCCTATTTGGTATGGGTCCCACACACTTGAACAACATCCTATGATGAGTCGCACGAATGTTTTGTATGTAGTCTCCTTGTCAATCGATTGCATTTCCCTAGTATTCCATCAACAAGCCAAAGTCTGTCACCTGATTTACCCACTACTGAGACTATGAGATCATTCCATTTCATATCCTTAAAAATGGTTACACTCAGGTATTTGTACAAGTTGACCGATTCAAGCTGTGCGTCATTGACATTATAGCCGTAGGATACCACGTTGTTTCGTTTTGTAAAGGGCACAATTTTAAATTTCTGAAGTTTTAAAGCATGCTGCCATTCTTAGCAGCACTTTTAAATCTTATAAACATGTGAGTGAATACTTTTACAGCTTCTTTCACATAGTACTTCATCAATCTTTTTGCAGATGATGCAGTTATCAGTAATGAAATATCCGAAAGAAGCTGCAAAAATATTCAGTTTTATTAAGGTATAAAACAATATTTGTGCAGTTTCTTTCAGACAATATTTCATCACCGACAAGTGCGTCTTGTGCAAAAAGTCTGCGGTTACTGTTAACATTGTCCGCAAGTTCATTAACATGAACGGCGAGAATTTCAACACATTTCCAGTGGCAAACCCGAAGTTGCTTCTACACCTGTCGATGACTCGCAATCCAGGATAACTTGTTGCATCCTCCCCATCAAAAAGTCCTCAGTCCAGTCACAAATTTCACTCGATACCCCATACGATCCTACTTTTGATAACAAGCGTACGTGCGGCGCCGTGTTAAATGCTTTTCGAAAATCGACGAAAATTGCATTACCTGACTGACTTTATCCATGACTTCACTACGTTACGTTGGAAAGGTGCTAGTTGGGTTTCACATGATCGAAGTTTTCAAAATCAGGGGCGGTAGGTATGCAGGTGGTCATTCTGTTCGGGATACCTCGTTACGTTTGAATTTAGAATAAAGAGTCTACAACAAATGAGTGTCAAGGATATTGGACGGTGGTTTGAGGATCATTTCTGCTTTACTTCTTATACGTGGGGAAGTTGAAAAATAAGTTTCCCCTGTCGACTGTGGTGAGAGTTGTGTATGAAAGGAAGAGAATGAGATACACTCCTGGAAATTGAAATAAGAACACCGTGAATTCATTGTCCCAGGAAGGGGAAACTTTATTGACACATTCCTGGGGTCAGATACATCACATGATCACACTGACAGAACCACAGGCACATAGACACAGGCAACAGAGCATGCACAATGTCGGCACTAGTACAGTGTATATCCACCTTTCGCAGCAATGCAGGCTGCTATTCTCCCATGGAGACGATCGTAGAGATGCTGCATGTAGTCCTGTGGAACGGCTTGCCATGCCATTTCCACCTGGCGCCTCAGTTGGACCAGCGTTCGTGCTGGACGTGCAGACCGCGTGAGACGACGCTTCATCCAGTCCCAAACATGCTCAATGGGGGACAGATCCGGAGATCTTGCTGGCCAGGGTAGTTGACTTACACCTTCTAGAGCACGTTGGGTGGCACGGGATACATGCGGACGTGCACTGTCCTGTTGGAACAGCAAGTTCCCTTGCCGGTCTAAGAATGGTAGAACGATGGGTTCGATGACGGTTTGCATGTACCGTGCACTATTCAGTGTCCCCTCGACGATCACCAGTGGTGTACGGCCAGTGTAGGAGATCGCTCCCCACACCATGATGCCGGGTGTTGGCCCTGTGTGCCTCGGTCGTATGCAGTCCTGATTGTGGCGCTCACCTGCACGGCGCCAAACACGCATACGACCATCATTGGCACCAAGGCAGAAGCGACTCTCATCGCTGAAGACGACACGTCTCCATTCGTCCCTCCATTCACGCCTGTCGCGACACCACTGGAGGCGGGCTGCACGATGTTGGGGCGTGAGCGGAAGACGGCCTAACGGTGTGCGGGACCGTAGCCCAACTTCATGGAGACGGTTGCGAATGGTCCTCGCCGATACCCCAGGAGCAACAGTGTCCCTAATTTGCTGGGAAGTGGCGGTGCGGTCCCCTACAGCACTGCGTAGGATCCTACGGTCTTGGCGTGCATCCGTGCGTCGCTGCGGTCCGGTCCCAGGTCGACGGGCACGTGCACCTTCCGCCGACCACTGGCGACAACATCGATGTACTGTGGAGACCTCACGCCCCACGTGTTGAGCAATTCGGCGGTACGTCCACCCGGCCTCCCGCATGCCCACTATACCCCCTCGCTCAAAGTCCGTCAACAGCACATACGGTTCACGTCCACGCTGTCGCGGCATGCTACCAGTGTTAAAGACTGCGATGGAGCTCCGTATGCCACGGCAAACTGGCTGACACTGACGGTGGCGGTGCACAAATGCTGCGCAGCTAGCGCCATTTGACGGCCAACACCGCGGTTCCTGGTGTGTCCGCTGTGCCGTGCGTGTGATCATTGCTTGTACAGCCCTCTCGCAGTGTCCGGAGCAAGTATGGTGGGTCTGACACACCGGTGTCAATGTGTTCTTTTTTCCATTTCCAGGAGTGTACGTTTGTCATACCGCTTGATAAGCTTCAAAAAGCCTTCCAGGAAAAAATCAGGGCGTTGCATACGGAAGAAGAGTTGATCGGCTTGTTTGACGTCAGCATTGGTGCCAAAGAGCCTTCCGCCAAGAGTCTTCTTCAAATCAGGAAACAGGTGGAAGTCACTTGGTGCGAGATCCGGACTGTATGCCGGATGGTGCAGGCGCTCCCAACCAAGAGTTACAATATACTGTAGTTCTGCGTTGCCGTCGCCGTGTGTGGTCTCGCATTGTCATCCAACAGCAGGACGCCAGATCTGAGAAGGCCGGGCCGCCTTTTCCGAATCACCTCCTTCAATTTCGACAGAGTGGCGCAGTACCGCGCAGCATTGATGGTTGCATCCTCCAGAAAGTTCAGCAGCAAAACTCTTTTGGCGCCCCAGAAAACGGTGAGTAGCACTTTACCTGCAGACGGAGTGCTTTTGAACTTCTTTCGGACGGGTGGTGACGGATGTTTCCACTCCACGGAAGCGGCCTTCGATTCGGACTTGTAATGGTGGTCCCGCGTTTCATCCCCCGTCACAATCCGAAACAGAAGGTCGTGGCCAGATTCACGGTAACGCACGAGCTGTTCCAGGCTGACCGCCATGCGTTGTTCCACGTATGTCGGGGTCAGATGGCGGGGCACCCATCGTGCTGACACCTCCCTGTATCGAAGAATGTCGTGGATGATTTTGTGAGCTCGCTCATGTCCGATTGCAAGTTCTGCCGCTACCCCGTCGATGGTGATACGCCGGTTCGCTTTAATCATGTCATCCACCTTCCTGGCATTTGCATCTGTAGTGGCCGTGCGTGTCCGTCCAGGTCTCGGTATGTCCTGCACTTGCTGACGTCCGTCACTGAATTGCTGGCACCATCTCCGCACCACTTGCCTCGACATCACACCTGACCTATACGCCTCATCAAGGCGGTTATGAATTTCTGTGCCTGATGCTCCAAGTGCCCATTCATAGTGGATAACAGCTCTCACTTCCGCCTTTGACCACGACTCCGAAACGCACCTTCTCTCCATAGCTCCGGGAAAAGACTGAGCGGCTGGCCTCCGCTTTGCGCAGGCACTGCGACAGCTCCATCTGCTTGATCGCGGTCGACCTCTACCCAGTGGTGTATCGGTGTCTTGCACGTGCGCGTTCACCTGCCGTGTCGTCTTTCGCCCATATCACACAACTCTACCCACAGTCGACAGGGGAAACTTATTTTCCAACTCGCCCTCGTAGATGGGTGAGCCCTGGGCTTTCCTCCAACCACTCGACATAGTTGTTGTATTCGGTATATCATATTGAAAACAGACGCTAACTAAGCCACGAAGTCAGTATAAAAGCGGATAACTGTTCGATTTGGGTCTTAAGATACTTTCTGTTATAGGTATTTTAGCCGACACTAATATTTATCATGTTCAGTCACATTAACGTGAACACCTGTGAAAAGCCTGAGGAACCACCTTTTGCAGCGCTGACCGCTGCAAGACGTCCAGGACACAGACAATGAGGTTCTGAAAGGTACCAACAGCGATGTGAAGTCATGCCGACTCCATAGCCGTGGTTAAGATGCGCTAACTTTCTCGGTTAAGGATCCGTGGCGCAAACAGCCCGATAGAGGTGCTCCCAGAGACTCTCGTCTGGGCGACTTGGTTTGAATCCTGGGAGTTAAAGTCTGGGGTGTACGCTAAGCTAATCCTGGTCTTCTTTGAACCACGCACGTAGAAGCGAGCTGTGTGACGTGTTGCGTTCTCCTACTGGTAGATTGAATCGTTTCGAGGAAAAATAAATTGCATGACGGAGTGTACATTCTCCCTATGGAAGCTGCATGTTGTGTTGATCAATTGTGGCTTACAGAATGATGAGATCATCCAGAGAGTACCATGAGAAACTTCCCCAGACTAAAGCGCTCCCTCGTGTGCTTGATTGCAGACGTTTCACGCCGTACACGCCAACGGCCATCTGTCCAATGGAGCATAAAACGTGATTCACCTGAAAAGGCAACCTGCCAACACTCACTGGACACCTAGGTGTGGTATTGGCGTGCAAATTCCATCGTTCGACGCCGATGAACAGCAGTCACCAGGGGTGGATGAACCAAGCACCTGATGTGGAGAAACACATACAGCAACGTTCACTGAACGATCATTGAGGAGATATTGTTGGTAGCCCCTTGGTTGATCTCGGGTGTAAGTCGCTCAACAGTTGCACGCCTACTCTCCTCTACACACATCCGCATCCCTGCCATCTACAGCCCGTGGCGCAGCGCAGCTGCCTCGGCGCTGGTTTCAGATAGCCCACTTTGCCACTCGTGGTATACTTTAACAACGGCGGCACGCAAACAGTTTACAGACTTAGCCGTTTCGGAACTGTTTGCTCTATTGTCCCGAAATCCAGCGATGATGCTGTCTTGGACGTCAGATAAATCACACGGTTTCCGCATTACAACGATTGGTTCAAATTCCTCTGAGCACTATGGGACTTAGTATCTGAGTTCATTAGTCCCCTAGACTTAGAACTACTTAAACCTAAGGACATCACACACATCCATGCCCGAGGCAGGATTCGAACCTGCGACCGTAGCAGCAGTGTGGTTCCGGACTGAAGTGCCTAGACCCGCTCTGCCACAACGGCCGGCTACAACGATTGCACTGTTTTCCTTGTCACCCAACACGCTTTATAAACTCTGTACTGCTAGTGATGACGTCTGCCGCCTCTGAGAGGTTATTGCTCCTTTATGTCAAATATAGGCGGCGGTCACATTAATCACATTAATGGGACTGGGCCCTTTTCACTGAGGTGAGAAAAGTCATGTGATAGCGATATGCAAATGTACAGATCGCGATAGCATCGCGTACACAAGGTGTAAAAGCACAGTGCTTTGGCGTAGCTGTCATTTCTACTCAGGTGACTCAAGTGAAAAGGTAGCCGACGTGATTATGGCCGCACGATGGCAATTAACAGAACCTGAAAGTGAAATGGTAGTTGGAGCTAGATGCTTGGGGCAATCCATTTCAGAAGTCGTTGGGGAATTCAACATTCAGAGATCTACAGCGAAAAGAGTGTGCCGAGAATACCAAATTTCAGTCTTTACCTACAACCACGGACAACGCACTGGCCAGTAACTCTCACTTAACGACCGAGAGCAGCGGCGTTGGCGTTGAGTCGTCAGTGCTAACAGACAAGCAACAATGCGTGAAATAAGCGTAGAAATGAATGTGGGGCCTACGACGAAGGTATCCATTAGAACAGTGCGATGAAATGGTTCAAATGGCTCTGAGCACTATGGGACTTAACTTCTGGGGTCATCAGTCCCCTAGAACTTACAACTACTTGAACCTAACTAACCTAATGACATCACACACATCCGTTCTCGAGGCAGAATTCGAACGTGCGACCGTAGCGGTCGCGCGGTTCCAGACTGTAGCACCTAGAACCGCTCGGCCACTCCGGCCGACAACAATGCGGTGAAATACGGTATTTGAAGCATCCCCTTAGAAAAATTATACAGGACTGCGCTTAAACTGACACAGAATATTTTTAGCGCAACGCAATCTGACTTTCAAAAATCCCTACAAAAGAATGGCCCTGACTAACATTAACCTATACCTTTCACAAATCACTTACCTCACAAAAATCTTCATTACTCGAACTACTCTTACAATACAGCGAGCGCCACTACTGCCAGCTAAATAAAAGATTCAAACTACTGAAGGCACTAACTACTGATAGGCATAGTTAGCAAATGAAAGATTTTAATAGAGAACAAACAATGTATTTACCTTAATAATCATAATATATATATATATAGCAATTCATGCCATCCAGTATTACAAATTTCAAGTCTCCGCCATTTCTCTCCCCACATCCACCACTGCTGGCGGCTCACCTCCAACTGCGCAACGCTACGCGCTGTTCACATCCAGCTGCCGCTGCCCAACACTACAATGGCAGACAACAATGCAAAAAACTAGCCACAGACTGCACACAACACAGCCAGTGATTTTCATACCGAGCGCTACGTAACGTTGCTGATAAGAAAACATAAACAGCCTACTTACATATTCATGGCAGCAGACGACCGACACGAGTGCCAGAATATCTTCTGCAGCGCCTCTCCTGGGTTCGAGGCCATGGCGTTGGACCCTACGCGGCTGGAAAGCCGTGGCCTGGCCTACTGCATCCAGATTTCAGTTGGTAAGAGCTAATGGTAGGGTTGGAGTGTGGCGCAGACCCCGGAAAACCGTCGACCCAAATTATCAGCAAGGCACCGTGGAAGCTGGCGATGACTCCATGACGGTGTGGGCTGTGTTTTCACGGAACGACGTGGATCCTCTGCTCCGACTGAACCTTCTGGAAACCATTTGCCAATTTTAATGGATGACAATGCGCCATATCACCGGACCACATTTGTTCGCGATTGGTTCGTGAACATTCTGGACAGTTCGAGCGAATGATTTGGTCAAGCAGATCGCCCTACACGAATCTCATCGAACATTTATGGGACATAATCGAGAGGTCAGTTCGTGCACGCACTCCTGCACCGGCAACAATTTCGCAATTATGGACGGCTGAAGAGGATGCATGGCTCAGTATTTCTGCAGGGATTTCCGGCGACTTGTCGGGTCCACGCCACGTAGATTTGTTGCACTACGGCAGGAAAAAGGGCGTCCGACAAGACAGTAGAAGATATCCCGTGACTTTCGGAAACTGAATATACAGGGTGATTCAAAAAGAATACCACAACTTTAAAAACGTGTATTTAATGAAAGAAACATAATATAACCTTCTGTTATACATCATTACAAAGAGTATTTAAAAAGGTTTTTTTTTCACTCAAAAACAAGTTCAGAGATGTTCAATATGGTCCCCTCCAGACACTCGAGCAATATCAACCCGATACTCCAACTCGTTCCACACTCTCTGTAGCGTATCAGGCGTAACAGTTTGGATAGCTGCTGTTATTTCTCGTATCAAATCATCAATGGTGGCTGGGAGAGGTGGCCGAAACACCATATCCCTAACATACCCCCATGAGAAAAAATCGCAGGGGGTAAGATGAGGGCTTCTTGGAGGCCAGTGATGAAGTGCTCTGTCACGGGCTGCCTGGCGGCCGATCCATCGCCTCGGGTAGTTGACGTTCAGGTAGTTACGGACAGATAAGTGCCAACCTTTTTCGTAGGACTCTCCATACAGTTGATTGTGGAATTTGCAGCTCTCTGCTAGCTCTGCGAGTCGATTTTCCTGGGCTGCGAACAAATGCTTGCTGGATGCGTGCTACATTTTCATCACTCGTTCTCGGCCGTCCAGAACTTTTCCCTTTGCACAAACACCCATTCTCTGTAAACTGTTTATACCAACGTTTAATACACCACCTATCAGGAGGTTTAACACCATACTTCGTTCGAAATGCACGCTGAACAACTGTCGTCGATTCACTTCTGCCGTACTCAATAACACAAAAAGCTTTCTGTTGAGCGGTCGCCATATTAGCATCAACTGACGCTGACGCCTAGTCAACAGCGCCTCAAGCGAACAAATGTACCACTAAATGAAACTTTATAGCTCCCTTAATTCGCCGACAGATAGTGCTTAGCTCTGCCTTTTGTCGTTGCAGAGTTTTAAATTCCTAAAGTTGTGGTATTCTATTTGAATCATCCTGTATATCGTTCATCTTTGCAGCGGTGCGATGGTTAAATATGGTAAAACGAAATATACCTCCTCCAGCATTAATTTATGCATGTGAAACAAATGCATAAGTCAATAAAGGTGGAAAAGCTCGCCGTAGATATTGATGAGGAAAAAAATAAATAGGAGAAAAATCGAAGGCTTCGCTAAAACTACAAAGGCGGCTTGCAAATAGCCTCAGTTTGTGAATTATTGCTTCGCAGTCGTGGAGAGGTTCTGTCTGTGTGTGTGTGTAGCCACCTGTTAGCTGGCGGATGGTGGTTTACGGCGAGGTCAGAGCGCTGAGCGCGGACCGGCCGTTAGTCGCCGTTACTCCGGCGCTCTGAATGAACTCGCGCACCGAGGCGGGCGTGCTGTATGCACGGCGCGCTCCGCCCGTGACTCCGTTCTCGGCCGTACGTCACGCCACGTCACGGCCGCCGGCCGGTTGGCCTCTGTAGGCCGCGGCCGGCCCACATTTCACCGCCGCTCCCGTACCAGATGCGCTCAGTTCCGTGTTAGCGGCTGCGGGAGCCTCAAGAAGACGACTATTACGCGCAGAACTTATCGTACGATACGGAAGTGATTTTTCACTGACTTGCTGTGGTATCCTCTTCTGATCATCCTATTTCTCCTTTACTTGGTCGATTTAAAAAGACCTGAAGAGAGATCGATTGTCACCAAATACGGAGAAAACTGTTGTGACGGCCTCCGACACGCACAGTGCTGATACCGAAACGATCATCGATTGTCAACAACCTAGGCGTTGCTCTCCGCCATAAATACACTACGGGCGATTACAATTGCTACACCACGTAGATGACGTGCTACGGACGCGAAATTTAACCCACAGGAAGAAGGTGCTGTAATATGCAAATGATTAGCTTTTCAGAGCATTCACACAAGGTTGGCGCCAGTGGCGACACCTACAACGTGCTGACGTGAGGAAAGTTTCCAACCGATTTCTCATACACAAACAGCAGTTGACCGGCGTTACCTGGTGAAACGTTGTCGTGATGCCTCGTGTAAGGAGGAGAAATGCGTACCATCACGTTTCCGACTTTGATGGAATCGGTGGGTTCAGGAGGGTAATACGGAACGCCATACTGGATCCCTACGGCCTCATATCACTAGCATCTTATCCCCAGGCATCTTATCCCCATGGCTGTAACGGATCGTGCAGCCACGTCTCGATCCCTGAGTCAACAGATGGGGACGTTTGCAAGACAATAACCATCTGCACGAACAGTTCGGCGTCGTTTGCAGCAGCATGGACTATCAGTTCGGAGACCATGGCTGCGGTTACCCTGGACGCTGCATCACAGACAGGAGCGCCTACGATGGTGTACTCAACGACGAACCTGGGTGCACGAATGGTAAAACGTCAGTTTTTCGGATGAATCCAGGTTCTGTTTACAGCATCATTTTGGTCGCATCCGTGTTTGGCGACATCGCGGTGAACGCACATTGGATGCGTGTATTCGTCATCGCCATACTGGCGTATCACCCGGCGTGATGGTATGGGGTGCCACTGGTTACACGTCTCGGTCACCTCTCGTTCGCATTGACGGCACTTTGAACAGTGGACGTTACATTTCAGATGTGTTACGACCCGTGGGTCTACCCTTCATTCGATCCCTCCGAAGCCCTACATTTCAGCAGGATAATGCACTGCCGCATGTTGCAGGTCCTGTACGTGCCTTTGTGGATACAGAAAATGTTCGACTGCTGCCCTGGCCAGCACATTCTCCAGATCTCTCACCAATTGAAAACGTCTGGTCAATGGTGGCTGAGCAACTGGCTCAGTCACTACTCTTGATGAACTGTGGTATCGTGTTGAAGCTGTATGTGCAGCTGTATTTGTACACGCCTCCAAGCTCTGTTCGACTCAATGTCGAGGCGTATCAAGGCCGTTATTACGGCTAGAGGTGGTTGTTCTGGGTACTGATTTCTCAGGATCTATGCACCCAAATTGCGTGAAAATGTAATCACATGTCAGTTGTAGTATAATACATTTGTCCAATGAATACCCGTTTATCATCTGCATTTCTTCTTGGTGTAGCAAATTTAATGGTCAGTAGTGTAATTTATTTGAGGACCGGTTTCGTAGCGTAGAAGCCACATCATCAGCTCTTCTGCAGAATACGATGAAAGCAGAAGGCACTTAAAGTTGCTGTTTGGCTTTTGACTTGCATTCTTGTGGGTGAGGCATCCGATGGGTGTGTGAGAACCTGGAGGAGGGAGTTTTGGCGTGCAACTGCTTCAGGCAGGAGCGAATGTGATTGGCTCTTCTGTGCTGACTACGTTGGTGCGATTAAATGTTATTGTGAGTTCTTTTGTCTGGGAGCTGTGTCTCCCGTCTGTCTTGTGGTGGCACGAAGGGCACAAAGGGCAGAGCTCAGGTGGCGAGCCACGCAGAGATAGGCAGTTTCTTTCGGATTCTGACATGGAAGGAGTTCAATTCTGATCCGCATCCTGTGGAAAGGAGTCTTGAGCATTATGACTCGCTGGTCCCGGCGGAGGTTCGAGTCCTCCCTCGGGCATGGGTATGTGTGTTTGTCCTTAGGATAATTTAGGTTAGGTAGTGTGTAAGCTTAGGGACTGATGACCTTAGCAGTTAAGTCCCATAACATTTCACACACATTTTAACATTTTTTGAACATTATGAGTCGGCGTTATCCGACTATCAGTACCAATGGTTCGCGAAGGCGTAATGGGGTAGCAGCCTATCTGCACGCGCTATGCGGGAACGGAAGGAGGGAGCGACTTGCAGCAGCATTTTGTCGCCTGGAGCCGCAATCACAGAACCAGTTGAGATGAGAACAGCGTGCAGTGCGAAGTTACGAGTGAGCAAAGAGGGTTTGGGTGGCTGGATTTCAGGACAGGCGACGTCGGGGATGGATTAACAGTAATCCGAGCTCGTGTGCACCATAGAACATGGGCGAGGAGTTAATGATATTTTGACTTTCTCCTCTTGTATTGTTTTAACAATAACTGAAGTAATTCGTGTAGTGGAGCAATGAGAAAGATAATTCTATTTATTTGCGTAGTCATAACCAGTACGGTCTTTCCTTTATAGATTTTAAATAAATGTTGTAAGTAGGCTGTTTATGTTTTCTTTATGTAAGTAGGCTGTTTATGTTTTCTTATTGGCAACGTTACGTAGCGCTCTATATGAAAATCACTGGCTGTGCTGTGTGCAGTCTGTGGCCAGTTTGCATTGTTGTCAGCCATTGTAGTGTTGGGCAGCTGGATGTGAACAGCGCGTAGCGTTGCACAGTTGGAAGTGAGCCACCAGCAGTGGTGGATGTGGGGAGAGAGATGGCGGAGTTTTGTAATTTGTCATGAACTGCTATATATATTATGACTATTAAGGTAAATACATTGTTTGTTCTCTATTAAAATCTTTCATTTGCTAACTATGCCTATCAGTAGTTAGTGCCTTCAGTAGTTTGAATCTTTTATTTAGCTGGCAGTAGTGGCGCTCGCTGTATTTCAGTAGTTCCAGTAACGAAGATTTTTGGTGAGGTAAGTGATTTGTGAAAGGTAGAGGTTAATGTTAGTCAGGGCCATTCTTTTGTAGGGATTTTTGATAGTCAGATTGCGTTGCGCTAAAAATATTGTGTGTCATTTTAAGCACAGTCTTGTATAAATAATTCAAAGGGGACGTTTCATAATGTTTGGTTAAGTGTTGTTCATCAGCGATGCTATACAACTTCTTACGTTAGAAAGTTCAGTCTACCTTTCCATTTGAGGCGCATTTGGCACTTGCGGCGCCACTGTTTTTCTTGTGTTTAGTAGAGTAACCATTTTCACAATTGTTCTCCGCGACTCCACCACCATAACTTTGCTACGGCTATTTCCTTAATTATTCATGGCTCATCGAGTAAGGAGCTAGTGGTATGTGTTGTGTCTAGACAAAACAGCCTAGACACAAGGCGAGGAAACCGAAAGGGCACGCGTCAACTCACGCCGACTGGCGTGAAGTCTGGAACAGGATACTTAATGAAGGCTATAAAGAAAAGTACGTAGCTGCGGTTATACTTAACTTTAATCCATCATTTGTATACAGCATTCTTGATGATACAAGTGAAACTCTCTTTAGAAATGGTTAATGGCGCCTTGCTAGGTCGTAGCCATGGACTTAGCTGAAGGCTATTCTAACTGTCTCTCGGCAAATGAGAGAAAGGCTTCGTCAGTGTAGTCGCTAGCAATGTCGTCGTACAACTGGGGCGAGTGCTAGTACGTCTCTCTAGACCTGCCGTGTGGTGGCGCTCGGTCTGCAATTACTGACAGTGGCGACACGCGGGTCCGACATGTACTAATGGACCGCGGCCGATTTAAAGCTACCTCCTAGCAAGTGTGGTGTCTGGCGGTGACACCACAGTATGTCCTCGTGCGTGGGAGATTTGTAACCACCAGGTCCATGGGGGCTACCTGTAGCTCTAGAGCCAGGGAGTCGGGGAACAATACGATCTGTGCTTCGTGCCAGCCCAAGGGAGACTTGCAGTATGGCTCGTCCGTTGTGAAGCCCCATGATCAACAGTGTGCGCTCAGCAATGTCCACTGAGCGATGTGCACTGAACGATGTTCTCCGAAACAGTCTTCCGTGCACCGGCGCTGTACCTTCACGTCAGATTTGGCACAGATCGCCGCCTATCCTGCCTTACAGTGCTGACAAAGCTCCAAACCTGCACGTTCTGTGAAGACACATGGGCGCCCAACTCTTGGTGGGGTATTTGTGGTTTCACCGTTCTCCGATCACTTTCCCCTCAGGGGCACGCGAATAACTGAGCAGCCTCGTCGTTTCCCAGATTCTCGTTCCCAGGCAGCTGGTCGTAACAGTCTGCCCTCTGTCAAAGTCACGCGTGTCAGCGGTGTCTGCGATCCGTGTCGACGTTAGGAAGACATCCCATTCGCTTTTGCTCGGCTTACAAACTTCCCTCACCATGTCACGTGACCGCACGTCCAGCAAACGGCATTTAGTCTCACGGCGGGCTGAAGTCATGATGTTTTGACTCGCCACTGTATAGTTCTATGCTTCCTCTGTAACGTCTAGAAGTGTGCCTCTCTTTCCAGTCATGTACTCTTGTTCGACTCTCCGTGACCCCATGAAATAAAGTACGCCGATTTCTTCTGTGATACGTACATGCAGACTGAAACGACGAATGACCATTTTGTACCGAGACCGGGATATGAACGCAGGTCTCCTGCTCACTAGGTACATGCGCTAGACACTACGCCACCCTGGCACACTGGCTTTGCACAACTGCACGAACTACCCTAGCTCGCATCCCTCCTCAGTCCAAATCCGATTCGCGCCTCGGCCCACCTGGCATTCCCCCTAAACTCAAAGTGAGCAGCAGACCTGGGTTCATATTCCAGCCTCGGTACGAAATGTTCATTCGTAGTTTCAGTCTGCACATCTACATCACAGATGTTTGAGACTTGAAAAGCTCTCTGGAACCATACAGCTTCATTTAATTTCTTACGTCTTGTATTATCTCCCGAAGACTTTCCAGGTCGGAATCCATTACTTCTGTGGTGCTATCGACCTATCTCGTCCTTTGCCGCCCTCTTCCCTTATGCTTTCGATCTTCCCCAGCATTAACGTCTTTTCCAGCAAAACGTGTCATCTGACGATGTGTCCAGAGTACGTCAGTTTGTGTTTCAATATCAGACTTTACAAGGAGAAATCTGGTTTTATTTGCTCTAATACTGACCTATTTGTTCTCTTTGCGGTCCATGGAACTGTACGGAGTTTCCTCCAAAGGCACAGTTCAGAGGAGTATAGTCTGCGCTTTTCAGCCTTTCTTATGGTCCACTTATAACATGTGTATATCACAACTGGAAAGACCGTGGTCCTTACCATATGGATCCCTGTTATTAAAGTTACGTCTCTATTCTTAAAACATTCTCAATGTTGGACGTTTCCTTTCTATTGAGTAAGAAGCGTGTCTCGATTTGATCGCTGCCATGAAGTGATAGATGTAGCTGCCATGTTTTCGTTTTTTGACATTCGGCATTAGGCCAGCCTTTTCACTTACTTTCGCCTCCAGTAAGAGGGTCTGCAGTTCTTCTTCACTTTCTGCCATCATGATGATATCACCTGCATGTCTAAGTTTATTTTTATTTTTCTCAGCTACATTGATTCCTCATAATGTGACCTGCACGCAGACTGAAAAAATAAGGGATGTTGTACTCAGGCTGTTAAAAAAAATATTCCATGTTTTAAGAGATGATACTATGGGCCATAGATGAAAACAATCGACTAAACATAGGCTTTAAAATCCATATTTTAAGGGCTATGAGCACTTGCTCAGTGGAAGAGATGTGTTGCATTTTAGAGCACATGTTTACTGTTCTTTTTTTCTTGTTTTGGTCCATACTTCCATTTCTCAGAATATGGAATAGTTTTTCTTAACGCCCTGTATTAGACAGGTCCTTGATAGTGACACTAATGCAACTGTATTGATACTCTGCTTATGGTGTACGCAGAGAAGTGGGGGAATGCAGTGGCTTGTAAATGGCAGTGCACGTTCTTCTCCTGTTTTTGCTTAAGCATCATCATCTTGGACAGTTTCCAGCCACTGGCTGGGTCTGTCGGGAACACAAGCCTCTCCATCGTGTTCTGTCTTTCCACCATTCCCCCTCTTCCACCTTCGTCCAGTTCTCTCCTCTTCTCATCACACATTCCTTCACTCCCTTCACCCATCTATCCCTTGGTCTTCCTCTGGGACTCTTCCCCTCCAGTTGCAGATCAAACATCCTCTTTGGAATTCTTCCCTCATCCATTCTCTTCATGTGTCCATACCACTGCAGTCTTGATTTTTCTATCCTGTCCTGTACTGGTTCCTCCTTTAGTCTTTCCCTCACATACTCATTTCGCAATCTGTCTCGTCTTGTTACACCCAACCTGCTCCTCTGGAACTTCATTTCACTAGCCTGTATTCTACTTTTGTCGCTTTTGTGCATTACCCATGTCTCACTTCCGTATGCCAATATGGGGACAAAGTAGGTTCGGTATATAATTCCCTTGGATTTCTGTGGCACCTCCTTGCTCCAAATGAGCCCCCTAATTCATTTGTAGAACTGCCCTGCTTTTCTGCACCTTTTTGCTTAAGCAGCGGCCATAAAAGGGAAATCGCGGGATTGGTTTTCCAGATCGCTTTTAAAATCCGTAATAAGTTCGTAAGCTTCCCACGATTCGGTCCGTGCTGGGAGCTGTCGACACGGAATCGAAAGCATTCGTGTCGGTCGTGCCAGGCACGAGAACGAGTTCCGCAGCAGAATGGGAAGCTTTCAGCGTAGCAGCGAAGGATAAACGGTGGTTTCTGCGCCGCCGCCGGACTGTGAAATACGGGAAGCACTCCGAGATAAACGGGAGTGGCTGGTGGCTGGTGGCTCGTTAGCGGCAGGTGCCGGGGGCTCTGCCGGCTGGCGCGCGGGGTCGGCTGCAGTCGCTCGCATCCTGAGGCTGGTGGTGGCACGTGGTGGTAGGAGGGCAGCGTCACAAAGGGGCGCTGCACTGTGGGGTCCCGTGAGGGGCGTACCTCACGGGTGAGGGGCAGTCACTGAGAGAGACATGAGCATCCACTTCGTAGGCTGCAGTGGCCGAGCGGTTCTAGGCGCTTCAGTCCGCTACGGTCGCAGGTTCGAATCCTGCCCCGGGCACGGATGTGTGTGATGTCCTTAGGTTAGTTAGGTTTCAGTAGTTCTAAGTTCTAGGGGACTGATGACCTCAGATGTTAAGTCCCACAGTGCTCAGAACCATCTGAACCACTTTTTGGTGGCTTCAGTTGAAGCGGGGATTCGTGAGAACAGGCGGTTCACAATAACAGGTCTCTCAAACGAATTTCCTGATGTGTCGAGATCAGTGCTTTACAACATTGTTTGTGAACACCTAAACCGTGCTCCCGTTGGGTCCCTAAACTCCTAACAGAGGACCACAAAAACCAAGGATTTGAGAGTGCGATGAAGTTCTTGGCTCGTTATCAGGAAGAAGGTGACGGCTCCTTGAGTCAGATCGTTACTGGAGACGAAATATGTTTCGCACATCACGCCCGAATCGAAGCAACAGAGCATGGAATGCAGACGCACACACTCGCCTGTAAAGGTGAAGGCCAAACAGACTCTGTCCCAGCGCAAAATCATGGTGTCTGTGTTTTGGAATAGGCTTGGTGTTTTGTTGGTCGGCTTAATGCAACGAGGAACCACTATCAGTGCAGAAGCATACTGCCAAACGCTGAGAAAGCTACGCAGAGTGACTCAAAACAAAAGACGTGGCATGCTGACAAAGGGAATTGTCTTTCTCCATGACAATGCAAGACCTCACACGGCAGGTCAGACCTGCGATTTATTGGAGAGTTTTGGCTGGGAAGTTCTAGACCACCCACCCTACGGTGCTGATCTTGCGTCGAGCGATTACCATCTGTTTCTCTACCTCAAACAACACCTCAGTGGCAACCGTTACAATGATGACGACGACGTGAAAACGGTAGTGAACTCTTGGTTATCGGAACAGGCGGCAAGTTTTTATGAAGAGGGTATTTTAAAATTGGTATGATATGTGTTTCAACAAACTTGGCAACTATGTCAAAAAAAATAGAGTGAAATATGTACTTTTTGAAAATAAATTTACTTTTTTTGAAATTATCTTTAGTTGTGTACTTGTGTTCAAACGGACCTTACTTACAAAACATGCCTCGTATATTCGGATTCTACACACTAAAATACAAACTAACTATTGTATCACTTCCCAGATGCAAACTGACTGTTGATTACTGTAGAGGCGAAGGTGTGAATTTCAGACAGGCACAACTGTCGGCAGTTCCTAATGGATACGGGGCATTGGATGCTGTTGATTGTGACCAGTTCTTAACGTGAGAACGTAAATCCCGACGACAACATTCGTGTTATTGAGAGGTATAGGCTACGTACCGCTACTGGATTTCTGCCTATCTGTATTCTGTTTCATATTGGATGACTCTCATCACTAACTTGCACACATGAAGTTTCATGTAGCGCATAATCCATTTGACAACGTTCTCTGTGTTGGGTATAAGATAAATCGTCGAGAAATGTAAGGGACATTGCAGCCAATAGCGCCAATTGAAGTATGCATACTTATTATCAAATGTAGGCAGAACAATGAATTTCCTGCATTCACTGTACTTTATTGTTAACATAATAGTTCTTATTTCGTGACCATTTACACCGACACAAAAAAATCGCAACACCAAAAATAATTGTTGTTGTTGTTGTTGTTGTCTTCAGTCCTGAGACTGGTTTGATGCAGCTCTCCATGCTACTCTATCCTGTACAAGCTTCTTCATCTCCCAGTACCTACTGCAACCTACATCCTTCTGAATCTGCTTAGTGTATTCATCTCTTGGTCTCCCTCTACGATTTTTACCCTCCACGCTGCCCTCCAATACTAA
Organism: Schistocerca cancellata; assembly: GCF_023864275.1. Classification (NCBI taxonomy): domain Eukaryota; kingdom Metazoa; phylum Arthropoda; class Insecta; order Orthoptera; family Acrididae; genus Schistocerca; species Schistocerca cancellata. The sequence goes on from NC_064633.1 coordinate 549,851,811, forward strand.
ATTGGTGATCCCTTGATGCCTCAGAACGTGTCCTACCAACCGATCCCTTCTTCTGGTCAAGTTGTGCCACAAACTTCTCTTCTCCCCAATCCTATTCAATACTTCCTCATTAGTTATGTGATGTAACCATCAAATTTTCAGCATTCTTCTGTAGCACCACATTTCAAAAGCTTCTATTCTCTTCTTGTCCAAACTATTTACCGTCCATGTTTCACTTCCATACATGGCTACACTCCATACAAATACTTTCAGAAATGACTTCCTGACACTTAAATCTATACTCGATGTTAACAAATTTCTCTTCTTCAGAAATCTTTCCTTGCCATTGCCAGTCTACATTTTATATCCTCTCTACTTCGACCATCATCAGTTATTTTGCTCCCCAAATAGCAAAACTCCTTGACTACTTTAAGTGTCTCATTTCCTAATCTAATACCCTCAGCATCACCCGACTTAAAATAATTAGCGTTGAGTAATGAAATTTCGGGTATACATTTGTCTAGTTAACATACTTATAGTTCAGCGATTAACACTGCAAGATCACCGAGCGAGATAAGCCACTGCAAATGCGTAATGGTGGTACATTAACAACAGTTGTAACCGCCAGAATGTTGAATGCAGGCATGCAAACGTGCATGCATTGTGTTGTACAGGTGCCGGCTGTCAGTTTGTGGGGTGGAGTTAGAGACCTGTTGCCATTGGTCAGCGAATACGCGATGGCTAATGCTGGTTGTGAATGACGTATCATGATGTCCCATATGTGCTCGGTTGGAGACAGATATGGTGATCGAGCAGACCGCAATCTGTAGAGCGCGTTGGGTTACAACAGCGGTATGTGGGCGAGCGTTATACTGCTGGAAAGCGCCTCCTCTAATGCTGTTCATGGAAGGCAGAACGACAGGTCGCGTCGCCAGATTGACGAATAAATTTTCAGTCAGGGTGCGTGGGATAACAATGAGACTGATGCTGCTGTCATACGAAATCGCATCCCAGACCGTAACTCCGGGTGTAGGTCCAAAGCGTCTGGCAAGCAGACAGGGTGATTGCAGGCACTCAATTGGCTGTCTCCAAGCCAACACATGGTCAGCACTGGCACCGAGACAGAACCAGATTTCATCAAAAAACTAAACAGTCCCCCAATTTGCCCTCCAATGTGCTCTCGCTTGACACCACTGAAGTTGCAGACTGCGGTGGTTTGGCATCATTGGGATGCACGCTACAGGGCATTTGGCTCAGAGATGTCCTTGAAGTAAATGATTTGTAACAGTTCGCTGTTTTCACTGTAATGCCAACTGCAGCTCAGATTGCTGCTGCAGATAAAGTACGACGTGCCAGAGCCATGTGCCAAACACGATGGTCTTCCCCCTCGGTAATGTCACGTGGCCATCCGGAGTCCGTTCTTCTTCCGACCGTACATCCTTGTGACCACCGCTGTACAGAAATTATGTACAATGGCTAAATCCTGGCCTACCCTTTCCGCAGTATCGCAGAAGGAACATCGAGCATCTCGTAGCTTTATTACATGACCTCGTTCAAACTCAGTGAAGTGCTGATAATGACGTCTTTGTCGCATTAAAGACAGTCTTGACTAACATCAGCTGACCCCGTCCAATCTCAAAGGTAACTAACGCTCAAGACCGTTAGAGCGTGCATTCGTGTAAACCTGTTTACATCCTCCTAGTGGTGCTACCAGCGTCACTCTTATACTACTGGCTCGAAATCTGAACAGATATCTTTCGGATGTGAAAACCCTCCTACCAACTTTCGACTGTGTCGCACAACTCCTTCCTGCTGTTGCGATTTTTTTTCCTTCAGTGTGTTTTGTACCTTCAAAATTGTTCTACAGTCATGCTCACAAATTAAGGATAATTGCAGAATGTGGTGCCAGACAACATGGCGCTACACAAAACTGCCGCTAATACCATAGGCACATAGACAAGACAAACGACACCGATCTGTAAGTCCACGGTATTGGTGATAAGTTGAGAAAACCGTTCCGAAACACATGTGCTACAAAACGCCACTGTTTCCTGCGCATGCACCCTGACACCAGTATGGGATATGATCACCATGCACATGTACACAGGACGCACAACGTGTTGGCATACTCTGGATCAGGTGGTCGAGCAGCTGGTGGGTATAGCCTCCCATTCTTGCACCAGTGCCTGTCGGAGCTTCTGAAGTGTCCTAGGGGTTTGAAGACGTGCAGCGATACGTCGACCGAGACCATCCCAGACGTGCTCGATGGGGTTTAGGTCTGAAGAACAGGCAGGCCACTCCACTCGCCTGATATCTTCTGTTTCAAGGTACTCCTCCACGATGGCAGGTCGGTGGGGCCGTCGTTATCATCCATGAGGAGGAAGGTGGGACCCACTGCACCCCTGAAAAGGCGGACATGGTACAAAATGATGTCCCGATACACCTGACCTGTTACAGTTTCTCTGTCAAAGACATGCAGGGGTGTACGTGCACCAATCATAATCCCACCCCAGAGCATCAAACCACGACCTCCATACAGGTCCCTTTCAAGGACATTAAGGGATTGGTATCTGGTTCTTGGTTCACGCCAGATGAAAACCTGGCGAGAATCACTGTTCAGACTATACCTGGACTCGTCCGTCAACATAACCTGGGACCACTGTTCCAATGACCATGTACTGTGTTCTTGACAACAGGCTTTAAGGGCTCTCCTGTGAGCAGGGGTCAGTTGAATGCACCTTGCAGGTCTCCAGGCGAATAAACCACGTCTGGTCAGTCATCTGTAGACAGTGTGTCTGGAGACAACTGTTCCAGTGGCTGGGGTAAGGTTCCAAGCAAGGCTACCTGCAATACACAGTGGCCGTCTGCGGGCGCTGGTGGTGAGATATCACTCTTCTTGTGGTGTTGTACACTGTGGACGTCCCGTACTGTAGCGCCTGCACACGTTTCCTGTCTGCTGGAATCGTTTCCATAATCTTGAGATCACACTTTGTGGCACACGGAAGGCCCGTGCTACGACCTGCTGTGTTTGACCAGCCTCCAGTCGCCCTAGTATTCTACCCCTCATAACGTCATAAATATGTGTTCTTTGAGCCATTTTCAACACACAGTCACCATTAGCACGCCTGAAAACGTCTGCACACTTCTCGCTGCACCGTACTCTGACATGCACCAACACACCTCTGCGTATGTGGACTGCTGCCAGCGCCACCGTGCGACGACCGCAGGTCAAATGCACCACATGGTCATACCCCGAAGTGATTTAAACCCGCACACCACCCACCAGAGCGTTGTTTCACCATGTATCAGCATTATCTTTAATTTATGAGCATGAGTGTATATAAACTATAGAATTCCCTATGTATTTTCAGTAGTTGTACTGTTTCGATTTCCACTACTTTTCGTTGGAAGATATTTGGATATCATTTATCAAGCAAAAAATCCTTTTCAAAGTGGTAAGAGATACTACAGTTTTAGAATCACGTAATTAATTTGCCGTTGAGTACGCTAGTTCGCGTTTGTAGCCGTGTCCCAGCACTTCATTCCTTTCGCAACGTCTGATTCAAACACCAGCAGAGTCGAAGAGAGGTTGTGTGATCGGCCGCTTGTAATGACTGGGAAATGAAACGGTACTCATTCCCGCCTCGGTGGTCCCGCCTGCCATTACCGAGTAACTGCGCTCTTTTTATGCCTTTCGTAATTCAGGGCTTACATTGCGGCCAGCCGCTCCTAGTAATTATTCTAAACGGCTTCCGCAGTTTAATGCTTCAGTTTCTCTGAGTAAATACGTATTACGTCAAGTTCAAGTTCAACGATAAAACCACAGTCCATTTCGTACTCAGTGAATGACTATGTTATTACCTCTCAGCTTTATAGGACATGAAACGGGATGATTATTTTTTCCGCGCACAATTTGACACTAGTTATGCTTACAAAGAGTCGTCGCATCGAGAGAGAAAAAAACTCACGATGTGGAGTGTAGAAAAGTCAAGACTACTGCTTTCTGCAGGTAAAAGAAGTAACATGGAACAAGCTGATGTCTAGTTCTAAAAATAAAAAAAAAAATTAGCAAGGAACTGTAATCTCTCGAGTGGTACGAAAATTGAAATCGCTTTTTTTGTTGCAAAAATTAGTCAAGCTTGAACAATAGTTTCAACTGCAAGCTCATATTTTTGGTGTTATTCCAAAACTCACACATTCCACTCAGAGTTTCAGAGTAAACGAAGTACGCTGCGGAACCAAAAAGAGCTGCTATACTTAATATTTACACCAATGACCAGCGTTTTCTTACAGACACATCTAGCCGTACACACGCTGTGTCAGGTTGGTAATTCCACATCTGTGCTGATGAAATCTAAGGGGCCGGCCGGGGTGGCCGAGCGGTTCTGGGCGCTACAGTCTGAAACCGTGCGACCGCTACGGTCGCAGGTTCGAATCCTGCCTCGGGCATGGATGTGTGTGATGTCCTTAGGTTAGTTAGGTTTAAGTAGTTCTAAGTTCTAGGGGACTGATGACCTTAGAAGTTAAGTCCCATAGTGCTCAGAGCCATTTGAACCATTTTTTTTTTGAAATAGTAGTGAAGTAGTAGCTTGGAAGTGAATATTTTTCAGTCTGCGAAATGTGTGAATTCGTACTCGTTGCCCGACTCCAACAACGAGTTGCAAATGTACTGTTCTATATCCACGTCTTCGCTAATACATAGAGCTGTATTACTGTAGTAAAGGCAAGGCAAAGATCAGCGGTAGGAAAAGCTATGGAAGACAACCAGCGCACCTAGGGGAGCAAAATCAACAGCTGAGAAAACAGCTACTGCTGTGTCAATGTATTTCCCCACTGACTAGAATGGTAGTGCAGTGTGGTATACAGGGTGTTTCAAAAATACTTTTACAAACTTTGGGGCAGGTTCTTTACACCAAAACAAGAGAAAAAGTGCATATAAACATGTGTGCGAAAATCCTTTGTTTTCGAGTAATTAATGAAAGTTTACAGTTTAGGTGATTGGACCTAATCAACACACAAACTCATAATAAAAGCTATAAATATCCGCCTCTTGCTTCTAAACAGGTATGCACTCGTCGAATAATGGACTATAGCACCCTTTCAAATTCTCCCTAACGGTTTAGAATGGTTGCGCAGGCTTCCACGACGCGTCCATTAAGATTTCCAGCACCCAGGTGGACTCTGCTGCATAGACCACTTATTTAAGGTTCCCCCAAGATTCGAAGGATTGAGGTCAAGGTACTGCGCAGTCCATGGAACTGATCATCCACTACCTATCCATCCCTCATGGTAGATGCCACCCAGAGTTTCTCGAGCACTGAGACTGAAATGCGCTGGAGCTCCATGACACATACACCATATGTTTCTTCTTATTTGCAGGGACATATCTTCTACTAGGTTTTGAAAAGTGTTGTGACAAAACGGATAGGGAGCAGTCCTGTCTGATACCTTTCGATGTGCAATACTTCTTCTTACAGCTGCGAGGATGATCACTGTAGAGCCTTCTGATAAGTGATATGAAGTGAGATGGGATATGAAACTCTGCAAGCACCTGCCACAACTTTTACCAGACAACACAGTCAAAGGTTTTCCTATAACAAGGAAGGAGATGAAAATAGAAACACACAGCTCTCACAGTTTCTCAATTATTTGTCGTATGTTGAATATCAGTTTACGAGTTCCTTTTCCTTCAACAAAACTTTCTTGTTCTGTGGATATGTGAGGCTGAATGTACGACTTCAAACGCTCGTTCAGGATAAGCAAAATTTTACTTTTATGGGATATGAGAGCGTTAGTTCCTTAGTTGGAACTATTCCTAAGTGACTCTTGCGTAGGGCAATGAAGAGAGACTTCAACCAGTCTTTTGGCCACTCCCCAATTTCCTGTCTTCTTTTACACAATGAATACAACACAAAAACACCTTCCTGCCCCACTTCTTTAATTAACTCCCCAGGTATATCGTCTAGACCAGGGCATTTATGATGCTGAATTGTGTTCTCATTTCATTGTGTCAGATCATAGGCTCTAATATACAATAACACACACTCACACACACACACACACACACACACACACACACACACACACATATATATATATATATATATATATATATATATATATATAAGCAGAATGTTTGTGTGTGTGTCCAGATTCTACTCCCAGATCCCTGGATCGATTTGTACCAAATTTGGCACAAAACCAGCAGGCCTCATAAGTATCATTACTGAAGGTTTATAATCTCCTAGCTCCCAATAGGAGCAGTTGCTGGCGTATAGTCTGCCTACATGACAGGCATATTGTGTCGGAGCAGTATATATCAGGGGCAAGAAATGGTTTTTCAGTCCTTGATTGACAAGCATACTGTGTTGGAGTAGCACTGGACTGCTTCATCGACCTGCTTTTCATGGCAGCCTGTATGTCAGGGTCAAATAAACGATTTTCAATCGCCTGATATGTCGTTAACCCTGCATGACAGGTGTGTTGTGAAAGTAGTATCGGCCTGACTGATTGAACTGTATTGCAGGGGTACACATGGCGATGAGCATGACTGGGGACAGGTTGATACAGATGAAGGAGGGGATAGACAGGGCAAAGGCGACGAGAAAATGGGCAGAGAGAGGGAAGAAGGGAAGGCGCGTGAAACAGATCAAAGGTGTAGAGGGGTAATCGGCAGTGGAAAAGAAAGAGGGGAGGTGGAGACGACATGAGAGAGGGAGAGGAGAATACAATCAGAGGGAGGGTGTAAGAAGATGTGGTCAGGGAGAGAGGGTGAAGGAAATGAACAAAGAGAGCTGGTGGAGGAGATGAGGAGAAGAGGGAGTGGGGAGAAGGAGATGGACAAACAGAGGTTGCAGGATGAGGTGGACAGACAGAGGGATGTCGTGGACGCAGAGAGAGGTAGGATATATATAGGTGTATATACATGAATATCAAACGATATTCAAGAAGAAGGGTACATTAAGATTTAACGCCCAGTTGATGTCGCGATGATTAGCGATGGAGCATACACTTGGATTTAGAGATTTAGGGTAATTACAAAAAAATAATATGGACATCAAGATGAGGATTTGAACCGCCATCCTCTCAGGATATAAGTCCCGTGTCTTGCCACTGGTACATCGCATTAAGTATTCAGGAACAGCCCGTGTATTCTGGGAGACTGCTACTTCTGCTGCTGGTTAGTGGAACACCACACTCAGCTAAGATAGCGAAGACAAATTTCACAACGAAATAAATATTTTCCTCTGACATCACTCTATGTTAAATAGGCGAAATTTTATCCTTAACGACGTATCTTGTCCTACAGTCAAAATTTTGCTCTTTATGGCATCAAAAAATATTTCCTACAGTGGGAAGATAACATTATTCATGGGTAACTATCAATAACATCAGGTGCCTGTATTTGGTTTGTTTATATTTCTGTTTTCGGGATGTAAAATTACACGACGCGGCAAAACTTCAGTACGAGGCAGATAAAGTAACGTAAAATATGAACTACTCGGTGGAAATGAATGAAAGTAAGTGAAAACGTTGCCAGGGGTCTCCGTGCACAGAAAGCTGGGCGTCGCATGGCGTGAGCTCGGCGTTACCATAGCGCCAGAATGGACTGGCCCCATAACACGAGGTAGTTGAATGAACGGGAAAAGACAGTGTACGCCAATCAGCAAGCAGCTACGATGCACTACGGTGGTGGTCTTCGGCACGGAGACAACATCTGGATGACTTCACAAGGGGAAGAAGCATTGGGAAGATGGAAGAAGGGCGAAGTGAGAGGACTGTGGACTAAGAGTCTTGTACTGCTTACAACATTGTTTCGCGTGCATGGGGAGCGTTTCAAAGCACAGTGACTGCTGCCCGAGGGAGAGGAGGTGGTCGTCCAAGGTCGATTATAGCGGCAATTGCCGCTACATTGTGCAACAGGCAAGATGGGATCCGCGTCAATAGTCGAGTGAAATTGCAACCATATTTAATTGGCACGTAATCTCACGCTCCACCTGGCACGGCGGCTGCACGGACGTGGTCTCTATGCTCGACGACCAGTTCATTGTGTTGCGTTGATACCCGCACCTCAGCGGCACATTTCAAATGGTTCAAATGGCTCTTAGCACTATGGAAGTTAACATCTGAGGTCATCAGTTCCCTAGACTTAGAACTACGTAAACCTAACTGTATATTGAGCAAGCAGTAAAGGAAACAAAAGAAAAATTCGGAGTAGGTATTAAAATCCATGGAGAAGAAATAAAAACTTTGAGGTTCGCCGATGACATTGTAATTCTATCAGAGACAGCAAAGGACTTGGAAGAGCAGTTGAACGGAATGGATGGTGTCTTGAAGGGAGGATATAAGATGAACATCAACAAAATCAAAACGAGGGTAATGGAATGTAGTCGAATTAAGTCGGGTGATGTTGAGCGTATTAGATTAGGAAATGAGACACTTAAATTAGTAAAGGAGTTTTGCTATTTGGGGAGCAAAATAACTGATGATGGTCGAAGTAGAGAGGATATAAAATGTAGACTGGCAATGGCAAGGAAAGCGTTTCTGAAGAAGAGAAATTTGCTAACATCGAGTATAGATTTAAGTGTCAGGAAATCGTTTCTGAAAGTATTTGTATGGAGTGTAGCCATGTATGGAAGTGAAACATGGACGGTAAATAGTTTGGACAAGAAGAGAATAGAAGCTTTCGAAATGTGGTGCTACAGAAGAATGCTGAAGATTAGATGGGTAGACCACATAACTAATGAGGAAGTATTGAATAGGATTGGGGAGAAGAGAAGTTTGTGGCACAACTTGACCAGAAGAAGGGATCGGTTCGTAGGACATGTTCTGAGGCGTCAAGGGATCACCAATTTAGTATTGGAGGGCAGCGTGGAGGGTAAAAATCGTAGGGGGAGACCAAGAGATGAATACACTAAGCAGATTCAGAAGGATGTAGGTTGCAGTAGGTACTGGGAGACGAAGAATCTTGCACAAGATAGAGTAGCATGGAGAGCTGCATCAAACCAGTCTCAGGACTGAAGACCACAACAACAACAACAACGAACCTAACTAACCTAATGACATCACACACATCGATGCCCGAGGCAGGATTCGAACCTGCGACCGTAGCAAAAGCGCGGTTCCGGACCGAAGCGCCTATAACTGCTTGGCCACAGCGGCCGGCTGGCGTTACAGTCTGCGATGGCGAAGAGCACAGGGACGGGACCGATGAGGAGTGTGGTCGTGTGCTATGCTCGGATGAGGGCAAATTCAGTCTGAATGGTGAGTCTCGGCGTATCCTCATATGGCGAGAAGTGGGATTAGGTAATGTACCCAGGAACATTATATTTGTTTTTGTGTTCCAGGTGTTAAAGACGTGGGAAGGCGTAAAGATGCATGGGTGTACTGACCACCAGATCTTTAAACACGGTATAGCCATCAGTCAGTATTATAGTGACACTGTACTCCTTCCTCATGTGAGTCTTTTCGGGGTGTATTCGGCCCTGACTAAATTTTTGTGGATGACAGTGCGCGATCGCATCGAACAGCGCAGACGGGGAAGCTCTTGGAACGAGAGGATATTTGGCTGATGGAGTGTCCCGCCCGTTTCCCCGACTTAAATTCCATCGAGCAAGTGTCGGAGGCGTTATGGAGACTTACTGCAGCACGCCCGCATCCACCAACGACCATCGAGCAGTTCTCAACCGAACTGATGGAGAACCGGGACGCCCTACCTTAAGAACTTACCAACTTCGTAGTCGGTGTGGGAGCACTTTGCAGGGCATGAATCACCGTCAGAGATGATCATACACCGCCTTTGGTAACATTCAGGGGACCATTACAAAGCATAATGACGTCAGTATAATTATTATCTTCCATTAAAAGTGTCCTTTCTGATCGTCTCAGTGCTTATTTCTTTCAGTTACTTTCTGTACTAACTGTAATAGTCTTTCTACATTAAAGAGTCAAAGAAACTGGTACACCTGCCAATTGTCGTGCAGAACACACGTGAGGACGCAGAAGTGCCGCAGCGTTCGTGGCATGGACTATACTAATGCCTGAGGTAGTGATGGAGGGAATTGACACCATTAAGGGGCTCCGGAAAGGCTCAAAATCATGAAAAGTTCAATTTTTACTTTTTTGCGTTTTCTGAATCTGCAGACTATTACCTTTTAATAGATATATAATTTATTCAATTCCGAAGACTACAACTATTTTTAAATTTTTTTTGAAATGTGTTCTACATGGCGTGACCCACTGTGGTGCTGTTAAACTGCTGTCAAATGGTGTTATTATTAACGTCCGTGTTCATCAGGTACATTTTAGTGATGTGAGATAAGGTATGTGTTGTGGCTAACCTGTGATGGTTCAATATATATCGCTGGTGTGATTGTCGATTGTTTCATGTTTATTTACTCTGTCGTTATCTCGAAAATATTCGTAATTAATTCTGTTTCTTGAGTCTCTGTTTTGTTGAAGTATAATAATGAGTAAAAGTAAAGTTGCTGTTGCGACTTTCAATGATGGCAACATTGTAAGGTGCAAGGTATTTAGAAATATGGGAATGGTACGAGCGATGCTTGCTTTAGACAAGGAACGCCTTCGGGCTGCAGACAGGGCTGTAAAGAGTGTAGAAATACAAGCAAGAGTAAACAGGAGGAGGAACAAGAGGAAGCTGGAGGAGGAGTTTGCAGAGGATGAAGATAATCCATCCTATGGACCTGGAATGCACTAAAAAGTTAATCCAATCTTTGTCGCTCGATTCCCAAAACTTTTATTTTCTCATACTAATTACGTGTTTTCTAAGGATCTTCCAAACATATTTGTTTCAAACTTTCAGTAAATGTTACACAGTACCTTCTGCATAATTTAACACAGCCTTTTTCCAAAAAACTGAATATATAAATAAAAAATTGCAAAAAAATGTTGTGAATTTTCATTACAATTGAAAAAAAATCATCTTTAATAACTGAACTAAAATTTTGTAAAATCCCTGTGTTAAGTTGTAGCCCATATTCCAATAAATAAACTGTAAAAAGTTCAACTTCCTACCTCAAATACTTTGTGAGGAAAGATGTAATTTATAAGCGTTATTTTAACATTGCAAGTATAGGGCGTTCCGGAGCCCCTTAATCCTGCAGGTCTGTCCGTAAATCCATAAGAGAACGAGGCGATGGAGATTCTGAACAGCATGTCGCAAGGCATTCCAGATACGCTGAATAATGTTCACGTCTGGTGAGTATGGTGGCCATCGGTAGTGGTTAAACTCACAAGAGCGTTCCTGGAACCACTCTGCAGCAATTCTGGACTTGTGGGGTGTCGCATTGTTCTGTTGGAATTGCCCAAGTCCGTCGGAATGCATGATGGACACGAATGCAGGTGATCAAGACAGGATGATTACGAAAGTGTCACCTGTCAGACTTGTATCTGTATCAGGGGCCCCATATCACTCCAACTGCACATGCCCCACAGCTTTACAGAGCCTCCACCAGCTTGAACAGTCCCCTGCTGAGACATGCAGGGTCCATGAGTTCACGAGATTGTCTCCATACTGGCACACGTCAATCCCCTCGATACAATTTGAAACGAGACTCGTCCGACCAGACCACATGTTTCCAGTCACGAACAGTCCAGTGTCAGTGTCGACGCCACCATGCGAGGCGTGAAGCTTTGTGTCGTGCAGTCATCGGGGGTCCACGAGTGGGTCTTCGGCTCCGGAAGCGCATATCGATGATGCCTCGTTGAATGGTTCGCACGCTGACACATATTGATGGCCCACAACTGAAATCTGCAACAGTTTGCGGACGGGTTGCACTTCTGTCAAGTTGAACGATTCCCTTCGGTCGTCGTTGGTCCCGTTCTAGCACCACCTTTCTCCGGCCGCAGCGATGTCGGAGATTTGATGTTTTACTGGATTCCTGATATTCACGTTAGACTCGTGAAAAGGTGCCACGGGAAAATCCCCACTTCATCGCTACCTCGCAGACGCTGTGTCCCATCGCTCGTGCGCCGACTGTAACACCACGTTCGAACTCACTTAAATCTTGATAACCTGCCACTGTAGCAGCAACTACTAGATCTAATAACTGCGCCAGACACTTGTCTTATATAGGCGTTACTGCCCGCAGCGCCGTATTCTGCCAGTTTATATATCTCTGTATTTTAATACGCATGCCTGTAGCAGTTTCTTTGGCGCTTCAGTGTACGTATGGTCCATGTTTTAACGGAGCTATGTTACTTGGCGGTGACACATCATGAGGAAGTTACTTTCATTCATAGGTTTTGCAAATCAGTGTAAATTGCTTGAGTCACAGTTAGCATGCGCGATTTTTTGCATACTGGGGCACTGAAAATTCTGCAAGGACAGTTATGTTGACAGCCCGCATCTCGTGGTCGTGCGGTAGCGTTCTCGCTTCCCACGCCCGGGTTCCCGGGTTCGATTCCCGGTGGGGTCAGGGATTTTCTCTGCCTCGTGATGGCTGGGTGTTGTGTGCTGTCCTTAGGTTAGTTAGGTTTAAGTAGTTCTAAGTTCTAGGGGACTGATGACCATAGATGTTAAGTCCCATAGTGCTCAGAGCCATTTGAACCAGTTATGTTGACGTTAAACGACAGTAAGGAGAAAAATTCGCATGTTTGAATTTCACTGAGTTTACCAGAATGATGCATTACATTCAGCCTGTCGTAATACGTACATTTTTTTAAATAAAAAGGGTATTTGTCGATAGTAATTACATACCGAAATCCGTGTTTGCCGTATAAACGAGAACACAAAGTGAGTGCAGCCTGGATTTCGGTATTAAAAACGAACTACTGCTTTCACGGTGGCGAGAATTGAAATGCGACCGTAGAATGCACGAAATAGGAAGGCCGAGACTGAAGCGAGAGCTCTCCGTGTCTGGCTTTTCCTCGACGGCGCTTCTGGGAAGGCAGCGAGGCTGTCGGCTTTTATCGGGCCGCTGAGTGGGGAGGTGGCGTGTGCCAGCGCCAGATTATCTTCACGCGCCGCCGAGCGCGTAATGGCCGCTGTCCACCGGCCCGCCCGTCACGGGCCGGGCGCGCATGCGCAAAGCGCCGCCACTGCTCAGTCCTGACGGCGGGCGACGCCGGCGCGGCGTCTGGCTGCAGTGGCGGAAGGCCGCCACGGCGCGACGCGATTGGACCGCTGACGATACACACCGCGCATGATTTCAATACATTGAAACCGACATCGCGAGCAGCTGATCAGTGGCGCTATCTATTTGCAGGCAGGAAAACTGTTCAATTCGTCCAACAGCATTCTCAGTAACGGTTTCTGTATGACAATGGTGAGTTGTTATGCAGCGATTGGTTGTACCGAAAGATATGTGCAACGAGGTAATATTTAGTACTACAAGTAAAATTGTTTTAAAATTCAAAATACAAAAATGGCTACATACCAGAACCCAGGTAGACAGAGAAAGTTATGTTGAAGAAAGAAACAAAGCCAAACAGATAATTGCAGCATCCAAGAAGAAATCGTGGGAAGACTTTGGAAACAGGTTGGAGACTATGGGTCAAGCTGCTGGAAAACCATTCTGGAGTGTAATTAGCAGTCTTCGAAAGGGGGGTAAGAAGGAAAGGACAAGTATTTTGGACAGGTCAGGAAAACTGCTGGTGAATCCTGTGGATGCCTTGGGCAGATGGAGGGAACATTTTGAAAAGTTGCTCAATGTAGGTTAAAATGCGATCAGCAATGTTTCAGATTTCGAGGTAGAATGGGATAGGAATGATGATGGAAATAGGATCACATTTGAGGAAGTGGAAAAAATGGTCAATAGATTGCAGTGCAATAAAGCGGCTGGGGTGGATGAAATTAAGTCGGAACTCATCAAATACAGTGGAAAGTCAGGTCTTAAATGGCTACACAGGATAATTGAAATGGCCTGGGGGTCGGGACAGGTTCCATCAGACTGGACAAAAGCAGTAATCACACCAATCTTTAAACATGGAAACAGAAAAGATTGTAGCAACTACAGAGGTATCTCTTTAATCAGCGTTTTGGGTAAAATCTTCTCAGGTATTGTTGAAAGGAAAGTGCGAGTATTAGTTGAGGACCAATTGGATGAAAATCAGTGTGGGTTTAGGCCTCTTAGAGGTTGTCAGGACCAGATCTTTAGCTTACGGCAAATAATGGAGAAGTGTTATGAGTGGAACAGGGAATTGTATCTATGCTTTATAGATCTAGAAAAGGCATATGTCCGGGTTCCTAGGAGGAAGTTATTGTCTGTTCTACAAGATTATGGAATAGGACGCAAACTTTTGCAAGCAATTAAAGGTCTTTACATGGATAATCAGGCAGCAGTTAGAGTTGACGGTAAATTGAGTTCATGGTTCAGAGCAGTTTCAGGGGTAAGACAAGGCTGCAACCTGTCTCCACCGTTGTTCATATTATTTATGGATCATATGTTGAAAACAATAGACTGGCTGGGTGAGATTAAGATATGTGAACACAAAATAAGCAGTCTTGCATATGCGGATGACTTAGTTGTGATGGCACATTCGATTGAAAGTTTGCAAAGTAATATTTCAGAGCTAGATCAGAAATGTAAGGACTATGGTATGAAGATTAGCATCTCCAAAACGAAAGTAATGTCAGTGGGAAAGAAATATAAACGGATTGAGTGCCAAATAGGAGGAACAAAGTTAGAACAGGTGGACGGTTTCAAGTACTTAGGATGCATATTCTCACAGGATGGCAACATAGTGAAAGAACTGGAAGCGAGGTGTAGCAAAGCTAATGCAGTGAGCGCCCAGCTACGATCTACTCTCTTCTGCAAGAAGGAAGTCAGTACCAAGACTAAGTTATCTGTGCACCGTTCAATCTTCCGACCAACTTTGTTGTATGGGAGCGAAAGCTGGGTGGATTCAGGTTACGTTATCAACAAGGTTGAGGTTACGGATATGAAAGTAGCTAGAATGATTGCAGGTACTAGTAGATGGGAACAATGGCAGGAGGGTGTCCACAATGAGGAAATCAAAGAAAAACTGGGAATGAACTCTATAGATGTAGTAGTCAGGGCGAACAGGCTTAGATGGTGGGGTCATGTTACACGCATGGGAGAAGCAAGGTTACCCAAGAGACTCATGGATTCAGCAGTAGAGGGTAGGAGGAGTCGGGGCAGACCGAGGAGAAGGTACCTGGATTCGGTTAAGAATGATTTTGAAGTAATAGGTTTAACATCAGAAGAGGCACCAATGTTAGCACTGAATAGGGGATCATGGAGGAACTGTATAAGGGGGGCTATGCTCCAGACTGAACGCTGAAAGGCATAATCAGTCTTAAATGATGATGATGATGATGATTCAAAATACATTTTTCCATGTTTTTAAGTCAGTGAATTTACAGGTTGAATCTAAGGACTGATATCGTTACGAAGCAAATGTTTATTTCACTGTATTTATTAGTGTTTAAAAATACGATTTGAACGCTAAGGCCCATTATGTAAGGAGCAGCCAATTGGAATCGAGACAGATGGGAAAAATTAAGTAAAATGTTGATTTACTACTCAACGGCCCGGCGTACAGAAGACTATCTAGTGACCCCACAGAAAGGATCAAACGCAAGACGCTTGCACTGTTGAAAAAAAAGAGTTCGTTGTCGGAAGATTTACGTAAGAATCTTCATCCTGGTGCTGCCGTTCCACCGAGGTTGTATGGTCTGCCTAAGTTGCATAAGGAAGGGGTTCCTCTACGCCCTATTGTTAGTAATTTGTGCACCCACTTATAACCTGGCAAAGTATTTATCATCTGTTCTCAGTCCATTTGTTGGCAAGTGTGAACAACATATCTCCAGTTCGGTGGATTTTATTCGACGATTGGGATCTTTGAAGTTGAGTCCTTCAGATCTGTTAGTGAGTTTTTATGTGGTATCCCTTTTTACAAGAGTTCTTCTGGAAGAGTCCCTTAGTTGGATCGGTGAAAAACTGGATGAAGAGCTGGTGAAGCTTTGTCGTCATGAGCTGACATCCACGTATTTTTTATTTACCGCAAATATTTTTTACAGAATGACGGAGTGGTAGGGGTAGTCCTTTATCACCCATAGTCGCCAATTTATTTATGGAGGACTTCGAGGATATGGCACTGAGGACTTCAGCTTTGCAACCAACGTGCTTCTGGAGATATGTGGATGACACCTTTTTCGTCTGGCCGCATGGACGTGATGCTCCTAATAGATTTTTGGACCACTTCAACTGTCTTTATCCCCGCATCAAATTTTCTATGGAGGTGAAAATGATGGGATGCTTCCACTTTTAGACGTTATGGTTTACAAAAAACCAGATGGTATTTTGGGACACAGAGTTCACCGAAAGCCGACGCACACATATTGGTATCTGCATCCTAAGAGTTGTCATCCACCACACCAATGCAGTGGCGTCCTTAGGACTTTGGTACGGAGAGCATATGCCATTTCGTAAGCGGATAGCTTAACCTAAGAACTTGCCCATTTGATGGCTGTTTTTAAGGAAAATGGATACTCCGAGAAGCAGATTCGTCGGGCTATGGAGTTTCGACCATCGCCGGAGGTGCATGAGGGGGACCATAGATCGGTGGCTTTCTTCCTTATGCTGGAGGCATATCGTTTAAGATTGGACGAATCTTAAGGAATTTTAACATTAAGAGTGCCTTCTGTCCACCTACGATTAGCGGACTACTAGGCTCTGTGAAAGATGATTTGGGACTTAGGAAACCCGGTGTGTACAAAATTCCGTGTCAGTGTGGGAAAGCTTACGTTGGCCGTTCGATTCGCACAGTGCATGAAAGGTGTGTGGAAAAATCGCCGTCACACGAGGCTACAACAGCCGGAAAAAACGGCAGTAGCAGAACACTGCTTAAATGAGGGACACAGTGTGAAATATGATAAAACTGTGGTAGTTGCCAACATTTCCGGTTTTTGGAACAGTGTCTATAAGGAGGCGATTGAAATTAGGTTGGCGGATAATTTAATCAACAGAGACAACGGGTTTCCTCTCAGCAAGACGTGGAATCCTGTATTGTCTCGCATCAAAATTGAACGTTCTTCGGTGCGTCCCTGAGTGCGATATATCGTTGCCAGCAGTGTTCCACTAAGGGCGGCGCCACCTCCCGGTCTTGGAGGGCAGCATCCATGATGGGCGACGCATGCGCCGTGTACTGAATGGTGGCCTATATAGCACGTCGATTTGCAGCCTGGCGTGGATCTCCGCCCCCCCCCCTACCTTTTACAAATCCCTCCAAATCCTTGAACGCCATGCTCTCCGCCTTGCCTATCTCATCCGTCTTCCCTCCCCCACGCGGATCCTCTACGATCTCATCCCCTTCCCCCACCTTCTCCTTTTCCTTGAAAGGATACGGATCCTGTACACCTCCCGTAAACTCGATCCTCCTCACCAGCTCATCTCCCGATCCTCTCCCACCCCCGCCCGCTGCCGCGCCTGTATTCCCACGTCCCACCCGGTCTCCATCTCTCCACCCTCCTACCCTCTCCCGAGGTGGCTTCCGCCAGCTCCCCCTCCCTGATGATGTCCTCCTCCCTTCCATTTACCCCTCCTATCAACTTTGATCCTCCCCCCCATTCCCTGTTTCCTTTTCTTTAGGCGCCCTCCCTCCCTTCTCTTTCCTTTTTCCCCCGTCCCCCATCCTCCACCCCTCTTCCCCCGGGCTCCCCCTCCCCCCTCCCTCCTCCCCCACTCTCCCCTGCCCATGGCATCTCTGCTCTCCCCTCTCCCTCTCCCTCTCCCCTTCCTCCTCCTCCTCTCTTGGCAGGTCCCCGGACTCGCACACGCTCTGTGAACATTCGCGCGCCGGAGACCATCGCCATCAGTGTCTCGTGTGTGTGCCTTCGTCTGTGTTTAGTGTTCTTTCGTCGTCACGCCTCCACTGTTCACGTGTTCCGTCGCAGCCGTTCGTGTTTTGTGCGCCGTGTCAACTAGTGTCAGTGATGTTTTTTCGTCAGGCGTGAACGGCTCCGTGTTTTTTTTGTTTTTTGGTGTCTACATTGTTATGCCCACCATTTTTGATTGTATTCTCTGTGTCCCCTCTATTTATTACTTCTTGTAAATCTCAAGGCTGAAGAGCGGCGTACTCAGCTGCTGACAGCCCGCCTTGTGTAAGGTCATAAAAATGACAATAAAGAAAAAAAAAAAAAAAACAGCCTGGCGTCAGTTCGCAGCGGGACTCATCAGCAGAAGCAGCATTTCCTGAAGATGGCGACCAGCTGGATCGCCGAAATATCGAGTCAAGTTAATTTTAGAATCCGGCAGCAAACCCGAAGAGAATTTCAAGACTTATTACGCCGGGAAAGCCTACGTAATCACATTAAGTAAAATGTTTATTATTTCAAAATTAATCACCATAGCTGTGCACGTCTTTGTCCTAAGTAAATAGACGGCCACGAATGTCTTTCTACGGGGCTGCAAAAATGTGGGAATCGCCTGGGAAGAGATCGAGGAGATAGGTAGGATGTGTGATGTCTTCCTCTCGAAATTTCATCAGCGCAGTCGAAACAACCTACCAATAAAATGCCCGCCCGTATGTTGCTAACTTTGTTTCGAGTACGCTGTAGAAGTTTCGCTGGGAAACTCTTACACGGCCTCCGTACAGTGCCGATCTCTCACCATGCGATTTCCATGTTTTTGGAGCCCTGTAGAAAGACTGGTGGTCGTTGATTTGCTTCGGACAAAGGGGTGCACGCCTTGGTACGATCACATTTCTGTAGCCATTCGCAAACATTTTTCCTTGAAAGCACTGACCGTCCTGTTCCACAGTAGGGTAAATATATTAACAGGTATGGCGAAGAAAAACTTTACTTCCTTTTTTCCATCTGTGCTGTGGTGTTTACATTTGACTGCACATTATATATCTACTTCGTAAAAACACGCTGTTCCTTTCACCTAGAACTCGATGAATGAAAAAGATTTTGAGAAGACAGAAAGTTAATATCTAACTATTTGGTTCTTATCTTCATATTGTTTCGGTATCTTTACTGGAAAAAGTTATGTGTAAAAACCGGACATTACGGAATGAAACGGATGTTATTTCTTATAAAAGCGTGAGAAAATATTTGACATGCATTATTTAGGAATCGTCAGAAACCTAAATACTTCCAGCAAATCTGATGTTTTGCCTTCTACTCCTGCGGAAACAGAGAACAGAATGGCTGGCAGTGCAACAAATACAGAAATTCGGAGAAGAACTGCAATTCTGTCACTAGTAGAAACAAAAAACAAAACAAAAAAAACTGCGAATGCAATATTTCAAACTGTTTGTTACCCTTTCCAAACAATAACCATCGCATTCATATTGCGAACTTTGAAGAAATTAGGTTAACTGTACACCTAAATGTGCAATACTAATACAACTCAGTGCCTGATTTCAACTATAAATGAGAAAAACTCCAAATGTCGGCTCCACTTTGCGTAGTGAGTAACGAAAGAAACTCGGCTGTTTGCCCTCCGTCACGTGATTTAGATTTTTTTTTTTTTGAAATTTGTGGTAAGTTCTATGGGCCCAAACTGCTGAGGTCCCTTGGCTTGCACACTACGTAAACTAACTTACGCTAAGGACGACACACACACACTCATGCCCAAGGGAGGACTCGAACCTCCGACGGGGAAAGCCGCGCGAACCGTGGCAAGGCCCCCAAGACCGCACGGCTAGACGTTGGTTTGTGTTTCACTATTCAAACAAGTTTAACCGCATCTGCCGCTTATTAATGGGAGCTCTTTATTTAGTGACAAGACGTTTTGTTCGAAAATGTTTAGTAAGACTAGATCACGTGCGCCCTCTTCCTCTCCATTAAATTTCAGTGACACAAAATGATTGGACGACTCGGGGATGGAATGAATCAAGACACAATGAAATGAAATAAATGAAGTAATGCCCAGAAATGGTGACCAATTAAGATGTCTCGTGTAGTGAAAATTTGTGCTGGACTGGGATTCTAGCCCGGGTGTTCTGCTGTTCGTATGCAGTCGTCTTAACCGTTATGCTCTTATTGTTTGATAGGAATTAACAACAGGAAAAACAACAGCAATGGAAGTTCGAGTGCAACATCTAATCACGTGTGCTGAAATGGAAATGAGCGTTTGGCGTCATTGGCCGGGAGACCTCTTGCGGGGCAGGTCCGGCCGCCTTGATGCGGGTCTTATTACATTGGGCGACCCAGCCGGGAATCGAACCCGGGCCCGTGGGACACCAATCCGTCACGCTGACCACTCAGCTATCGGGGCGGACATTAATTAGTGATGGACATGAACTACCTTCTTAGTGAAAATCTATTCTGATGTGCTTTAGGCTGAAACTCGTGTTCAAAACTTAAATAAACCAGGTAAAACAAATTTTGCGAAATGGGCAGTTGCTTACAACTGTCCTTTGTGAATACGAAACAGGGAGACAGCCGTCTTACTGTCATGGCTCAGACATGTTGTACAGCTTCGCTAAAGCGCTGTTCTAACGCCGTAGCGCGGTTGCAGTTCTTCTGTTCAAAAAATGGTTCAAATGGCTCTGAGCACTATGGGACTCAACTGCCGTGGTCATAAGTCCCCTAGAATTTAGAACTACTTAAACCTAACTAACATAAGGACAGCACACAACACCCAGCCATCACGAGGCAGAGAAAATCCCTGATCCCGCCGGGAATCGAACCCGGGAACCCGGGCGTCGGAAGTGAGGACGCTACCGCACGACCACGAGATGCGGGCAGCTCTTCTGTGCTGTCGTCTGTGTGCTGGGGTGGTCACACACATTCCACAGCGTCGAATCGCTCTGACAAGAACACTGTCAGAATGGACACTTGAACACTGTCACTATCGTGCTGAGTGTGTGAGTGATTAATCATGCGGTGATGAATGGTAATGTGTTAATAGCTGCTACATCGAAGGGGGGCTGTCGGCTTGCCCTGTCGAACAGCATCG
Source organism: Schistocerca cancellata (assembly GCF_023864275.1). Lineage (NCBI taxonomy): Eukaryota > Metazoa > Arthropoda > Insecta > Orthoptera > Acrididae > Schistocerca > Schistocerca cancellata. The sequence goes on from NC_064633.1 coordinate 549,872,681, forward strand.
AGGGCAATCGCAAAATGTAACAGTCTGTGACAGCATTGCATATATTACACGTACTTGATTCAAACTTAATGAGATACTAGAACGCTCAGTCCGGAACCGCGCGACTGCTACGGTCGCAGGTTCGAATCCTGCCTCGGGCATGGATGTGTGTGATGTCCTTAGGTTAGTTAGGTTTAAGTAGTTCTAAGTTCTAGGGGACTGATGACCACAGATGTTAAGTCCCATAGTGCTCAGAGCCATTTGAACCATTTGAAGATACTAGAAACAGCGAACGTTACGTCAAAGAAGTTTTAGAGACCGCGGCGTCTCCATTCAGCAAGACAACGCGGAGTAATATCCGCCCCGGGTAGCTGAGTGGTCAGCGCGGCAGACTGTCAATTCTAAGGGCCCGGGTTTGATTCCCGGCTGGGTCGTAGATTTTCTCCGCTCAGGGACTGGGTGTTGTGTTGTCCTAATCGTCATCATTTCATCCCCATCGACGCGCAAGTCGCCGAAGTGGCGTCAACTCGAAAGACTTGCACCCGGCGGCGGTCTACCCGACGGGAGGCCCTAGTCACGCGACATTTCCATTTCATGTGTGTAATGTGTAACGAGAAACGCTCACTTCGTGGAAGAAAGACGGGTATGCCTGCTTACCTGAGGTACAGTCACGCATGAAATGTGGCCCATCGAATGTGTCTGAGGTAAGTTTGATCAGCATCTTGTTCGTCACAACCCTGCAGTAAATCCAGATGAATCTTCGAGGACTCCCATTCAAACGAAAGGATGGGAGATTTACAAGCCGTCCCTTACTTTGATGAATGAAGCTAAGCGGATTTTTATTGCAGACAGCGAGGACTCCACAATACACATTTAAAGCGATGATGTTGTTGTTGTGGTCTTCAGTCCAGAGACTGGTTTGATGCAGCTCTCCATGCTACTCTATCCTCTGCAAGCTTCTTCATCTCCCAGTACCTACTGCAACCTACATCCCTCTGAATCTGCTTAGTGTATTCATCTCTTGGTCTCCCTCTATGATTTTTACCCTCCACGCTGCCCTCCAATACTAAATTGGTGATCCCTTGATGCCTCAGAACATGTCCTACCAACCGATCCCCTCTTCCGGTCAAGTTGTGCCACAAATTTGTCTACTCCCCAATTCTATTCAGTATCTCCTCATTAGTTAGGTGATCTAACCATCGAATATCCAGCATCCAGGATCTGTAGCACCACATTTCGGAAGCTTCTATCGTCTTCTTGTCTAAACTGTTTATCGTCCACGTTTCAGTTCCATACATGGCTACACTCCATACAAACACTTTCAGAAACGACTTCCTGACACTTAAATCTATACTCGATGTTAAAAAATTTCTCTTCTTCGGAAACGCTTTCCTTGCCATTGCCAGTCTACATTTTATATCCTCTCTACTTCGACCATCATCAGTTATTTTGCTCCCCAAATAGCAAAACTCATTTACTACTTTAAGTGTCTCATTTTCTAATCTAATTCCCTCAACATCATCTGATTTAATTCGACTACCATTATCCTCGTTTTGCTTTAGTTGATGTTTATCTGATATCCTACTTTCAGGACACTGTCCATTCCGTTCCGCTGCTCTTCCAGATCCTTTGCTGACTCTGACAGAATTACAACGTCATCGGCGAACCTCAAAGTTTTTACTTCTTCTCCATGGATTTTAATTCCTACTCCAAATTTTTCTTTTGTTTCCTTTACTGCTTGCTCAATATACAGATTGAATAACATCGGGGATAGGCTAAAACCCTGTGTCACTCCCTTCTCAACCACTGCTTCCCCTTCATGCCCCTCGACTCTTTCAACTGCCATCTGCTTTCCGTACAAATTGTAAATAGCCTCTCGCTCCCTGTATTTGACCCCTGCCACATTCAGAATTTGAAAGAGAGTATTCCAGCCAACATTGTCAAAATCTTTCTCTAAATCTACAAATGCTAGAAGATGCTAATGGATAGAAAAATGCAGAGAAATACACTTTTATGGCAACAAACGATATTCAACAGCGCCCGGATATAGCGGGAAGATTAGTATCTTTTTTAACCAAATAATTAAACGAAAATACGAGCTAGGATCAAAATGTTGTTATTTTGGTCTTTAACCCGCAGACAGGTTGATGCACATCTCCAGTAGTCTATCCTGGGCAAGCCTCTTCATAACTACCGCAACCTACATCCATTTGTACCTGCTTGCTACACTGCTGGAAAAAAGAATTAGTATACCTGGAAAGTCACCGTCTGTTCCGGTGACGGCGTATGCCACCTGGGCGACAGTACATATTCTGATAATGGTTTCAACGTGTCCGCCAGGAGACAGCGTAGTGGCACGGCGACCAGAGCGCCACCTGTGTCTACCCTTCAATGGAGAATGCTCGCAGCCAGCAGGCTCAGTGTGGTTCAAACGTGTGACGCAGGCAGGCGAACGTGCCACAGAGACGCCCTCGTGCTTTCTGCAGGCAACTGAGGGAGTCTGAAAGGGGTTACACTGTGGCCTACCGAGTGGTGGGATGGGCCTTTCGGCAAACTGTCGCACACATTGGACGTGCTGCGTCCCTTGTGCGACGACGTTGGTATCAGAGATCACGTGAATGTTCTCACACGAGGTTCTAGACGTCCACGCACCCTGGATGCCCTGGCAGGTTGGTCGCATTGTAAGGGTAGCAGTGACAGAACGTACAGCTACAGGGTGTTTCAAAAATGACCGGTATATTTGAAACGGTAATAAAAACTAAACGAGCAGCGATAGAAATACACCATTTGTTGCAATATGCTTGGGACAACAGTACATTTTCAGGCAGACAAACTTTCGAAATTACAGTAGTTACAATTGTCAACAACAGATGGCGTTGCGGTCTGGGAAATTCTATAGTACGATATTTTCCACATATCCACCATGCGTAGCAATAATATGGCGTAGTCTCTGAATGAAATTACCCGAAACCTTTGACAACGTGTCTGGCGGAATGGCTTCACATGCAGATGAGATGTACTGCTTCAGCTGTTCAATTGTTTCTGGATTCTGGCGGTACACCTGGTCTTTTAAGTGTCCCCACAGAAAGAAGTCACAGGGGTTCATGTCTGGCGAATAGGGAGGCCAATCCACGCCGGATAGCCCAAAGCAATCACACGATCATCGAAATATTCATTCAGGAAATTAAAGACATCGGCCGTGCGATGTGACCGGGCACCATCTTGCATAAACCACGAGGTGTTCGCAGTGTCGTCTAAGGCAGTTTGTACCGCCACAAATTCACGAAGAATGTCCAGATAGCGTGATGCAGTAATCGTTTCGGATCTGAAAAATGGGCCAATGATTCCTTTGGAAGAAATGGCGGCCCAGACCAGTACTTTTTGAGGATGCAGGGACGATGGGACTGCAACATGGGGCTTTTCGGTTCCCCATATGCGCCAGTTCTGTTTATTGAAGAAGCCGTCCAGGTAAAAATAAGCTTCGTCAGTAAACCAAATGCTGCCCACATGCATATCGCCGTCATCACTATATCGTTAGCGAATGTATCTCGTGCAGCAATGGTAGCGGCGCTGAGGGGTTGCCGCGTTTGAATTTTGTACGGATAGAGGTGTAAACTCTGGCGCATGAGACGATACGTGGACGTTGGCGTCATTTGGACCGCAGCTGCAACACGGCGAACGGAAACCCGAGGCCGCTGTCGGATCACCTGCTGCACTAGCTGCGCGTCGCCCTCTGTGGTTGCCGTACGCGGTCGCCCTACCTTTCCAGCACGTTCATCCGTCACGTTCCCAGTCCGTTGAAATTTTTCAAACAGATCATTTATTGTATCGCTTTTCGGTCCTTTGGTTACATTAAACCTACGTTGAAAACTTCGTCTTGTTGCAACAACACTGTGTTCTAGGCGATGGAATTCCAACAGCAGAAAAATCCTCTGTTCTAAGGAATAAACCATGTTGTCCACAGCACACTTGCACGTTGTGAACAGCACACGCTTACAGCAGAAAGACGACGTACAGAATGGCGCACCCACAGACTGCGTTGTCTTCTATATCTTTCACATCACTTGCAGCGCCATCTGTTGTTGAAAATTGTAACTACTGTAATTTAGAAAGTTTGTCTGCCTGAAAATGTACTGTTGTCCCAAGAATATTGCAACAAACGGTGTATTTCTATCGCTGCTCGTTTAGTTTTTATTGCCGTTTCAAATATACCGGTCATTTTTGAAACACCCTGTACCACAGCAAGGATAAGACGTGTCGACACGAACTGTTGCGGGCCAGTTATTAGCAGTGGGACTACGAGCACTGACCCCCCTTCCGCTCACGTCACAGTATCGACGTGCACGACTCGACACGCACCGTCGGCGGTGCAAGCAGACTCTCCCTGCACGCAAGTGATGGCCGTTTGCGCGTACGACATACACCTAGTGGGCGCTGTCTCGTACAGTTCATTTGTCGAAGACACACTTGCCCCATCCCAAGCCTTATGGTCTGCAGTGCGATAAGTGACAAAGCTCGTTTGCGTTTGGTGTTTCTGGAGGGGACGCTAACGAGCACTCGGCACGCGTAGAATGTTGCTAGCTCGCTCTTGTAACAGCACGGTGATGTGTTATTCGAACAGGATAATGCCTCCTAAAGTCAACGTGCTCTGCAAGACGTGCAGCAACTTCCATGGCTCTCATAATCTTCAGACTTGTCTCTAACGAAGCACGTGTGGGGTATGATGGGACGAGAATTGACTTGTCCGTCTCGTCAACCAACAACTCTTACAGAACAGGTGGCGCAGGCGTGGTATAACGTATGCGAGGACAGTATTCACCTTCTCTACGACCGACTACATTCCAGTGTCAGCGTCTGTACTGCCACCCGTGGAGGCTATACCATGTACGAGGGTGAGTCAAATGAAAACCTTAAATAATTTTTTAAAGATTATTGATAGTGTAGATGTCGTACAAAGCTGTATCACTTTTCAACATAATCCACCCCATCCTCAATACAAGTCCTCCAGCGCTTAGAAAGTGCATAAATTCCTTTAGAAAAAAAAATTCTTTTGGCAGTCCGCGCAACCACTCATGCACCGCATGACGTACCTCTTCATCAGAACGGAACTTCTTTCCTGCAATTGCGTCTTTGAGTTATCCAAACATATGGAAATCACTTGGACATGTGGAACGGTGCCATTCCTTGCTCGCCCTCTTCGTTTCCGGTTGGTGGAAGTGAACCCAGCTTTCGTCCCCAGTAACGATTCTTGCAAGGAAGCCATCACCTTATCGTTCAAAGCGCCGAAGTAGTTCTTCTCAAGCATCAACACGTCGTTCTCTCATTTCAAGAGTCAGCTGCCGTGGCACCCATCTTGCAGGCACTTTGTGAAACCGGAGGACATCATGCACAATGCTGTGTGCTGCCCCGTGACTAATCTGTAAACATGCTGCAATATCATTCAGTGTCACTCGGCTGTTTTCCTTCACTATGGCTTCAAATGCTGCAGTGTTCTGTGGAGTCACAACTCGTTGTGCCTGACCTGGACGAGGAGCACACCATTTGCGAACTTCCCACTCCATTCCTAGACTTTCTGCTGTGACAAACATGCATTACCGTACTGAACCTTCATTAGTCGATGAATTTCAATAGTTTTCACACCTTCACTACGCAAAAACCGAATAACAGGACGCTGTTCTTCCATGGTGCAAGTCGCAAGTGGGGCGGCCATCTTTATACTGATACTGCGACGGCGTGCGTGCATCTGCACTATCCTGCCGCCTACAGGCCATTCTGCACGCTGTTTGTAGCACGCTTACCAACTTACAGGATAACGGCGCGAAATTTCGATTTGTTATTACAAATTTAAGGTTTTCATTTGACTCGCCCTCGTACTAATATCGGTCTTTCAGCATGGGTCCATACCTCGTACATCAGAAACGCTTGTGTATAAATCTGTAAACGCAACCATTTCAAGTACTCCATATACACTGCAAAATCTAGTCTGATGTACATTAGGCTGAAACTCGTGTTCAAAACTTAAATAAACCGTGAATGTTGAGCAAATTGGATACATGTAAAAGGATGTACTAATTTTTTTTCCGGCAGTGTATATAAGACTCTCGGTCTCCCTCTACAACTTTATACCGCCGCCCCCGCCCCCTCCCCTCAAACAACACACTACCATAATTACCACCTGATGATTCCTTGATGCATCAGGAAATCACCCACGAGCTGATATCTTCTTTTAGACAGGTTATGCCACAAATTTTTGTATGCTTCAATTCGGGTCAATACCTCATAATTAGTTATTCGATCTATTCATCTAATCTTCAACATTCTTCTGTAGCGCCACACATCAAGATTAAAGTGTAAATAGGGTGTCGCAGAAGACTGCCGTGAGGTACAAAAAGTATAAGATACGTAACTAAAGAATACGAAGGAGATTTCAAGGATAGCTCTGTAGCGCCTAGACATATTACATGCGTGGGTTCCTACATGGACAGATATACTGTTGGGCTAAGATACTCCTCGTACAACTACGGTCGGGATCATGAAATAACTGAGAACAAAGTATATCAGCATAATTTCTTGGCAGATTAAAACTCTGTGGCGGACCGAGATTCGAAATCGGGACCTTTGCATTTCACTGTTTTAATCTACCAAGAAATTTCGTATCAGCGCACTCTCCCCTGCAAAGCTAAAATTCCATTCTGAAAAGTATGTCAGCGTTGAATCCAAAATTTGAAGGGTAGCTGATTAGTGACAATTTCAATGACATTTAGTCCCTAGGTGTGGGGTAGCGGTGGCTGTAGAAACTAGTGACACGTAAGTCGTAATTGTTGAATATGTAGAGGAGTTTCAGTGGCTCACGCGTCACTCATTACCTGAAAAACGCTCTCAGCCCTGCCGAGCACCGCAGCATAGAGGTGGCTGAGGAAAAGTGGAGACATGGGAAACAATCAGAAACGACAGATACCAGTGCCACAGCTAAAGTCCTTCGGAGCTGTCGTGTGACGCGACACTAACGATGACGTCTCAGCACCAGGGATAGTGACGGCAAGTAGGGGGACATGAAAGTAAATAAACTGACAACATAGTGTAATCACCAATAACAGACAAGCGCTTTCAGTCGTACATAATGTGCAGGGTTATCTTGGCCCTGTGAGAAGGTCACTAGGGTTGAGATGATTTAAGGGGCTCCGGAACGCCCTATACTTGCAATGTTAAAATAACACTTATAAATTACATCTTTCCTCCCAAAGTATTTGAGGTAGGAAGTTGAACTTTTTGCAGATTATTTATTGAAATATGGGCTACAACTTAACACAGGGATTTTACAAAATTTTAGTTCACTTATTAAAGATGATTTTTTTTCAATTGTAATGAAAATTCACAACATTTTTTTGCAATTTTTTATTTATATATTCAGAAATATACAGTTTTTTGGAAAAAGGCTGTGTTAAATTATGCAGAAGGTACTGTGTAACATTTACTGAAAGTTTGAAACAAATATGTTTGGAAGATCCTTAGAAAACATGTAATTAGTATGAGAAAATAAAAGTTTTGGGAATCGAGCGACAAAGATTGGATTAACTTTTTAGTGCATTCCAGGTCCATCGGATGGATTATCTTCATCCTCTGCAAACTCCTCCTCCAGCTTCCTCTTGTTCCTCCTCCTGTTTACTCTTGCTTGTATTTCTGGACTCTTTACAGCCCTGTCTGCAGCCCGAAGGCGTTCCTTGTCTAAAGCAAGCATCGCTCGTACCACCTTACACCTTGTACCTTACATTGTTGCCATCATTGAAAGTCGCAACAGCACCATACACACCAAAGTAAAGTGTTTCTATTCCAACAAATACAGTCTTGGGGATTCTCGACCATATAACACTATTTACACTTTCATTGGGGTTTTGAGTTTTTCCGTGAATACACTTTTTCAACAGTTCAGGTGCTGCTAAGTCTCTGAAAATAGGTTAGCCACAACACATACTTTATCTCACATCACTAAAATGTACCTGATGAACACGGACGTTAGCCCGCATCTCGTGGTCGTGCGGTAGCGTTCTCGCTTCCCACGCTCGGGTTCCCGGGTTCGATTCCCGGCGGGGTCAGGGATTTTCTCTGCCTCGTGATGGCTGGGTGTTGTGTGCTGTCCTTAGGTTAGTTAGGTTTAAGTAGTTCTAAGTTCTAGGGGACTTATGACCACAGCAGTTGAGTCCCATAGTGCTTAGAGCCATTTGAACCAACACCGACGTTAATAATAACACCATTTGACAGCAGTTTAACAGCGCCACAGTGGGTCACGCCCATGTAGACACATTTCAAAAAAAATTTAAAAATAGTTGTAGTCTTCGGAATTGAATAAATTATATATCTATTAAAAGGTAATAGTCTGCAGATTCAGAAAATGCAAAAAAGTAAAAATTGAACTTTTCATGATTTTGAGCCTTTCCGGAGCCCCTTAATTACGACGATCTGTAACAAATCTGGTGTCGAGTGAGCCAAGCGAATGTTGACCATTACGCAGTCAGCCTCTACGGACGTTCGGGAATGCAAGTTATAGGGTGTCCTGCGCTGCCTTCCAGCGCACGCTTGGTATCCCGAGGACTGCACACGAATGCTCGGCACAAACGGTCTATACGGCCCGAGCTACCGAGGCCGCGGCGTGCTTGCATAGCCTGAAAATTACACACAACAACTCCCAACGACGTTTCCCTATGTGTATATTATACGAGTACAAGAACCAACAATGCTCAGACTTACGTCTGGAGCAAACGAATGAGTAGCTGTGTGTCCGGCAAAGCATGTGTAATCAAGAGCACGGCGTTGGATATTCTAATCTAGGTCTGACTTCTTCCTCGAATCTCCTTCGACAAGTAACGAGCTGGAATCAGGCAGTATCTTAGCACTTCAGGGTTCCGTTTGCATCTTTCACTGTACCTTTTCGCAGGCACGCTGCACGCTGATGAGGAAGCCTCACTCATTGCCCATGTTACGCCAAATGGCTCAGGCCGCTGATATCCGTAACCAGGGCGATGAACGTGTTCATCATCCTTGGATCACAGACGCCACGTCTTTGGAAAGTCTTCGAGTGGATCACGCAATAACCCCTCTCCTACATTCATATAAATCCACGAATTGTGCTTATCTGTAACGCCGTAGCTTGCCAATACTGTTCATACGACCACCACAGTAATGAAAATAATAGTCTAATCCTTTAGTTGATAAGGTTCAGTGCTCTCATACTGAATACGTGGTTGAGCTACAGGCCTTTGTATTACAACCGCCGGCCGACGTGGCCGAGCGGTTCTAGGCGCAACAGTCTGGAACCGCGCGACCGCTACGGTCGCAGGTTCGAATTCTGCCTCGGGCATGGATGTGTGTGATGTCCTTAGGTTAGTTAGGTTTAAATAGTTCTAAGTTCTAGGGGACTGATGACCTCAGATGTTAAGTCCCGTAGTGCTTATAGCCATTTGAACCATTTTTTTCGCGAGATGTACAGAGGCGGAAGCAATATATTTATTGACTCTTCTAGGAACGAACGCTTTCGGAATTTTGACAGTAAAGCAGACAATCATGCAAACGCCTTTTTTGCGGCCTCTACCACTGGAGTTTGCTTAGAATCCCCGTGACGCTTTCGCGCTTACTAAATGAACTTGTAATGAGACGCGCAGCTCTTCTTTCATCTTCTCTATTTCCTCTATCAATTCTATCTGACATAGATCCCGGACTGACAAACAATATTGAAGAATTGATCGAGTAAGAGTGTCGTAAGTTACCTCCTTTGTGGGTGGACTACATTCCCCGAGAATTCTTCCAACGGCTTTCAGTCTAGCATTTGTCTTACCTGGGGTAAGTTTTGCGTGGTCGTTTCACTTCAAACCACTCTGCACATTTTTCTATATATTTTATTCGTGTCATCTTCCAGTGATTGTTCTACAATCGCTTAATCATAGAATAATTGTTTTTTCTGCCTATTTAGGCGTAGTACGTTCCATTTGTATATGCTGAGGGTCAACTGACCCCCCCCTGCACCAAACGTTCATCCTCTCCAGGCCTTCTTGCAACAGCATCATCGTGCAAAATCTCCACAAGTTCCGACTTGATCCGCTAGGTCATTTATATCCGATGGCTATTCGGAAAGTAAGGTCCGATCGGTCACGAAATGGAAACCACAGTGAAAATAAAAAATGTTTTGTATGCAACAGTTTGATACATTTTACTTCTCTACATAGTCGCCGTTCCGACTTAGACATTTGCCGTACCAACTTTCCAATACCCTCGTGATAGAAGGCAGCTACTTGTGCTTGTCGCCACTTCTCTTTGCTTTCGATGTAAAAATGTTGTTTTCATAGTCAGCGGCTCATGCGAGCAGAGATGGACGTGAGAGGGAACAAGGTCCAGGCTTACGGTAGATAATCAAACACTTCCCATCGAAAGCGCTGCAGGGGCGTCCTCATAGCCTCTGCAGTGAGCGGCCGAGAACTGTCATGGAGAAAGAAATGCGTGACAGGTAGAGGTGGGGGATGCAAGGAATCAGGCGCAACCCCACAGCGGGCACCCGTACTTGGCGGGAGACACTTGCTGGTTCAAATGGCTCTGAGCACTATGGGACTTACCTTATGAGATCATCAGTCCCCTAGAACTTAGAACTACTTAAACCTAACTAACCTAAGGACATCACACACATCCATGCCCGAGGCAGGATTCGAACCTGCGACCGTAGCGGTCGCGCGGTTCCAGACTGAAGCGCCTAGGACCGCTCGGCCACTCCGTCCGGCGGAGACACTTGCCCTGGGCATCTTTACGTGCTCACTGTGTACTCAGAAGTGAAAAGAACGACGGGCGTACTAGAGATACTGCCCAACATACTTCATCTGTGCAAGGCTTCAATCGGATTTTCACTGTCGTTCGACTTCGTGACCTATCGAACCTTACTTCCCTTACAGCCCTCGTATATACTGAAAAAAAAAAGATGCTATGACGCTCGTTTGGGGTGTGACTGAAGTTAAGTCTGAAGATTTCTCGTCTTTGAGAAAGACACGCTGTTTTCTGTTTACTAGAAACTCTTCAATCCGGTCATACAGCTGGTCTGATATTCCGAATTTTGTTTAGCAGGCGCCAGTGCATAATTACATGGAACGCGTTTTGGAAGTCAAGGAAGACTGCTTCTACTTGGGCCGGCCGCGATGGCCGTGCGTTTCTAGGCTCTTCAGTCCGGAACCGCGGGACTGCAACGGTCGCAGGTTTGAATCCTGCCAGGGGCATGGATGTTTGTGATGTCCTTAGGTTAGTTAGGTTTAAGTAGTTCTAAGTTCTAGGGGACTGATGACCTCAGATGTTAAGTCCCATAGTGCTCAGAGCCATTTGAACCATTTGAACCTTCTACTTGGACGCTTGCGCTGGAAACGTTCTGAGTCTTGTGGACGAACAGAAAGAGTTGGGTTTCACACGATCGTTCTTTCCAGGATACATGTTGGTCCCTATAGCAGATCTCTGATCTCCAGAAAGCCATCAAAAGCGAGCGTAAAACATGTTCCAAAGTTATATAAATCAGACCGACGTCAGTGAGTGGCTTCAGTTGGATATGGCATACCAGAACTAAACTTGAGCACTCTCTTTTTCTTTGCCAAGGCTGAAGTGACCCTTAACATAGACAAATGTAATGTATTGCGAATACATAGAAAGAAGGATCCTTTATTGTATGATTATATGACAGCGGAACAAACACTGGTAGCAGTTACTTCTGTAAAATATCTGGGAGTATGCGTGCGAAACGATTTGAAGTGGAATGATCATATAAAATTAATTGTTGGTAAGGCGGGTACCAGATTGAGATTCATTGGGAGAGTTCTTAGAAAATGTAGTCCATCAACAGAGGAGATGGCTTACAAAACACTCGTTCGACCTATACTTTAGTATTGCTCATCAGTGTGGGATCCGTACTAGGTCTGGATGACAGAGGAGATAGAGAAGATTCAAAGAAGAGCAGTGCGTTTCGTCACAGGGTTATTAGGTATGCGTGATAGCGTTACGGAGATGTTTAGCAAACTCAAGTGGCAGACTCTGCAAGAGAGGCGCTCTGTATCGCGGTGTAGCTTGCTCGCCAGGTTTCGAGAGGGTGCGTTTCTGGATGAGGTATCGAATATATTGCTTCCCCCTACTTATACCTCCCGAGGAGATCACGAATGTAAAATTCGAGAGATTCGAGCGCGCACGGAGGCTTTCCGACAGTCGTTCTTCCTGCGAACCATACGCGACTGGAACAGGAAAGGGAGGTAATGACAGTGGAACGTAAAGTGCCCTCCGCCACACACCGTTGGGTGGCTTGCGGAGTATAAATGTAGATGTAGATGTAGAAGAAAGTGTTACACGGGATTGACTGATTTTTTTTCGGCGTGCTTAGAAGCAAAATCAGGTCTGTCAGTTTTTTTATTATGTCTCTGTTCGCGCACATGTGACGTCACTTTGTGCAAGATCATTACGTCACGCATGAAAGCTGACGTCCGGTATCGGCAAGGTTCAGGATGTCTGGACAATGACGTCATGCTGGAGACGCGGCAGGTGAAGCCGAGCTGCGACCCGCGCTTTCCGCTTATCGGACGCGAGCAAACAATGCCGCGGGTCGCGGGTTCAGGGCCCGCCGCAACTCAGCCGGTAGGCGCGGCTTCCGACGCGCCGCCGCCAGCCACAGCGGCTGCAGTTCGGCTCCCAGCCCAGCCGCACCTCATAAACACGTGGCGGTGCAGGTTACGAGCCACGCCGCTTGAACTGTCACACTTGTCACTGCCCCGGGACTTTTCACTCGGGCTCCCGCGCTCATCCGCACAGCGGGAAGAATGAGACGCGAGGAATTTCTTTGTCCTCCAGTCCTGCAATATTTTCGTTTCTTTGCGATCGTCTGTCGTATAAGAATTTCGCTTTGCGATACGACACCTGTCATATTCCCGAAACCAACTGAGAACAGGTGAAAGGGAGCCACGTAAACGAGAAACCTTGTAACCTCGTACAAATGACACTTAACAGGACTTCGAAGTGTTGTACAACAGAGGCACTGGTTGCGAGAATGCTTCGTCATTTGCGTGCGTGAGTTGGAAATGTGCGACTGGAATTCGCGCAGTTGCTGTGCGTATCTGTGTTGCCTCCTTCGACCACTTCAGAAAATGTCACCGCTCGAGCTCTCGAGTAAATACTGTATGCTGCAATATAAGAAGAGACATGTGAAACAAAAACCCGGAAATTTATAATGAGGCAGGTAGGTGTCAATACATACAGGATTTGATTTTAGTGAGAATTCTTGGGGATATGTGAACAAACATTTTCCAGGGTGCATAGTGGCGCACAAGATATGATGTGGAGAGTGCATTAGACTCTGTGGAATATACTGGGTGATCAAAAAGTCATTATAAATTTGAAAACTTAATAAACCACGGAATAATGTAGATAGAGAGGTAAAAATTGACACACATGCTTGCAATGACATGCGGTTGCATTAGAACCAAAAAAAGAGAAAAAGTACTGCTAGACGAGTGAAAGATCTCTTGCGCACGTCGTTTGGTGATGATCGTGTGCTCAGCCGCCACTTTCGTCATGCTTGGCCTCCCAGGCCCCCAGACCTCAGTCCGTGCGATTATTGGCTTTGGGGTTACCTGAAGTCGCAAGTGTATCGTGATCGACCGACATCTCTAGGGATGCTGAAAGACAACATCCGACGCCAATGCCTCACCATAACTCCGGACATGCTTTACAGTGCTGTTAACAACATTATTCCTCGACTACAGCTATTGTTAAGGAATGATGGGGGACATATTGAGCATTTCCTGTAAAGGACATCATCTTTGCTTGTCTTACTTTGTTGTGCTAATTATTGCTATTCTGATCAGATGAAGCGCTATCTGTAGGGCATTTTTTGAAGGTTTGTATTTTTTTGGTTCTAGTAAAACCCCATGTCATTCCAAGCATGTGTGTCAATTTGTACCTCTCTATCTACATTACTCCGTGATTTATTCAGTTTTCAAATTTATACTGACTTTTTGATCACCCGGTACATGTTCGGTGTTTGTTGATGGGCAACGTAATATATTTGCGTAGCCAAATGTATTAATATGTGTTGTATGAATGAAGCAAAAGTATATTTTGTCCCTTAAATAGTTGTTACTTGCCATTCAGCTGCGTTAATCTGCAATAACTACAACAGAAATTCGGCGAAGGGGCTTCACAAGTAGCCGGCCGCGGTGGCCGAGCGATTCCAGGCGCTTCAGTCCGGAACCGAGCGACTGCTACCGTCGCAGGTTCAAATCGTTCCTTGGGCATGGATGTGTGTGATGTCCTTAGGTTTAAGTAATTCTAAGTTCTAGAGGACTGATGACCTCCGATCTTAAGTCCCATAGTGCTCAGAGCCATTTTAACCAGCCTTCACGTGTAAAATCCGCAATATCCAGAATGAGTACGTTCGCATGTTTTGGTAGCTGGAATCAATTTCCATCAAATTTTTCTGGGTTGTAGATCGCACCATGTCGATTTCACATACACCAATGAAGGCCATTTAAAACAGTGTCGAAACGTCTACAGACAAGATAAAAGAAATATGGAAACACAAAAAACGCAACACGTTGCTATGCCTATACGCTGTAGGAAAAGTTTGGCATTCAAAACAACTTCCAGTCGAGTTGCAATTGATAAAAATACATGTTCCAAATTGTTTTTAAGGGAGTTTTATACCATTCTTATTGCAAAATAATGGAAGGTTCAGATAGCGATGACGGAGGATCCCAGCTATCACACGCTCTCTTCTTCAACGTACACCAAAGAGATTCAAGAATATTGAGATATGGTGACTGTGACGGTCAGGAGACATGCGAAAATTCATTCTCGTGCTCACAAAACCAGTCCTGGACGATGCGAGTTGTGTCAGCAAGGGTGCCGTCGTCTTTAATCACGACATCACCACTGGGAAGCAAACTTGGTATCATGGGCTGGACATAATCAGCCAAAATGGTCATATGATCCTTGGCAGTAATGCGAAATTGCAGAGTGACCGTGGGGCCCGTGGAATACCACGACGTGGCTGCCCAAATCATCAACTAATCCCCGCCATGTTTCACTCTAGGGACATAAACTCGGCCAAAAATTCGAAACAGAGTGCAACAAGACGAAATGATATTCTTCCGTTCCTCCACAATCCAAGTCTTAGGGCCTCGCCGCCACGTTTGCCTATTACAGGCATTTGCATCACGGATGAGTGGTTTTGGAATTCCAGACCGACCTGCAATTTCACGCTTCTGAACTCTTCTCGTGTTCGCCGGCCGGGGTGGCCGAGCGGTTCTAGGCGTTATAGCCTCGAAACGCGCCACCGCTACGGTCGCAGGTTAGAATCCTGCCTCGGGCATGGATGTGTGTGATGTCCTTAGGTTAGTTAGGTTTAAGTATAAATTCTAGGGGACTGATGGCCTCAGAAGTTAAGTCCAATAGTGCTCAGAGCCATTTGAACCATGCTACTCGTGTTATTTCGGTGATGATAGGTATATGTTCTAAAACCCTACTGCAAATCGACGTTAGTGATGTAGGCCTGCAATTCAGTGGCTTACTCCTACTTCCCTTTTTGGGTATCGGTGTGACCTGAGCAATTTTCCAGTCTTTGGGTACGGATCTTACTGTGAGCGAGTGGTTGTATATAATTGCTAAATATGGAGCTATTTTATCAGCATACTGTGAGAGGAACCTCACTGGTATACAATGTGGACCGGAGGCCTTGCCTGTATTAGGTGATTTAAGCTGCTTTGTTACACCGAGGATATCTGCTTCTATGTTTCTCATCTTGGCAGTTGTCCTTGATTGAAATTCAGGAATATTTACTTCGTCTTCTTTGCTTACTCTAGTGCCTGGACACAATCAGGCGTCGGAAGCTGCAAACAGTAAGCGACCGCTTCTGTGGAGACTCGCGTGTGTGCTGCGGGCGTGGCAGGCACGGCGTGAATACCTACCTGCTCCTGCAGGCCGTCCGTCCTGCCCACGCTCGGCACGGAGACCGCACAGCGTGGCGCCACGGCATTCGTTTCGCGAGTCTCCTCCGCCACAAATGGCGAGCCGAGGCGTCTGACACGGCTGACCTTTGGCTAATCTTAAGCCGCCATTACCGAGTCTGGCGCGTCTGATGTTTTATGGAAGCTTCACTGTCCGCCTGTTTTCTTCTCAATGGGGAGAAATCCTTGGGCGGCGCACCTGCTCGCCGCGCCACGTCACGTACGGAACGTACCCTTTCCGTTCACGTTCGAACTGCATCTCAACAAAGTGATTACATTCTGACCTTTGTGCCTTACTAG
The DNA here is from genome assembly GCF_023864275.1 of Schistocerca cancellata. Taxonomy (NCBI): domain Eukaryota; kingdom Metazoa; phylum Arthropoda; class Insecta; order Orthoptera; family Acrididae; genus Schistocerca; species Schistocerca cancellata. The sequence goes on from NC_064633.1 coordinate 549,888,964, forward strand.
ACAATTAATCTTTTTACTGTTGCTAACTGCGGAAAACATGTCACCACCTACGGATCTGGTGCTCAGACAGCTGTCTGACAGCAATAGTTTCACGTGGTCATCATCATCATCATCATCATCATTTAAGACTGATTATGCCTTTCAGCGTTCAGTCTGGAGCATTGCCCCCCTTATACAGTTCCTCCATGATCCCCTATTCAGTGCTAACATTGGTGCCTCTTCTGATGTTAAACCTATTACTTCAAAATCATTCTTAACCGAATCCAGGTACCTTCTCCTCGGTCTGCCCCGACTCCTCCTACCCTCTACTGCTGAATCCATGAGTCTCTTGGGTAACCTTGCTTCTCCCATGCGTGTAACATGACCCCACCATCTAAACCTGTTCGCCCTGACTGCTACATCTATAGAGTTCATTCCCAGTTTTTCTTTGATTTCCTCATTGTGGACACCCTCCTGCCATTGTTCCCATCTACTAGTACCTGCAATCATTCTAGCTACTTTCATATCCGTAACCTCAACCTTGTTGATAAGGTAACCTGAATCCACCCAGCTTTCGCTCCCATACAACAAAGTTGGTCGAAACATTGAACGGTGCACAGATAACTTAGTCTGGTACTGACTTCCTTCTTGCAGAAGAGAGTAGATCGTAGCTGAGCGCTCACTGCATTAGCTTTGCTACACCTCGCTTCCAGTTCTTTCACTATGTAGCCATCCTGTGAGAATATGCATCCTAAATACTTGAAACCGTCCACCTGTTCTAATTTTGTTCCTCCTATTTGGCACTCAATCCGTTTATATTTCTTTCCCACTGACATTACTTTCGTTTTGGAGATTCTAATCTTCATACCATAGTCCTTACACTTCTGATCTAGCTCTGAAATATTACTTTACAAACTTTCAATCGAATCTGCCATCACAACTAAGTCATCCGCATATGCAAGACTGCTGATTTTGTGTTCACATATCTTAATCTCACCCAGCCAGTCTATTGTTTTCAACATATGATCCATAAATAATATGAACAACAGTGGAGACAAGTTGCAGCCTTGTCTTACCCCTGAAACTACTCTGAACCATGAACTCAATTTACCGTCAACTCTAACTGCTGCCTGACTATCCATGTAAAGACCTTTAATTGCTTGCAAAAGTTTGCCTCCTATTCCATAATCTTGTAGAACAGACAATAACTTCCTCCTAGGAACCCTTCCATATCCCTTTTCTAGATCTATAAAACATACATACAATTCCCTGTTCCACTCATAACACTTCTCCATTATTTGCCGTAAGCTAAAGATCTGGATCTGACAACCTCTAAGAGGCCTAAACCCACACTGATTTTCATCCAATTGGTCCTCACGTGGTCTGGCAGAAATATTGCGACTCTTGTCTAATGGTACAGACTGGTGCAAGATCTACATCTACATCTACATCCATACTCCGCAAGCCACCTGACGATATGTGGCGGAGGGTACACAAAGTACCTCTATCGGTTCACCCTTCTATTCCAGTCTCGTATTGTTCGTGGAAAGAAAGATTGTCGGTATGCCTCTGTGTGGGCTCTAATCTATCTGATTTTATCCTCATGATCTCTTCGCGAGATATACGTAGGAGGGAGCAATATACTGCTTGACTCCTCGGTGAAGGTATGTTCTCGAAACTTCAACAAAAGCCCGTACCGAGCTACTGAGCGTCTCTCCTACAGAGTCTCCCACTGGAGTTTATCTGTCATCTCTGTAACGCTGTGATTTCCCTAAATCGTTTCAGGCAAATGCCGGGATGGTTCCTTTGAAAGGGCACGGCCGATTTCCTTCCCAATCCTTCCCTAACCCGAGCTTGGGCTCCGCCTCTAATGACCTCGTTGTCGACGGGACGGTAAACACTAACCACCATCTGTAACGCTCTCGCGATTACTAAACGATCCCGTAACGAAGCGCGCTGCTCTCCGTTGGATCTTCTCTATCTCTTCTATCAACCCTATCTGGTACGGATCCCACACTGGTGAGCAACATTGAAGCAGTGGGCAAACAAGTGTACCGCAACCTATTTCCTTTGTTTCCGGATTGCGTTTCCTTATGATTCTTCCAATGAATCTGTCTGTCATCTACTTTACCGACGGTCAACTTTATATGATCATTCCATTTTAAATCACTCCTAATGCCTACTCCCAGAAGATTTCTCGACATTTCATAGCTTCACCCGCAAAATGGTGTTACTAACATGCTCAGTATCTGCAATAGCGTGGGATGTCTGCAAAGAGCTGCAATGTCCATAGGAACCAACTTGATGTTACTATTTTGTATCATCTGTTGGCGCGTGATTGTTCGAACCGGAAGACCCACTATCGTACGGTCATACATTTGGCGTCCAGTTACTGCAGTGGGATACAATCGTGAAGTATCTAGGAGCGAGTGAGGAAGGAAGGAAAATAACAGTTTAATATCCTGTGGGTAACATTTATCCGTATTTTAAGAGCGTTGCCATTCGTTGTACTACACGGTAATTTTGTCCAGGTCTTTCTACAGTTCCTTACAATCTTCCAGTCGTAAGGTACTCCTTCTTTTGCAGATAGTAGCGCATTTTACTTTATTTCCAGTTTTGATATTTCACTGCAGTATGTACGAACTAAGGAGCGAGTTTTGACTGTGCAGCTGGTCACGGCGGAGGTTCGAGTCCTCCCTCTGGCATGGGTGTGTGTATAATTGGAAGGAGAAACAGCATTGGTCGTATATTTTTGTTTTAGTATCCGCAAAATCGATTTTCGGTCACTTAGTGACCATCCTCAGTGCTAGGAGTTAAAAATTTCACATAACGATCAGAGAGTATAAAACAGAAAAGCACAACTACACCTGCGTATGAGCATAACAGTTGGTAGGAACATACCTGTAATATACAATTAAAATTGGTAGGCACTGGTATCAACAAGCTCAGAGCGATCACATAAACTGAGGCCGCTGTTTACATGTACCTGTTCAGCAGGCCTCGGTGTGACAGGGCTTGGAACGCCCTCTATGTGACATGTGTCACGTGAAGACTTAATATTATTGGTTTTGCGAGATATTAACACAAAATAACTCTTGTGCATTTGTGAAGTGAATCATGAAGTAATTCAAATTTAAACTTCTAGCACTGAGGATGGTCACCATGTGACCGAAAATCGATTTTGCGGATAATATATATATATAAAAAAAGAGAAAAATACGACCAATGCTGTTTCTCCTTCCAATTATATCCATTATCTGGTCGTGGTGCACAGAACACTCCATGGAGTCACCAATCAATGGGTCTGTGTGTTTGTCCTTAAGATAATTTAGGTTATGTAGTGTGTAAGCTTAGGGACTGATGACCTTAGCAGTTAAGTCCCATAAGATTTCACACACATTTGAACATTTTTGAGCGAGAGTTAGGTTCCCATGCTGGCCAACAGAGGCGCTTCCAGAGCCAATTGGGATGAGGTGCTGATGCAGAAATCACTCGTGACGTCAGCAAAGAGGTACATAGGAGATGTTCATTTATTCTGGTGCGAAACAAGAAATTGTTATTAATAAATAAGTCAATAACTCTGACATAACCGAAGATGTACGACCTTATATTAACTTTACCTATTGTACTTTCAAGTTGCAGACCGTGTGCCATAGTCGGCAATCGTCTTCTCTCGTACTGTTAATAATGAGCTTACAATCAGTGTGAACAAGTTCATTATACGGTATTTTTTAAATAAACGCAGCATAATGGCGTCCCTTGTACAAATTATTTGCACAAAAAACTTCTTCCCATTTCAGTACGTAAAACATAGACAGTAGTATTGCACTTTCAGATTCCGACGGCGCTGCTACGCCTCTGTAAGTGGACATTAATCTACGAGAGCGTCTCAACATAACAGGAAGATTTCATAGACGGCGGCTCACTAAGTCAGTTCAAGGACGGACTGCTTTAACTATCGTAAAACTCGGGTCGGAAAGCGTGGCCAGTTAAACTATACTCCCTTTATACCAGCATCTACGGGCTCACTATCCGAACTCAAACGTTTTTGGATGTTTAGTATCGGTGGGGGATTCTTGCACAACGACGATACTTTCCTGTACATCTCATCGTCAGTAAAGAGTCTGACAATGCTGCTGACCCTGCAACACACAGGCGCAAGCAACGTTGATCTCTAATTCTGTACATCTTAACCATTTTTGCATCTCATTTCGAGATACACAGACTATTCGCTGAAAGAGAGAGTCTATTGAATGTGATCCAGAAACGGAACCAATTCCGTGGCGTATGCAATGTCAAATATAATGGGAATTTCTCCCGTATCCGATATCTTCTTCGGCTTGGGTAATCTTATTTGTTTTTCAATACCGAGGGTGATTATTTTAATATCTCCCACTTGAGGCGATCAGACATTGATTGGCAGTATCCTTCTTCTTTTCTTTTTCTTGTGCTTTCGCCCTCCATCGGTGAAGCGTCGGCATAGTTAGCAACGGATATGGTACGGATGATTTAAAGACTGGCCGTATGCCTCTCCTGTCACCACCCCGTTACTCCCTGGAACGGAGTATGTGTACTCCAACTGTGTGCATGTAGTGTTATTCATGTGAATGTTGGAGAAAGTTTTCTAAATTTTTTCCGAATCAGAAATGTGTGTGAAATCTTATGGGACTTAACTGCTAAGGTCATCAGTCCCTAAGCTTACACACTACTTAACCTAAATTATCCTAAGGACAAACACACACACCCATGCCCGAGGGAGGACTCGAACCTCAGCCGGGACAAGCCGCACATTCCATGACTGCAGCGCCCTAGACCGCTCGGCTAATTACGCGCGGCTTTTGCGAATGGTGTAACTGAGGCAGGACTTGGGTATCAGACCGTTATTCACCTAATGGGATGTGAGAAACCGCCTAAAAATCACGTCCAGGCTGGCCCACACGTCGACCCTCGTCGTTCATCCGCCGCACGGGTTCGATTCGGGGCCAGCACACCTACCCGTACCGGAATCGGCGCTGTAACACTCGGCGGGTTTAGTATGGCGCCATCCTCGTGCATGAATATACTCTTATAGGCGGATTTTAGTATTTATTCTTGCTGTCTGCCGTCTTTAGTTCAACAAAAGACTGAGCCACGAGGTTTTTTCGGAATTTTGGGACCCGTTCAATGACTTTACCTAAATCGAAATTCCCTAAACGCTTCTGATAGGTCTTTCGTGACGATCTGACTGTGGAAATTACACTGAGCGCCAAAAAGCGATGTGAATCACTGGGAGACGGACCTAGCCTAAGGGCCTGAAGCATAAGCTGTACCTTTCTCTCCCCGTACGCCGACGGACTTACCACAGTGATAATACCGAAGTTAAGCACTCTCGGGCCTGGCTAGCACTTGGGTGGAGGATCGTTCGAATACGCCGAGCACTGTTGGCAAGTGAGGTGCATTCACCCCATGTGAAGTCAGTTGAGGAGATATTTGATTGAGGAGCAGAGGCTCTGATCACGTAAGCTGACAACAGCTGGGCTAGCGGTGTGCTGACCACATAACCGTGTGCAGGCATCCAGTGACGCCTATCGGTTGAGGGTGACACGGCGGTCGGTCGGTTCCGTTGGGCCTTCCGAGGCCTGTTCGGACGGAGTTTGGGTTTTGAGTTTGAGTTTCTCTCCCTGCAGTCCTGTTAGAAATTTGTTCCTAACGCCCCGCGTTCAAATGGGCAGCGATTTGACTGACAGTAGACCAGCGATCATCCCGTACGGCTCTGCGAAGGCTTCCGTTTGTCAAACAATTGTATCCGTCCTGCTCGACGGTTTATGTTAGTAGAAACATTGTCTCTGCTGTTTTGAAGATCTGCTCTAGACGACTGGAAACTTGAATTCTTATGTAATTTGCAGTTAGGTATGACACTTGCACCTTGCACTGATGATCGTCCAACTTTCAAAACTGCTTAACTCGGTGCGTGTCGCCTTGTTCGCTACCTGTCTGTAATGAACTGCTCATCTATCGTATATTCACTCGAGCCATGTAGCTGCAACATTTGGGCTGCAACATAGCTGGCACATCTTTAAATGAAACAAAACTGCCCGTTACTTTTGCTCATTCAGTCTATTGTATACTTCAAACATATTTTCTGATCAAAAGTGTACAAACACCACTATGTAACGCGGAATGGAGCGCTAGATATCGCAAGAGGCGGACCCGCCAGCATAAAAAGTGGCGGGGGAAGTGCTGTGTTGTCAGCAGAGGAGCAGAGTGGTTCGGTCACGGGAACTCAGTGATTTTGCCGGCCGAAGTGGCCGTGCGGTTAAAGGCGCTGCAGTCTGGAACCGCAAGACCGCTACGGTCGCAGGTTCGAATCCTGCCTCGGGCATGGATGTTTGTGATGTCCTTAGGTTAGTTAGGTTTAACTAGTTCTAAGTTCTAGGGGACTAATGACCTCGGCAGTTGAGTCCCATAGTACTCAGAGCCATTTTGAACCAACTCAGTGACTTTGAACATGGACTAGTCTTTGGCTGTCACCTGAGTAACAAATCAGTCAGGGACGTTTCAACTCTTCTAAAGCTGCCCAAGTCGATTGTTGATGATGTGGTTGTGAAGGGGAAACGGGAAGGAACACCTGTAGTTAAATCAAGACCAGACAGACCTCATGTAATCACAGACAGGTATTGTCGAGCACTGCGGAGGGTGCTTGTAAAAATTGCATGAAATCAGCTGAACGGATGATTTATGAGTTCCGAAGTGCTACCTACAATCTACTAGTACAATCACTGTTCGTAGACAGTTAAAAGGCTGGCCGGAGTGGCCGTGCGGTTCTAGACGCTTCAGTTTGGAACCGCGTGATTGCTACGGTCGCAGGTTCGAATCCTGCCTCGGGCATGGATGTGTGTGAAGTCCTTAGGTTAGTTAGGTTTAAGTGGTTCTAAGTTCTAGGGGACTGATGACCTCAGATGTTAAGTCCCATAGTGCTCAGAGTCATTTGAACCATTTGACAGTTAAAAGTAATTGGGTACAATGGTGATAAGGAGTGAGGAATAACACTATACCGTGTGCTAATCCGATAGAAGGATTTGGGTTTGGTGAATACCTGGAGAACGTTACCTGCCATCATACACTCCTGGAAATGGAAAAAAGAACACATTGACACCGGTGTGTCAGACCCACCATACTTGCTCCGGACACTGCGAGAGGGCTGTACAAGCAACGATCACACGCACGGCACAGCGGACACACCAGGAACCGCGGTGTTGGCCGTCGAATGGCGCTAGCTGCGCAGCATTTGTGCACCGCCGCCGTCAGTGTCAGCCAGTTTGCCGTGGCATACGGAGCTCCATCGCAGTCTTTAACACTGGTAGCATGCCGCGACAGCGTGGACGTGAACCGTATGTGCAGTTGACGGACTTTGAGCGAGGGCGTATAGTGGGCATGCGGGAGGCCGGGTGGACGTACCGCCGAATTGCTCAACACGTGGGGCGTGAGGTCTCCACAGTACATCGATGTTGTCGCCAGTGGTCGGCGGAAGGTGCACGTGCCCGTCAACCTGGGACCGGACCGCAGCGACGCACGGATGCACGCCAAGACCGTAGGATCCTACGCAGTGCCGTAGGGGACCGCACCGCCACTTCCCAGCAAATTAGGGACACTGTTGCCCCTGGGGTATCGGCGAGGACCATTCGCAACCGTCTCCATGAAGCTGGGCTACGGTCCCGCACATCGTTAGGCCGTCTTCCGCTCACGCCCCAACATCGTGCAGCTCGCCTCCAGTGGTGTCGCGACAGGCGTGAATGGAGGGACGAATGGAGACGTGTCGTCTTCAGCGATGAGAGTCGCTTCTGCCTTGGTGCCAATGATGGTCGTATGCGTGTTTGGCGCCGTGCAGGTGAGCGCCACAATCAGGACTGCATACGACCGAGGCACACAGGGCCAACACCCGGCATCATGGTGTGGGGAGCGATCTCCTACACTGGCCGTACACCACTGGTGATCGTCGAGGGGACACTGAATAGTGCACGGTACATCCAAACCGTCATCGAACCCATCGTTCTACCATTCCTAGACCGGCAAGGGAACTTGCTGTTCCAACAGGACAATGCACGTCCGCATGTATCCCGTGCCACCTAACGCGCTCTAGAAGGTGTAAGTCAACTACCCTGGCCAGCAAGATCTCCGGATCTGTCCCCCATTGAGCATGTTTGGGACTGGATGAAGCGTCGTCTCACGCGGTCTGCACGTCCAGCACGAACGCTGGTCCAACTGAGGCGTCAGGTGGAAATGGCATGGCAAGCCGTTCCACAGGACTACATCCAGCATCTCTACGATCGTCTCCATGGGAGAATAGCAGCCTGCATTGCTGCGAAAGGTGGATATACACTGTACTAGTGCCGACATTGTGCATGCTCTGTTGCCTGTGTCTATGTGCGTGTGGTTCTGTCAGTGTGATCATGTGATGTATCTGACCCCAGGAATGTGTCAATAAAGTTTCCCCTTCCTGGGACAATGAATTCACGGTGTTCTTATTTCAATTTCCAGGAGTGTATGTAGTGCCAACAGCTAAGTACAGGGGAGGTGATGTCACGGAATGGGGGTGTTTTTTCGTGGTTAGGGTGTGGTCTCGTTAATGCCCTAAATGCGGAAGGATATGAACAGTTCGGAGACGATGATCAGTGGCATCAGCATGACAAAGTAGCTTGTCGCAAAGCAGAAACTCTGAGGCAATGGTTTGTGGACAGTAACATTCCTGAAACGGACTGCGCTGCTCCAGAACCCGACCTGAACCCAATGGAGCACCTTTGTGACGACTTAGAACGTCGACTTTGCTCCAGACTCCACTGCTTCCTCTGGCCTTGGCTCTGGAGGAAGAATGGGCTGCCATTGCTCCATCGACATTCAGACATCTCACTGAAGGTGGGCCCTGCAAATTTCAAGCCGTCATAAAAGTGAAGGGTGGGCACACCCCACATTACTGTCCACTTATACCTTGATTGAGAATTGCTGACACCTGCTAAAGGACAACGGACATTCGCTACGGAACACTCGACCAGTGACAGTAAAAGAAAATGTAGAGGGCAGGACATGTTAGCTGTAGTGAAGCCTGTGCAAAAACGCTCTGTATGCATTGGACAGTTCATGCAGTACGGTGTTCGAAGAAGGTTGTTGTCAAACAAGTAATTACCACATTCCAACTGCTACAGCAAATTGTCTGCAAGACGTCATTTGAGAGCTTAGGACGGTGGACGAGCAGTTGGTCGGTTCGAAGCAGGTCAAATTATCACTACTGTGGCCACTGTGACGGGAATGTCGAGAACTGTCCTCTCGCGATTAAATAAGACCGCTGAACGAGGAATAAGCTTTGCGAAAGCATGACAGTGGTTGGAGACGAAGAACCGCACCACAAGAGTATCAATACGCAGCCCTTGTGGCGAAAAGGAACAGACATCTCACTCCTAGGCAGATCGCTGCAGACCTTGCTACCGCAAGGAAACATTTCGCCGCCATTAAATCTGGCTGGTTTGCGTGATCGAAAATACGTACATCCCACTTCAACTACACCATCGTCGAAGAAGAGTTCTTTGGTGTAGGGATCATGTTGACTGGGGCCAGCATCTGCCGTCCAGAGCGATTTTCTCCGACGACTCCCACTTTTCTGAGGCAAATGACTCTTGTTACCAGTTAGTATGGAGAGAGAGGGGAACACGTTACACACTGCAGAATGTTCGTGAACGTCATCGGTATGGCCAAGGCGTTATGGTGTGGGCAGGCATTATGCAGAATGGCCGAACACCACTGCATGTTTTAGCGCAAGGTACAGCGGTACTGCAGGGAGATTATTCTGGATGATTTTCGTCTGTTTAGGAGATGGATGAGTCTCAAATTTCTGTTTACGGCCGACAGGAGCCGCTCACAGAGCACCGCTGAGATGTCGGACACACTATAAAGTGAAGATATTGAGTATATGGAATTGTCTGCGTACTCCCCAGACCTAAACCCTACAGGGGTGGGATGATGGTGGCACGCGTGTTTCTCAACGAACACCCCTCCCCGAACCGGTCACAAACTGAAAATCGCCGTTGGGTAGGAGTGGATCAGTATCCCCCAAAGACTCCTCAATAGCTGATAGTCAGCACGAATAACAGGTGCAAAATGTGCATTGCTGCCCGAGGAGGGTATATTCTATATTGATCGGTTGGTTGATTTGGGAAGGGAGCCAAACAGTGGATTAGGGAAGGATGGGGAAGGAAATCGGTGGTGCCATTTCAAAGGAGTCATCTCCGCATCTTCCTGAAGCAATTTAGGCAAATAACAGAAAACTTTAATCAGTATGACTGGACGCGGGTTTGAATAGTCGTCCTAGCGAATGTGAGCCCAGTGCGCTAACCACTGCGCCACCTCGCTCGGTATTCCTTATTGAGATTTTTTTTTCTTTATTGTAATTTTTAACACCTTACATAAGGCGGGCTGTCAGCAGCTGAGTACGCCGCTCTTCAGCCTTGAGATTTACAAGAAAATAGAGGGGACACAGAGAATACATTTATTAAGACTGGGCTAACGAACTTTATATTGCGAGTGTGAATTGTGTCAAACGGGAACGTTACTTTCCTAGTGGTTAAATCTGTACCACTTTTTTTTATAAATACAGGGTGGTCCATTGATAGTGAGCGGGCCAAATATCTCACGAAATCAGCGTCAAACGAAAAAACTACAAAGAACGAAACTCGTCTAGCTTAAAGGGGGAAACCAGATGGCGCTATAGTTGGCATGCTAGATGGCGCTGCCACAGCTCAAAGGGATATCAACTGCGTTTGTTTAAATAGGAACCCCCATTTTTTATTACATATTCGTGTAGTACGTAAAGAAATATGACTATTTTATTTGGACCACTTTGGTCGCTTTGTGATAGATGGCGCTGTAATAGTCACAAACGTGTAAGTACGTGGTATCACGTAACATTCCGCCAGTGCGTACGGTATTTCCCTCGCGATACATTACCCCTGTTAAAATGGACCGTTTACCAATTGCGGAAAAGTCGATATCGTGTTGATGTGTGGCTATTGCGATCAAAATCCGCAACGGGCGAGTGCTGTGTGTGCTGCCCGGTATCCTGGACGACATCATCCAAGTGTCCGGACCGTTTACCGGATAGTTACGTTATTTAAGGAAACAGGATGTGTTCAGCCACATGTGAAATGTCAACCACGACCTGCAACAAATGATGATGTCCAAGTAGGTGTTATAGCTGCTGTCGCGGCTAATCCGCAAATCAGTAACAGACAAATTGGGCGAGAATCGGAAATCTCAGATACGTCGGTGTTGAGAATGGTACATCAACATCGATTGCACCCGTACCATATTTCTATGCACCAGGAATTGCATGGCGAAGACCTTGAACGTCGTGTACAGTTCTGCCACTGGGCGCAGGAGAAATTACGGGACGATGACAGATTTTTTGCACGCGTCCTATTTAGCGACGAAGCGTCATTCACCAACAGCGGTAACGTAAAGCTGCATAATATTCACTATTGGGCAACGGAAAGTTCACGATGGATGCGGCAAGTGGAACATCAGCGACCTTGGCGGGTTAATGTATGGTGCAGCATTATGGGAGGAAGGATAATTGGACCGCATTTTATCGGTGGCAATCTAAATGGTGCAATGTATGCCGATTTCCTACGTAATGTTTTACCAATGTTACTACAAGATGTTTTCCTGCATGACAGAATGGCGATGTACTGCCAACATGATGGATGTCCGACACAAGCTTGCGTGCGTCGAAGCACCATACCATGGCCCGCACGTTCACCGGATCTGACGTCCTCTGATTTCTTTCTGTGGGAATAGTTGAAGGATATTTGCTATCGTGATCCACCGACAACGCCTGACAACATGCGTCAGCGTATTGTTAATGCATGTGCGAACATTACGGAAGGCGAACTACTAGCTGTTGAGAGGAATGTCATTACACGTATTGCCAAATGCATTGAGGTTGACGCACATCATTTTGAGCATTTATTGCATTAATGCGGTATTTACAGGTAATCACGCTATAACAGCATGCGTTCTCACAAATGATAAGTTCACAAAGGTACATGTCTTACTGGGAACAACCGAAATAAAATGTTCAAACGTACCTACGTTCTGTATCTTAATTCAAAAGACATACCCGTTACCAACTGTTCGTCTAAAATTGTGAGCCACATGTTTGTGACTGTTATAGCTCCATCTATCAGAAAGCGACAAAAGTGGTCCAACTAAAACATTTATATTTCTTTACGTACTACACGAATATGTAATAAAAAAATGGGGTTCCTATTTTAAAAAACGCAGTTGATATCCCTTTGAGCTATGGCAGCGCCATCTAGCAGGCCAACTATAGCGCCATCTGGTTTCCCCCTTCAAGCTAGACAAGTTTCGTTATTTGCAGTTTGTTGGTTTGACGCTTATTTCGTTAGATATTTGGCCCGGTCACGATCAATGGATCACCCTGTATACCAGTCCACTTCTATTACGTGTATAGTACGTTTCATTTCGTCCGTCATTACCTGTGATAGTACCTGTCAAACAATGTCTGTCTTAGCAATTTTCCGCCCGGCGGATTAGTGTCGAGGTCCGGTCCGTGTTTTAAGGCAGTTTTCCATCTCCCTCAGCGAATGCGGGCTGGTTCCCCTTATTCCGCCTCAGTTACACTATGTCGGCGATTGCTCAAACACTTTCTCCACATACGCGTACACCATAATTACTCTACCACGCCAACATACGGGTCACACTCGTCTGGTGTGAGACGTTTCCTGGTGGGTCCACCGGGGGCCGAACCGCACAATAACCATGGGTTCGATGTGGGCCGGCGGTGGGGTGAGTGGACTGCGGTAGCCAGCTGCGGGGTTATGAACCACTGAGGCGTAGTGGGGGAACGAAGCCTCTCCGTCGTTTCTAGGTCCCGAGTTCCATACAACACAATACAATGTGTCCGGATACGTTCAATCGTACAGTGCGTAGACAGAAATAGCTTGTTCCGTCCTACCAACACACAAGCGGACGCGGATAGAATCGGGTCGGGTTTTGAACTAGTTGTTGTTGTGGTCTTCAGTCCTGAGACTGGTTTGATGTAGCTCTCCATGCTACTCTATCGTGTGCAAGCTTCTTCATCTCCCAGTACCTACTGCAACCTACATCCTTCTGAATCTGCTTAGTGTATTCATCTCTTGGTCTCCCTCTACGAGTTTTACCCTCCACGCTGCCCTCCAATACTAAATTGGTGATCCCTTGATGCCTCAGAACATGTCCTACCAACCGATCCCTTCTTCTGGTCAAGTTGTGCCGCAAATTTCTCTTCTCCCCAATCCTATTCAATACTTCCTCATTAGTTATGTGATCTACCCATCTAATCTTCAGCATTCTTCTGTAGCACCACATTTCGAAAGCTTCTATTCTCTTCTTGTCCAAACCATTTATCATCCATGTTTCACTTCCATACATGGCTACACTCCATACAAATACTTTCAGAAACGACTTCCTGACACTTAAATCTATACCCGATATTAACAAATTTCTCTTCTTCAGAAACGCTTTTCTTGCCATTGCCAGTCTACATTTTATATCCTCTCTACTGCGACCATCATCAGTTATTTTGCTCCCCAAATAGCAAAACTCCTTTACTACTTTAAGTGTCTCATTTCCTAATCTAATACCCTCAGCATCACCCGAGTTAATTCGACTACATTCCATTATCCTCGTTTTGCTTTTGTTGATGTTCATCTTATATTCTCCTTATATCCTTTGAACTAGGGCAGTGGGGAAAGGCGTGGACATGACGCGAGGAGCTCCTCAGTGTGTCTGGGGCGAAGGTGCGAGTAAGCAAAGCGCTGCACAGCTGCCGCGCGGGGCAGTGGGCTTCGCGCCTCAATCACCGCAGCAGAGGTCATCGGCGGTCGCGGCCGATGCTATCGGCAGGGCGCGGGCAATTTATTGCAGCCGAGAGGCGGGAGGGACATCTGATGCGGAGCCGCGGCGCGCCCGCGTGGGCACTGAGCAGCCAGTGTCCGGCCAATTAATGCGCCGGACGCAGCGGTGCCTGCGTGCCGACTACCTTGCGTAACTCTGGGCGAAGCGCGGCCCGCTGGCAAAACACGCAGGGCCGAGGCGTCCCAGTCAGTAGGGCGACCGAGAATCTATTGAGCAGACGGCGCCCGCAACAAGACACCCTTTTAGCGTAGTCGTGTAACGGCCGAGGCGTGCCCGCTCTTCTGACTAAACAACTTCGTCCGAGGCTAGATTGCAGTCGAGTGTGTGTGTGTGTGTGTGTGTGTGTGTGTGTGTGTGTGTGAGCGAACGAACTAGCGCCAGCAGGCGTATCTGTGATTTGGAAACGGATGGAATCAGAGTAAAAAGGAGGCCTAACTTCGGTGCCACGCGTCATTGGGGACTTTTCATTCCATTTATCGAAAATAACTTGAGGACTACTGCACGTTTAGATGCTTGCGATACAGAATAACAGAACATGTTCTATTCTCCATTCGTTAGTGATCAATTTCACTGACTTGTTAACTGCAGCATTGTCAGACGACAAGTCCCCCAGTACTCGGCTGGACTTCACTGGCATTTAGCATCCACACCGCAACTGAAACTCTGAAGTTATCAGAATACAGGAAGCGTAAGTCTGTCAGCGGTTTGTAAGAAACTAGACTGCAGTTTCAGAGGGGAAGCCTATTATGCCAGTTAGTTTCCACAGACAAACTGCAAATGGAGAGGACGACGATGTATTGGTTTAAAATTTTGGAAGCGCTAAATAGCGTGGTAATGACTGTGTAGTGTCCCAGAGGGTACCCCTGGAACCCTATGTATGTTGTGGCAAAGAGTATATCAGTATTTCATCTCAACATATATGTTTTACATAATATAAACTAAGGGCGGCATAGAAAGAGTCCTGGCATGTATTGACGTCACGGACTCTTGCTTTCATTAAGCCGACTTCATATATACCAAAAACATACCGTTGTATAAGCAGCCACTCTATTTAAAACGAAAAGAAAAGGTCATAGAGCTGCTGCCATAGAAAAATTTTTTCGTACGTTCTCTAGTATATCTACTCATACCAGTGTCATACGTTATTAGTATTAATAAACAGTGTATGACATAAAAATGGCTGGTTGATTCGGAATAACAGGATGAACCAACAACCGAAAAACGCATCAAAACTGTCGTCCAAATTATTGGGCAGGAGATTCAAACAGTGTGCCGGACTGAGACTCGAACTCGGGCCCGTTGCCTTTCGCGAGCAAGTTCTCTACCAACTGAGCTACCCAAGCACGACTCACGCCCCGTCCCCACAGCTTTACTTCTGCCAGTACCTCGTCTCCTACCTTCCAAACTTTACAGAAGCTCTCCTGCGAACCTTGCAGAACTAACACTCCTGAAAGAAAGGATATTGTGGAGACATGGCTTAGCCACACCCTGGGGGATGTTTTTAGAATGAGATTTTCATTCTGCAGCGGAGTGTGCGCTGATATGAAGTTTGGGAGGTAGGAGACGAGGTACTGGCAGAAGTAAAGCTGTGAGGACGGGGCGTGAGTCGTGCTTGGGTAGCTCAGTTGGTAGAGCACTTGCCCACGAAAGGCAAAGGTCCCGAGTTCGAGTCTCGGTCCGGCACAAGCTTTTAATCTTCCAGGAAGTTTCATATCAGCTCACACTCCGCTGCGGAGTGAGAATTTCACTCTATCGGGCGGGAGTTCTGACTCCACATAAAATGTCAACAATTCTCTCGTCATCACCTAACATTAACGCCCCTCTACCAGCATACAAAACACTCTGAGTGTGACGCCATAAACACTGCCTACCGGCGGATCTTTATGTCGCAAGAGATAAGCATTTGTCATTGGGCAATGTTCAATACGAAGACGAATGTTGATGACTTCGTCCCTTCTTTGAGCTCTAAACGAGGTTCGCCATGGTCGAACAGATGGGTTGACCGACTGAAGCCTGTTATTGGCCGCTACCAACTACTGTCTTTCCCAGTCATCCAGCATTGTTACCCACGATACGATAGCATGCAAGGGGACATTAAAGTGGACTGGGTCGTTCCACGGGAAGGCTCGGTTCACTGCTCTGTCAGCTTTTTCAGTCCCTCGATTCTCATGTATCAGGCACCAGGCAGATGACCACCTCTTCCTTCTGGCTTTGCAAGAGGTGTGTGGTGTCCTGGACCATCTGAACAGCAGACGACGAGGTGATGTGGCCGATTAATAGAGGGAAGAGGTTTATGAGAGTCCTAATCATTTATTAACTGCACTGCAAGAGTAAGACTCCGCTCTTGCAACGTTTTCGAACGCCGCAGGTTGCCCAGAAACTGTGGCGACGGGTTAGACTGTCAACGAAATTCGCAGCGTAACGGGACCTCAGGTCTGCTCTTCACAGAAGTGTGTGAATTTCATGCGAACCGACTTTCCGTACTATCTAAGTTTGAACGACAGTCAAAGAATTATGTTGGGCATTGACCAGAGCAATTTTACCTCTTACAAGAACGAGGAAACGTTCATAACGCCCCAAATTGACTCATTTCGCGTAGAAACAGACAGTTACTTACGGTCATCGATGGTACAGAATGTCGTAAGATGTGCGTCAGTGTCGTCACATAATATACCTGATTACTAGACCAATGCTTGCAGCTAGGATGGCAATAATGATTCCACTGATTCATTGTCTACTTAGAGTAATTTAAGTAATTGAAGGAATAACGAGGTATGTTCATTTTTGGCCGAAAATGAGATTTGACTACCACTACATAGTTTGAAAATTCTTCTGTCATATGGTGGTACAAGATAGAGGCTTATCCATGTGACCAATTCAGAATAACATAGGGAGTGGATTTGTTGACCTCGGCTGTATGAGAGAAAAACCAGAAGCATACGAGATTTGTATTTCAAACAGTAGCCACATTCTGGCAAGTGAAAGGAATATACTGTAACGATCGTATTTCTGCAGTGACATCCCTGTGCACAGAATGTCATGCTCAAAAAATTATTGTATTGAATTTACGTAATATAGGAACTTTAAACAATATTTCTCTTCCGTTCTTGGTCTCTGGATAAGTGAAATACTATGTATATTGAGTTTTCCTGAGGAAAAACTTTATAAAGTGCCTCTGCCAGTTAATAAATTGAAGACATAAAGTCTGTAAATGAGTACTATGTACTATAGTTCTGAAGGTGGCAGTAGCCGAAACCGGTGATAGTTAACTGCAAAAAAAAAAAAAAAAAAAAAAATGTGAACAAGACGGACCTTTGAAAGTAATCTGCCAGTTAAATCTGAGAAATATAATGATATCATAAAGCCGGCCAAGGAGAATGTGCCAGGCTCAGGCACGAAATTTTTATAATAAGTTGGCGTATGACAAAATTGTTACGGATTTTACATCCAGTTTATCAGACAGAGAAGCATAATGAATTTCCTGTGAACCATTCACAACTATCACTTACGTTAGTATATACGTTTTTTTGTATTTCTCAGACTCTTCATAATATTCAGTAGCCTGTAAAGTGCTAATAATTGTTGTTTCTTTAGTTACTTGTCTATTCCTTTGACATCGCATTCCTAATACAAAATTGTTTGTTAAAAGAGAGAGACAAGTCCAATGTTTTTAAAATTCAATGAATATTGTAATAAATCTTTGTTTGATTATGTAATAAGTCACTGTGGTGTGCTGATGGCCTAAATAAATGTTTTTGAAAATTTTCTAGTTTGTACACGTTTTTTTGTGTTTTACACGAAATTCTGTAGACTTAAGTTACCTGGTTATTGTACCAGTACTTTGAGTTAAGTTTGATTTACAATCAAGTGTTTTATACTCTTTAATGCAAGCTGACCTTTCAGGATGACGGAGTAAGCGCGCAGATAAAACCATACGTTTTCCATCCGCTCCTTTCATGAGCCGCATCTGCTACTTGAAATCAGTTAAAATTCTTTTTAGACAGAGTTTGGTGGTGGCTCTTTGGCGTAGCAATGTGTTTAGTTTCAGGAACTTGCTTCTGGTTTAATTTGTTGTGTCACACATACCAAAATAAAGTGACGAATCAACGAGGAAGTACTTGTGGCTTACTACCAGGAACCGGAACCAAAAATCCACGCACAAAAGTACGTAACCACCCAGTTTGTAAACGGCAATGTACATGAAAGGGACACAGTAAGTCAGATGGAAGTGAGACAGCGTTCTAGCCTACCCTCCATGTCATTCAATGTGTACATTGAGCAAGCAGTAAAGGAGAAATTTGGAAAGACAAAGTTCAAGGAGAAGAAATACAAATTTTTTTGTTTGCTGATGATATTGTAATTTGGTCGCAGAGGAAGGGACAGTGCGTTGAAAAGAGCTCGTTAGATGGTTATCAATAAAAGTAAACAATGGTATTCGAATTTAAATAAATTCGGTTCTAAGGGATTTGGATTAATGAGTCTTTTCGTGAAAATGTTTTCTTGTTTGGAACGAAATACAGACGGTAAATAGTACTGGAAACAGGCACTGAATCGAATTTGAGGGGAGAGGAGAAATCTAAGGCACAACTTGACTAAAAGAAGGAGTCAGCTGGCAGGCACGTTCTAGTGCTTCAAGGCACAGTTAGTGTGTTAACCGAGGAAAGTGTGAGCGATAAAAAAACTCAAGAGCGAGACTAATACTCGAGTATAGTGAGCAGATTCAAAAGGAAGCAGGGCGTATTGGTTATGCAGATATGAAGAGGCTAGTATGGAGAGCTGCAGCAAACCCGTCTTTTGCGTGACGACTATACCACCATCTCCATTTCGCAAATCGAGGGTGCGTTAGCGACTGTTGTTACGGAGGCAGTTGGTTTTCTGCTAGCGCCACACTTCATTCTCCATCGAATTTGCTTACAGTGAAGACGGAGACTACTCTCATAGCGTTATTCATTCCTTCGATCGTTCAGCAGCTGCCGGTCTTTTGCAGTCCCCCGGCGGGAACCCACACCTCGTGTGAAGCATCGAAAGTATCTCGTTACGCTGCACTACACGAGAGGCGTTAATGCTGGCGACGAGCGGTCGCAAACGCTGGTTTATAATTAAGGCTACTGCGGCTTTCGGACCCTGTAATCTTGGCAGCTGCGGCGCGAGGCTGCTAAACAGAGCCACTACTTTTCCATTACAACACACAAAACCGAGCGGCTCCTAACGAGGTGGCGCCCATTTTCTTCTTTGTAACGCAGAGGTCGCCTGCTCGAACAGTGCCCCTCGTCGCCCTGTTAATGTGGTCCTATCAATCAGCAACCCGTCACAGCTCGGAAATACCCTCGACTGCCGGATCTACACTACTGGCCATTAAAATTGCAACAGCACGAAGGCGACGTGGAACGTACGTCAAATTAGCACTAAGTACGCTACATGCTTCGATATGCAAATGATATGCACTTATCGCGAATCTGCCGATCAGCACAAAGTCCCAAGCGACAGGAAAAAAAAAATCAGGTGACTCCTGTATACAGGGTGGTCCGTTGATAGTGACCGGGCCAAATATCTCACGAAATAAGGGTCAAACGAAAACACTACAAAGAACGAAACTTGTCTTACTTGAAGGGGGGAAACCAGATGACGCTATGGTTGGCCCGCTGGGCCATAGGTCGAACGGATATCAACAGCGTTTTTTAAAATAGGAACCCCCATTTTTTTATTTCATATTCGAGTAGTACGTAAAGAAATATGAATGTTTTAGTTGTACCTCTTTTTTCGCTTTGTGATAGATGGCGCTGTAATAGTCACAAACAAATGGCTCACAATTTTAGACGAACGGTTGGTAACAGGTAGGTTTTCTAAATTAAAATACAGAACGTAGGTACGTTTGAACACTTTATTTCGGTTGTTCCAATGTGATACATGTACCTTTGTGAAGTTATCGTTTCTGAGAACGCATGGTGCTACAGCATGATTACCTGTAAATACCACATTAATGCAATAAATTCTCAAAATGATGTCCGTCAGCCTCAATGCACTTCGCAATACGTGTAACGACATTCCTCTCAACAGCGAGTAGTTCGCCTTCCGTAATGTTCGCACATGCATTGACAATGCGCTGACACAAGTTGTCAGGCATTGTCGGTGGATCACGATAGCAATATCCTTCAACTTTCCCCACAGAAAGAAATACGGGGACGTCAGATCCGGTGAACGTGCGGGCCATGGTATGGTGCTTCGACGACCAGTCCACCTGTCATGAAATATGCTATTCAATACCGCTTCAACCGCACGCGAGTTATGTGCCGGACATCCATCATGTTGCAAGTACATCGCCATTCTGTCATGCCGTGAAACATCTTGTAGTAACATCGGTAGAACATTACGTAGGAAATCAGCATACATTTCACCATTTAGATTGCCGTCGATAAAATGGGGGCCAATTATTCTTCCTCCCATAACGCCGCACCATACATTAATCCGCCAAGGTCGCTGATGTTCCACTTGTCGCAGCCATCGTGGATTTTCCGTTGCCCAATAGTGCATATTATGCCGGTTTATGTTACCGCTGTTGGTGAATGACGCTTCGTCGCTAAATAGAACGCGTGCAAAAAATGTGTCATCGTCTCGTAATTTGTCTTATGCCCAGTGGCAGAACTGTATACGACGTTCAATGTCGTCGCCATGCAAATTCCTGGTGCATAGAAATATGATACGGGTGCAACCGATGTTGACGTAGCATTCTCAACACCGACGTTTTTGAGATTCCCGATTCTCGCGCAATTTGTCTGCTACTGATGTGCGGATTAGCCGCGACAGCAGCTAAAACACCTACTTGGTTGGATTAAAAGAAGACATCGGAGCAGTTTAAAGGCGGGCTGCTAGATTTGGTGTCGGCAGATTCGAATAATATGCACGTGTTACGGGATGCTTCGGGAAATCAAAT
This sequence comes from Schistocerca cancellata, assembly GCF_023864275.1. Classification (NCBI taxonomy): domain Eukaryota; kingdom Metazoa; phylum Arthropoda; class Insecta; order Orthoptera; family Acrididae; genus Schistocerca; species Schistocerca cancellata. The sequence continues at coordinate 549,909,818 of NC_064633.1, forward strand.
GGGAAACCCTGGAGGGAAGGCGACATTGAAACACTACTGAGAAAATTTGGAGAACCGGCATTTGAAGCTCGCCGCAGAAATATTCTACTGCCATCATCATATACAGTATTTTGGGTGAGAACCACGAAGATAAGATATGAGAAATTAGGGCTCATATGGAGGCAAGTAGATAGCCGTTTTTCCCTCGCTCTGTTTGAGAGTGGAACAGAAAAGGAAATGACTAGTAATGGTACTGGGTACCCTCTGCCACGCACTGCACCGTGGCTTCTGGAGTACCTATGTAGGCGTGGAAGTACAGGGTGCTTCAAAAATGATCGGTATATTTGAAACGGCAATAAAAACTAAACGAGCAGCGATAGAAATACACCGTTTGTTGCAATATGCTTGGGACAACAGTACATTTTCAGGCGGACAAACTTTCGAAATTACAGTAGTTACAATTTTCAACAACAGATGGCGCTGCAAGTGATGTGAAAGATATAGAAGACAACGCAGTCTATGGGTGCGCCATTCTGTACGTCGTCTTTCTGCTGTAAGTGTGTGCTGTTCACAACGTGAAAGTGTGGTGTGGACAACATGGTTTATTCCTTAGAACAGAGGATTTTTCTGGTGTTGGAATTCCACCGCCTAGAACACAGTGTTGTTGCAACAAGACGAAGTCTTCAACGGAGGTTTTATGTAACCAAAGGACCGAAAAGCGATACAATAAAGGATCTGTTTGAAAAATTTCAACGGACTGGGAACGTGACGGATGAACGTGCTGGAAAGGTAGGGCGACCGCGTACGGCAACCACAGAGGGCAACGCGCAGCTAGTGCAGCAAGTAATCCAACAGCGGCCTCGGGTTTCCGTTCGCCGTGTTGCAGCTGCGGTCCAAATGACGCCAACGTCCACGTATCGTCTCATGCGCCAGAGTTTACACCTCTATCCATACAAAATTCAAACGCGGCAACCCCTCAGCGCCGCTACCATTGCTGCACGAGAGACATTCGCTAACGATATAGTGCACAGGATTGATGACGGCGATATGCATGTGGGCAGCATTTGGTTTACTGACGAAGCTTATTTTTACTTGGACGGCTTCGTCAATAAACAGAACTGGCGCATATGGGGAACCGAAAAGCCCCATGTTGCAGTCCCATCGTCCCTGAATCCTCAAAAAGTACTGGTCTGGGCCGCCATTTCTTCCAAAGGAATCATTGGCCCATTTTTCAGATCCGAAACGATTACTGCATCTTGCTATCTGGACATTCTTCGTGAATTTGTGGCGGTACAAACTGCCTTAGACGACACTGCGAACACCTCGTGGTTTATGCAAGATGGTGCCCGGCCACATCGCACGGCCGACGTCTTTAATTTCCTGAATAAATATTTCGATGATCGTGTGATTGCTTTGGGCTACCCGAAACATACATGAGGCGGCGTGGATTGGCCTCCCTATTCGCCAGACATGAACCCCTGTGACTTCTTTCTGTGGGGACACGTGAAAGACCAGGTGTACCGCCAGAATCCAGAAACAATTGAACAGCTGAAGCAGTACATCTCATCTGCATGTGAAGCCATTCCGCCAGACACGTTGTCAAAGGTTTCGGATAATTTCATTCAGAGACTACGCCATATTATTGCTACGCATGGTGGATATGTGGAAAATATCGTACTATAGAGTTTCCCAGACCGCAGCGCCATCTGTTGTTGACAATTGTAACTACTGTAATTTCGAAAGTTTGTCTGCCTGAAAATGTACTGTTGTCCCAAGCATATTGCAAGAAACGGTGTATTTGTATCGCTGCTCGTTTAGTTTGTATTGCCGTTTCAAATATACCGGTCATTTTTGAAACACCCTGTAGCTGCAGAAACGCAATTCTCTTCCTTGCTTAGCTGGGTGGTAATGTGCTTACCTTCCGTGTAAGTGGCCCGGGTTCGATTTCCGGCCGTGTTGGATATTTTCTCCGCTCGTGCACTGGGTGTTGTGTTGTCCTCATCATCATTTCGTCCTCACCACCGGCGCGCAAGTCGCCCAATGTGGCGTCGACTGAAATACGTCTTGCAGTTGGCGGCCGAACTTCCCCAGATGGGGCCTCCCGGCCAACAATGGCATACGCTTATTTCTTTTTCCTGCACAACTACTGAAGTAGGTGTGATTAACGCCATCTACTTTCTGTGTCTAAGGAACGACTGCACAGCTAGTTTCTCTTTCAGAAATAGAATTTGAATGTTGTTTGTTGAGAAGATCGTGTTATGCCACGTCGAAGAACCTGAAACGCCTACCAGATCGGGTCGGAGGGGGACAGCGGCAAGACGGTCGTGTACAGCAGGGCTTAACAACTCGCTGGTTTTGTGCGTGAGTTTCCGCGCCTGCTCGCGCTCTTGCTCGGGAGCCGCTTTCTGGGGTGTGAGGGAGATGCGAGCGCATTATGTTGTCGCGATAATACGAGAGAGACGCCAATGTGTGGTAGAGGAAACTCAGTGTTTACTGCGATACCATCTACAAAAGGGTGTGCTCGTGGGAGCCCTACACGATACTAGGGAAGTGTACCAGTTTCTTTGGCTCTTCAGCGTACAATAGCCCTTTGGATCGTTCCGATGTACGACTGCGGTTAAGTCGACTGCAAAGAGAAAGAGATCAAGCGTGTGTGTGTGTGTTTTGTGCATGGGATAAACTGTTGACAAATTGTGCACATGAGTATATACAGGGTGTTTCAAAAATGATCGGTATATTTGAAACGGCAATAAAAACTAAACGAGCAGCGATAGAAATACACCGTTTGTTGCAATATGCTTGGGACAACAGTACATTTTCAGGTGGACAAACTTTCGAAATTACAGTAGTTACAATTGTCAACAACAGATGGCGCTGCGGTCTGGGAAACTCTATAGTACGATATTTTCCACATATCCACCATGCGTAGCAATAATATGGCGTAGACTCTGAATGAAATTACCCGAAACCTTTGACAACGTGTCTGGCGGAATGACTTCACATGCAGATGAGATGTACTGCTTCAGCTGTTCAATTGTTTCTGGATTCTGGCGGTACACCTGGTCTTTCAAGTGTCCCCACAGAAAGAAGTCACAGGGGTTCATGTCTGGCGAATAGGGAGGCCAATCCACGCCGCCTCATGTATGTTTCGGATAGCCCAAAGCAATCACACGATCATCGAAATATTCATTCAGGAAATTAAAGACGTCGGCCGTGCGATGTGGCCGGGCACCATCTTGCATAAACCACGAGGGGTTCGCAGTGTCGTCTAAGGCACAAATTCACGAAGAATGTCCAGATAGCGTAATGCAGTAATCGTTTCGGATCTGAAAAATGGGCCAATGATTCCTTTGGAAGAAATGGCGGCCCAGACCAGTACTTTTTGAGGATGCAGGGACGATGGGACTGCAACATGGGGCTTTTCGGATCCCCATATGCGCCAGTTCAGTTTATTGACGAAGCCGTCCAGGTAAAAATAAGCTTCGTCAGTAAACCAAATGCTGCCCACATGCATATCGCCGTCATCAATCCTGTGCACTATATCGTTAGCGAATGTCTCTCGTGCAGCAATGGTAGCGGCGCTGAAGGGGTTGCCGCGTTTGAATTTTGTATGGATAGAGGTGTAAACTCTGGCGCACGAGACGATACGTGGACGTTGGCGTCATTTGGACCGCAGCTGCAACACGGCGAACGGAAACCCGAGGCCGCTGTCGGATCACCTGCTGCACTAGCTGCGCGTTGCCCTCTGTGGTTGCCGTACGCGGTCGCCCTACCTTTCCAGCACGTTCATTCGTCACGTTCCCAGTCCGTTGAAATTTTTCAAACAGATCATTTATTGTATCGCTTTTCGGTCCTTTGGTTACATTAAACCTCCGTTGAAAACTTCGTCTTGTTGCAACAACACTGTGTTCTAGGCGGCGGAATTCCAACACCAGAAAAATCCTCTGTTCTAAGGAATAAACCATGTTGTCCACAGCACACTTGCACGTTGTGAACAGCACACGCTTACAGCAGAAAGACGACGTACAGAATGGCGCACCCACAGACTGCGTTGTCTTCTATATCGTTCACATCACTTGCAGCGCCATCTGTTGTTGAAAATTGTAACTACTGTAATTTCGAAAGTTTGTCCGCCTGAAAATGTACTGTTGTCCCAAGCATATTGCAACAAACGGTGTATTTCTATCGCTGCTCGTTTAGTTTTTATTGCCGTTTCAAATATACCGGTCATTTTTGAAACACCCTGTACTATCTTTTGTAGACAGTCAATCTGCAGTTTGGAAAGGCTGCTCGTAAATTGAGCTCCTCGGACCACGGACACGGGAGAGTAGGCTACAGCGGGCGAGAGTCGGCCGCGTTGCGCTGGTCGGCTGTCTTACAGCTTGGTAGTCCCGTTACGGGCCGCTACGCAGCGATGAAGACGTTCGCGCGTGGCTGGGCAGCCTCATCAGGCGTGAGGCCGGGGCCGCAGATGAGTTGGTAGGGGGGGGGGGGGGCGGCGGCCCAGAGAGGCCAAAGGCTCGCCGACCGAAGTGAGGGAAGGCGAGGGGAGGCGATGCGGGCCGTGGGGCCAGGTCACGTGGCTGGCTGCTCTCCTCGACACACACCTGGGCGAAAGCCGCGGCACCGCGGATGAACCGGAGGTGGTCAGTGACGTCGCTACGAAGAACCTGTGCAAGCGTTAGGGACGGCGATAATCGCACAAACATCCGGTTTTCAGTTATACCGGTTTCTTCGTCTCCAATTCAACCTGACTATTAAAGCTGCTCAAAGCAACCAGTTTCTGAAATTAACCGATTTCTGAAATAACCGATTTTCGGTATTTATTTCCAATGACAAATGTAGACTTCGAACAAAGATTGTAATATTCTAATGAAGGTGAAAGAGTACGAGATCTCTCTCGATATGGGGTTGGGACTGCGGCAGAAATCTACGAGGTGCATTCAAGTTCTAAGGCCTCCGTTTTTTTTTCTCCAGACTGGAAAGAGATAGAAACATGCGCATTGTATTAAAATGAGGCCGCGTTCATTGTCAATACGTCCCAGAGATGGCAGCACCGTACGGCAGATGGAATTTTACCGCCAGTGCCGAGAATGAGAACTGTTTTAAATACTTAAAATGGCGACGTTTCCCTTACTTGAACAGCGTGCAATCGTTCGTTTTCTGAATTTGCGTGGTGTGAAACCAATTGAAATTAATCGACAGTTGAAGGAGACATGTGGTGATGGAGTTATGGATGTGTAGAAAGTGCGTTCGTGGGTGCGACAGTTTAATGAAGGCAGAACATCATGTGACAAGAAACCGAAACAACCTCAGGCTCGCACAAGCCGGTCTGATGACATGATCGAGAAAGTGGAGAGAATTGTTCTGGGGGATCGCCGAATGACTGTTGAACAGATCCCCTCCAGAGTTGGCATTTCTGTGGGTTCTGTGCACACAATCCTGCATGACGACCTGAAAATGCGAAAAGTGTCATCCAGGTGGGTGCCACGAATGCTGACGGACGACCACACGGCTGCCCGTGTGGCACGTTGCCAAGCAATGTTGACGTGCAACGACAGCACGAATGGGACTTTCTTTTCGTCGGTTGTGACAATGGATGAGATGTGGATGCCATTTTTCAATCCAGAAACGAAGCGCCAGTCAGCTCAATGGAAGCACACAGATTCACCGCCACCAAAAAAATTTCGGGTAACCACCAGTGCTGAAAAAATGGTGGTGTCCATGTTCTGGGACAACGAGGGCGTAATCCTTACCCATTGCGTTCCAAAGGGCACTATGGTAACAGGTGCATCCTACGAAAATGTTTAGAAGAACAAATTCCTTCCTGCACTGCAACAAAAACGTCCGGGAAGGGCTGCGCGTGTGCTGTTTCACCAAGACAACGCACCCGCACATCGAGCTAACGTTACGCAACAGTTTCTTTGTGATAACAACTTTGAAGTGATTCCTCATGCTCCCTACTCACCTGACCTGGCTCCTAGTGACTTTTGTCTTTTTCCAACAATGAAAGACACTCCCCGTGGCGTCACATTCACCAGCCGTGCTGCTATTGCCTCAGCGATTTTCCAGTGGTCAAAACAGACTCCTGAAGAAGCCTTCGCCTCTGCCATGGAATCATGGCGTCAGCGTTTTGAAAAATGTGTACGTCTGCAGGGCGATTACGTCGAGAGGTAACGCCAGTTTCATCGATTTCGGGTGAGTAGTTAATTAGAAAAAAAATCGGAGGCCTTAGAACTTGAATGCACCTCGTATCTCACCGCGAGCACCAAAGATGGCGAAGGCGAAGGAGATGGGCGCGGCGATGACGAGAGGGAAACGTCACAATTTGGTGGCTTGCCTCCATCGTCACTTTTGAATGGGATCAGTTTTTACCCTTGAAGGAACCACAAAATAAAGGCTTCAGTCATTATCCCATGTTTATAGCACATCAATAAAATCATTCTTATATCAGTCAAGTTTCCCTTCCTTTCCGAGGAAAAATGAGGATATATTCTCCTTCTATGATATCGCAAGTTTGTTGTACCTTCTCCCGTTTTTAATCTCTTAAAGGAAATGGATCATCGTAGACCCCCACTCCATTGATACTGCACTTCGTAAAATACTTCCAAACTAGAGATCGTGCCATTCTGTAATACAACCAATGTCTGAGGACGACAGTGAAAATCTACCGTGTAGACCAGGTGGGGGCAAGTTAAAAAAAAATGGTTCAAATGGCTCCGAGCACTATGGGACTTAACTTATGAGGTCATCAGTCCCATAGAACTTAGAACTACTTAAACCTAACCAACCTAAGGACATCACACACATCCATCCCCGAGGCAGGATTCGAATCTGCGACCTTACCGGTCGCGCGGTTCCAGACTGTAGCGCCTAGAACCGCACGGCCACTCCGGCCGGATGGGGGCAAGTCTTGCATACTTTATGTAAGTGCGTAGCACGTGCTAATAGGCACACCACACAACAACAGCTACATTAGTGACTCAGCAATTCCGTACCGATCCCTACATCATGTGTTAGTTGCTGGTTTCTGAGTTCGCCGTTGTTATTAAAATGGCACTGATCGCTTTCCGCATTTTCTATAATAACCCAATAATTCAAGAAATGGAAATTTACAGATCAACATTACCCGTTTGTAAAAAAGGTTTTATTTTTTTAGAAAATAGCTCTGTCGCTATGGTAAATTTACATGTCACTTTTTTTACTCGTCTATTAGTGAAAACTGAAAGAGACCTGCAATCACAGAGACAAAACATGTACCGAAAGCTACGGGTTATTCAGAGCTAAAGTAACGGTATCGGTTTTTTCCATCCTCAGCAAGCGTTCGAAGCAGACTCAGCACTGAGCCAATCGACAATAATTCAAAAGCCATTTGTAAGCTTCTTCCTTCCTGCCACCCGTCCTTGTGGCCTATATTACAAGAACATTAGCGATCTCAGATTCAAGTGCAGGCAACTGGAATTAATGTCTTTCGACTCTAGATCTTACATGCAGGCAAACACATGGGACTGCGTGCTTAGAACCCATCCTATGTCCTCGCTTCGATTTAAGTATAGATTAACTTTTATTCATTTTCATCTGAAACTGTCAATAGACTGTCATCGATATTCAGTAATACAGAATGAGTAAATCGCGTAAATATAGACGTTGTTTAGCTGACAAATGTTTCAAAACTAACAATTGCAGTTCACACTGACACTCGTATTGTTACGACACCATTTTCGCTATGATTAGTGTCATACTGGATTGCTTCCCACGAAAACCACGAAAATTTAATTTCTCATTATTCACATTCGACTGTCAATCTTAAGCATTTTAGAGTCTCCTTATCACAAGAGTAGTTCTTTAATAACAACTTATCATAATCCTGTCATCTGTATTACTAACTAACACTCATCACCCTTCCCCTGCTTTACTCATCGTCTACATCGAGTTTGATTCTCACTCGCTAAGTAGGCATGCGTTGATTGTGACAGTCATCTACATTGTGAGGTATGTGTTGCCGCTGTGATGGTCGCCACTGAGATCAGGCACTTCTAGCGGAGGTTCAGTTGACCAGGCTTGAGAATGAACTAGTTGGTTCAAAACTAGTCGCCAAACATATGTACTGCAACTGTGACACATTAGTTAACAAACACTTCACGAATATAACGTGTTTTTTAAAACTAAGGGAGAGTCCATTTTCACAGAATAATCCTTTGAAAAGCATAATTAGCTATCTCTTCTGAGACTTCCTCTCTAATGGTTTTTATTATAGCACTAGTTTTGCGTACAAAAAGTACCAGTTCTGTCCACTGAATGTTAGGCGGAAGGTCATTCACTCACAGGGTTCTTAAAAGTACACCGGCAAAATTCGAGGGTATGTTGAAGAATGTGTCTTGAAGAACAAAATGAAGGTACGAATCCGTGTCCGGAAACGTCATCCAAAGACGCTACAGATCGAAGCGTACAGGGTGATTCTGTGGTGGTGCAACAAACCTTCAAGGATGATGGAAATGGTTAAATTGAAACTAGCTCTTTAATTATTTTTTTATTAAAACTGACCTACTCATTTATTACCCACAATATACAAGCCCAACGCAATCTGACTGCTATACATTGACAACATGACTTCCAATAACTAACAAAAAAGAATGGCCCTGAATTGCAAGAAGTCCTAACAATAATACAAATCCAAAAAATATGAAATTAAAGAAATATGAAACTACCTCCAACTCTGTTAACTGCCTAAACTCATTTCAATCACGAATCCCGATTCTGGAAACCCTTTTCTTTTTCGTAAGTCACTTACCTTACAGAAAATATTCATAACACGAGCTACAGCAATTACAGCAATTAGCAACTATAGCCAGCTAAATAAAAAGATTCTAACTACTATAGACTCTAACTACTAGGAATCTCATGGTCAGCAAAAAGAAAGATCTTGTTGAATAGCAAACAATGTATTTAGAAAATTTTACCTCATTCATGTGACATCCAGTTCCAAAAATTATACAGTTGTCAACAATTTCACTGCCCAAACATTATTAACCATACCTCTATCCTCATACATTTCCTTGCGTATTTTCTTATAAACACATCCTTTCATCTCACTTTAGAATGCATGTCCTACCAACACAGAGACTCCACGAAGAATATCATTTCCACACACTTCTCTATCCACTCGCTAACTGCTAGTCCGTCCAACCACAGAATCTCTTGCCGAGAGAGCAGAACGCTGTCAGCGATATTAACTCAGTCTATAGCGTTGCCAACATACAAACAGGCTACTTACAAAATGTATCAATTTGAGATAAGGGACTCTGGTCTGGAAACGAACGAGTCGAAAGTTATAAGCGAAATTCGTTCCGATACGTCTGACAGTACTGTTGCACCAGTACTGTTGTTGCTAGGACTGCGGGGTAGGCAACTTTCAGAGGTGATAGTATGGACCAAAATAAGCAAAAAAAGTCTGGTAAATATGGGCTCTAAAATGCATACCTTAAGCGCTATGAGTACTTGTTCAATAGAGAAGATGTTTGTCACAGTAGCGAAGATGAACACGTGCTCATAGCTCCTCAGGTATGCGTCTTGGAGCCCACGTTTACTGGACACTTTTTTCTTGTTATGGTGCATGCTACCACCTCGGGAAGTTACCTAATCTGCAATCGTAGTAACAACAATAGGAGTACATGTATTCCACTGCCAGCGCTATCAGAATGATTTTCGCCTATATTTTTCGACTCGTTCGTTTCCGGACCAGGGGCCCATATCACAAAGTGATAAATTTATCTTCCGTCATCGTTCCTGAAAGTTTGTAACGTCATCAGGGGATTAGCCTGTATGTACATACGTTTGCAGATGCTAGTGCGTGTGTCCGCAGCTCGCGGTCGTGCGGTAGCGTTCTCGCTTCCCACGCCCGGGTTCCCGCGTTCGATTCCCGGCAGGGTCAGGGATTTTCTCTGCCTCGTGATGACTGGGTGTTGTGTGATGTCCTTAGGTTAGTTAGGTTTAAATAGTTCTAAGTTCTAGGGGACTGATGACCATAGATATTAAGTCCCATAGTGCTCAGAGCCATTTGAACCATTTTTTTTGCTAGCGCGTGTAACTTCGTCGCTCTGCAGTGTCGTTAGATGACATTTCTGGACACGAGTTCCTGCCCTCATTTTGTTCCTCAGCACACCTTCTGCATCCCCTCGACACTTATTGGTGTCATTTTGAAACACCATGTATACAAAGAATAGGAGTGGATCAACAACTGAACCGTGTGGACTACCTTTGTGATTTCTTCCTAGTCACTAAAATTTTCTACCCTTCCAACACTGCATGAATTATTCAACACATCTTTCTGCATTGTGTTTGTTAGGTACAATTCAAACCCGATGTGGGTAAAGCCATCTAGGAGAGTAATATCATCTACGCAATCAGACGTCGTAGAAAGATCACAAAAACTAGCAGCTAGCGATATTTTATTGTTTGAGGCTAGTAATACCTGCATAAATAGCATTCTCACTCAAGCAACCTCTCTGGAATCCAAGCTGTGATACGATCAGTAATTTTTTCCTTCTTAAATATAAGACTGCCTTTGAGTATATTACTTTTAGGAACATTTTGGAAAAAAAATGTCATTGAGGAAATTGAAAAACAATGTTTCTGTCAATTTCCTTATCGACGACTGCTAGAGAAAATAGAGAACGTCCAAAGAAGAGCGGCGCGTTTTTTTCACGGGTTGGATTAGTAAGCGTGGAAGCGACGCAGAGATGCTCATTCTTCTCCAGTGTAAGATGCTATAAGACAAGCATTCCGTTATTGTTAAAATTTCGAGAACACACGTTCCTAGAAGAGTCAACTAACATATTCCTTACTGATACATCTCTCGAAAAAACCATGACGACAAAATTAGATTATATCTCATGCGTAAGCTTACCGGAAATCGTTCTACTCGCGGTGGCATTTGCTACCGGAACAAGAAAGAGGAGGAAAAAGGAATGGTACAAGTAGTACTCTACACCACACATAGTAAAGTGGTTAGCGGAGTGCATATGTGGATGGTGAAGAGACTGACACTGGAGATAAAATCAGAGCTTGCTGCATCAAACCAGAGAGATGACAGTAAAAATGGTAGTGTACGAGAAGAGTGCCTCAACCGGTACGCCACTTGGGACAGTACCTGTAAGAGCGGCAGTCGGGTCTGGGAATGTTAGGTCATCGGGCTGCGGAGAGGCGGCCGCTGGTAATTGGGCTCGTGGGACAGGGCAGATACCATCTGGAGGCAGGGGCACGCCCCTCTGTAATTGGCCGCACCGGGACACGGCGCGCTGCCGCGGCGCGGGACGCCCGCGCTGACTAATTGAGTCGCTACCGGCGCCTCTCCATTACCGGCAGTCGGCTGCCACACCGGGCAGCAGGAAGTTCAGCATAAACACTCAGTGTCTCGGTTACCTGCAGTAAGGGGGCAAAGTAGCAAGTGCACCACCTGCAGTGAGCGAGCCTTTTTTTTCTGCCTAGGATACTGATCAGATGCGGGTAGGACTCGCGCACTGAGGTTTCCGTACAAAATCTTAGGTATGCAAACAGACAGATCATCCATTTCGGGAATCGAAAACCTCGACTACTTTTGTCCGTTCGACATTGATGCTGGCAAGGGATTCCAAGACTTTCGAGAATGCTGTTGTAATGTAGGCGTAGCCTTCCGCAGCTGTTGTCACTGTGAATAAAATTCTTCTACGGTGTTGACCACATTCTTAATATATAAAACTGTCCTACATTTCGGCCACTATTACAAGTGACCATCGTCTGGGTTTTGTGCTGAGCAGCCGGCCGGAGTGGCCGAGCGGTTAAAGGCGCTACAGTCTGGAATCGCACGATCGCTACGGTCGCAGGTTCGAATCCTGCCTCGGGCATGGATGTGTGTGATGTCCTTAGGTTAGTTAGGTTTAAGTAGTTCTAAGTTCTAGGGGACTTATGACCACAGCAGTTGAGTCCCATAGTGCTCAGAGCCATTTGAACCATTTTTTTTTTGTGCTGAGCACAAAGCCCTGAGGAAGACCGCTTGTAATAGTGACCGAAACGTCGCACATTTTATGTATTTTGTTTTAATGCTGAAATCGGATAACAAATGACAAAAGAATATTTCTTCGTGTTACATGATAACAAATTAGCCATTTTTCTTTACTTGTTCTGTGAAACCTTTCTTCTTGCCAAATTTAATGATCATACGTCAAGGGGAAGTATCATACAGGTTTTAATGAGTGAATTTGCTAGTATGTAAGTATGTGACATAAATTGCGTATCTTTCGATTGCATGGACTTAGAAGCTTCAGTTTTTACACCTTAATATGCGACCTAAAAAGTTGATACGTCCACCCTTTTCTGACAAAAAAGGGTTTTGAAAAGTCAGACAGATAGACAGGCAAACGATCAACAAAGTGATACTATAAGAGTTTCGTTTTTACAGATTGAAGTACGGAACCTTAAAAGGATGCACTTATTTTAGGTTTAGAAAAAGCTTTGGACAATACTCACAGGAATACTCTGTTTGGAATTCTGAATGTGGCAACGATACAAGGCAGGGAGCGAAAGATTAACTACAATTTGCACCGGGGCCAGACTGGGGTAGTACGAGTCGAAGGATACGAAAGAGGTGCAGTAATTGGGAAGACGGGACTGTAGCTTACCCTTGTGCCATTCAGTACGTGTACCGAGTAAACAGTAGCGGGAACTAAGGAAAACTTTGGAGAAGAAAAGTTCACCGAGATCTATCATTAAAGTTCAGCGAGATGAAATAAAAATACACCGACCAGCGACGAAACTCTTTGCTGACAGCTCTGCGAGGTCTGCAAAACTCCACAAGGTCAAATCTGTGGCTCAGAGAAAACATTCCGGCCGCTGGGGCATGCAAGATCTATTAGTTCATCCGAAATGCTTATTTTCAGTTTCAGAAATGGTTTAACCACATTTTTTTGGACACTGCTTCTAGAATATCATTCGTGGCTACACCTGCGGCCTAGTCCTCTTAGCTATTGTGAACGGCAGAGTCGGTTTCCTGTATCTGGGGAATGCGGCTTTGTAGAGCATTGTTAATGCTGGGAGCACCGAATGGGCAATGAAAATACACTCCTGGAAATTGAAATAAGAACACCGTGAATTCATTGTCCCAGGAAGGGGAAACTTTATTGACACATTCCTGGTGTCAGATACATCACATGATCACACTGACAGAACCACAGGCACATAGACACAGGCAACAGAGCATGCACAATGTCGGCACTAGTACAGTGTATATCCACCTTTCGCAGCAATTCAGGCTGCTATTCTCCCATGGAGACGATCGTAGAGATGCTGGATGTAGTCCTGTGGAACGGCTTGCCATGCCATTTCCACCTGGCGCCTCAGTTGGACCAGCGTTCGTGCTGGACGTGCAGACCGCGTGAGACGACGCTTCATCCAGTCCCAAACATGCTCAATGGGGGACAGATCCGGAGATCTTGCTGGCCAGGGTAGTTGACTTACACCTTCTAGAGCACGTTGGGTGGCACGGGATACATGCGGACGTGCATTGTCCTGTTGGAACAGCAAGTTCCCTTGCCGGTCTAGGAATGGTAGAACGATGGGTTCGATGACGGTTTGGATGTACCGTGCACTATTCAGTGTCCCCTCGACGATCACCAGTGGTGTACGGCCAGTGTAGGAGATCGCTCCCCACACCATGATGCCGGGTGTTGGCCCTGTGTGCCTCGGTCGTATGCAGTCCTGATTGTGGCGCTCACCTGCACGGCGCCAAACACGCATACGACCATCATTGGCACCAAGGCAGAAGCGACTCTCATCGCTGAAGACGACACGTCTCCATTCGTCCCTTCATTCACGCCTGTCGCGACACCACTGGAGGCGGGCTGCACGATGTTGGGGCGTGAGCGGAAGACGGCCTAACGGTGTGCGGTACCGTAGCCCAGCTTCATGGAGACGGTTGCGAATGGTCCTCGCCGATACCCCAGGAGCAACAGTGTCCCTAATTTGCTGGGAAGTGGCGGTGCGGTCCCCTACGGCACTGCGTAGGATCCTACGGTCTTGGCGTGCATCCGTGCGTCGCTGCGGTCCGGTCCCAGGTCGACGGGCACGTGCACCTTCCACCGACCACTGGCGACAACATCGATGTACTGTGGAGACCTCACGCCCCACGTGTTGAGCAATTCGGCGGTACGTCCACCCGGCCTCCCGCATGCCCACTATACGCCCTCGCTCAATGTCCGTCAACTGCACATACGGTTCACGTCCACGCTGTCGCGGCATGCTACCAGTGTTAAAGACTGCGATGCCACGGCAAACTGGCTGACACTGACGGCGGCGGTGCACAAATGCTGCGCAGCTAGCGCCATTCGACGGCCAACACCGCGGTTCCTGGTGTGTCCGCTGTGCCGTGCGTGTGATCATTGCTTGTACAGCCCTCTCGCAGTGTCCGGAGCAAGTATGGTGGGTCTGACACACCGGTGTCAATGTGTTCTTTTTTCCATTTCCAGGAGTGTATCTGCGTTCTCGTCCTGAGGTTGACCGGCTGAAGGACCAAACCTTAAAACAAATTTCGTGGAGTGATGGGGAGCTCGCAAAAACAAGTAGTTGACGAACAGCTCTAGAGGGTGGAAAAGGTAAACGAGTTGGAGGGGAGTGGGGGGAGGACTATGACGTGGAGGTAATGTGAAGACTATTGGGCACATGCAGTCGGGAGCGAGTGGTCCTCAGTTATCAAGGTAATTGTATTGCCCGTCCGGGACACTTAAAAGAATTCGGAAGTGCGTTCCCGTACGTGGTTACGGAATTTTGGGTTAGTCATGATTCATTTTCTGAGAGAGTAGTACGACTTAGTGAGCGAACAAATGCTCTCTATGAAGAGGCCCCATAGCAGAGGGTGGAGCCATTAGCTATCTTGACTGCTGTTTGATGGAAATTATTGACTGTACAAAGTTTAACTGGAGGTAATAAATTAAATTAGTGTATCTGGAAACTTGAAATTTTATGTTGTTTTGTCATCTGTCCGTAAATGACTTTGAACTGTTCTGCCTGACAAAGCATGTGAATCACCCATAAGACATGGTCGGATGTCAACGTAACTTTGTACAAGTACATACCAGCAGTAAGCATGTTAACAGAGTCGCAATTCTTTGTGACAGGCAGAACGGCCACGAGAGTGCGTTAATGTTGTTTGTGTTTATTGCGGTTACCAGGTCTGGTATGGTACACAAGGTGCGTGGGCAGCTTCAGATGTCGAGTGGTCGCTGAGTAGGATGCGGATCTGCCGCCACCTCATGTGAGACAGCATTATCAGTCCCTGATAGAGTCCAAAAGGGTCCTCACTGAAGATCTGCATTTGGGCTGTTGGTCGAATTGTGCTACGTCTAAATTCGTGGGGCATTCAGATGTTACAGTGGCCCATTGTTGGACTGTATGGCAGCGCGAAGGCAGACATACAGTCCAACAATGACCACTTCTGACAACCACAAGGGAAGACTGCCGCATTGTGCATTAAGTACATCGTTCTCCTTTTCACGTGCGCCTCCTGTGCAAGAACAAGTAACGGAATCCCAGCGACATTCTGTGTCATCCCGTTCCATTCGTCGAAACTAACATCAGCGGGACCGTTGAATTTCCTTTCCATGTGTAGGTTGCCGTGAATACCACAACAGCAACGCTGCGTTTGGTGATGTGCCGCGATTAGGAAGCAGGGACTGCTGATGAAAGCGTCGCGTTGTATCCAACGACGAATCGCGGTTCTGCACGACCCCACATGACCATCGCCAGTGCGTATGGCGGCCACCTGGGGAACGATCCCATCCTTCCAATATTTTGGGGAGCCACAGGTCCTGGGAGCTACTTAATGATTTCAGCCAGGAATATTGGCGACTGATGGGACAGCACATAGTACGTCACATACATTCTGCATCCTCATGTGCTACCTCTCACGCAACAGTATCGTGGCGTCATTTTTCAACACGACAATGTTTGGCCAAGCGTCGCACGTATCGGTACAAATTGACGGCGTGATTTTGAGGTACTCTTGTTGCAGCAAGATGGTCAGACCTGTCCCCAACAGGACATGTCTGGAACCAGGTCATAAGTCAGCTGTGTACTACTTTCAGCAACCATGGTATCACTGACCAGTTACAACAGTTATGGGACAGCTTGAATCAAGAGACAACGGTTTTATGACATCCTCACCAACCGAATTCGTGAATGCATAGGAGCCAGAGGGGGTGCAACGTCCTATTGATAAATGTGCTCATACTGCCAGGTTCATTGTAAATTTCATTCCATTTTGTGGTAACTGAAATAAACTACTGGGTATTAAAATTGCTACACCACGAAGATGACGTGCTACAGACGCGAAATTTAACCGAAAGGAAGAAGATGCTGTGATATACAAATGATTAGCTATTCAGAGCAGAGAAATGCGTACCGTCACGTTTCCGAGTTTCATAAAAGTCGGATTGTAGCATATCGCTATTGCGGTTTATCGTAACGCGCCATTGCTACTCGCGTTGGTCGAGATCCAATTACTGTTAGCAGAATATGGAATCGGTGGATTCAGGAGGGTAATACGGAACGCCGTGCTGGATCCCAACGGCCTCGTATCACTGGCAGTCGAGAAGACCGGCATCTTATACGCATGGCTGTAACGGATCGTGCAGCCACGTCTCGATCCCTGAGTCAACAGATGGGGACGTTTGCAAGACAACAACCATCTGCACGAACAGTTCGACGACGTTTGCAACAGCATGGTCTATCAGCTCGGAGACCATGGCTGCGGCTACCCTTGACGCAGCATCACAGTCAGGAGCGCCTGCGATGGTGTACTCAACGACGAACCTGAGTGCACGAATGGCAAAACGTCATTTTTTCGGACGAATCCAGGTTCTTTTTACAGCATCATGATGGTCGCATCCGTGTTTGGCGAGATCGCGGTGAACGCACATTGGAAGTGTGTATTCGTCATCGCCATACTGGCGTGTCACCTGGCGTGATGGTATGGGGTGCCATTGGTTACACGTCTCGGTCACCTCTTGTTCGCATTGACGGCACTTTGAACAGTGGACGTTACATTTCAGATTTGTTACGATTCATTGCTCTACCCTTCATTCGATCTTTGCGAAACCCTACATTTCGGCAGGATAATGCACGACCGTATGTTGCAGGTCCTGTACGGGCCTTTCTGGATACAGAAAATGTTCGACTGCTGCCCTGGCCAGCACATTCTCCTAATCTCTCACCAACTGAAAACGTCTGGCCAATGATGGCCGAGCAACTGGCTCGTCACAATACGGCAGTCACTACACCTCATGAACTGTGGTATCGTGTTGAAGCTGCATGGGCAGCTGTACCTATACACGCACATCCAAGCTCTGTTTGATTCAATGCCCGTTATTACGGCCAGAGGTGGTTGTTCTGGGTACTGATTTCTCAGGATCTATGCACCTAAATTGCGTGAAAATGTAATCACATGTCAGTTCTAGTATAATATATTTGTCCAATGAATACCCGTTTATCATCTGCATTTCTTCTGGGTGTAGGAATTTTAATGGCCAGTAGTGTAATATCATATTCCAACTCACCTGAAAATTTTTGATTTCGATACCTCCTCTCCTTCTGGATGCTTTACGTTTGTTGTCAGGCGGTGTGTTATACTGTTTTTTAGGAGAATATTGTGGGCGTTGCTAATAACCAGCTGGAGATTGTGTACTGACTATTTGCGCTTTACGTCTGAAAGGAAAAGTCTTTCTTAATGTGTATGGATTGCTACAGGGCATCCATTAGTGGTAGAGCAGTAGTGTAAACTTTAATCCCGTCTCCCGTCTTGCAGCGACGCTAGCTACCCGTCTCTGGACTGATTTAGCAGTCCAGCAATGCAGACGACTGTTGCGGGTCCGCCAATAAAAACTTCCAACCAGATCGGTGAAACAGTACGTCACACGGTTTGTACCGCACACTGAATGTCGTCCTGACCTCAGTGGGATGCGTCGAGGACGAGGTGAGGGGAATGTCTCCTGTTGTAATCAAATTTCGTGTTACCTTCGTCCCCAAGCCTTGAAACTTCTGTTCCGGAAATATTCTCTCCTTTCAGGATTACGCTCACAACACAGCGGCGCTGTAGTGTAGTAAGCGAGCCCGCTTGTAATGTTGGTTCCCATGACGGCACCTGCGACAGGCCGTGTGCCGTAAGTCAGGGCGACTGGTGCTGGGACCCGCCGCCCTACATGGAAACTTCGCCTTCTTCCGCCGCACCAGTTCCGCGCCGATCCGCTGACACCGGTCCCATTAAGCTACGCTCCATCTCTGAGTGTTTTTCCTCGTAGGTTGATGGCGCTAATTTAAAGTTTAGTGCCCTGGGAAACGTCACTGCTAAATATTTGCGAAACAGTTCTTGCTACAACAACCTAAACGCCGTCTACAGGTATAACAATTAGTACAAGTCATATGCACTCTGTCCTGTTCCAGATCACAATTATGCAGTCTATCACGTCTTACGAAACTTAACATGCACAGGGGCTTCAACTCTCCTGGAAGGATAGCTTCAAATGGTTCAAATGGCTCTGAGCACTATGGGACTTAGCATCGGAAGTCATCAGTCCCCTAGAACTTAGACCTACTTAAACCTAACTAACCTAAGGACATTTCACACATCCGTGCTCGAGGCAGGATTCAAACCTGCGACCGTAGCAGTCAAGCGGTTCCTGAATGAAGCGCCTAGAACCGCTCGGCCGCCGCGGCCGGCGGTGAAAGTACTCCTCACTAAATAAACCAATGACCGTTTGCGTATTTTTATGTCTGTTTTCAACGCAAAAGGACAATTTAAAAAGAGTGTCATATCGTTCACACTTGAACAATTCTCTATGCAATCCCTTTTTAAAAAAAGAAGAGAACTGTTAAAATTATTCTGATTTCTTTTCTTGTAATCCTTTAAATTCTATTCTATGCAGTAAAAGCTGCAATGTATACACCGAGTTTACACTTAAGTGTATTGTTCTTACACTGTTGTCGCTGTTGTTGTCATCCTTAGTTCGAAGACTCATTTGATGCTAGTCTGTCCTCTACAAACATTTTCAGCTCCGCCTAATTACTTCAGGCTTGATCCATTTAAACTTACATATTGCAGTGAAACACTTGTTTCATTCTACAGTTTATATCTCCCACACTTCCTTTCATTAAAAGCGGGCCGGAGTGGCCGAGCGGTTCTAGGCGCTTCAGTCTGGAACCGCGCGACCGCTACGGTCGCAGGTTCGAATCCTGCCTCGGGCTGGATGTGTGTGATGTCCTTAGGTTAATTAGGTTTATGTAGTTCTGATGACCTCCGATGTTAAGTCCCATAGTGCTCAGAGCCATTTGGACCATCTTTCATTAACAAACGATGTCTCAAGATGCGCCCAACCGACCGGTTCCCTCTTTCACTCAAGTTATGCCGTAAATTGATCTTCTCTCCAGTTTCCTTCAGCACGTCTTATACGATCCATCCATCTAACCTTGAGCGTCCTTCTGTTGTACTGCTCACAGTACCGGGGATTGTTCTGCCTCATGGAAGATTTACTACGTACGTCAAGTTTCTGTAATTCCGTCTTGTGCAAGTGGAGTCAGACTGCGCCTGGCCCAAGACTTGGAAAAATTATAGATGCGAGCGGCCGTAATTTTATTTCATAATTTCATTTAGCTACCAGTTGTGGTGCCTCATTGGCATCATCTTCAGGCCCAAACACACGTAGGTAGACAAGTCATCTAAACGTTTTGTGCTATTATAGGGACCGCTATATACAACTGTTCTCTGAAGACTTCTTCTCACCGAGCGAGGTGGCGTAGTGGTTAGACACTGGACTCGCATTCGGAAGGACGACGGTTCAATCCCGCGTCCGGCCATCCTGATTTAGGTTTTCCGTGATTTCCCTAAATCACTCCAGGGAAATGCCAGGATGGTTCCTCTGAAAGGGCACGGCCGACTTCCTTCCCCATCCTTCCCTAATCCGATGAGACCGATGACCACGCTGTCTGGTCTCCTTCCCCAAACCAACCAACGAACTTCTTCTCGGTAGACGTGGATCTTTCACAATTCTAACGACAAGAGGTTTACGTGTAACGTCAGCAGAACACTTAAATTAAGGACTTTTCACCTTGTTTTCTCCCCTGAAAAAGATACTCGAAATCCACTCGCTATCTCGTGGCATCCCGTGTTTTAGATATTTCGTGAGGACGACCTACAGTTTTATAACATTTTCAAAGCTCAGTTCGTCACCTTTTGTACCGGCACTACCTTTTCATCTTTCAGTCATAATTTAACATTATTATAAGTAAGCTACGTTTCGCTCCGCTAATATTTATTACGAACATGTTGTCGGATTATTAGGTAACGACCGACTGGCTCTCACAATAGAGACACTAGTGTGTAAGAAACCAAACCTTGTAAGGTTTGATGATGGCCTAATAAGCGGAAAACCGGTCCCTACTGAATAAATATTAGAGGAACAAAAGACGATTTGTTTACTTTCGACGTTAAATGTTAGTGTTCCACCAAGAAGTGACGGAAGAATACGTAAGTATAACTTAATAGCGTTAAGAGCAGCCAGTCCGTGAACGAATTTTCTGTTACCACTTCCTAAGCTTATATGAAGAAGTGACAGCTGGCACAACTTCGCAGCTGAAAGCGGCTTTTTACCTCGTGAGGTGACAGAGCTTAGCGGATGCAGAGGTCAGCTCCGCACTTGGCCTTTTCGAATAATAAATACGAGTATTTAGCGTCTCGCTTTGGGCAAGACACTGTCAGTTTGAGCAGCTGATTCAAAGCACCATAAACTGCTGTGAGCAGACATCCTGTCCTGTCAAATAAACGCAGGTTTGAGAAGAGGCAGGATGTTGCTTGCAGTCTCCCTGCGGTTGCTGGAACGGTCTGATCTCCGCGCCTTGTTTGCTGCCAGCGAAGGACAGGAAGCCGGGCGCTAAGCCTGTAAGTTGCGACGGGCGAGATGTGCGATAACGACGCTGTTCTTTTTCTGCGTCTCCTGAGCGTTGGCGTGGCCAGGAATACAGAATCGAGTCTCTCGGACCACAGAGACTTCGTCATATCTAATAGAAATATTATGCAGATTTGTGGACTTGTATCTTGGTGGAAGCAACACACTTCACATATTATGGACATACGAAAAGGATCATAGAATGGGAACCATAAGGGAGACCGCCGGCCATATGTACTTTGTATACCAGGAATTCAGAAGACGTATTGCAGGCAATTTATGACAAACAGGTTGTAAGTAGGCTGTTTATGTTTTCTTATCGGCAACGTTACGTAGCGCTCGGTATGAAAATCACTGGCTGTGCTGTGTGCAGTCTGTAGCTAGTTTGCATTGTTGTCTGCCATTGTAGTGTTGGGCAGCGGCAGCTGGATGTGAACAGCGCGTAGCGTTGCGCAGTTGAAGGTGAGCCGCCAGCAGTGGTGGGTGTGTGAAATGAGTTGGCGGATTTTTGAGTACAGAATGGATGTCATGAACTGCTATATATATATATTATGACTATTAAGGTAAATAAATTGTTTGTTCTGTATTAAAATCTTTCATTTGCTAACTATGCCTATCAGTAGTTAGTGCCTTCAGTAGTTTGAATCTTTTATTTAGCTGGCAGTAGTGGCGCTCGCTGTATTGCAGTAGTTCGAGTAACGAAGATTTTTGGTGAGGTAAGTGATTTGTGAAAGGTACAGGTTAATGTTAGTCAGGGCCATTCCTTTGTAGGGATTTCTGAAAGTCAGATTGCGTTGCGCTAAAAAATATTGTGTGTCAGTTTAAGCACAGTCGTATATAATTTTTCAAAGGGGACGTTTCAAGGTGTCCGCCTGCTTAGCTGGGTAGTAACGTGCTTGTCTCCCATGCAAGCCGCCCCGGGTTCGATTCTCGGTCGGGTTGGAGATTTTCTCCGCTCGTGGACTGGTTGTTGTGTTGTCCTTATCATCATTTCATCGCCATCACCGGCGCGCAAGTCACCCATGTGGCGTCGAATGAAATAAGACTTGCAATTCGCGACCGAACTTCCCCTAATAGGGGCCTACCGGCCAACGATACCATACGCTCGTTTCCATTTTATGACACAGAGGTACAACTGGGGAACGAAAATGAAATCAGATGTATAAAGCTGGTTCACCAGAAAACTGGAAAACCTAAGTAAACTGTAAAACCAGAAATAATAATAATAATAATAATAATAATAATAATAATAATAATAAAGAAGTAGCGCAGAAGTGTGGCGTACATACTGAAACAATCACGATCTCACCCCTCTCGGTCAGCGAAGTTGATGTGATATTTAAGTTTGGTCTGCTGAAAATGGCACTACCGTATTTATCATGGGGCCGTTCCAGAACAAGTTCCATGCCTACAATTTTGGGCCGATGGCTGTTTTAGCCTCGATGAGTCTCTTGTACGAGGGCAGTTCAATAAGTAATGCAACACATTTTTTTTCTCGGCTAATTTTGGTTGAAAAAACCGGAAATTTCTTGTGGAATATTTTCAAACATTCCCGCTTCGTCTCGTATAGTTTCATTGACTTCCGACAGGTGGCAGCGCTGTACGGAGCTGTTAAAATGGCGTCTGTAACGGATGTGCGTTGCAAACAACGGGCAGTGATCGAGTTTCTTTTGGCGGAAAACCAGGGCATCTCAGATATTCATAGGTGCTTGCAGAATGTCTACGGTGATCTGGCAGTGGACAAAAGCACGGTGAGTCGTTGGGCAAAGCGTGTGTCATCATCGCCGCAAGGTCAAGCAAGACTGTCTGATCTCCCGCGTGCGGGCCGGCCGTGCACAGCTGTGACTCCTGCAATGGCGGAACGTGCGAACACACTCGTTCGAGATGATCGACGGATCACCATCAGACAACTCAGTGCTCAACTTGACATCTCTGTTGGTAGTGCTGTTACAATTGTTCACCAGTTGGGATATTCAAAGGTTTGTTCCCGCTGAGTCCCTCGTTGTCTAACCGAACACCATAAAGAGCAAAGGAGAACCATCTGTGCGGAATTGCTTGCTCGTCATGTGGCTGAGGGTGACAATTTCTTGTCAAAGATTGTTACAGGCGATGAAACATGGGTTCATCACTTCGAACCTGAAACAAAACGGCAATCAATGGAGTGGCGCCACACCCACTCCCCTACCAAGAAAAAGTCTAAAGCCATACCCTCAGCCGGTAAAGTCATGGTTACAGTCTTCTGGGACGCTGAAGGGGTTATTCTGTTCGATGTCCTTCCCCATGGTCAAACGATCAACTCTGAAGTGTATTGTGCTACTCTTCATAAATTGAAGAAACGACTTCAGCGTGTTCGTAGGCACAAAAATCTGAACGAACGTGTCCTTCTTCATGACAACGCAAGACCTCACACAAGTCTTCGCACCTGTGAGGAGCTCACAAAACTTCAGTGGACTGTTCTTCCTCATGCACCTTACAGCCCCGATCTCGCACCGTCGGATTTCCATATGTGTGGCCCAATGAAGGACGCAATCCGTGGGAGGCACTACGCGGATGATGAAGAAGTTATTGATGCAGTACGACGTTGGCTCCGACATCGACCAGTGGAATGGTACCGTGCAGGCATACAGGCCCTCATTTCAAGGTGGCGTAAAGCCGTAGCATTGAATGGAGATTACGTTGAAAAATAGTGTTGTGTAGCTAAAAGATTGGGGAATAACCTGGTGTATTTCAATGCTGAATAAAACAACCCCTGTTTCAGAAAAGAAATGTGTTGCATTACTTATTGAACTGCCCTCGTACTAAAAGGATGTCAGATTTATATTCCGCACATAAATCAGCCAGTAAGGTCTCTTTGGCACACGAAAATATTTATCGAGATCATAACAAGTGGCCTTAGAAAAACTATTTAGGAAGATTACTTCTTCTGTGTTGACCGGTGGTGGAAGAATCAGCCGCTGCCAATGTGCAACGTTGCCCAGGGTGCGCCAGACTGTACTGATTTTCCACTGTGTAATCCATACAATCTTCGGGGAGGCTTCTTTCTTGCACTCATTCGTCTTAGAGTGGGCGTTCCTCTATGCAAGACCAACATGCGAAACTGGGGCATTCTTCCTGCTGATGGAGATACAACCTGCGAGTGCGGAGCATCACGAGAACCGGCCCACCTGCTAATTTGTCCTCAACTTGAACAATCCTGCACTACATAGGACCTGATTGAGGGAACCAACAAGGCCATCGGTGCTGCTACCTTCTGGAAATGCTGACCGGACACGGAAATGAATGACTGAATGATAATAATAGTAATGATTCAGCCGAGATGTCTGTGTTGCGCTAAAACACATGGCTGACGCTTTTGGTTATCAGAGTTAAGTCTGTGCAACTGTAGAGGCTGATTCCAAGATACTGTTACAAACTTTTACGGATGTTGGTAGATGGTAAATGTATCAATTTGAGGTAAGGGATACTGGTCCCCAAACGACAGAGTCGAAAGTTATGTGCGAAAATCGTTCTGATACTTCTGAAGGTGGAATAGATGTACCAGTGCTGTTGTTGCTAAGATTGTAGGGTATGCAACTTTCAGAGGTGGTAGCGTGGGCGAAAACAAGAAAAAAGTCACTAGTAAATATGGGCTCTAAAATGCTTACGGTAAGAGCTAGGAGCACTTATTCATTTCCGATACTGCACAACACATTTCTTCTACTGCGTGTTCTTTGGTTTCCATATTTTTGGGGGACGTAGTGTGGACTATCATCATAATCGTCAGCGTTCTGCCTTAGGGCAAGTCTTCACATACGGCTCTCCATGCAGTCCAGTCATTTGCTACCCTCTTCGTTTTCTCTGTTCTTATACTATCCATCGTCTGTTACCTTCTGCGTCGTTATCTGCTTCCACTGTCCGCACCGATAGCTGAATGGTCAGCGTGGCGGACTGCCGTCCTAAGGGGCCCGGTTTCGATTCCCGGCTCGGTTGGCGATTTTCTCCGCTCAGGGACTGGGTGTTGTGCTGTATTCATCATCATTTCATCCCCATCCGGGGCACAGGTCGCCCAATGTGGCGACGAATCTAATAAGACTGGCTGGACATGAGGCGCTTATTTCCATTCTACCTCCTTATTGCGTCTAATATCCTCCGTAATTATGCTTCCTAGAGATATGTGAACACTAACTTGTTCTATATCTTCCTGCCCTAACTTTATAGTTGCTCTTACCCTTCATGCTCTTATCACTACACATTTTGTCTTTTTCTTATTAATTATCATTCTGAATTCCTCAAAGGAGGTGTTTAGTTGATTTCATTCCAATAATAGTTCTTTCGCTCTCTGCCAATAGCACCGCATCATCCACAAACCTAATTCATTCTTCCTTCCTATCACGAACACCCACTCCTCTTTTTCATTTCAAACTTCCTCAGTAATATACTCCAAATATGTGTTAAACAGTATGGGGAAGAAGAAGGAGCCTCGCTTCATTCCCCTTCCAATTGCTCTTTCCTCTGTCGTCTCATTCCCAATCAGTACTCGTGTTTTCTGTTGTAGGTATAGCTTCTTAACCAGCCTTCTATCCCTCAAGTCGACTCCATTCATCGAAAACAATAAAAAAGTCCAGTAAATATATACTCTAAAATGTATATCTTAAGAGCTATGGGCACTTGTTCAGCAGAAGAGATGTATTGCACAGTAGCGAAGTAGAAAACATTCTTAACAAATGAAACTTCCTGGCAGATTAAAACTGTGTGCCGGACCGAGACTCGAACTTGGGACTTTTGCCTTTCGCGGGAAAGTGCTCTACCATCTGAGCTATCTAAGCATGACTCCCGCCCCGTCCTCACAGCTTTACTTCTGTCAGTATCTCGTCTCCAACTTTCCAGACTTTACAGAAGCTCTTCTGTAGAAGCGATACATCTTTCCTATCGTCTATTATTTTCTTCTCAAGAACATAATAAACTTTGTTTTCCTTTTCCAAAATTTATTTTATGTTTCACATGTCTTTTTTAATTAACCGTGCAACTAAGTAAAAGAGAGGATTAGTCACAGCAGTGAGATAAGCTGTAGAAGCAGTCCAACAGCTGAGCTCTGCAGCTTTGGTAGAAAACGGCCCACCACAGTTACCGAGGCTGTGCCATCATAAACGCCGACACAGACAGCTGGTTGCCAGTCACCGAGGCGGGATACTTCCCCCGAGTCTTGGGCTACTCACCACACTACATCCCACCTCCACAGGGGCAGACAGCACGCACAAACTACATTCACGAGAAATCAATAGGCTAGTAAAAGTTTGCCGCAGAGGCTTGAAGGGCAGTTGATATTATGAGGACTGAAACGAATGTAGTGTGTGATGGGGCAGATCGGGTGCATACCACATTTTTTCTGCACGGACGATACTGTACTCCAGCCTCGACATGTGTTGTCATATTGCACCAGTTACTACGAGGGTTGACTGAAAAGTAATACCTTCACCTTTGTAGCTCTTCAACAGTTGGCAGCATTGGTATGCGGCAGGTACTGTCTTGTTCCGTAGCCTCTTCTCTACAGCTCCAGTTGGCGGGAAGCCTTAGCATTGAACGGTTGAGTTGTTATAGTGTTAAGTATGGAACCCTGCGCAGACGGTCGGTCAATGCGATTTAAGCAACGTGCAGCCATTTAATTCTTGACAGCAGAAGATGTCATCCAAAAGGAGATTCATCAGAGAATGAACGCAATTTACGGTGATTGTGTTGATGTGAGTACTGTGCTCATCCGAACAAAAGATTTTCTTCCATTGTTCCATTGTCCAGGTTCTGACATCAGCACCAGGTTTTTCTGTTATGCGCATTTGCACCACTGATGGGTGATTTTGGAATTTCAGCTCGTCCTGAAATTCCCTATCTATGAAGCTCAACAATAAAAAGAGTCTGGTCTTGACTGAATTGGCGTTCGTGACAATCAGTTCTGCAGTGACTTTCGCACCTGACGTCCTCTTAATTTTCGCCAGAATCCTCTTCAATGACCGTCTGTCACATTCATTCAACACACACTTTCGTTCGCTTTGTGACTTACCGGATGACGTTTTGCCGCTTTCCTTGTATGCGAGCCGGCCGGTGTGGCCGGGCGGTTCTAGGCGCTTCAGTCTGGAACTGCGCGACCGCTACGGTAGCAGGTTCGAATCCTGCCTCGGGCATGGATGTGTGTTATGTCCTTAGGTTAGTTAGATTTAAGTAGTTCTAAGTTCTAGGGGACTGATGACCCCAGATGTTAAGTTCCGTAGTGCTCAGAGCCATTTGAACCAACCTCTTATGCGGTATAAATCTTCGATACGGTACCTCTTGAAACATTTCGGCTCTCTCTGTTACGAAACCACTAACCATACGAGCACCAGTAATTTGCCCGCGTTGGAGCTCATTCATCTTGGACATAAGGCACATACAACAATACAGAATACAGCGTTGATACTAGCGACGTATTGAGGACACTGCATGTAGGCGCCGTCTGTGGCCAAACACAACAGGCAGGCTTGGCTAGCATCGGGATTTAAGTTCAAGCATGCATTTCTCCCTATGTTTCCGTATTTTTGTCCATCTCCTGTACATGATAAACTGCAAGGATTACACAAGTTCTCACGGTCTCTTGACTTTGGAAGTGCAGTATACGTTCGGTAGGCTAAATTAAAGTGGCTTCTCAGTTTTGCTCTCTCTCTCTCTTTCTCTCTCTCACACACACCCACCCACCCACCCACACACACACGCAGATTCATTTCAGTCAATAGTAAGTGAAACTATAAATGCTACAAAACGCTGCATTTCAAATCCATAACAGTCCCGAGGTGGGGCTCGGACCCATACCCTCTATTTCCGGGAGAGTGGGCGCTAACCCGGTACCGCGGAGGATAGCGAGACCGTGCTAGGGATGTGGGTGGGGAGGGGCGGGTCGCGTGCTGTCACGCGGGTCTGTTTGCGCCGGCGAACTTCTGAGAGCAACAAGGCGCCGCCATTATCCGAGGGGCCGAGGGCCGCCATTATGCAAACTCGAAAATGAAATCTCCGCCGACACCCATAAAAAACATGCTAAGTGGCGATGAACGGCATAAACGGCGATCGCCGTCTGATACGGGCCCGTTGCCGTCTCTCGGCACGAATTATGCGCACATTTTAGCCCGACAGGTCTTTCGTCGGCAATTTCCAGAGTGGGCCGATAAGTCGACGGCGTATGCCACTTGCGAGAGGCGGGTAAGAAGAATTTCCGGTGATTCGCAACCATTCGAAATCTTAATGGCGATTTATTCCGCAATTTTCGTTAACATTGCCCTTCTATATCGCTGTACAGGCTGGGTAGGAGCTTACGAGCGGTACATCAAAGGCAGGTTGACGATCACGGATATGAATCTCGAAAACGAGAATCATATTTATAGGGTACAACGATCTCTGCGAGCGATCAGGTATTTCGTTTGAACCTGTCAGAAGGTCTCCGTAGACAAATCTACACGTGCTTCTGCTTGTTCTCCGCAAGCAACGCGGCGGTGTGTGGCGTGGAGTACTTTCGTCACCACTACTCTCTCTCTCTCTCTCCTTCTCTATTCCACTCGCGAATGGTGCTTGGGAAGAAAGACTGTATGATCTATAATTTCCGTGATTTTCTCTTCGTGGTCGTTTCATGAGATGTATGCGCAAGGAAGTAATACATTGCCTGACTTCCCGGAACTTACGCTCTCGGAATTCCAACTGTAAACCGCTGTGTGATGCACGACGCACCTATCACTCGAGTTTGTTGAGCATTTCCGTAAAGTTTTCATGCTTACCAAAGCAGCCCATAAAGAAACGTGCGCACTTCCTTGGATTTCCTCAACTTCTTATATTAATGCTACCTGGGAAGGGTCCGTTACTGACGAGCATTAGTCAAGAAATCTCCGAAAGAGAGCTTGTAGGCCACAGGTGTCGTGAATGAACTATACAGGGTGATTCAAAAAGAATACCACAACTTTAGGAATTTAAAACTCTACAACGACAAAAGGCAGAGCTAAGCACTATCTGTTGGCGAATTAAGGGAGCTATAAAGTTTCATTTAGTTGTGCATTTGTTGGCTTGAGGCGCTGTTGACTAGGCGTCAGCGTCAGTTGATGCTAAGATGGCGACCGAAGGTGCTACTGTAACTGGACTACAGTATCTGGAGATGTTAGAGAATTGGCTGTTCCCTCAGCTCGAACAAGAAGCACAACAATTCATATTTCAGCAGGATGGAGCGCCACCACATTGGCACTTATCTGTCCGTAACTACCTGAACGTCAACTACCCGAGGCGATGGATCGGCCGCCAGGCAGCCCGTGACAGAGCACTTCATCACTGGCCTCCAAGAAGCCCTGATCTTACCCCCTGCGATTTTTTCTTATGGGGGTATGTTAAGGATATAGTGTTTCGGCCACCTCTTCCAGCCACCATTGATGATTTGAAACGAGAAATAACAGCAGCTATCCAAACTGTTACGCCTGATATGCTACAGAGAGTGTGGAACGAGTTGGAGTATCGGGTTGATATTGCTCGAGTGTCTGGAGGGGGCCATATTGAACATCTCTGAACTTGTTTTTGAGTGAAAAAAAAAACCTTTTTAAATACTCTTTGTAATGATGTATAACAGAAGGTTATATTATGTTTCTTTCATTAAATACACATTTTTAAAGTTGTGGTATTCTTTTTGAATCACCCTGTATTTCCTCAGTATTCTTCTGATGAATCGCAGACAGGCATCTGCTTTTCTTACGGTCAGTCGAAACTCTAGTCATTCCATTTTAAATCGCTCCGGACAGGTACTCGTAGATACCTTACGGCTGTTCGTCAGAGGAACGGAAAAGCTGGTGGAAGTCGACCTAGGGTAAGACCAGTTTGGGTTCTGAAGAAATGTCGGAACACACGAGGCTATACTGTCCCTACGACTTATAGTAAAAGACAGCTCAAGGCGAGGCAGACCTACGTTTTTAGAATTTGTAGATGTGGTGATGGGAATGATGGCTGGAATACCGCCTTTAAATTTCTGAATGAGTCGAAGGACATGAAAGGGAAACAGTATTTGAGAATGGAGTGAGACAGGGCTGTTGTCTATCCCCAGTGTTATTTAGTCTGTACACTGAGCAAGCTGTGAAGGAAGCCAAAAGCAAAATTTTGGAGACGGAATTAAATTTCAGGGAGAAGAGATAAGAACAATGCGGTTAGTCGAAGACACTGTACTTCTATCAGAGACAGCAAAGGACGTGAAAGTGCAGCTGAACGGAACGGACGGTGTCTCGAAAGGAGGATGTAAGACGAAATCAACAAAAGCAATAAATAAAAGGGTAATGGAATGTGGCCGAGTTAAATCAGGCGATGCTGGAGTAATTATATTAAGAAATGAGCCACTAAAAGTAATACACGAGTTTTGCTACTTGGGCAGTGAAATAACAGATGATGGGAAAATTAGAGTGGTTATAAAATGTAGACTGGCAATGTGAAAAAAGCGTTTCTGAAGGTGAGAAAACTTAACATCGAATACAAAATTAAGCGTTAGGAAGTCTTTTCTTAAATCTGTCTGGAGTAAAGCCTTGTACGAAAGTGAAACGTTGACGATGAACAGTTCAGACAAGAACAGAAGCTGTTGAAATGTGGTGCTACAGAATAAACCTGCAGATTAGAAGGGTAGATGACGTAACTATTGAGGAGGTACTGAGTGGAATTGGGGAGAAAAGAAATTTATGGATTAATATCATAAAGAAGCGATCGGTTGATAGGACATATTCCGAGACATCAAGGGATCGTCAACTTAGTGCTGGAGGGAAGCGTAAGCGGTTGAGACCAAGAGACAAGTAACAGTAAGTAGCCCCCCCGGTTAGCCGTGCAGTCTACCGCACGGCTTTCCGGATGGCTGGGAGCGCATGGTTCCCCAGCACGAATCCGCCCGGCGGACTTGTGTCGAGGTCCGGTGAGCCGGCTAGTCTGCGGATGGTTTTTAGGCGGTTTTCCATCTGCCTCGGCGAATGCGGGCTGGTTACCCTTATTGCGCCTCATCTACACTATGTCGACGATTGCTGCGCAAACAAGTTCTCCACGTACGCGTACACCAGCATTACTCTACCACGCAAACATAGGGGTTACAATCGTCTGGTGTGAGACGTTCCCTGGGAGGGGGGGGGGGGGGGGGGGGTCCACTGGTGGCCGAACCGCACAATAACCCTGAAATAGTGGTCCGATGAGGGGCTGTAGAGGGGTGAAGTGGACTGCGGTAGTCGTCGTGGGGTTGTGTACCACTGCGGCTGCGGCGGGGACGGAGCCTCTCCGTCGTTTCTAGGCGCCCGGTTAACATACAATACAATACAACAGTAAGTAGGTTCAAACTGATGTAGGTTGCAGTAGTCTGTCGAAGATGAAGATATTTGTGCAGGATAGAGTAGCGTGGAAAGCTGCATCATACATGACCACGACAACAGTAACAACTGTTTCCAATTGGTTATCACCAATAGTGTAGTCAAACAATGATGGGTATTTACAGTTACTTAGGCGCTATACTTTTATCCTCATTCAAGGTAAACTACCAATTCCAGCACCAATGTTTGACCCTCTGTAGATGTTCCAACATTTCGCTAGGGCCTTCTGGCGGTGCAAAATTTCTGTAGACAACAGCATCGCTTCTAACGTTATCCAGCACGTCATCTAAATACACTGATGGAAAAAAGTCGCAGCACCAAGAAGGGGTAGTGCAACATAAACGAAAGATTTTAGGCGTGTTCCTGCATCTGAAAGATGATGTCTATTTAAATTCCCCACCAATCGCATATGAGTAACGCTAGTAGCGCCACTATGAGGATGCAAATCATGTTTGCTTTAAATACACGCAGTTAATGGTCGTGAGCGTTAGTTACCTTTAAGACTGGACATGATGAGTTATTAACACCTCTCAAAGTTTGTACTACGTCATGTGTTAGGGTTGCTAGAAGCTGCATGTTTAGATGGCTCTGAGCACTATGAGACTTAACATCTGAGGTCATCAGTCCCCTAGAACTTAAAACTACTTAAACCTAACTAACCTAAGGACACCACACAGATCCACGCCCGAGGCAGGATTCGAACCTGCGACCGTAGCAGTCGCGCGGTTCCGGACGGAAGCGCTTACAAGGGAACATCCCCATCGCACCCCCCTCAGATTTAGTTATAATTTGGCACTATGGATAGGCCTTGAAAAACTGAACACAGATCAATCGAGAAAACAGGAAGAAGTTGTGTGGAACTATGAAAAGATAAGCAAAATATACAAACTGGGTCGTCCATGCGTAAGATAGGCAATATTAAGGGCAATATAAGGCGAGAAGCTCCGTGGTCCCGTGGTTAGCGCGAACAGCTAAGTTTGCTTTCGGCTGCGGTGGGGCGAGGACGTCCGCTGCGCCCCGCCGTGCGCGACCGTGAGCGCTTGCTTGTGTTTACCTTCTCGCGGCGCGAGTTGTATTTGTTCCAAGTTCAGTGCGACTATGGCACACACATGGCGACACGATACGATCAAAATTACTTTCCAACCGGATCACGCGCGTCCTCGAGCCTATGAAATAGAACAGTTCATACGCGACGATCTACGTTTAGATCCGGCGACTGTCGTCGGAATACATTTTTCTATAACGGCGAGCGTGGTTTATGTTAAAATGACCAGTGCAGAGGTGTGCGCGACAGTGGTTTCTAAATACTCGAACACTCTCAGATTCAAACATTCTGATGGGCATATCGGTGCAGTGACGGTGGATCATGCAGGCATGGGCCTAAGGACTGTACGGGTTTTTGAGCTCCCCTTCGAGGTCCCAGAGGAAGTTGTCAAGGACGCCTTCCGACCATATGGCAATGTTATCAGCCACGTTGCAGAAAAGTGTCAAACTTTCTCGACGTATAAGGTTTACAATGGTGTGCGCCAAATTAAACTTGAGCTCAAGAAACATGTGCCGTCCTATTTGAACATCGGTGGCTGTCGTGCAATCATCATGTACGACGGTCAACCGCGTACCTGTTCCGGATGTGGGCAGGAAGGCCATGTTCGATCGAGCTGCTTACAACGTAGAATTACGCAGATACCAGTGGGAGACTCCGTTTCCCCGATGGGGATGACAATCCTGCCCCTGACGTACGCACAGACGACGATGCGCACCGTAGTTGAGGACGAAACGGGCGAGCAGACACATCCATCGACGCCACAAGTACCAAGGGAGGAAGAGGACGGACCCTTGGTGCCAACCCATATGTCGCCCCCTCCACAGCAACAACAGCTGCAACAGTCTCACGAACTCCAGACGCAACATAACATTCAGAACGCGATGGACGTGGACGCGAACGTTGTCCCGACCGCGGCTTTCCTAGCGGAAGGTGATACGACGCAGGATTGCCTCCCACATTCGGATACGGATGTCCACGTTCGAAAGCAACGTTCGCCTCGACGACGCAAGCGACGTCGGCGAACCCCTTCTGACGATTGCCTCCTACACACGGCCGGTCAAGAAGGTGACATCTCATCAGACGGCATGGATGCTGCGCCTGCTGAGGATCTAAGTGGTGTAGACGGTTCACTTGCCCATACTACGAGTGCCCAGTTACTTCTTGCACCACAAACGCGGCAAGTCGCGTCGATGGATGGCGCTCAGTCTACCTCTAACACAGACGACGTACGTGAGAGAGATATAGGTGCCGATCAGCTACACAGCGTCGTGTTACACCCACTGTGGTCGGACGATGTTGAGGAACTTCCTGACGAGGGCACGGGTGACAAGGGAGGGGGCGGCATTGCGGATGCCACTCCTAGCGTGAAAGACTCATAATTTGTGACGGGTTTGGTGGGTCCGGCATCTCTTGCGGTTAGCTTTGATTGCCATGGCGTCTACCCTAGGTGAAGAGGCTAGGCAGCACACCTTTCGCCTTGCCACAATAAATATCAACGCGATAAGGGCACCCCACAAACTGACAATGTTACAACGCATGCTTGATGCGGCGGACATCGACGTGGCCCTCTTACAGGAAGTCTGTGTCGCTAGTTTCCCTGACTTCTACGGATATACCGCCCACATCTCCCACGCCTCTTCTACCGATTGTGGTGTGGCTGTTCTGCTACGGGACGGTTTAGCGGCTACGGACGTACTGTACTTACCGAGTGCAAGAGCCATGGCAATAACTGTCAACGGTGTACGACTCATCAATGTATATGCCCCTTCAGGATCAGGGAGACGGAGAGATCGGGCCCGCTTTTTTTCGGAAGATATTACGCGTCTATTTATGGGTCGCATAGACGATATGGTGATCGGCGGAGATTTTAACTGTACATTATCTCCGTCTGATCAGCAGCCACATCACGTCCCGTGTGCGGAATTGGAAATGCTAGTGCGTGACCTCCACCTGATTGACACGTGGCGCCACATCCATGGCCCCGCTCCTGGTTACACGCATTATACAAGCCATTCATCAAGTCGGTTGGACAGGATTTACGTCACAAGCACCCTTTCGACGGCGACGAGAGGAGCAGAGCTCTGGCCCACTGCATTCACCGACCACACAGCCTATATTTGCACCATTGCCCTCCAACCTGCACGTGTGTGGCGCAGTAGGCCCCCCTGGAAACTGAACGTCGCCCATCTGGACGAGCCGGCATGTAAAGGTGCTGTCGAAGAGTCGTGGAACACGGCCTTACAGCGTCGTGGTCGTTACCGATCGACCCTCAGTTGGTGGATTGAATGTGCGAAGCCTGCTCTTAGGCGCACCTTCATGGCTTACGGCCGGGAAGCAGCGGCATGGAGGAGGAGCACGGAAAACTTTTATTACACCGTCCTACGGGAATGTCTTGCTATGGAGCCCTCACCTGACAGGCAGATCATAGTCAATCGCGCGAAAGCGCAGCTCGTCTCCTTAGCACGCCATCATTTACAAGGCGCTGTTATACGGTCGCGTGCTCCAGACATGATACAATCAGAAAGGCCATCTATGCACCACGTGCTCCTAGAACGCAGGAGGCGCCGTAGGGCACTGGTAACCGACATGATAACCGACGACGGTCGACACGTGGTGGAACAAGCAGATATAGCGGAAGCCTTCTATGGGCATTACGCTCAACTTTATTCAGCAGTGCTCCCTGATATGGCAACGGTAGACACCGTTTCATCACATGTCCACGGTACAGTTCCATCAGACATGGTACCGACTTTACTGGGAGAAGTGACAGAAGAGGAAGTGCTCGACGCCATTGGTAAAGGTGCTCCCCATAAATCACCGGGAATCGATGGATTACCATTAGAGTTCTATCGAACCTTTAAACACCTGTTGCTACCGTGTTTGATTGAAATTTGCCAGGAATTGATGTCCCCGGGTATAACATTGCCTGCACCATTCTTGGAAGGTCTGATTGTCCCCATCCATAAGCCGAAGGGACGGAATCATGTCCGTGATTATCGTCCCTTAACGTTATTGAACAGCGACTTCAAGATCTTTTCGAGGCTGCTATCGGAACGTATTCGCGGCACACTATTGCACGTCTTGTCCGGTGACCAGACGTCCTTGGGGGGACCCAACAACATCAGAACTGCGTTATGTCGTTACAGAGATCTCATCTCCCTTGCACGGGTGAGACGTTTGCCGGCAGCCCTCGCGTCTATCGACTTTAGCCAGGCTTTTGACCGTGTGGGCCACGCTTTCCTCACGGCCGTTCTACGGCGCATGGAATACCCCGACCCCTTTATCACAGTGTTGACACGCCTACTACATGGTGCAACTTCTCGAGTTCTTGTCAATGGAAGACTGACGGCACCCATGCCGATCCGCCGATCAGTACGACAGGGATGTCCATTATCAACATTGTTATTTGCATTGGCCTTAGAACCTTTGTTGTGTGGTCTCCGAGACAGGCTCACTGGGATACAGTTCGGCGGCTCCATCTATCGTTGCACCGCATATGCGGATGATTTGATGATCGTCATACGTGGAGCTGACGACATGGCCGCGGCATTGGACTGGATTGCAACCTACGGTACAGCTTGTGGTAGCCAAATCAACGTTGACAAGTCCGTCGCCTTGGGCATCGGAATTGGGCTACCGCAGGAACACATTGCCCCATTACGCTTCAGTGATACTGTACGCTGCTTGGGCTTAGATTTCATGAACGACATGCGACGCGCGACGACGCTCAATTATCGACGCCTTCTTAACCAAATTAGGGCCAGAATTGCAAATCAGCGCTTGCGATCCCTCAACATCGTTCAGCGGGCGTATTATGCCAACGTATACCTTGCGTCCCGCATCCCGCATGTCGCCCAAACGCTACCCATTCCGAAGCCCTTGGCTCGTAGCATTATGGCAGCGCTGGGATACTTCGTCACCGCTGGTATGTTACTGAAGATCAGATACGTATCTCTTACCCTCCCCAAGGAAAAAGGTGGTCTCGGCCTAGTACACGTCCATGATAGGGCCATTGCCCTCTATGTTAGCTCACATTTATGTCTGCTGCGCCGTTGTCCTACGAGCCTCACGAGTCTGCTTCTGACGGCGCTACGACCTGCTTCACTAAGAGCGCCGGTGCCACTGCAGGATATCCCAGCGCCCCTCTTTTATATAGGACGTTTCTATTTAGAACAAAGTTATTGCAGTGTCGCGCTCACGACACCACAAATGACCACGACTCGACGCCTCTATTATGACATGCTGCAACGCCGCCCCCTTAATGTGGTCGAACTAAAATATCCTGACGTACGATGGCGCGTGGTGTGGAAGACTGTCCACGACGCCATGCTTGATTCCGATGTTGTTTCCCAATGGTACGTAGTCGTTAATGGGAAGCTGGTGACGCAAGAACGTCTCTACAATATCCACATGGCAGAATCTCCCAATTGTGTGGGTTGTAATACAGTAGATTCTGACGAGCACCGCCTCAGCTGTGGAGAGGCGGAAGCGGTTTGGCACCTAGTGCGGCAGATGCTGGCTTATCTCTTGCGAGTTCGGCCGGAGCATATATCTGCACGCACGTTATTGTTTCCGGATGAGACATTTTACCCCAAGACTCGAACTAACTCTGTCAACTGGATACGTGGACATGCAGTCCATTACCTCTGTCGTGACGGACACAAGAATTTCCTTGACTTCTGGCTCTATTTGCAAGAAAGACATCATGCTATTTCCGGGCATACCAGATATCGACAGTGCTTCGCGAACTATCTATGGAGTGCCTTTCACAGCCCGCCGTGCAGCTGGAATGTTCCCGGCAGTGACAGATGAGGTCAGAACGAACCGCAAACGAGCATATATTGAACAATCCTTATCAGTGGGCGCAGTCGCTAGGAAGCCTCACTACGACGTGGTAGCTTTCTTTTCATGTTATTTATGTTTCATATCTTCGATGGCATCTTCATTCTGTTTCAGTTTTCCAGGCTTGATTAACTATGACTGTTCGCACATTGATATCTATATAAATAAAAAAAAAGATTACAAAAAGTGGACAGGAGACCTGCGTTCGTATCCAAATAAATACACAAGAACAAAATAAGAACAAAATGAACAACAAATAAAAAAAATAATAAAGTATTATACCCTTTCCTTTTCCTTTTATTTTATTTTTTTACACAAAGTTCAGAGGCATATTTAATTTTTGTTTGTTGGCGGAACCTGAAGTGGTGGCGAACGGCCGTCCTAGTTAGCTTTAGGAAGAAAGTGGCGGTGG
Organism: Schistocerca cancellata; assembly: GCF_023864275.1. Taxonomy (NCBI): domain Eukaryota; kingdom Metazoa; phylum Arthropoda; class Insecta; order Orthoptera; family Acrididae; genus Schistocerca; species Schistocerca cancellata. Next base: position 549,947,417 of record NC_064633.1, read on the forward strand.
CACTAACTTTGTTTTTGTTTTTAGGCTAGATAGGTTTTTGGGGGTCGTATGGGTGATAGGGGCCAATGCCTGAAGTGGAAGAGGTAATTAAAAAAAAAAAGAAGAGGTCCTTGGTTCAAGTAAAAAAAAAAAAAAAAAAAAAAAAAAAAAAAAAAAAAAAAAAAAAAAAAAAAAAAAGTATATATATAAAAAAAAAATAAAAAAAAAGCTGCGGAAGGAGAGGTCCTTGGTTCGAATCTGCCCTCCAGTGAAAATTTTCCTTTCTTTATTTTCGCAAAGTTATGATCTGACCGTTCGTTCATTGACGCCTCTGTTCACTGTAATAAGTTTAGTGTCTGTGTTTTGCGACCGCACCGCAAAACCGTGTGAATAGTTGACGAAAGGACGTGCCGCTCCAATGGGAACCGAAAACATTTGATCGCAAGGTCATAGGTCAACCGATTCCTCCACAGGAAAACACGTCTGATATTTTGTATACGACACTGGTGACAGCATGTGCGTCACATGACAGGAATATGTTGTCGACCCACCTAACTAGTACACCTGGCGAATGGGTGAAAAGTTTCTTCTATCTTGCCCGATTTAGGTTTTCTTGTGGATGTAATAATCACTCCAAAAAAAGAGATGAAAACATAAGAGTTTTTCACATAAACTGAAAATAAAAAGTTAAAATTTTCGGTCGAGGGAAAATTTGAACCAAGGACCTCTCGTTCCGCAGCCGTTCACGCTAACCACGGGACCACGGAGCTTCTCGCCTCACATTTCCCTTAATATTGCATATCTTACGCATGGACGCCCCAGTTTGTATATTTTGCTTATTTTTTCATAGTTCCACACAACTTCTTCCCGTTTTCTCGATCGATCTGTGTTCAGTTTTTCAAGGCCTATCCACTGTGCCAACTTATAACTAAATCTGAGAGGGGTGCGATGGGGATGTTCCCTTGTTAGAAACCGCTCGGCGACCGCGGCCGGCAGCTGAATGTTCCTTCTGCGATTCAGCATAAAGACTTGGCAGGAATAAACCCACCGATTTGACTGCTGGCAGGAGTGGTCATGAGAATGTACGGTTGCAAGAAGACTGGGCTCCGGACGCCCAAGTGGTACAACCGAGAGCGAGTACCATCGTGTTCGGCGTATGGCTCTGGCTCATCGTACTGCACTTGCAGCAGCAATTTGAGCAACAGTTGGCACCACCACAGTGACACAAAGAGTTGTTACAAAACGGTTTCTTCAAGGACAATTTCATATCAGACGTCCTATAGCGTACATTCCACTGACAAGAAACCACCGCGATTTGCAGCTTCAGTGGTGTCAAGCGAGAGTTCACTGGAGTGCAGGGTGGAGGTCTGTTGTGTTTACTGATGAAAACTGGATGTGTTGGTTAGAAGGAGGCCAGCTGAGGTCCTGTAAGCAACCTGTTCTCGTGCTGGACACACATGGATCTACACCTGGTGTTACGGTCCGGTGTGCGATTTCGTATGACGGGAGGAACACTGTGATTGTCCCACGCACGCTGTCTGCAAATCTGTACGTCAGTCTGGTGGTTCGACCTATTGTTTTGCCATTCGTGAACGGCATTCCAGAGAGTGTTTTCCAACAGGGCAACGCTCTCCCACATACCGCTGTTGTAACCCAACATAACATAGAGTCGACACATTTTATTGGCCTGCTCGATCACCAGCGATCCGTCTCCAGTCGAGCCGGCCGCTGTGGCCGAGCGCTTCTAGGCACTTCAGTCCGGAATCACGCGGCTGCTACGGTCGCAGGTTCGAATCCTGCCTCGGGCATCAATGTGTATGATGTCCTTAGGTTAGTTAAGTTTACTTCTACATCTACATCCATACTCCGCAAGCCACCTGATGGTGTGTGGCGGAGGGTACCTTGAGTACCTCTATTGGTTCTCCCTTCCATTCCAGTCTCGTATTGTTCGTGGAAAGAAGGATTGTCGGTATGCCTCTGTGTGGGCTCTAATCTCTCTGATTTTATCCTCATGGTCTCTTCGCGAGATATACGTAGGAGGGAGCAATATACTGCTTGACTCCTCGGTGAAGGTATGTTCTCGAAACTTCAACAAAAGCCTGTACCGAGCTACTGAGCGTCTCTCCTGCAGAGTCTTCCACTGGAGTTTATCTATCATCTCCGTAACGTTTTGGCGATTACTAAATGATCCTGTAACGAAGCGCACTGCTCTCCGTTGGATCTTCTCTATCTCTTCTATGAACCCTATCTGGTACGGATCCCACACCGGTGAGCAGTATTCAAGCAGTGGGCGAACAAGTGTACTGTAACCTACTTCCTTTGTTTTCGGACTGCATTTCCTTGAGATTCTTCCAATGAATCTCAGTCTGGCATCTGTTTTACCGACGATTAATTTTATATGGTCATTTCATTTTAAATCACTCCTAATGCCTACTCCCAGATAATTTATGGAATTAACTGCTTCCAGTTGCCGACCTGCTATATTGTAGCTAAATGATATGGGATCTTTCTTTCTATGTATTCGCAGCACATTACATTTGTCTACATAGAGATTCAGTTGCCATTCCCTGCACCATGCGTCAATTCGCTGCGGATCCTCCTGCATTTCAGTACAATTTTCCATTGTTAGAACCTCTCGATATACCACAGCATCATCCGCAAAAAGCCTCACTGAACTTAGTTCTAAGTCTAGGGGACTGATGACCTCAGATGTTAAGTCCCATAGTGCTTAGAACCATTTGAACCATTTCTCTTCTCCAGTCGAGCTCGTACGGGATATCATCAGCCGACGACTCCAAAGTCATCCACAAAGAGCACTGACCATCCCTGACCAAGTGCAACCGACATAGAACTCCATCCCACAGATGGACATCCGGCACCTATACAACAGAATGAATGCATGCTTGCATTCAGCATTCTGGCAGTTACTAATGTACCAGCATTTTATATTTGCGATTAACGTATGATTCCGCATTATTAGTCACTTAAATACGTTATCTAGACAAATGTATTTCGGAAATTTCAGTGTTGAAATTTTTTCCCTTCAGTGTATATAGCATTATTCATTTGTGCACACAGAGGTCAAGATGTAACAAGATCCTTGCACAATTTAGGAAATGCTGCAGACGATCAACGGTAGGTGCAATGACTGGCAACTGATATTCCACATGAATAAACGCAATGCAATGCAAGCAAACCGAAAGACCTGGTATCGTTTGGCTACGCGATCGGCGAATTAGCTTCGCCAGTCACGAGCGAAAAATGATGTCATAATAACAGAAGTCTAGCTAGCTTGACATGGTCTAGGTGTGGTGTAATCGATCCGAATGTACTATAATAATTTTAACGATTAGTCTTGAATGCAAAAGGAACAGTAATCCCGAATCATCTGTAGATCAGTATACGTTTCATGCCAGTTGGATTGAGTGTTCGGTTACGACAGTGTTTTCCATCCATTCCTTGACAGTAATCGGCGATACTGTTCAATTTAGATAAGAACATAACCCATCGTTCTGCTTTCATGGAGGCACAACAGTCTGCTGCATTTCGATGGATGCTGCTACAGTCCTGTTATCGTGCTGTCAGTCAAACACTTTTCACAGTATGGGTTGCATATAAATATGTCTTGCCGAGCAAAGTAACGTCAGACTCTCACAAATCGAAATTTCTACGCTACAAAGGTAGGTATCTCCATTATGACTGACACCCCATTTATATTTTATAATCGGGTCACTGAACGTTGTAGCTCTTGTTTTTGTATTTACCCATATTTGTGAAGTAATTATAGTTTTTATAATTGCTTCTACTACAAAGGGGAAGACGTTTCTTGTTCCTTTCTTTACTCAGACGTGTTTCTGCAATTCCTTAAGACAGAATTTCAGATCAACATTAAAAATTAGCACTATACCGGCCAGAATAAACTCAATATATCGGGATTTAGTGTTGTTTACTGGTAAAATCAAGTAAGAGTGAAATGAGCTAAGGTGTGTCGGAAACAGTGTCGAAAAATTCGCACGACACAATACAATGTGGAAGCGTTGCTCAGAAAGGAATTACAAGCACAGCACCACTTCTACGAGTACTCTCGCGAAATATTCTGAAGAAAAGTTTTCGAGTAAAGAAACAGAACATTTCTCTCTATTCGTAGGAGGCTATAAAATGATCCGAAGTGCGCCACTCCATTAAATACGGCACTTATATGATCTGTCGTAAGTAACGGAACGGAACTTATACATTGTAATCTACATTTACACCTACAGCTACATACATACACCGCAAGCGACCCCATGGTGTATCGCGGACGCTACCTTGTACGACTACCGCTCATTTACTTCCCTGTTCCACTCGCAAATGCATAAAACAGTCGATTAAGACAGCAGGAAACCTGCACCGTATTTTTAAAGAAATAAAGAGAAACTTGCAGAAGACGACGTCCTCTGGGAAATGTAGCATTCACCTACCAAGCCAAGTCAACCGCTGTTCCTTAGAGAACTCGATATCAAAGGCTGTAATATAGGAAGACTGATATGTAATGTAACGAAAGTAATTTTTAATTCATCTCTGTGGTATCAATAGCTACGATGCCACGTCGTAGGTGAAAGTTCGTAGGTTGGCTCTACACCGACACAGACGACAGCGCCCTCTAGCCAAGTTAGGTATTCAATTTTATTATGTATTCATATTATTCCTAAAGTAAAGGTGATTTAAATTCACACGCAATACCGAAGCATTTCACCTTTTCCTGCTCCTACTCGCTTCCTACATTCGGCCCACCCTTCCGTTTACAGGAGCAGACCCACGCGCCGCCTTCCAGGCGGGATACAAAAATCTCTAATCTAGCGCCGCAGAAAGAACAGCAGTAAAGAATAACAGACTATGCACCAGGAGGTTCCACTGACATTTTTCACAATGAAGTTCTAAATCGCTTATTTGTTTCCACAGTTTGATAGGAAACAAATAAGCGGATTCCGCCATTTCGAATTTTTCCTCTATTGTTGGAAAGGACTCTTGCCTTGTTCGAATTTCCCACCATTCTGCCTTGCAATACTTTTTTCCCAAATATCCCGACAAATTTTGAATTTCACGCCATTTTCTCTCATTCAAAAGCACGCATATTTGACGTGTTGATGTAGCTTTCTTTGAAGTCCACGTCATTCTGTTCTAAATTGATGGGAAATTTGCAAGTGACTCGTCAGCTTTAAAACAGCCTTTTTTCTAAAACTTGTTTCTTAAAAGTAAAGGTTGTGTTTAAAAAAGGAACAAGAGAATAATAGGTATTTTTTAAATTCTTTTAGTTTCCTGCTATTTCCAGGGTGTTAAGAGGGCGCTAACAAACAATGTTCAGTAGTAAAAAATTTTTAGAGAAAACAATTTCTCGTGCTTTCTACTTTTCCTCGGCCTTCGCACGGGGCGCACTCGGCTGTGACCACGTAGTAACTAGAGATGGGGGATCCGCTCTTGAACTAATTCATAGAGTTCAATCTTTCAAAGGAGTGAACAATCAGTGATTCAGAAAAAAAGAACGGTAGCTCCAAACGTTTCCCACGGCAGAGAGAGAGGGAGAGAGAGAGAGAGAGAGAGAGAGAGAGAGACGGAGCATATCAGCAGCGCCTCTGCTGGTCAGAGCACAGTGCACGCCACACAACACAGCCAGTGCCGGCCTCTGCCCTGCTTCTACCTTGGCTGCCTGCATTGTGCAGTGCCCCATTGGATTTTGTGTTTCACATATGCCGTGCCGTCTCTGTGCGTCGTCTGCCGTGTGCACTGTGCAGTGTCTGGCGCAGCTTAACTTCGCATCGCACTCTGTCGGCGATCGTTTCAGTCGCACGTCCTGCCCTCTGGGCAGTTGATGCGAGCAACAGGACAGAGAGCCACCTAGCGGATAACATAGGAACTACTTGCAAAAACCTGCTCGCAAGGGAACGGACGATTTGTCTCGGAGCGGGTGAGTTCACCGCTCCCCCCCACCCTCGGAACTCGCCCGCTCAACGCTCACCCCACCGTCTCGACTCTAGCCAGAGTGTCGAGCAAAGCGACTCAGGTGTCACTCTGGTCTCTGCGGTCTCAGCTCACGCAGTAATACAGCTCGCGGCTCGACCTGCTCGACTCAGCGCCTCTGCATCGGAGTTCGTCCCCACTGGATATTGTTCTTCGTAGTAATACCGCTATGTATATTACATTATTTTGTTATGTATACATCAATTGTTTTTATTTTATTTTTATTTGTTTAAACTGATTAGATTAGGTTCCTGATGACTCCTCTTACTATAGGATTTTTATTATGGACACTCGAATTTACGCTTTAATTATGAGCGAACCGATAAACGTATCGCAAAATGTGATACACCAATATTTTCCTTGTTTTATTCTGCGTAAGGCTATATGCAGCACTTTCGTTTTACAGTCAAATTTATATTTTTTTTCTTATTCTGGTACGGATTTTGCGATTTTAGGCGTCTTCGAAAGGAAACGTTCACTTTAAAAATATATGGCTTGTGATGTATTTGTATGAGGTTAATGAAATTTTAATATATTATAGCCAAATATATTGTTAATGTAAATCTCAAGTTACAACATTTTCCGGTCACCCAAAAAACCACGATAGTGCAAAATAAATCAATAATCAAAAACTTTGTCATATCGTGGAAATTTCAATAAACAATACAAAATTCTTACTCATTATCTGTGTTACTTCAAAATAGGATCAAATAAGATCAAAATACAGGTATAGTACTGGAATAAACCAAGTTTAAAGGGCAATGTGCCTTCCATTTATTTTCTATTGTAAATGAGTGGTGAGTCATGAAAAAGAGCTAATTCATTTCAGGGAGTGAACAGTTCTGATCCAATCTCTGAAAAGAACAGTTTTGTCCATCTCTAGTAGTAACGTCGGAGAGTGTGCCCCCTGCGAGTCGGCAACCCGCGCCGCGCGCCCCGCACGCGCCCGCCGCTGCCGCAGCGGCCGCCGGCCCACGGTTCCCAGCGGTCGCGCCTCCGTCCAGCCAGCCGGGTAGCCGCCTCTTATTTGTGGGGCTGGCGGCCAAGGCCGGCTCGTTACGTGCCCGACTGGCCGCGCCTGGCACGGCCCGCCTATTTAACACGCAATTACGCGCACACCGCTCAAAGGCGCCGGCCCGATCCGGATTTACGAGGCGAGCCGCTACTAATTCGGGAGGCAGGCGAGGCGCGCGCGGGTTTACGGCTCCGACGCCTAACGACGCCGCTGCGGGAGCGACCCCTAGCTGGCGACCCGGCGGTTTCCCCTAACAGCTGCACTGCTGATAGCTGCGCGAGAAACGGAACCCTGGAAACTGGCCACGAACGCTGGGATTGAGTCAGTACAGACGTAAGAGTCGTTACGAGGCCACACATCTTCGTGTTATTCTCAATTCTGTTTTTTCTCTAAAATCCCGATATCGTTCTATTTTTTCTCAATAGTGGTCAACAATCTTTATCGAAATTTTCCGACGAACCGAGCTGACATGAAGCTAACGTTTCCATCAAAATAATAAATCAACAAATGCCATGAAATATGCAACGAGCGTAAGTAGTCGAAGAGACAAAATACCGTCTGACTGTCAGATCAAGGATCAGTCATTGCAATCATAAGCGTCCATATAATTAGTCTGCGCAGGGTGTGAGTGTTAAGAACAATTAAAAAGCCGGCCGGAGTGGCCGAGTGGTTCTAGGCGCTACAGTCTGGAAACGCGCGACCGCTACGGTCGCAGCTTCGAATCCTGCCTCGGGCATGGATGTGTGTGATGTCCTTAGGTTAGTTAGGTTTAAGTAGTTCTAAGTTCTAGAGGACTGATGACCTCAGAAGTTAAGTCCCATAGTGCTCAGACCCATTTGAACCAATTTTGAACAATTCATAGCTCATCCAAGGCTATAATGTACAAATACCTAAAATTTATAGAATCATAAATGGTGCTTACGATAATTCTCATTTATTGTTCGGTTTCATTTGCGCGTTTTTTATTAGATCACATGTTCTGATCACACTGGGTCATCTTCAGATCTAAGTAGTTGCGTCAGCACCCCGTGTTGACTATTCATAAACAGATATCAGAGTACTCTGATACGTGTTCTGAGTAGACGTATATATTTTGTGGCTACATCCCTGCCCACATTATTACATTTTTGTTGCTGCGCTTTAAAGTACAATATAGAAAAATTTTCTTTCGCGAGATATCTAACCAGTAGGATCACAAGGCAGACTCATCGAACAACGTGCCGGATGGTCACACAGCGTGAGAATGGCCCGGCTAGCAAGAGTAGATATTAAGACCCACTAATGTATAAGGTGGTGGGTTATGATGTATGATATTCTTGGACTGAATAAAGAATTTTTTTTAAAAGAAAAAAAAAGACCGTATCGAGACCATGGGGATTCATCTACAGTACTGGGCGCCAAGGAGCGGGTCTCTTTATTATTTGAATTTACAGCTTAAACGTTAATATACTTCTCCAACCGTGCTGATGACGCTATGTGCACTGAGAATTTGCTGATAATAATTTCAGTATTATTCAGTTCATCAGGAAATGCAGGGGTAGGTTCCAGACTGATAAGGTGACCCACGACTAGTCTACGGCCGGTTTCCGAGGAGGTAATACATGAATCCGACTACAAAATCAGATCTCGTGTAAAGACGGAACAGTTTGCTGAAAAATTGCCTCCGGTGCCGTACTTGTGCGATTTGTTAATCTAAGACATCCTGCGATCGGTTTCCGAGGTGGCAACGCGCGGAATAGTGTGTGAAGTGAAACTCCGCGCAAAAGACGGAATTAATGGTTAAGTTGCTTCGAAATTCATATTAGCGTGAGCTCATGTGGATTCTAATACGGTGTGAAGCATTTTGTGACTTTTGTGGTGCCCGAGAACTAATGGTTAATGACCGGGAATCTTGTTATGAATATTAACGATAGATTGTCTCCAGAAACCGTTTTACTAATTTTGCTATTGGACAAATAGAAACAAAACTATTGACATCGTAACGTTTAACAGTTTCATTGCTGAGCATTTAAACCTAGTCACTTGCCACATTATTGTGCACTGTCTATTGCACAAGCGTTAGAAGTAGCGGCCGACGGAGAAGAAACCAATTGCGGCCACGTCTACGAGACGCGAGGTAAGCAAGCTGGCCAGAATTCAGTTACAAAGTGGGGGGGGGGGGGGGGGCGGGGTGGACGCATTGAACCTTCGTAATTCACACGTAGCATCACCGTGCGTCGCCGAGTACACGTTGTGGTAGACCATCTACCGAACATTCATTCCCCTGTCTGCTGTGGTAGGATTACGAGGTCCTGAATTTCGCAAGACGATTATGTCGACTATAGTGATAAGTGATACTGCTTAGGTTCATTCAAACAGAAACGAGTCGACACTTACTCGTGCTTGAAAAGTTGAAATGAAGCCTTCAACAGAAGAGCAACGGGATATAGTGCGTTTCCTAAAACCGGAAGTAGTGCGGGGAACGGTAATAGGTGCAAATGGCTCTGAGCGCTATGGGACTCAACTTCTGAGGTCATCAGTCCCCTAGAACTTAGAACTACTTAAACCTAACTAACCTAAGGACATCACACACATCCATGCCCGAGGCAGGATTCGAACCTGCGACCGTAGCGGGAACGGTAATACATCAGAGAATAACAAACCTGTACGAAGAGCGAGTTACGGTGGCAGCCATAGCTCCAGAGGTTGGGCTGGGCGTCGGAATTGTAGCGGACATTCAGAACTCTCCGTACACTTGTGCCATTCTTTGTAGAAGTAGTAGCAGTGCCTGACGTCATATGGAGTTCTGAAATTCTACGAGGATTTATCCAATCGACGAAACAACCCATTTACATACTACTTTTAAAAACAACAACACTTAAACAGAACTATTCAGAGACCAAGTTGACTATGGTTACTGCGTAGCGACTACCAACATAACAAAAACAAAATTTTATCTGTGTCGCCACTATGACAGTACACGGTGAGACCCTTTCGTCTTAAAAATGGCTCTGAGCACTATGGGACTTAACAGCTGTGGTCATCAGTCCCCTAGAACTTAAAACTACTTAAACCTAACTAACCTAAGGACATCACACACATCCATGTCCGAGGCAGGATTCGAACCTGCGACCGTAGAAGTCGCGCGGTTCCGGACTGCGCGCCTAGAACCGCGAGACCACCGCGGCCGGCCCCTTTCGTCTTATCGTCGAGTAATCCTGCAGAGAATCCCCTTAACAAGATGACTTCAGTTATTGTTCAACACATTATATGCATAGAAACATAAGCCAACGAAATTACTCGCACACCGAAATTAAGGTGCGCCAGGATGCACGATAGCGTCTGAATGCAAGTCAATCGGCCACTATACACGCGAAACACGTCCGCCTGTGACGCACGCCGAGCACCGAATTTACGGGATGATACGGGAATTTATCGCCGTCCGATGGGCGTGCAAATCGCCCGACAGCTCATTAACCGCCGGGCGGACGCTGCATTGTTTGCTAATCCTGTGCACGGCCCGACCCGGCCGCTACGCCTAGGGGAGTCCCCGCCCTGGGTGCCAGGCGCTGACTGAGCAGTGCTGCCACCACACTCAGTGACGCCTGTCACGTGCCGCAGCGATTGCTCACCGCGGGATTAACTCCAGCGTCCAAAGAACAGCTCGCTGAAAAGAAGTGTACGCCCCAGATTAAGTGCGCAACAATAGAGACATGACAAGGTTTACAGAGGAGCATTTGTTATCCGTCTGTCAGTAATCCACTCTCTTTCTCATGTACTGTAGTCAGTCTCTAAACTTTGTGCCAAGGAATTAAAGAAGTACTTGTAATCCCCTCCATGCAGTTCCACTGCGAGTGAGTGACCAAATATATCTCAAACATGTTGAAAGAGCCGGCCGCTGTGACCGCGCGGTTCTAGGTGCTTCAGTCAGAAACCGCGCTGCTGCTACGGTCGCAGGTTCGAATCCTGCCTCGGGCATGGATGTTTGTGATGTCCTTAGGTTAGTTAGGTTTAAGTAGTTCTAAGTATAGGGGACTGATGACCCCAGATGTTAAGTCCCATAGTGCTTAGAGCCATTTGAACCATGCTGAAAGATAAACACCGTCTATGTTCCGCCCTACATAATTTTTTCATTATACTTTTGTTCTGTTCCATAGCTCGCCTTCTGATGTAAAGCTAGTGTTTTAAAGCGTTGTCTGTTTAAAAGTGTGAGAATGTAACAGGAAACTCTCTGACTCTGTGTTTACAGTTGTACAGTGTCTCTTTTGGACAAATGGTGCTCTGCACCACTACTTTTATATCTGAAGTTGGTCTGTGCTCCACATTTACACTAGTAATAAAACTAAAGTAAATGCAGTGAGTGAACGAGACGGTGATTTTTCTTTATGCTAACAATGGTCTCGTTCCTGCTGAAACGTCGTGTCTCCAATGAAATGTGTCAGCCATGTTCCACAGGCGGAATATTAGATGTGCTACGGTAGTTGCCGCACTGAGATCAGCTATTGTAGCTACCACTCTTGGTGTCTGCCCATTTATGGCATTCAAAAATGCAGGTTAGCAAACTGCGCTAATCATTGCAAAACCTGACATGTATATAGTCACAATTGTAATACAGACTGCTGCGGGATTCCACAGGAACGACTGAGTTTGCCTGTCAGCACAACAGAGAAAGTTCACGTGACAGTAGCAATGTGATGCGTATGCTATTTCTCGACAGCGGAAGCCACCACAGTGGCGTTTAAATGCAGCAGTCCAACGTGTAGTGGAGGATGGAGTCGAACAGTTAGCACAGACAAGTGTAGAGCCACTGAATTGCTTCACCGATGTTTCCCCAGGTTTCTATCTAAATTTGTGTAGAAGGCATCATCTTGTAACTAGCATTCGTCTCTTGGCACTTTTGGGCCCTAGTCAGCAAGTTGCTGAAGGCGGATCGAAGTTAGACTGCTGAAATTGTCGTAGTCTGTTGCTGTTCTTGAAGACTACGAGGGTTGTTGCGATACACCTTAGACTTGAGGGCTCCCGCCACAAGGTAATGACACAATGACAGATCACGTGACCTGAGTGGCCAGCTAGAGCCGTGACCCGACTGACCGTTGCTAACAGCTCTGTCAGGTGTGAAGATTGTGTAAATGTGCTCCAAGTTTCGGCTTTCTGTATGGGTAGTTGCTCCATCCTTTTGGAAGTAACTGTAGTTATTTCCTCCCTCCATTAATGCTGCCACAAATATTGGAATATAACGCGCGAAGATCAGAGTCTGATGAAAACAGATGGCACTAATAATGCGGCGTGCAGACGCTGCACATGAAATCCCAATATTCTGATCATGCAGTGGTGTGTCGTAGAGGTTATGCGGATTCTCCACTGGCAGAACCTGTAATTCTGTATGCTAACGTAAGTACTCAGGTGAAACCAGGCTTCGCCAGTCATAAAGAACAGCTTCATAACCAACCATTCATTGTTATCTCGGTGAACAGCCACTCACAAAAGTAGTGGCGCTGAGGAGCATCTGCTGGTTTTAATGCACAAATAACAGACACTCGGTAGGCATGCATGTGCAGGTCCTGGTGAAGTACTCGTCCGCACGATCGACGTGATATGCCGGTCTCTTGCAACGGGCGTCGGGTTAATTTGGTAGAACTCTGAAGCATTTTCTGGTGAACTGCAGCCATATTTTCTGGTGTGCAGGCACGAAAAAAATGGTTCAAATGGCTCTAAGCACTATGGGACTTAACATCTGAGGTCATCAGTCCCCTAGAGTTAGGGGACATCACATCCATGCCCGAGGCAGGATTCGAACCTGCGATCGTAGCAGCAGCGCGGTTCCGGACAGAAGCGCCTAGAATCGCTCGTCCACAGCGGCCGGCTGTGCGGGCACGTTTCGGAATGTTTTTTGGACTTGTTCAAAACAGATCCTGTCTGACGTCATTTTCGCACTAAGCGTTGCATTACGCTCTTTTGTGGCACTTTGACACCATTAAACTGCTCAGAAAACAGCTGACCTCGCCGTTGGTTTTCATGTAACTTTCCACAACGAACACCCGCTGCTCCGCTGTGAGTTCCATCGTCCCCTTTGCACTGCTCCAGGCGCAATGACATAGCCCGCACTACGCTCTGATCCGGTGTCGATCACGTGGCGAGCGTGCACGTGGTGTGCCCATCACGGGGTGTGGTTATGTGCGTACATTTACGTTCAATCGTATGCACTCCTCCGGGACACTTTCATTTGCCCCATTCTGTAGTAGGCTGTTTGTCATGCCGTTTAATATAGGCACCCACATCTTCTACACCTGGAGTGCATGATGTAAGACTGATAGGCTCCCTGAAGGCGTACGAAATATTTTCGGAGCCGCTCATAATTTGCCCACTCAGTAGATATGAAATGTATTTCTTTCATTATTTATGGATAGAGAAGAAAACTACTTAGGTGAGAGACGAGAGGAGATGGCACAGGTGAAAGCAAGGAGTGGGCAGTCAGGCTGGGTGAGCGGAGTGAGTTTTGGGAGTGGGCTGCTGACACGACTAGTCTGCCTCCCAGGGCAGCTGCGTCTCCGCCTCCAGCTCTGCCACCGGCCGCCGAGCCCAGCTGGTCCGTAAATCCCCGGCCGCGATAAGTCCGGCGACCCTGAGGGTCAAGCCGCGGCGTCGCTACCTTGTAAAGCTCTTAGCTTCATGTCCCACGTGTGTGGCCGGCCATTACTCTGTTGCCAAATGCCGTTAGGCGCGTCCTGATAAAAACCTAACGTCAGTGGTCCCTCGAGCTTTCTACGGTTCGTTGCTATCCATTTCGACACACGACTTAATAAAGTGTCATTGTTAAGATCATATCGTACCGCTGTTCCAGTTGAGTGTGTCGTGACTAATGAGAACTTGCGTCGAAGCCGTACGTTTTCGGGAGCATTCGCCTTAACCACTAGCCTACGTGGGCCGGCCAAAGAGCGAGGTGCCAAAGCGAGATTGATACCTCGCAACGCAAACACAAGAAAAGATAGTCGCTGCAGGCCGCAGCGACGAATGGCAACAGCGGTGTTGCACGCCGAGCCTGTTTAAAAAATCCATGTATCGATATATCGATATTTCCTCCAAAAATTATAGATATAAATCGACGATTTATATCTAAGTCCTATGGGACCAAACTACTGAGGCCATTGGTCCCTAGGCTTACACACTATTTAATCTAACTTAAACTAACTTACGATAAGGACAACACACACACATCCATGTCCGAGGGAGGGTTCGAACCTCCGACGGGGGGTACGATTTTTGTACTACGGATATATCGATAGCAAAACAGCAATAGCGAGTGCCAATATTTTTATTTTATATTATATTTTTCACATTTTTCGGTAAATATTTGAAGCTGTTCTTTTGAAATTGAAGTAGAATATAATTTTACTTTCACTGTGTGAAGGAGTCTTCCTTCTTTTTGAGCTTTCATCACGACCAGTCTTTCTTTTTGACTGTATGAAGCAAATATATGTGGCACAAAACAAGGAGTGCGATTGCGCTGGGGAGGGGAGGGGGGAGCGGAGAGGAGGGGAGGGGAGGGGGACGGTTGGCGGTGTGAATGGAATAACAAGATTTCCGATGTTAATAACAATTTTGTAACACATCTAGTGTGCTATTTCTTCACATAGGTATTCTTAAAAAACAATTGCTAAAAATGATGAACAGTACTGTAAATGACAAGATCGGTCGTTGCTGTGGGCGGAGAGGTGTGAGGGGAAATCTGACGTGCCGGCTGCGGTGGTCTAGCGGTTCTGGCGCTGCAGTCCGGAACCGCGGGACTGCTACGGTCGCAGGTTCGAATCCTGCCTCGGGCATGGGTGTGTGTGATGTCCTTAGGTTAGTTAGGTTTAAGTAGTTCTAAGTTCTAGGGGACTTATGACCTAAGATGTTGAGTCCCATAGTGCTCAGAGCCATTTTTTTTTAAATCTGACGTAATCGGTGCTCCGCGGTACCGACAGAAACTGCAACGTTTAGCTTCACCACGCAATTTTGACACTACAGCTTGTAGGTCGTTGGCGTTGGCAGAAACGAAAAAACGGGGGAGGCGACATGCACTGTTACGGAAAGGTCCCATATGTGACGAAACTGAACGACGGACCCATCGGACACCCTTTTATCGTGCCACTGACATGCAGTTACCATTGTTAGCAAGGTGGTAATCGACAAGCCTGAACGTGTATCGTTCTCAAATGGTTCAAATGGCCACACACATACATAGGATTCGAACCTGCGACAGTAGAGGTCACGCGGTTCCAGACTGAAGCGCCTAGAACCGCTCGGCCACAACGGCCGGCGAACTGCAGTGAATTTACAAGTCCCTGGTACTCCTCTGGAAGCAGCTGACATCAAATCGTCTGCAAAGCGGTAGCCAATTCTGGTCTGTTCGTAGGTGCAAGATCTATGGCACGGAGCTTGCGTTCTATGCATCCCAGATATGACCGCTACGGTTCAAATTTGGGCTCCGTGGTAACCACCTCAGTTCTTTGACCTCCACTGTATGTTCCTGCAGCCTTTCCCAGAGGACGAGGGAGCGATGTGCCAGCGCTTTATTATTTTGAAACACCGCAGAACCGTCATGGTCTTGGAATGCCAACAATGGGTGGAAATGGTCCCCGGGCATCCAACGTATCTTCCACAACTATGTCAACAATTAGGGGGCCCCATTCCATACAAGGAAAATGCACCTCAGACCATGAAAGAGACACCACCGCCTTGGGCGACACGGACTACACCTTCTTGGCAATCGGAATCCATCGATTCATGTGATCTGCGACAGGCATGATGCGGCTGAAATCGTGATTTGTTTGACCATATCATGTTAGGCCATTGCTCCCGCGTCCATCCCTGGTGCTTGGCGACAAATGCAAGCCGTTTTGCCCGATGACGTTCTGTTAACAGTTGTGTGTGGCACCGGCTCCCATATCCCATGGAACCCATGTTCCTAGGGATAGTTCAATGAGAGATGTGTGCCGCACGTCCTGTGTCGAATTAATCCGTCATCGGTTGCACTGAAGCACTTCTGTCAGTATTGAAAATGCGTCTCAGATGCTGCCAGGCACGGTCGTAGAGGATGGCAAGACGTTTGTTCTGGATTGTGGGACCCTCATTCAACCATTCACGATACACCCTGGATACGACTGAACGTGTGAAACCGAATTCCTGCACCACTGCCGAAATCGAAGTTCCCATCCGTCGGGCACCAAGCACGATACGCCGTTCGAGCGGCGTCAGCTCGCAACGACATTGCATGTTACGCAAACCATTTGCACAACCACTTCTCGGAAGGTCTCCTATACATCTGCAGCTGGCACAAGGGGAGTGTGGTCCTCATACAACACACCTACGCCATCTGTGCCCCACTATCCCATGACATTGGCTAAGTCAGTGTACGTCACATTCGTTTGCGCTTAGTGCCAAACATCAGTCCATGCACCAATTATCTATCCTCTGCAGGTCTTCCTGCGATTCGCTAGTCTTCTAGCGTTACTACCTTGTCGTAGATCCGTGCTTCGTCGGCGAATAGGTTCATGGAGAGTCTGACGTCATCCACTACATCGCTTACATCTTATACATTGTCAACAGTAACACTTCTACCACACGTCCTTGGTGTACTCCTAACGTTACTTTCTACATCTGTAGTTTTTATTGCCGGCCGCTGTGACCTAGCAGTTCTAGGCGCTTCAGTCAGGAACTGCGCTGCTGCTACGGTCGCAGGTTCGAATCATGCCTCGGGTATGAATGTGTGTGATGTTCTTGGGTTAGTCTAGGGGACTGATGACCTCAGATATTAAGTCCCATAGTGCTTAGAGCCATTTGAACCATTTTTTGTAGTTTTTATTCCTCTAAGAGCGCCATGTTGAAGCCGCACGGATAGCTGCGCTCGTTAGGACGTCACTACTGAGATTCGGGGAGAAGCTCCGATCCTGGATGGAATCCGCCGCCCGACGGATTAACGATGAGGGTCGATGTGCAGCAAGCTTGTTATGGCTTTTAGGCGGTTTCTCACATCCGACTAGGTGAATACCGGGTTGGTACCCACCCCTCTTCAGTTAGGTGACTGGAAAACATTTCGGAAACATTGTCACACTTTCACATGGAGTAACGATAGACGCAGACAGAAGGCGTAGGCCACGGGAGGACGGGGGGGGGGGGGGGGGAGTAGCGACAGGAAGGAGGTAGGACCGAGGAAAAGAAAAGACGAAGGAGAGGGACGCGTTTTGTACCTGGAAGGGGGTGCTGCATCCAAAAACACTACTCAATAAGATCTCATTTTGTTGACTAAATGGCAGTGTAGAACTGTATCAAATGCCTTCCTGAAGCCAAGGTACACGGCGTCATTAAGGTTGCGTTTCGGATTCACTGGTGCGTCCTACATGGTCTGCACTGCGCTGAAGATGCAAGCTACTTGCTCTTCCTCGAGTTACGTACGGGAAAGGAACATCCCGGACTCGGCCGTAGCTGTATACAAAAGCTGCTCCGCTTATCCGCTGAGCGGGCAGTTTATCTGCCAGCAGGAATTACACGCCGATCGGAGCGTCCGTGCGGCTGCCAGGTCGGCATTAGCGGGCACGCGATTTACTGGCCGTCGTGCCGTGACGAGCACACGCGCGCTCCTTTTGCTTCTGGTGGCGGCTGGAAGCGGCACGCGGGGTTTATAGCGGCTCTCCAGACACGGCAAACGCATTACGCTGTCCAAGACCGCGCCGGCGCGGCGCGGCGCGGCGCTGGAGACTCAGCACCACAGGCCTAACGAGCAAAGGAACAATAGCGTCTCGATTGGGCGCGTAAATGCGTAACTTAGCGCATCCTCGGTGCAGTGTTGTTGCTTGTTACGTTTCGCTCAGTGTTGGGAAGTGATGTTGAGTCAAGGCTTCACTTGACGGAACTAGGTAGGGTCTCCCACTTGAAAGTAGCTTATTAAAGAAGAGATTCATTTACCATAGTGCCCGCCAGCTTATAATGTATTAATGTAAGAAAAGAATAGATGCTGAATGATGAATGCAGCTTGCCGCTAACTTTGGGTAATGTCTTGTCTGTATAGACGTGTATCTGTTGCCTTTAAGATCCCTTCACTTTCACACATAAATCTATACAGTAAAGTAAGGGCCTCCCGTTTTGTCTTTAGGCTGATCCGTGATAAGACAGGCGAAAAATTAGACTAATGGAGGATTATTAGTATTTTCTCTAATTCTCATTCGCTCTCTCTCTCTCTCTCCTTTATCTATGTACAGTTTTTGATATAATATTTCATTACGTGAAATCAGCCAAACAGAATCTCTGGTGGAGCTCTTCGTCTTAGTATTCAGCGGCTGGCTTGCTGCAAAAGATCTTTACATTTTTTATTTTTGTTAAGCGCTGCATTCGGTTGGGAAAATCAATCGTTTGAACAATTCGTTCCTTTTACGAAAGATTTCGAATTCCAGATGTGTACGAAGCCTTTTTGGACGATTTAACAAAGACTCGGCGATTGCAGGCTCTCTTCGACACAGCTGAAACTTCCCCACTAATTACAGCGCCAACGCGATCATCAATGATTCAGACAAAGAACTCATTCGTTCATTAACTCCAGAATAAAAGGGGTCACAAACCTTATTTATGAAGGAAATTGTATAGTCAATCCATCTCCATTACATGTCCAGATTTCTGTTGGTTCCCAGTCTTAATTATTTTCCGTTACAATTTCTTTCTCTTCAAACAACCCGCTAGTGGCACAAATGTTAGTAGCTCGCTTTAGCGAGAAGAAAAGCAGATATGTCTCTTTTAGAAACCCGTCAATCTTTCAACAGATACTTCCGAAGCTGTCCTAGTTACCAGTCTAACAACCATGGAGAATACATATATGTATCTCTGTTATTCCAAAGAATAAACGTACTAGAAAATACTTTGGCGTCGACGAACTGTCGGCGCATATATTACTAGAAAATCAGATCAGATACTTTTCCAAAGTAAATAAATGTGGATGATTTGATTGACAATGATTAATTGGTGCGTGGTAGAGGGTATTTTCTGTGGGGACATTACAAGCTGCCAGTCATTCCACCAATCGCCTACCTGCCGCAGGTCCTCCTGCATTTCGCTGCCATCTTCGGCCCTGTAGGCAGCAGCACCATCCACGAAAGGCCTCATGGAGCGTCCGGCGTTCCACTTTCGGGGTACGTCATTCTTTTTCACTTACGGAAAATTAACTTGTTTTGCCTTACTTGTCTTACAGGTCATTCTTCCGACTCGATTTTCATTATAAAGAACTGAAAATTCATTATTCGTCAGACTGACTACAATGTACGTCTAAATTTGGTGAATTCCATTAAATCACTGTACAATAACACTAAAATAAATATAATCGGAGAGTTATTGATTGTAAACCCTAAAACAAGGATACGGTCTCTCACCAACCCTTTTTTGATAGTGTCAGGCTGAAAAGCTTGTAAGGGTGTTGCAGGGTAGATAGTGCTGAGAAATAATTGTTAAGAAAAGAATTCGATACGTTGCGCCCTTTCCGAGCTACTTAACAGCGAAGTTAAGTAATCTGGCCGTTGCGAGCGCAAATTTATGCTGCCCATCAGTCGCTGTCGCCGAACGTGATCTTCATTTGGTTTCCTGCAGCCAAAGAAGAGAGCGCTGGAGAAATGGGACATTGGACTGTAGGGAACACCGAACCCGAGCCAGAGATGGCGAATCTTGCGCATTATTTATCATCTACGCTATGACAAGTGATTAAGACCGCACGGAGTTGACGGAGCCCTCTCTTGTGTGACTAAAGAGGTCAGTCTTATAGTGAGCTAAATAACTGAAAAGTCGTCACACCAAATGAAATTTCTAATGAGGAAAATCAAGAAACAGTAGTGGGCCAGCAAAGAGACGATAACTAGCGTTTAGCTACTGTACGTGGTAACAACCAAGCAATTTTCTTTGGTACAAGAACGTAGGCTTTCGCGGCCGGTGTCATAGTGATTAAAATTCTTCTGAGTATTATGCCACGTCATTGCTAAAAAACTAACAACAATAATAAACTAAAACCGATGTTTCGGCCGAATTTTAACGGCCTTCCTCAGGGCACGACTGGTTTTGCAGTTTCTTTGGTATCCACAGAAACACACCATACCTGGTTAGGAAGCAATAACTTCATAAGTTCGCACCACGTGACATAAATACGGTGTTTGTACTTGACGAGTATTTTGTTATGTCGTTAAGGTCAATATTCTGCTGCACACCTTTAGTAATTATTCTTTTTTTGTGTTTGGTCAACAACTTCGTCAATAGAAGACACAAAAAATTTTATATTTGTATAAAGGACTTTTGGAAATCATCTGTTCTCGGAACAAGAAGCCGCCGGCCGGTGTGGCCGAGCCGTTCTAGGCGCTAAAGTCTGGAACAGCGCGACCGCTACGGTCGCAGGTTCGAATCCTGCCTCGGGCATGGATGTGTGTGATGTCCTTAGGTTAGTTAGGTTTAAGTAGTTCTAAGTTCTAGGGGACTGATGACCTCAGAAGTTAAGTCCCATAGTGCCCAGAGCCATTTGAACAAGAAGACACAAGGGAAATTTACTGGTTGTACTTGACATTGCGCATCAGGTACATACGAGTGTCCCGTGCAAGTGCTCATTGCTGTAATCATATTTCTTGCTGCAATCAGCTTGCGCAACATTTCGTCACTGCGCTCATTTCGGTACACAGGCACAACCGCTTAGACATCAACCTACGATATTACCAAAAGCTGGGACATTTCGACGTCATTGCACCAAAAGGAGTAGTGACAGTTGGGGCATTTGCTCATCAACAAGCCTTCCCTGAAGCGTATAAATACTGGTCGTCCAGCCGGCAAGTAGCATCAGGTCAGTGACCGCTGTAGTGCGCGTTACCGCCGTGAGACCACCGTCGTTCACACACCATCCACTGGAGCAGCTATCTGCGTTCGCCATCCAACGGGATCGTCTGCTTGGCAGTCGTGTCGCACCAACGGTGTGTCTATTGTCGAGCTGAAGTCCTCCCGGCCGCCGATCCACTGGACGAACGCCGACGCCAGATGCTGCCACCAGACGTGAGGGTGGGGTTCGTTGTCATGTCTCCACTGCCGGTGCACACCGAGGCAGACCGCCAGCCCGCGTCATTAATGGTCTGGTCTAGGCAGGCCAAGCTGCCGTGCCAGCACACGACGCAGGCTCGTAACGCTGCCAGCAGTGCTGGACCTGCAACGTCGCCACACTCCCAGGCCGCACTGGACGTACCGCCTGCAGGCGTCTTTCCGATTACGCGTCATGCACCGAGGACCGTGGGTCCGATCCCCATCCACTTGACTGTCGTCTGTAGAAAACTGGTATAAACGAATAAAACACACACCTGTCTGCAACCCGAACGGAACTGGAACTGCCTCGCCTACGTTCTACAGGACCCGATGACGGTACACGAGTTAAGTACAGGGTGGTTATAATTCGACTTTCACTACTTCAGAGGGCCGCCATGAGAAATGAGTGATCGCAGAACAATGAAACTTTGTGGAATAATTTGTAAGGACAAGCCGAAAAGAAGGAACGAATAAACCATTGAACGAAACACATTTTAAAATCAGTAAAAAACAGGCTTGATTGCACAGTCATTTATTAAAATATGACCGGTTTCGGCCTCTAATAGTAGGCCATCTTCAGGATAATGCACCATCCGCATTATGGCGCTTGGAACAACTGTGCCGACCCCAGTCGCAAAACTCTTTTTGCGACAGGGTTCAGCACAGCTGTTCCAAGCGTCATCATCTTCAGCCGGATGGTGCGTTATCCTGAAAATGGCCTACTACTAGATGCCGAAACCGGTCATGTTTGTAACGAAAGACCTTGCGATCAAGACTGTCTTTTTACTAATTTTTCTTTAATGACAGGTTGCTCATCCCAATAATTTTATCTAAAATTATCAAACAAATTTTAACTTCCGCATGAGAAGGCAACGTTTGATAGTTTCGTACCAAGTTTACGTTCCAATCTACGGACGTTGCTCAATATGACATCTGCATCCGCGACAGCCTGGAGCTGCATTTCACAATTGGACGCAGCACATCTGGAACGGAGGACCGTGGATTATTCAACTTTTATGACAAAGCTCGTGCACTGCTTGAAGGTCGCACACTGTGTCCAGCGTTCTCAGCCATGGCAACAGAAACTTCTTTAACAATTTGTGGTGCAACCGGCTGTCAGTCTCTCCCAGGAGCAATTCCCAAATCACCAGTTGATTCGCCGGTCGGTGTGGCCGTGCGGTTCTAGGCGCGTCAGTCTGGAACCGCGTGACCGCCACGGTCGCAGGTTCGAATCCTGCCTCGGGCATGGATGTGTGTGATGTCGTTAGGTTGGTTAGGTTTAAGTAGTTCTAAGTTCTAGGGGACTAATGTCCAGAGATGTTGAGTCCCATAATGCTCAGAGCCATTTGAACCATTTTGAACCAGTTGATTCCCACGTGTTCAACCATGGTGCGGAAAGAGGACCTCTCAGTGTCCCTTTAATGTGTCGATACTCGCTAAGAGCGACAGCACTATTGCTGTTGTTTGATAAAACAACTTTACGAGTAAAGCCCTGCTCACCTGTCCAGACCCTTGTTGACAGTCTGCAACTGTAATGCAGACTGGCGCTTGTGTTTCAACCCTACGTCGCCGTACCAGTACCGTCGCCCAATGGCGAGTCATGACACTAATACTGCTAACGACGCAAATCCTGCAGCCCACCGTCTGAACATCGTTCCAAAGAAGTTGGGTACCCCTATGGTAAATAGTCTCCCGTCTCCACTGGTTCAAGTAGGGAAACTTTAATTATAACCATCCTGTATGGACATTCGCTCGATGAAATTCGACAAGTAGCGTTGACAAAGAAGCAGCAGCTCAGATCTCAAAAATTACGCCTAATTTGTCATAGTACACCATAACCGCACTTTTCGTATTGACAGGACGTGTAGGGCACGGCTAGGACTATTCCTGAAACGCATCGTGTGGAAAATCCATAAGAGAAATCGTGAGTGGCAGCAGTAATGTATTTTAACGACAAACTAAGCGAAAGCTGTACATTGTAAAACGAACTTAATTTCTTCCATTCCAAACAGATATTCCGACAGCCCGAACCCCTGTAGCTGTCCACACAACATAACCCACGGGTTCTTTCAAGATATAACGAATCTGTGTTTCCTACTAAATGCGTTATTCATTCTGTGCGTGCTTCTTCGATAATGGCACATTTCTCTCGCGGGAACCGAGAGTCTTCCGAGCAGCGGCCGACTTGTAAGCAGTGTCGTACACCTGCAGTTAAGCGCGCGCTAAGACGGATGGGTTTGCGTGCGCACAGCTACTTGTCAGCGCTCGCGGAGAGGTAAGCGTTTACCGGCCTCTGATAGGCTGCTAACGACCCGCGCTTCACAGGCTATTACTGCCGCGATGCAGAGCCCCGCCCCGGCGAGCTGCGGGAAGCGAGAGAGAGAGAGAGAGAGAGAGAGAGAGAGAGAGGACTTAACGAGCGGGCGGAACCACAGAGGCGCGTGGGCGGAACTCCGCCAGCCGCCGCTCCACGGGGAAAGCGTGGCCGTCTCGCCGGCGGCCCGTGGTTTTGGCTCGTTCGTCCACTGATCGCTACTGTATTTCTACATCTACATCTCTACTCACAAGGAGACGGTAGGAACTTTCCGTCAACTATTCATTTCATATTGACAGGATGTGTAGGGCACGACTTGGCCTTTCATGTAGCAACTCGATTTAGCCATCAGCAACACATAGTTACAATGTACAGGGTGTTTCAAAAATGACCGGTATATTTGAAACGGCAATAAAAACTAAACGAGCAGCGATAGAAATACACCGTTTGTTGCAATATGCTTGGGACAACAGTACATTTTCAGGCAGACAAACTTTCGAAATTACAGTAGTTACAATTGTCAGCAACAGATGGCGCTGCACGTGATGTGAAAGATATAGAAGACAACGCAGTCTGTGGGTGCGCCATTCTGTACGTCGTCTTTCTGCTGTAAGCGTGTGCTGTTCACAACGTGCAAGTGTGGTGTAGACAACATGGTTTATTCCTTAGAACAGAGGATTTTTCTGGTGTTGGAATTCCACCGCCTAGAACACAGTGTTGTTGCAACAAGACGAAGTTTTCAACGGAGGTTTAATGTAACCAAAGGACCGAAAAGCGATACAATAAAGGATCTGTTTGAAAAATTTCAACCGACTGTGAACGTGACGGATGAACGTGCTGGAAAGGTAGGGCGACCGCGTACGGCGACCACAGAGGGCAATGCGCAGCTAGTGCAGCAGGTGATCCAACAGCGGCCTCGGGTTTCCGTTCGCCGTGTTGCAGCTGCGGTCCAAATGACGCCAACGTCCACGTATCGTCTCATCCGCCAGAGTTTACACCTCTATCCCTACAAAATTCAAACGCGGCAACCCCTCAGCGCTGCTACCATTGCTGCACGAGAGACATTCGCTAACGATATAGTGCACAGGATTGATGACGGCGATATGCATGTGGTTTATGCATTTGGTTTACTGACGAAGCTTATTTTTACCTGGAAGGCTTCGTCAATAAACAGAACTGGCGCATATGGGGAACCGAAAAGCCCCATGTTGCAGTCCCATCGTCCCTGCATCCTCAAAAAGTACTGGTCTGGGCCGCCATTTCTTCCAAAGGAATCATTGGCCCATTTTTCAGATCCGAAACGATTACTGCATCAATCTATCTGGACATTCTTCGTGAATTTGTGGCGGTACAAACTGCCTTAGACGACACTGCGAACACCTCGTGGTTTATGCAAGTGGTGCCCGGCCACATCGCACGGCCGACGTCTTTAATTTCCTGAATGAATATTTCGATGATCGTGCGATTGCTTTGGGCTATCCGAAACATACAGGAGGCGGCGTGGATTGGCCTCCCTATTCGCCAGACATGAACCCCTGTGACTTCTTTCTGTGGGGACACGTGAAAGACCAGGTGTACCGCCAGAATCCAGAAACAATTGAACAGCTGAAGCAGTACATCTCATCTGCATGTGAAGTCATTCCGCCAGAC
Organism: Schistocerca cancellata; assembly: GCF_023864275.1. Classification (NCBI taxonomy): domain Eukaryota; kingdom Metazoa; phylum Arthropoda; class Insecta; order Orthoptera; family Acrididae; genus Schistocerca; species Schistocerca cancellata. The sequence goes on from NC_064633.1 coordinate 549,972,418, forward strand.
ACGTTGTCAAAGGTTTCGGGTAATTTCATTCAGAGTCTACGCCATATTATTGCTACGCATGGTGGATATGTGGAAAATATCGTACTATAGAGTTTCCCAGACCGCAGCGCCATCTGTTGTTGACAATTGTAACTACTGTAATTTCGAAAGTTTGTCTGCCTGAAAATGTACTGTTGTCCCAAGCATATTGCAACAAACGGTGTATTTCTATCGCTGCTCGTTTAGTTTGTATTGCCGTTTCAAATATACCAGTCGTTTTTGAAACACCCTGTACATAGAATTAAATAAAAGGATACAGAAATGCATACTGTGATGCGTCAGAGAAACTGGTATATACAAAAGAAGACGAAGTAAATATTGCAGAACTCGAATCGAGAACAGCTGCCAACATGAGCAACGTAGAAGTAAATATCCTCGGAGTAGTGAAGCAATTTAAATCACTTAATAAAAGCAAGTCTTCTGGTCCAGACCGTACACCAACTAGATTACTTTCGGAGTATGCTGATGAATTAGCCCCATACTTAACAATCATACACAACCGTTTGCTCGCCAAAAGATCCGTACCCAAAGACTCACAAGTTGCACAGGACACACCAATATTCAAGAAAGGTAGTAGGAGTAATCCACTAAATTACAGGCCATATCGTTAACGTCGATATGCGGCACGATTCTAGAACATATACTGTGTTCGAACATTATGAATTATCTCGAAGAAAACGGTCTATTCACACACAGTCAACATGGGTTTAGAAAGCATCGTTCCTGTGAAACACAACTTGCTCTTTATTCACATGAAGTGTTGAGTGCTATAGACAAGGGAATTCAGATCGATTCCGTATTTCTGGATTTCCGGAAGGCTTTTGACACTGTACCACACAAGCGGTTCGTAGTGAAATTGCGTGCTTGTGGAATATCGTCTCAGTTATGTGACTGGACTTGTGATTTCCTGTCAGAGAGGTCACAGTTCGTAGTAATTGACGGAAAGTCTTCGAGTAAAACAAAATTAATTTCTGGCGTTCTCCAAGGTAGTGTTATAGGCCCTTTGCTATTCTTTATCTACAGGGTGTTACAAAAAGGTACGGCCAAACTTTCAGGAAACATTCCTCACACACAAATAAAGAAAAGATGTTATGTGGACATGTGTCCGGAAATGCTTAATTTCCATGTTATAGCTCATTTTAGTTTCGTCAGTATGTACTGTACTTCCTCGATTCACCGCCAGTTGGCCCAACTGAAGGAAGGTAATGTTGACTTTGGTGCTTGTGTTGACATGCGACTCATTGCTCTACAGTACTAGCATCAAGCACATCAGTACGTAGCATCAACAGGTTAGTGTTCATCACGAACTTGGTTTTGCAGTCAGTGCAATGTTTACAAATGCAGAGTTGGCAGATACCCATTTGATGTATGGGTTAGCACGGGGCAGTAGCCGTGGCGCCGTACGTTTGTATCGAGACAGATTTCCAGAACGAAGGTGTCCTGACAGGAAGACGTTCGAAGCAATTGATCGGCGTCTTAGGGAGCACGGAACATTCCAGCCTATGACTCGCGACTGGGGAAGACCTAGAACAACGAGGACACCTGCAATGGACGAGGCAATTCTTCGTGCAGTTGACGATAACCCTAATGTCAGCGTCAGAGAAGTTGCTGCTGTACAAGGTGACGTTGACCGCGTCACTGTATGGAGAGTGCTACGGGAGAACCAGTTGTTTCCGTACCATGTACAGCGTGTGCAGGCACTATCAGCGGCTGATTGGCCTCCACGGGTACACTTCTGCGAATGGTTCATCCAACAATGGTTCAATCCTCATTTCAGTGCAAATGTTCTCTTTACGGATGAGGCTTCATTCCAACGTGATCAAATTGTAAATTTTCACAATCAACATGTGTGGGCTGACGAGAATCCGCACGCAATTGTGCAATCACGTCATCAACACAGATTTTCTGTGAACGTTTGGGCAGGCATTGTTGGTGATGTCTTGATTGGGCCCCATGTTCTTCCACCTACGCTCAATGGAGCACGTTATCACGATTTCATGCGGGATACTCTACCTGTGCTGCTAGAACATGTGCCTTTACAAGTACGACACAACATGTGGTTCACGCACGATAGAGCTCCTGCACAATTCAAGCGAAGTGTTCGTACGCTTCTCAACAACAGATTCGGTGACCGATGGATTGGTAGAGGCGGACCAAATCCATGGCCTCCACGCTCTCCTGACCTCAATCCTCTTGACTTTCATTTATGGGAGATTTGAAAGCTCTTGTCTACGCAACCCCGGTACCAAATGTAGAGACTCTTCGTGCTCGTATTGTGGACGGCTGTGATACAATACGCCATTCTCCAGGACTGCATCAGCGCATCAGGGATTCCATGCGACGGGGGGTGGATGCATGTATCCTCGCTAACGGAGGACATTTTGAAGATTTCCTGTAACAAAGTGTTTGAAGTCACGCTGGAACGTTCTGTTGCTGTGTGTTTCCATTCCATGATTAATGTGATTTGAAGAGAATTAATAAAATGAGCTCTAACATGGAAAGTAAGCGTTTCCGGGCACATGTCCACATAACATATTTTCTTTGTTTGTGTGTGAGGAATGTTTCCTGAAAGTTTGGCCGTACCTTTTTGTAACACCCTGTGTATAAACGATTTTGGAGACAATCTGAGCAGCCGTCTTCGCTTGTTTGCAGATGACGCTGTCTTTTATCCACTAATAAAATCATCAGAACATCAAAACAAAATGCAAATCGATTTATAAAAGACATCTGAATGGTGCAAAAAGTGGCAATTGACCCTAAATAACGAAAAGTGTGAGGTCATCCACATGAGTGCTAAAAGGAATTCGTTAAACTTCGGTTACACGATAAAAAATCGTGAGTAGTATTTAAAGAAGTTTTAATAGATAGTATAATTGTACAATGTATTGAGTGGGAATTGGTGATTGTACATATTAGTAATGTGACAATGGATGTATCTGTTGTTTCTGTCGGCCGGCCGGAGTGGCCGAGCGGTTCTAAGCGCTACAGTCTGGAGCCGCGCGACCGCTACGGTCGCAGGTTCGAATCCTGCCTCGGGCATGGATGTGTGTGTTGTCCTTAGGTTAGTTAGGTTTAAGTAGTTCTAAGTTCTAGGGGACTGATGACCTCAGCAGTTAAGTCCCATAGTACTCAGAGGCATTTTGTTGTTTCTGTCAAAATGTTCGGTGTAAATTCATTTGTAGAGTTTTGCCTTTGTCCTCATTCTATTTTAATCTGTTCCTATATAACCTGACCGATAAGTTGATTATGCTATCTTTAATGGTTTATGCATACAGGCCTGAAGATTACGCAATGAAGCGTCGAAAGTGACAGCGACAAAATAAAGTAAAATCATAAGGATTCCTAAGTATCGAATTGCTGATAATAAATTAGTAATTACTGTTGCACCTCAGAATGATATTTGACCTCAAGGTAAAACGTATGCTATAAATGCAGTTGCTATAACTATAGAATTACTGTACCAATTATTCAGGTGTGCGGCTGCAGGTGTTTTTATGTTTTGTGACGATAATAAACGGCCGTCGTCCCAGAGACGTCTTGCTAAAAGGATGGACATACAAAAACTTCTCAGAAGCTCTCCTAACAACTGCAGCTGGCATAAGGTGCCCGTGATGGACATACAACACACCTGCACCAACTGTGCCCCACTGTGTCACGACATTTGCTATGTCATTGTAGCAGTCATTGCGTTTTTGACCCGGAGACCGACAGACACCAGGTTATTTTTGGTAGACGCTACTGTACGTTTTGAATTACAGCGAAGTTATCGAGTATCCTCTTTTAACTAGACCCCCACCTCTCACATCCACAGTATGCAGGTTCCAACGTGTCACACCATTCGAACATTCCGCAGAATTTTTCTTGTTAATCTTATCTGCTCTATAGTTATTTATGGGCAGTGAGTTAGTAACAGCATAGCGAGAGAAGCGGAATGAAACCTGTTTCACCTTGGCTGCATCTCGTTACAGTAAAGACGTCGTCATAAAGGCACGAAATGTACGCACGCAATTACGGCCACAGAGAGCTGCGAATCGCCCTGCTCTGTGAAAGTGTTATCTGAATGTCCCCTGTAAAAGCGAAGGCCATCGTTCGCATCTCACTTAAGTACAATGTGGTGACCTGAGTGCTGCCAAAGAGGCTGATGCCAGTAGCTGCACAGACGTTTCACTCTTGCAAAACTGGCTGCTGGTAAGCAATATAAAGCGGAAGCATTGCTCAATAGCTGGTTACAAACTATTGGACGATTCCGTAAAGAGTGACCAAAGGAATCGGGCCACGAGTATGTAATGCGGAACTGACCACTAAATTTCAAGAGAGGTGGGCCAGACAGTATAAAAGCAGGCGAGAACTGTTGTGTTGTCAGTGGAGAAACCGTAACAGCAGACAGGGAGAGCTCAATGATTTCGAACGCGGCATCTCGGTAACAAAACCATCAGGGACATTTCAGCCTTTCTAGAGCTGCTGCAGTCGACTGTTGGTGATGTGATTGTGAAGTAGAAACGCGAATCAACAACCGCAGCTAAACGAAGAACAGACAAACCTCGTGTACTAACGGACAGGGCCTGTCGAACAGAGCGGAGGGCGGTTGTAAAATAATCTCATAAAATCTGCAGAAGGAAGTATTCTGAGTCCAAAGGTGCTACCAGCAGTCCGGATAACACAACGACTGTGCACGGGGAACTAAAAAAATGGTGTATAATGATCGAGCAGCTTCTCATAAGCTACACATTTCTGTTGTTGGTTGATAGGTTGGTTGATTTAGGGGAGGGGACCAAACAGCGAGGTTATCGATCCCATCGGATTAGGGAAGGATGAAGAAGAAAGTCAGCCGTGCCCTCCCAAAGGGAACATACTGGCATTTGCCTGAAGTGATTTAGGAAAATCACAGAAAACCAAAGTCAGGATGGCCGGATGCGGGTTTGAACCGTCGTCCTCCCGAATGCGGGACGTGTCCTAACCACTGTGCCACCTCGCTCGATATGTCTGTAGTCAATGCTAAGCGACACTTGAGGTGGTGTAAAGAGCAGCGTCAGTGGACAGTTGATGACTGGAAACGAGTGATTTGTTTTCGTTGTTGTGGTCTTCAGTCCAAAGACTGGTTTGATGCATCCCTCCATGCTACAATTCCCCCACGCCGGCCGCGGTGGTCTAGCGGTTCTAGCGCTGCAGTCCGGAACCGCGGGACTGCTACGGTCGCAGGTTCGAATCCTGCCTCGGCCATGGGTGTGTGTAATGTCCTTAGGTTAGTTAGGTTTAAGTAGTTCTAAGTTCTAGGAGACTTATGACCTAAGATGTTGAGCCCCATAGTGCTCAGAGCCATTTTTTACAATTCCCCCCCCCCCCCCCCCCCCGTTCCTCCATCATACTTTCTAAGCCTCAGTAGCTACTTCAACCTACATCCCCTGAAACTGATTACTATATTCATCTATTGGTATCCCTCAACTATTTTTACCCCATACTTTTCTCTCCAGTACTAAACGGGTGATCCCTTGATGTCCCAGAACGTGTCCTGCCAGCCGATCCCTTCTTCTAGTCAGGTTGTGCACAAATTCCTCTTCTCCCCAATTCTATTCAATACCTCCTCATTATTTACGTGATCTATCCATCTAACCTTCAGCATTCTTCTATAGCACCATATTTCAAAATTTTCTATTCTCTTCTTGTCTAAACAGTTTCTTGTCCATTTTTCACATCCATACATGGCTACGCTCCATACAAATACTTTCAGGAAAGACTCTCTGACACTTAAATCTATACCCGATGTTAACAAATTTCTCATCTTCAGAAACGCTTTCCTTGACATCGCCAGTCTACATTTTATATCCTCTCTACTTCGATCATCCTGAGTTATTTTGCTGCCCAAATAGCAAGACTCATCTACTACTTTAAGTTTCTCATTTCCTAATCTAATCCCCTCAGCATCACATGATTTAATTCGACTGCATTCCATTATCCTCGTTTTGCTTTTGTTGATGTTCATTTTATGTCCTACTTTCAAGACACTGTCCATTCCGTTCATCTTTTCTTCCAAGTCCTTTGCTGCCTCTGACGGAATTTCAATGTCATCGACAAACCTTAAGGTTTTTATTTCTTCTGCCTGGATTTAAATTCCCGCTCCAAATTTTTCATTTGTTTCCTTTACTGCTTGTGCAATGTATATATTAAATAACATCGGGGATAGGCTACAACCCTGTCTCACTCCCTTCTCAATCGTTGCTTCCCTTTTGTGCCGCTCCCCCCCCCCCCCCCCCTACACACACACTCTTGGTTCAAATGGCTCTGAGCACTATGGGACTCAACATCTTAGGTCATAAGTCCCCTAGAACTTAGAACTACTTAAACCTAACTAACCTAAGGACATCACACACACCCATGCCCAGTCCGCCGCTCGTGGTCTCGCGGTAGCGTTCTCGCTTCCCGAGCACGGGGTCCCGGGTTCGATTCCCGGCGGGGTCAGGGATTTTCACCTGCCTCGAGATGACTGGGTGTTTGTGTTGTCCTCATCATTTCATCATCATCCAAGAAAGTGGCGAAATTGGACTGAGCACAGGTTGGGATATTGTACGGGCGCTGATAACCACGCAGTTGAGCGCCCCACAAACCAAACATCATCATCATCACACCCATGCCCGAGGCAGGATTCGAACCTGCGACCGTAGCAGTCCCGCGGTTCCGGACTGCAGCGCCAGAACAGCACGGCCACCGCGGCCGGCCACACACTCTTATAACTGCCTTCTGATTTCTGTCCAAATTGTAAATAGACTTTCGTTCCCTGTATTTTTACACCTACCAACTTGAGAATTCGAAAGAGAATATTCCAATCAGCATTGAAGTTTACTCTAAGTCTACAAATACTATAAATGTAGGTTTGCCTTTCCTTAACCTAGCTTCTGAGATAAGCCGGAGAATCAGTATTGCCTCGCGTGTTCCTACATCGCTACGGAATCCAAAGTGATCTTCCCCAAGGTCGGTTTCTAACAGTTTTTTCATTCGTCTATAAAGAATTTGTGTTAATTTTGCAGTCGTGACTTGTTAAACTGCTAGTTCGGTAATTTTTACACCTGTCAGCACCTGCTCGCTTTGGAATCGGGATTACTATATTCTTCTCGAAGTCTGAGAGCATTTCGCCAGTTTCATACATCTTGCTCACCGCATGGAAGAGTTTGGTCATGGCTGGCTCTCCCGAGGATTTTAATAGTTCTAACGGAATGTTGTCTACTCCTGGGGCCTTGTTTCTAATTAGATCTTTCAGTGCTCTGACAAATTCTTCACGCAGTAGCGTATTTCCCACCTCATCTTTATCTACGTCCTCTTCCATCTCCATAATATGGCTCTCAAGTACATCGCCCTTGTGTAGACTCTCTACACCCTTCCACATTTCGGCTTTTCCTTCTTTGCTTAGGGCTGGTTTAGCATTGAGCTCTTGATATTCATACAGGTGGTTCTCTTTTCTCCAAAGTTCTCTAATTTTTCTGTAGGCGCCATCTATCTTATACCTAGTGATATGTGCTTCTACATCCTTACATTTGTCTCTTAGCCATTCCCGCTTAGCCGTTTTGCGCTTCCTGTCGATCTCATTTTTGAGACCTTTGTATTCGTTTCCGCCTGCTTCATTTCCTTCATTTTTATATTTTCTCCTTTCATCATTTAAATTCAATATCTCTTGTGCTACCCAAGAATTTCTACTAGCCCTGGTCTTTTTACCTATTTGATCCTCTACTGTCTATTTCATCTCTCGAATTGACCCATTCTTCTTCTACTGTATTCCTTTCCCCGTTCTTGTCAATCTTTCCCGAATGCTTCTTCTGAAACTCTCTACAACCTCTAGTTCTTTCAGTTCATCCAGGTCTCATCTCCTTAACTTCCCACCTTTTTGTAGGTTTTCAGTTTTAATCTGCAATTCATATTTTATCTACAGTTCATAACCAATAAATTGCGATCGGAGTCCACATCTGTCGCTGGAAATATCTTACAGTTTAAAACCTGGTTCCTAAATCTCTACCTTACCATTAAATAATCAATCTGAAACCTTCCGGTGTCTGCAGGTCTCTTCCACGTATACAGCCTCCTTTCATGATTCTTAAACCATCTGTTAGCGATGATGTTCTGGAAAACTACTACAGATACACGTCTGGGACATGTTTTATTAGATTCAGCAGACCAATAACAACAAAATAAAAAGAAATCGTGCTTTGCTTTAACCTCGTAAGTTTTGCGATGGATTCATATTAACCAAGTTACTAAATTTCAGGCAAAATCTTTCATTACCTGTAACTCCGTAACTGAACATTTGCGGACATATTTTTATATCAACTGTTTTCTTTAGTTTTACTTGTAGAATAACATTAAAATATTTGCATATCTTCGCTAATCACCCTGTATTTGCAGCAATACCATAGAGACAAAAATAGCCAGTAAGAAATCTGGAAAAAATCTTCAGCAAGTAGACAGCTACACCATAGAGTATTGAACATTCTGGATATAAATAGAACAGTTCATATCTCAAAAGCTGTTTGTTTCAGAGTTTTCTTCCAGTTCAGACTCATACCTTTCCCTTTATGACTATCAGACGCATTTCAAAGATCATGTAAGACCTTAGCAAATCAACCATCATTTATGACAGCTCTGTACACAGACTGGCTAACACATAATGACCAAACAACCGATAGCAGTTTCTAGCTTTCGCACGCAGTCATCTATAAGGTGATTCACCTGGCCCTACATGTGGGATTTATGAAAACCACAACGCCTTCAAAAAACTAGTGTGTGATTTTCAAATTCTCTCACTCGCTACATACAAACAGTTAATCATAGAAAAAAATTCAACAGGAGCTTTTTGTAGGAAATTTACTACAGTTAAATTTTGTACTGGGGTACGTTTCCGCTTGAGGCCGTAGTTTTCGAATTAATGAAAGGAAACGGATAAAAGTGGCCTTGAAACGAGTTTTTCTTGAATAACTCGAAAGCTGAGGCCTTCAGTGAAAACGTGTCCCAGTACAAAATTTAACTACAGTAAGTTTTCTTTTTTATGTAGGACTAATAGTCTGCGTGTAGCGAACGAGAGAAAATGAGTATTTCATGCATGGTTTTTGAATGTGTTGTGGGTTGCATAAAATCCAGGCTGCTGATTCACACTGTATGAATGGTTGTGGTGTTGATACCAGGGATCCCAGCTGCGTCACCAGTACATTGTTCGCGCAGGTAACTGTGTGATAGAGAAGAGTAGCGTTTTGGGCGAAGATGGGGAAAGACGAGGAAATGAGCGAAGTCATGTCCTAGCGCGTACTCCTCTCCAAAAGCATCGGTGCGGCTGCCGAGTCCATTGTCCTCATCTAACAAACGGATCACCAATAGTGCCACGTGGTCTCACTGTGGAGAGGCTCGGAAGTTAATCCGGGACTGTTGGGCAGAGACTTGTGATCGCACACTTTATACTGCCACCTCTTCTTCCCTCCCCAGCTAAATAACGGCAGTGAAAAGTCCTGTTACTAGCAGGAATCGGGTGGACATCCGCTAAGCATCAATCCTACACTTCACAGCACTCGTTGACGATCAGATAAGATGGCTCCTTTACGACTGCGGAACTGTTGACAATTCACTACAAGAAAATGGGACAACGTAACTGCAGACAAAGACCGTAACATAGTGGACGGCCTCCTTATAAGATCAGAGCAGGTTCGCTCATTTAGCGCACTCTGAGCGAAAGCCGCTCCAGCAGATACGCTGACGCCCAGACAATAAAGTGCCACGACTTACAGCTCTTCAGGCGAAGTCTCGCTGCACTGCTAACAACAAGCGTGTTACCTGGGCCAGCTGCCCGAACCAAACTTTCAAGTCGTATATGAACTGGTGCCCCTCGGTCCTACTTTCATCACGAACCGGAATACATGATACGATCAAAGAATTAGAGTACTTGATACAAGCAATAGGAGTGTCCGATACAGAAATATGCTTTATATATCATTACAGCTCTGTTTTTCTGAAGCAAATAAACAGCATAGTAATATATTATTATTATTATTATTTAATATATTATTCATCTTAAAAAAATGGTTCAAATGGCACGGAGCACTATGGGACTCAACTGCTGTGGTCATAAGTCCCCTAGAACTTAGAACTACTTAAACCTAACTAACCTAAGGACATCACACACATCCATGCCCGAAGCAGGATTCGAACCTGCGACCGTACCGGTCGTGCGATTCCAGACTGTAGCGCCTTTAACCGCTCGGCCACTCCGGCCGGCTTATTCATCTTACACAGGTATAAAACATCGTAATGAATTGCTGTTAAGTGAAAGAAACAAATATACTAAAAGGTTGTGTCCCAAATTTTGAATAACATTTGGAATCAATAATTATTATTCCCATTATTGTTATTTCTACATTTATTCTGAATAATAATTCAGAAACTTTTGTAAACTAAATTTCCCTGGATGTAAAAATCGATAAATCGCTGTGTTGCATGTTTTCGTATCCCTGATCTTTTCTGTCTAAGACCTTTTGTCTCGCGTTAATTGTAGTCTTTAGTATCTTCTGTCCTGTTGGAAGTATGTACTTGACGGGAGAGTGATGTAGTTGTAGTTGGCGAATAATTGTAACTTCATCATTATGTAAACGTAAAAGTATTACAATTTAACCACGCAGGTTCCTCATCTCAAAGATAAAACATTAATGATGCTATCTAGGCATAAAATTATTCTTCCAGAGAGCCATTTTCTTTTTTCAGCGAGTCATATTTTCGACGAGGAGTCATAAGAAGCATAATTTACTATTACATGACTTTCTGTCATGATGTCATGACTTTGTGTCCCAGACATTTATTAGTTGCACCCATACCAGAGTTGCAGTTGCTAAAAAATGAACTTGATTTCATGTTTTTCAGTTTCGGACATTTTACTAATTTTTCGCAATGATAGACGGGAGGTTATCGCATACCAGACTAACAGAATGGTTAGTTTTTGTGCGGGGAGTGGCTCCCAGCTCGTAAATATAGCAGGAAAGTTATACTTATGAATCACCAACAACTGCTGATAGAACTGACCCTTTATTCACTACCATTTACCATCAATCTATCACCTTGAGGCAACCTGTATAGTAACGGAATGAACACATGAAATACATTTGACCATATGACGATCAATGCAACGATATGTGAGCATCTGCATCTACATACATACTCCGCAATCCACCATACGGTGCGTGGTGGAGGGTACCTCGTACCACAAATAGCATCTTCTCTCCCAGTTCCACTACCAAACAGAACGAGGGAAAAATGACTGCCTATATGCCTCTGTACGAGCCCTAATATCTCGTATCTTTGTGGTCTTTCCGCGAAATGTAAGTTGGCAGCAGTAAGATTGTACTGCAGTCAGCCTCAAATGCTGGTTCTCTAAATTTCCTCAGTAGCGATTCACGAAAAGAACGCCTCCTTTCCTCTAGAGACTCCCACCCGAGTTCCTGAAGCATTTCCGTAACACTCGCGTGATGATCAAACCTACGAGTAACAAATCTAGCAGCCCGCCTCTGAATTGCTTCTATGTCCTCCCTCAATAGTGGGCAACATGTGATATCACACTCTTTATGGTGGTAGAATTTTGTAAATAAAGCTTTGTTACGATAATTAATACATAGTAAGACTTTGAGAACAGTAATTTCAAATTATTAAAGAATCCTTAATTTTTGTTGTAAATTTCAAGTGTGATGCTAGACTAAATGAGAGTTACTACATAACTTGTGATGATCCGAAAGTATAGATGTATCTTTTCACTGTTTCTTCGGACTGTTAGTCTTGTTCATTGAAAACTTCGTGATTTTCGCCAAGGTGGTATGTTCCGTTTGCGGTGCAAATCTTCACCATTAATAAACTCACCTTCACGAAGCAGAAATGTTCCCCCTATTTACCACAAACCACTTCAAGCACCTCGACACTTACGATAATCTTTTCGTCTTCTAATTAAAGTCCCGAAGTGCGCAGACGAAACACGCCTGCCCTTGGCAAGGTCCCGTCGCTAACTCCCCTATACGTTGACCGACACCCCCGTCAAACCCTGGACACGTTCTAGGCGACACTCGACAGTAGCTGCAGTTGGGATGAAGAGCAACTGTCCGGGATGTTATAGGGAAGCACCGAAGTTCGCAGCCCAGGCAGTGCGCTGCTCCTTCCATCGCTCTAAAGTGGTCGACAACGCTGCCCTTCACAGTGGGTCCGCAACTACACACCAGAAACAAAATAATCTACATCTACATCCATATTCCGCAAGCCACCTGACGGTGTGTGGCGGAGGGTACCTTGAGCGCCTCTATCGGTTCTCCCTTCTGTTCCAGTCTCGTATTCTTCGTGGAAAGAAAGAATGTCGGTATGCCTCTGTGTGGCCTCTAATCTCTCTGATTTTATCCTCATGGTCTCTTCACGAGATATACGTAGGAGGGAGCAATATACTGCTTGAATCCTCGGTGAAGGTATGTTCTCGAAACTTCAACAAAAGCCCGTACTGGAGTTTATCGATCATCTCCGTAACGCTTTCGCGATTACTAAATGATCCTGTAACGAAGCGCGCTGCTCTCCGTTGGATCTTCTCTATCTCTTCTATCAACCCTATCTGGTACGGATCCCACACCGGTGAGCAGTATTCAAGCATTGGGCGTGTACTGTAACCTACTTCCTTTGTTTTCGGATTGCATTTCCTTGGGATTCTTCCAATGAATCTTAGTCTGGCATCTGCTTTACCGACGATTAATTTTATATGGTCATTCCATTTTAAATCACTCCTAATGCCTACTCCCTGATAATTTATGGAATTAACTGCTTCCAGTTGCTGACCTGCTATATTCTAGCTAAACGATACAGGATCTTTTTTTCTATGTATTCGCAGCACGTTTCACTTGTCTACATTGAGATTCAGTGGCCATTCCCTGCACCATGCTTCAATTCGTTGCAGATCCTCCCGCATTTCAGTACAATTTTCCATTGTTACAACCTCTCGATATACTACAGCATCATCCGCAAAAAGCCTCAGTGTATTTACGATGTCATCCACAAGGTCATTTATGTATATTGTGAATAGCAACGGCCCTGCGACACTCCCCTGCGGCACACCTGAAATCACTCTTACTTCGGAAGACTTCTCTCCATTGGGAATGACATGCTGCGTTCTGTGATCTAGGAACTCCTCAATCCAACCACACAATTGGTCTAATAGTCCATTTGCTCTTACTTTGTTCATTAAACGACTGAGGGCAACTGTATCAAACGCCTTGGGGAAGTCAAGAAACACGGCATCTACCTGGAAACCCGTGTCTATGGCCCTCTGAGTCTCGAGCGCGAGCTGGGTTTCACACTATCGTCTTTTTCGAACCCCAAGCTGATTCCTATAGAGTATTCTCCAGAAAAGTTATTATACTCGAACATAACACGTGTTCCAATAACTAAAGCAGCAGATTTTCGACGCACATTTTAGACTTTTTTATTTTTGCAAAGCAATAACTGCGGTCGCGGCCAGAAAAAACAAGAAGACCGAGTGAGGTTCGCAGTGGTCAGCGCACTGGACTCGCATTCGGCAGGACGACGGTTCAAACCCGCGTCCGACCGTCCTGATTTAGATTTTGCTTGATTTTCCTAAATCGCTTCAGGCAAATGCCGGGATGGTTTCTTGGAAGGGGCACGCTAGGCGTTGTGGCAGAGCGGTTCTAGGCGTTGTAGTCCGGCAACGCGCTGTTGCTGCGGTCGCAGGTTCGAATCGTGCCCCGGGCATGGATGTACAGGGTGTTTCAAAAATGACCGGTATATTTGAAACGGCAATAAAAACTAAACGAGCAGCGATAGAAATACACCGTTTGTTGCAATATGCTTGGGACAAAAGTACATTTTCAGGCAGACAAACTTTCGAAAGTACAGTAGTTACAATTTTCAACAACAGATGGCGCTGCGGTCTGGGAAACTCTATAATACGATATTTTCCACATATCCACAATGCGTAGCAATAATATGGCGTAGTCTCTGAATGAAATTACCCGAAACCTTTGACAACGTGTCTGGCGGAATGGCTTCACATGCAGATGAGATGTACTGCTTCAGCTGTTCAATTGTTTCTGGATTCTAGCGGTACACCTGGTCTTTCAAGTGTCCCCACAGAAAGAAGTCACAGGGGTTCATGTCTGGCGAATAGGGAGGCCAATCCACGCCGGCCGGACCAGTACTTTTTGAGGATGCAGGGACGAGGGGACTGCAACATGGGGCTTTTCGGTTCCCCATATGCGCCAGTTCTGTTTATTGACGAAGCCGTCCAGGTAAAAATAAGCTTCGTCAGTAAACCAAATGCTGCCCACATGCATATCGCCGTCATCAATCCTGTGCACTATATCGTTAGCGAATGTCTCTCGTGCAGCAATGGTAGCGGCGCTGAGGGGTTGCCGCGTTTGAATTTTGTATGGATAGAGGTGTAAACTCTGGCGCACGAGGCGATACGTGGACGTTGGCGTCATTTGGACCGCAGCTGCAACACGGCGAACGGAAACCCGAGGCCGCTGTCGGATCACCTGCTGCACTAGCTGCGCGTTGCCCTCTGTGGTTGCCGTACGCGGTCGCCCTACCTTTCCAGCACGTTCATCCGTCACGCTCCCAGTCCGTTGAAATTTTTCAAACAGATCCTTTATTGTATCGCTTTTCGGTCCTTTGGTTACATTAAACCTCCGTTGAAAACTTCGTCTTGTTGCAACAACACTGTGTTCTAGGCGGTGGAATCCCAACACCAGAAAAATCCTCTGTTCTAAGGAATAAACCATGTTGTCTACAGCACACTTGCACGTTGTGAACAGCACACGCTTACAGCTGAAAGACGACGTACAGAATGGTGCACCCACAGACTGCGTTGTCTTCTATATCGTTCACATCACTTGCAGCGCCATCTGTTGTTGAAAATTGTAACTACTGTAATTTCGAAAGTTTGTCCGCCTGAAAATGTACTGTTGTCCCAAGCATATTGCAACAAACGGTGTATTTCTATCGCTGCTCGTTTAGTTTTTATTGCCGTTTCAAATATACCGGTCATTTTTGAAACACCCTGTATGTGATGTCCTTAGGTTAGTTAGGTCTAGGGGACTGATGACCTCAGATGTTAAGTCCCATAGTGCTTAGAGCCGTTTGAACTTCTTCTTCTTTTTTGTTTTGGGAGGGGGGGGGGGGAGGGCACGGCCGATTTCCTTCCCCTTCCTTCACTAATTCGATGGCGCGGAGGACCTCGCTGTTTTGTCCCCTCCCCCAGATCAACCAACCAACCACGCAACAAGTCTCACTCTTGTAGAAACTGCACCCCCACGGTGCTCGCTCCGTCCCACGTGCGCTGTGAACTGTCGGAGCAGGCGGCTGAAGCCGATGGCCGAGGAGGCGGACGAGGTGTCTGTCGGTCTGCGTTGTCCGGCTGCCGCACGAGGAACTATAAACGTGCAACACTAAACTGCGAGCTGCGCTCACCTATTGTTCGGAGGCGAAGTAAGAGATGACTCGCGGCGTTCGTGGGGACATCGTAAAAGTGCGGTTTTAGAACGCGGATGCGGATCTGGGCTGCGGGCGTCCATTGTTGCAGGCAGTAAAATCGGTGGCACTTCTGCGGCGCGTGAGTAACAGGCGCAGGTCGCGGGGTGGCGGGGAGGCTGCTTTCTAGGAGGTTCGGCGAGCGTCGCTGAGGAGGACGATTTACGCCGGTACGTGCACGCCATCTGCTTCTCTGCGGCGCAGTCCGGGAAACACTATCACGTCATTTTTAAATGATGTGCAGGCGTGGGGCTTCAGCGTGCGTAAGGCTAGTGCCAGGTACGAACATTTGTCCGGTATGACGAAGAAAAATTTTACTTCAGGGGCTCCGGAAAGGCTCAAAATCATGAAAAGTTCAATTTTTACTTTTTTGCGTTTTCTGAATCTGCAGACTATTACCTTTTAAAGAGATATATAATTTATTCAATTCCGAAGACTACAACTATTTTTGAATTTGTTTTGAAATGTGTTCTACATGGGCGTGACCCACTGTGGCGCTGTTAAACTGCTGTCAAATGGTGTTATTATTAACGTCCGTGTTCATCAGGTACATTTTAGTGATGTGAGATAAAGTATGTGTTGTGGCTAACCTGTGATGGTTCAATATATATCGGTGGTGTGATTGTCGATTGTTTCATGTTTATTTACTCTGTCGTTATCTCGAAAATATTCGTAATTAATTCTGTTTCTTGAGTCTCTGTTTTGTTCAAGTATAATAATGAGTAAAAGTAAAGTTATTAGAAATCCTCTGAAGGCTTTTAAGAAAAGGAGAAATGTTGGAAAGCCAAAGGTATGTGTTATTACTGTAAATAATAACATTCTAACATGGTACGAGCGATGCTTGCTTTAGACAAGGAACGTCTTCGGGCTGCAGACAGGGCTGTAAAGAGTAGAAATACAAGCAAGAGTAAACAGGAGGAGGAACAAGAGGAAGCTGGAGGAGGAGTTTGCAGAGGATGAAGATAATCCATCCTATGGACCTGGAATGCACTAAAAAGTTAATCCAATCTTTGTTGCTCGATTCCCAAAACTTTTATTTTCTCATACTAATCACATGTTTTCTAAGGATCTTCCAAACATATTCGTTTCAAACTTTCAGTAAATGTTACACAGTACCTTCTGCATAATTTAACACAGCCTTTTTCCAAAAAACTGTATATTTTTGAATATATAAATGAAAAATTGCAAGAAAATGTTGTGAATTTTCATTACAATTGAAAGAAAATCATCTTTAATAACTGAACTAAAATTTTGTAAAATCCCTGTGTTAAGTTGTAGCCCATATTCCAATAAATAATCTGTAAAAATTTCAACTTCCTACCTCAAATACTTCGTGAGGAAAGATGTAATTTATAAGCGTTATTTTAACATTGCAAGTATAGGGCGTTCCGGAGCCCCTTAAGAGTGTAGGCCTGGCTGTCACATACAAACAGGGCTGTATACTCCTACACTACAGTAACAGGTTGTACCGTTACTTGAAGTATGAGTCGAAAGACAAGTAACTAATCAGTGACTTTTATTTATTTTTCATTTGTACGGATCGGATGTGTTTCTTCTTCCATTACTCTAATTATCGAGACAAAGATGTTTTGTACGTATGATCATCCAGGAAACCTATGGTACTGTTTTTTAGTGGTAAGACGCTACTCTTCCGAACCGTGTTTACACTAAACATTACCCGCCTCTGTTGGCGGTGTCGCTAAAGCACTCTTGTGCGATTGTGCTCGACTCGGAGGCACGCCGGTTGGAATTCTAGTGACACATGAAGTTTTCTCTGCCTGTATATGGCCGGCAAAGGGAGGAGAGTTTGTGGAGGAGATGGGTATTTCGTCCATGAGAGACGGTATTACGACGTCTGCGACTGTTGACAAGCACAAATAAAATAATTTCTGCGTCAGTCACTTTTTTATTTTGCCACTATGCGTTTAGATGCTCCACACCATCATCTTCAGCTGCAGAACTGTTTATTTACATGGCTGGTGTTGGTGTAGAGTACAGACGTCTTTTCACAGCCGCAGACCAAGGGCTGTGTAGGTTATTTTGCGTCTTTTGAGGAACGGTAGAGTTGTAAGAAATCTGCATACTGTTACTTAGTGCAGAGAAGCGAAAAAGTTCATTCTAGGTCAACATACTCCTTGTGATATTCCAGCCAACAAATCCATAAGACATTTACATTTTTCTTACTACGTATTTCATTTTCATATGGAGTGGGCTCCTCGCTGCTACTGTTTATCTGAACACTGTCGCCATGAGGCACTGTTTCTTTACGTATCTTTAAGACCACGTATCTTGGTGGTTTGGGACGGATTAATCACAATACAAACTGATGCATGTGCATCAAATGGTACAATGCGTCGGAAGTGGTATAGGATAAAATAATCTCTAAAAATGCTTTCTGTTTCTTCTCTAAATTCGAGGTAGTCATGCTTCAGTTTCTTCATCTTCTTCCGCAAGATGTCAGCGTTCTGCACGGAAACATTATTTTTCCATAACTCTGTCATCATTTCATCAAGATCGGTTATTTGCGTTGAACCAATCAGAACGCCCCAACATTCAAAGGTGCTAATACTGATCATACGTATGGGTAAATTTCGCAATTTATTGCGAATTCCACTACAATGATATTGTTGTTGTTGTGGTCTTCAGTCCTGAGACTGGTTTGATGCACCTCTCCATGCTACTCTATCCTGTGCAAGCTTCTTCATCTCCCAGTACCTACTGCAACCTACATCCTTCTGAATCTGCTTAGTTTATTCATCTTTTAGTCTCCCTCTACGATTTTTACCCTCACGCTGCCCTCCCTTGATGCCTCAGAAGATGTCCTACCAACCACTCCCTTCTTCTGGTCAAGTTGTGCCACAAACTTCTCTTCTCCCCAATCCTATTCAATACTTCCTCATTAGTTATGTGATCTACCCATCTAATCTTCAGCATTCTTCTGTAGCACCACATTTCGAAAGCTTCTATTCTCTTCTTGTCCAAACTATTTATCGTCCATGTTTCACTTCCATACATGGCTACACTCCATACAAATACTTTCAGAAACGACTTCCTGACACTTAAATCTATACTCGATGTTAACAAATTTTTCTTCTTCAGAAACGCTTTCCTTGCCATTGCCAGTCTACATTTTATATCCTTTCTACTTCGACCATCATCAGTTACTTTACTCCCCAAATAGCAAAACTCCTTTACTACTTTAAGTGTCTCATTTCCTAATCTAATTCCCTCAGCATCACCCGACTTAATCCGACTACATTCCATTATCCTCGTTTTGCCTTTGTTGATGTTAATATTATATCCATGATATTCAATGATACCATGCTGTTATTTCCGCTGCTGAAATAACTGTATACTCGTGCAAACTTGGAGTTGGAGAAATTAGAAATTTGCGGTAAGTTCTTATGGGAGCGAACTGCTGAGGTCATCGGTCCCTAGGCTTGCACACTACTTACTCTAACTTAAACTGACCTGTGCTAAGAACAACACACCCACCCATGCCCGAGGGAGGACTCGAACCTCCAACGGAGGGAGCCGCGCAACCGTTGCAAGGCACCCCATGGACCGCGCGGCTATCCAACGCGGCTTGGAGTTAGAACCTCGTTACGTGGGTTCGATAGTAATCACATATTGAAAAGCGCTTACCAGTAATCCTGAAATCGGAGGTTAAACTGGCGAGGGTATTTATATTCCTTAATTAGCCAACGGCTCTTCAGAGCGCAAAGGGTCAACTCAAGATCGTGATCTGTCCGTCCAAAATCACCACGTTAGGTGACCTGACAGATACATAAAGAAACAGTGCCTCATGGCGAAAATGTTCAGGTAAAAGAGTAGCGGGCCAGCGAATAAAGGTCTTACGCCAATTTTAGGTGCGTTGCGTGCATTTCGCACACAGTGCCGTAATCGCAATGATCCCGATACTATAACGAACACTTTTTGGTGCCATTACGTTGGATAGGTGACTGGCAAATTAGCGAGAATATTCAACAGTGCGGAAAAGATCGACTACGTACTTTAACCCCTCACCAGTATCCTTGTGTACGAGGGCGTGCTGAAAAGTAATGCCTCCGAATTTTCATATAAAAACTCTTAAAGCATTTTATATAAAACTATCTTCACTGACATTTATACCTTTACTCTTCGAGTCCACGTTTTTATTTCTCAACAGTGTCGCCCTGTTGATACGGTCACTGTCGAATGTCTGACTTTGTTGACGTACACACAACCTCACCTTCGCTTGTGCAGCTTCATCACTATCAGTGTGACGTCCACGGAGGCGTTCTGTAAATACTGGAAACCGATGAATCTCGGCTGGGGGCAAGTCTGGATCGTATGGAGGATGATCGATGACGGTGGACCCAAGGCGTCTGACTGTTGCAGATGTCACAGCGCCGACGTGTGGTGTGGCATTGACATACTGAAGGAGAGGATGCTCCATACGAGAACGAACGCTTCGAATTCGTGCTTTCAGTTTTCTGCGGATCTCGCAGTACACAGACATAGTTACGATACGCACCGCCATGTTACACATTAAAATTCGAGCCCTCTATCGGCAGAGTGTTGCAACTTTTCAGCGAAGCAGGGAAGTCGACCGAGCAATCTGCATGACCTCAGTAGCGTTACAAACCCTAAGACGGCGAACCGACGCGACAGTGGCTGTGTTTAAGAGTCAACGCTGCAAACCCGGGGCGTACATCTCCCTTCAGACGAAATCTACACGGAACTGATATGTTTCTCTGTTTACTTCACGACCATCGATGGGCATTCCTCACACACAAGGGCACTGCGTGGATCGGCGAATATGGTGCCTTCCATGCCGCGGGTGCCCGTGGAAACAGTAACAGACCGTTTTTGGGGAGGAGAGCCCTCTTTGCCAGTGCTTGTGTTTTTCTTTTTTCTCTTTGCTCAGTCCGTCATGCTTAATTGTTCACCACTTTGTCTACTTTGTGGGCCTCAGTTATGGTGTCAAGTTTGTCGCTAAACTCGTATGTTCTGTTAATCATTAATTGTATCTTTCTTTGGTTTATTTTGAATTTATATTGAAACGGTACAGTAGTTTCCGCTCCATAAGCAGCAGCTTTCGCTCCTCGCTCGCACCGGGAAATACAAACGGAGGCGGCTCCGCCGTCAATTTTATTGCGCGACGCGGCCGGCCACGGGTGCAGCAGAACCCATGTGGACGGGTGGAAAGAAATGTGTCAGGCTTCATAATACGTATTTATATGTGTCGTGTATGTGAATGTGAATCTGCACATGAACTTTCCTGATCCTCCTCACACCGTTCCATGAAGCGTGGCCAAATCGTAGTTCGGAAGTAGTTCTGTAGTACAGTAGTGCCAACCTCACTCCTGGGTAGGGGATCAGAGAGACAGCACAGGCAGGGCAAAGTCAAAGACGTTACAGTGTCACAAGATTTGGGGTGGAGAGGTTGGTCACGGCCAAGTGGTTCGACCATCCCCTCCATCAGGGATGACCTCTGGGTGCCCGCGTATTCTGGGAGTGTTACAGAAGACGGGTAAGTAAGCAGACGTGCCCTCAGTGCGTCTGTCTCGATGTTCACGCGTGGAAGAGAGGTATTTGAATATTTGCACTAATTCTTTTATTTACAGCTTCGGATTGTGTTAGGAAATGAATGTTCTCGATAAATTTCGGAAATTTGACCCCCTGTGTTAATGTACCTGGTACCCAGTTTTCCCGTTATCCTCCTCACATAATGGATGTCCCACGTAAAAAAATATTGGGAGACTTTGGTGGTATACATTTGGCCAACGCAATTCCGTCTCTCCCGTAGAAATGTGAGTGATGATGATGATGTTTGGTTTGTGGGGCGCTCAACTGCGTGGTTATCAGCGCCCGTACAATTACCCAATCTTTGCTCAGTCCAAATTCGCCACTTTCCTGGATGATGATGAAATGATGAGGACAACACAAACACCCAGCCATCTCGAGGCAGGTGAAAATCCCTGACCCCGCCGGGAATCGAACCCGGGACCCCGCGCTCGGGAAGCGAGAACGCTACCGCGAGACCACGAGCGGCGGACAAGAGAAATGTGAGTGCAGATTAGTATATAATATTCCCCAGCTATAAGTTGTTAAATTGTAATATCTGTAAACTGTAAAATTGCTGCAGTCGCTGTAAAGTCGAGTAATAATGTTTAAAATAAATTGGTAATCAAACTTCCTGGCAGATTAAAACTGTGTGCCCGACCGAGACTCGAACTCGGGACCTTTGCCTTTCGCGGGCAAGTGCTCTACCATCTGAGCTACCGAAGCACGACTCACGTCCGGTACTCACAGTGAGTACCGGACGTGAGTCGTGCTTCGGTAGCTCAGATGGTAGAGCGAAAGGCAAAGGTCCCGAGTTCGAGTCTCGGTCGGGCACACAGTTTTAATCTGCCAGGAAGTTTCATATCAGCGCACACTCCGCTGCAGAGTGAAAATCTCATTCTGGAAATTGGTAATCAATTGTCATCAATCTTTAACATACCCCAAAAATCACATAGGAGTCAAGTTAAAGGAATTCATTTAAAATAAAAGATATTGAATGCAGGGACCCACACATCAGCGTGTGAGCCCTCCAGCCACTTGCCTAGTATCGTACAGCAAGGGCACGCTCTCTAGGTAGTGCTATCAAGCTCCCCTCCCCAGTTACCCGTTGCGCAATTTTCATTCAGGGCTTGACGACATCAACATTCATCTGGCGTCCCTAGGCAAGGAGGTAATCTTTCAATATTCTGTGTTCGGTATACTACTCATCCCACTCGACATATTCTACAAGTCCCAATTCGACAGAGGGTAGCAATATCACCACCGAATCTCGTCGCTGATAACGACTTTAACACAGAATCTTTAATCCCACTTCTACATTTCGACGACCACAGACGACTAGAACACCCCAGTGAGTGGGCCAGGAGCAGCGGCAGCAGGAATGCGCCGCTATTTTCTTTAAGAAGGCCCCCGAGTGCGAGTCGGGCGACGATTAGGCGGCTGTTTGCCTGTCGCTCAGCGCTGTTTGTCCCCCCCGCCCTTGTCACTGGACTCGGCCAACAGCGGCGCTCGTCAAAACACTGCCGGCCGCGTCCGTGTGAAAACAATCCTCCACAATAATAATAACAACAAGAGGCAGGGGGAGGGGGCACGGATTTCAAAATTTTATTTCTCACACTCTACGTAAACGGGAAGCACAGTTCCAACTTTACTGGCACATCAATGTTAATGTTATTACTACACCACCCAGGAATTTCGTGCAACGCCGCAGTAGCGCTGTGGCTCGTCTACAGAAACATGGTGACGACACCAAAGGACCTATTACACTACTGGCCATTAAAATTGCTACACCAAGAAGAAATGCATACGATAAACGGGTATTCATTGGACAAATATATTATACTAAAACCGACATGTGATTACATTCTCAAGCAATTTGGGTGCATAGATCCTGAGAAATCAGTACCCAGAACAACCACCTCTGGAGGTAATAACGGCCTTGATACGCCTGGGCATTGAGTCAAACAGAGCTTGGATGGCGTGTACAGGTACAGCTGTCCATGCAGCTTCAACATGATACCACAGTTCATCGTCAGTAGTGACTGGCGTACTGTGACGATCCAGTTGCTCGGCCAACATTGACCAGACGTTTTCAATTGGTGAGAGATGTGGAGAATGTGCTGGCCAGGGCAGAAGTCGAACATTTTCTGTATCCAGAAAGGCCCGTACAGGACCTGCAACATGCGGTCGTGCATTATCCTGCTGAAATGTAGGGCTTCGCAGGGATCGAATGAAGGGTAGAGCCACGGGTAGTAACACATGTGAAATGTAACGTCCACTGTTCAAAGTGCCGTCAATGCGAACAAGAGGTGACCGAGACGTGTAACCAGTGGCACCCCGTACCATCACGCCGGCTGATACGCCAGTATGGCGATGACGAATACAAGCTTCCAATGTGCATTCACCGCGATGTCGCCAAACACGGATGCGACCATCATGATGGTGTAAACAGTACCTGGATTCTTCCGAGAAAATGACGTTTTGTCATTCGTGCACCCTGGTTCGTCGTTGAGTACACCATCGCGGGCACTCCTGTCTGTGATGTACCGTCAAGTTGGGACCTGAAATTACCTGACAAGATCTCGCCACAACGAAAAACGCCTTTCTTTTAATGATTGCCACCTCAAGTCTCGTATCGTTCCGCGACACTCTCCCCCCTATTTCGCAGTAATGCAAAACGAGATGCCCCATTTTTCAACTTTTTCGATGTCTTCCACCAATCTCATCTGCTAAGGACCCCATACCGCGGAGCAATATTCCTGAAGAGAGTTGAGAAGCGTAGTGTAGGCAGTCTCCTTAGTAGAACCATTATACCTATTTTTACTCCTAGTTGTTTCGGACGTCCTTAAGCCGGCCGCGGTGGCCGTGCGGTTCTAGGCGCTGCAGTCCGAAACCGCGGGACTGCTACGGTTGCTGGTTCAAATCCTGCCTCGGGCATGGATGTGTGTGATACCCTTAGGTTAGTTAGGTATAAGTAGTTCTAAGTTCTAGGGGACTGATGACCTAAGATGTTAAGTCCCATAGTGCTCAGAGCCATTTGAACCAATTTTGTTTCGGACGAGTTTTATGATTTTCTAATCGTATATGTGATATTGCTGTTGTTGTTGTGGTCTTCAGTCCAGAGACTGGTTATATGCAGCTCTCCATGCTACTCCATCCTGGGTGAACCTCTTCATCTCTGAATAACTACTGCAACCTTCATCCTTCTGAATCTGCTTAGTGTACTCATCTCTTGGCCTCCTTCTACGATTTTTACCCTCCACGCTTCCCTCCAATATTAAATTGGTTATCCCTTAATGTCTCAGAATGTGTCATACTAACCGATCTCTTCTTCTAGTCAAGTTGTGCCACAAATTCCTCTTCTCTCCAATTCTATTCAGTAGCTCCTCAAGAGTTACGTGATCTGCCCATCTAATCTTCAGCATTCTTCTGTAGCACCACATTTAGAGACCTTCTATTCTCTTCTTGTCTAAACTATTTATCGTCCATCTTTCACATCCATACATGGTTACACTCAATACTAATACTTCCAGAAACGTCTTCCTGACACCTAAATCTATACTCGATATTAACAAATTTCTCTTCTTCAGTAATGCTTTCCTTGCCATTGCCAGTCTACATTTCACATCCACTCTGCTTCGACCATCATCAGTCATTTTGCTCCCCAAATAGCAAAATTCATGTACTACTTTAAGTCTCTCATTTCCTAATCTAATTCCCTCAGCTTCATCTGGTTTAATTCGACTACATTCCATTATCCTCGTTTTGCTTTTGCTGATGTTCATTTTATATCCTCCTTTCAAGACACTGCCCATTCCGTTCCGGTGCTCTTCTAGGTCCTTTACTGTCTCTGACAGAATTACAATGTCGTCGGTAAACTTCAAAATTTTTGTTTCTTCTCCAAGGATTTAAATTCCTACTCCAAATTATTCTGTTGTTTACTTTACTGTTTGCTCAATACACAGATTGAATAACATCTTGGATAGGCTACAACCCTGTTTCATCCCCTTCTCAACGACTGCTTCCCTTTCGTGCCCCTCGACTCTTATAACTGCCATTCTGTACAAATTGTGAACAGCCTTTCGCTCTTTGTATTTTACCCCTGCCATCTTCTGCTATTATGTTTCTGATATAATTTAAACAGTGCGTTATTTTGTCCAAGAAAGCGTGACTGATCATAACGCATTAAAGAAATAAAATGTACTAAGGAGCAATCTGAAATCGGTAACCAGGTGGTGCTAGCGAATGGCCTGGCGGATAACGTCGGAAGACCCATTATGCTGTCCAAGCACGACGCCGGTGCATAAATCGCAGCGCCATAACGTGGTTTTGTTTCCATCTTGTTTCCATCTGCTTGTCCGATCGTTCTCGTAGACGGACGGACAAACTTTGCGCAAGAGTAGGACACCACGAGACACGAGGCACACGTTGGGAACTTTTCATTAATATTAATGGCGGCAGGAATATCTAGAGAGCGCGGCTGACATCTCACTAAGAGAAACACCGCCTCCAGAGACAACGCCGGCCGTGTCTGGGATGCAGGACCTGTTTCCTTTATGTGCGCTGCTGACCGGAGCGTACGATCGGATTCCACGTGGGCCGGGCGCGGCTAGCCCAGATGTGATCTTCTCAGACACCGAGATGGATTCAGCCATAAAAACTGCTCCATTTGCTGTTTGTTGTTTGTCTTTCCGTCTTCCTTTATCTTTGAAGTAGTCCGACGGCTTGTTAATTTCGGAGTGCTCCTTCGTTTGTCTAGCTTAATCATACTTACATCTGTTTATTAGGTTTAGCATGGAACACGTCGCAGTCCGAAAATATGTAACTACACTATGTGATCAAAAGTATCCGGACACCTGGCTAAAAATCACTTACAAGTTCGTGGCGCCCTTCATCGGTAATGCTGGAATTCAGTATGGTTTTTGCCCACCCTTAGCCTTGATGACATCTGCCACTCTCGCTGGCATACGTTCAATCAGGTGCTGGAAGGTTTCTTGGCGATTAGCAGCACATTCTTCACGGAGTGCGCTGCACTGAGGAGAGGTATCGAAGTCGGTCGGTAAGGCCTGGCAACATTTGTAAAACTCTAATTCCTCTCTCTCAGACCCCACCCTATGGGAAGAGAGGGAGAGTTTCAGTTTTAGCGAATCAAAATTTACGGAGTAAATAAGTCTTTTTTTTATTATCCGTAACCATTATGCACGCAAAAATGAGAACGTGGATTTTCTTGAATCACAGCGCCAACTACCAAGAATTAAAACAAATGTTTAAGACAAAGTGTACGTAGTTTTTTTAGTGTAGAATCTGATTCTGCAATAAAAAATGGTGGTTCCCATTTGAAATTTTAAAGTTTCCTCCCATCCCATCCCTATGGGGCTGGGGTGGCGGGCTAATTTTAGCACTAGCAGATGCTCCCCTCGAAAATAATCAACTTCAGAATCTATTCATTTTTCGTGTGAAGCTTATTTTTCGAGTTATTCTGGTTTGTCAACTTACAATTTACACCCTGTTTAAGACCAGAAATACATGTCTCACATAGAGGGTGACTACAAAGCCGAAATCATGATTGTATAAAATAAATGAACAATTAACAGTCAAATGGCGGAAATTTCTTTAGACAGTTTTTATATGACTGTGGTCCCTCATGAAGATAAGACCAGTTGGAGTAATCAGCGATTCGCTCGACATCTGAATAGGAGCGATGTTGCTATTCTAAAATGTTGACGGGAATGGGTGAACAGTGGCCCAACACAGCGTCAAGACAGAAGCAGCCGACCTAGAAAGACGACAGAACGTGAGGGTGCAACAGTCGTCAGAGAGGCACACAGCGCCCTGGATTGGTCATTATCACCGATCCGACGTGCAACTGGTGCTTCAGTGTCCATAAGGATCATTAACAGGCGGCTCACAGAAAGGTGGCTGAGCTCACGGCAACACATGCGCCGACTACCGTCGACCTCTGTACACCAACACGCCCGTTTGCCGTGGTGTCGGCCACATTCAACCTGGAATCTCATTGAGTGGAGTAGAATAGTCCTCAGTGATGAGTCTCGCTTCGAACTCAAACCTGATGACCAAAGAAATCGTGTCTGGAGATGGCGCGACCAGTGAAGGGATGTTGTTGTTGTAGTTGTCTTCAGTCCTGAGACTGGTTTGATGCAGCTCTCCATGCTACTCTATCCTGTGCAAGCTTCTTCATCTCCCAGTACCTACTGCAACCTACATCCTTCTGAATCTGCTTAGTGTATTCATCTCTTATTCTCCCCCTACGATTTTTACCCACCACGCTGCCTTCCAATACTAAATTGGTGATCCCTTGATGCCTCAGAACATGTCCTACCAACCGATTCCTTCTTCTGGTCAAGTTGTGCCACAAACTTCTCTTCTCCCCAATCCTATTCAATACTTCCTCATTAGTTATGTGATCTACCCATCTAATCTTCAGCATTCTTCTGTAGCACCACATTTCAAAAGCTTCTATTCTCTTCTTGTCCAAACTATTTACCGTCCATATTTCACTTCCATACATGGCTACGCTCCATACAAATTCTTTCAGAAATGACTTCCTGACACTTAAATCTATACTCGATGTTAACAAATTTCTCTTCTTCAGAAACGCTTTCCTTGCCATTGCCAGTCTATATTTTATATGCTTTCTACTTCGACCATCATCAGTTACTTTGCTCCCCAAATAGCAAAACTCCTTTACTACTTTAAGTGTCTCATTTCCTAATCTAATACCCTCAGCATCACCCGACTTAATTCGACTACATTCCATTATCCTCGTTTTGCTTTTGTTGATGTTCATCTTATATCCTCCCTTCAAGACACCATCCATTCCGTTCAACTGCTCTTCCAAGTCCTTTGCTGTCTCTGACAGAATTACAATGTCATCGGTGAACCTCAAAGTTTTTCTTTCTTCTCCATGGATTTTAATACCTACTCCAAATTTTTCTTTTGTTTCCTTTACTGCTTGCTCAATATACAGATTGAATAACATTGGGGAGAGGTTGCAACCCCGTCTCACTCCCTTCCCAACCGCTGCTTCCCTCTCATGCCCCTCGACTCTTATAACTGCCATCTGGTTTCTGTACAAATTGTAAATAGCCTTTCGCTCCCTGTATTTTACCCCTGCCACCTTTAGAATTTGAAAGAGAGTATTCCAGTCAACATTGTCAAAAGCTTTCTCTAAGTCTACAAATGCTAGAAACGTAGGTTTGCCTTTCCTTAATCTTAATCAAGGGATACGGGACACGAATCTGTCACCTGCGATACGGCCCATCAATCGGGAGTGATGGTCTGGGAAGCCGTTTTAATTTATAGCGGGACCCGTTTGGAGGTCATCCGCAGCAGCCTTACAGCAT
This sequence comes from Schistocerca cancellata, assembly GCF_023864275.1. NCBI lineage: Eukaryota > Metazoa > Arthropoda > Insecta > Orthoptera > Acrididae > Schistocerca > Schistocerca cancellata. The sequence goes on from NC_064633.1 coordinate 550,000,899, forward strand.
AGCGGGACGTCGGCGGTATTCCATGCCCCGTTTTGTTGCACTTCTTGGCAAACCATCCCGGGCTGATATTTCAGCAAGGTAATGCGAAACACCCTACTGCTTGTGTTATTGCTTCCCAAAGTCTACCTTGGACAACAAGCTGTCCGGATCTCTCCCCAATTGAGAACGTTTGGAGCGTTATGGGCAAAGCACTTCAACTAGTTCGCCATTTCGACGATCTGACGCACAGGTTGGACAGAATTTGGCACGATATCCCTCCAACAGCTTGAATGTGGACTGCTGTTATTGACTTGCTCAGTTTGTAGATCGCTTTCTCTTGAATTAATAATCCGATTTTTCTGAAATTGTAATCATTTCTTTGACATCAGTGTACATCACATCTACCGATTACTGTCCTTTTCAGATAATTCCTTTGGATAATGCTCGCCGTTTCATACTTGCAGAAATCGAATCAGCGTTCAATAATATCACGACAGGGAAGGCACCAGGATTTGACGACATCAACTCCGATTTCCTAATAAATTGTCGAACACACGCAAAGCTCTGGTTGGCCAGCTACTTCACCAATATCACCCAGACTAGTAAAACCGAACAAAGGTAGCAGCCATCCTAAAACAAGGGAAAGCAGCAAACTTACCTGAGAGCTGCAGGCCTATTGCATTATTATCAGTGATATAAAAGTTACTTGAAAGGCTCACCTACAACACAATTTCTCAGAAAATATTTGATGTAATGCCAGTCGAACAGGCAGGTTTCAGACCCAAACGAATCTGTGCTGACGAAGTTCTCTCGCTTGCAACTTATACTGAAGCGGGATTTCAAAGAAAGCTTAAAATCTCTGCCGCATTCATTGATTCATCAGTCGCCTACGAAGGTATGATCTATGAGGGTTGTCCAGAGAGTTAGTTCCGATCGGTCGCTAAATGGAAACCACAGCAAAAATCAGAAATATTTTATTTGCAAGAGTTAGCTATACTTTCCAGATACTTCTCTACCTAGTCGCCACTCCGACTTAGACATTTGTCGGAGCATTATACCAAATTTCCAACACCATCGTCATAGGAGGCAGCCGCCTGCGCTTTCCGATAATTCTCTACGCTGGTCTATAGCGCGTAGCCTGCGCCCAAGTGTTGTCTTCGTATCCAGAGTTTCATGTGAACAGAGATGATACTCAGGACGAGCCAATTAGGGCTGTGTTGTGGGTGATCGAATATTTCGCATCGAGAAATCTGCAGGAGCGTCTTCACTGCCCCTGCAGAGTGTGGCTGAGAATTGCCACGAAGAAGCAAGTGCATGGCAGTTGTGTTAGGTGAGCTGCATTCATTAAGGCGAAGGCTCTCAGTGGGTCCTCCTACTTGGCGGGTCACATCGTTGTTGTAGGCACCTTTACTCGCTCACAGTGCGTTCACAACCAAAAAGAGCGTCTCGTTGCCATCGACGGTCATACCAGAGACACTACCCAACACATCCGTGCAAAGCTTCATCGGGTTTTTCGCTACCCATCGGAACTTACTTTCTGGACAACGCTCATATAAATTATTTCGTATGATCCGACGCAAAGCGACAGCTCGTTTGCTAAATGACATAATACATGACAGAACATATGAGGTTATCAAGGTAAGCTGACCATGACAACCCAAGAACGGCCTGCCACAAGGATCAGTACTTGCACCACGTCTATTTAGCCTATATATCGCAAACATGCCATAGACGAAATCTAAAAAGCACGCCTACGCTGTTGATTGGGTACTTCCAACGAGATGCAGCTCATTTGAATAATCAGAAGAGGCCCTTACAGCCGACGTGGAGAAGTGGGGAAGAAGCTTCAGAAAATGGCGCCTCCAACCAAACGCCAGAAAAAGAGACGTTAATGCTGTCACCTGAACAACAAATGCGCCAAAAGGGAACTTTCAATACAGACTGAGAACACATGGCTTACTCAAATAAAATACCAAATTATCTGGGTGCGACACTCGATAGAACTCTCACATCTGAAGAGGATACAACAAAAATAGCAGAGAAATTAAAATAGAGGTACAGTGTTATACAAAAACACTGTAGAACAACATGGGGAGCATCAGCCGCTGTCCTATGCTCGTCTGCTGTGACAATTGCCTTTTCAGTCGCTGAATAATGTGCGCCATTTGGGCTTAACAAGCCTCACACTCATAAAATTGACGTTCAAAGCAATAACACAAGGAGAATTGATCGCAGGGGTTATCAAATCCACTCTTACAGAATGGGTCCCAATACTGAGCCATCTGCTACCGCCAAATTTGCGTTGTACTCGCGAGAGAGTACGAGAAGATCTTGAGCAACAAGAATCTACTAATACATGAGGACATTGAACACGCGACCCATAGCCGCCTTCGATCTAGAAAGCCCCCTATTAAGACGGCAAGTACAACCACAGAGGAAAAATTCAGCTTGACTAATGCTTGGCCTCATCAATGGACCACAAAGCAGAGTATGAAAATTCATTGTATTACCTAAAAGCCTCCGAGTTTTGAACTAACACTATGAAACGTCCCCTTTTGAACAATTATACATGACTGTGCTTAAACTGACACACAATATTTTTAGCGCAACGCAATCTGACTTTCAATAATCCCTACAAAAGAATGGCCCTGACTAACAACAACCTATACCTTTCACAAATCATTTACCTCACAAAAATCTTCGTTACTCGAACTACTGCAATACAGCGAGCGCCACTACTGCCAGCTAAATAAAAGATTCAAACTACTGAAGGCACTAACTACTGATAGGCATAGTTAGCAAATGAAATATTTTGATAGAGAACAAACAATTTATTTACCTTAATAGTGTTCAAAAGTCATAATATATATAGCAGTCCATGACATCCACTCTTACAAATTTAGTGTCTCTGATGGACACACGTCCAGATCATCCGCTCTCACAACTCCGCCATTTCTCTCCCCATATCCACCACTGCTGGCAGCTCACCTTCAACTGCGCAACGCTATGCGCTGTTAACATCCAGCTGCCCAACACACATAGCCGAGCTGTTGAAACGCAGACTGGCACAATAAAGGACTACTAAACACGTAGCCTTTATCCAGAAGGTGTTCTTCTTACTAGTGTTCAAAAGTCATAATATATATAGCAGTTCATGACATCCATTCTTACAAATGTACTGTTTCTGATGGACACATGTTCGGATCATCCGCTCTCAAAAAATTCGCCATCTCAGTTCCCTACACCCACCACTGCTGGCGGCTCACCTCCAACTGCGCAACGCTACGCGCAGTTCACATCCAGCTGCCCAACACTACAATGGCAGACAACAATGCAAACTAGCCACAGACTGCACACAGCACAGCCAGTCATTTTCATACAGAACGCTACGTGGCGTTACCAATAAAAACCCTAAACAGCCTACTTACAACACGTAAAGCCTGGTCAACACTGAACAGAATACGGACCCAGTATGGTAGATGAGATAACCGTGGATTCGGTATGGGGCGGCGGTGGGGTGAGTGAACTTCTGTAGCCTGCTGTGGGGTTGTGTACCACTGTGGGTTACATCGGGGACGAAGCCTCTCCGTCGTTTCTAGGTCCCCAGCTCAATACAATACAGTACAATACAATGGTAGATGTGCCTTTGACCTGCATAAAGGGGGCAAGAAATTGACGCCCTTCTGCGAATGTCATGAAATCCAAACCATAAAACACATCATAGAAGAATGCCCTCGGGCAGCTTATCAAGGTAGAACTGAAGATTTCCTCATGGCGACTCCAGAAGCAGTAGACTACATCAGTATGTTAGATGTTTGTTTATATATAATTATTTTAGTTTTCACTAATTGTATTGTCATTTGTGTCTCACTGCTATACCCTAAACAATAAATTGAGTAGGGTGGGTCTGTTTTTCTCAGAGACTGTATTTTGTTGTTCTTTATCGTCGCTGGACTTTCAGCTTCAGCGGCCAGCAGTGAGGTTGGCAGTCCTGGAGACTGGATCCCCGCTCAGCCAGCAGAGCCGCGGCTGTTGCTGACCCGAGGGGGGGCGGCGGTGGATTGGCGAATGCTGGCGGCACGGCCGGGGCGGACAGCGCTGATTTACAGGCGCCACCTGCTCGCCGCTCAGGGCGTGCGGGCTAATTGAAAGAGCGGCTGCTGGCTGCTGGCTGCTGCGAACGGCCGGTCAACAGGTGGCCTGCCCAGGCGCTTGCCGCGCCAGCCGCCTTAAGGCCGGTTCCCACTAGAGCGCGGCGGCGCGGCTTGCGGCAACGGCAGCGGCAAGCGTTTTCCGCGTTGACGCGGCGGCTCGCGGAATTGGCGTTCCCATCTGGAAGCGGCAGACGTTAGCGGTAGCCAATGACGGACAGCCACTGAGGTACGGGGCAGGACCCACTGAAACGCGCGGTGCGTTTGATTAACTATATCTTACACCTACATGAAGGAAAGACGAAGTTGGGTGAAGACATACCAATTTTTCATTTTCTGTACAATGTACTCTTTCACATATTTCATTATTCATGTTTTCTCATTTCACCATGAACAGATTTCATGACTACCGTTCACGATTGTTCACTATCTCCTAACACATTGAAACAATGTACGACAAAAGAAATTATTCAGATAGTTAAGCGAGACAAAAATTTAAAATGTGATACGGTAGCAGGTACACGAAACAGTAAGAACACAAAGGCTAGGTGGAAGGGATGAAAGTGGAAGCTTAAGAATCACGAAAGAATAATATATATTTCGAACAGTTTTCGAAACCAGATTTTAAATTGTAAGACATTTCCTGGTGCAGACGCAAACCTGACTGAAGACTGTCAATAGCAAGAAAAGCGTTCTGAAAAAGAAAATTTGTTCACGCCGAATATAAATTCTAATGGTTGGATACTATTTTACAAAGGTATTTGTGTGGAGTGCAGCCTTGTACGTAACTGAAACGTGGACGATGAACAGTTCTGTCAAAAAGACAATAGACGCTTTCAAAACGTGGTGATTCATAAGAATGCTGAACATTAGATACGAGGATCGTGTGACTAAAGAAGAGGTACGGAATTAAATAGAGGAGGAAGAGGAAATTACGGCACAACTTTGACAACAATAGGGGTTAGTTGACAGGACGTATTATGGGGCGTCAAAGAGTGAGGACAAAGGGGTTGGGTGATACTATTCTGATAATAATCATCTGTTGAAATACTATTCTACTATTTTATCTATTAATGTAAGTAGTGAATTTACTCTTCCATGCACTCCTCCACAAAACATTTAAACCAAAACTGAATCAGCTGAACACCAAATCTTTCAACCACTGTCTGACAACTACTGGATTCACTTTCAACTTTCTATAACTATCACCGGATAGCCACACACACATACAGATATAAGGAGAACGAAAATAAACAAACATTAGTTTTCAGCATACAATTCTGCAGTTTGGCAACATGTACATAAACAAACCAGACAGGAAGGGACATGAGGTGAACACACTGTAGTTACGACGTCAAATCAGAGTTTTCAGTAAAACGTCTACTGCTAGTGACAAAAGAAAAAAGAGCGAACATGAAAATGTGCTTATGTTCCATAATCTAAGTTTTAGTTCAACCTCCAGCATGTGACCAGGTGAGGGGAAACGTATATGTCCGCCAAAACTCGATTCACTGTAAGTAATCAGTCATTTACGTAAAAAAAGATGTTAACTGTTTTATAATCTGCAAGTATCACATACCAAAACAAAACTGAATCATTCTAGATTCCACCGAAGGTGCCATAAAGTAAATGGCGAAACGCGTCTTGAATCAGTAAAGTACACTGGATAAAGAAAAAAGAAAGGAAATAATCAATAGCTCTACATATTTAGTAAATTACATCTTATGTTATACCAGCAAATTAATTTCGGTTTAACTTCTCATTCGACATGCTATTAATGCCGTTTAAAAAAATTCATCTATCCCTTCTGAAAAACTGTAGTTACTTTCATATCTCGGTAGATAAACAGATTTAGGATATTTATCATGCGACGAAATACATGACTTTTCACAAGTTATCGTTTGCAAAAAAACACGTTTCGATTTCTTGAAACGTTTACGAAATTTGCGGTTGATACAACCACATGGTTTACGACGAGCAGGACGAAGTATCGGTCGCGTCGCGAGCGAGCCGCGGTCGGTCACGGCACAGCCCGTCCGCCGACATATCATCCAATATCTCGAGAACGGTGATAGCTATCGATCTGCTCTCAGCTTTAAAAACAATTTCGATATGTTGACTAAATTTCATACGCAATAATGTATAACCTAAAATGAACTGTACGCAAAGTCCACGCAATGCGTTTTCACCTCTGCACACTCATTAAAATTTCGTGTAAAGGTTTACGTAAATGCGATACAGCAAGTAACTACGACGAATAACGAAAAGAAATTCGGTCCTTTATCGAGAGAAGATATCAGGCTATAACATGCCCAAGAATCAAATTTTTCTACCTAATAGTTTCCTCGGAATCGGATGATATGTTTTTCATAGCTGCCGCCGCGTCCGCGATAGCGCTTCGGCGGAAGTTCGTGTGGCCCGGGGTGCCGTACCTGACGTCACGCTCAGCGCGTTCTGTGATTGGCGGCGCGCACCTGGGGCGCGTCACGCGGCAGCGGAAGCGGTTCGACATGGGCAAACCGCGACGCAGAGCCCGCCGCGCCTTGCCGCTGACGCCGTTTCCATGGCAACCACGCCGCTGACGCGCGGTTTTGACGCGCGGCAGCCCTAGTGGGAACCGGCCTTTAACGAGGCGGTCCCCGCTGCCAACTCAGTGGCACTTCGCGTTCTGGTGCGCGACTTGATGTTTTAGTGCTCCAACGTCGCTGACCGTCCTTTTTACCTTCTCATTCATCAGAGGCTTGTAGTAATGGACATACGCTGTTTACCTAATCGCTGTCCGACGCCAGGCGTAGATCCGATGGATTTTACGGTTCCCCCTTTCCCTCCAAAAGGAGATTTTACTGTAATTGTTTGTATTCTCACATCTACACTACTGGCCATTAAAACTTCTATACCAAGAAGAAATGCAGATCATAAACGGGTATTCACTGGACAAATATATTACACTAGAACTGACATGTGATTACATTTTCAAGCAATTTGGCTGCATAGATCCTGAGAAATCAGTACCCAGAACAACCACCTCTGCCCATAATAACGGCCTTGATACGCCTGGGCATTGCGTCAAACAGAGCTTGGATGGCGTGTACAGGTACAGCTCCCCATGAAGCTTCAACACGATATCGCAGTTCATCAAGAGTAGAGGCTGGCGTATTGTGACGAGGCAGTTGCTCGGCCACCATTGACCAGACTTTTTCGATTGGTGAGAGATCTGGAGAATGTGCTGGCCAGGGCAGCAGTCGAACATTTTCTGTGTCCAGAAAGGCCCGTACAGGACCTGCAACACGCGGTCGTGCATTATCCTGCTGAAATGTAGAGCCTCGCAGGGATCGAATGAAGGGTGGAGCCACGGGTCGGAACACATCTGAAATGTAACGTCCACTCTTGAAAGACCTGTCAATGCGAAGAGGTGACCGAGACGTGTAACCAATAGCACCCCATACCATCACGCCGGGTGATACGCCAGTATGGCGATGACGAATACAAGCTTCCAATGTGCGTTCAGCGAGATGTCGCCAAGTGGGAAACGTGATGGTACGCATTTCTCCTCCTACACGAGGCATCACAAGAACGTTTCACCAGGCAACGCCGGTCAACTGTTGTTTGTGTATGAGAAATCGGTTGGAAACGTTCCTCATGTCAGCACGTTGTAGGTGTCGCTACCGGCGCCAACATTCTGTGAATGCTCTGAAAAGCTAATTATTTGCATATCACAGCATCTTCTTCCTGTCGGTTAAATTTCGCGTCTGTAGCACGTCATCTTCGCGGTGTAGCAATTTTAATGGCCAGTAGTGTATTAATGTAATATACAGGGTGTTCATGCTACACACTTCTATAGGTTGTACAGGGGAACCTATGTCCAGAAACGGTTCGTTTCCATTTTACAAGGAAAATGAGATGTGCAGATTTCACTTCTCTTTAGTGTGACATTGTGACAGCTGTTCGATATGGCGACCGCCAAGTTCGGTGCACACGCTGTATCTGCGCCGTGAGTTCGCGTAAACTTTGTTCAACATGCGTGGTGTATGCTTAATCACTTGCCGCAGCCATGATCCGTGCAACCAGATCATCCTCCGACTGGACAGAGGTCTCCTAAACAAGACTGTTCATGTGGCCCAACAAGAGAAAGCCCAAAGAGGTTAAATATGGGAACTGTGGTGGCCAAGCGTGTGGCCCTCCTCGACCGACCCCCTGTCCCCGTAGACTACGTTCAGATGGTTCCGGACACGAACTGCAAAATGTACTGCTGGTGCCACAATAAGTGCAGAATGTCCAATGTCACATCTTCCAAAAAACTCCGCCAGCACTTGTTGCAGGAATATCAAGTACCTGCCAACCGTTAGGTTGCAGAAGAATGTACGGCCCAATCACATACCGTCACAGATACACTCCTGGAAATTGAAATAAGAACACCGTGAATTCATTATCCCAGGAAGGGGAAACTTTATTGACACATTCCTGGGGTCAGATACATCACATGATCACACTGACAGAACCACAGGCACATAGACACAGGCAACAGAGCTTGCACAATGTCGGCACTAGTACAGTGTATATCCACCTTTCGCAGCAATGCAGGCTGCTATTCTCCCATGGAGACGATCGTAGAGATGCTGGATGTAGTCCTGTGGAACGGCTTGCCATGCCATTTCCACCTGGCGCCTCAGTTGGACCAGCGTTCGTGCTGGACGTGCAGACCGCGTGAGACGACGCTTCATCCAGTCCCAAACATGCTCAATGGGGGACAGATCCGGAGATCTTGCTGGCCAGGGTAGTTGACTTACACCTTCTAGAGCACGTTGGGTGGCACGGCATACATGCGGACGTGCATTGTCCTGTTGGAACAGCAAGTTCCCTTGCCGGTCTAGGAATGGTAGAACGATGGGTTCGATGACGGTTTGGATGTACCGTGCACTATTCAGTGTCCCCTCGACGATCACCAGTGGTGTACGGCCAGTGTAGGAGATCGCTCCCCACACCATGATGCCGGGTGTTGGCCCTGTGTGCCTCGGTCGTATGCAGTCCTGATTGTGGCGCTCACCTGCACGGCGCCAAACACGCATACGACCATCATTGGCACCAAGGCAGAAGCGACTCTCATCGCTAAAGACGACACGTCTCCATTCGTCCCTCCATTCACGCCTGTCGCGACACCACTGAAGGCGGGCTGCACGATGTTGGGGCGTGAGCGGAAGACGGCCTAACGGTGTGCGGGACCGTAGCCCAGCTTCATGGAGACGGTTGCGAATGGTCCTCGCCGATACCCCAGGAGCAACAGTGTCCCTAATTTGCTGGTAAGTGGCGGTGCGGTCCCCTACGGCACTGCGTAGGATCCTACGGTCTTGGCGTGCATCCGTGCGTCGCTGCGGTCCGGTCCCAGGTCGACGGGCACGTGCACCTTCCGCCGACCACTGGCGACAACATCGATGTACTGTGGAGACCTCACGCCCCACGTGTTGAGCAATTCGGCGGTACGTCCACCCGGCCTCCCGCATGCCCACTATACGCCCTCGCTCAAAGTCCGTCAACTGCACATACGGTTCACGTCCACGCTGTCGCGGCATGCTACCAGTGTTAAAAACTGCGATGGAGCTCCGTATGCCACGGCAAACTGGCTGACACTGACGGCGGCAGTGCACAAATGCTGCGCAGCTAGCGCCATTCGACGGCCAACACCGCGGTTCCTGGTGTGTACGCTGTGCCGTGCGTGTGATCATTGCTTGTACAGCCCTCTCGCAGTGTCCGGAGCAAGTATGGTGGGTCTGACACACCGGTGTCAATGTGTTCTTTTTTCCATTTCCAGGAGTGTACTTACCCAGACATTGATGCCAAAGGTATGCTGAAATCTTCATGTACACTTGGCTTTGGGGTTTCCTTCATCCCAAATGTAGCTATTGCGAGCCTTGTTGAAATGCACTTCGTTCGTGGATAAAATTGTCCTTGAAAACCGAGGAAAATCCACACCACTGTGTAAAAACCAAGTACAGAAATTGACAAGTGGCACAAAATCCGCCGGGAGCATGGCGTTTACCGTCTGAGGGTGATATGCTTGGAGTTGCTGTTCGTGCAGAGCACGTCAGACAGAAGAGTTATCCACATACAAGTCACGTGCAGTGGCTCGAGTACTCGTGACGAAGCATTTTATCTTCCAGTACGACACTGCGCCGCCTTCTTAGGGCACCACAGTTTCTTCTATCGCTCGCGAATTTCCAGTTTTCCCGCAGCCGTTGTTCTACTCTGGCAAACATGGGATGAGACGGAGTCGCACGATTTGGAAAGTACTCGCGATACACACACTGAGCTTCTCCGCTATTACGCCGAGCTTCACCGTAAACTAACGACGTATCGGTGTACCGTGCGAGCGTGTGTTCACACATCCTGTCACTGCAGTACTAGTCACTACTGTTCTTTCAAATGACACATCGCCAGGAAGTATGAAAACAAGGCAACACCAGACAAGGTGATGACACAGCTATGCAGCAGAAACAATCAAACTGTAAGTCGACTGCGTACACAAGCATACATTGCTATGTTGGCACCAGTCGCCAGGCACAACTTACACTCTCAGCAAATCGTGTATCGCGAGAGAGAAAGAAAGAGAGAGAGAGGGAGAGAGAGATTCGTTAGCTCTCGTTATGGGAAGGAACGAGGACTACCTCAGATGCAATAACACATTTCAGAGAGTTGACAGTGCAATTAAGAGCCTGTAACAAATGGTTAAAGAAACACAGTGGAACGAGGACTGCTGACACCTAGTGAAAGAAGTGGGCCACATTTGGTCATAATGAACAGAGCCTCAAGTCATTCCTTCCACCATATCTATAAATACTGCTGTTGTCCAGCTCTGAATTCAGTTAGTCATTAGGACTGATTGTGTTTGTAACGAAGCACTCGATTCAATGACTGTTTTTGTTCAAAAAATGGCTCTGAGCACTATGGGACTTAACATCTGAGATCATCAGTCCCCTAGAACTTAGAACTACTTAAACCCAACTAATCTAAGGACATGACACACATCCATGCCCGAGGCTAGATTCGAACCTGCGACCGCAGCAGCAGTGCGGTTCCGTACTGGAGCGCCTAGAACCGCTCGGCCACAGCGGCCGGCATTCAACACCTAATGGAGCACATTTTTTTCTGGGCCAACTGCGGCTGACAAAAACACGGAATATGTTGTGGGACACAGTGAAATATTCTCGCTTCAGTCCTTATAGCGTCATGGAGTTCCGATAGGTGGCGCACTATACGTAGCCTTCAAAATGGCATCCTAACGGAGGTGCTTTTGAAGCGGAGAGCTGTCGTTGAGTTCCTTTTTGGCGGAAAACCAGAACACCGCAGACATTCACAGGAGGCTGCAGAATGTCTACGGAAACCTGGCACCGAACAAAAGCACGGTGAATCGTTGGGCGAGGCGTCTGTCATCACCGCAACAAGGTCGCGCAAACCTGTCCGTTCTCCCGCGTGCCGGCCGGCTGGACACAACTGTGACTCGTGATACAGAAACCTGGCACCGAACAAAAGCACGGTGAATCGGTGGGCGAGGCGTCTGTCATCACCGCAACAAGGTCGCGCAAACCTGTCCGTTCTCCCGCGTGCCGGCCGGCTGGACACAACTGTGACTCGTGATACGGAAACCTGGCACCGAACAAAAGCACGGTGAATCGTTGGGCGAGGCGTCTGTCATCACCGCAACAAGGTCGCGCAAGCCTGTCTGTTCTCCCGCGTGCCGGCCGGCTGGACACAACTGTGACTCGTGATACGGAAACCTGGCACCGAACAAAAGCACGGTGAATCGTTGGGCGAGGCGTCTGTCATCACCGCAACAAGGTCGCGCAAGCCTGTCCGTTCTCCCGCGTGCCGGCCGGCTGGACACAACTGTGACTCGTGATACGGAAACCTGGCACCGAACAAAAGCACGGTGAATCGGTGGGCGAGGCGTCTGTCATCACCGCAACAAGGTCGCTCAAACCTGTCCGTTCTCCCGCGTGCCGGCCGGCTGGACACAACTGTGACTCGTGATACGGAAACCTGGCACCGAACAAAAGCACGGTGAATCGTTGGGAGATGCGTCTGTCATCACCGCAACAAGGTCGCTCAAACCTGTCCGTTCTCCCGCGTGCCGGCCGGCTGGACATAACTGTGACTCGGGATATGTTGGAACGTGCGGACTCTTCTTATTCCAGGTGTTATGCGCTCGCACTGCGATGCGAAAGCGCACACAACATGGACGTGCCTGACACTGCTCACGTTACCAAATTCATTCGCGATGTGGCCACCTCTACGGTTCGCTTTGTCAACTAGTACACTCGTTCGGCTTTGTAGGATCAAAATGCTGCAGCTATTGAGCAAGTTTCTGTAAGGTGTAATGGTCCCTCTTCTACAACAGTGGTTAATTCGGACACACCGCTGGAGATCGAGAACTGCTTTACAAGGTAGCGCTGCCGACGTGGCTGCGGGAGGCAGTTGTCCGATACGAAACTTAAGCACGTTACAAATTCGTGCACCGCATGCATTGCTCGTTAAAAGCCTCGTACCGTCTGGAATATACTGTGCGTAGCCTACCACTGTGTCCTTGTCTTAAAATACCACTACCATGTGTACAATAAGTTCAGTAAACGCTAGTTGATCACAATACAGTGCGAACACGAAAGTATCAAAATACTTTTATTCTTTAAAGTAGCGTCCACAGACCACAGTACGATTATGAAACTGCACTTAAGTGCCACCGAAGGTTCTTTTTGCTATCGTTCGAGCTATTGGCAACTCATTTCTATTGACGTCTTTCGAAATGTGACTGCGATACTCTTCCGCTCTCACTGTGTTTGCCTCCAATCTTAGTCAGGCTTGAACTGGTAGCACGACGCTTCATCCATCGCTGTTATGACCGCAGAAAATAAGAACCTCGGTTACTCGAGTTAAAGAAGTCTGCAGCATTTTTCGTCTGTGTTGCCTTTTGTTCGTTTGTGCGGCAGACTTACATAAAGCGTCTACATCTGCATCTACATCTACATCTACATGATACCTTCGCAATTCACAATTAAGTGCCTGGCAGAAATTTCAGCTACCCCTCTACCGTTCCACTCTCGAACAGCGTGCCGGAAAAAGGAACACTTAAATCTTTCCGTGTGAGCTGTGATATCTCTTGTTTTATTATGATGATCATTCCCCCCCCCCCCCCTATGTATGTGGGCGTCAAGAAACTGAAGAGAAAGTAGGTGATCGAAATTTCAAGAGAATATCCTGCCGCAACGAAAAACGCCTTTGTTTTCACCACTGCCTCTCCAATTCGCGTATCATATCCCCTATTTCTTGATAATCAAAACGAGCTGCCGTTCTTTGAACTTCTTCGATCTCCTCCGTCAGTCTCATCTGATATGGATCCGAGACCACACAGCAATATTACAGAAGTGGGCGAACAAACGTACTGTAAGCAGTCTCTTTAGTAGTCCTGTCACATTTTCTAAGTGCTCTGGCAATAAAACGCACTCTCTGCTTTGCTTTCTCCACAACATTATCTGTGTGTTCATTTCAATTTAAGTTATTCGCAATTGTAATCTCCAAGTATTTAGTTGAATTTACAGCCATTATATTTGTGTGATTTATCCTGTAACCGAAATTTAGCGGATTCATTTTAGTAGTCATGTGAATCACTTCAGATTTATCATTGTTCGGAGTCAATTGCTACTTTTTGCACCATAGAGATATCTTGGTTCAAATGGTTCAAATGGCTCTGAGCACTATGGGACTTAACATCAATGGCCATCAGTCCCCTAGAACTTAGAACTACTTAAACCTAACTAACCTAAGGACAGCACACAACACCCACCCATCACGAGGCAGAGAAAATCCCTGACCCCGCCGGGAATCGAACCCGGGAACCCGGGCGTGGGAAGCGAGAACGCTACCGCACGACCACGAGATGCGGGCGAGATATCTTGTCTAAATCATTTTGCCATTTGGTTTGATCATCTGATCACTTTACAAGACGGTAAATTATAGCATCATCTAAGAACGGTGTTCAGATTACTCCTAAATCGTTATGTAGATTAGGAACAGCAGAGGGTCTAGAACACTTCCGTGGGGAACGCCAGATATTACTTCTGTGTTACTCGATGACTTTTGTAACACCTCCGTTTTTATCCCGACCTGATCTGATCGAATAGCAGCCCAATATTTATTATTAACATGACCGTGAACCTAATGGGACAGGTAATCGGAATTGACTGCTACGGAAGTTGTTACTTTCCAGTTCGTCCTGTTCAATACTATAATACTGAATGTATGATAATAATGAACACCAACACAGTTTGACTAAATACGAACTTATATTCTTCTCAAAACACAAAAAGGAGACAGCCACTGCCTTAGTCATACATATCTAATTACGGCTAATCTCAGCACAGGCTTTCTTCATTTGCCATTATCGTCACACGCTAATCCATCACTGCAATCCAAGGTTAGGCCGGCGGGGTAGACGCGAAACTAAATATCGGCACTGGTAACGTCACTGATCACTTTTATAAAGATGCTTCATCACTTTCCCGGTATTTATTTATTATTTAGGAGTGTAACCACGGCGATGGTGACACCCTTCTCGGTTAAAAACCCTGTATTCCAATAATGGCCTCCACACACACACCATTCCCGCCAACCACTCTGGCGCATCTCGACACTCGCTCTCGCAACACGTCACAATCGATTGTTCGCCGCCGGCCGGTGTGGCCGAGCGGTTCTAGGCGCTTCAGTCTGGAACCGCGCGACCGCTACGGTCGCAGGTTCGAGTCCTGCCTCGGGCATGGATGTGTGTGATGTCCTTAGGTTAGTTAGGTTTAAGTAGTTCTAAGTTCTACGGGACTGATGACCTCAGATGTTAAGTTCCATAGTGCTCAGAGCCATTTTTTTTTGATTGTTCGCCCTATCGACCTGGTCCGATTGCAAAGTTATAGTAAGGGCCTAGGGACCCCTTACACATTCCGTCAGTTATTAGGAACTGTACCCTTTCGGACAAGAAATCACGAATCTAGTCGCACAATTAACACGACAGTACGAGTAAAGAGGCACGCAATTTAATTGGATGCCCCAGAATGAGATTTTCACTCTGCAGCGGAGTGTGCGCAGATATGAAACTTCCTGGCAGATTAAAACTGTATGCCCGACCGATACTCGAAATCGGGACCTTTGCCTTTCGCGGGCAAGCGCTCTACCGTCTGAGCTACCGAAGCACGACTCACGCCCGGTACTCACAGCTTTACTTCTGCCAGTACCTCGTCTCCTACCTTCCACACTTTACAGAAGCTCTCCTGCGAACCTTGCAGAACTAGCACTCCTGAAAGAAAGGATATTGCGGAGACATGGCTTAGCCACAGCCTGGGGGATGTTTCCTGAATGAGATTTTCACTCTGCAGCGGAGTGTGCGCTGATATGAAACTTCCTGGCTGATTAAAACTGTGTGCCCGACCGAGACTCGAACTCGGGACCTTTGCCTTTCGCGGGCAAGCGCACTACCATCTGAGCTACCGAAGCTTGCCCGCGAGAGGCAAAGGTCCCGAGTTCGAGTCTCGGTCGGGCACACAGTTTTAATTGGATGTCGCTTGTGAAGAACGGTGTCAAAAGCCTTATGGAAATCTAAAAATATGGAATTAATTTGACGTCCCATGTCGGCAGCCTTCTTTACTCCGTGAGAATAAAAAGCTAGTGTGCTTCACAAGAACGGTATTCCCTGAAATCCTGTTGGCGCCTTTCCATGGCTTGACAAGGTAGTCCACATTTCGTATTGTGGAGTGCAGCGAAAGTGGACAGTTATTATCGTAATTACGACACATGGAAAATGGAACATTTTACATTCCGTATTAAACGAATGAAAAGCGAGCGGAAAGCTACTTAGATACTGCTACTTAAATAGTTACTAGATGCGCCTTTGTCTTTGACTGCACGTTCTTTGCTTGATTGATGTATACTATACTGCATACAGACCATTATTGCTTGGGAGCAGTTGATCAGATCGGACAGCAGGGCACGACACAGATAAGAAGAAGGAGTAGCCCTGTGGAGTAAGGTCTGTAAGGTCCCGGCCGTGCGACACGCGTGTCGGCTAACGGACGCGGCACGCTCATAAATTTGGACGCGCCGAAGGAGTCGTCTCGTATTTCACGGCTTATTCCCGGCAATTACCGGCCGCCGACAGCGCAGCGTCGGGTTTCGGCGGCGGCGGCGTGGCGTTGTATGTAAATGCAACAAGTGTCGGCGGGTGTCGATGCGGCGGCGATAGCGGGCGACGGCGCCGCCGGCAGACTCCTAAACACCCGCAACAGGTGGCCGCGCCCCCGGCAACAGGGAACACTCGGCTCCAGCGTCAACAGTCGGTAAAAACCTGCGTTGCTGCTGATTTCCCGCAGTATTTCGAGATACACAGTGAAGAGCCAAGGAAACTGGTACAGCCGCCTGTTACCGTGTAGGGCCTCCGTCAGAACGCAGGAGTGGCGCAACACGACGTGGCACGGACACCACTAATATCTGAAGTAGTGACACCACGAATCCTGTAGGGCTGTCCGGAAATCCGTAACAATACGAGGGGTGGAGATCTCTTCTGAACAGCACGTTGCAAAGCATCCCAGATATGATGAATAAAGTTCATGGGGAGAATGGATGGCAGCGAAAGTGTTTAAACTTAGAGAAGATTGTTCCTGGAGCCACTCTACAGGGTTATTACAAATGATTGAAGCGATTTCACAGCTCTACAATAACTTTATTATTTGAGATATTTTCACAATGCTTTGCACACACATACAAAAACTCAAAAAGTTTTTTTAGGCATTCACAAATGTTCGATATGTGCCCCTTTAGTGATTCGGCAGACATCAAGCCGATAATCAAGTTCCTCCCACACTCGGCGCAGCATGTCCCCATCAATGAGTTCGCAAGCATCATTGATGCGAGCTCGCAGTTCTGGCACGTTTCTTGGTAGAGGAGGTTAAAACACTGAATCTTTCACAGAACCCCACAGAAAGAAATCGCATGGGGTTAAGTCGGGAGAGCGTGGAGGCCATGACATGAATTGCTGATCATGATCTCCACCACGACCGATCCATCGGTTTTCCAATCTCCTGTTTAAGAACTGCGGAACATTATGATGGAAGTGCGGTGGAGCACCATCCTGTTGAAAGATGAAGTCGGCGCTGTCGGTCTCCAGTTGTGGCATGAGCCAATTTTCCAACATGTCCAGATACACGTGTTCAACCGTTTCTTCGTTCACTGCAGGCCGACCCGTTCATTTCCCCTTACAGAGGCATCCAGAACCTTTACACTGCGCATACAATCGCCGAATGGAGCTAGCAGTTGGTGGATCTTTGTTGAACTTGGTCCTGAAGTGTCGTTGCACTGTTATGACTGACTGATGTGAGTGCATTTCAAGCACGACATACGCTTTCTCGGCTCCTGTCGCCATTTTGTCTCACTGCGCTCTCGAGCGCTCTGGCGGCGGAAACCTGAAGTGCGGCTTCAGCCGAACAAAACTTTATGAGTTTTTCTACGTATCTGTAGTGTGTCGTGACCATATGTCAATGAATGGAGCTACAGTGAATTTATGAAATCGCTTCAATCATTTGTAATAGCCCTGTATAGCAATTCTAGACTTGTGGGGTGTCGCAGTGTCCTGCTGGAATAGCCCAAGTCCGTCGGAATGCAGAATGAACAAGAATGGATGCAGGTGGTCAGACAGAACGCCTACGTACGTGTCACCTGTCGAAGTCGTATCTACGCGTATCAGGGGTCCCATGTCACTCCAACTGTACACGCCCCACACCATTATACAGCCTCCACCAGTTTGAATAGTCCCCTGCTGATATGCTGGATCCATGGGATTCGTGAGGTTGTCTCCATACCCGTACACGTCCATCCGCTCGATACAATTTGAAACGAGACTGGTCCGGCCAGGCAACGTGTTTCCAGTCGTCAACAGTTCAATTCCGGCGTTGATGGCCGGCCGCGGTGGTCTAGCGGTTCTGGCGCTGCAGTCCGGAACCGCGGGACTGCTACGGTCGCAGGTTCGAATCCTGCCTCGGGCATGGGTGTGTGTGATGTCCTTAGGTTAGTTAGGTTTAAGCAGTTCTAAGTTCTAGGGGACTTATGACCTAAGATGTTGAGTCCCATAGTGCTCAGAGCCATTTGAACCATTTTGAACCGGCGTTGATGGACCCAGGCGAGGCGTAAAGCTTTGTGTCGTGCGGTCGTCAAGGGTACACGAGTGGGCTTCCGGCTCGGAAGACCCACATCATTGATGTTTTGTTGAATGGTTCGTACTGTGACAACTGTTGAAGGGCCAGCACTGAAATCAGCAGCAATATACGTAAGGGTTGCACTTTCGTTACGTCGAAAGACTCTTCAGTCATCGTTGGTTCCGTTCAAGCACGATCTTATTCAGCAGAATGATAAATAACGCTGAAGCTATTTTAGATGACGAGCATTATGGCCTGAGGAGAAGTAAAGGCGGAAGAGAGGCAATTCTGACGATGCGCTTGATAATGTAGGCAAGACTTCACAAATTGAAGACACTTCCATAGAAAAAGCGTTCGACAACAGAGTAATAAAGAGGGAGCAATAAGAATAAAAGACCAAGAGGTTAATGGTTGGTTTAGACTGTAAATAAGGTGGCGATGCAGTGCTGCTCCCATATTGTTCAAGCAATTTATCGAAGAAGCAATGACGGAAATAAAAGAAAGGTTCACAAGTGGTATCGAAACACAATGTCAAAGGATGTCACTGACAAAATAACGTACGTATACTGGCTAAAGAAACAAACATTTATAGAAGAAAGCTGTTGAAATTTCTAAGAATGCATCTAATTTCAATAGAAAGGACGGCTATAGGCTTCCGGTATCGTGGCTCCCCGCCATCAAGGAAGTAAATATGCGGCCGCGGTTGTGAGCGGCATAAACAACGCGCTGCAAGTCACCTCGGCGGACAATAATATATTGGGTAAACATTCCCCCTCTCTTGCTCTGTCCGTTTCGAATCTAGCCACTGATGATGATCAACCAATAGCGGTAGCAGGTATTTCACCCAATAACCCTTCTCCAGCGCAAGTGTGGAACAGTGCTTTTCTACCAACGCCCCTTCTTCTGCATCAGGGCGGCAATATTAGCTTATGACTATGGCCCACCAATGGTAGCCATATGAATTTTAAGCAATACTATCACTTCTCCAGTACGAACGCCAGAAAGCTCCCCCTTTATAAGTGGGCACGACACTCGTCTCTGACCCCAAATTCTATAGGTCCTTCCAGATCCTTGAGCGTCATGCACTCCGCCTCGCCTTCTGTATACGCCTCCCGTCCCCCATGCGGATCCTCTATGACCTCATTCCTTTCCCCCATCTGCTCCTAATCCTAGAACATATCCGCACCCTCTACACCTCCCACCGCCTTGACCCACCTCACCCCCTGGTTGCTCCTCTCCTCTCCCATCCCCGCCCCCTGCCACGTCTTCACTGTTGTGTCCCCCTTACCCCCCATCTCTACACCCTTCATCTCCTTTCCCATGGTGGCTTCCATCAACTCCCCCTCCCGGAAGATGCCCTCTCTCCCTTCATTTATCCCTCCTAAGCCGGCCGGTGTGGCCGTGCGGTTAAAGGCGCTTCAGTCTGGAACCGCGTGACCGCTACGGTCGCAGGTTCGAATCCTGCCTCGGGCATGGATGTGTGTGATGTCCTTAGGTTAGTTAGGTTTAATTAGTTCTAAGTTCTAGGCGACTGATGACCTCAGAAGTTAAGTCGCATAGTGCTCAGAGCCATTTGAGCCATATCCCTCCTATCAACTCTGATCCTCACTCCCCCTCCTTTCCTCTGTCTTTTTCCTGGGCTCCCTCTCCCCCCCTTCCATCCTCTTTTCTCCCCAACTCCCCTTTCTCTGCCCCCTTCTCTCCCCCGAGTCCTTTTGCATCTCCCTCCTCTGCCTCTTCTCATTCCTTCTTGCGTCTGCCCTGCCCCCCCCCCCCCCCTTATGAGTCCTCTCCCTGCTTGGTTCCCCCCCTTTTCGTTGTTTCCTCTCCTCCCTCCTTGCTTTTCCCCCTCCTCCAGGTCCACCCCTCCCCCCCCCCCCATCTGCCTTTGGCTCTGGAGTGTCGTCTTTGTGCCATCGTTTTCATACAGTGTTTTACAATGAGTGTTTTTACAGTGAATGTTCCATGTTGTGTCTTTTGGAAAGTGTTTCGAACGGCCATCATACTGTCGCTGGGTGTGATTTTTTATCTCTTGTGAACAGAAACCAGACTGTGGCCATGTTTTTTAATTGTGTGTCTACTATGTTACTTGTCTGATTCCTGTGTATTTTATTAACATTGCCAACCCCTTTTGATTTCTGTTTTGACTTTCCGCATTTTTTCGCCATTTTACACTTTAAGTCACCGTTTCATCGCCTGTTTCTTTTCTTCTTCCGTTTTTAAAAAAGTCTGTAGGCTGTAGAGCAGCGTACTAAGCTGCTGCCAGCCCGCCCCCTTCGGGGGGAACTGAAAGTCAATAAAGGAAAAAAAAATCGTCTCTGACAGTGTTCCAGCAGTAGTGGACACCAAAAGATCCTGAGGAAGATCCCAGCTGCTTGTGAGTGTATTAGCACTGAAGTTGGCCAATCAGGCCGTTGCGCGGGCTAATTCAAGCCGCCCGCCAGATACAGTTAGTGTCGGTTGTCCTCGTAGCGCAGATGATGGCGCACGAGACTGCTCAGTTTTTGGCTTGGGTTCGCTTCTTACTACCGTCCCACGACCATTTTTTGTGTCAATCTCTTATTCCGTTTTAGGAAACGAAACTAAGAACACATTTTGCGACACCGTCGTGGTGGGTCACTTGAATTTGTGCGTGCAACGGCTTGATTGGTTAAATCGAATTTCTGTTCTTAGCAATTATTTCTCAGCGAAACCTACCCTGCAACACCCTTACAAGCTCTGCAGACTATTCCTGGTCACCATTTATGTGTTTCCCTATGTCTGCCCCCTATTTTTACCCATGAACTAAAATTGCTTTACGTATGGCCCTACTTCTCTTAAAACTAAAGTGGTTCTCTTCTAAGCCTGTTTCAACATTCCCTTCCATTATTCGATAAACCATTCTTTTTTGCAACGTGTTATGAAACCGCATGTTGTATTTGACAAGGGAAGCCTCCAAGTCAACGGGTAAAACGTTATAAAACGGTTTTAAAAACTGGAGATGTGTCTGTTTTAGTAGTCGTCGGGATCATTTACCTGTCAAAGTCTGAATTTTTGTACAGTCGGTGTTTAAATATCGACGAAAACACTACAAGGCACAAGTCGCTGACGAAAAAATACCCTGTAACAGTTAGTTACGACAAGCATATTCATGAGAGTCATAAATGAGTTAGAATTTGGGAAAAAAACTATGCATATGTTTGAAACAATATATGTTAACACATTGCGGTACTTAGTCGTACCCGGGTTCCCGGGTTCGATTCCCGGCGGGGTCAGGGATTTTCTCTGCCTCGTGATGGCTGGGTGTTGTGTGCTGTCCTTAGGTTAGTTAGGTTTAAGTAGTTCTAAGTTCTAGGGGACTGATGACCATAGATGTTAAGTCCCATAGTGCTCAGAGCCATTTGAACCATTTTTGAACTTAGTCGTATTTTCCATAATAGAAACTATTGTCTTGTCTCATGTTCTTCCCTTATTCGCAATCAAAGTGCGAAAGTTGAGTTTCAAGGATGTGATAAAAACACCAGCGGAATGGAACAGGTAATGGTCAAGATGTGGACAACACAATGATTGGTGGCATTTGATACTGGACTACAGCAGTGTGCATCTACCGAAAACGATGTAGCATATCTGCACGTTATCCTTGTGAAGTGTGGGTCGCGGTCCATTCCACTTTGTTTTAATCACTTCATTAAAAATCAGGATTTGTACTTCGATGACGACCAAAAGAAGAACATATGACATGTAGTAACTTCCATTTTGGGAAATAAGATTCTGCTAAGTACTGCATGCGTTAACACATTTTGTTTCAAGCAAATATTTAGCTTTCTGCCAAACAACATCTAAATTTCAACCCTTGTGAATGTGCTGGTCCTAGCTGTCTATTACAGGTTACTGGTTTGTCAGCGGTTTGTCCCTTACAGTCCTTTGATTCGTTACTCTTCAAACATAGATGAACACAGACGCAGAATATTAAAGATAAATGACCTTCATCCGTGGCAGAATAACAACATCTCCGTATTGTAAAATCATTTTTATTCGGTTTTAGCCGTTTGCGTCGGGTATCTCCTTACAAGGGAACCTCCCCATCGCACCCCCCTCAGATTTAGTTATAAGTTGGCACATTGGATAGGCCTTGAAAAAATCGAGAAAACAGGAAGAAGTTGTGTGGAACTATGAAAAAAATTAGTAAAATATACAGAGTAGTCCATGTCCAAGATAGGCCACATCAAGGATAGTGCGAGTTCAGGAGCGCCGTGCTCCTGTGGTTAGCGTGAGTAACTGCGGAACGAGAGGTCCTTGGTTCAAGTCTTCTCTCGCCTGAAAATTTTAATTTCTTTATTTTCGCAAAGTTGTGATCTGTCCGTTCGTTCATTGACGTCTCTGTTCACTGTAATAAGTTTAGTGTCTGTGTTTTGCGACCGCACCGCAAAACCGTGCCGTTGGTAAACGAAAGGACGTGTCTCTCCAATGGGAACCGAAAACATTTAATCGCAAGGTCATAGATCAACCGATTCCTCCACAGGAAAACACATCTGATATATTCTATACGACACTGGTGACGGCATGTGCGTCACATGACAGGAATATGTTGTCGACCCACCTAACTTGTACACTTGGCGAATGGGTAAAAAGATTCTTCTACCTTGCCCGATTTAGGTATTCTTGTGGGTGTGATAATTACTTCCAAAAATGTGATAAAAACATAAGAGTTTGTCACGTAAACTGAAAATAAAAAATTAAACTTTTCATTCGAGGGAAGACTTGAACCTAGGACCTCTCGTTCCACAACTGCTCACGCTAACCACGGGACCACGGTGCTCCTTGAGTCCCGTTGTCCTTGATGTAGCCTATCGTCACATAGACTACTCAGTTTGTATATTTTACTAATTTTTTTCATAGTTCCACACAACTTCTTCCTGTTTTCTCGATTGATCTGTGTTCAGTTTTTCAAGGGCTATCCACTGTGTCAACTTATTACTAAATCTGAGGGGGGTGCGATGGGGAGGTTCCCTTGTTAGTAACAGTTTACATCGGAGTCTGGTGGTACGTCTGGATACTGATGAACATTGAAGACAAATTTCGCTGCGGAGGCAGGCTAGGAAGGCGCCGTATATCACAGAGCGGCGGCGCGGGTCCGCCGAGTTCTGCGGGCGTCAGTCCGGTTGTGAACCCGTGACTCGCGCTGTGAATCACTGCAGACAGCCGGCACGGAGAACGACGCTTGCGGTCGTTGCACGGTGTGTCTGGTATGTTCCCGCTTTCCGCGCTCTTCTGCACTGAGTATCCTTCAGGACAAGACCGGTCGGCTACCACTGTGTGTCCCTCCTCTTGCTTTAATAGGGGGGGGGGGGGGAGGTGGGAGGTAGACGTCCCGGCCACAGCCAGCATATATACAGCACGACCACGTTTGGCCGAGAACAGAAGAGGGTATCTTGCTATCTGTACCAGTCTTTCATCGCAAGAGTTTGATTTATATTTGGTAACCCATTTCAATTATTAATTATAAAAAAAAATGGTTCACATGGCTCTAAGTACTATAGGACTTAACATCTGAGGTCATCAGTCCCCTAGAACTTAGAACTAATTCGACGTTTACTGATGATATTGTAATTTTGTCAGAGACAGTAAAGGACTTGGGAGAGCAGTCGAACGGAATGGACAGCGTCTTGAAAGGAAGATATAAGATGAACAACAACAAAAGCAAAACGAAGATAATGGAAAGAAGTAGAACTGAATCAGGTGATGCTGATGAAATTAGGTTAAGAAATGAGACACTTGAAGTAGTAGATGAGTTTTGCTATTTGGTCAGCAAAATAGCTGATGGTGGTAGAAGTAGAGATGATATAAAATATATACTGGCAATGGCGAGAAAAGCGTTTCTGAAGAAGAGAAATTTGTTGACACCGAACATGGATTTAAGTGTTGGTAAGTGTTCCCTGAAAGCATGTCTATGGATTGTGGCCATGTATGGAAGTGAAACATGGACGATGAGCTGTTTAGACAAGAAGAGAATAGAAACTTTTGAAATGCGGAGCTACAGAAGAATGCTGAAGCTTAGATGGGTAGACCACGCAACTAATGGGAAGGTACTGAACAGAACTGGGGAGACAAGAAATTCGTGGCGCAACCTGCCTATACGAAGGAATCGGTTGGTAGGACACGTTCTGAGGCATCAAGGGATCACCAGTTTAGTGATGGAGGGAAGCGTGGAGGGTAACAAGCGTAGAGGGAGACCAAGAGACGAATACACTAAGCAGATGCATAAGGATGCATGTTGCAGAAGATTAAGTGGCTTGCACAGATAAGAGTAGCATGGAGAGCTGCATCAAACCAGTGTTTTGGACTGAAGACCATAACAACAAACACACACACACACACACACACACACACACACACACACACACACACAAATATCGTCGTACTCTAACCTCTGTCTAGGTACAATCAAACCAACTGCGTACAGACGTGCCTACTAATTCACTGCTGTTCGTCCGTGTCCCACCTTGTCAATTCTATAGAAATAACTAGGATTTAGACCATGTCCCGTCAAAAAAAAATTTTTTTTTTGGGTTTTAATTAATTGCTGGAAACAAGTTTTGCACAACCTCATGACCCGTGTACCTCTTTTTTTCATCCTAACTGTTATGTGTAGCTATCTTTTCAATGGAACTAAAGTAAAGTACTGTTCAGCACAGTCACTGTGTCTCTAATCGTGAACGGCACAATATGGGTTGCGGATGCTGCTCAGTGCGTCGGCATGGATCGTTTCGAGCTTGTCACTTTGCTTCAAGATGAGTTGTAAGTATGGAAAGCTGCCAGCCGCATTGACGCACATCACGCCGACAACATTCAAACATCCAGCCACTACAGTGAGACTCTAATAATTGAAGACCTGACTCGTTGTGCTCGCCTGTTCTCAACAACAGCAACCGATGACCGATACCCAAGAATTATGGCTTCTACATCTACATCTACATTTATACTCCGCAAGCCACCCAACGGTGTGTGGCGGAGGGCACTTTACGTGCCACTGTCATTACCTCCCTTTCCTGTTCCACTCGCGTATGGTTCGCGGGAAGAACGACTGTCTGAAAGCCTCCGTGCGCGCTCTAATCTCTCTAATTTTACATTCGTGATCTCCTCGGGAGGTATAAGTAGGGGGAAGCAATATATTCGATACCTCATCCAGAAACGCACCCTCTCGAAACCTGGCGAGCAAGCTACACCGCGATGCAGAGCGCCTCTCTTGCAGAGTCTGCCACTTGAGTTTGTTAAACATCTCCGTAACGCTATCACGCTTACCAAATAACCCTGTGACGAAACGGGCCGCTCTTCTTTGGATCTTCTCTATCTCCTCCGTCAACCCAATCTGGTACGGATCCCACACTGATGCGCAATACTCAAGTATAGGTCGAACGAGTGTTTTGTAAGCCAGCTTCTTTGTTGATGGACTACATTTTCTAAGGACTCTCCCAATGAATCTCAACCTGGTACCCGCCTTACCAACAATTAATTTTATATGATCATTCCACTTCAAATCGTTCCGCACGCATACTCCCAGATATTTTACAGAAGTAACTGCTACCAGTGTTCGTTCTGCTATCACATAATCATACAATAAAGGATCCTTCTTTCTATGTATTCGCAATACATTACATTTGTCTATGTTAAGGGTCAGTAGCCACTTCCTGCACCAAGTGCCTATCCGCTGCAGATCTTCCTGCATTTCGCTACAATTTTCTAATGCTGCAACTTCTCTATATATTACAGCATCATCCGCGAAAAGTCGCATGGAACTTCCGACACTATCTACTAGGTCATTTATATATATTGTGAAAAGCAATGGTCCCATGACACTCCCCTGTGGCACGCCAGAGGTTACTTTAACGTCTGTAGACGTCTCTCCATTCATAACAACATGCTGTGTTCTGCTTGCTAAAAACTCTTCAATCCAGCCACACAGCTGGTCTGATATTCCTTAGGCTCTTACTTTGTTTATCAGGCGACAGTGCGGAACTGTATCGAACGCCTTCCGGAAGTCAAGGAAAATAGCATCTACCTGGGAGCCTGTATCTAATATTTTCTGGGTCTCATGAACAAATAAAGCGAGTTGGGTCTCACACGATCGCTGTTTCCGGAATCCATGCTGATTCCTACAGAGCAGATTCTGGGTTTCCAGGAATGACATGGTACGCGAGCAAAAAACATGTTCTAAAATTCTACAACAGATCGACGTCAGAGATATAGGTCTATAGTTTTGCGCATCTGCTCGACGACACTTCTTGAAGACTGGGACTACCTTTGCTCTTTTCCAATCATTTGGAAATTATTTGGAAATTATGGGTTTCTACTGACATGAACACCTTCGAGTGTGTTTTGTGCGCATGCGGAACCTTGCACTGCGCCGTCGAAGGAATTCTGCACACACGTGGATGACCTCTGGGGCGCCACCGCCAAAGAGTGTGGCACGCTTGAGAAGCAACTTGTATGCTTGAGAATCAACGTGTCCACCATCTTGTGGGCAACATATCGGGAAATACCGAATCGTGTTAGCATGCAGAAGGTGGAGCGACGGTGCCGCTAAGGCATCATATCGAGCGCCGTCGTTTGAACTTCCCGCCGCGGCCGGCACTATGAAGAGTACGCCGCCGGTGAAGGGCGGTTGTCCGCCAGTGGCGGCAGCGGGCGGTGGGTGACGCGACGCAGTTCGGCGTTCGGCGAGGAGTAGTGGACTGGGATTCCGGTCGTCGTCCGAGAAGGAATAAACGGGTCTTGCAGAAAACGTGAGGCGAACGGAGGACGTGTGCGGACATTGGCTGCGGCAGTCCTGGTTGTGGGCATGTGATCGGAGGTGATCGGTACAGAGGACAGGGCAGAATGACTTTAGAGTTAGTCCGAGTGAAAAGTGCCATTTGCTGTAGACAGTGTTCTGCTCGCTTGGAGTGAAATATTCTGTCTGCTGTAAGCTCTTTGCCTTGGATAATAAATTTCTAACTACGTCTGAACATTTCTCGCCGCCGAGGGTTTTGTGAACTCGGTGTATAGTGACGAACTTGTCTGTTGCGGTAGTTTAAGTGTTCTGAACTTGTAGGGCTTTCTCGTCGCTGGTGTTGCTCGGTACCTCGATTTATACACTACAAGTCATTAAAATTGCTACACCAAGAAGAAATGCACATGATAAACGGGTATTCATTGGAAAAATATATTATACTACAACTGACATGTGACTACATTTTCACGCAATTTGGGTCCATAGATCCTGAAAAATCAGTATCCAGAACAACCACCTCTGGCCGTAATGACGGCCTTGATACGCCTGAGCATTGCGTCAAACAGAGCTTGGATGGCTAAGTGTACAGCTGTCCATGCAGCTTCAACACGATACCACAGTTCATCAAGGGTAGTGACTGGCGAATTGTGACGAGCCAGTTGCTCGGCCAACATTGACCAGACGTTTTCAGTTGGTGAGAGATCTGGAGAATGTGCTGGCCAGGGCAGCAGTCGAACATTTTCTGTATCCAGAAAGGCCCGTACAGCATTATCTTGCTGAAATGTAGGGTTTCGCAGGGATCGAATGAAGGGTAGACCCACGGGTCGTAACACATCTGAAATGTAACGTCCACTGTTCAAAGTGCCGTCAATGCGAGCAAGAGGTGGCAGAGACGTCTAACGAATGGTCCCCCATACCATCACGCAGGGGGATACGCCAGTATGGCGATGACGAATACACGCTTCCAATGTGCGTTCACCGCGATGTCGCCAAACACGGATGCGACCATCATGATGCTGGAAACAGAACCTGGATTCATCCGAAAAAAATGACGTTTTGCCATTCGTGCACCCAGGTTTGTCGTTGAGTACACCATCGCAGGCGCTCCTGTATGCGATGCAGCGTCAAGGGTAATCGCAGCCACGGTCTCCGAACTGATAGTCCATGCTGCTGCAAACGTCGTCGAACTGTTCGTGCAGATGGTTTTTGTCTTGCAAAAGTCCCCATCTGTTGACTCAGGGATCGAGACGTGGCTGCACGATCCGTTACTGCCATGCGGATATGATGCCTGTCATCTCGACTGTTAGTGACACGAGGCCGTTGGGATCCAGCACTGCGTTCCGTATTACACTCCTGAAACCACCGATTCCATATTCTGCTAACAGTCATTGGATCTCGACCAACGCGAGCAGCTATGTCGCGATGCGATAAACCGCAATAGTGATAGGCTGCAATCCGACCTCTGTCAAAGTCGGAAATGTGATGGTACGCATTTCTCCTCCTTACACGAGGCATCACAACAACGTTTCACCAAGCAACACCGGTCAACTGCTGTTTGTGTATGAGAAACCGGTTGGAAACTTTCCTCATGTCAGCACGTTGTTGGTGTCGCCACCGACGCCAACCTTGTGTGAATGCTCTGAAAAGCTAATCATTTGGATATCTGAGCATCTTCTTCCTGTCGGTTAAATTTCGCGTCAGTAGCACGTCATCTTCGTGGTGTAGCAAATGGCTCTGAGCACTATGGGACTCAACTACTGTGGTCATAAGTCCCCTAGAACTTAGAACTACTTAAACCTAACTAACCTAAGGACATCACACACATCCATGCCCGAGGCAGGATTCGAACCTGCGACCGTAGCGGTCGTGCGGTTCCAGACTGTAGCGCCTTTAACCGCTCGGCCACTTCGGCCGGCTGGTGGAGCAGTTTTAATGGCCAGTAGAGTATATGCACGGAAAAAGGAAACCTGCATTTCACTGAAAATAAAAGTGAAGCCTCTACGATACTTGTCAGTTGTGCCAAAGCAGTGGTTTGATGGACTAAAATTGTCCAGAAATATATTAAATGGTTACGTTGTTATGCTGAGCTTCCTAGTTAAGTTATCGAGCTGTTGTGGTCTTTTTATGTGTCAGTCACTGAATACTTATAGTTGTTCATCTCTTGGCGTGTGGTACATAAGAAGTTATGCATATACATGTCTCTGTGTCCCTGGTGGGATGGTGAAGTTAAACACGTTAACCTGCATTACTACTATTGAAAAATTTTCCCATGGAGAGGTCTGATCAAGGAAATTGTGATTTTGCGTGCTCCTAGCACATGACTTGGCTTGGGCGTCTAGGGTTTATTTGACGTGTTTGTTGTTCGGCCAATCAGAGGTTAGGCGTAATTAGAAACATTGGCTCAGGTCGCGGCATTGGCGACAGATGAAATTCTGACCAAATCACTATTGTCGGCTTGTCATTTGTAACCTGCTTTCCGTGATAATTTTGGTAATGGCCCAGGAGTTGAACATCTGCAATATCGAATGTGTATTTGTAACGACCTTTTTTGGGGGGCATTAGTAGCCATTTGTAATAGACTTCGGAAAAATGTGTAATGTTGAGTTGTCAAGATAGGTAGATATTCTTCTAAGGAGAGCTGTCGGGTACCAAACAGTACAGTACAGGGTTTGAACTGTGACTGTGTGACATTATCGTAACATTTTTGCAACTGATGCCTGATGTTGCTAAATTCTAGTGCCTTTTGCTTTGCAAGAAGGGAAACAAGTGACTGATATTTATTTGCTATCCTGGATGTTCACTGATATTATGTATTTTATTTCTTATTTTGAAATTTCTACCACTATCCCAGATGTTATGTTAGTACTAGCGTATTTCTCCCCTCAACCCAGCACCACCCACTTCAACCCTCTCCTTGCTACAGTTACTCAGGAGCAGGTTTAATTTGACAGATGTGCAAAGATGGGCAGACTGCGTTATTTAGCACATCGTGTTGTTTTCATTTCGCAAGCGAAATTATTTCTTTGTTTCCGTGATATTTATTGCGTTATTCCTTGCTTCTGTTGAGTTTTTTTTAATTTGTGGTAAGGTATTATGCTTCCAAACTGATCCCTTTGAGTCTAGGCTCTTACACAGATGGCGCAAATTTTTTGTTGAGCAAAGCGCTCTGTGTATCCCAAATGATTCAGAAAAGAAATATTACAAACACCAGAATATTTTGTTTTTACTAATTTCGGTCTAAATTATCCTCAACAAGTCTTATCAACATAAGATGGGGCTGTTATACGTTGACATCGAAAGAACGGACAATAAACAGCAGTTCACTGCACAAAGCATCTGTTACTGTCACATGAACAAGTTATGAATGCCCATTCCATAGCGTAAAAGTGGATCTAGATGGTTTTCTGGAAGTTATCCATAGCCTTTTTTGTGCTACACTGGTCATACTGGCGTACTTACACATGAAAACGACATATCCAGCATGTCTGTGTGTGCAGTATCGTGTCTTACACAGAGATCTATATGTGCTCCATGACATCTTGCGACACATTTCAAGACATACGCTTCGAAAGGCTTTCACGGCATTTTTGTCCATTCTTCATTAGCCTTGCACCTACGTTGATACACTCGGTACTTGTCCGTCGTAGGGACGGACGTCTGGGACTCTGAAGGGGTAATGCTATTTGATGTCCTACCTCACGGTGCAACGCTCAACTATGAAGTATACTGTGGCACCATCAGGAGATTGAAGAAACGACTTCAGTATGTCTGTCGTCACGAAAGTGCAAACGAACTTCTCCGTGACAAGGTAAGGCGTCGCACAAGTCTGCGCACCCGAGAGAAACTCAGAAAACTTCGTTGTACTGTTGCTCCTCATCCGCCCTACAGCCCAGATCTCGTACTTTCCGATTTCAATCCGTTTGGCCCAATTAAGGATGCACCCCTCCGCAAGCAGTGCATGGATGATTGGGAGGTTACTGAGGCAGAAGAAGGTGGCTCCAACATCGACTGGTAGAGTCGTACCATGCTGGCATACAGGCCGTCACAGTAAGGTTGATTACGTTGAGAAATAGGTTTTGTACCCAAAAGACTCTGGAATAATATGGTGTGTTGGATCCTGAATAAAACCAACTTTATTTCAGAAAAAAAATGTTATGCATTGCTTATTGAAAGCCGCTCGTATTTCCG
This sequence comes from Schistocerca cancellata, assembly GCF_023864275.1. NCBI lineage: Eukaryota > Metazoa > Arthropoda > Insecta > Orthoptera > Acrididae > Schistocerca > Schistocerca cancellata. Next base: position 550,032,182 of record NC_064633.1, read on the forward strand.
ATAATATAGAAGCTGAAGTAATGAATTAAAACTTGTGCCAAGGCTGGGACGAACCCTGGTCCACTGCTTACGAGGCAGATGTGCTGACATCTACACCTCTGTCACACTGTGGCTGTTACAGAAGCGCCGACTACCCTAGTCCCCTGCTTTCCTTGACACAAACTTTCATTTATGCCTTCAGTCCATTTCACCTCATTAAATCAACAGTATTGCCAAAGTTCTGCGATACTGGAATGGCACCACAGCTTCATACATAAGGGAAAACAAAGATGGGGTGCTATGCAATATCGGAAAGCCTCTGCAGTACTGAGGATTTAAGAAGGGGAAAATGGGCTGAAGATGTGGACTGAAGATTGTGTTAGGGAGGGCGTCGGGCTAAAGTAGTCCATGCAGCTGTGATAGCCACAGTGTGACACAGGTGTAGTGGTTAGCACATGTGCCTCGTGAGCAGTGGACCTGGTTCAAGTCTTGGCCTTAGCACAAATTTTAGTTCATTACTTCAGTTTCTGTCCTTATCGAAGACAAAGTTGAGACTTGTACGTATCCATAAAAATGTAGTTTTCTCATTTCTTGAGTACTCTGGTGTCCAAAATTAAAGCAATAAACCGCTGTTTCCCCTTAATGTGTCTATTTCACGATATTATCACACAAAATGTCAACGAGATGTCCCAACGGTCGTACGAAGATGGCATTTCGGTCAACAGGCAACAATGCCAACAATGACGTCGGGGCACCTATGGAACGATGTAGTGTTTACCAAGTAGCCCCACATCCACAATCGCTGTGTACACAAACTGTGCAGTATGGCACAGAGGAAATGCTTACCAGACACTCTGCAGCGGAGGGCCATAGAAAGAAAGGAAGCAGGACAGTTGCAAACTAATTTGGCCCACTGACTTAATGTGAATCGTTCTGTTGTTTCCTGGATGTGGCGACGGTTTACAGAGGCCGAAACGGTATCCCGAAGACGAGGGCAGGTCTGATCCTGTGTGATTTGAGACATATTGGCTGTAAGGGCACGACATTACCGCCTTAGTACTGCTCGTCAGTTGCCACCTGAGCTCGAGGCGTCCACTGAACGTGTTGTATCGAGGCAAACGGTGTTCAGAAGGCTTCGGCAGAGTGGCCTTTATTGTCAGAGATATGCTGTATGTCTTCCTCCGTCTTCACAGACGGTAAAGTCTAGAGTGGAAATGCCATCCGGACGGTCGAACAGTGGGCTTGTTTTCACAGATTAGTCCCAATGTAATCTGGAGGGAGATTCTCGATGGATTGGCATGTGGGTGGAACGTGGAATACGATTTCGGAGCCCAAACGTTGTGGAAAGAGACCGAGATCGAGGAGAATCCCTAATGGTTTGGGCAGGGATTGTGTTTACCAGCTGAACCCTTCTTCATGAAATTGTATGGGTGAATCGGCAAGGTTTAACTGATGTCACATATTGTGATGAAATCTCGGGACCTCATCAGCGGTTGTTGCGAGATGCTGTGGGCCTGTAACGCCGGAAATGCATATCCTCCTATTTCCATCTATTGTACTATAATTTTTTTCCTTATTTTTGTTACCTGAATATATGACATTTCTGTGTCTTTACATATTGTAATTGTTTTACTATTTGTATATATATATTTATGCATTTATGTCGATGTATAATTGGTTTGTTTCGTAAATATTATTTGTATTTTTACGCTGGGTCTTGCCTAGGGAAAACTGCTATCGAACGATTACATCGATAGCTCGTGTGAAGAATCAAAGTGTGTAGGATCTTTGGTAGTGTTAACGCTGTCGCGTGGAGCGCGGGCACAGAGAGAGTCTGGCGGGAGTAGCGAGTGGAGCAGGTGTGTTGTGTGACGCTCCCGCGAGTTGCCGCGCTTTCGGGGTTTGGCAGCATGTAATTGCGCTCGACTTGCGATGATAGTTTCTGACATGGTGTCGCGGACGGGAAGCATTAGCTGGTGCACATCAAGAGCCCGTCTCGTCTGGTGAACGTGTCGAGAAGAAGGCGAGCCAACATCCAGTTTCTGCAACAGCGACGGCCGACAATGAGTGACTGTCGCCACCTCCTCGATCGACGGCTTCACACCTTCAATCAACCAACAAGGAAGACTGGAAGCACGTAAAGTTTTAGAACTGTATGGCAGACCTCAGCTTCTCAAACTTTTAAAATTGTTGCATCACAAAATTACAGCTACTTAGTATGAACGTTTGTTGCTCATTGTCCCAATTGCATTACCAAGCAGGGTCCCTTCCTTTTCCGGAATGAACCCGAGTGTCGTTGAAATTCAAACGCCAGCATCATTCCACCTCACTAGTTTAATTTCAAAGTTCAGTTAAAGTATTCATAGCTGGCTACAATAGTTAGATTACACTAGCACAAATTAAGAGTGCGATTTTTGTTACCGTATTTTAGCTTACCTGTGACTGCAGCTCAGCTTGGTACGTACTAAATTTTACTATTGTTAATTGTTCAGAATCATTTAATTCAAGTTCAAAGTTAAATCTCTTATTTCTAAATTGCGTAGATTCAAGTAGCTTTTGAAATGATTGTTGAGGTAGTCCAAGACTAACCATATTTTACTGAATTTCGATGTGCTTCAGAAACAAAGCTCACTATTAACTTCAGTCACTAAATTAACTTTCGATTTTCCGGTTTTATTAATTCTTTTGCTAAATTAAGTCAGAGTGTAGCGAAATTTATTACTTCTGACAAACTTTCAGTTTTCACACTACACTTGTCAACCTTCAGTTGCCACGCTTCTAGTGCTAATTATATGTGTAATAATCTTTCTTTTTCAGTTACTATAGTAATTGTCCATAGGACTGGCGACCGTAATTTCCCCCAAATCTCAAATATGTAATTACCGCTAGTTGATTGTTAACGTAACGGCCGCACATTTACTTTCTTTATTAACTTTATCCCTTTTTCAAAATTAATTTCAACCAGTTTCATTAGCATTTTTCCTTTCATTTAGATGTAACCCTTTCCTCCCTCTTTACCGACAAATTAACCTCGGTGACGATTGCTTTTCTCAAATTTCCATTAGGTACACGCGGTTTAATTTTTCACTGTCATTAAGGTCGATAAGTGAGGGGGAGGTTACAGACCCACACGTCGTATAGATAGATGATGACGCTAGACCTCATAGGGCACAGGTGGTTGATGTTCTCTTGACAACGGAACGCGTGGCTCGGTCTAATCTCTCTCCAGATTTGAATCCCATAGACCATGTCTGGGTTGCACTAGGGAGAAGGCTTGCATTAAGCCAGCATCCACCAACCACTCTCCAAGAATACGAGCAGCTCTGCACGAAGAATGGACGTTACTGCCTCAGCATGAGACCAATGACAGCATGCCCCGTGGTTCTCAGGCCCGTATTGCTGCCAGAGTGGTCACACCCCCACACTGAGCACAGTAACCTGTTGTCGCAATGTGCGTGCAAATCCGTTAAGTTGGAAAAGCGATGGCCAATTCTGTTTACGGTTACGGATGCTGCAGTCGTCTGCGTTCTGTATTCTTTACATTGTTTGTGATTTACTATCAATTGTTTACAGTGTTTCGCGAATAATTAAACACAAACTTGCAAAATTTCGTTTTGTTGCTTTAATTCTGGACACCAGTGTAGTTTATGCTTTAGTTGCAGTGTTCTATGGGACGTCTGTCGGAAGAAGCGTTCTCCGACCGTGTGCCAGCCGCAGCAGAGTAGAGTAGAGCAGAGCAGAGTAGAGCAGAGTAGAGTAGAGTAGAGAGGTGTAGAGAGTCGGACGGTACTCACCGCGATGAGCGAGGCGAGCGCGCGGGGCCGCATGGTGGCCGCGTCTGCCTGGGCGCTGCGCAGCCACAGCCAGCCGCAGCCGCTCGCCGCTAGCCGGCCAGCATCCTGCAACAGCCGCCGCGCCGGCCTTTAAGGCGAGCCCTGCCTCCCACGCAACCCGCCGCCGCCGCCGCCGCAGCTGCCGCCTCCAGCGCCGGCGCCGGCGCCAGCGCCGCCCCCGCGACGCCGCCCCTCCGCCCCCGCGGCGCCAGTGGGCGCGGCCCGACAACCCCTCTACCACCCCCAGCTGGCCATTCACAGCGAAGGGCGCCCGCGATACGCTAATTGGCGCTGCAGGCTACTCCGCAGCAGCCACCTCCACCAGGGCTGCTCAGAAAGCTGTAATTGTCACTTCGAAAAACAGAAAGTCACAAAATTAACTTCTGGTTTGTTTGCAGGTACGTCTCTGCAGTCCTGTGAACAATAAAACTGCGCAGTGATGATGATGATGATGATGATTGATGTGTGCGCAGGACAGGAAGATTTCAGCGCCCGTACTAAAATTTTATGAGGCCAGAGTAGATAGACGGTGCAAACTTATTAAAAGCTGTAATTACAGGGAAAAACACAAATAACGTCCTATAATCGTGCCAACGCGCCACCCCCACCCCCAGACACACACACACAAAACCGAGCGAGGTGGCACAGTGGTTAGCACACTGGCCCTCGCATTCGGGAGGACGACGGTTCAATCCTGCGTCCGGCCATATTCCGTGATTTCCCTAAATCGTTCCAGGCAAATGCTGGGGTGGTTCCTTTCAAAGGGCACGGCCGACTTTCTTCCCCATCCTTCCCTAACCCGATGAGACCGATGACCTCGCTGTTTGGTCTCCTTCCCCAAAAACAACAACACAACACACACAAAACTAGAAAATCACGTACGCTGTCAGACTGAAAACTTGCAGCAAAAAATGGTATAAAGAATTAAAAAAGCATAGCATGTGGCTGTGACTAGCTGATCACTGGAAGAAAAAGGATGAGCCGGCTCTCCGCAGCACACTAAAACCTCCTGCCTAAGATCGACTCAAGTGCAGATACTCCACAAAATTTTAATACCTTTATCACTCTCGTCTCACTCTCTGTCCGCCGCTTGTGGTCTCGCGGTAGCGTTCTCGCTTCCCGAGCACGGGGTCCCGGGTTCGATTCCCGGCGGGGTCAGGGATTTTCACCTGCCTCGAGATGACTGGGTGTTTGTGTTGTCCTCATCATTTCATCATCATCCAGGAAAGTGGCGAAATTGGACTGCGCAAAGGTTGGGAAATTGTACGGGCGCTGATAACCGCGCTGTTGAGCGCCCCACAAACCAAACATCGTCATCCACTCTTGTCTCAACGTCAGCTGAAATTGATGGCAGATTCCCACCGAAATTACCTTCCTCCCTCTCAACACAACATATAAGGAATAGTCAAACGAAATCGAGACAGATCGAAGAAATACTTAAGTGAACTGTTTATAATTTCAAAAATAACACCCTTAATTTTTAATACATTTATCCCACTGTGACGCAACGGTCAGTCCTTCGATGGAAAAATATTTGCGGTTGACTATGGAAACATGATTGGTTCCATTTTTCGAAACAGATCGATGGACAAGAATAGCTTTCTTCACGCTCCAACTATATGGAAATGGCGTGGGGAGATATCGGGACTGAGGGTTTTCCAGCGAAACTCCTGCAGCGAAGTCGAAACAATAGGCACGCCAGCTTTGGGAAAGTCACGATGAGCTTTTCCTTCGACTGTAATGACCAGCTGCCCATTCTCTTTCTGGAACACAGCGCCACAAGTCCAAAAGCCCAAGAATGTCAATGGACGATATCATTCTGTTGCACGGCAATGCCCCCATGTTGTCAGGGTTGTTTCACCTACACTGCAGGAGTTTCGTTGGAAAGCTTTTACACATCCTCCATACAGTCCCTATCTTTCCCTGTGTGATTTGCATATTTTTGGAGGCCTGAAGAAAGAGATTCGTGGGAATCGATTTGCTTCGGTTGAAGAGGTGCACTCCTGGATGCTGTTAGGATTGCGTAGGCGGCTGTCTGATGCTACCTGTAGCTCGGCATATGCGAGCAGCACGTAGTGGTTTGCTTTCCACGCAATAATACTCGCTTAATATTTATTTTATATGTGACATGCCAATTTGAATACTTAATTTCTGGTGAAGACAATCACGGAAGTGTCGAAACCTGGTCAAAAGGCTTAAATTTTGTGACCGAGGGCTATAATTGCTTTATCTTTAGCTGCAAACAGTTATCCTTGGAGGCAGTGGAAGTCTTGTCTCTCATTGGGATACATGTATTAACAATGATGGAAATTACTTTTGAAATAATAAAGAGTTTACTGACTTTTTTTCCATCTGTCTCGTTTTCATTTCACTGACACTTATAAGATGCACCAAGTTAGAATACGGCGTACAGTGCTTTTCACGCCATAGGCATCACACGTTAGCGGTTTCAGAGACCATGCGTTAGGGGACAGCGTCCATTCTGAAGGCAGGTATGGCTCACTACATTCCACCTGACTGACTGGCGTGAGGAACGCCACGGGCGAATAGATGGCTTCGTCAACCACAGGTTATCATCATCCCTCGCTGCCAGCCACTCCTTCTCCAACAACTGTATGGATCTCCCACGCAACAGAGAATTGACAGCCTGCACATTGTGTCACGCCGTGTTCCCTGCAGACCTCCTTGATGGCTCAGTTTTCTTGGCCAATGTTCCAAATTTCCACGTACCCCTTTCCCAGTGGAATTATACCTGCTTTCTCCGCTGTTGAAAAAAAGCACAGGTGGTCATCTATTAGGACACTTTCTCTGGTGGGTACATGTGCTGTAACAATTATAGGGCACTGCGGGAATCGAAGCAGATGAGAAACTGCGTGCTCTAAAGAGGTCTCGGCTGCTGGATTGCCATCAGGATTTCATGCAGCTCTATGGTGAATGCGGTATGTTCACGGGCAAGGCGAATCCTGTACTAAACTGCCAGTGGACTCCTCTTCTATGGAACCAACAACTTTAAAATGTAAAGCAACATAGGTTGAAACGTAAAATGTGAAAAGCAATCTGTCTTGAAATTCGTCAAATGTACAATAATTCTGGGCCTCTGTGGTAACCAAGGTGGAAATCTCCTCCGATCTTGGTACAAAAGCTTTCGTGCAATGAAGCCTTTCGGTCCTGTGTAGAAGACCAGTGACCCTTGTGTCGGATTAGATTATAAAAGTAGCAGTCCTGCTCACATTCTGCTCGATTGAAATTGATTACTGGTTTCAGTTCTGCAGTGGTCATCAGATCATCTAATAATTACAGCACGCGCTTAGTTCAAATGGTTCAAATGGCTCTGAGCACTATGGGACTCAACTGCTGTGGTCATAAGTCCCCTAGAACTTAGAACTACTTAAACCTAACTAACCTAAGGACATCACACACATCCATGCCCGAGGCAGGATTCGAACCTGCGACCGTAGCGGTCGTGCGGTTCCAGACTGTAGCGCCTTTAACCGCTCGGCCACTACGGCCGGCTACGCGCGTAGTCAGAACATCAATGTGTAGTGAGAAAGCATCAATGTGTCGCTGCTGTAATCATTAGATCTCATGACGGCTGCAGAACTGAAGTCAGTAATCAATTTTAATCAAGTAGCAAGTGGGCAAAACACACTGAAATCCCCACTCCACATTACCAGAGCACAGTGCTAGAGGAGGCAAAACAAAATGACACACCCTGTGGATAGAGTGGAGGACACTGGGGCAATTTGTTTTCTGCAGCATCGGAAATGCGGCAACCGTTGCGAAATAAGTCATCAGGATTGACCTGTCACAGCAGCAACTTTTCCACTGCTGCCGAAAAAAAAAAAGCTCGACGCACTACGAAGGAATAATCAGAATGGGATGGAAATCGGTAGATGTGATGCACATCTACAAACAAATGATTACAAGTTCAGAAAAAATTGGGTGATTTATTCAAGCTTCGATACAGTTCCCCACAGTCGTTTAATGAACAAAGTAAGAGCATATGGACTATCAGACCAATTGTGTGATTGGATTGAGGAGTTCCTAGATAACAGGACGCAGCATGTCATTCTCAATGGAGAGAAGTCTTCCGAAGTAAGAGTGATTTCAGGTGTGCCGCAGGGGAGTGTCATAGGACCGTTGCTATTCACAATATACATAAATGACCTGGTGGATGACATCGGAAGTTCACTGAGGCTTTTTGCAGATGATGCTGTGGTGTATCGAGAGGTTGTAACAATGGAAAATTGTACTGAAATGCAGGAGGATCTGCAGCGAATTGACGCATGGTGCAGGGAATGGCAATTGAATCTCAATGTAGACAAGTGTAATGTGCTGCGAATACACAGAAAGATAGATCCTTTATCATTTAGCTACAAAATAGCAGGTCAGCAACTGGAAGCAGTTAATACCATAAATTATCTGGGAGTACGCATTAGGAGTGATTTAAAATGGAATGATCATATAATGTTGATCGTCGGTAAAGCAGATGCCAGACTGAGATTCATTGGAAGAATCCTAAGGAAATGCAATCCGAAAACAAAGGAAGTAGGTTACAGTACGCTTGTTCGCCCACTGCTTGAATACTGCTCAGCAGTGTGGGATCCGTACCAGATAGGGTTGATAGAAGATATAGAGAAGATCCAACGGAGAGCAGCGCGCTTCGTTACAGGATCATTTAGTAATCGCGAAAGCGTTACGGAGATGATAGATAAACTCCAGTGGAAGACTCTGCAGGAGAGACGCTCAGTAGCTCGGTACGGGCTTTTGTCAAAGTTTCGAGAACAAACCTTCACCGAAGAGTCAAGCAGTATATTGGTCCCTCCTACGTATATCTCGCAAAGAGACCATGAGGATAAAATCAGAGAGATTAGAGCCCACACAGAGGCATACCGACAATCCTTCTTTCCACGAACAATACGAGACTGTAATAGAAGGAAGAACCGATAGAGGTACTCAAGGTACCCTCCGCCACACACCGTCAGGTGGCTTGCGGAGTATGGATGTAGATGTAGATGTAGAAGCTTTATTCGAGCTTGACAAATTAAGCAACTCAAAAACACGTTAGTCCACCTCTGGTTCTTATGTAAGCAGTTAGCACTTGGCACTGATTGACTGAGGTGTTGGATGTCCTCCAGAGGGATATCGTGCCAAATTGTGTCCAACTGGCGCGTTAGATCGTCAAACTCCCGAGCTGATTGGATGGACAACTATCGTCCGGTACGGGTGGGCATTATCTTGATTGAAAGTATGCTCAGGGTGGCTTGCCATTAAGGGAAATAAAGCGGGTCGTAGAATATCGTAGACGTACCGCTGTCCTGTAAAGGTGTCTTGGATGACAACCAAAGAGTCCTTATTATGGAAAGACGTGGCACTCCAGACCATCACGCCTGCTTGCTGGGCCAGATGGAGAGTGACAGCCATGTTGGTATTCCACCGCTGTTCGAGGAGTCTCCACACACATCTTTGGCCTGGAATCTCACTGACTGGAGTAGGCTCGTCTTCAGTGATGTCCCGCTTCGGCCGGCCGGTGTGGCATAGCGGTTCTAGGCGATTCAATCTGGCACCGCGCGACCGCCACGGTCGCAGCTTCGAATCCTGCCTCGGGCATGGATGTATGTGGTGTCCTTAGGTTAGGTAGGTTTAAGCAGTTCAAGGGGACTGATGACCTCAGATGTTGAGTCCCATTGTGGTCAGAGCCATTTGAACCACTTGATGTCTCGCTTCGACTGGAACACCGATGACCTCCTAAGACGTGTGTGGAGACGCCCCGGACAGCGGTGGAATATCAGCCTAACTGTCGCCATTTCTTACTGCCCGACAACAAAGAGTGATGGTCTGGCACGTCGTTTCTGTTCGTAACGGGACCGCTTCGGTTTCCAACCGCGGCAGACTTACAGAGTAGTTGTATGTAGACGATTTTCTACCGTCCGTTTTGTTGTCCCTCGCAGTAAGCCATCCTGGGTTCATGTTTCAGCAAGATAATGGCCACCAGCACACGGCGAGAGTTTCTGCTGATTGCCTTCGTGCTTGCCAAACCTCACCTTTGACAGCAAGAGCGATGAATCTCCCCCCATTTGAGGACGCTTGGAGCATTATGGGCAGAGCCCTCCAACCATCTCGATATTTTGCCGATCTAACGCGCCAGATGGACAGAAATTGGCACGAAACCCCTGAGGATGAAATCCAGAAACACTATCAATCAATGCCAAGCCGAATGACTGCTTGCTTAAGGGCCAGAGGTGGACAAACGCCTTATTGAGTTGCTCAATTTTTTGAAGTTTTTCTCTTGAATAAATCATCCAATTTTTCTGAATTTATAATCCTTTGTTTGTCTGTACATCCCTCCCATTCGGATAATCATGATTCGTCGTTTTTTTCCACAGTACTCCATTTTATGATAGGGGTGCATTGAACCCTGTGGTGTCAATTGAACTGACACTAGAGTGAGAAATAGAGCATTCTTGGCGTGGGAAGCTCACAATGGTCGGGAGGCAGGGGTGCTGACGCCATGCTCCCGATTAACGCCAATGGCAGAGCATGACACGGCGGCCGGTCGGTATTAGCTTTAGCTAACTCTGTCTATAGGCTGGCCATTGTTGTTTTGGTTCCTCGATCGTCGTGTTACGGCCCTGTGGGGAGGGGATACATGTACCAGGAAACAAACCGAAAGATAATTCCATAACTCGACTTTTTCGCTGTGATAATAAAACATTTACGGCTGCCCTCCTATATCGTATACAGGGTGTCCCAAATCCTTAGGGTCAAAATTATACAAAGGATGAGAAGAGGTTCCTAACCTGGGGAGAATTTCCCTATGGGGACGAAATGAAATTGTCTGAGGGGTAAAGACAAAAAATGGTTGAATCAGGCTTCACTTGCTAAACTAAAATTTTAGAAAGCATCACAAACTCACCAAACAAGAAACTGCTCACCTTCAGGGGACATCCCTCTAATACCGCGTAACACAGAGCCTAGCCTTGAGAATGGCCCCAGTTCGGGGGGGAGGAGAGTGCGCGATTTTCTTCTGGTATGACATAGCCGGCTAAAGGCAGTGAATAATGATTGGACGCCGTAGAGCTAACAATTGCAGGGACGTTTATTGATGTGTTTTACCCACTGTTTCAGGTAGTTTCTATCAGATTAATGTCGGGTGATTTAGTGGGCCACTCTAAGTGTGACAGCGGGCGTCAGTGTTCCGTTAAACCAGGAACGTATTTATGCAGCCCTGTGAACACAGCTGTTGTCATCCTGGAAGACGTAACTTTTCGCATTAATCATGAAGATGCGCAAGAAAGGGCAACATATGATCACAGAGAAATAAATATGATGATTCATGCATAATGTGAAAAGGGGCCAAAAATTACGACTCGTCGGACCACACTGCATGCCTCCAGTTAGGTATTGCGCACTTAAGACGCGCACCTTTACGTGTCACTTTGAGCTATAGCCTTTTGGAGGGTACCCAACTCTAAACGTCAATAGCAGGGAGTTTCCGGTGACGTCACTGAAGACAGCTCGGCTACGTAAGGACGGTAGCAGCAATCATTCGACAGCACCACTTGGCAATGGACGACGAGAACTAGGCCGAAAGGTCGTGGATTTTAAACCACTGGTCGCCGCTGGAAGCCAGAGAAAATTTTATCAGTATATATCGCCGCAAAACTATGCATTTGCATATAATATTTACGAATGCAGAGGGTATTGGACGGGTCACAGGTGGCGGATCGTAAACGTTCCATGAGATATGGTGGAGAGTTGCGAAAACAGAATAAGCACTCACGGAACACGACAAAATAAAACCAAATCCACTTTGCGTCTGTCTTGTTGCAAGCGGCAAAGTGGTCAGCGTCTGTTCATCAGTGGTGTGGCTGAAATTTATATTCTGGAAGTAACCCTTCCAGTCTTTACACTCTACATCCACTCAATGAGTCTACTCAGCCCCACCTGATTCCAGCTAAAATCATCATGGAGCACTTTGATAAACACAATATTACCCCAGGTGGTCAGTTCACCGCCAGTATTACTGGCGCAACTGGTATTTCGGATTCTGGGACGGCCAGGTTAAGATGCAGTGTGATTCAACAGAGAAAACCAAAAAATATTCCTTTTTAGCAACACTTAACATACAAACACTTTTGCAAGCAGGCAAACTTTATAAATTGGGAGATACATTTAACAGGAGATTTAAATTTTGGCACTTCAAGAAACACGAATGACAGACAATAACACCATATATTTCGGCAGTTATCGTCTTTTTAAAAGTGGAACTGATAAAAGAATACTTAATAATACACCACATCTGGGAGTTGCATTTTCATTCTCCAAAATATTTTAAATTCAATGACAGAAGTAAACCTCATTAATAAATGACTAATGACAATTTCTCTTAAATGCGAAAATAAAGCATACACTTTAATTAGTGCCCAAATGCTAGTCAATTAGAATAACCGTAAAAAACCTGAAGAAGTTAATTAAGCTTGGGACACCAAAGAAAGCACCATCTCGGAAATTCCGTAGATCCATGTTAAAGTAATAATGGGCAATTTTAATGTTCAGTTAGGTAAAGAGAAAAAATGTAAGAAAACGGTGGCTAGATTTCCTGTGCATGAATGGACAAATCAAAATGGCCAAAGACTTGTTGAAACGTGCAAAAATTTTAACTTTAACCCATGTCAACATATTTCAAAAAGAATCCTTCTAAACAAAAAAACTTGGCGGGTACCCAATACATTTATTATGGAATTGCAAATCGATCATGCAGCAATTTCATGCCATAACTACAAAGAAATTTTAGATGTTGAAATTAGGAAAGGGGCTACTATTGATTTTGAACCATTATTTAACGCGAATAAAAGTAAAACTTTAACCTCAAAAACTCTTCAAAACAAAAAATGTTATCCCAAAATTTGACACTGCTAAAATAACCCCAACTCTAACAAGAGAACGTGACAAAAAACGATCAAAAATTGGTTAAGTCTAAAAAAAAGTTCATCAAAACAGGACAAAATTTAATTCCGCTTCGAAACAAACAAAAACACTCTTGGTGGAACGTAGATTGTGAAACAGCAGTTAAGTCTTGACATGAGGCAGGCATTGATAAATTGGAATAGTAACAAAACTGAAAATACGTAGAACTCCCTTCTAACTGTAAGAAAAGAAACATCTAAATAAAAGTGACAGACAAAAAGAAACTACGAAAGCGACAACTTCTATAAATCGAAGAAGACTTGCAAAAGAACAATACAAGAAAGTTTTATAAAACATTCAAAACAAAATTAACCGGTTACGAACCTCAAAGTCTTTGCTTCAAACATGAAAATTAAACTCTCCAGAACTAACGAATGAATTTCAACTACAGCAAACCAATAACACCAACCCTAACTCTGAAGAACTTGACGAAATTGAAATAATTAAGCAAATTAAGAGACTTAAAAACAATAAAGCACCCTGAGAAGATGGTATAATTGCAGAACTAGTAAAACCAGCTGGCCCTAACGCTGTAAAAGAGATCAGTTAACCAATAGGACATACCTGGCAAACTGAATAAAATACTTGAGGACTGCAAAACTGCCCTAATTCATTCATTACTTAAAAGAGAGGACAGTACCGATGTTAATAATTATCGAGGAATCTTGTGGAATCCCGGTCACATACAAAATTCTCTCGTAATGTTTACGTGATTGAGCCAAAGAACAGTTAGAACCTAAATTTGATGAATACCAAGCAGGCTTGAGACCAAACAGATCCTGTCCAAAACAAATTCTTAATATAAAACTGATCCTTAGGCACCAAAGGATTTCTGCTAACAATACTGTATGTACGTTTGCGGATTTTAAAAAGGCCTATGACTCAGTTGATCGTGAATCTCTTTTCCAAATTTTAAAGGAACAAGCGCTACGTAATAAAACTCTAACACTGATTAAGGAAACATTAACTGACACTAGCACTAAATTTAAATTCATGGGAGAAATTTCTGAACCATTTGATATAAATATTAATCTTATGGAGACAGACTCTCCCCATTACTGTTTAATCGTGTTTTGTTTAACGTAATTACAGAATTGCGAGAGCAAAAGTTGAGTCGAAATAGAGATCAATCAATTAAGTTAGGTAGAAGTAATATTAGAGTAGATTACTGTGTCTTTGCAGATGATCTGGCAGTTTTGACTAGGGATATTACATCAGCTAAAAAACAAATTGAAATTCTTAAAGAAGTTGAGGATAACGTAGGACTACAAATATCATTCGAAAAAACGGGATATATGACATTCAACAAACGATCACTGAAGTTTCTGAACACGAAATATGGAAAAATAAAAATGGATCCTCAGGGGGGAAATCATACAAGAAAATGGTATGGAAAATGCAGCAAACGAAGATCGATATCAAAAAATTGCGACAGCATTCAGATTAACGCAAAATATTTATAATCAAAAATCACGTGCTAAAATCAGTAAACTTAGGCATTACAACACTGTAATCAAATCTGAATGTCTTTATGGAGTAGAAACTCTAATTTGAAACAGAAAGAGGGATTCTATTAGGCCCCAAAATTATAGGCTGAAGAGTAATAAGGAAATAGAAGAATACACAGACATACATGATGGCATGAGAAAACGGGGACTCAAATTTTATGGGCATATTGAAAGAGCGGCACGCACTAGGTTCACAAAGCAAGTAGTAGAATTCTACGAAAACAGAAGTAAGGCCAAAACTGAGCCAATTAAATGGATCGCTGCAGTTAAAGATGATGTTAAAGTAGCCGGTATAACTCAGGCAGACGTTACAGACAGAAAAACATCCAGACAAAAGATATTTGATTGGAAAGCTCGTCAGAGGAAAGTTACAAAACAGACTGGAACACCGTGGTCTGATGAAAGAAAGAGACTTCATTTTGAAAGGATGAAACAAATTTGGACACAAAGAAAGGCCAGCCATCAAAAGTGATATTAATGAATTGTACCTCGCGTGAGACTATCGGGCTCATACGTTAATAATAATAAAATTTACGTACTGTTCAAGCTATGAATGAAATGCACTCGTTACTCATTCGGCTTTAGATATCTTCTTTCTTAACGTTGTTAAGATCTCTCTCTCTCTCTCTCTGTCAGGGTGTTCATAGCCTTTACATCAAGCTAGTACGGTTGACAAATTAAGTCACTGGAAACAACTTTCGTTATAGACAAAAAGTTCGCCGATGCTTTCCTGCGATCCTAGGCGTCCTTTAGTATTCGCCAGCCCTGGGACGACGAGATTTCGCTGAACTAGCAGTGTCTACTAGCCCAGTGTGCCGCATACTACCTACCACAGCAAACTGATAGAGTGATTTTCGGTAAGAAAATATTAAGAATAACTGCCTGTTAGCGGAAAAAGATATTTTGGAAGTGAATCAGGAGGTTTGATTTTGCTGGGCCTGTCCCCTTTCATACGGACCAGGTGACTAGATTATAGGCAACACGCAAGTCATACACACTCAGGAGAATGCCTACGGGCTGCCGCCTCTCAGGGGCATGGCCGATACAAAAGGGCTCCTAGCGTTGTCGGGAAGTGTCTCTACAAATAGTTGTTCCTCATGGCGGTATATATGATGCAAGGTATTTGCAAAACACTATATATATTCGTTGGGCTGATCAAGCCAGTACTAACAATAGAGCGTAATTCAGTTTCTTTTCCAAATGACTGTTTCTGCAATTTGCAGCTGCCCTTTTGGAAGGCTTTGCTTTTTGGGGTCTTACAGCATAACTGAAAGAAAAAAATCAGAGCATTGTTAATATGCAAGAATATCACAAGCATAAATATGTCTTTTGAAACTAAAATATTCTCGAAAGTCTTGGAATCGCTGGGACCAATATCTTGCCAGTATCAACGTCGATAACAGACAAAAGTCTTCGAGATCCTCGATGAACTGTCTATATACATAATTAAGTTTGTACTGAATTCTCAGTGCTCGACCCTCCTCGCATCTGGCCATTTTTTTAATGATCAGGTACCTATTAATGTATGCGTAGTTTTTCGACAGTACCTGATTAATTTTGATAACACGAACCTCCGTTATATATTATTTGCCTTAGTAACTTTTAATAAATGATCAATGAGTACCGTACATTTAACGCTGGTCTCTACCGGTCACTGTAATTCTAATGTCGTCCAATTCTTCCGGAAAGCATTCGATACTGTTTCGCACTGTTGCTTGTTGAACGAAATAAGGGCTTACGGCTGTGACACCAAATTTGTCACTTCCGGACTTCTTACCAGATAAACTCGACAACTGCCATTCCTCCAGAGACGTTCAGACACTTATTGAAAGTTTCCTTAGGCGAGTTCTAGCAGTGAGAAAGGCAAAACTAGTACACACCCCATGTTAACGTCCCCACTTCTTATCACTAAGTGTATGTGTCGCGAAATGTGCACGACGAGGAAATATGAGCTCATAGGGAGATTCATTGCCAGTCGTTCTAAGCAACATTCGCCACTGTAACAGAGGGGGATGGGGTGTGGGATTACAGTGGTAACAGATGTACTCTCTGGCTCACAACGTAACGTGGTTTACGGAGTACAACTGTAGCAGTAAAGCAGATGGCGTATCATCAAAAAAACAAAATAATGTATGTGAGTAAAAGAGTACAAGTGAAATTACACTAATGGCCATTAAAATTGCAACACCAAGAAGAAATGCAGAGGATAAACGGGTATTCATTGGACAAATATATTATACTCGAACTGACATCGGATTACATTTCACGCAATTTGGGTGCATAGGTCCTGAGAAATCAGTACACAGAACAACCACCTCTGGCCGCAATAACGGCCTTGATACGCCTGGGCAATGGGTCAAACAGAGCTTGGATGGCGTGTACAGGTACAGCAGCCCATGCAGTTTCAACACGATACCACAGTTCATCAAGAGTAGTGACTAGCGTATTCTGACGAGACAGTTGCTCGGCCACCATTGACCAGACGTTTTCAGTTGGTGAGAGATCTGGAGAATGTGCTGGCCAGGGCAGCAGTCTAACAATTTCTGTATCCAGAAAGGCCAGCACAGGCACTCCTGTATGTGATGCAGCGTCAAGGGTAACCGCAGCCATGGTCTCCGAGCTGATAGTCCATGCTGCTGCAAACGTCGTCGAACTGCTCGTGCAGATGATTGTTGTCTTGCAAACGTCTCCATCTGTTGACTCAGGGATCGAGACGTGGCTGCACGATCCGTTTCAGCCATGCGGATAAGATGGCTGTCATATCGACTGCTAGTGATACGAGGCCGTTGGGATCCAGCACGGCGTTCCGTATTACCCTCCTGAACCCACCGATTCCATATTCTGCTAACAGTCATTGGATCTCGACCAACGCGAGCAGCAATGTCGCGATACTATGCTACAATCCGACCTTTATCAAAGTCGGAAATGTGATGGTACCCATTTCTCCTACTTACACGAGGCACCACAACGACGTTACACCAGGCAAGACCGGTCAACTGCCGATTGTGTATGAGAAATCGGTTGGAAACTTTCCTCGTCAGCACGTTGTAGGTGTAGCCAACGGCACCAACCTTGTGTGAGTGCTCTGAAAAGCCAATCATTTGCATATCAGAGCGTCTTCTTCCTGTCGGCAACTTCGTGGTGTAGCAATTTTAATGGCCAGTAGAGCATTTTATTTACTTTTTCATTCCCAGCTCACACGAATGGGTTATAAAACAATTTCGTTTTCTCCTTATCTGGACGCCCAGTCTGCGTAATGAGAACATAAGTTATTCGTTCAGTAAGTGAGTAAGTCTGTAACCAGACGTGCGTGCGTGAAGGTACAGCAGGTAAGGAGCATTGCTCGTGACAAGGCGGGCCGTAATGAGAGCTAATGAGACGCACTGCGGGGGAGCGGATAAGGCGGGCCTGCGTCGTGTTCGGTGGGAGCCGTTGCTCGGGTCGGCGTGCGTTTCGGATGCAGCGTCGGATGGCGCGCAGATAACCCGGGGGCCACGCCGAATCACAAATTAGGAGGCGCACCCGCTGTAATTCTCCGCGCAGATACGCATCGGAGTCCTGTTTGTATTCGGGCGCAATTAATTCCCGCACCGCGATAGCGAGCGCCGCCGAACTCTTCCGCCTAGCGGCTTTGGTCGTACCAACGGCGCTGTTCGTACACGCACTGGGCAGGCCTGTCGTGGAGGCATCAGTGCTCTTGGGAGTGATCACCAGACGTCATAAAAAGCGAGGCGCCTCAGACTGACCACCAGAAAGCTATTCAGAACCAGCAAACATCAGTCGAGGTGTGGTTATCCCTAAGTTGCAACAATAAATTAGGCGAATTTCTGAGATTCGCAAGTGATTTTTAAGTTTATAGCTGCCGAATTATGGCACTGACTTTTATTTACAGGGTGTTTCAAAAATGACCGGTATATTTGAAACGGCAATACAAACTAAACGAGCAGCGATAGAAATACACCGTTTGTTGCAATACGCTTGGGACAACAGTACATTTTCAGGCGGACAAACTTTCGAAATTACAGTAGTTACAATTGTCAACAACAGACGGCGCTGCAAGTGATGTGAAAGATATAGAAGACAACGCAGTCTGTGGGTGCGCCATTCTGTACGTCGTCTTTCTGCTGTACGCATGTGCTGTTCACAACGTGCAAGTGTGCTGTGGACAACATGGTTTATTCCTTAGAACAGAGGATTTTTCTGGTGTTGGAATTCCACCGCCTAGAACACAGTGCTGTTGCAACAAGACGAAGTTTTCAACGGAGGTTTAATGTAAACAAAGGACCGAAAAGCGATACAGTAAAGGATCTGTTTGAAAAATTTCAACGTGCTGGAAAGGTAGGGCGACCGCGTACGGCAACCACAGAGGGCAACGCGCAGCTAGTGCAGCAGGTGATCCGACAGCGGCCTCGGGTTTCCGTTCGCCGTGTTGCAGCTGCGGTCCAAATGACGCCAACGTCCACGTATCGTCTCATGCGCCAGAGTTTACACCTCTATCCATACAAAACTCAAACGCGGCAACCCCTCAGCGCCGCTACCATTGCTGCACGAGAGACATTCGCTAACGATATAGTGCACAGGATTGATGACGGCGATATGCATGTGGGCAGCATTTGGTTTACTGACGAAGCTTATTTTTACCTGGACGGCTTCGTCAATAAACAGAACTGGCGCATATGGGGAACCGAAAAGCCCCGTGTTGCAGTCCCATCGTCCCTGCATCCTCAAAAAGTACTGGTCTGGGCCGCCATTTCTTCCAAAGGAATCATTGGCCCATTTTTCAGATCCGAAACGATTACTGCATCACGCTATCTGGACATTCTTCGTGAATTTGTGGCGGTACAAACTGCCTTAGACGACACTGCGAACACCTCGTGGTTTATGCAAGATGGTGCCCGGCCACATCGCACGGCCGACGTCTTTAATTTCCTGAATGAATATTTCGATGATCGTGTGATTGCTTTGGGCTATCCGAAACATACAGGCGGCGGCGTGGATTGGCCTCCCTATTCGCCAGACATGAACCCCTGTGACTTCTTTCTGTGGGGACACTTGAAAGACCAGGTGTACCGCCAGAATCCAGAAACAATTGAACAGCTGAAGCAGTACATCTCATCTGCATGTGAAGCCATTCCGCCAGACACGTTGTCAAAGGTTTCGGGTAATTTCATTCAGAGACTACGCCATATTATTGCTACGCATGGTGGATATGTGGAAAATATCGTACTATAGAGTTTCCCAGACCGCAGCGCCATCTGTTGTTGACAATTGTAACTACTGTAATTTCGAAAGTTTGTCTGCCTGAAAATGTACTGTTGTCCCAAGCATATTGCAACAAACGGTGTATTTCTATCGCTGCTCGTTCAGTTTTGATTGCCGTTTCAAATATACGGGTCATTTTTGAAACACCCTGTAAATGGAACTAAATATATTTCTAGGGCACTGGAAATAGGCTTTGAAGAGAACGCGTAGAACTTTATCAAACAGTGAAACACGTCGGCGCCATATGCTACGACCTGGTTCACTATTCACTCATTCCACACAACTGCGCACTACGCCAGTCACTAGTTCATGAAATTAACGTGCTGTATGCGGCGAAGATCTTTACACCATCTGACGTGTCACATCTCACTCAGCTCTGATATTTGGACTGTAGCGAGACAATGAAAGATCAGGCAGCTAAATTTTGGTTTTGTGGCGTGCTCGGAGGAAGGAAGTCAGACTTGCTTTTATACTACTTTAGTCGCTGTGTCTTCTTTGCAGTGTTCGTGGTCAGGTGTTTCAACACGATGTTTGCTTATCGCAAGTGCTAATTTTGTATTTAATTCGCGTGTTTGGCGAACCCAGACTACTATCAGTTACTGTAGTAGTGTTTTAAACTGTAGAAATAGCAGCTGCATTATCTGCATCAGGGTCTCCTGCAAGTTCTGAATCTTCTGCGTGTTCTTCTGAAATCTCTTCCCAGTAGTTCATTACACGATCAACCAGAACATCTACCATGGAACTATGCCAGCTCTATATATATTCTTATAAAAAAAATTCACGAATGTCGGAGTGGTCCTTCTAATTAGAAATGGTTCAAGTGGCTCTGAGCACTATGAGACTTAACATCTGAGGTCATCAGTTCCCTAGAACTTAGAACTACTTAAACCTAACTAATCTAAGGACATCACACACATCCATGCCCGAGGCGGGATTCTAACCTGCGACCTTAGCAGTCGCGCGGTTCCGAATTGAAGCGCCTAGAACCGCTAGGCCACCAGGGCCGGCTTTTAATTACAAAAACCAGCCAAAAGCGAATAGATGATATGCCTGTAACCGTCAAGTGGTGCATGAACTGTTTTCGTCATGTGCCATATTATCAGAAATCATCCTACATGTGCCGGCTGCTGTGGACGAGCGTTTCTAGGCCCTTTAGTACGGAACCGCGCTGCTGCTACGGTCGCAGGTTCGAATCCTGTCTCGGGTATGGATGTGTGTGATGTCCTTAGGTTGGTTAGGTTTAAGTAGATCTTAGTCTAGGGGACTGATGACCTCAGATGTTAAGTCCCATAGTGCTTGGAGACATTTCAACCATTTCATCCAACATATGCGCTGTCAGGGGAAATAATTTTTAGTACCTCAGAGGTTAAGATTCTCGAGGTAGTTTGTGAAACTGTATCATCTACAACCTTCATTATTCATTAGAAGAAGCATTTCATAATCAGTAACATTTGAAGAAATCAGGAACCCAATTCACAACAATCTACTTACTTACACGAACGACGCGGAAGACAACTAGCTGTAAGCCTTCTTACAAAAGATTTAGATTTAGATTTTATGGTGTAAAATGTAGGCAATGTAACTGCGAAAAGAAATTTGTACCATAAGACATCAGAGGAGTAAATCTACAGGTGACAAATAAATTGGAGCTGAAGACAAAACCAGGTCTGAAGACGGTTGCCTCAAACGCCATCGGCAAATATTTATACTGTTATGATATCTGTAGCGTAAAATATAAAAATGGCTTTAGTTCTCATCGTAGAAATTGTTGTGAATGTATTAATAGCAATAAAATAGATTGTTTGTAATAAATAAAGTAATGAATACCATTTAAGCCAGTGATATGTATATCTACCAATATCACTTACAGGGTTAAGAACGAAAGCTACCACACGGTTTGCAATGCGCACGCCTGTTATATTTCATAAGAGTCTTCAGCAGTCAGGTAAGGACATCGTGACACAGATCCTGAGAAGACGCAACGTGGACAGGAAGATGAATGATTTTTGGGTTCACTACAGCTTGTTGCTTAGTAACCTTGACGTAATATCTTTAACGAACGGCATGGACATTTACCTTTCGCGAATCGAGCCTATAACATAATATTCAGCGCACTTCTGGTGTTAATTAGACACCAGATACGCATAACATGAATTAGCGCTGATTGGAAATGTTTTCTAGAAAAAAAAATGCGTTGCTCTTACGAAACTTCTGTTACATCTTTATATAAAGGGACAGTCAAATGAAAACTAGACATGTAGAAAAAAATAAGTAAACTGTTTATTGTTTCAAAAGTAATCGCCATAAATGCTGATACACCTATTCCACCAGGAGACAAGACCATCACTGACTTCGTGGAAAAATGTTTGATGTTGCCTACGTAACCGTGTTTGTACCAAGTCGTGCACATCTTCGTCAGAAGCAAATCGACGGCCACTAACGTCTTTCTTCTGGGCTCCAAAAAATACAGAGATCGGGACTGTAGCGAGGCCTTACGTGCTTCCCAGCGAAATTTCTGCAGCATAGTCGAAACTATAGGCACGCCAGCTCCGGGAAAGTCACAGTGAACTTTTTCATTGACAGCAAGGGTCGTTGTTTATTGACTCTCTGAAACACTGCGCCACAATTAACGCACAGAGGTAAAAACTGAAGGGTGCCGCTAAGTCCAAACGCGAAGGAATGTTGATGGATCATTCTGTTGGATGAGAATGCCCGCCCACAGGTTACCAAAGTTGTTTAGAGTATGCTGCTGAAGTTTCGCAAATCCTGCGTATAATCCCGATCTGTCCCCAGTCGATTTCCATATTTTGGGAGACACCGAAGAAAAAATTTGTGGCCTTCGATTTGCTTCGGACGAAGAGGAGCACGCCTTGGTACAATCATGGTTCCTTATTCAAAATTTATTTGAAATTGCATTCCAGGTTTTTTCAAAGACTCTGTAGGCTTCCAGCAGTAAGGAGATAACACTGCCGCACACCACTGTCTCGCTGTAGGAGAAGAGGCCCCACATACGTCTCCCCTACTGTTTTAAAGAAAAGCAACAGAGTGAAAGGTGAAAGGCAAAAATCGTATTTAAATGTAGAATAATAAAAAAACTGCACTCTTATTTCTGTGTTGGTACTAATTAAATCGGCATAAGACCTACAGCAATAGTAGTACCACAGACATTAAGAGGCAAGACACCAGACCAGCGTGGTCGTGCGGTAGCGTTCTCGCTTCCCACGCCCGGGTTCCCGGGTTCGATTCACGGCGGGGTCAGGGATTTTCTCTGTCTCGTGATGGCTGGGTGTTGTGTGCTGTCCTTAGGTTAGTTAGGTTTAAGTAGTTCTAAGTTCTAGGGGACTGATGACCATAGATGTTAAGTCCCATAGTGCTCAGAGCCATTTGAACCACCAGACCAGATAGATTAAAATTAGTAAATAAAAACAAATACACCTAGACCAGGGATGGAAACCTCCACATCCAACTTTCTGTTCCCAGCACTCTACCCACTGCACAAGCTGCACAGTAGAGATGGGCAAACACGTTCATCCTTGGGAACTAGTTCACTGGTGACCGCTCTTTTTTGGGAACCGTTCATTCGTGCTTGGTATATGGTTGTTATGCAAAATTGAAAATTAGTGACTGAAGATGGAAGGCGCCAAGAGTGGGCACTTGCCTCCTCCCTGCAGCACAGAGTTTTTATTCATAACAGAATTCTGACACACTTGTAATTTTCGTGAGTCTGCAAAACCTCTCGTTTAGCCAACTGTAGCGTTATGTGGGTGATCACAGTGAAATAACATAAGGTGGCTCATGAAAAACCGGCCCCGAGTACAGACTGCTCGCCAATTACGCACAATTTGTTGACCGCTACGAGCAGAATAGATAAACATGTAGTAACTAGACAGTGAAGAAATAACAAATAAGCTAATACAAACAACAACTTCGAAACAATAAATGACGATTGGTGAGCAGTCTAGTACTCGGGGACGATTTTTCGTGCGCCACCCTGTACCAATGAAATAATATTGTACAAGTTATCATACTCTCTTTACAAAATGTGACACCAGAACTCGATTATGGAGCGCAGGCTTCATTCGGTTGTAAGTCGGTCTGCCTTCCATAACAATGAACGTGCCCTTTTACCTCGGATCAAAAAAAAAGACGGAAAATGGCCGCTAGTGCGTGCTGTGCCGACTACCTTTGCATGTGTAATAACTAAAAAATCTTGCCGTTTTACAAGTATTTCTTCTGCTGTTTATTAAAATGATGAAGTAAGGTGATACGCCGTTTTGTTGCCTGAAAACATAGTATTACATACAACGTTAATTTACGAGGTGCGGCTAGAAAAAAACCGGACTGATGCTGGAAAAACATTTATTTACAATTATTTACAATTTCATGTTATCTCCTTCAATGTACTCTCCTCCTCGGTCTCTACACCGCTCCATACGAATTTTCCAGTGTTCATAGCAATGCTGCAGATCATTTTCGGTAAGTCCATACATTACTTCCGTCGCTTTTTCTTTTACTGCTTCAACAGTCTCAAATCTAGTTCCTTTCAAAGCTGACTTGACTTTAGGGAAAAGAAAAAAGTCACAGGGGGCCAAATCAGGTGAGTAGGGTGGATGATCTAAGATGGGAATGTTGTGTTTTGCCAAAAACGTCTTCACTGACAACGCACTGTGAGCTGGGGCATTGTCTTGGTGAAGGATCCATGACTTTTTTCTCCACAAATCGTTCCGTTTTCTCCGTACTCGCTCACGTAGGGTAGCCAGGACGCTAATGTAGTAATGCTGATTCACTGTTTGTCCCTCTGGTACCCAATCAATGTGCACAATCCCTTTGATGTAAAAAAAAAATCATCATTGCCTTGAATTTCGATTTTGACATTCGTGCTTTTTTTTGTCGTGGAGAACCAGGAGTTTTCCAATGCATCGATTGGCGTTTAGTTTCGGGATCGTAAGTAAAAAACCACGATTCATCGCAAGTAATAACATTTTGTAAGAAGGTGGGATCACTTTCAATGTTTTCCAGGATGTCAGAACAAATCATTCTTCGGCGTTCCTTCTGTTCAATTGTGAGACACTTTGGAACCATTTTTGAACACACTTTGTTCATGTTGAAACTTTCATGAAGAATCTGCCTAACACTTTCCTTGTCAACTTCTGTTAACTCAGACACTGCTCTGATTGTTAAACGGCGATCTTGTCGAACAAGTTTACCGATTTTTTCAATGTTTGCATCAGTTTTTGCTGACAATGGTCTGCCAGTGCGAGTGTCGTCACTGGTGTCTTCGCGGCCATCTTTAAATCGTTTAAACCACTCAAACACTTGTGTTCGCCATAAACAATCATCGCCGTACACTTGTTGTAACATTACAAACGTTTCACTTGCAGATTTTCCTAGTTTGAAACAAAATTTGATGTTAACACGCTGTTCTTTCTGTACACTCAACATTTTCCGACGCACAGACAAAACGTCAACTACTTAAAACAGACGCCACGGGCAGACTGAGTGCAGGAGGCAGATGAAACTCGAGCAGTAGGCGGAGCGAGAGTCACGTGACAGGCCACGCGACTTTCAGTCTTATTGCATTCGTTTTATTGTTTCACCAGTACTAGTCCGGTTTTTTTCTAGCCACACCTCGTATATGTAATTTACGTAATTATAAAATACATTTTAATTACCTGTCGTGGACGCTGAGTACGAAAAGAACCAGATGTTTAGAATTCAAAAAAGGTTTGACACAGATCTAGAATGGGTGTGCGTAGCGAACGAAACGAACAACTCGATACTGAACTATGTGGAACTGCGTCGAGTGGCCATGCGAAAAAGGACGAGTCCGGCCGAGGGAGACAGAGACCGAAACAAACGGGAACGGGACCGAGCCTGTAGCGAGACCGGCCGACAGAACGAGACCGACGATTTCCCGTTCCCGGGAACTAGAAGTAGAAAGCCGCGACCGAGACCGACACAGACGGCAACGGGACCGAGGCTGAACGAGACCGGCCGACGTGCTGTTACGGGAACGAGACCGACCGTTTCCCGTTCCTGGGAACTAGCAGTAGAAAGCTGCGACTGAAGTCAAATAAGAGAGACCGTTCCTTAGAATTCGTTCCTCGCTCGTTCCGTTCATCTTGGTGAACCGTTCCTTTGGACGCGTTATTTCGAGAATGACCCATCTCTACTGCTGAGTCCTGCCACAGGTTACTGAATGAATATATTTGCTGTACATGTGATTACAGGTTTGCCGGTTTGCCGTTGTTTGGCATCCATTTTCTATCGATATTTATGGACAGGACAAAATTTTTTTCTATACATTTTGTACAGCTAATGAGCAAGGGATCGTGCTGTAAAGTTCGAGTTTGCTATTTCTTCTTAGTCGTGGATATAAATTATCTGGTGGACAACCTAGGAAGGTCCATGGAGTTGGTCGTGTATGACGTTAATGTGTATATGGTAGTTGCAACGCCGGAATACTGCAGAGGGGTGCAGGAAGAGCTGGAGAAGTTTGGCGCTTGATGCAGGAAATGCCAGATGACACGCAAAATAAACAAACGTAGTGCAATAAATAGGAGTAAAGGCACACTGTATAAATATTAATGTTTTTTCTAAATATCGGAGTTTTCGATATATCGATGCCGTCCTTGTCATACTTTCCCAAGGTCGCGAAGAATTTCCAGGGAAGTGGTGACTGCTTATTTTCGAGACACCGCCGGCCACGATGGAGCGCGCTTGCATTCCGCGGCGGAGAGTTTGATGTTTCAAGTCGCCGTGTTAAATCGGCCCATCAGTCAGAGGGGGGCCGCTCCACCTAGCGGCTCGCCTATTATTAGACTCGTCCCGTGTTGTGAACACACGTCTGACGTCGGCATCTGGACGAGCTTCTGGCGGAGGTCGGGACCTGCACTCGTACGGATCTAACCGCGGCAGCGGCTGTAGTGGAGGATAAATAGCGTCTCACATCTGTTTTCCCGTTTCCTGTCCCTGCCGACCAATCGGATGAATCGAAGTTAGCATCTGAGCTAGCTTCCCCGTGCAATCGGAAAAAAAACGTCACTTCTCTTCCGATGACTACAGGATGTAGTAGTATACTTTCCTTCGTGTGGTCGCCGCGTACAGCCAACATAATTTTGTTAATTTCGGCAGCCATTGTCTTGTGTACTGCCGAAATGGTAACTTCTAAGTTACAACATTCAGGAATTCGCCGGCCGCGGTGGTCTAGCGGTTCTGGCGCTGCAGTCCGGAACCGCGGGACTGCTACGGTCGCAGGTTCGAATGCTGCCTCGGGCATGGGTGTGTGTGATGTCCTTAGGTTAGTTAGGTTTAAGTAGTTCTAAGTTCTAGGGGACTTATGACCTCAGATGTTGAGTCCCATAGTGTTCAGGGCCATTTGAACCATTTGAACCAGGAATTCACGGTGAGACCGTTGCTTGCTAGCGTGCTTTCGAGAAATACTCTATTACACGATTTTCAGCTCTACAAATAACTTCTTTGGGAACAAGATCAAATCTGTTTGTTCTCTTCAAGGCCTAGTTTCATGAACAAGGATTAACACCGGTCTTTCATTAAGTCATCGGTCGACGTAGGTCATACACTGCCTTCAAAAAGATTAGTACAGACTATTAGAGGTTTCTAAGTCACTCATCGACAGCAGACCAACACTGACAACGATAGTTCAGGTATACATGCCGACGTCGCAAGCTGAACAGATAGAGAAAGTGTATGAGGATATTGAAAGGGTAATGCAGTATGTAAAGGGTGACGTAAATCTAATAGTCATGGGCGACTGGAATGCAGTTGTAGGGGAAGAAGTAGAAGAAAAGGTTACAGGAGAATATAGGATTGGGACTAGGAATGAAAGAGGAGAAAGACTAATTGAGTTCTGTAACAAGTTTCAGCTAGTAATAGCGAATATCCTGTTCAAGAATCACAAGAGGAGGAGGTATACTTGGAAAAGGCCGGGAGATACGGGAAGATTTCAATTAGATTACATCATAGTCAGACAGAGATTCCGAAATCAGATACTGGATTGTAAGGCGTACCCAGGAGCAGATATAGACTCAGATCACAATATAGTAGTGATGAAGAGTAGGCTGAAGTTCAAGACATTAGTCAGGAAGAATCAATACGCGAAGAAGTGGGATACAGAAGTACTAAGGAATGACGAGATACGTTTGAAGTTCTCTAACGCTATAGATACAGCAATAAGGAATAGCGCAGTAGGCAGTACAGTTGAAGAGGAATGGGCATCTCTAAAAAGGGCCATCACAGAAGCTGGGAAGGAAAACATAGGTACAAAGAAGGTAGCTGCGAAGAAACCATGGGTAACAGAAGAAATACTTCAGTAGATTGATGAAAGGAGGAAGTACAAACATGTTCCGGGAAAATCAGGAATACAGAAATACAAGTCGCTGAGGAATGAAATAAATAGGAAGTGCAGGGAAGCTAAGACGTGAAGACATCGAAAAAGATATGACTGTCGGAAGGACAGATTCAGCATACAGGAAAGTCAAAACAACCTTTGGTGACATTAAAAGCAACGGTGGTAACATTAAGAGTGCAACGGGAAAATGCCGGCCGCGGTGGCTGTGCGGTTCTAGGCGCTCCAGTCCGGAGCCGCGCTGCTGCTACGGTCGCAGGTTCGAATCCTGCTTCGGGCATGGGCGCGTGTGAGGTCCTTAGGTTAGCTAGGTTTAAGTAGTTCTAAGTTCTAGGGGACTGATGACCACAGCAGTTGAGTCCCATAGAGCTCAGAGCCATTTTTTTGCAACGGGAATTCCACTGTTAAATGCAGAGGAGAGAGCAGATAGGTGGAAAGAATACATTGAAAGCCTCTATGAGGGTGAAGATTTGTCTGATATGATAGAAGAAGAAACAGGAGTCGATTTAGAAGAGAGAGGGGATCCAGTATTAGAATCTGAATTTAAAAGAGCTTGGGAGGACTTACTGTCAAATAAGGCAGAAGGGATGGATAACATTCCATCAGAATTTCTAAAATCATTGGGGGAAGTGGCAACAAAACGACTATTCACGTTGGTGTGTAGAATATATGAGTCTGGCGATATACCATCTGACTTTCGGAAAAGCATCATCCACATAATTCCGAAGACGGCAAGAGCTGACAAGTGCGAGAATTATCGCACAATCAGCTTAACAGCTCATGCATCGAAGCTGCTTACAAGAATAATATACAGAAGAATCGAAAAGAAAATTGAGAATGCGCTAGGTGACGATCAGTTTGGCTTTAGGAAAAGTAAAGGGACGAGAGAGGCAATTCTGACGTTACGGCTAATAATGGAAGCAAGGCTAAAGAAACATCAAGACACTTTCATAGGATTTGTCGACCTGGAAAAAGCGTTCGACAGTATAAAATGGTGCAAGCTGTTCGAGATTCTGAAAAAAGTAGGGGTAAGCTATAGGGAGAGACGGGTCATATACAATATGTACAACAACCAAGAGGGAATAATAAGAATGGACGATCAAGAACGATGTGCTCGTATTAAGAAGGGTGTAAGACAAGGCTGTAGCCTTTCGCCCCTACTCTTTAACCTGTACATCGAGGAAGCAATGATGGAAATAAAAGAAAGGTTCAGGAATGGAATTAAAATACAAGGTGAAATGGTATCAATGATACGATTCGCCGATGACATTGCTATCCTGAGTGAAAGTGAAGAAGAATTAAATGATCTGCTGCACGGAATGAACAGTCTAATGAGTACACAGTATGGTTTAGGAGTAAATCGGAGAAAGACGAAGGTAATGAGAAGTAGTAGAAATGAGAACAGCGAGAAGCTTAACATCAGGATTGATGGTCACGAAGTCAATGAAGTTAAGGAATTCTGCTACCTAGGCAGTAAAATAACCAATGACGGACGGAGCAAGGAGGACATCAAAACCAGACTCGCTATGGCAAAAAAGGCATTTCTGGCCAAGAGAAGTCTACTAATATCAAATACCGGCCTTAATTTGGGGAAGAAATTTCTGAGGATGTACGTCTGGAGTACAGCATTGTATGGTAGTGAAACATGGACTGTGGGAAAACCGGAACAGAAGAGAATCGAAGCATTTCAGATGTGGTGCTATAGACGAATGTTGAAAATTAGGTAGACTGAGGAAAGGAATATGTGGAAAACACTGATAAGGAGAAGGGACAGGATGATAGGACATCTGCTAAGACACGAGGGAATGACTTCCATGGTACTAGAGGGAGCTGTAGAGGGCAAAAACTGTAGAGGAAGACAGAGATTGGGATACGTCAAGCAAATAATTGAGGACGTAGGTTGCAAGTGCTACTCTGAGATGAAGAGGTTAGCACAGGAAAGGAATTCGTGGCGGGCCTCATCAAACCAGTCAGCAGACTGATGACCAAAAAAAAAAGTCACTAAAAAAATGGTTCAAATGGCTCTGAGTACTATGGGACTTAACTTCTGAGATCATCAGTCCCCTAGAAGTTAGAACTACTTAAACCTAACTAACCTAAAGGACATCACACACATCCATGCCCGAGGCAGGATTCGAACCTGCGACCGCAGCGGTCGCGTGGTACCAGACAGTAGTGCCTAGAACCGCTCGGCCACTCCGGCCGGCTCACTCAATTTTTATTGCGGCAACACTGTCTATGAAGTGCATGAAGTCATTACATTTACAAGTCAATAACACAATCTTTCTTTCACTGGTGCCATGTCCCGCGCTGACGCAGGTTGGTTGGTTGGTTGTTTTGGGGGAAGAGACCAAACTGCGAGGTCATCGGTCTCAGATGTCTGCGAGTCGTGCAACTGAGGCGGAACGTGGGGACCAGCCCGGTATTCACGTAGCGGGATGAGGAAAACCGCCTAAAAACCACATCCGGCCCTCGTCGTTAATCCGCCGGGCGGGTTCGATCCGGGGCCGGCTTGCCTAGGCTGGTTCAATAACAGAATCTGAAGTACCCGATATCGACCCATACTGAAACACCCATATTAGTACGTGGTGTAGCCTCCAAGCGCGGCAATGCAGGATCTGATTCTGGCATCCAGCCGATAGTACAGATGGCGAATACTGCCCTGGGATACCTTATTCCACGCCTGCTCGACCTGTTCATGTAGTTACGTAAGAGTTGTTGGTTGAAGATTTCGCACGAGTCACTTCTCGTCCCATCATATCCCACACGTGCTCGAAGTCCGGAAATCGTGCTGGCTGGGGAAGTTGCTGCACGTCATGGATACCATGTCGTCTTTCACGGACAGTGTGCGCGAGACCATTATCCTGTGGGAAAATCACATCATCTTCGTGTTTCAAGAACGGGTCTAACACCATTCTGTACGTACAGGGCGCTGGTTAGTGTCACCTCCAGAAACACAAAAGCTGAACGAGAGTTGCAGCTTTCGCACCCTAGACCGTAAATCCTAGACTGGGGCCAGTGTGTCTTTGGCGAATCCACTCAAGTCTTGTACGTTAGTTCTGTACGTTCCTGGCGCCTTTTTGCCGGGCATTGGTTTTCCTAAATGTGGTGCACTACCTTCAGCTGTGATGACTGAAATCTAAAACAGAGACTGTTGCAGGAAGAGCAGTTTGAATCGAAAGAGCACAATGGACGTAATTGGCTGTTGCGAATACTTCGAAAAGATACCAATCAAAATGGAGAGATGTCTGCACAGTTTTTATTGACACTGAAAAAGCCTTTGATAGAGTACAGTGGACTAAAGTTTTAGATACCCTGATTTAGACAGATGTAAACTGGAAAGAAAGGAGAGTAATAAGCAATGTACTTGACATGGGTCAATAAGGAAAAGTAAAGATAGCGTATGCGATGACCAAAGTAATTAAAATTGGAAGAGGGACTGTCTTTCGCGTACCCTGTTTAATATCTGTTTAGATGATTTAGCTAAAAACACCTTCTACCTAAAAAAGCATCTGGCAACAAAGGAAGGATAAGATTTTCTGAAAAAGCAGTTAACACTACGTTAAAAGAATTGAACATCGGCGGTATATGGAATGACAATTAAGGTGAAAATTACTTTCTGCAAGGCAAAAAAGTAAGAAAAAAAGCAGAAATTTGTAATGACTTAGCAGAAGCGGTTAATAACTTCAGGTACCTTTGATGCGAAATAATCATTAATATAGCATCTAGACAAGGAATAAAAACAAGAATAACTATTTCAAAAGAAATGTTTTACAGAAGGAGTATTTTCTATGATCCAGTAAATAAATAACCAAAGAAAAGATTAGAGAAGGATTTTTTGTGGTGTACTCTGCATCGTGTGGAAACATGGGGATGGCGAACGAGAGAGAAGAAATGATTAGATTCTTTTGGAGCGTGGATTTGGAGAGGCACGTGAAATGAACAGATGAATTAGTGAATGCGTTTGTGTTACTCAGAGCGAATGAAGGAAGAAAGATATTGGAAATAAGAGGCGGAAAAGGATTTGGGTAGAACGTTGCATGAAGAGATACTGCTTGTTAAAGGATGCACAAGAAGCAATGGTGACTAGAAGAGGTCCAGGGGAATAACAACGTAGCAGCTAGTTGACCTCATTAGGGTAAATGCTCTCTGGCGGAAACCTGTGAAGTCTGGAGGACGTGGAACTTACAGGGGTATACACGCAGGTAACAGAAATTATGGGATAACGATATAAGCATATCCTTACAAGGATAGTACGGCGTTCACAAGGTATAAAAGGACAGCGCAGTGCATTGGCGGAGCTGTCGTTTGTAGTCAGGTGATGAAAGGTTTCCGACGTGATTACGGCCGCACGACGGGAATCAGCAGACTTTGGAAAGGGAATGGTGCTTGGAGGAAGATACATGGGAGATTTCGGAAATCGTTAGGGAATTCCATGCTCCGAGATTCTCAATGTCAAGAGTTGCCGGGAATACCAAATTTCAGGCGTTACCTCTCACCGAGGACAATGCAGACGCCGACGGCCTTGACTTAACGACCGAGAGCAACGGCATTTGCGATGTGCTGTCAGTGCTAACAGGCAAGCAACACTGCGTGAAATAACCGTAGAAATCAATATAGGACGTACGACGAACGTATCTTCTAGGACAGTGCGGCGAGATTTAGCTTTAATTGGCTGCGGCAGCAACGACCGGCCGAGTGCCTTTGATAACAGCATGAGTCAAAGCCATTGTCCCAAATTGTCAAATGGCTCTGAGCACTATGGGACTTAACATCTGAGGTCATCAGTCCCCTAGAACTTAGAACTACTTAAATCTAACTAACCTAAGGACGTCACACACATCCATGCCCGAGGTAGGGTTCAAACCTGCGACCGTAGCGGTCTCGCGTTTCCACACTGAAGCGCCCAAATTGTCAGCAAGGCTCCTTGCAAGGTGGTGGTGGCCCCATAGTGGTATGTTCGACCAATTGGAGACCAATTGCAGCGATTCTTGGACAACAACGATGGAATACTTATGGATGCGTCACCGGGCCACAGTCGTTCGCGAATGGTTTCGAGGACGTTCTAGAAAGTTCGAGGTAATTATTTGGCGCCCGAGATCGGAGGACATGGATCCTATTGAACATTTATTGGACATAATCGAGAGTTCAGTTGTAGCTCTTCAGGCTTTCCCGGCGAGAACACCTCAGCAGCAGCACCAGGTGGGCTCGGACCGCGAACGGAAAGCCCTACACAGGACGGGCCTCATAGAGCTGACACAGATGGCGACCGAGTCGAGTGCGGACGTCCGAGGGAGCACCAGGGAAGACACACATCTTACAGGGTGTTTCAAAAATGACCGGTATATTTGAAACGGCAATAAAAACTAAACGAGCAGCGATAGAAATACACCGTTTGTTGCAATATGCTTGGGACAACAGTACATTTTCAGGCGGACAAACTTTCGAAATTACAGTAGTTACAATTTTCAACAACAGATGGCGCTGCAAGTGATGTGAAAGATATAGAAGACAACGCAGTCTGTGGGTGCGCCATTCTGTACGTCGTCTTTCTGCTGTAAGCGTGTGCTGTTCACAACGTGCAAGTGTGCTGTAGACAACATGGTTTATTCCTTAGAACAGAGGATTTTTCTGGTGTTGGAATTCCACCGCCTAGAACACAGTGTTGTTGCAACAAGACGAAGTTTTCAACGGAGGTTTAATGTAACCAAAGGACCGAAAAGCGATACAATAAAGGATCTGTTTGAAAAATTTCAACGGATTGGGAACTGGACGGATGAACGTGCTGGAAAGGTAGGGCGACCGTGTACGGCAACCACAGAGGGCAACGCGCAGCTAGTGCGGCAGGTGATCCAACAGCGGCCTCGGGTTTCCGTTCGCCGTGTTGCAGCTGCGGTCCAAATGACGCCAACGTCCACGCATCGTCTCATGCGCCAGAGTTTACACCTCTATCCATACAAAATTCAAACGCGGCAACCCCTCAGCGCCGCTACCATTGCTGCACGAGAGACATTCGCAAACGATATAGTGCACAGGATTGATGACGGCGATATGCATGTGGGCAGCATTTGGTTTACTGACGAAGCTTATTTTTACCTGGACGGCTTCGTCAATAAACAGAACTGGCGCATATGGGGAACTGAAAAGCCCCATGTTGCAGTCCCATCGTCCCTGCATCCTCAAAAAGTACTGGTCTGGGCTGCCATTTCTTCCAAAGGAATCATTGGTCCATTTTTCAGATCCGAAACGATTATTGCATCACGCTATCTGGACATTCTTCGTGAATTTGTGGCGGTACAAACTGCCTTAGACGACACTGCGAACACCTAGTGGTTTATGCAAGATGGTGCCCGACCACATCGCACGGCCGACGTCTTTAATTTCCTGAATGAATATTTCGATGATCGTGTGATTGCTTTGGGCTATCCGAAACATACAGGAGGCGGCGTGGATTGGCCTCCCTATTCGCCAGACATGAACCCCTGTGACTTCTTTCTGTGGGGACACTTGAAAGACCAGGTGTACCGCCAGAATCCAGAAACAATTGAACAGCTGAAGCAGTACATCACATCTGCATGTGAAGCCATTCCGCCAGACACGTTGTCAAAGGTTAGGGGTAATTTCATTCAGAGACTACGCCATATTATTGCTACGCATGGTGGATATGTAGAAAATATCGTACTATAGAGTTTCCCAGACCGCAGCGCCATCTGTTGTTGAAAATTGTAACTACTGTAATTTCGAAAGTTTGTCTGCCTGAAAATGTACTGTTGTCCCAAGCATATTGCAACAAACGGTGTATTTCTATCGCTGCTCGTTTAGTTTTTATTGCCGTTTCAAATATACCGGTCATTTTTGAAACACCCTGTACAAGCAGCGCCAGGCGGGCGCGGACGGTAAACAGAGCGCCCAGCGCCCTCTGGGCATAAATACTGGACAAGATCCTCCGACACGGCAGTCTCAGGTAGCACCTGAAGAAGGCGACGAGTTACGTGGCCGAAATACTGTGCCAGAGCGACACAAACATCCAGCAGTAGGCCAGATTATTCCACAAGTCGAGAGTTCAGTTCTTACACAAAATCCTGCGCTGGAAACACTTTCAAAATTATGGACGGCTGTAGAAGCACTACGGCACACTGTTTCTTCAGAGGACTTTCAACGACTTGTTGCGTACGAGCCAAATCGAGCTGCTGCAGTGCGCCGGGTTAAAGTACGTCCGAGTCGATTTTAGGAGGTATCCCACGATCTTTGCCAGTTCACTGTACTTGCCTTATTGGCCGAACGCATGTTGTAGAATTTTAGAACATGTTTTATGCTCGAGTATCATGTCGTTTTTGGAAACTCAGAATCTACTATGTAGGAATCAACATGGATTCCGGAAACAGCGATCGTGTGAGACCCAACTCGCTTTATTTGCTCATGAGACCCAGAAAATATTAGATACAGGCTCCCAGGTAGATGCTATTTTCCTTGACTTCCGGAAGGCGTTCGATACAGTTCCGCACTGTCGCCTGATAAACAAAGCAAGAGCCTACGGAATATCAGACCAGCTGTGTGGCTGGATTGAAGAGTTTTTAGCAAACAGAACACAGCATGTTGTTATCAACGGAGAGACGTCTACAGACGTTAAAGTAACCTCTGGCGTGCCACAGGGGAGTGTTATGGGACCATTGCTTTTCACAATATATATAAATGACCTAGTAGATAGTGTCGGAAGTTCCATGCGGCTTTTCGCGGTTGATGCTGTAGTATACAGAGAAGTTGCAGCATTAGAAAATTGTAGCGAAATGCAGGAAGATCTGCAGCGGATAGGCACTTGGTGCAGGGAGTGGCAACTGACCCTTAACATAGACAAATGTAATGTATTGCGAATACATAGGAAGAAGGATCCTTTATTGTATGTTTATATGATAGCGGAACAAACACTGGTAGCAGTTACTTCTGTAAAATATCTGGGAGTATGCGTGCGGAACGCTTTGAAGTGGAATGATCATATAAAATTAATTGTTGGTAAGGCGGGTACCAGGTTGAGATTCATAGTCCATCAACAAAGGAGGTGGCTTACAAAACACTCGTTCGACCTGTACTTGAGTATTGCTCATCAGTGTGGGATCCGTACCAGATCGGGTTGACGGAGGAGATAGAGAAGATCCAAAGAAGAGCGGCGCGTTTCATCACAGGGTTATTTGGTAACCGTGATAGCGTTACGGAGATGTTTAACAAACTCAAGTGGCAGACTCTGCAAGAGAGGCGCTCTGCATCGCGGTGTAGCTTGCTCGCCAGGTTTCGAGAGGGTGCGTTTCTGGATGAGGTATCGAATATATTGCTTCCCCCTACTTATACCTCCCGAGGAGATCACGAATGTAAAATTAGAGAGATTAGAGCGCGCACGGAGGCTTTCAGACAGTCGTTCTTCCCGCGAACCATACGCGACTGGAACAGGAAAGGGAGGTAATGACAGTGGCACGTAAAGTTCCCTCCGCCACACACCGTTGGGTAGCTTGCGGAGTATAAATGTAGATGTAGATGTAGACATTGTAAACAAAAGTACTCCACAGCTGTAATTAGTTTTTCACTGACATTACTGAGCATTATGTACTAACGAAACAGAAAAAAAATAGAAGTCAGAAGTAGCTACGTGCCATGGCGAGCACTTGACGTCATGTATCTATAAGGAAGACACTCCTCCACGTAGCAGACGCGGCTTGAGGAGAGCCACGATCCAGGCGCTACAGGCGACAGCCGTGCGGTAGGTCGCCTCTTCTCCTTGGAGAGAGTGCGACGAGACGCAATTTGCTGCCGTGACGCGGCGGCTGCGGGATTCTGCAGTTCGTACGGGTCGAATTACACAGGCGTACTTTATGGCGTCGTTGTGAGGAAGGTCACAGAGTAATGCCCTGGTGACATCTAAGCCGTTAGCGATGCAGGACAGGCTCTGGTGGAGGCGATCCGTAAAAGGCTCACTGCCGTTGGGTTCAACGGCAGTCGTAAACGTGTACCTAATCAACAGATTGCTCCCACGGAAGAACATTCCCCCCCCCCCCCCCCTTTTTTTTTTTTTTTTTTTAAGTGAACTCCCGACGTAAAATTTACCTTGAACGCTTGTGTGCGTTACATTTGGAACATCCGTTTATTTCGCCATGTCAACGTCTGACACGCACAGCCAGCATGGTTACGACCACAGAAGTAACATGACGATTTCATGGGCTTCTCAGTGCGCCCTATTACCCCGCATCAGAGATTCAATACATGTCATCTCTCAGTAAACGCAGCCGGCCGCGATGGTCTAGCGGTTCTGGCCCTGCAGTCCGGAACCGCGGGACTGCTACCGTCGCAGGTTCGAATCCTGCCTCGGGCATGGGTGTGTGTGATGTCCTTAGGTTAGTTAGGTTTACGTAGTTCTAAGTTCTGGGGGACTTATGACCTAAGATGTTGAGTCCCATAGTGCTCAGAGCCATTTGAACCATCAGTAAACGCAGGAAACTATCCCAGGTGTGTGTGTATGTGTGTGTGTGTGTGTGTGTGTGTGTGTGTGTGTGTGTGTGCAAAAAACAATACCAAACTTCTCTGTTGTACAACGCAGTTTTTGATGAAATTACAAATGTGACCTCTCTTTCCTTATTGAATAATCCATAAGGGACTGATAATAATAATGTCAAGTGACATTCCACCTTATAGGCTCCTATGTAATAATTCCTAATGTTATTGCAGTTAAAACGTTTGCATAAATATGGCTGCTACACTGAATGAACACTAAAAACTATTTCTTTTCATTGTAGTCATGAAAAAGGGAAAGTTTTCGCAAAATCAACATCTGTAAACCCCTACCTGATGGTAATCTTTGCTCTACGAAGCTGTAATTTTTTATGTCTGAAGATAGCAATATTACATTTTTTCTTCCTTTCACTTCTGGCAGTGGCACTATGCAGATACTCTGCCCGGCCGCGGTGGCCGAGCGGTTCTACGCGCTTCAATCCGGAACCGCGCGACTGCTACGGTCGCAGGTTCGTATCCTGCCTCGGACATGGACGTGTGTGATGTCCTTAGGTTAGTTAGGTTTAAGTAGTTCTAAGTTCTAGCGGACTGATGACCACAGATGTTAAGTCCCATAGTGCTCAGAGACATTTGAACCATTTTGATGCAGATGTAAGTGTCTTCATATTATCAGTTTTAGCAATAAAGAATTAGACCATTACGGTTCAACCTTGGTTTTTCTTTCTAAAATGACCACCCTCTCAGTCCTCCTTTAATTATGTGATGCAAGTAATTTCCGGCCATTTGTATTAATTTGGAACCGACTCGCCCGATGCTGCATTGATCGAGCACCTTGAGCGATCTATCGTTAGTTATTTTCTTGTTAGCCGATCAACTTTTTGCAAAATAATCACTCGTTTATTAACATTAACTATGCACGCAGTCATTCAACACATAGTGCGCCGTTAACCAATTTAATTTTCATTCGAGCTAGTAAAGCTAGAGTACTTTTTTATTTAAGGTAAAAAATGATCATTTTTTACAATAATAACTGGTAGAAGCCGACCTCGGGGAAGATCAGTTTGGATTCCGTAGAAATGTTGGAACACGTGAGGCAATACTGACCCTACGACTTATCTTAGAAAATAGATTAAGGAAAGACAAACCTACGTTTCTAGCATTTGTAGACGTAGAGAAAACTTTTGACAATGTTGACTGGAATACTCTCTTTCAAATTCTGAGGGTGGCAGGGGTAAAATACAGCGCGCGAAAGGCTATTTACAATTTGTACAGAAACCAGATGGCAGTTATAAGAGTCAAGGGACATGAAACGGAAGCAGTGGTTGGGAAGGGAGAGAGACAGGGTTGTAGCCTATCCCCAACGTTATTCAATCTGTATATTGAGCAAGCAGTAAAGGAAACAAAAGAAAAATTCGGAGTAGGAATTAAAATCCATGGAGAAGAAATAAATACTTTGAGGTTCGCCGACGAAATTGTAATTCTGTCAGAGACAGCAAAGGACCTGGAAGAGCAGTGGAACGGAATGGACAGTGTCTTGAAAGGTGTATATAAGATGAACATCAGCAAAAGCAAACGAGGATAATGGAATGCAGTCGAATTAAATCGGGTGATGCTGCCGGAATTAGATTAGGAAATGAGACACTTAAAGTGGTATATGTGTGTTGCTATTTGGGGAGCAAAATAACTGATGATGGTCGAAGTAGAGAGGATATAAAATGTAGACTGGCAATGGCAAAGAAAGCGTTTCTGAAGAAGAGAAATTTGTTAACACCGAGTATAGATTGAAGTGTCAGGAAGTGAAGTCGTTTCTGAAAGTATTTATATGGAGTGTAGCCATGTATGGAAGTGAAACATGGACGATAAATAGTTTAGACAAGAAGAGAATAGAAGCTTTCGAAATGTGGTGCCACAGAAGAATGCTGAATATTAGATGGGTAGATCACATAACTAATGAGGAGGTATTGAGCAGAATTGGAGAGAAGAGAAATTTGTGGCACAACTTGACTAGAAGACGGGATGGGCTGGTAGGGCATATTCAGAGACATCAAAGGATCACCAATTAAGTATTGGAGGGCAGCGTGGAGGGTAAAAATCGTAGAGGGAGACCAAGAGATGAATACACTAAATAGATTCAGAAGCATGTAGGTTGCAGTAGGTACTGGGAGATGAAGAAGCTTGCACAGGATAGAGTAGCATGGAGAGCTGCATCAAACCAGTCTCTGGGCTGAAGACCACAACAACAACAACAACATTTACAATAATTTCAGCTACGAATGACAATAATTGGACTTCCTCTTTTTTGCCACCTTTAAAGTCTGAGACATGCCCTGTTGCATTTAAGAGAAAACTGAGGCACGTCCGTTTGTCACGCTTATAACTGTAGCGCCGCAATAGTTTTTGGGGAAACTAGCAGCTCAGCCGCAGCAGCTGAAGCAGTCATAAGCAACCCGCAGGCGCCGAGGGACCTGACGTGCCGCTTGCACCAGCAGGGTTGTTTATCCGTTGCCAGATGGGTCAGGCCAAGAACCGCAGTCTTGCCAAAGCTGTGGTAAGATGGGACTCTTGCTATACGGTTCAAGCAGTTTCCATATCGCCGGACCACGGACATGTTGTTCCAAACGTGTCTGGAAGCGACGCGTCAACACAACAACTGAGCTCCAAAACCGCATAAATAATCATAAATTTTAGCAGTGGCATCAGCAGTCTGGCTGCGTCAACTACTTTTGTTAAAGTTTCGAGAACATACCTTCACCGAAGAGTCAAGCAGTATATTGCTCCCTCCTATGTATATCTTGCAAAGAGACCATGCGGGTAAAATCAGAGAGATTAGAGCCCACACAGAAGCATACCAACAATCCTTCTTCCCACGAACAATACGAGACTGGAATAGAAGGGAGAACCGATAGAGGTACTCAAGGTACCCTCCGCCACACATCGTGAGGTGGCTTGCGGAGTATGGATGTAGATGTAGATGTATAGAGGGCTACGCCAGACAACGGAGTGATAAGGGTGAGCAAGTATTCGCCAGAAGTTCGCGCCTCCGCTGCTACACTGTCTCCTCGCACCGTGTCCTCCTTCCTGGACTTGATGCCTCTCCAGTGGTGGACCTCCCCCAAGCTCACTCCAGCAACTGCTAGACTATTGCCCTGGAGGGCAGCAGATTGAGACCGCGGTGACACAGCCGCTCGGCCACCTACACCGGTATGGCTGCCTTCACGCAAGCCACCATCGCTCGCAGGAAGGAGACCCGTCACTGGAGGTTGTCATCCTCGCAGGTGCTCCGCCAGTCTTCTGTGCTACAGAGCCCCTCGTGAGCTGCTATGCTGCGTATCACTGGGACGCGCCACTGAGCGAGCTCCTGGTTTCGGCGTTGCTCGGCGCAGACATCACCCACAGCTGGCCGCTCACCATGCGCCACTCTCACCATAGGGTCGCGCCTGCCGCACCGCAACACTGCAACCCCAGTCATATGAGTTTATTTGAATTTTCACGTTGCTTATCTGGGTTACTACCAGTGTGCGGCCTCACCTCGACCCACTGCCACTACCTAATCCAGCCTCGCCCCGGATCCATTTCATGAACTTCACGTAAAATTTTTTCTTTGTGTCTAACAGTGAAGGAAATACCTCCATTTTCTTCCAGTTACAATTATTCCCCTTTTCCCACTTTCTTTTACCTTCTTCTCATTACTTGCGTCCTAATCTGCTTCATTGCCCAAGGCCGCAAGACTATGTGATGGCATGAGCCCCCTCTCATATTTCTATCTTACGATTTTCCTCTCTAATTGCTTGCAGTGAAAAGTCGCTATTCCTTCACACGCGGACTTCCCACGCAGCGTCTCTCGTCACCCGGGTGGTCCGGTGACAGTCGGGCTCTGCTGATCTGGAAAGCGTTAAGCCGACGGGTGTGAGGAAGTCGAGTGAGTGCTTTGCAGACGCCGACATTGTCAAAAGACACACCCGGAGGGGTCTGAAGTAGCGACTGGGCTAGAGGTTCCGTTACTTTGCAGAAACTTAGCGAAAACACTTTCTGGCGGGCTACCAGCGAGACGTGGGAATGACTTGTGTACCCAGGCAGTTGTGGCGGGAAAATTCCCGCGCTTTCTGCAAGATAGTAACTGTGATTGGCTTGCTCAGGGCATAGCTCCGTGACGTAGCAAAATCAGCGCAGAAATTGGCGCCAAGAATCTCCATTCGTGGAATGGTAGTGCTCCGGCAATAGAGTGGAATTTTCCGCCGGTTTTCGAGTTGCTGATTGGAACTTTTAACCACGGCCACTGTCGTGGGGGCGGGAATGTGTTGTGTGTTCGGCCTGTACGGGTGCTCGGAGTAGTCGGCTCTCGCCTTTCGGTCGAGGACGTCGAAGCAACCAGCCATCGCCTCCGGTACGCCAAATCGTGTTTTTGCAGTTAAGAAGACAGATTGGTAAGGTACGTCCGCAGCATCGGCAGATAGGGATTTTCCTAGGTGATAATCAGAGCTCAGCAGAGCGTGCCTGTTCGTCTTTTTCTAACTTTGTTCTGTCTTGGGTAGCAGCAATTAATGTTGGGTTGGCTATGTGTTTTCTCTTAAGATTTGAGTTGCAAGGA
Organism: Schistocerca cancellata; assembly: GCF_023864275.1. Taxonomy (NCBI): domain Eukaryota; kingdom Metazoa; phylum Arthropoda; class Insecta; order Orthoptera; family Acrididae; genus Schistocerca; species Schistocerca cancellata. The sequence goes on from NC_064633.1 coordinate 550,074,185, forward strand.
ATTGGCTGCACATACCACTTCGTCATAATCCTCACAATCTAGTTTAGGGACAACTTCACACTCACAGCGTTTGTTTGAGTATCCAATTTGAGCCAGTTTGATGTATTGTAAATGTTTCATGTGTTTTTGTTTATTATTTTGTGTTTAGTCTTAATAAATCATATTGTTATTTTGGACAGAACTTTCATTCTGTTAATCGGTAGAGCAACCCTATCATTCCTCACTATGTTAATGAAACCTTCGTTTATTTAACTTATTTATCAAATTAAATTATTGCAGGTGCCAAACTCTCTTCTACTCTACTGGCAGGGTTGATTAGTGTCAGTTCGCGTATTTTTTTAAATCCTTGTGCAACAGCAAAAGTCGGAGTTAGAATAGGGGTGGCTTAGAGCATCATTTACATATGTAGATTCGAGAAGAATTTAGTGTTAAATACACTGCTAGCCCCGGCACCTCGCAAGCGTGTTCGAGTCCTGTTGGTGGATGTAATTTTCAATTCCAGTACTTGGTCAGCAAGAGAATTAAAGTTGATGGCGTAAAGTTCGTGATCTCCAGTCTCTACGTCAACAAGTTTAAATTCCAGACGTGTCCGTGACGGCATGTGACATTGTTGTTACTAATCCGTTCCTCGGATGAGGGCGTCAAGCTTGACGGCCCATTTGGTGGTCTTCGAGAGGGCTAGGCTGTGTGTCGGCACCGGGTTTCACCCTCTCCCTTCTCTCACTGCCATCATAAAACACTGCTCTACACACACATTCATTACATTCAGCTGCACCCACAAATACACATACGACACACGTGTCAGCAGGTAAAGGAGCCAGTGTACGCGCAGGGAGAACACCCTTTCCTCTAGGCAGCTGAACCAACCCCGTGGGATGTACCAGTCAACATGCCATACGAAACTTACATTTCTTTTTACTTCTATTCCATCACGTTCCCTGTTTCTCTAGTTTTCCTACTCTTTCTCCTCTGTCAGTTACTGCCAATACTCGTAATTTATGTCTACCAACCTCTAATTTCTCTTTCTCGTCCTACATTTTATGAGCGACTATAAATTTTTTTCTGCTGTACTAAGCCTAGTACTGACGATGCACGACAGTCTTCCGTCATCATTATGTGCTTTGCTGTTGAAGTTCCGAGAGCGTACGTTCTTGGAACAAACAACCAATATATTCCTTCCTGCAATGTATATCTCACTAAAAGACCATGAAGGTAAAAGTAGAGAGAGTCGAGCTCACATGGTGACTTACCAACAGTCGTTGTTTCCGCAAACGATTTGTGTCTCGTAGAGGAAAGGGGGGAAGAGAGACGGGTACACAAAGTACTTTACACCACACACCGTAAGGTGGATTGCGGGGTATAGAAGTAGAGTCCACTATTTATCTCACAGTTATTTCTAAATATCAGATTCCACACTGATACAAAATATTTGATCAAAATTCTCACTCTCTTGGGTACTGCCACTATTTGAGTACACATTCTCATCCCCTTAGATACCGTAACTATTTGAGAACCTTGCTCCTGTACCTTGAACCGTTTACAAAGTATTGGGGATGTGGGATGTGTGAATTACAGCGAAATCAGATTTTCCCGTCCAGGGAATCGATGTAATCACAGTATGTAGCACGCGGTTAAAAATTCGCTGTGCGTTCTCCCTTCTCTCTGTTACCACAAAGAGAATGAAATTGTGTCCATTTCTACTGGAGCAGCAGGTCATGCTAGTCCCACCAACCTGGTGCCTTCATGTGATGTCGTCGTCCCAGCACAGAATAGCATGTACATCTTGAGTCAGTTGCTTTTGATGAGAGGCTTTTACGAAATTACAGTGAAAAGGGGTAAGCCTTTTATCTCATCTAAATCATGAAATTGGCAGATTAGCTGTATTTTCATTATAAAAATATTCCTTCCGAGAAAATAGCAAACTGAGTTCCACAATATTTCGTAACTGTGCGTACACCTATCAAGTTCACACAATATATCATTGATAATTCTCAATAGTGAAAATCAGTTCTTTATTATTTTCTACCGAAGAATACACACTATTAACATATCACAAGACAATGCAATCTGCTTTGTTAGCGGATGACATATATTAATTGAGCACTTCCTAACGCCATGCCATCAGACTAAACAGTAACTATTTGGAGCGAACCACGACACAGGGTAGTCATTTATTACACTGCCAATCATGCACGAAGCGGTTAGAGTCTCCTTAGTGTATCAACCGTGTGTTCAAAATTAACTTCAAAACGATGTTCTCCTTATGTCGTAATAATACAGAACTGATAGGGTATCCCATGCCATTTTGGACTACATCTGAAGACTAATTTAATTATTATTAATAAAGAAAAATAAGAAGTTTGAGGCACAGTACAGCAACCAATAAGAATGCAAGGAATTTCCGTTGGCGCAATTTTCCACGGGCACTGCATCAAAGTAGCGGCATCTGTCATGTTTAGCACATCCCACCTTGTGTCGTCATACGTCTGCTATTACAGCCCAGCTCAACTCAGATATAATCTGTAAGAATTACGTAGTGGTCCCAAGAGCCAGAAATGCTACAGCGTTTATGTGCGGCGTTTCAACTCTGTATCCGCCCGGGGTTAGTCGAACATCCTGTTTCGTGTCAGAACGAATACGAAAAGTACAAATATTACGAGTGAGTTGCACGCGGGGAGTTTCGCGGCTCATTTTTATTTTAGTATCAACGAGTAGGTGTGCTCGGTTTAGCGACTGACATGAAATGCGTGCGTGTGCCAACTGAGTGACAGTTTAATTTCTGGTTGCACGGGGCATTTTTGAGTAACGGGCTGGCGCGGCCAAAGACCTGCGATAGAATATTCAAGAACGCCCTGGTCGTGTTTATATTCATTGCTCGGTCGTAAACCGGTGAGTGCCCAGCTGCGCTCAACTGCACGTATTGCGCTGGATTAACTTCTGGGAGCCGCCGTATGCCTTCAAAGATCGCCAGTCTCGAGTGCGCGGCCGTAGCTGCTCTACTAGGATGAATCCTCCGTCACTCTGGTGAAGCACACTATTCTGTCTGTACCGAAAGCAGAGCCGACTCACAGATGATACCTGTATGTTATACGTATCCGCAAAAACGTCTTCCCGTCCACTATATAATTCACTTACTCGCATTATACACTCATGCTCATAAACTAAGGATAACTGCAGAATGTGGTACCTCACAACGTGGCACTCCACAAAAGTGGTGCTAATAGCATATGCACATAGGGAACACACACGACACAGATCTGTAAGTCCACGGTAAGTGTGATAGGTTGAGAAAACTGTCTCGAAACACATGTCCTACAAAACGCCACTGTTTCCTGTGCATGTACCCCGACATCAGTATGGGATATGATCACCATGCACACGTACACAGGCCGCACAACAGGTTGGCATACTCTGGATCAGGTGATCGAGCAGCTGCTAGGGTATAGCCTCCCATTCTTGCACCAGTGCCCGTCGGAGATCCTAAAGTATCCTAGGGGTTTGAAGATGTGCAGCGATACGTCGACCGAGAGCATCCCAGACGAGCTCGATAGCGTTTGGGTCTGCAGAACAGGCAGGCCAATCCAGTCGCCTCATATCTCCTGTTTCAAGGTACTCCTCCACGATGGCAGCTCGGCTGGGCCGTGCATCATCATCGATCAGGAGGAAGGTGAGACCCACTGCACCCCTGAAAAGGCGGACATACTGGTGCAAAATGACGTCCCGATACACCTGACCTGTTACAGTTCCTCTGTCAAAGACATGCAGGGGTGTACGTACACTAATTATAATCCCACACCACACCATCAAACCACGACCTCCATACAGGTCCCTTTCAAGGACATTAAGGGGTTCGTATCTGGTTCAAGCCAGATGAAAACCCTGCGAGAATCACTGTTCAGACTATATCTGGACCCGTCCGTGAACATAACCTGGGACCACTGTACCAATGACCATGTACTGGGTTCTTGACACTAGGCTTTACGGGCTCTCCTGTGACCAGGGGTCAGTGGAATGCATCTTGCATGTCTACGGGCGAATAAACCACGTCTGTTCAGTCGTCTGTAGACTGTGTGTATGGAGACAACTGTTCCAGTGGCTGCGGTACGTCCCGAGCAAGGCTACCTGCAGCACTCCGTGGCCGTCTGCGGTCACTGGTGGTGAGATACCAGTCTCCTTGTGGTGTTGTACACTGTGGACGTCCCGTACTGTGGCGCCTGGACACGTTTCCTCTCTTCTGGAATCGTTGCCATAATCTTGAGATCACACTCTGTGCCACACGGAGGGCCCGTGCTATAACCTGCTGTGTTTGACCAGCCTCCAGTCGCCCTAGTATTCTACCCCTCATAATGTCACCAGTACGTGTCCTTTGAGCCATTCTCCACACACAGTCACCATTAGCATGTCTGAAAACGTCTGCAAACTTAGTCTCTGCACCGTACTCTGACATGCACCCACACACCTCTGCTATGTGGACTGCTGCCAGCACCACCGTGTGATGACCGCAGGTCAAATGCCCACACCCCGAGGTTATATAAATCCGCAAATCGCCCACCAGCGCATTGTTTCGCCATGTATCAGCATTATCCTTAATTTATGAGTATGAGTGTATTCATGGTAAGAGTTGGTTTACTATCCGTTAGATACCATCACGCAGTGTTAGCTACTTGGATAAGAAAATGGATGATCAGGAAAGCAAAAAGTCACCACACAGATTGAAAATGGCCCGGTAACAAAGTCAAAGTGACAAGACAGGAACAGTAAGTAGGACATTTTATACACTATCTGATCAAAAGTATGCGGAAACTCCGATGTAATGCGGAATTGACCACCAGATGTCACGGGAGGCGGAGCCGCCAGTATGAAAGGAGGCGATGAGTATTGTGTTGGAAAGCAGTACGGATTGGTCCGGACGTCTCATTGACTTCGGAGACTAATCATTCGATGTCAACTGAGTGACATATCTATCAGGGACATTTACATCCTTCTAAAGCCGTCCAAGTATAGAGTTGGTGAAGTGACTGTGAAGTGGAAACGCGAAGGAATATCCAAAGCCAAATCGAGACCAGGCAGACCTCATGTACAGACGAACTGAGGCCGAGGACCATCCCTGAGCGCGGTTGTAAAAATCGAATCAATTTGACTGAGGGAATCACTCGTGAATTTCAAAGTGTTGCCAGTCGTCTAGATAGCACAATGGCTGTGCGTAGGAAGTTAAAAATAATGGGGTACAAAAGCCACACATTTCTGCAGTCAGTGTTAAGCGGCGCTTGAGATGGTGTAAAGAGCGATGACACTGGTCAGTGGATCACTGGAAACGAGTGATCCGGAGTGACGTGTCACGCTGTACCCTGTGGCAGTTCGATGGAAGACTTTGCGTTGGGCTAACCCCTAAATAAAGGGATCTGGTATCATGCATAGCGCCAAGAGTGAAGTAAGGAGGAAGTGGTGTTATGACACGGGTCTTTTTTCTAATGATTAGGGTGTGATCCCTTTACTGCGCTTAAGCAAACGCTAAATGTGGAAGGATATGAAGACATTTTACAGCATTGTGGACTGCGTAAAGTAGGAGTACAGTTCAGGGACGATGTTTGCTTGTATCAGTGCTACAATGTCCCCTGTCATAAAGCAGCATCTGTGAGAAAGTGGTTTGTGGACGAAGCCCAAAGTCCCGATCATAACCAAATGGAACACCTTTGGGTTCAAATGGTTCAAATGGCTCTGAGCACTATGGGACTTGACATCTGAGGTCATCAGTCCCTAGAGCTTAGAACTACTTAAACCTAACTAACCTAAGGACATCACACACATCAATGCCCGAGGCAGGAGTCGAACCTGCGACAGTAGCAGTCGCGCGGTTCCAGACTGAAGTGCCTAGAACCGATCGGCCACTTCGGGTGGTAACACCTTTGGGATGAGTCACAGTGTCGGCTTCACTCCGTACCCCAGCGTCCAACGACACTAACTTCTCTGTTTCCGACTGTTGAGGAAGAATGAAGTGCCATTCAGACATTCAGCAGACATTCAGTCACGTCACTGAAAGTGTCCGTAGTAGAGTTCAAGCAGTCATGAAGGCGAGGGGTGGAGGCATCTCAGTTGATGTCCCCTAACACTTGTCCGAATACTTTAGGTATTGAAATAGACGACAGGAGAGATATAATATTCTTTTCTGAATTCCAAAAATCTTTGCACGCACTCAGAAAGAAAAAATTCCCAGTTGATGATGATGATGATGATGACGATGTTGGTTTGTGGGGCGTTCAACATCATGTTCATCAGTGTCCGTACAAGGTTAAAATCTTTCCATTTCCAGTCTCGGCACTTCCCGTATGATGACGAGATGATGACGACAACACAAACACCCAGTCCCCGGAATGTGTTGAAGAAGTACTAGAGTGTCTCTTGTGTGCATACAAGTGAGACGTAAGAAAATTGTTCAAATGGCTCTGACATCATCAGTCCCCTAGACTTAGAACTACTTAAAGCTAACTAACCTAAGGACATCACACGCATCCATACCTGAGGCAGGATTCGAACCGCGACCGTAGCAGCTGCACGGTTCCGGACTGAAGCGCCTAGAACTGCTCGGCCACAGCGGACGGCTAGTGAGACGTAAGAGACCACTGAATTACGCATCATGGTACTACAAATAAATCAGTTTGCTGAAATAATATGCACGAACAAGCTACGAGTGCCCACACTATTACGGACAATGGCCCTGCATTATCGATCGCATGCAGAAGTAAATTTCGTCTGCTTTCGTATAGGCACTGTAGGCTTTAGTCAAGTGATCTAGAGAACACGCCGAATGACGGGGCAAGTAGAAACTATTATAAGCTATACAGCAGGCGCTCCTAACTCGTTAGTATTTTTGATGCCAGTGAACTGATGTTTTTGTAGAGCCACAGTGGGATGTTATACCTCGCTTCTATGCTTGCTGTCAAGATATATGTTACACTTACTATATCATACTATGCCACCCTTATGATGACGTATGGCTGGGACTAGTCGCACATAAAAAACTATTAATATAGCAGCTTTAGTTGGTTTAAGATTAATATCTCAAAAAACTGGAATTAATCTCACATGTCTGAGAATCACCCTCAATCACTGCTGTTGATCTCAGTCGTGATATTAAATCTATCACCGAAAGTTAGCAGGATGATAGGAGGAAATCACTGGAATGTAGTGTACCCCCTTCCTAGCGTATGGTCCGATGCTGCTCAGTAGCGAAACAGTTCTGGCTGAAAGTTGTGCGATTAAGACTCTTGGAAACTCGGGAGCGATTAATGTAGTAATAGCGACGTTTATAACGCATGGCATAACTTTAGATCACGCAGCTGACTCAGAAAAAGTTGCTCCCTTCGCCAATCTGCGCAGACAGCATCTTAGTGGATATTTACGTCATTATTCTGCAATTCACACTTGAATGTTCCGAAGAGGGTTCACAGGACCAGTTTCAAACTAGTTCTCCACCGTTCGTCTCTTGGTTAGCACGTCGGAAAAAAAAGTTCAAATGTGTGTGAAATCTTATGGGACTTAACTGTTAAGGTCATCAGTCCCTAAGCTTACACACTACTTTATCTAAATTATCCTAAGGACAGAAACACACACACACCCATGCCCGAGGGAGGACTCGAACCTCCGCCGGGACCAGCCGCACAGTCCATGACTGCAGCGCCTGAGACCGCTCGGCTAATCCCGCGCGGCCGTCGAAAAATGAACACAGAAAGCTTTCCGTGCGGTGGTCATTTCTCCCTATTTTGGTGGCAGTCATCAAAATATTTTGGCATTCAGAGGTGAATGTTGATGATTGAAATTTTTTGAAAATTTCTCGCCAGAATCAAGTCGCCATCGTTTTAATACCCTCTGCAGTCCTATCTGCTAAGGATCCCGCACCACGCGGCAGCACTCCAGGAGGGGACGGACAAGCGTAGTATAGGCAGTCTCTTTAGTAGACCAGTTACACCTTCTACGTGTTTTGCCAATAAAAGTTAGATTGTTCTGTACCTCATATTCGAATGCTCTGCTGGTTATCCTTGCCACCTATGTGGATAAAAATGAGACATGCGGTTAATATTTCTTTTTCCGTTGCTTATAGCATTATCGAAAAATAATTCGTACATTTGACGTAGTCTTCATATTTTAATTATTGTAAAATTTGAATTATGCGTGGTTCCAGCTTCGTGTAATTTTACGCTAAATTATTTTTTAGTGTCACTGGTAACTTTTTACTTGCTTAGAACTTCGATTTACGCGCATTTCAGTTAAAAGCAAGACGAATTCTTTCGATGTTTGGTTCTGATACATTTGGCAGGCAGGCACAAAAATCCTCTTTCTTCAAATTGTCAATGTCATATACGAATGTTGCTGATATTTGGAGGTGTCTGTATCTCTGACGAAACCTTCTAAGCGCTGTGGTTGCAGAACGACAACTGTAGTATGGTAACACGCAGGATGCCTTCTATGAGGGATCAGTCATATTCACTTATGAACCAGAACTCTTGGACTAACTGAAGCGACAGATACACCTCGCCAACTCACAAACATCACCTTTCAAACATAACACAGACCTAGGCCTGCGCTACAGATCAGTATGTCAACACAACTAAGATTTCCTCCTGACACTTGTTGGCTTCGTCAACTGACAACCAGACTGTCACCTTCTAACCTAACACAGACCTAGAGCTGCGCTGCAAATCAGTTTGTCACATTCCAAATAATAATACAGACGCACAAAAATAGTGTTACGTTCTCTTTTTGTTTGTAAACGTATGACGTCACACGGCAAATCATCGTTATGTTACGAGACGAAGCTGGAAGCTGGTATCCGGTATCGGTACGTTCAGTTGAACTGAAGTATTGCGCTTATCCATCACCACGAACGCATTGGCTTTCGGTTCACTTGGCTTGCAAACGATCGTAATTTTGAAATATTTTCTTACCGATGTAATACTAAGTATTAAACAGCTATAGCTGTTTGTATTAGGTACAGGGGGTGGAAAAATTTATGGAAACTTCATAAACAGTACACATTAACATACCTATTACGGCGTAGGAAAACCGTTGGCATTCAAAACAGCTTCGAGTCGTCTCGGAATGGGTAAATACAAGTTCTGTGTGCTTTTAAAAGGAATCTTATATCATTCTTCCTGCAAAATAGTGGAAAGTTCAAGCAACAATGATGAAGATGGGTAGCGATCACGTACCCTTCTCTCCGAAGCATACCACAAAGGCTGATTATTATTGAGATTTCATACTGTCGTGGCCAGGAGAGATGTGACAATTCATCCTCGTTCTCACAAAACCAGTGCCGGACGATGCGAACTTCGTGAACAGGGGGAATGTTTTATTGGAACACAGCCCCATCATCAGAGAATAAACGTTGTACCATGAAATGGGCATGATCAGCAAAAATGGTCACATAATCTTGGCAGTAATGCGACCTTGCACAGTAACCATGGGGCGCATAGAATACCACGATATGACTGCGCGTATGGCACACGGAAAAAAATTGGAAATTTGTGGTAAGTTCCTATGGGACTAAATGTGCTTAGGTCATCGGCCCCTAGGCTTACACACAATCTAACTTGAACTGCCTCACGCTAAGGACAAAACACAGACACACACACACACACACATACACACACACACACACACACACACACACACACTCCCGGGGGAGGAGTCGAACCTCCGACGGGGGAAGGCGCGTGAACCGTGGCAAGGCACCTGAAACCGCGCGGCTACCCTGCGCGGCTATCGTAGCCGAACCCCCGCCATGTTTCACTCTTGGGGCGTACGTTCAGCCAGAAGTTGGAAACAGTGTGAAGCAAGACTCTTCCGACAACACTGTCTTCCATTGCTACACAGACCAGGTTTTATGGCTACGCCATTACGTTTCCTGTTACGAGCATTTGTATAACTGATGAACGTTTTTTGGAATTCAAGCTCGCACTGCAGTTCCCTAATTCGGGAGCTCCATTCGTGTTGCTTTGGTGATGACAGGGATCGCGGGTACGACACTCATTTCTGCAGCGACTTTTGCAGCTGTCGTACTCTTATTTTTCGTCACAATCCTCTTCAGTGATCGTCCTACACTCTCACTCAACACACACATTCTTCCGCGCTGTGCCTTACCGGATGCCATTTTTCCGCTTTCCTCGTAAGCGGTATAAATCTTCGATACGACGCCTTTTGAAACACCAAACACTTCGATTGCCTTGGTTACGGAAGTACACACCATACAAGAACCACGCGAGAATACACTCAACCCCGACATACACGGGTAGACCGAACACCGTTGTGACCATGACTGACGCTTGCAACGTGTTGAGGGCTCTGCACAGCTGCCGCTCGTGGTGAAACACAATAGCGCAACCAGCAGGCCTGGCTAGCATCTGAATTTATAATTTTAATAAACCTTTTTGGAACAGTGATCAAAAATTTTTAAAATTGATCACACCATGTATGTTACAAGAACATAGGTGACCGGTTTCGGTCATATCACATGGCCATCATCAGACCTGTAATTTAATTTAGAAAGTAATAGAAACCTTACTAGATTGACAATAAAATATGACAAAATGGTTATAAGGATAAAGCACAATAAGACGTGTTATACCCATGGCATCCTTCGAAGATGGTAGGTGGAGCACTCTTCTCAGGTGGTGTGATGTCAACTGGTGCTAGCCAGTGACGAATATACGCTTAAGTACGAAGATACTCCGCCTACCTCTTCTCCCTCCACCTCACGTCAAGCGGTCAGTATAAAAAGGGTTCACATAATCGTCAAAACGTAAAAAAACAAAGTACAATAATAGCACAAAAATAGTTATGTATAAAATATCTCTTTACAACCATGGAATTACTTAAATATTGCATAAAATATCAATTAAAAGCTTTAAAATACAGACGATGTATATTCAGTGTGCCCTCTATGGGCTAAGGCGGTACTACCACAATGGTTTGAAAGTCAACGATGTTGTGGAGGTCTTTTGCATTGCGGCATCATATCGATATGTGAGTTGTGATTCGACTGCAAAATATACATCTACGCTGATTCAGTCTGTCTGTCTTATATTAACTTTATTTGGCACTGGAGATATATGTATGATGGAATGATCAGCTGCAGAGTGGTATGATATTACACAGGTTTTTTAAAATGCCATAAAACTGATTTATTACAAATGGAGTCATATTTCGTAATATTTCTAGTTGGAAGTTTAAAATTGTGATGTTAATATTTACGTACTGTTCTAAGGTACATTTATGCCATGGATACAACTGGGTCCTATGATTTTCTGAACAAAAGAGTACATACATGGTCATAGAATTTCGCCAACGAGATCATAAAAATGTTTTTCACGAAAGTACACCTGGTCATTGAGAAGCACTGACGGTTCAGCTATATATCTCCTCCAAAATATTTAATAATAAGTCATTATTAGTGTAATGAAGGGCTTGCAAATTCTGTTGTACTGTCCCTTCGGCATGCTTATTAAAAGTTATATGATGGCTAAAGACTGATATTGCTCCTGCGGTACTTGATATATGTTCTTTGTATCGTGTAGTAAAGCTCCAGCCTGTTTGGCCAATGTATATTTTTCTACAATCACCACATTGGATCTTGCAAACCCCTGATCTGAGAAATCTATCGTTATCATTACCTACAGTATGTCTTAATTTATTTTGCAAAGTATTGTTAGTTTCAAATGTTACTGTTATTTCAGAATTCTGTTCTTGTAACATACGTGGTGTGTGCATGGGGGCTTAATTATAATGCAATTATTGTAGTAGCTGTGTGTCCGGTTACGAAGTCTCGTAACCGGTTGGCCCTGACTAATATTAGTACGCAATCTGACTGCATAAAATAACAATAAAGAATGAAAGGAAATTTCCGTTAACACAATTGATTAATTAAGTCCCCTGCAACTATAAAAGCTACGAAACAACAAAACACAAGTGTAACTGTTCTGTGTGTGGAAGTGTGATTCAACGTACATGTTTCTGGCACGGAGCACGGAGCACGTTATCATGATTTCATACGGGATACTCTACCTGTGCTGCTAGAACATGTGCCTTTACAAGTACGACACAACATGTGGTTCATGCACGATGGAGCTCCTGCACATTTCAGTCGAAGTGTTCGTACGCTTCTCAACAACAGATTCGGTGACCGATGGGTTGGTAGAGGCGGAACAATTCCATGGCCTCCACGCTCTGCTGACCTCAACCCTCTTGACTTTCATTTATGGGGGCGTTTGAAAGCTCTTGTCTGCGCAACCCCGGTACCAAATGTAGAGACTGCTCGTGCTCGTATTGTGGACGGCTGTGATACAATACGCCATTCTGCAGGGCTGCATCAGCGCATCAGGGATTCCATGCGACGGAGGGTGGATGCATGTATCCTCGCTAACGGAGGACATTTTGAACATTTCCTGTAACAAAGTGTTTGAAGTCACGCTGGTACGTTCTGTTGCTGTGTGTTTCCATTCCATGATTAAGGTGATTTGAAGAGAAGTAATAAAATGAGCTCTAACATGGAAAGTAAGCGTTTCCGGACACATGTCCACATAAGATATTTTCTTTCTTTGTGTGTGAGGAATGTTTCCTGAAAGTTTGGCCGTACCTTTTTGTAACACCCTGTATATTGACGAAAAATACACTGTGATCATTGCAACATCTTCCATCTATACATTCACCAACCGAACAGCATCTAATCTCTCGCCCAACAGAACAACAACTGCACACGACATCCTCTGAACTAAAACTGCTCTCGACATCCTCTCAACAAGTACTGCTCACGGCAACCTCTGAACTACTAGTGCACCAGTGAAGGCGGCGGAATAATAATCTTTGGCGCAATCTCTGGCGCTGTGACTCAGTGTAGCCACCTTTCATATGATAAAGACTGAATTATATATAAAAAAAAAAATCTGCATTTAGGTTCAAGCATGCATTTCTCGCGATGTTTACGTATATTAATTTAGAATTGCCCTATACGTTAAATGAGTACCTTATCGATTGGTGAGTAGCGAGTCGGGCAGCAGAAGCGGGATGAGAATCAGCAGCTGGAGTGGCCCGTCGCAGGCCGGGGGTGTTATTTGGAGCGCGGAGTTGCCAGGGGGCAAGTGGCGGCGGCGTATCGGCGTTCCGTTCCGGGGGCAACGACTGGGCCTGGGAGGCGGTCAGTGACTGAAATCTCGGCGGCGGCGGGGGCGACCCGGCGTAATGTGACGCCTGACGTGTGACGCCTGCCGTGACCTGGCGCCGTGACGAGTGACGAGCGCCACTTAACGCGGCACGCCGGGGGGAAACAAGAGAAGGTTGCGGCGGGCTACCGGCGTTCCCAGAAAACCGCCCGCTGCTCAGAAGCCATTGCGCGGGCTGCCGGTCTCTCCTCCGGACCCGTGACTCAGAGCACAGGTCATCGCGACTGAGGTCACCCGTACCCTGCAACGTCCCGCCTTTTCCTGGTTCTGCACTGCCCACACCTTCTCCAGCACCCGCGCCGGACAGCCTCGCACCAAGTGGCGTCATTTCGCTCCCTCTGTAGCATACTGCGAGGACGCCTTGGGGACAGAATACTTCAGCAAAGAATGGAGCAGTTTCTAGCTCCCCAGCCAACTGCGCCACTCACTCACCTGTACAAAGAGTGTCTTAGACAACGAAAATTTCCAAAGGTGTGGAAGACAGCAAACGTAGTTATTACTCGAAAAGGACCAGACAAAGACGCAACAAACACAACATCCTACAGACCAATTTGCTCGCTTAACATACTCGGGAAAATACTAGAAAAGCTACTAGCTGACGGACTGGCCGCACTCCGAGTGCTGTGGGGGATGAGCGACAGGAAGTTCGGCTTCAGGCCTGGGCGATCGGCATCTGATGGAATCGCCCTGGTGGCTGAAGTCTGTGGCTCTACCCCGCACAAGTACGTGGTGGGCATCATGGTTGACATCAGTTGCGCCTTCGACAACCTGTGCTGGCCTTCGCTCTTCTCCTGCTTGCGGGAGAAGGAGTGTCCAGGGCTGTCTGAGGAGCTATTGCGAGGAGCGGGAGGTGTGGCTATCATCTCCTAGCAAGAGAATTGGAAAATCTATAACAAAGGGCTGTCCCCAGGGTTCCGTGTTAGGGCCCCTGTTTTGGGACATCCACATGGAGCCTTTACTTGACACCCTACAACAAAATGAAGAAGTGCTAGAGGTGATAGCCTATGCAGATGACCTCCTCCTGTTGGTTGGCGGCCGTAGCCGCGAAGACATAGAACCCAAAATCGAAAGTGCCCTAAACGAACTACAGCTATGGTGCCAAAACACTAAAACGACGATATCACCAAGCAAGTCTACCTACTTGCTATTAAAGGGACAATTAATCCGAAACCCGACTGTACGAATCGAGCGCTCGCCGGTTCTTCGGCGACGTGACACACGATACCTGGGAATCATCATTGATGAGAAGTGGAACTTCAGGAAACACATTGAAACCGTAACTCAGAAAGCCCTTCAAACATTGAACAATCTTATATCCATCGGACATAAAAGATTTCATCTCCCCCCTTATCTTATAAAACTCTACCACAATAGCATATTAACATCAGTAGTGGGTTACGGCTCGGGAGTCTGGGCACACAAGCTCACGAGAGTTGTGCCCGCCATGACAGGGAGACGGGTTCAAAGGAACATGATACTCAGATCTGTGGTGGCTTACAGAACATCACCAGGGGGAGCACTAGTGGTCATAATGGGGCTCTGACCCTTGGACATCAAAATTATGGAGCAGGCCGCGTGGTTCGGGGCTAAGAAAGGAAATGTAACGAAGATAGAAGAGATTTTAGGCACTGGGGCTAGGGACAAGGGTGAGATTCGGCAAAAGGGTGAACAACTGTAGCAAGAGCTATGGGAGACGGATGAAACAGGGCGCAGGACATATGAACTTATTCCAAACATTAGGGAACGATTAAAAATGAAATACTTTGAACCCACCAGAGGACTAACCCATTTTCTCACTGGACATGGGCCTTACCAGACATACTTATGATGGTTCGGGAAAAGGGCCACACCCGCGTGTGAATGTGGTGAACCGGAGGGCACTCCCGATCATGTGATTTACGAGTGCCCCCTCTTCATTGATGTTGCTCCCACACTACGTGACCAACTACCTGACCATGACACATACCACCTCATAAGACAACAAGACACTTTTCAAACTCTAAATAAACTAGCAGACGAGGTATCACGAAAAGTACTAAAGGAATACCTGAGGGAAATAAACTAACATAAATTAAAATAAAAGTAGAGAAATTCTAATACCAAACACGCGCCCTACTCCTATACCGCCTGCGCGTGGATAGGCCGACCTTAATAGTCTGGAATCCGCCACGAGCGGGACTAGGAGGAGTGGGGAACAATATCACGGACTAGACGATGCACCGGAATTGACTTAGGTTAGATTTAGTTAGTACAAATTAGATTAGGAAAATAGTATTAGGAACCTGCAGCGAATAACATCCTGGCCTGCCCAGAGTCAGGGGCACGCCCATCGGGATTAGCTCGATGGGCAAGGCAATAAAATAGGTTTATATATACATTTCTGACACATTTGTGACGCTGCAGGCAGTAGAGTTAGTTAAGATCTTAGGAATTAAATACTAATACTTGTAAGAATAGCTGCCCATTGTAATTAGAGTATAGCTGTAGCTCACAATCCACTACATTGTAATTAGCTGCAAATTGTGTCTAACAAACTTACAAATTAAGACCCACTAATCATATAAGGAAGTGGGTTATATTGTATAATTATTATTGATGGTTAATAAAGCTTTTTTTTAAAAAAAATGAATGGAGCAACTAATCGTAGAAATTATGACAGCAGGCCTTGAAAGTTGTCTCTCAAAATCACAACTTTCAGTACAGAGTTCCTTTAAGCGTGCTAAATCGCAGACACACTGCAATATACACGCTCTAACACACACAGTCGAGAAACACACTCCAGCGAAAGTTGTTACCGTTTGATAGCTGGAGCGACACTAGCGCTCCAAGTGGCGACGAAGTAGTCACAAGCGTCGTAAGGATAATGTTTATTTTTAATTAACGAAATATTCGTTATACTTTCGCGTTCCACACACTAGTAAATAGCCAATAGACAAGAACTATCGTGAAAAAAAGTAAGAACAGCCGAATCTCACTGATTCAGTGACATTAGCTACAACTAATTCAAGAAGAATATCTTCGAATATGTGCATAATTGCAGCCTACTCCGCTGAAAGCAAGGCTTTATAAACATATATTTCATGCATGAGAAGCATATATTTCAGTTTCTGTCTGTTATTATTATGACACGTAAGAATTTTTATGCAGTTTGATGATTCGCTCATTCTTACGCTTCAGTCGACTTTCAGATTATTCGTGAGTTAGCTCTACTTTCATGTGGAGCTTCAAACGTGATTATAAGAAACCCACCAAAATTGACTTTTTCTACTTTTTACTCAAATTTCCCCGAAACTAAGCGTTTAATCGACAAAGCCAAGTTTGTAAAAATCGTGGTGCTTCAAATTCTGCATCGATTGAGAACTAAGACTTTGCTATTTGATTAAATTTTCCTACAGAAAAGCCAAGACGCAAAACCGCAATTTTTCACACCAAAAACACTTGTTTCGTCGGAATAAAATATGGTCCAAATGGCTGTAAGCACTGTGGGAACTTAGAACTACTTAAACCTAACTAACCTAAGGACATCACATACATCCATGCCCGAGGCAGGATTCGAACCTGCGACCGTAGCAGCAGTGCGATTCCGGACTTAAGCGCCTAGAACCGCTCGGCCAAAGCGGCGGGCTCGGAATAAAATGTGCAGAATCTGCGAATTGGTCAATTTAACGCAAAATTTTATACGAGGTAAGTTGTAGAGCATCAAATCATGTTTTCAAGAAGTAAAAGAAAGTTACAAAAAAATCTAGCTGGTAACTAAATACCTCCATTATTCAATTACGTGGCTGATGACCAACATCAGCTTTCTACTTCCAGCTGAATGGTTGTTCGTCTGCTTCTCAGTACAATCATTCGCTGCCTACGTAGATATGTGGAAAACACACAAAGCTGTGTTCTTCAAGTTGTTTGGCACCTTTAAAAATCCAGTTGGCTTCGAAAAGGCAGAGTTCGTGTGGCTGAAGGATTTCTGTTGCATAGATGCCAAGGCCTCTGATATGAATAATCTATCAAGGAACAGTTTACAAACATCCATTAATTTTTGGATGGCGGCGTCCTTTTTGGAGATAATTTTATTGGCCAATAAACCAAGCTGGTGGCGATTTCTAACACTCGAGCAATACTCAAGAATGCGGTGCACTATAGAGCGTGATTCTTATTAACGCTTAAAAAACCATGAAGCGATGTAGATGACGCTGAGACATTTAATGTAAGACATATGTTGCCGCAAATGTTGGGAAATATCCCAAAAACGAATGTGAAACGTTGAACACGTGGCGCCACCGGATGACGGACCTCCCCGGAAGTGCAGCGATTGGGATAGGGCGTGAAGGGATGACTGAGTAATGCAGTTATTACATTCGAGCAAACGTTGAAAATATCCAAAACCCTAAGTAAATGTAATCTGTAGAAGATACAAAATTACTGTCCTCGTTTTAACCAATTAAAACCTGTTGTCATTCTGCGTTTCTTTCTTTGTCCCTCCTGTTTTTATTTTACGACATTATCTCTTAAAGCATACTTAGATCTTTTACTAGTAATGGTGCAGCTCGGAAGCTTATACTCATTTACTTGTGACGCAATATGGCAGATTTTCGTTGTAGTGTTCTTTGCAATAAACCACCGGAGACCTCGAGATCAATAAAATAATAAATATTATGTCAATGCAAACACGTAACTGTCTAACGTAATGAAAAAAATACTACTTGGTAGATGCAAGACGCCCCGTACGTTGGCACGAAGACACATGGACGTGAACACTTACGTTCCGATTGTCAGGTGCGATAGAGCTATAGGATGAACCGCTCACTGTGGAAGGAGGTACGTCATTTGGTGATGTCACGTGTTAACATTTTTATCCACTTTCGGAGTATATCCCGACATTTGCGACCACATGTGTCTTACACTGAAGAGCCAAAGAAACTGGTACATCTGCCTAATATGTCATAGCGCTTCTGCGAGCGGGCAGAAGTGCCGCAACACGACGTGTCTGAAGTAGTGCTGCAGAGAACTGATACCATGAAACCTGCAGGACTGTCCATAAATCCGTAACAGTATGAGGGGGTGGAGATCTCTTCTGAACAGCATGTTGTAGCCGGCCGATGTGGTCGAGCGGTTCTAGGTGCTTCAGCCCGCAACCGCGCGACCGCTACGGTCGCAGGTTCGAATCCGGCCTCGGGCATGGATGTGTGTGATGCCGTTAGGTTAGTTAGGTTTCTTCTAAGTCTAGTGGACTGATGACCTCAGATTTTAAGTCCCGTAGTGCTCTGATCCATTTGAACCATTTTGAACCAGGCATGTTGTAAGACATCTCAGATACGCTCAATAATGTTCATATCTGGAGAGTTTGGTAGCAAGCGGAAGTGTTTAAACTCAGAAGAGTGTTGCAGAAACCACTCTGTAGCTATCTGGACGTATTGGGTGTCGCGTTGTCGTGTTTGAACAGCCCAAGTCCGTCGGGATTCACAATGGACGTATATGGATATAGGTGATCAGACAGAATACTTACGTGTCACCTGTCAGAGTCGTATCTAGATCTATCATGTGTTCCATATCACTCCAACTGGACTCGCCCCGTATCATTCCCCTGCTGACATGCGGGGTCCATGGATTCATGAGGTTGTCTCCATACCCTTACACGTCCAACAGCTCGATTTGAAACGAGACTCGTCTGACCAGGCAACATATTTTCTGTCATCAAAATACCAATGTCGGTGTTGACGGTCCCAGGCGAGGCGTAAAGTTTTGTTCGTGCAGTCATCAAGGGTACACGAGTGGGCCTTCGGCTCCGAAAGCCCATATCGAAGATTACAGAATGGGATTTTCACTCTGTATAGGAGTGTGCGCTGATACAAAGCTTCCTGGCGGATTAAAACTGTGTGCCGGTCCGGAAGTTTCATATCGATGATCTTTCATTTGATGGTTCGCACGGTGACACTTATTGATGGCGCAGCAATGAAATCTGCAGCAATTTGCGGAAGGGTTGTATTTCTGTCACGTCGTCGTTGGTCCCGTTCTTGCAGGGTCTTTTTCAGGCCCCAGCGATGTCGGAGATTTGGTGTTTTACCGGATTCCTGATATTCACGGTACACTCGTGAAATGCTCGTACGGTAAAATCCCATCTTCATCGCTATCTCGGAGATACTCTGTCCCGTCGTACGTGCGCCGACTATAACACCATTTTAAAACTCACATCTTGATAACCTGCCATTAAAACGGCAGTAACCCATCTAACAACTGCACCAGAGACATGTCTTATATATGCGTTGCCGACCGTAGCGCCGTATTCTGCCCGTTTGCAAATCTCAGTACTTCAATACGCATGCCTATACAAGTTTCTTTGACGCTTCAGTGTATATTACACTACTGCCCATTAAAATTGCTACACCACGAAGATGACGTGCTACAGACGTGAAATTTAACCGACAGGAAAAAGATGCTGTGTTATGCAAATGATTAGCTTTCAGAACATTCACACAAGGTTGGCGCCGGTGGCGACACCTACAACATGATGACATGAGGAAAGTTTCCAACCGATTTCTCATACACAAACAGCAGTTGACCGGCGTTGCCTGGTAAAACGTTGTTGTGTTGTCTCGTGTAAGGAGGAGAAATGCGTACCATCACGTTTCCGACTTTGATAAAGGTCGGATCGTAGCCTATCGCGATTGCATTTGATGGTATCGCGACATTCCTGCTCGCGTTGGTTGAGATCCAATGACTGTTAGCAGGATATTGAATCGGTGGGTTCAGGAGGGTAATACGGAACGCCGTGTTGGATCCCAACGGCCTCGTGTCACTAGCAGTCGAGATGACAGGCATCTTAACCGCACGGCTGTAAGGGATCGCGCAGCCACGTCTCGATCCCTGAGTCAACAGATGGGGACGTTTGCAACTCAACAACCATCTGCACGAACAGTCCGACGACGTTTGCAGCAGCATGGACTATCAGCTCGGAGACCATGGCTGCGGTTACCCTTGACGCTGCATCACAGACAGGAGCGCCTGCGATAGTGTACTCAACGACGAACCTGGGTGTACGGATGGCAAAACGTCATTTTTTCGGATGAATCCAAGTTCTGTTTACAGCATCATGATGGTCGCATCCGTGTTTGGTGACATCGCGGTGAACGCACATTGGAAGCGTGTATTCGTCACCGCCATACTGGCGTATCACCCGGCGTGATGGTATGGGGTGCCATTGGTTACACGTCTCGGTTACCTCTTCACATTGACGGCATTTTGAACGGTGGAGTTACATTTCAGATGTGTTCCGACATGTGGCTCTACCCTTCATTCGATCCCTGCGAAACCCTACATTTCAGCAGGATAATGCAGGTACTGTACGGGCCTTTCTAGATACAGAAAATGTTCTACTGCTGCCCTCGCCTGCACATTCTCCAGATCTGTCACCAATTGAAAACGTCTGGTCAATGGTGGCCGAGCAACTGGCTCGTCACAATGCGCCAGTCACTACTCTTGATGAACTGTGGTATCGTGTTGAAGCTGCATGGGCAGCTATACCTGTGCACGCCATCCAAGGTCTGTTTGACTCAATGCCAAGGCGTATGAAGGCCGTTATTACGGCCAGAGTTGGTTGTTCCGGGTACTGATTTCTCAGTATCTATGCACCCAAACTGTGTGAAAATGTGATCACATGTCAGTTCTAGTATAGTGTATTTGTCCAATGAATACCCGTTTATCATCTGCATTTCTTCTTGGTGTAGCAATTTTAATGGCCAGTAGTGTAGATTACTTGATTCAGCGTCGTCTAAGTCGCTTCGGAGGTTTCTTGACGTTAGGAACAATCGCACAGTATAAATAGGCTCTCCTTCACAGAGGGCGGTAGCTGCCCCCAGTGCCTGGGAGGGCAGTGCTCCTCAGAGGAGAGAGAGCGTGTGCCCGCCGTGGCTGCGGCAGGAGGGCCCGGGGACGTCCGGCTGGCCTTGCTGATTTACGGTGGCCGCTGAGGCCGGCAGATAAATCAGTGCTGCCGCGCCAGGGCGTGGTTCCGTGGCTTCGTGGCTGTCGCTGTGGCTGGATGGCGTGAGGGTGGGGGGGGGGGGGGGTGACGGCTGTACCGCCAAAGCCCTGCCGCAGCGGGCGCGAGTACCGAGTGAAACCAGCCACGGGCGGCGGCGACAACGACGAGGTATCCACAGCTCTTGTCTACACAAACAGGAGGCGCGTCTGAGACACGGTTAGCGCAGTCGCGGGTCACACGTATTCGTTCCACTGTCTCGCATACTCTGCTGCAGAATACATTGCACCGCGCCTGCAAAGAAGGCTGTCGTGGAGCTTAGCCGCAGCGTGCAGTATACGCCTGTACACTGATACGGTACGCCAAGTAGCCGAGCGGAGTGGCCGCGCGGTTTCAGGCGGCATGCAACGGATTGCGCGGCCGCTCGTCCCAGAGGTTCGAGTCCTCCCTCGACCATGGGTGTAAATGTTGTTCTTAGCATAAGTTAGTTTAAGTAGTGTGTAAGTCTAGCGACCGATGACCTCAGCACCAGTAGGTTTTTATGCACTTTACCTTACGACTCCAAGCTTCCCGTTTACTAGTGGAAAACCACGTTGTACAAATAACCACAATCGTGTGACCTACTGTACTCGCACTACAGGTCTCGGTTATCATCTGTCTGGAGTCCCAGAGTTCGTGATCTGGGATCCCATGTTATCTGCTGCGCCTCTAAGCAAAAAAGGTTTATATAAATTAACCAAATCCACCTTAGCATCCAAAGTTAGTTTATCACATACAATATTACCTCTTGCATAAACATAAGGGAATTTGTTTTCTTTGCTATGCAGTCTTCATTCTGCAATATTTTAAGGAAGCTATGCAGTAAAAAATTAGACAGATAGTTCACACACACACACACACACACACACACACACACACACACACACGCGCGCGCGCGCGCGCGCGCGCGCGCGCGCGCGCGCAGTTCTGAGACGTACCAATGCAACATTAGTAGGTTGCAGCTTCTACAGTAAATGTCTGAGTATAAAGTTGCAAAGCGATATGAAATGGAATGAGCACGTCAGGCTGGCAGTAGGGAAAGCATATGGTCGACTTCGTTTTATTGGAAGAATTTTGGGCAAGTGTAGCTCATCCACAACGGAGATGGCGTACAGAACGTAAGTGCGACCCATTCGTGAGTACTGTTCGAGTGTTTGGGATCCCTACGGGGTCGGATTAGAGGAAGACATGAAGCAATTCTGAGGCTGGGTGCTAGGTTCGATCAGCGGGCAAGTATTACGGAAATACTTCGTGAACGCAAATTGAATCCCTGGAGGTAAGACGATGCTCTGTCCGCAAGACACTATTGCGCAAATTTAGGGAACCAGCATTTGAGGCTAACTTCAGAATGATTCTACTGCCGCCAACATTGATTTTCCGTAAAGAAGAAAATATGAGAGAAATTACGACTCGTTCGGAGTCTTGGTTCAAATGGCTCTGAGCACTATGGGACTTAACATCTGAGGTCCCCTAGAACTCAGAACTACTTAAACCTAACTAACCTAAGGACATCACACACATCCATGCCCGAGGCAGGATTCGAACCTGCTACCGTAGCGGTCACGCGGTTCCAGACTGTAGCGCCTAGAACCGCTCGGCCACTCCGGCCGGCTTCGGAGTCTTCTAGACAGTCGTTTTTCCCTCGTTCCATCTGCGAGTTTGACAGAAAACGACTAGAAGTGGTATAAGATACCCCCCGACATTTACCGTACGTGGTTGATGTGCGCGTACATGTACATCCAGACACGACGAGACTGTGCCGTTGTCAGAGAACACATTAAGATACTAAGTAATCCCTTGGTCTCCGTTCACTATTCGACGTTTGAGAAGTGGCTGTAGTTTTATTTGCGAATACATTTTCGCCATTACGGCAGCAGGTATCGTCTGCTAACTTAAACAAACAAGTTTGTATCTGAACACACACGTGGCGCAGACCGCCGTGGCAGGCTTGCTGAAGTTAGTAATAGCTGATGTCAGAGATTTTCCAGCCAAGTTAACGGACAGGTAATATTAGGCGGGGGGCTAACCTTTGCTTCCGGGTCGCCGCTTGCAGAGGAAAGACTGCTGCCGCTGTACCGGCTGCCCTCTGCGTGTTGAGTGTGCCCAAGTGCACAGACGCTTCTGCGCTCGCTGCTATCTCTGATACATTCTAATGAGATAACGGCAGAGTAATTGTGTCGCATGTAGTTGCGTTGGTATCAGATGTATGATTAGAAAATCACTGGTTCGGTAGCCACTTCACAGTAGCGACCCTGGACAGGTCTATTTGGGTCTGTGCGGCCGTGGAGGTGTACGGGTAGAGCGCTAGGCTTCAATTCCAGGCAGGAACGGGAAATTTTCGTCGTTCCAGTACTTTTAGGATGCCCCCAGAGCCACTCAGCCTGCTGCCAAATATGAGTACCGCAAGGTGACCTGGGTGGTGGGCTCGCTCCCCCATCTACATCTACATCTACATTTATACTCCGCAAGCCACCCAACGGTGTGTGGCGGAGGGCACCTTACGGGCCACTGTCATTACCTCCCTTTCCTGTTCCAGTCGCGTATGGTTCGCGGGAAGAACGACTGTCTGAAAGCCTCCGTGCGCGCTCTAATCTCTCTAATTTTACATTCGCGATCTCCTCGGGAGGTATAAGTAGGGGGAAGCAATATATTCGATACCTCATCCAGAAACGCACCCTCTCGAAACCTGGCGAGCAAGCTACACCGCGATGCAGAGCGCCTCTCTTGCAGAGTCTGCCACTTGAGTTTGTTAAACATCTCCGTAACGCTATCACGGTTACCAAATAACCCTGTGACGAAACGCGCCGCACTTCTTTGGATCTTCTCTATTTCCTCCGTCAACCCGATCTGGTACGGATCCCACACTGATGAGCAATACTCAAGTATAGGTCGAACGAGTGTTTTGTTAGCCACCTCCTTTGTTGATGGACTACATTTTCTAAGGACTCTCCCAATGAATCTCAACCTGGTACCCACCTTACCAACAATTAATTTTATATGATCATTCCACTTCAAATTGTTCCGCACGCATACTCCCAGATATTTTACAAAAGTAACTGCTACCAGTGTTTGTTCCGCTATCATATAATCGTACAATAAAGGATCCTTCTTTCTATGTATTCGCAATACATTACATTTGTCTATGTTAAGGGTCAGTTGCCACTCCCTGCACCAAGTGCCTATCCGCTGCAGATCTTCCTGTATTTCGCTACAATTTTCTAATGCTGCAACTTCTCTGTATACTGCAGCATCATCCGCGAAAAGCCGCATGGAACTTCCGACACTATCTACTAGTTCATTTATATATATTGTGAAAAGCAATGGTCCCATAACACACCCCTGTGGCACGCCAGAGGTTACTTTAACGTCTGTAGACGTCTCTCCATTGATAACAACATGCTGTGTTCTGTTTGCTAAAAACTCTTCACTCCAGCCACACAGCTGGTCTGATATTCCGTAGGCTCTTACTTTTGTTTATCATGCGACAGTGCGGAACTGTATCGAACGCCTTCCGGAAGTCAAGAAAAATAGCATCTACCTGGGAACCGTCCCCCCCCCCCCCCCCCCCCTCTCCAGGACAACAGCCTGGCTACATGGTTGTGCCACAGAGTTTAACTTTTTTTTTTCTTTTTTGAGCCTGTAGATCGATTTCATACGAGAGCTTATCATAATAATTATTATTATGTGGTGTCCGCCGCTGGCAGCTGAGTGGTCAGCGCTACGGAATGTCATTCCTAACGGCCAATGTTCGATTCCCGGCTGGGTCGGAGATTTTCTCCGCTCAGGGACTGGGTGTTGTGTTCTCTTTATCATCATCATTTCTTCCCCATCGACACGCAAGTCTCCGAAGAGGCATCAACTCGACAGACTTGCACTAGGCGAATGGTCTACCCGACGGGAGGGCCTAGCCACACGGCATTTCCATTTATTATTATGTGCTTGTCAGACTTTCATTCTAAGGACTCCTGAAGTGATTTGATGTGTTCAAAGAGTGATCACGTGCTGTAGACAGTGTAATCCAAATTGGCCGATGGTCAAGTCATATCTCGCTACGCATGTGTTCACGAAGTTGTTGTCTCGTCCACTTCATTCGATGACTGTGAAATTATTCAGTGCATAAATGTTTCGACGAATTTATGTGATGTTGTATAAGGAACTTTTCCTGCATTCGATGCTTGTCTCTACGTGGTTGTTAGGCCCAAGTTTGTCTAAATAGCCATGCACTTCAATTAAAAGGTAGATGGATCCTTTCGAACACGTATTTGTTTTGTGGTTGCAGCATAAAAGTGATGTTGAAGCAAGTTTCTTATGGTTCACATGGCTCTGAGCACTATGGGACTTAACTTCTGAGGTCACCAGTCCCCTAGAACTTAGAACTACTTAAACCTAACTAACTTAAGGACATCACACACATCCATGGTTTTCTATGCACTTTACCTTACGACTCCAAGCTTCCCGTTTACTAGTGGAAAACCACGTTCTACAAATAACCGCAATCGTGTGATACAGCAGCGGGATTTATTACAGCTGCAGATGCAGACGATTATATTTCAGGACTCTTGCAGGACCACGTCGCACACGTAATATTTTTAATTTCAGAGCCTCGAGGAGCAGTTGCTTTGTTTGATATTATGACGAATTGTTCTGTATTTACAAAACAAAATAGAATCATTAACCACTACAGGCTCAGACTGGCTTACCACGCCGATTTTAATGCGTTCGGCGTTTGACCCACAGTGTTACGCAGTTTGTGGACGAGCAGCAAAGTTTCATGGAAACGAAATCGACAGGCTGCGCTGCAGAGCCCCGCCATACTTAGAAGCGAGAAAACAACTTGTCGTGAGTTTTTAAGTCACTGAAGTGTGGCAGAAGCGGTGCAAAGTCTCCTCGCCAATATATCGACCTCGATCCTTCCCGTGTAAAGAAGAGAACTGGGCTTTGACATGCACCGGAGAATACAGACCAGCCTCGTCCCGACAGGAATACATTAAGCTTCCGAGGACAGAGATTATTTACGGGTACAGCATACCTTCAAGGTGTAAAGTGTGCTTCAGCCCCATAACCTACTGTACTCGCACTACAGTTCTCGGTTATCGATTCTTATATATCTGTCTAAAGTCCCAGAGCTCGTGATCTGGGATCCCATGTCATCTGCTGCGCCTCTAAACAAAAAAGGTTTATATAAATTAACCAAATCCACCTATGCATCCAAAGTTAGTTTATCACATAAAGCATTACCTCTTGTATAAACATAAGCGAACTTGTTTTCTTTATTATGCAATCTTTATTCTGAAATTTTAAGGAAGCTACGCAGTAATAAAATAGAAAGATCCTTTTGTTATTATAGTCTCACATCACCGCCTGATAATGAACTGATCATCTTTTCGTTATTGGTCACTGTTATAATGAAATTACAAAGTTAAGAAACATATTTATAAAGGTTTATTTTTTTTCCTTTGACATCAAAGATTAAAGAATTTTAGATAATTTACCTTTAGAATTCAACTGAATATCAAACTGCTTCGGAAATTTTACCTGAATAATTTTCAAAATATTTTCTTTTGTTTTCATAAGAATTGCAGAAAGTTAATGTAACGTTCACCTGCGAAATTCTATACTGCTGTGTTAATGTAGATATAAACTGTGCATGGTGCAATACTGTTTTTTTAGAATACAACTTTAAATGCAACGTTATTTTTCTGTGTAACTCGTGAAAGCTGTTGCCTGAACTCCCGTAGTAAGAGGCAGCTGGGAACAAACGGAAACGAAAATATATTTGAGAACCGTTACGAGAACAGCAAACAGTTTCTCTCGTCCTGGTCTCGAACGCTGCAGACACAAGCCGAACCGGAACGCTAATCTCATTTCTGCTATTTCCCCAACACGGTGATTTTTCTTTGCTTTCCTCTTAGTTCCCATTCTGAGCTCATTAAACTCTTCATTCAGTTCAACACCTCCCGTAATACTTCCTTAGATTCACCAGGGAAGTCAACGTGTTTAGCGTGTCTTACCAGCGATATCCTTTCACCCTGAATTTTAATCCCAGTTCTGAACCTTTCTGGCTGTTGTTGCAGAAGGAGGAAACACAAGGACAACATCAGTTTGTTGCACCGAACTAACGAAACAAGTTTATAAAATGTAATTATATTGCCGTCTTCACGCCATTTCATTCAATGCTTTGCACAGCGTAACGTAAATTAAACATCATCTCGCAATCTCATTACAGTCGTTCTGATCACCCTGCCGCGTCATCGTATTAAGTATTTAAAATGTTAAAATACTGAAATATGCTGCGTTTTGGTTGCGTTACATGCCATTTTACTGATTATCGGTGTCAGATTTGCAGCCATCATCAGATGTAATGGTTCCGGAAGCGGCTGGAAGGCGCGTTGTTAATAGGCGCTTACATGTCGCTGCTGTAACCATTATATCAGATGATAGCTACAAAGCCGAAACCGATAATCAATTTTAATAAAGTAGCGTGTGACCAAGACATTGAGATTTATAACCTAGTCGGATACGAAGGTCGCAGATCTTTTAGGGAGGTCCTAACGGCCTCATTTCTCTTTTATGAAATTGACATTGGTCGCCGAAGCCTGCGTATTTCTACCATCTCATATCGTCATTTGCCAGCCCGTAGTCCTGCATCACTATTTTTACCACGTTTTCTTTATTTTTTTCATTTACTGGAAGCGTACCATCGAAGTTAAACAACCGGAGAACAGATATCTAACTAAATGTGGAATCTGGAGAGGTATTACGATTCTCTCTTTACCGGGGAAATGTAAGATATAAGCAGCGGCAGACTGGTAGCTATGAGAAGAAATGTCTTTCGAAATGGGCGATCTTCCTCTGAACGAACATTTGTGCTGCGGAACGGAATATAACAATGTATACCTGTAGAACTCAAACTTCGTTGATTTTAAAAAATGCTTATGATACGAGTAGTATACACCGAAAATGAATGTGGAATATTTTAACCCCATGTAGAATTCCTGATCATCCCATTAACGTTTTCAGAAACCTGTATCTAGACTTGAGTTGCTCTATAAGAGCAAAAGATGTGAACATGTCTTTCTTTAGCTTTCTGATGGACGTCAGACAAGAATCCATTTTATCACCATTTTATTTCGTGCCAGTGACAGGTTTCAGAGTGAGAAAAACTATACACAACCCCAACACAGGCATACGTTGGAATAATTTCTGGTGATTTCGTTCTTCTGGCAGAGACCCCACACATAGTTTACAACTAATGATTACCAGAATGGATGAATAGCCAGTTCTTTATGACAAAAAAAATGGTGATAAGAGAAATACAGGGTGGCGCACGAAATGTGTTACCATTTTGTTTTTGAATATAAACTTTATTGGTAATACAATCTGAAAGGAACATATACTGCAAGGAAGAGCCGTCCATGGAGATTTGTTGTAACTCAGCACATGCTCAATATGTCCACCATTTCGTTTCCTAACTTCCTTCAAACGAACACTGAAATTGTGATTACCCTACGGCACATGTCTTCCGAAATTTCACTGCAAGCTTGAAGAATAAGTCTTCTGAGTTCCATTAAATTACGTGGACGTTTCAGGAAAATTTTTTCCTTTAGGTACCCCCAAAGAAAAAAGTCACATGGATTGAGGTCTGGACTATTGGGGGGCCAATTTTGTCCGTCACTGAAGCGACCTGGAAACCTGAGTGAAATGATCCGCATGTCGAAATGCTCGTGTTAAAACTCCAACACATTTTTTGCAATATGTGGCCTTGCTCCATCTTGCATGAACCACTGCGTGTTGAAGCGCAAGGCAGTAGCAAGAAGCCGTGGAATTTAATGGAGCTCAGAAGACTTATTCTTGAAGCTTGCAGTGAAATTACGGAAGACATGTGCCGTAGGGTAATAACTAACTTCAGTGTTCGTTTGAAGGAAGTTAGGAAACGAAATGGTGGACATATTGAGCATGTGCTGAGTTAGAACAAATCTCCATGGACGGCTCTTCATTGTAGTATATGTTCCTTTCAGATTGTATTGACAATATAGTTTATATTCAAAAACAAATTGGTAGCACATTTCGTGCGCCACTCTGTATAATGTGCACAAAAAATGGAAATGTATCTATTAAAACCACGGTGCAACAGACCGTATTGGAAGATGTTGACCGATATCTTCATCTCGGCAGCCTTATCTGTAATAACGGGGACGCAGATGCAGACATCAGCAGCAGATTTCGGGAAGAGTCCGCTGTCTTGCAACGAACGCATGTGTATATGGAAACTAGGCTCTGTATGTATGCCCACAGAGCTTCTGCCGTACTCCTCTATCGCCCTACTGACGAGTGAAACTTATAAAAGTCAGTAAAATATCGCACAAGCTCGCTGTTTTT
Source organism: Schistocerca cancellata (assembly GCF_023864275.1). Lineage (NCBI taxonomy): Eukaryota > Metazoa > Arthropoda > Insecta > Orthoptera > Acrididae > Schistocerca > Schistocerca cancellata. The sequence continues at coordinate 550,103,789 of NC_064633.1, forward strand.
CGCCAGCGATGCTTGAGGCGAATTTTGAACATCAGTTTCTGAGACAACTTTTAAATGATGGTGTGCTGAAAAGGATTCGTCTATACAGCTTTCATAAAATCGTTGCTGCAAGAAGACTGAAAGTTGCGGGGCATGTTCTAGGCACGAACTATGGAAGAATAATCAAATGAGCACTGTTGTGGAAATCAACGAACGGATACAGAAGACAAGATAGATCTCGAAACACTTGGAAAAAACTGCTGCAATGGATCTTCAGTACGTGGACCTAAACCGGGAGGAAGCTGAAAACGTGACGGCTGATCGAGTTCGCTGGGGGAACTTTTTGCCCGATATGCTACTTAGCATTGTAAGACCTACGTCTAACACATTCCGAATGTACAGCGATACTTCTTGCATACTTGCATAAAATGCCAGAAGAAAGCTACTGTTAACTGTTGTTCAGTAACTATTTGTGAGTCACAGTGCATTATTTTTTAGGCTGCTGTTAAGCGGTTCACAAAATTCGTCTTCAGGGGTAGGCTTAAGATGGTATTCGCGTCGAAGCCATTTACAGAAAAATAAAAAAGAAAGTGTGATTATGGCTGACAGATAAAGGTATTGTGTAGTAAAATCGACCACATTAGCAGCAGCAGTTTTCTTATCGGACTTACATAAGCAACTTCTGCTTCAATAAATAAGGCCCACTTCGGTGTGACACACAGAGGGTTTATTTGGAAAGCGGCAGATGTTTCCGATCAGAGATAGGCCCGCCGTTGCTAGGGAGCGATTATTTCCCGGCTATCGGCGGGCTGCGAGGTGCCGTCCTGCCTGCCAGAGAAACGTAATAGCCCCTAAAAGGAAATGTGCCGCCGCCGAACAACAAATTATAGGCGGGGAGCGGCGCGTTGCGCAAAAGGTAGCACTTGTGGATCGGCCGGCCGCCGCTAGGTGGCAGGCGTGGCGGCCTATCGCGTGATTAATGACGGTGCGTGCACGTGGCTCGACCTTGCCGGTGCACGTGCACACGTGTGCGCGCAGACACCGCCTCGACACTTATCACCGGCCCTGCCCTCTTCAGCTAGTCACCCGTCACCAACACTCTGCCCCGCATTCCCTCCACTCCAGGAAAACCTTACTTCTGCATCTAAACATGACAAACCACCCACTAGAACCCTAAACCTTACAGGCTGATATGAACCCTACTTCTGCATCTAAACATGGCAAACCACCCAAGAGAACCCTAAATCTTACAGGCTGATATGGCTAATAAATGCTCTAACCAAAGTGCAGCTTGAGGGACCATAAAGAGGTAATAGCCATGAGCACCCTGCAGTACGGTTTCAGGATATGTAATTCCACCGAGGGTGCGACAAACCACGCACTGAATGTAGTGAACGCCACAGATTGCAAGTACGTTATTAGGCATAATGATTGATATAACTGGGGCGAATGATATTTTATGGCGACCCTCCCCGTTAAAAATACTGAAACAGATGGTGTAACGCCGGAAATGCATATCCTCCTATTTCCATCTATTGTACAATAAATTTGTTTTCCTTATTTTTGTTACCTGAATATATGGCATTTCTGTGTCTTTACATATTGTAATTGTTTTACTATTTGTATACATATATATATTTATGTCGATGTATAATTGGTTTGTTTCGTAAATATTATTTGTATTTTTACGCTGGGTCTTGCCTAGGGAAACTGCTATCGAACGATTACATCGATAGGTCGTGTGAAGAATCAAAGTTTAGGATCTTTGGTAATGTTAACTCTGTCGCGTGGAGCGCGGGCTGAGAGAGAGAGAGTCTGGCTGGGGTAGTGCAGTGGAGCAGGTGTGTTGTGTGACGCTCCCGCGAGTTGCCGCGCTTTCAGGGTTTGGCAGCATGTAATTGCGCTCGACTTGCGATGATAGCTTCTGACATGGTGTCGCGGACCGGAAGCATTAGCTGGCGCACATCAAGAGCCCGTTTCCTCTGGTGACCGTGTCGAGAAGAAGGCGCGCCAACATCCAGCTTCTGCAACAGCGACGGCCGACAATGAGTGACTGTCGCCACCTCCTCGATCGACGGCATCGAACTTTCAATCAACCAACAAGGAAGACTGGAAGCACGTAAAGTTTTAGAACTGTATGGCAGACCTCAGCTTTTCAAACTGTACCATTTTCGTAACTATAATTACAGCAACTTAGCATGAACCTTTGTTGCTCATTGTCCCAATTGCTTTGCCAAGCAGGGTCCCTCCCTTTTCCGAAATGAGCCCGAGTGTCGTTGAAATTCAAACGCCAGCATCATTTTATTTCACTGCTTTAATTTCAAAGTTCAGTTAAGGTATTCATAGCTGGCTACAATATTTAGATTGCACAAGCACAAATTAAGAGTGCGAGTTTTGTTACCGTATTTTAGTTACCTGTGACTGCAGCTCAGCTTGGTACGTACTAAATTTTACTATTGTTAATTGTTCAGAATCATTTAATTCAAGTTCAAAGTTAAATCTCTTATTTCTAAATTGCGTAGATTCAAGGAGCTTTAGAAATGATTGTTGAGGTAGTCCAAGACTAACCGTATTTTACTGAATTTCGATGTGCTTCAGAAAGAAAGCTCACTATTAACTTCAGTCACTAAATTAACTTTCGATTTTCCGGTTTTATTAATTCTTTTGCTAAATTAAGTCAGAGTGTAGCGAAATTTATTACTTCTGACAAACTTTCAGTTTTCACACTGCACGTGTCAACCTTCAGTTGCCACGCTTCTACTGCTAATTATATGTGTAATAACCTTTTTTTTCTCAGTTACTATAGTAATTGTCCTTAGGACTGGCGACAGTAATTTCCCCCAAATCTCAAATATCTAATTACCTCTAGTTGACTGTTAACGTAACGGCCGCACATTTATTTTTTTTGTTAACTTTACCCCTTTTCCAAAATTAATTTCCACCAGTTTCATTTGCATTTTTCCTTTCATTTAGATGTCACCCTTTCCTCCCTCTTTACCGACAGGTTAACTTCGGTGACGATTGCTTTTCCAAAATTCCCATTAGGTACATGCGGTTTCATTTTTCACTGTCATTAAGGTCGATAAGTGAGGGGGAGGTTACAATGGACTATCCCACATTTCTCCATAACAGCTTACGACGTTACTGTACAGACAGGCAGGTGCAATTAGAATGTCCCGGAAAGAAAATTGTTAAAAAAATCACCAAAAGCTGACAGGGCTCTGTCTGTTGTCCAGTGTTCTGGGATGCTGGCATAGAGCTGTTACTGAACCACCTTCAGATAATCAACAGTAGAGGCTGTACTATCTACGCAGACGATCTGATAATTATAGTATCTGCCAACTCAATGGCTAAATTAGAAGAAAATAGTAGGTCAGTTCAGAAAAGACTAAGTAGCAGCATGGGACGTGTGGTAATAATCGAAGATAAGCTGACAGCTACGAACCATCTGCATCCCTTCATGCTTGATGTCTTCCCTGGCGGCGATGTCATCTTTCAGCAGTATAATTGTCCGTGTCTCGGAGCCAGAACCGTGCTACAGTGGTTTGTGGAACATTATAGTGAACTCACATTAATGTGTCTCCGCCCTGATGTAAATCCTGTGGAACACAGCTGGGACACTACCGGGCGCCATTACCACCTACATAAATCAGTGGCCCGTTATTTACGCGAATCACGTGACCTGTGCTAGATATCTAATGCCGCATATTTCTACAAACCTACCAACATACTGTCTGATTCGTGATACGCAGAATCAGTCATGTATTTCGTTCCAGAGACGGACAAACAAGCTATTAAGCAGGTTGTCATAATGTTTTGGCTCATCAGTTAAAAAAAAAAAAGTTCAGATGTGTGTGAAATCTTATGGGACTTAACTGGTAAGGTCATCAGTCCCTAAGCTTACACACTGCTTAACCTAAATTATCCTAATAACAAACACACACACCCATACCCGAGGGAGGACTCGAACCTCCGCCGGGACCAGCCGCATAGTCCATGACTGCTGGCTCATCAGTATAGAACAACGCATACTAAGGTGATACTAGGCTATCTACCTGGATCTTGCTGTAAGAAAGAAATATGCACAATATTGACACAAAAAGGGTGAATATGATAAGAAAAAGAAATTACTGGGCACAAGATTCACATCAAATTAAAAAATACAGGCTTGTGTTGATCGAAAATGCCGAGAAATCAAGGGCAGAAACAGGGAGAAGAACTTACCGGTTCCTTCCTGTAATAAAAGAAAGGTCGAAAATGTCGTACTTCCTTCCGACCAAGAGATCTATAAGTGCCTGTCGGAACATGGTCCATATCCCAGCTGATTACTTAAAATATGAGAACGCACCACATACCGTTACGAATGTGAAGCTATCGGCATCATGGACCGCATCTTCTGGGAGTGTACTATTAGACAAGGTGGTGTAGTTCAGGTCAGGAGCGTATATGGTAATACAACGGTCTATAACATAATAGTGAATCAGGAACTGTGACATAAGATGAACTCGCTGACAGTTAAAATATCAGCTCATGAACTGCAAGCCTGTGAGGTTGACAGACAAGAAAGAAGAGCGATACATCGTGAGAGGAAGACGCACCATGGCAGAACATACACCTGCAACAAGTTGCCGGAAGCAGTGAGGAGAAGAACGTTGGGGAAGACCAGGAAAGATTTCCTGAAACCATGACGGCCATCCCCCAAACTCTGCAACTTGGGCGGTAAAACAGCACAGGCCCAGATGGAGAGTTTCACTCTGCAGCGGAGTTTGCGCTGATATGAAACTGCAGGGCGCAGTGGCCGAGCGGTTCTAGGCGCTTCAGTATGGAACCGCGTGACCGCTACGGTCGCAGGTTCAACTCCTGCCTCGGGCGTGGATGTGAGTGTGATGTTCTTAGGTTATTTAGGTTTAAGTAGTTCTAAGTTCTAGGGGACTGATGACCTCAGCTGTTAAGTCCCATAGTTCTCAGAGGCATTTTAACCATTTTTGATATGAAACTTCCTGGCAGATTAAAACTGTGTGCCGGACCGAGACTCGAACTCGGGACCTTTGCCTTTTGCGGGAAAGTGCTCTACCATCTGAGCTATCCAAGCACGACTCACGTCCCGTCCTTACAGCTTTACTTCTGCCAGTACCTCCTCTCCTACCTTCCAAACTACACAGAAGCTCTCCTGCGAACCTTGCAGAGCTAGCACTTCTGGAAGAAAGAATACTGCGGAGACATGGCTTAGCCACAGCCTAGGGGATGTTTCCAGAATGAGATTTTGACTCTGCAGCAGAGTGTGCGCTGATATGAAACTTCCTGGCAGATTAAAACTGTGTGCCGGACCGAGGCTCGAACTCGGGACCTTTGCCGTGACTCGTGCATGGGTAGCTCAGATGGTAGAGCACTTGCTCGCGAAAGGCAAAGGTCCCGAGTTCGAGTCTCGGTCCGGCACAGTGGTCAAGTTCGTTTAACGTAGGGGTTCCGGATACTTTTGATCATGCAGTGTAGGTCTGTCTTCTCCGATTTCTCTGAATCAATTTAAGGCGAATCCTGAGATGATTGCAGGATTTCAGGCCGCGAAAGCTTACGTTTCATGTGTTGTCTGATGCCTGACGACGGCAACTGATGTATTCCGGACAGCTCGAGTTTTGGCAATGAGACAAAGCAGCTCATTAATGAACAGTGTGGTGGTTCAAATGGCTCTGAGCACTACGCGACTTAACTGCTGAGGTCATCAGTCGCCTAGAACTTAGAGCTAATTAAACCTAACTAGCCTAAGGACATCACACACGTCCATGCCCGAGGCAGGATTCGAACCTGCGACCGTAGCGGTCACGCGGTTCCAAACTGAAGCGCCTAGAACGGCTCGGCCACACTGGCCGGCTACAGTGTGGTGAATGGGATGCTTGCCAGGAGGAGACACTGCTGGGCGCGGGTGGTCAGCCGTCCCGCCAGCCACCATTTAGGAATCAGAGACGGCACTGCCCTGGGTTGGGGTGGAGTGGATCTGCCCAGCAGACGGAGAGTGCCGCGTGGGTGTTGGCGCCTATGGCGCCGCCTGGTTGTCTGCGACAGCGAGGCAGAGGAGGGGGGAAGGGCGGGGTGACACTGCCGGGTCTCGGGGGGAGGGCGGAGGAGAGATGTGTCTCCACCGGCGTCGTGCTTATCGGGGTTCGACTGGAATTCCGGCAGAAACTTGGAATGCTCCTCATAGTACGATTCAGTCCGGAGCGATGTGAAAAGCTTCATGGATTGTTACAAGAAAACGCGCATGAGGGAGTCCAATTTGAAGTTTTCCTCTGCGCCGTTAAAAAATGGTTTTTACTAGGACACACGTGGTCGTCGCGAATATGTGGTTAATATGGAGCGGAGCAGTATATATGCGCTATGGATTACCTGAAAAAAAAATTCTTATATTTTAAGGACAAGTTAATTCCTGTTAGCCGCTTACAGTTTATTATGCTTCCGTACTATAATCTTATTTCGGCGTAAGTACCATTTCCTAGCACAACCTGCAATCATTATACGTAACATAGTGGTTGTCAGTTACACGGCAGTTGTAGTGGGACGCGAAATTGAAGCGTCACCCATCCACCAGTGTCAGCCCAGTTTGCAGGTGAATATAAGTTTAATTTAGTTTTGTTTATGTATTTTTGTAATATTTTTGTAATGGTTGAAATTGTCTAAAGTTTTTGTATTTTTTCATGTTTCATGTACGGAGAGGGCGGCGCAACGAACGGAGACAGCATCTTCACTGCCGGGACCAGAGAGAAAATTGCTGGCCACTATACGTGGCGGGTCGACAGCCAAAGAGCAACAGAAGATCCTGGAACCGAGTTGTTGCGTCGTGCTTCTAAAAAATAAAGTAAATGAAAATTTGTAATGTTCTGTACAACAATGATATCATAGGAAGTTTAATCTTATTGAAAATGTTAGTTTTGTCTCGTCAAGGCTCAGGTTCACGTCTGTATGTAGGAAGATAATAAAGCAGTGGCTGCTACTAAAGTTGAAATACGTGTTCCGAGGATTTATTTATGAAGAATTATGTGAATGAATTAATAATATATTTGACAAGATTATTGAATTTTGACAGCGTTCATCGCGACTTTGAATCTCAAAAGTTTATTCAATGTGGTTCTAATATCGATTAAATCAGATAACGTGTATCAATATAATTTCTGAGGAGAAACAAACGACATCTAAAAGTTGAAAAAGTTTACGCAAACCAATTGGCCCGAGTGACGTAATTCTGCGCATACGACTCAAATGATGTTTTACAGTTTCGTTCAAGAACCATTCTGAGATAATTTAAAAAGAATATAAATAATTTTGAAGTGGGTTGTAACTGACGTAGGTGACGAAGTCTACACATGGTCATATGTCGAAAGAAAATCATTTATAAAGAACTTACGTCGTTACACTATACAGTTTACGTAAGATATGTGCAAAGGTAACCTGGGTGTCCACAAAAAATGTGTCGAATACTATGGTAGGTGGTAATACTCGTCGAAACAAGAAAAATAAGTCCAGTAAACACGGGTCTGGAAACGCATCCTTTCTGCGATAAAAGCATGTTTACAGGAGATGTTCAACGTGGCATCCACTCATGGCAACGCACTCCAGTGCCCTCCGGCGTAAGGAATGACGCACCGTTTGAAGTATACCGGGTTGTCGTTGTACCTGTTGGCACGAATTGAAGGCGCGACCTTGTAGTGTCCGCACATCTTTGACTGGCATGGCGTAGATCAGTTCCTTCAAGTGTCCTCATAACCAAAAGTCTAGGGGATTGAGGTTTGGGGAACAAGCAGGCCAATCGAGCGGTCCTGAAATGGCTGCGTCAGATGCTTGCGCGTTGTGACGAAAGTTTGCTGGTCCGCCATCATGCATGAACCACATTTGTATTCGTTGCTGCAATGTCACAGCCTCTAGCAAGGTAGCCAATGCATTAATAAGAAAGCCTAGATAATGCACCCCAGTTAACCTTTGTGGTAGCACGTATGGCCCTTTTAATCTATCGTCCATACCTTGACTGAGAATCGGTGTTGATGCCCTCTTTCCTCAGTTGCTTGAGGATTTACATCTGCCTGTAGATGCTGGTTATGGAAATTCACAATACCATCTCTTGTGAACCCTGCCTCACGGATAAAAAGCCTTTGGCGGAACCGCTGACTGCCATGATGATCCTGTGGCCTCAGGACCTGAACGCGCTGTAGATGATAAGGGTACAGCAATTGTTCATGAGGTACCCACCCAGATAAGAGGACGAGACACGTCTTCTGCTGCTGCTAAGCGTTGCACACCCGTTCCAGGGGTTTCTTCCACCGAAGTACGATACGCTTCTCGTTGTACGGGGTATTCTACTGTCGGTCGTCCGAGGTGAAAGTGCATCTGTGTCCCTCAGACGTTGGAAAAGTCTGCCGAACAGCTTATCAGAGGGCACTCTGCGCTGTGTATATTTTTCAGCGTAGAGAGCACTGGTTCGCAGGCTACGTCTACTTGCTAAATCACAGCAGAATACCATATCCGCCATTTCACTTGACGAGTAGTAGGCTTCCATTGCTAACAAGTGATGGAAGAGAGAAAATGTAAATGTACTACACCATTTCAACGTACAAACCGCGCAGTAACAGTAAAAACATAAGTGAATCCGCGTTTGGAAGAAGGTAAAAAACTATGAATCGTACCCAGTGTTTACAGTACTGTACAATAAGGCATAGAAACAAGGTGGCCGGCTGGGGTGGCCGAGCGGTTCTAGGCGCTGCAGTCTGGAACCGCGCGACCGCTACGGTCGCAGGTTAGAATCCTGCCTCGAGCATGCATGTGTTTGATGTTCTTAGGTTAGTTAGGTTTAAGTAGTTCTAAGTTCTAGGGGACTGATGACTTCAGATGTTAAGTCCCATAGTGCTCAGAGCCATTTGAACCATTTGAAACAGACAACTGACTGCATACGAGCTAATGGTAGAGTCATAATACCCTGCCGACACATTTGACGGAGCGCCAATGCAACGACTCCTCTAATACACGCAACCAAGCGTTGCTCTGCCCTTCCTATGAACACGGCGTTTATCTCGGAAAGTACGGGTTTCCAGACCCATGTATATCGGACTTATTTTTCTTGTTTCGATGAGTGCTAGTACCTGTCAAAGTATTCGACACTTTTTTGAACACCCTGTACGTGCGTTAAGTTGTTCATAACGTATGTACATGCCTGTCTGGGTCTGGTCGCTATTTTCTTGCTGTTTTATATTATGAACAATAATGCTTTTTTGATAATATTTGACAGTTTCTTCAATTGAAGTTAAGAACACCACAAAACATCGTGGCATCTTCTGTGCTTTAATAGACTGTAAGGCGGGTACACCTTCTCCTCCTAATTTGCGTTATCCAGGTTTACTTGAGTTTTTATATTGTATTTACATACTGGACTTGTATATGGTCATAATTTTCCAGCTGTCTTTTATTGTGAATAATTACGTATTTTTCCTAAGATTTGACAGTTATCTCTCTACTGACAGCTTTATAACTCGATCGAGAGGCGCAGTTTGTTTACATTTCTTTATCTGTGTCAGAGATATTGTGATTAGAGGTGCTGTTTGTGTAATCTTTGGTGTATGTTTTAATTTGGTTTATCTCTTCAATTTGCTAATAAAGTTTTCTAAATAGTATTTATGTTTTAGATTTGTTGGCTAGTTTAGAGCACCTGGCGAGTTCTTTTTTACGGGTAGGTAAATTTCTGTTTCTTCTAAAATATTCATGCTGATTCCTTTTGCAATTTTGTGTCGTATCTGAATTGCTGTTTCTATGTTTCCTGTTTTATGATTGATGGTTTTTAGATGTAGAAAGAAGGTACATGGGTCAGTGTCAGAATCCCTTGCGTATTTCCTATATCTGATGTAGAAGTTACGTCCTGCTTTCCCAAGTAATATTTTTCACAGTTCCCGCGATTGATTTTAAATAATCCAGGACATGAGTATTCTGGTTTTTGCTGAATTGCTTTTGCGCTTAAGTTGTAAGATGTTTTGAAAGCTAGTGTTTTTGCCGTGGTAATTAATTTATTTGAGATATTGTCCATATCAGTGGCAGATATGTTTGGGTTTTTCTTTTTTGGTTGAATTTATCGCAGCGCAAATCCGTGAGATATGGACCAGTGGCGGAGTTCACAAATGCAGCTCCCGCTACTTGTGAGGAAGTTCTTTTGTGAACAAACTTGTGGCAAAACTGTTGCTGTTATTTTCATATTAGTTCTGGAGAAAATTAACGTCCTAGGTTCTGGCAAGCCGAAATGTTTTATCTATTAGTTACGTAATTTTAGTATTAAGGCTTAGTTTGCACAATATTGATGCAACTTTTTTTTACTGTGAGGTAGACAAATGTGGAGGTAAGAAACTAACCTAAAATGGTCACCGCGTTCGCTGTTTTAATGTGGCAGAGATGGAGCGCAATTAAATTTAGCTTCAATGCATGTGGAATAATCCGACTGAAGAGGGCCACTGTCCCAGACTACACGTCTATGCCAACAAATGGAAGAGCAGAATCTTGTACACAAACTAACCACCCACTTTAAAGCCCATTGGCCATCTCAAGCACATCGAAAGGGCAGAGTTATCTGCAAAAGTCTAATTCCTTCACTGACACAATTTTGGACTCCACTCATACTAAATCTAAAACTTCCAATATAACAACTTAAAAACTGTCTACTCCTAAGCCAACAATTTTAAGAGGAAGGCTGCAACTGTATCCATAAGGATAAGCTCTGCAGGGAACTGCAAAGGGAAAGAGCGATAAGAAATGGAAGGAAACAGAAAAAGATACAAAATGATCACCAATGGGAAATACCAGTGAAGAGGGAAACAGACAGAAGAAGCAAAAAAAAAAAAAAAGTACTGCAAATATCTGAACTTGTTCACCAGACGCAGACATTGTAGAAAATTACGAGAATAAATTCGATGAATGGGATGAAGATGAATGTGTTGCGAAACTAATAAAATGACCGTTGGATTCAGTGTTTCTCGTTCACGGTGGTCACATGGATGTTGTTCAGCAGTTGGTAGTCAGTGTAACTGCTGGGGCGAGAGAGAGACACTCTAACGCTGTGCTCGCGCTTGTTGGTACTGCAATTAATGAAGGAAATTAATTTGGTTGTGGACATCAACTCCTGTGGTGCGTGATCTCAAAAGGAAACTGATTTTGTCCATGAACTTATCCATTCATGAAACCTTGTATTTGGCATTCGGTGGTAAAGAAATTCCGTAGAAATGCACGACACACCAATTCAAACACCAACATCCGCCACTCAAAAATTAACCAATACCCTATAGACAACTGAGAAATTAATCTCGTTTGATAATTCCATTTGCCAAAATAATCCAGTTCAAGTTACAACATCGAACCCAGCACAATTAATATCATTTACAAAAATAAACAAGAAATTTAAAAAAAATCATACATTTAAACAACGAAATACAGCAAAAGATACACTGATTATAATCGTAACTATTTATTTTTATTTCCATAGAGTTTGATGAAACAATATATTGATTTTTCTATTTACAACACACTGTTTCACATGGTCTAAAAATAGGTGATTATTGACTACTCCTCGTCGACATATTTATTAATTTGCAGGATGTTTAAAGATAGGTACCTGAAACGTTGCTCTGATATAAGACACTTCTGCTGTTAAGTCAGTCAGCACTGTATTTTAGCCACATTACAGTTACAACAAAGAAATGGGAAGGCTGCCTTACAATCGTGAAAAATCAAAATCTACTTACCACAGTTCGTCACTACTTCAGGCCTACAAATTTGATTGCATTACGTATTATTCAAAAATTAAATTGAGTTTCAATTCCCTCCCTTAAAAAATATCTACAGAAATAGCCTTTTATATTACCAAATTACGAAAAATAGCACATCAGATTAAGCCCCACGCCTGCCAACACACACTAGTGCTACTGCTTTCCTCTCGATGGTCCAGCTCTTTCGATCCTGACTTCGACCCTCCGACAGTTACCACCGAACTGCTATCGTTCGTCGTCCGCTGCTGTCCTCCAGTGACAAAAAGGCCAGTCATCCGAGCGAGACCATTCCGTTTTAACGTCCATGGCAGAGGCGATCAAACCATATGACGTGCACGCTCTTCCATGCACTGCAGAGTACATATGTATGTGTATAACGTCTATTCGGAAGATATTTACATTCAGTTCAACTTTGCGAATGAAACTCTTGGTATAGTTTGTATGTAGGTAATTAGACGCACCACTTTTCAATGTTTTCTCAGTGTTATAAAAACCATCTGTTAATGTATATGCCGCTATTCTTTTTTTTTTACTTTTTATTTGCAAAACATTTTGTTTTTGTATGATCAGATCTGAGAGCAAAAGGAAATGTCAGCGAGAGGTACTAAAACGTATCAAAAAATGTTCAAATGTGTGTGAAATCTTATGGGACTTAATTGCTAAGGTCATCAGTCCCTAAGCTTACACACTACTTAACCTAAATTATCCTAAGGACAAAAACACGCACCCATGCTCGAGGGAGTACTCGAACCTCCGCCGGGACCAGCCGCACAGTCCATGACTGCAACGCCTGAAACCGCTCGGCTAATCCCGCGCGGCTTAAAACGTATCTGGTGATCCATTTTCTACGGCTGAAGAGGTGGTTTCTAGCGCAAGCAAATAATGTGCTCTGTTTTACCTAAACCATGGCAACGAACCCTGACTGAGTGCATCGCTACCTTCATGATGACTTTTGTGGGAATTTAAAATTAAAGAAGAAACCCGCAATTAGTCGTTATGAGTTGTAAATTTTTATTGTTCACTTTGCTTTTCCGGCACCAACGGAAACAAACAAAACTGGTACTAAATGCACTATGTTACGTGTTAACTCGATCGCTTTCAGGACAGAGGGGCAGGCCGACTCCGGAACGAATTCGCCTGGCTAATTAACGACAATGGGTTGGTGTGCTGGCCAACCTGAATGTGGTTTTTAGGCGGTTTTCCACATCAAAATGTTCAAATGTGTGTGAATTCCTAAGGGACCAAACTACTGAGGTGATCGGTCCCTAGACTTACACACTACTTAAACTAACTTACGCTAAGAACAATACACACACACACACACACACACACACACACACACACACACACACTCATGCCCGAGGGAGGACTCGAACTTCCGGCGGGAGGGGTTTGCTACATCCCCGTAGTTAAATACTGGGCTGGTTCTCGTCTTCCACCTCAAGATACTTGTTACCCAAATATTTAGAACACTCTTTCACACTTGCACACAGAATTAGAGACTGGTGTCCTCCGCTGTTTGGTCTCCTTAAAAACTCAGTCTGCATCAGCATCTAACCCTGACATCTTTTCTGTACTTGTCATTATTTTACTTGCAATGCACACGTCTTTCTTGCACCATCGGCGTCCTATCTCAAATGATGATTTTATCAGTGCCTTACACGTCATCCGTTGTCGATCCCTTCACTGCTACGGTCCGATGACACTAAAATAGCGTCCCTACCTTCTGACGGGCACGCCTACTTGTGTCGCAACCTGTGATCACGTGAAAAGCACGCAGGTGCTGACAGCAACAGAGCATGCGCCTTCCACGTGATCGCCAGAGAAGAGCAATATTCTTCTGCTCAACTGCTTTTCTTTGCGGCGCTTCTGAAGCGGGACAGCTACCTCAAACTCGCACCGCGTTCAGGGGTGAATTTACGTATTCATTTACATATAAGGAATTTAAATCATCTGTGCACGGTGCCCGCATATTAATTTCTGGAAACGGCAATTTTAGCGGTAGTGTGTGGCCGTATCCCCTTCCTATTTTCACCCCTCCCCCTCCCGTCCCTCATCCTGGGACGGAATCTGCGTACCCCAGTGGTCTGCGTTATCAGTGTGAAAGTGTAAGAACGTTTCCTCAATGTTTGGGAATCGTGTGACTGAGACAACGGTGATCAGTATTCACGTGGTTGGCACAGCGACCTGCGTGGTAAACCCGTCGAGTGGATTCGAAGTGACAAGGAGTGGTCACGACGTTGGTAACTGATGTATCTGTGCAGAGGTGCCAGAGATCAGAGTTCATGCTGGTCACATGGTTAGCGTTCGAGCTTCGTAAAACGAACGTGCATGACGCGATGTTTCGACTCCCGCACAAACTGTCCTTTTTGTGGTACAAGTGTAAATTCCGCGGTAGTCAAAAGTTTGCACCTGCACTATTCGTTCTTGCTACATTAGCAATGTCTCACCGCTAAGCAGGTTAACCACCTTTGTGTCTGCGGCTCGAAGGGTCGAGGTGCAAAGAAGTTCCGGGTACCTTACCAGATTGCATGTATGAGGCATTTCGCAAATCACAACAGGCATACATTTTCAGGTAAACTCTATGCGTTCTTCATTTACTTGTCGATAGTTTATTCTAACAATTATATTTAATTAAAAATAGGAAGTAGTCAAATAACATAAAATTCACTGAAACTTCATCCAAATACACCTACATCTACACCCACACTCCGCAAGCCATCTGACGGTGTGAGGTGGTGGGTACCTTGAGTACCTCTATCGGTTCTTCCTTCTATTCCAGTCTTGTATTGTTCGTGGAAAGAAAGATTGTCAGTATGCCTCTGTGTGGGCTCTAATCTCTCTGATTTAATCTCATGGTCTCTTCGCGAGATATACGTATGAGGGAGCAATATACTGCTTGACACCTCGGTAAAGGTATGTTCTCGAAACTTCAACAAAAGCCCGAACCGAGCTACTGAGCGTCTCTCTTGCAGAGTCTTCCATTGGAGTTTATCTATTACCTCTGTAACGTTTTCGCTGTTACCAAATGATCCTGTAACGAAGTGCGCTGCTCTCTGTTGGACCTATCTGGTACGGATCCCACACCAGTGAGCAGTATTCAAGCAGTGGGCGAGCAAGTGTACTGCAACCTACTTCCTTTGTTTTCGGATTGCATTTCCTTAGGATTCTTCCATTGAATCTCAGTCTGGTATCTGCTTTACCGACGATCAACTTTATATGATCATTCCATTTTAAATCACTCCTAATGCCTACTCCCAGATAATTTATGGAATTAACTGCTTCCAGTTGCTGTGCTGCTATATTGTAGCTAAATGATAAAGGATCTTTCTTTCTATGTATTCGCAGCACATTACCCTTGTCTACATTGAGATTCAATTGCCATTCCCTGCACCATGCGCCAATTCGTTGCAGATCCTCCTGCATTTCAGTACAATTTTCCATTTTTACAACCTCTCGATATACTACAGCATCATCCGCAAATAGCCTCAGCGAACTTCCGATGTTATTCACAAGGTCATTTATTTATATTGTGAATAGCAACGGTCCCATGACACTCTCCTGCGGCGCACCTGAAATCACTCTTACTTCGGAAGACTTCTCTCCATTGAGAATGACATGCTGCGTTCTGTTATCTAGGAACTCTTCAATCCAATCACTCAATTGGTCAGATAGTCCATATGCTCTTACTTTGTTCATTAAACGACTGTGGAGAACTGTATCAAACGCCTTGCGGAAGTCAATAAACAATGTCATATACATTAAATAAAATGACCACTGATGAAAAAATATATAGATTAAAAATTAAGTTTGACCGGGAGTCTAAGCGCCGCTTAATACACGTTAGTCTTGCGAAGTTCGAACACAAACCGCTTGATCACCATGGACTCCAACACCCAATACCTACGCAGAGATACATCCGTTACGCAATAGACTCATAAAATTTCTCTTGCTGTTTCCTTGCAACAGGCAGAGTAGTGCACCTTATTACTTTCACATTATGTTGTTTTAATGGTCTACTAAAGGCGTATAAGTAAAGCTGTGATTCCAATGTCATGACGTCCCTTTGTGAGACCGCAGATCTCCATTAAACCCAGAAGAGGATAGCTAACGCGCGTGGATATCCAGGCGCGTCAGTTAACGTGCGGATGACATACGAAAATGCATCTACGTAACTCAGTTATAAGCTGTCATCAACCCAAAGCCGCCACTTGGCGTGGTTCTACTGCAGGGTCTGCAGTTTAACTTGGTCTCCGAACGACAAACGTGGGCAGAGGTGAAATAAGTGATAGGTGAGAGACAAAAAAATTGTAAAGCTGACTGGGGATCGAACGTGAGACCTTTGGTTTTGTATCCTTATATGGATATGGTGTCTGTTCTTTTGGATATGTCACACTATCCTCTGTGCCCTCGGTGGCTCAGATGGATAGAGCGTCTGCCATGTAAGCAGGAGATACCCGGTTCGAGTCCCGGTCGGGGTACACATTTCTACCTGTCCCGTTGATATCCGTCAACGCCCGTCAGCAGCTGATGGTATTAATATATAATTCTAATTTCGCTTTGGTTTTGTAGTCTAATCTAAAGAAATGTCGGAGTTAACTCGCGGCGACCGTGTAGGCCAACTTCGTCAGCTGGAGCCACCGAGCTGCCGGTCCGGTGAGCGACTCTGGTCAGCTGGAGCGGCCGCGCTGGACTCCAGTCGGGCAGTCCGTCGCCCTGGCCTGTACCGGCCATCTCCAGCCGTAGGAATGCGAGCCGGGCCGGGCCGTGCGCGGCGCTGGCTCCTCCAGCGTCCAACCACAGGGTCAGCGCGTAATGAGGCGGAGGGCCGCCAAGGACGCCGCCGCACCACCGCCGCTTGTCACTCTGGAATCCCGGCACGCACGTGCGAGCGCCGCCGGCGCTTACACGCACACACACACACACACACACACACACGAACACACATTCATTTCAGACACAGCGCATGCGGCACTGGAGGGCTGGAACGCCACTCAGGCCGGTCTTTGAGAACTTCACAGTTACGTACGGCTTCGTTCTACAGCTTAAATAGCGCATCATGTCTCATCGTGAGAAATGGGCGAAAGGCGGCGAATTAAGGGCTACAGGTTTAATACAATGTTACAGTCTGCTTACTAGAGGTGTACAAACTCTCGTTCCAGCCTGCGTGCCCCTATCTCCGCCGCAACCATTAAAGCAGCTCCACTTGCCACAACGGAAACACAGGGGGTAGATGTGTGCTGAAGCACAGTGGTCAAAAGTGGACAACTAGGTTTCCAGAAACCCTGGCTGGCTTAACAACAGGTTGCGGTACCAATCCAACTTGACTACAAAATAGAAATGAACTCTCATGCTTCTTGACAGAGCGTAGGGGAACGGTGCGGGAGACCAGCACTGCCGTACTAGGCAAGGTCCTAATGGAGGTGGTTTGCCGTTGCCTTCCTCCGACCGTAATGTGGATGAAAGATGATGATGACACAACCACACCCAGTCATCTCGGGGCAGGTGAAAATCCCTGACCCCGCCGGGAATCGAATCCGAGACCCGGTGCTCGGGAAGCGAGAACGCTACCGCGAGACCACGAGCTGCGGACTGACTACACACTAGCCAAGTGTATGTTAATGTAGGTACTTTCAATGCAGCCCTTTATCATAACGTTTGGAGCAGCAAAATGAGCAAACCAAACTTAAAGGAGACTGTGGAGAAATTAAGAATTGGGTAATGTATACCAGTCACGAAAAAGAGCCCGACTCCAGCAGGAGATACCTTGTCGTCTGTTTGTGACGCAGCTTCAAATAAATTGGTAGGTGTGTCGCAACACATTGTGTAATAAAGTAATTTGGGAACCTTCAGTCAGTTACCACATGTTTGTAAATTTGTCCAGTAGTTACCTCACTCCATAAATATTTCAAAAAGGATGAAGGGTTTGACAGTTGTGTGGAAATGGGTGGTAGGGACTTGAGGCCATTTAGCAGTATAAAGACTTTCTAAACTTAGAGCGGATATTGATTTAAACGGGAAAAAAACGGTTCAGTAGACATTAAAAACCACATTCTGGTGGTGTGCTACCTAGTGCGAAGAAAGCTTAGTATAAAAGAAAAGCTTCTTCTTTGAAACATGCGCTTTTTAGATTAACATAACAAGGACAACGAACGTCGTCTTTGCTAAAATGTATTTGAGGAATTTAGAATGAACTATTTTCACTACTTAAAATGAATTCAGCGAAGCCACAATACACATCCTGGAAAAAATAATTAAAATTGACATAACTGGAGTCACATTAGGCGGAAAGACACTAAGGTTACAAAAGCTGAACTTCGAGAACCTTATTTTAGTTGGCGTTGGAGTATAATAGAAATCTTCTGGTCTCCTACCCAAAAAAACCCAACCCAACATCTTCTGGTTCGTAGGTTCAACGGATCTAGACCTTCAGAGATAGTTCTGCTTGTATGAACAACATATACACTCATGCTCATGAATTAAGGATAATGCTGATACATGGTGAAACAACGCTCTGGTGGTCGCTTTGCGGGTTTCAGTCATCTCGGGGTGTGACCATATGGTGCATTTGTCCTGCTGTCGTCACACGGTGGCGCTGGCAGCAGTCCAGATACGCAAAGGTGTGTTGCTGCGTGTCAGACTACGGTGCAGCGAGTAAGTGTGCAGACTTTTTCAGACGTTCTAATCGTGACTGTGTGTTGAAAATGGCTCAAAGAACACATATTGATGACGTTATGAGAGGTAGAATTCTAGGCGATTGAAGGCTGATCAAACAAAGCAGGTCCTACCACGAAACCTTCGTATACAACAAAGTGTGATCTCACGATTGTGGCAACGATTCCAACAGACAGGAAACGTGGCCAGGCGCTACAGTACGGGACGTCCACAGTGTACAACACCACAAGATTACCGATATCTCGCCATCAGTGCCCTCAGACGCCTACGGAGTACTGCAGATAGTCTTGTTCGGGACCTTACCGCAGCCACTGGAACATTGGTCTCCAGACACACAGTCTACAGACGACTGAACAGACACGATTTATTCGCCCGGAGACCTGCAAGGTGCTTTCCACTGACCCCTGTCATAGGAGAGCCCGTAAAGCCTGGTGTCAAGAACGCAGTACATGGTCATTGGAACAATGGTCCCAGGTTATGTTCACGGACGAGTCCACAATGATTCTAGCCGGGGTTTCATCTGGCGTGAACCAGGAACCAGATACCCCTTGGGGTATCTTTCGAATGGGACCTGTATGGAGGTCGTGGTTTGAAGGTGTAGGGTGGGATTATGATTGGTGCACGCACACCCCTGCATGTCTTTGACAGAGGAACTGTACCAGTTCTGGTGTATCGGGACGTCATTTTGCATCAGTATATCCGCCTTTTCAGGGGTGCAGTGGGTCCCATCTTCCTTTTGATGGATGATAACGCACGGCCCCACCGAGCTGCCATCATGGAGGAGTACCTTGAAACAGGAGATATCAGGCGAATGGAGTGGCCTGTCTGTTCTGCAGACCTAAACGCCATCGAGCACGTTTGGGATGCTCTCGGTCGACGTATCACTGCACTTCTTCAATCCCCTACGACACTTTTGGAGCTCCGACAGCCACTGGTGCAAGAATGGAAGTCTACATCCCAGCAGCTGCTCGACCACCTGATCCAGAGTATGCCAACCCGTTGTGCGGCCTGTGTACGTGTGTATGGTGATCATATCCCATATTGATGTCGTGATACACGCGCAGGAAGCAGTGGAGTTTTGTAGCACATGTCTTACGGGACGGTTTTCTCACCAATAGGGTGGACTTAACAGATCTGTGTCGTGTGTGTTCCCTATGTGCCTATGCTATTAGCGCCAGTTTTGTATAGTGCCACGTTGTGTGGTACCACATCTTGCAGTTAGCCTTAATTTATGAGCGTGAGTGTATTAGAGGCGACGTATTAAGGACTAGCCGAAGGAGGGTGAAGTTGCAGCGAAAGCAGTTCATATCGAAGTAAATCAATAAACCCGAAATACGCCGGAAAGGAAAAAAATGACAAATAAAAACCACCATTTTCTGGCCTATAACGACGCTAAATGATATGTATTTCACTGAGTGACACTTAAGAAAAAAGAAAAGAAAACTTTTCATCAACTTGTGAACTGTACTTATAACCCTACGATGAAAGAGTACAGAATAAAGTGCCGCGTGACGTAGCACAGCGGATAGACGGGCAGGTAAACGAGATTTCTTAGCCAACTTGTGTTGGACATAGAGTGGCTTGGATGTGAGTAAAGTAGCCAGCCCGTTCTGCTGATAACATGCGACAGATTGCCTGCCTGGCTAACAGAGATTAAAAGCGGAATTTGTACACCTCTGCCGCTTACACCGAGCGTCCAAGCGCCATTTTTTAAATTTCCAGTAAGTATGTAACAAAGCTAGGGTGACGTGCAAAAAATGTTGATGAGCGACAGGATTAAGCCACTAGTGGGAGATAATCCTTGTATCAGTATGTTTTGAAAAATTGTTGTAGTAAAAGTGACGCACCGCGACGCAGTAATTCGGCTCGCTGGGGAATGCAGTGCCTGGCCGCAGCAGCGAATGTGGCGACGGCAGTGATGCAGTGGGCATACCAGCAACGATCGTCCGGGAGCCATCACCGTCTGTTGAAGAATTAAATTTAACTCTGTACGAGTCAGACTTAGTGAAAACCATAGGAGATACACATGTACAGGCAATAAAACGAGAATTAAAACACACGAAGGATTCGCGGATTAAATTAGGTAAAGGAATTAGACAAGGAGATTCATTAAGTCCACTCCTGTTTAACTTTATAATGGACTACATAACTGATGCCGTAAGAAAGAAACAAGGATATAAAATGAGAAAGAAAGTGGTAAATATTATATGTTATGCTGACAAAGCTGCATTGAAATCAAATAGTGAGGATAATCTTCTCCATAAAAGAAAGAGACTGTGGTAATATAAAAAACACCTGTAATATGTAGATGTAGACAGTGTGTCAGTTGAAAAGGTGATGAGATGTTATCGCCATCTATAAAGACTAAACCATGAAAATCAAAAACCAAGAGACAAAGGCAATAAGGGTAGCCGGATGCATGCAAAAATCTCTGTGGAAAACGACTGAGAGGAAAATAAAAATATATGCAGCAGAAACTAGAACGGAAACGAGAAAAATGAAACAAAAGTTAACGGCAGTGGAAATGAGGGTTGTAAGACAGATCCAAGGAGTAACCTTGTGGGACAAGAGAATAAATGTATGCCGGCCTGGGTGGCCGAGCGGTTCTAAGCGCTACAGTCTGGAACAGCGCGACCACTCCGGTCGCAGGTTCGAGTCCTGCCTCGGGCATGGATGCGTGTGATATCCTTAGGTTGGTTAGGTTTAAGTAGTTCTAAGTTCTAGGGGACTGATGACCTCAGAAGTTAAGTCCCATTTTGCTCAGAGCCATTTGAATAAATGTATCGACAATGGAACGGTGAGGAATACATGATATAGATGTACGGATGAAGACATGGAAAACAAGTTGGAACGTTCATGTGGAAAGAATGAATCTCACGAGACTAGATAAAATTTGTAAACATGGACGACTGCAACGGAAACGACTATCTGGACGAGGAACCAGCAGATGTGACAGCAGTTGGTCCAGTATATACACAAAATGAGGCAGACAAAAGGGGGTAACCCTAGTCAGCAGAAGAAGAAGAAGAAGAAGTATAGTCAGTATTTGAACTGTATAACTAGCGGACTGACGTAATGATTTATGGTGGGTCAGGCCAGATTATTTAAACTAACTAAATGTCAATATTGCTTAAAACACTTAAAGGACAGATCGACATTTAGAAGGTGTAGTGCTTCTAATGCCTATTTTCTACAATACACTTGAACTTGTATTATTCGAGAAGTACATCGTTTTCATTGTTAGTTAGAGAAGGTATGAGCGATACAGTTTTTCCTAATGGTTTTTTAATGAAGTGAAGAATATTACGTCAAATTACAGCAGATCATTTATTCCTTGAAACTTATAGATACTCTCTGGACTTTAGATTTTTACGAGGGAACTATGTTATTTGAGACGCAGTCACATGCACCCATATGGCCACAAATGGACAGTTTCAAACTATTATCTGTTGCCCATATTCGGGGATTTTGAGTATTAGGCCCCTCTTTCATGGATGTATCTCCTGGGCCAGAACTTTAATATTATTCAAACGCCCAGGAATGCGAGGCCGCAACAGATAGCAGTCAGACGCTAGTTTCCAGCTTCAAATGGTTCAAATGGCTCTAAGCACTATGGGACTTAACATCTGAGGTCATCGGTCCCCTAGACTTAGAGCTACCTAAACCTAACTAACCTAAGGACATCACACACATCCATGCCCGAGGCAGGATTCGAACCTGCGACAGTAGCAGCCGCGTGGTTCCGGACTGAAGCGCCTAGAACCGCTCTGTCACAGCGTCGGCTAAATTTCCAGCTATTCCTCCACCAAATAAGGGAAACGCCACAACAATAAACGAGAACTGAAGACTGCGACAACAAGGGGTAGTGGAACACTTCATATTCCCTTCAGACGTTGTACTTCTGAGGAAGACGTTATATGGATGAACCTAATCTTAACATAAAAAAACAGAAGAAGGTGGTAGTTTGCCGCCTGCACTGTCGAAAGCGTATTTGGGATATTACGTCTGTATGAGAAAGTTGATGCAGTATTTCCTCATTTCAAAGAAAAAAAAAAGTTATAATGTGTGTGAAATCTTATGGGACTTAACTGCTAAGGTCATCAGACCCTAAGCTTACACACTACTTAACCTAAATTATCCTAAGGACAAACACACACACCCATGCCCGAGGGAGGACTCGAACCTCCGCCGGGATCAGCCGCACAGTCCATGACTGCAGCGCCTCAGACCGCACGGCTACTCCCGCGCGGCTTTCTTCATTTCAGAAAAGCATTTGATTCGTTACCAACATTAAAAAAAAGTAGTATTATGTGGGAGTCAAACAAAATTTATGACTGGATTAAAACCACTTTGGTAGGGACGACGCTGCATGTTATCTTGGCTGGAGAGTCAAAACAGAAATAAATGTAACTTCAGGACCGCCCCAGGGAAGTCTGTTGGGACTAGGGATGTGTGAAGTTGCGAAATCAGCGCTGCTGATTTCAGTTTCATGATCGACGTCTTAACATCGCTGACCCACATTAATAGACCCCAAAAGATTGATGTTAAATTATGAATTTATAGAATGGCGTAAAAATTAGCATTCAGATGCATCTAATATTAATAAATAAACGCAGCAATAATTAACATTACATATGGCCCAACTCTTTGTATACAGATTATAAAAATTATATTTTTGGGAGAAGCTTTCCTTTCAGTCTATTACGCTGTTGGCAGAGAGCATAACCTGAATTTGAGGACAGATTTTCAAAAGCTGACAATGTGGCTATTATACATCTCAAACACTATTTTTTGTAGCTTTCGATACGTAGTACCGATTATGTAACTCCATACCATACTTCAAATGGATCTTGCTTAAGATCTTTCAATTAATAACTGAACCGTGATGGCAGATCCGTTTCTGCTCCAGTTTGAAAACTATTTTCTTGTGCCATTTTATGTAAATCCAATTTAGTTGCTCTATTTTCCCGTAATATGTCAACGAGTTGTTCACCCTCACTGACAGTCATTTCAACAGCTGCAAGGGAATCCTTCATTATTTTGACGCCTTCGAACATGAAAAAGCATCTTAAAAACGTATGTTCTCGAATAGAGGGTAGCCCAACGTTGATATGGCTAATATGTCAACATGTTGCATTGGTAGTAAACTCTTTGTGATTTGTGTTATGATGTTTCGCTTCCGATTCTCTACAACAGTCTGTATTGGCTGCAGGCGAAATATTTTCATATTCAAGTAACTAGTTACTGGCATAACTTTATTCCTTGTAATGTACATTTCTACGTAAATTACGCGAGAAGCCATTCCAACAAGCCGCAGAAAACGATAACCACCAGCCAGATATACAATATCTGCGACTGTTAGCACGGATGGTGCACTAACATGACAATAAATGATATTATTGATACTGGACGCAGCTACAAAAATCTTTCAATCATATAGAACGTCGAATTCCATCTGGTGAGTTCTTCTTGAATTAATTAGAGGACTGGTTCTTTTCGTGGCTGTTCACTTGCTACTACGCTGTGTTTGAACCACGTTGCAGTTCTTTAGACGGCAGTAATCAACCGAGGCAGTCTGTCAGTCTTTTCTGTTGATCTTTTTGCTACCATACTGAACATGTTGGCAAAATACGGAATGTAACTTTTCCTTCCATATGCTGTGTCTGTGTCTTTTGCCGCTGAAATGGTACAGTTATGAGACTTTTCAGAAAAAAATTCCTTTAAATGAGGAAAAAAACTGTCGATGTTGGTAACAAGTACTCTGGCTCTTTTGGCAAGATCGATGGTCGATATTTTGCATTAGACGTCGATGTTACGATATTTCTAAAACTTCACACCGACGTTCAGTCATATAGAATCGATATTTTGTAACTGTCCACGGTCGTCGAACATCCCAAACCGGGAGACTGGCTGTTTATGTCCTGTGTTAATGAACTGGAAAACAGTATTAATAGTCACTTCAGAATTTTTGTAGGAACTCTAGTTTTGAAGTACTGTCCGTAAAAATATGCACAAATTTTTTAGTCTGAAGTTGAGAAGATTTCAAATCATGACTGGTAACTTGCTTTAAATGCACAGAAATATAGAACTGTGCACTTCACAAAACGGTTCACAGAATCAGTCATTTCACGCAAATACACTCCTGGAAATTGAAATAAGAACACCGTGAATTCATTGTCCCAGGAAGGGGAAACTTTATTGACACATTCCTGGGGTCAGATACATCACATGATCACACTGACAGAACCACAGGCACATGGACACAGGCAACAGAGCATGCACAATGTCGGCACTAGTACAGTGTATATCCACCTTTCGCAGCAATGCAGGCTGCTATTCTCCCAAGGAGACGATCGTAGAGATGCTGGATGTAGTCCTGTGGAACGGCTTGCCATGCCATTTCCACCTGGCGCCTCAGTTGGACCAGCATTCGTGCTGGACGTGCAGACCGCGTGAGACGACGCTTCATCCAGTCCCAAACATGCTCAATGGGGGACAGATCCGGAGATCTTGCTGGCCAGGGTACTTGACTTACACCTTCTAGAGCACGTTGGGTGGCACGGGATACATGCGGACGTGCATTCTCCTGTTGGAACAGCAAGTTCCCTTGCCGGTCTAGGAATGGTAGAACGATGGGTTCGATGGCGGTTTGGATGTACCGTGCACTATTCAGTGTCCCCTCGGCGATCACCAGTGGTGTACGGCCAGTGTAGGAGATCGCTCCCCACACCATGATGCCGGGTGTTGGCCCTGTGTGCCTGATTGTGGCGCTCACCTGCACGGCGCCAAACACGCCTACGACCATCATTGGCACCAAGGCAGAAGCGACTCTCATCGCTGAAGACGACACGTCTCCATTCGTCCCTCCATTCACGCCTGTCGCGACACCACTGGAGGCGGGCTGCACGATGTTGGGGCGTGAGCGGAAGACGGCCTAACGGTGTGCGGGACCGTAGCCCAGCTTCATGGAGACGGTTGCGAATGGTCCTCGCCGATACCCCAGGAGCAACAGTGTCCCTAATTTGCTGGGAAGTGGCGGTGCGGTCCCCTACGGCACTGCGTAGGATCCTACGGTCTTGGCGTGCATCCGTGCGTCGCTGCGGTCCGGTCCCAGGTCGACGGGCACGTGCACCTTCCGCCGACCACTGGCGACAACATCGATGTACTGTGGAGACCTCACGCCCCACGTGTTGAGCAATTCGGCGGTACGTCCACCCGGCCTCCCGCATGCCCACTATACGCCCTCGCTCAAAGTCCGTCAACTGCACATACGGTTCACGTCCACGCTGTCGCGGCATGCTACCAGTGTTAAAGACTGCGATGGAGCTCCGTATGCCACGGCAAACTGGCTGACACTGACGGCGGCGGTGCACAAATGCTGCGCAGCTAGCGCCATTCGACGGCCAACACCGCGGTTCCTGGTGTGTCCGCTGTGCCGTGCGTGTGATCATTGCTTGTACAGCCCTCTCGCAGTGTCCGGAGCAAGTATGGTGGGTCTGACACACCGGTGTCAATGTGTTCTTTTTTCCATTTCCAGGAGTGTATGTATGTGTAACGATTTGTATGGCTCAGTCGTAGATCATTGGTGGTATACTGGGAAACGCAGTCAGTGTACAGAGGAGGCTGCTTCTAAAGCATTTGAGTGTCCTCCTTCAGAGTATACCCTAACGTGTGTGGCCCAATGTTGGATACGACTATCAACGAAATTTCAACGTATTGTAAGGATGTGTGACATATTATTAACTAATTACTTAACAGAAGCTGTTTGTTGGTAAGTATTGATTTAGGCCTAGGTATACATTTCTTTATTTTAAATGGGGGTCTAGGGTGTGGGGTGAAACAAGTGCCGCCAAGGAGAGGACGGGGGCACGGGAAGTACGTTGTGTCTCATTGTCGATAGGAAGCTTTGTTTTGGTGGTAAGTTCCTATTGGACCAAACTGCAGCTTTGTTTTCTGAGGAGGAGTTTTAGGTAGCACTCGGGATACACTGAGAACTGCTACGTCACTGTGAAAAAGGGTTGTTAGCAATTACCTAGTTGACTTATAGTTCGTGGTTTAGTAAAACAGGTACAAAAACTAAATAGCACTTGTCTTTTGTCATTTCAAAGACAAAAGGTTTCAAAGAAAATTCTTGTTAATCTAAAGGTGAGTTAGGCGGTAATGTTGCCGATTTTTAGGGGAGGAAGAGCGGGGGGGGGGGGGGGGACATCAGCTCATGCCTTATTGGAGCCGGCACGGTTGCTCAGCGTGTTCGGTCAGAGGGTTACCTGTCCTCTGTAACAAAAAAACTGAGTGAATGAATCAACGATGGCCTTGAACGGATGTCATACGACGTCCGCCTTGAACAAATGGAACGAACAATAACGAACAAAATGAGATTAAAAGAAAAGGGGGTAATGATCTCAGGAAGTTAGGGAACCACTGCTGCCGGCCGGTGTGGCCGAGCGATTCTAGGCGCTGCAGTCTGGAAGCGCGCGACCGCTACAGTCGCAGGTTCGAATCCTGCCTCCGGCGTGGATGTGTGTGATGTCCTTAGGTTAGTTAGGTTTAAGTAGTTCTAAGCTCTAGGGGACTGATGACCTCAGATGTTAAGTCCCATAGTGCTCAGAGACATTTGAACCATTTGGAACCACTGCTGTAGTCAGTGCTTCGTGGCTAGGGTGTGATTCGCTTACTGCACTTAAGACTACACTACGTGTCAAAGAATATGAATACTTTTGACAACATTGTGTACTGTGTACAGCTGAGGAAAAGTTTGGAGACGGTGACTGTTTGTACGAGCGTGACAATGCACACTGTAATGAAGCAGCATCTTTGAGACAATGGCTTGTGGATATTGACATTTCTGAAACGGACTGGCCTGCCCATAGTGGGCACCTGAAGGCAATCTAACACCTTTGGCACGAGTTAGAATGTCGATCTAGCTGCAGAACTCAGCGTCCAATTTCACTAACTCGTCTGGTTTCGGCTACTGGAGAAGAATGGGCTCCACAGACGTTCAGACACCTCAGTGAAACTGTCTCCAGAAGAGCTGAAACCCCTGTATAGGCGAAGGGTGGACACGTCCCACGGTAATGTCTGCTAATACAGGGTGTTTCAAAAATGACCGGTATATTTGAAACGGCAATACAAACTAAACGAGCAGCGATAGAAATACACCGTTTGTTGCAATATGCTTGGGACAACAGTACATTTTCAGGCAGACAAACTTTCGAAATTACAGTAGTTACAATTTTCAACAACAGATGGCGCTGCGGTCTGGGAAACTCTATAGTACGATATTTTCCACATATCCACCATGCGTAGCAATAATATGGCGTAGTCTCTGAATGAAATTACCCGAAACCTTTGACAACGTGTCTGGCCGAATGGCTTCACATGTAGATGAGATGTACTGCTTCAGCTGTTCAATTGTTTCTGGATTCTGGCGGTACACCTGGTCTTTCAAGTGTCCCCACAGAAAGAAGTCACAGGGGTTCATGTCTGGCGAATAGGGAGGCCAATCCACGCCGCCTCCTGTATGTTTCGGATAGCCCAAAGCAATCACACGATCATCGAAATATTCATTCAGGAAATTAAAGACGTCGGCCGTGCGATGTGACCGGGCACCATCTTGCATAAACCACGAGGTGTTCGCAGTGTCGTCTAAGGCAGTTTGTACCGCCACAAATTCACGAAGAATGTCCAGATATCGTGATGCAGTAATCGTTTCGGATCTGAAAAATGGGCCAATGATTCCTTTGGAAGAAATGGCGGCCCAGACCAGTACTTTTTGAGGATGCAGGGACGATGGGACTGCAACATGGGGCTTTTCGGTTCCCCATATGCGCCAGTTCTGTTTATTGACGAAGCCGTCCAGGTAAAAATAAGCTTCGTCTGTAAACCAAATGCTGCCCACATGCATATCGCCGTCATCAATCCTGTGCACTATATCGTTAGCGAATGTCTCTCGTGCAGCAATGGTAGCGGCGCTGAGGGGTTGCCGCGTTTGAATTTCGTATGGATAGAGGTGTAAACTCTGGCGCATGAGACGATACGTGGACGTTGGAGTCATTTGGACCGCACCTGCAACACGGCGAACGGAAACCCGAGGCCGCTGTCGGATCAACTGCTGCACTAGCTGCGCGTTGCCCTCTGTGGTTGCCGTACGCGGTCGCCCTACCTTTCCAGCACGTTCATCCGTCACGTTCCCAGTCCGTTGAATTTTTTCAAACAGATCCTTTATTGTATCGCTTTTCGGTCCTTTCGTTACATTAAACCTCCGTTGAAAACTTCGTCTTGTTGCAACAATACTGTGTTCTAGGCGGTGGAATTCCAGCACCAGAAAAATCCTCTGTTCTAAGGAATAAACCATGTTGTCTACAGCACACTTGCACGTTGTGAACAGCACACGCTTACAGCAGAAAGACGACGTACAGAATGGCGCACCCACAGACTGCGTTGTCTTCTATATCTTTCACATCACTTGCAGCGCCATCTGTTGTTGAAAATTGTAACTACTGTAGTTTCGAAAGTTTGTCCGCCTGAAAATGTACTGTTGTCCCAAGCGTATTGCAACAAACGGTGTATTTCTATCGCTGCTCGTTTAGTTTTTATTGCCGTTTCAAATATACCGGTCATTTTTGAAACACCCTGTAGGTGCCCAGATACTTGTCAGCAGATAGTGCACCTACCCGTTCCTCGGATGCTTACAATTTATAACTTTCAGCAGCTCTATAAATTACTTCAGTGCTCGGTACTTCCTCCAGCAGGGTACGGCGTCATCTGTGGTATACTTGGGATGGCGTCCAGGCGAGTCGTGCTGGGAGCAGAGGGAAAGGGAGCGGCGAGGTGTAGTTGGAGGACACGGGGCAGGAATGCCGGGGTTGGGCAGCCCGGGAGACGGGGACACGCGCGGGTCAGCACGGTCAGGGCCGGCGCGACACACGTGGGGCCGCGAGCCGCGTCACGCCCACGGCGCCGCCGCCGGGAGGCCTGGGGCTCGAACCGCCGTACCTCCACGCCCTCAGCTGTCAGCAGACATTCTGTCACTCTCTTCATGACCAGCCGAATTAGTGGGGGAACAGGCTGTACTTTTTACGTATTTATTAATGTTTCTGCCACTGAATTTTGATCTGCTGCTGGTACTGTGGTACTGTTCCATGTCGTGTTACACTTACAGGGTGTTTCAGACCGACGATTTAAAAATCTGGGTATAGGTTCCTTACACCAAAACAAGAAAAAATGTCCAAGTAAACATGGGCTCTAAATTGCATACCTTAAGAGCTATGAGCACTTGTTCATCGCCGGCCGGGGTGGCCGATCGGTTCTAGGCGCTTCAGTCTGGAACCGCGCGACCGCTACGGCGCAGGTTCGAATCCTGCCTCGGGCATGGGTGTGTGTGGTGTCCTTAGGTTAGTTACGTTTAAGTAGTTCTAAGTTCTAGGGGACTGATGACCTCTGCTGTTAAGTCCCATAGTACTGAGAGCCAACTTGTTCATCTTCGCTACGGTGAAACACATCTCTTTTACTGCAAGATTTTCGCTTTCCATATTTTTGGAGGAAGTAGTATCGGCCAAAACAAGAATCAAATGTCCAGTAGACATAAGCTCTAAGGTGTACAACTTAAGAGCTATGAGCAGTTGACCAGCTGCACTACTGTGAAAGACATCGCTTCTATTCAGCAAGTGCTCATGGCTCTTAAGGTATGCACTCTAGAGCCCATGCTTACTAAACACTTTTTATAGTTTTGGTGTAAGGAACCTGTCCCCTAAATGTTTAAAACGCCGTTCTGAAATACCCTGTATAATTACAATTTTTAAACTGGTTGTACATGTTTTCTTCTCTACAAAATATGGATACTACCCAGGTGTGTTATGTTAAGCTATTAGTAAACTACAACTACATTTCTTGCGATACAATGTTAGCACACTGGACTCGCATTCGGGAGGACGACGGTTCAATCCCGAGTCCAGCCATCCTGATTTAGGTTTTCCGTGATTTACCTAAATCTCTCCAGGCAAATGCCGGGATCGTTCCTTTGAAAGGGCACGGCCAACTTCCTTCGCTAATCCGATGAGACCGATGACCTCGCTGTTTGGTCTCTTCCCCCAAACAACCCAACTCAAACCCAACCCACAATGTTAGTATACTACCAGTAACCTCTCCACTCCTGATCCTTTAAACTATCGCACTTCAAACGTCTGATTACTTCACGTCACTTTACTTAACGTTAAAAGCGTAAAACCTTTATGGTCGAAGAGGAAAAAGGCTAATTGTGTTGGTTTTATTAGTGTCGGAAGTTTTACCGTTTGGGCAACGAAAATGTAGTAAGAGATGAAATGTTTTTCTTTCATCAGTTTGTGGGGCTGTAAGCGAGAAGAAGTTTAGTAAAGGGTTGAAATTAAGTGTCAAGTTTGTTGGGAGTGGGTAAGCGCTGCCACTATCAAAAATTAGACGACTATGGTATGGGTAATGTGCTTTCTATTTTATGAGAAGCTAATTTTTCATGCATCTCAATGTTTAAGACATTATATGTTATGAACTATGTGTCGCATTGTGACATAAATTTGTAAGTACATTCAGGGTTATAACTGGATATTCGCTGCAAATTGCGTTGCTAATAGATTTAGGACTAAAGAAATAATACGTTAAAACGTGATGCTTGATCGGAAGTTTTACTGCATAAAGAGCGACAATGTAGCATACGACTAACTTTTTCCCTTTCATTATTTCGTTACGGATGTCAGAGACAGAAATTTTCGAGGGGGTCACAAATCATGTGTAAGGTCTGTTGGAAGTCGCTAAATGCTCTCACACTTAAATACTGGACGAATATCGCCTGGGTAATTCGTGCGCCGTGACTTATGCATCCTCAGGACATAAACTCAGTTTCTAACTTTAATACCTGACTTATTGCGTTAAACTTCTGACGTAAGATTATAGCTTATAATGAGCAACTTTTAAATTCGGTCAGTAATTACATGAAGTATCGAGAATTAAATTTTCGTTGCTCCTCGACGCTTTAGATAGGCAACCTACAACTGGGACTTCTGTTACCTTTTTACCCGTTTAGTAATGTAGATAACTACGATACAAATAAAGTGTATATTAAACCTATGTTAATATATCTAAGTTACGTGTGCTGATTTATATATTTTTGCGGCGATAGAAAAATTCTTTATCATTTATTTTCTAGTAACATTATCCCACACTTATATGTTTTCGCAACCAATCCTCCTGCATGCTAGGGTCGTGGAAAAAAGGTATACCGATTCTTACTAAATGTCGCTCTGAGTTTCAGCCCTAGCAGGGTGATGTGATCCCAGTGTCTCTAGCCGCAGGAGGCAGCGTACGTTGTACTGCCGCGCTGAATCGTGAATCGAGCAAATTGAAACGTCCCCTTAGAAAAATTTATACACGACTGTGCTTAAACTGACACACAATATTTTTAGCGCAACGCAATCTGACTTTCAAAAATCCCTACAAAAGAATGCCCCTGACTAACATTAACCTATACCTTTCACAAATCACTTACCTCACAAAAATCTTCATTACTCGAACTACTGCAATACAGCGAGCGCCACTACTGCCAGCTAAATAAAAGATTCAAACTACAGAAGGCACTAACTACTGATAGGCATAGTTAGCAATTGAAAGATGTTACTAGAGAACAAACAATGTATTTACCTTAATAGTCATAATATATATAGCAGTTCATAACATCCATTCTTACAAATATCAGAACTCCGCCATTTCTCTCCCCACATCCACCACTGCTGGCGGCTCACCTCCAACTGCGCAACGCTACGCGCTGTTCACATCCAGCTGCCGCTGCCCAACACTACAATGGCAGACAACAATGCAAATTAGCCACAGACTGCACACAGCACAGCCAGTGATTTTCATACAGAGCGCTACGTAACGTTGCCAATAAGAAAACATAAACAGCCTACTTACATAGCCCCCATGCTCCCCACAAAAAATTTTACAAATTGTTTTGGGCACTGGGCAATACATATTTGTTAAAATTTTTCATAATCGTAATTCCAATAACAAAGAAATCAAATGCACACACTTATTGATACAATGTTGGTCAAAAGCTAAAATTTTCTCACAGTCCATAAAGACAGTCCAGATTGTTCATCACAGTAAAATTTCAGTGTTTTTTTTTTCAAAGTCTGAGCAGTAAAAGACAATGCACACGGAAGTAGTGGATTTCCATGCAGTCTTGAAGAAGTAGTGTTGTCCTTCCAACTGAAAGACAGTGCTGACTCTTGACATGCTGACAGGTAATGGGCCACAACAGAGCAAACCCACAGCAGAGTCAGTCGAAGTTGATGAATATTGGTGGGTAGGTCATCACAGAGCAGACCCACTGTAGTCCTGGTAGAGATTACGGTATTGGTGGACCACCAGAGATGCAGACCCACTGCAGTCCTTGGAGAAATAATGATATTGGTGGGTCATCAAAGATGCAGACCCCCTTCAGTCCTTGTAGAGATAGCTAGCAGCCATCTGTTGCGACTGTGCAGGTGCACAATCACCATCGAAGAGTCTTGCGGATAATATAGCAAGTCCATAACCACCACTTGTGCACTCACAAAGTTTTTGGAATTGTCCTTAGAACCAGCAATGCTGTTATCCAGTCCCTTGCTGAAACTACAATGGCAGACAACAATGCAAACTAGCTACAGACTGCACACAGCACAGCCAGTGATTTTCATACTGAGCGCTACGTAACGTTGCCAATAAGAAAACATAAACAGCCTACTTACAAAATATCTGATCAGGCACCTGGTGCAGAGTCAGCAATCTTCTTCCACACCTCCCCTCGCAGCGTTTCTCTCCACTGCCAGTTCCCCGAGAGGCTACGGCCTCAATCTCCATAGGTTTCTGGGACAGAATTTTTCAAATTGACTTTCGGCACATTTCCACGACCACCACATTGCGGTGCCTTGGACGACCCAGAGATGGCACATTTTGCATTAGGTCTTGTGGATCTACCATATTAGCGAAGTCAGTGTTTGCACTGGTTATTATCCCGTTGCACGCCTTGTAGTTATGCTTGCCCGAAGTTCCTTTTGCGAGTGTACCGTAGCTAACAGAGAAAACTGACACGAGTGAACGTATGCGATATAGAAGCAAAAAACGTTCCAGTAAACATGGATCCACAAACTAGTTGTCTGTGAGGTAACTATGAACGTACGGTTATAGGCCGCCACTGACTTCGCAGTGGAATATTGCCCTACTTGGTGTGACCTTTTCGATCAAATCCCTATTTAATTGCGCTCATATTTCACGCGAAAACAGAAAGAAAGAAAATTGCGCATGGTAATACGTAATTAAAGTGCGGAAACTCACTAAGGTCAGGCGTGGGCTGTAATTATCGTATGGCAGCGAAGCTTGGTAGAAAGGCTAATGCGTTAATGCTGAACCGATATACAACGGAAAAATTTCCTTCCAAATGTTGAACCAGGTGCGAACCTTGTGCTGTATACTATTTATATGACGGTGTGACATTCACACTGTCATTTGACAAGCCATAACGTAAACGAATAGTATGCCTACTGAGAACAGAGACCGTGCGCTGTTCGTGGAACTGTTTTATGTGAACGGCAGCAATTACAGCGCTGCATTCAGAGGGTATCGCCGCCTGGAAGGTCTGAGGAGAGGCCCGATGCAGTTAAATGGTTTAAAAAGATGATAATGAAATTCGAAAACAAGGGCGAACTCGATGTGGCACCTGGAAGAGTAAGTCGAGGTTGCTGTTGCTGTAACTGGCGATGCAGCACGTGTCCCCGGTAGTGCTACCGCTTGTACAGTGTCACGAGACTTGTCCATCCCGTGGCCAACACTACAGAAAGATTTGCGCCTACTCTACACTGATACCCGTACAAGATACAGACGACGCAGCAACTGAAACCTCGCGATTCGAAGCAACGTCCTGAGTATGCTCCTCGGTTTCTGGCTCGGATCGAAGTTGATGACATCTGGCTGGGCAATATTCGGTGGAGTGACGAGCCACATTTCACACTAGAGGGCGCAGTGAATACACAGAACTGCGAAATTTAGGGTAGTGTTGTGTACGAATAACCATTGGACTCGTCGTATGTGATTGTGTGGTATAGGTTCAGAAGCACCTTTGTTCTTGGTCGGTCCTTCTTCGAAGAGAATACACCCACAGGGCCTGTCAGGTGTACTATGACGCCTGCACGCTATCGAGAACTCTTTGTACAGCATGTGAGTCCTGCTTTGGAAGAGCAACTGTATGGAAACCACTTTTTCATGCATAACGAGGCAACACCTCATATCGCTCTCACACTGAAAGCTCTGCTTAATGCAATGCTCCACGAACGTGTTATCTCCAGAAGTTTACCAGATACATGAACTGCAAGATCATCTAGTCTTTTGGCTCTAGGGATATCTAAAGAGCGCGTTCACCATGGGCAGATTCGGTCTCTACGTCACTTGTTTCTCAGATTAAAAAAAAAAAAAAATTTGCTGCGAACAACTGCTGACCATGTCGTTTTACGTGTGCAGCATCTCGTCAATGTCTTCGGTGCTGATACTGAACGAAGTGTGCGAGCGACGTTTAATAATAAAGTGAACACCATACCTTTCTCACTTATTGACCTTTTCTTCCCGCGTTCCGTTCCTAATCCATTCCGTAAAACGCCACATGTTATTCCTGGTTACAGAACCCTTGTGAGTAATCGGTGGCTCGTGTTCCCGCCATCATGTATTTTACACCCTGTTTTTAATGTACTTCCATCTCACTACGTTAATTTAAATTACTTCTGTCACTGAGTTGCTGCTTTGCCTGACCGTGAGCGGCGTTAGCAGCGCGCATCGATGTTTCCCTTCTGGCAGTATCTTTGCTAGACTGCTATTACCTCCCGGTCGTCGTCCGTCGTAAGCAGTTCGTAAGGTCGCTAGTTCCGGCTGCCAGTCGGCTGGAACGCGTCTGGAGCGCAGTCCGTACCTGCCAGTCGGGGAGTTGCACTGCGGCACTAGTGCGGTCGGGTTGGAGCAGCAGTGAGGTCTGCGTCGACATGGCTCGCCCGACCATTGCCGCCACGCATCACTTGAGCCAGGCCACGGTCTTGGTGGATCGTCGGTCGGTCATCCAACCTGTCGACGCGTTTTGGCTCGCCCATCGTTCATGAGTCGGCTGCGTGTGTGTGCATAGACTCCCGATTGTCTTCGCGCATGCTTAGTTACTGTTGAGTATCGTTTAGGTCTTCGTGCAAGTGTTTCTCAGGTTGTGTGTGTAGCTGGAATTATTTCCACTGACTACTATTTTAGAGGTGTCGGCATTCTGCGGGAGTCGGTCGGTTGTTGCGGACCAGGGAAGTTATCTCCGCGCGGTGCAGTCAGCTGGGTCCGCTGCCGGTCCCTGCGCAGTGTCGGAACCGTGGAGGTAAGAATAGAGGGAGACGCCGTGACGTCACAGCTGTGAAGCTATGTGAAGCCGAGGGTAGCCATCTCAATCCGACCAAAACATTGCTGCTTGTCGCTCGCTTTTGGAAGGATTTTGCGCTATTATGGTGACTTGTGTGGTGTTCGGATGTACGAATCGTTCTGATTGTGATGCGAAATCGGAGGGAATAACATTTCATGTGTAAGTTGTCTCGTTAAGTGTGATTTTACAACTTCATTGTGAATGAACGTGTGCTACATCGGTACTTGTACTATAGCGTGTTTTTCTCCTGTATGATTTTAGATTTCCTAAAAATGAAAGTCGGAAAGCTCTGTGGGAGAATGCCGTGAGGAGGGAGAATTGGCGTGCGTCTAAATGGAGCACTATATGTTCTCAGCATTTCCGAGAAGAGGACATAGACCGAACTTCCCTTTCAACAGTAAGGCTCCGAGAAAATGCTGTACCATCAGTTTTCCCTACACACCCAAAACATTTGCAAAAGGTATGTTAATTCAAAGAATTAAATTCTTAGTTTTCAAGTTCACGTTTCAGTATAATACGTACGTATCGTCGATAATCGAAGTGTTGAGTAACTCACTTTGTCTTCATCGTGTACCAAATTAAAAGCTATCACTACATTAACTGGCGTGAACTATAGGCCTAAACAGGACACTGTGTAGATTTGCCATTCTGTGTACCGTATTTCAGTAAATATTGGTGGTAATGAACAGTGTTTCCCAGTAGTGTAACGTAACTGAAATGTCCCAGTACGTATTACAAACAAGATGTATTTATGGGGCTTTGGAGGGAGGGTATAGCTAACTTAGTTTTTCAGTTTCTATTATTTAGTTTGTGATACACGTTTATTACTGAATTAACAAAATTGTATCGTTTACATTGAAGGCTAGCTATTCGTAATATTACATTAAAAACTATTTTTAATCAGAAGAAACGCGGAATTTCGCCTTTACGAGATTTTATTTTAAACAAAAACTTTGAAACAACCAATCTGATGACGTTACATGCGTATACGGTGCAGTTAGCGACTGTAATACACGTAGCGCTATAGCACACTGGCAATGTTTTGGTCAGAGTGTCATGGCAGCGAGCCACTCCCCCATGGCTTCAAAACGTAGTACGGCTGGGATACGTAGCGCCATCTCCCCTTAAGCCGTCGTCGGCACACGGACCGTGCTGTCGAACGTTAACGTTGAGCGTGCCAAGTTCAACGTGCTGCTGAACGCTCAGGAACGATGCGACTTGGGCATGCGGTACGTGGGCCCCAACGTGGTATACGCGATCGCAACGCACTACAGCGGCAGTTGAGGGATGTTTCTGGTTCGTAAATCACACTGAATATCCAACGGGCGAGCATAAAATTCCCACGTTAGCTCTATTGAAACGCACATTTCTTCCATCGTCCACGAAAAGGAAAGTACCATGTCCAATCAATAAGGACACAGGCTTATAAAAGTTCCATTACAAACAGTACGTTACAAATTTGGAATACTTCTCTGCATAAGATAAATATAATTTCATCATTCCCACATTTTAGTAAAACCCCAAGGTCGGTCTTACTGGATCACTGTTCCTAACCAGCAGCAGAATCTTTGCAACATGTGAATTACGAAGCGTAAATGAAGAAGGAGCAAAATATCTTTACACAAGTAGCGCAAGCTGTCCATTAGATTAAGCCAATCGAACAAAGTCACCTCAAAAAAAAAAAAAAAAAAAAGTTAACTTATATTTACATAACATCAAATATTATAGTCTATACTTATATTAAACTAATAATAAAGTATCAGAACCTAATAAAAACGCGAATATTAGGAAAAAAATTGGTTGTGCCAGGACGCGAACCTCCGCCCCAACAAAAACCATGTCTTGGTCAGCTACGTTAATCATTACGCTTTTTTTTCCCCTTTTTTTTATTGTATTATACTAAAACATACATTTCAAGTATTCAACAGTACAATTAATGATTAAACCATTTGCAACATTAAAAAAAGAACCAGTTTTAAACTATTTATATGCTAAATATGTCTAATACAGTAATAATGGTAAAACAAACTTTAAAAGTGGTTACAGTATAACTTTGCTCAAGATAACTGAGATTATTCTAGGTGCAAACTATTGTCACCCAATCAGTGGGTTTGTCTACAAAGTTGCATTCACTGTTTAATTTGTAAACTGTCCATTGAATAAAAAATAATAGCATATTTAATACCAGTTTTCTTGACTATGAACCAGTTTATACAATCCAATTAAACACATACAATAACACACACAAAAAAAGAAAGTTCCGGAAGCAAGATTAAAGTAAATAATAATAAGGAACCAAGTGACTTATTTTTCTTCTTTTCGTTCTCGTTCAAGGTGTTGTAGTGGTTTCACATACTTAACCAACACCCATTCTTTCAAAAATGATCTTCAGCATGTTGCCATAGTGCTTCTTGTGGTTGCGATACGTGCTGATTTTTGCATATTCACACTTCATGTAAACGCGGAATTCTATCTCGTTGTCCGACCCAAGTGTGTGGATGACATAACTAACATATTTTCCCAGTAACCAGCTAATGGCGTTGGTTTTTAATTTCGGAAAGTATGTCATGTCCGGTCTCAGGAGGAGCGACGGCGTTATATATTGCGTAGAGGATCTGGTGAGAAGGGCGATTTGTTGCCTGATCCAATTCCAGTTATGCACATTGCCACCACAGGTGAATCTGTGGCTGAGTGTATCCACCAGATTGCATTTTCCACAAAGGTGTGTCTGGTTTAAACCGATCCCATATAGTCTCTCGTTGGTGCTGATGACATTATTAACTGTTTTGTACCATGCGGAAATAGCGTCTGTAGATAGCCCGGCATAGTTGATGTTCCGCCATACAGCTTTCCAGTCACAATTTGGGAATTTCGTTTCAATTTTGTTTCTACCCTCATTTAACTTCCTTTCAAGTAAAACCATAGCTTGGTCAGC
This sequence comes from Schistocerca cancellata, assembly GCF_023864275.1. Lineage (NCBI taxonomy): Eukaryota > Metazoa > Arthropoda > Insecta > Orthoptera > Acrididae > Schistocerca > Schistocerca cancellata. The sequence continues at coordinate 550,142,604 of NC_064633.1, forward strand.
TACGCTAATCATTACGCTAAACCAACACCACAGCGGTAGTTTCTGATTCTTAGCACTTGCTAAAAACATTAATGGTAGATATGTTACTAACTAAAATTTAATTATAACAAATTGTACCAAGAATAATGTGTTTTGGGTGGATCTTCAGTGTGTCGCTGCCTTCAAATAGCCTACTCTCATTATACGCAAGTTACAATAATTCTTTTGCCACGAATATGATGTTTCTCATTATTTTATCGGAACGAATCACACAGTTAACAATGGGTTTTGCAGTGATTCTCAATTTGCTGGTGCTCGGAACGGCAAAAATCCATATAGGCTTGAAATGAATGCCAATATGGCGCCTCACACCTCTGTACTGAAGGGAGACGGCGTGCTTGTGACGTAGGTGGTGTTGTGCCATCTCATTGGTCAACGCTCAGACGCACGCTCAGAATATCTGACATGCCAGATATTGCTCTGCACGTTCGGAAAGACTCCCGAGCGTGCTATTCCACGCTGTGACGTCAGAAATTCGGCACGCTCAACGCTCAACGTTCGGATGCACGGTCCGTGTGCCGACGGCTTTATTCTTACCTCCGTGGTCGGAACGTGCGAGGAGGAGAGTTCACGGCGGCAGTTCGGGTCGTGAGTTGCGCCCTGGCACTCAGTTCCAACGCGCCTGGAGAGCAGCCCGGGCCAGCCAGTCGCCGGCTTGCAGCAGCAGTGAGTGAGCCCTGCGTGCACATGGCCCGCCCGACCGCTGCCGCCACGCATCGCTCACGCCGCGCCTGACTTCTGGTGGATTGCTGGTCGGTCTGTCGGTCCGAGGACATCTCCGTGCGGCGTAGTCGGCTGGGCCGCTGGCGGTCTCTGCGCAGTGTCGGAGTCTGTCTGGAGCTGTCCGATTGGTATCAGCATCGTCGCTCGCCGACCCAGGACGAAAAGGTTGAGTGGTTTTGAGCATTACGTTGTTGGTTCCGGCGTTGCTGTTGTGGAGGATTTCCTGTGAGCGACAACGAGTGAAGTGTTCGAGATAGCTGCCGCCAGGTGGAATTGGTCAAATAAATTTACCCTTAGTCGAGTGCAACAGCGGGATTTTCTGCCTTGTTGCCGTTAGTGTTCTGGTTACCTGCCCTGACCACTAACGTAGTTTTTAGGCAGTGTCTTTTCCTCACCTGTTGTTGCTGCCCAACATGGTGTGTAGTTTTGGCAGCTCAGTTCACATGCGCGTTTGTTTGGGGATAGTGATACTTGTAATTTTTGGGGGGGCCTTGAATTCTCGTGTACTCCGTCGTGGCAAGCAAGCGGTTGGTCGGTCGGTCCGTGACTGTCCCTTGGTTGGGTTCGCACGAATTAAGTGTAGTTGGACTCACCACCTGTCTCGCCTAAGTGAACGAGGACCGATCCACTGGAGACTTCTGTCTGCCGTTCTCTTAATTAGCCTTTTGGCAGTCTTCATGTTGTTGTAATTTAACTCCATTTTATATTTTTAATTTGGCAAGGTTAGTTGTGGGCCTTCAGCCCCTGAAACATATTTTCAGAGTTTCCTTCAAGTCCAAACACTATCGGCTTCTGCTCTTGAAAGGTTATTGTAATTTCCTCTGAAAGATTTTACAAGTTATTGTGGGCCTTCCGCCGTTGGTGTTGCAAAAAGAAAATTTTTAAACTTAATGTATTGTTTTACCGATTGTTCCAATATATATATTTCCTTAATTTGCAGAATTTAACTTTGCGGCCTTCAGCCATCTTATTGCGTTTGTTTATATCTTTCTGTGCTCCGCATGCTGATCTCATATATGTATACGATTTATCTTATTCGTAAATTTAACTGTGTGTCATGTCTGTACAAAATTGAACTTATTCTAAAGCTTCTGTTTGGAGGCCTTCAGCCGGGGATCAAATTTAATTCTTTTAGAGGTGTATTTGTGAACTAAATGATGATAAATTACAATTGTGAAATGAATCCGACCGCAACTTCCTTGGCCCTTTCCACAATCCTAATTGCCTGTTAGCCCTGAGTGATTTAGCCGGAGTTTCAGGGCACTGCATAAGTAGTGTGCAACAAGATGGAAATTCTGGTCGGACGAAAAGCGTCCTCGGGAAGAGGAACGGTTCAAGTGACCCCTCGCGTAAAGCGAGAAATGCAGATTCGAGTCCCAGACTGGCACGAATATTTGACATACCACAATCGAATTGATTCTGGTGCCCAATTGCGACCGATGTCAGAATTTATATCATTCCATCAAGTATACTTTAATCCAGCCCCTCGACAGATGTCCTTCTGATGAAGTTGCACTTCCAGTACAGCTGTCCGCATCGCACAGGCACACAAACCACACCCCCGCGGCAAGAACAGTGGCTCGTCCAAATGATATAACGACGAAATAAAGACACCAAATCGAGGCAGAAAGACACAAAATGGCGTGTCTGTGTTGCGAGGCACTTTGTCAAAGGTTTCCCAAACAGGTTTTCTAGCGTTCAGCTCCCGGATTCCTGTTCGCAGACACGTCGCACAGTGTCGGCAAACCGTGAGAACGAATGCAAAAAGAGGCGGACGCGTAAATTACTCGTAGGAGAATGACGGCGTGAGCGGCTGCTCGTAAATAATTCAGGCCGGTCGGAAATGCAAGCGGGTGGAGATTTATCTGCTGGCGGGTGTCGCCACGAGCGGCGCCAGCGCCGGCAGCTACAGGCTACAGGCTACAGGTCCATTAGGGCTGGCGGCGTCTCGCCTCATGTTTTATGCGCGCCGTCTCGTCTTTTCGGCAAATGAGATGCGGCCGCGGCCAGTGGCCACGGCCACGGCGCTCCATTCACGAGCAGCAGGGACACGTGGGGAGTGGCTAGCGACCAGCGGCAGCCGGACACCGACAAGCAGACACACACCGCTGCCGGAGTCCGCAGCCGTGTAAATCACCGCCGAGCGCCATTTTAATTCCAGTGCCTGCTGCTTCGCTCCCGTCCTGCGTCCAGCAGCGCCTCCAGACAGCGCAGTAGTTCCTTCCCACGAGATTGCTTGGTGGATGACTAATGTTCCTAACCCGAGAAGGAGAATACAAGACCTGTCTTCGCCCGTTTTTTGTATTTATTCGCCACCTGGCTGGCCAGCGATTAAGCCAACTACATTTTTCCAGAATGAGATTGTCACTCTGCAACGGAGTGTGTGCTGACATGAAACTTCCTGGCAGATTAAAACTGTGTGCCGAACCGAGACTCGAGCTCGGGATCTTTGCCTTTCGCGGGCAAGTGCTCTACCGACTGAGTCACCCAAGCACGTCTCAGGACCCTCCCTCACAGCTTCAAATCTGCCAGTACCTCGTCTCCTAGCTTCCAGTCTTCACAGAAGCTCTTCGCAGGCTGGCGAGAGTAAACTCACGTGCCGCGAAGAAGTGCTGATGCCTCGTCAGTGAGTCGTGATGCCGCTCCTGCAGATCAGAGCCACGACGGCAGCAGCAGAAAGGCAAGAAAGCCGCCGCCATCGAGACGTTCCACGCCCCAGACTGACCTCTTCCTCAGCGCTGTCGACTAACGACTGTGGTCCGGTATTTCGGTATATACAGCGCTGGCAGCAGCAGAAAGGCAAGGAAGCCGCCGCCATCTAGACGTTCCACGCCCCAGACTGACCTCTTCCTCAGCCCTGTCGACTAACGACTGTGGTCCGGTATATCGGTATATACAGCGCTGGCAGCAGCAGAAAGGCAAGGAAGCCGCCGCCATCGAGACGTTCCACGCCCCAGACTGACTTCTTCCTCAGCGCTGTCGACTAACGACTGTGGTCCGGTATATCGGTATATACAGCGCTAGCAGCAGCAGAAAGGCAAGGAAGTCGCCGCCATTGAGACGTTCCACGACCCACACTGACTTCTTCCTCAGTGCTGTCGACTAACGACTGTGTTCCGGTATATCGGTATATACAGCGCTAGCAGCAGCAGAAAGGCAAGGAAGCCGCCGCCATCGAGACGTTCCACGCCCCAGACTGACTTCTTCCTCAGCGCTGTCGACTAACGACTGTGGTCCAGTATATCGGTATATACAGTGCTGGCAGCAGCAGAAAGGCAAGGAAGCCGCCGCCATCGAGACGTTCCATGCCCCAGACTGACTTCTTCCTCAGTGCTGTCGACTAACGACTGTGTTCCGGTATATCGGTATATACAGCGCTGGCAGCAGCAGAAAGTCAAGGAAGCCGCCGCCACCGAGACGTTCCATGCCCCAGACTGACTTCTTCCTCAGCGCTGTCGACTAATGACTGTGGTCCGGTATATCGGTATATACAGCGCTGGCAGCAGCAGAAAGGCAAGGAAGCCGGCGCCATTGAGACGTTCCATGCCCCAGACTGACTTCTTCCTCAGCGCTGTCGACTAACGACTGTGTTCCGGTATATCAGGATATACAGCGCTAGCAGCAGCAGAAAGGCAAGGAAGCCGCCGCCATCGAGACGTTCCACGCCCCAGACTGACTTCTTCCTCAGCGCTGTCGACTAACGACTGTGGTCCGGTATATCGGTATATACAGCGCTGGCAGCAGCAGAAAGGCAAGGAAGCCGCCGCCATCGAGACGTTCCACGCCCCAGACTGACTTCTTCCTCAGCGCTGTCGACTAACGACCGTGGTCCGGTATATCGGTATATACAGCGCTGGCAGCAGCAGAAAGGCAAGGAAGCTGCCGCCATCGAGCCGTTCCATGCCCCAGACTGACTTCTTTCTCAGCGCTGTCGACTAACGACTGTGGTCCGGTATATCGGTATATACAGCGCTGGCAGCAGCAGAAAGGCAAGGAAGCCGCCGCCATCGTGACGTTCCACGCCCCAGACTGACTTCTTCCTCAGCGTTGTCGACTAACGACTGTGGTCCAGTATATCGGTATATACAGTGCTGGCAGCAGCAGAAAGGCAAGGAAGCCGCCCCCATCGAGACGTTCCATGCCCCAGACTGACTTCTTCCTCAGCGCTGTCGACTAATGACTGTGGTCCGGTATATCGGTATATACAGCGCTGGCGGCAGCAGAAAGGCAAGGAAGCCACCGCCATCGAGACGTTCCACGCCCCAGACTGACTTCTTCCTCAGCGCTGTCGACTAACGACTGTGTTCCGGTATATCGGTATATACAGCGCTGGCGGCAGCAGAAAGGCAAGGAAGCCGCCGCCATCGAGACGTTCCACGCCCCAGACTGACTTCTTCCTCAGCGCTGTCGACTAACGACTGTGTTCCGGTATATCGGTATATACAGCGCTGGCAGCAGCAGAAAGGCAAGGAAGCCGCCCCCATCGAGACGTTCCATGCCCCAGACTGACTTCTTCCTCAGCGCTGTCGACTAATGACTGTGGTCCGGTATATCGGTATATACAGCGCTGGCGGCAGCAGAAAGGCAAGGAAGCCGCCGCCATCGAGACGTTCCACGCCCCAGACTGACTTCTTCCTCAGCGCTGTCGACTAATGACTGTGGTCCGGTATATCGGTATATACAGCGCTGGCGGCAGCAGAAAGGCAAGGAAGCCGCCGCCATCGAGACGTTCCACGCCCCAGACTGACTTCTTCCTCAGCGCTGTCGACTAACGACTGTGGTCCGGTATATCGGTTGTCATGAAGACCACGCCCTGTTCATCCACCATGGGTCGAACAAGACGGTAGTAGATGCTCGCAAGTCGGCCAGGAGTCTGTGCGGACATACCGCACCTGGTCGCTGTGGAGATGGCAGCTTGCAGACCATCTGCGATGGCCCCCTTGTGTAGGAGGGCTAGTTGCCCACGATTCTTATACGTGACGATCCTTTAGGCAGCAATATCAGACCATGACTGTGGTATGCACCAGGTTGGATTTCGATTACTCGATAAATAGCACAATTCTCAAGGATGTCAATTCAACTAAGTACCTGGGTGTTAAAATTACGAACAACTTCAGTTGGAAAGACGACATAGATAATACTGTGGGGAAGGCGAGCCAAAGGTTGCGTTTCATTGGCAGGACACTTAGAAGATGCAACAAGTCCACTGCAGAGACAACTTACACTACATTCGTTCGTCCTCTGTTAGAATATTGCTGCGCGTTGTGGGATCCTTAGCAGGTGGGATTGACGGAGGACATCGGAAGGGTGCAAAAAAGGGCACCTCGTTTTGTATTATCACGTAATAGGGGAGAGAGTGTGTGGCAGATATGATACGCGACTTGAGATGGAAGTAATTAAAGCAAAGACGTTTTTCGTCGCGGCGAGATCTATTTACGAAATTTCAGTCACCAACTTTCTCTTCCGAATGCGAAAATATTTTGTTGAGCCCAGCCTACATATGTAGGAATGATCATCAAAATAAAATAAGAGAAATCAGAGCTCGAACAGAAAGGCTTAGGTGTTCGTTTTTCCCGCGCGCTGTTCGGGAGTGGAATGGTAGAGAGATAGTATGATTGTGGTTCGATGAACCCTCTGCCAAGCACTTAAATGTGAATTGCAGAGTAATCACGTAGATGTAGATGTAGATCTCAGTGCTGAATCAGCAAACAGGAGGCAGGCCGTTCGTCACGGATCAGCTTGTCGTGGTTTCACTGAAACTCAATAGACTGTCATTCTCTCTGGTTCTGGCGACACGGACGATATGGCAACACCACATAATGTGTCTTGAGCTCCGAAAGCCTCACTGTTTAAAGGGTCAAGTCCACGTCTACCACGCGGTGGCTCTGGCTGTATGAGTGTGTGTGCGCTCATTTATCAGATCCGTCAGTGCTCGTTGTCTCACTGTGATAACTCAGTCATTATTCTGGGTCGCCAGTCTCGGTTCTTCCTATCTAATGCACTGGCGCTCGGGCAGAAATGTTATGCAGCATTACTTCACAGCGTCTTGTTGTGTAGTATTTCTGCCTGTCTCTCTCTGAGGGCGTGTGGCAACGTTCACGTCAGGCCTTGCCGTGTGTTAGGCCCTGTTGACATTCTGAGTGGGACATCGGCCCAGTGTCAACCTCCTCTGATCTGAGATTAGCTGGCAGAAATTTTAAAAATGTAAACACCTTCAATAAAATTATTCTGCTGTGCGACAATACAAATGATACATTAAATTAACAAATCATTGCTATACGTTAATGTCTGGTCGCCTCATCCAGTCAAGGCTTGATGGTATAGCTGTGGAAGAGTAGAACGGATCACTAGCTAGGCTTTTAATTTACTCCCCTTGACTAGGTGACGGGTGGTTTGGTTAGGTGCCCCGCAGTCACAGCTTGGGCTGGACTCCTTAGCTTGCAATACATTAATTCCATTCGATTTTTATACACTGGTCGCCAATCTGACGCCCTAACCGTACTGGATTAATGCAGCCAGTAGCCTAGTAGCACATTTACGGGTTAGAGAATTTCTCTTGACTTTCCATTGACTTCAGGTATTTTCCAGCACCTTTAACAATATATCTGTAAGTCTGGGCAGGTGGCATCACTTCTCAGAGACGAGCTATGGGCAGGAGAAGGAAGTGAGCAACGAAGTTGCCTACTTTCTGTTTCCAACGCTAGTCTGTTTCAGTAGCTCCGTGATACACCTCTGTTCCTCAGTGGCCAGTGTGTCCTGGTAATCAGATGATCTGGGTTCGATTTTTGTAACTACAAGGATTTTTCCTACGCAGGGGGGCCGGTCTGGGTTGCACACAGTCTGCTGAGGCCATCTGAGGAGTTATTCGAGTGAGAAGTGGCGGCACCGAGGTCATGAAACCCAACAACGACCGGGAGATCGGTGTATGACTCCAGGCCCCACCATAAAGCGTTCGATGACGCCATTGGTAGAGGATGACATGGGGATAGGTCGGTCCTAAGTGGCTTTGCTTATTTTCTAAGGCGACTGGCTGACAACCAAAGATTAAACAATTCCGTGAGTTGCTGCGAGCTCGCGAAGATAATTAAATCTGTTGCGTTGTTCAAGTGGGGCAAACACGATCCTCAATCATCGACGAAGTTATTCTGCCACTAAAAAAAAGTCTAAAGAAATTCACAAGTTTGTTCCCTTTCGCGGACGTGAAATTCTGATCGGTCATTGCCGATGTTATAGGTGAGTGCTCTGTGTTAGTTCGTGCACTTGTGATTAGCCCAGAACCGGTTTCGTATTAAACAGTGAATCCATTAGCTATCTGGAGGTGGTGTTTAATGAAAGAGATGGACAGATGAGTTTTAACTGAAGCCAATGAGCTACATTTGTTTCCATGAATATTTGAGGAGTCGTGTATTTATGTAGCTCTTGGCCTACGTAGTTGTCAAACTGCGCGGTTATTTGCTCATGCTAGGGTGTCTGCAGAAATAACAACAGACCAGTATCAGGTGGCTCTGATACTCCACGGTTGGATCTCGCATTCTATCTGAATGCCTTCAAGGCAGTAACCACTAGTATTAAGGGAGTGACTTTTTTAACACTTACCGCGGCTCAAGAAGATGCTGGAGATCTTTACAAGTGCAACAGCAACAACAATTAATCCGCACAGGGCCGGCCGGGGTGGCCGAGCGGTTCTAGGCGCTTCAGTCTGGAACCGCGCGACCGCTGCGGTCGCAGGTTCGAATCCTGCTTCGAGCATGGATGTGTGTGATGTCCTTAGGTTAGTTAGGTTTAAGTAGTTCTAAGTTCTAGGGGACTCATGACTTCAGCAGTTAAGTCCCATAGTGCTCAGAGCCATTTGAGCCAATCCGCACAGGACGATAAATATTTCCTCGTTGGCTAACGGAGCAATATGTCGCGTTAAAAACTGCCTGACAAGAAAGAACTCACAAGAGAGGTCGGCTGTCAGCGTCGCTTTCTACTTATACACGTCATCGGATGATGTGTAAATGATTAGAGTTTCATTGTTGTTCAAGTGTAGTGTTGTTAACAGAGCTGGTAGGGAATATAAGGAAAACAATGACAAAATTAGTTAACACAGACTCTGAAATTCTGACATTGCTGTATAGCCTTACATTCTTTACTGTACCTTCTTCTTCTTTATTCGTTTCGGCCAACTAGGGACCACGTCAATGCAACTGTCTCGTTTTCCGAGCTTTGACTACCGCCCTATTCTCCTGTATTCTTTTCCATTGTTGTTCTTTTCTCTGTTGAGTTCAAGCCTTCCCTCTCTTCGGGATCGGCTTTTGCTGCTAATCTCTATGGATTCGTAGTTTTTTCTTAAGATGATCACGCTGCTGGACATTCTGCGAAGAACATTCCTATGGTTTTCTTTTCTCGTATTGAAGGCGGGTCTTACGTTTCAGGTAGTTATCCTTCCTGGGATTATTTGTGCCACGTGGACACAAAATTCAATTCTGCTCTTCCGAATCGTATCATTTATCTTCTCCACGTGATTATACAGGATGTTAGAGGTATAAAAGTAGATATTTCTGATGACCCAGGATAGTGTACTTAACAACATTACATCAGTAATTACTTCATTTAGAGACTAATAATTACAGCTACTACGACTAGAATGATTTTAGGTTGGTTAGTATCTCCAAGTATGTGTTACACAAGAAAGTTATTAATGAATTTTTTGTTCTTCGCAGCAGGCCTGGTACTCAAGAGTGGACTCATGCCACAAAACAGTCAGTCTATACTGACAAGCGTGGTCCACTTTGCGGCGCAGGTAAGACCGTGCAGAGAACATCACATGTGACGTGCTTGCAGGGAGACTGCCAGTCGCAGAGACAAAACAACTAACACAAGGAAGTGTGTATATATTAAGGTGTCAATTATCACAAAATCTGTACATATTCCCCAAACTGCGTAGATCGTGTTTCTGGTGGCTTCTGTACTAGTTGTTTCTTTGATGGGATCCAGGATTTTTCTCAAAATCTTTTTCTTCCTCCTTTGGAATCAAGTTTCTCTATCATTACTATCTTATTCATTGTAAGAGTGTCTGCCATGTGCAGAGACTCCGGTCGAATAACAGTGCATTGCAGTGTAATTTTGGTGTCTATGTACATCAGTTTCTTATTCTAGATACTATTATTATTATTATTATGTATGGTCATGCTGACTCTCATTAAGGATGCATGATTAAATGTAAGAGATACCAGAATTACCTAATCTTGCCATGTGAATTACACTAAAGAGCCAAATAAACTAGTACACCTTCTTAATATCGTGTAGGGCTCCCGCGAGCACGCAGAAATGCCGCAATACGACGTGACATGGACTCAAGTAATGTCTGAAGTAGTGCTCGAGGGAACTGACACCATGAGTCCTGCAAGGCTGTCCATAAATTCGTAAGAGTGCGAGGGGCTGGAGATCTCTTCTAAACAGCACTTTGCAATGAATCCCACATACACTTAATAATGTTCATGTCTGGGGAGTTTGGTGGCCAGCGGAAGTGTTTGAACTCAGAAGACTGTTCCTGGAGCCATTCTGTAGCAATTCTGTGGGGTGTCACATTTTCCTGCTGGAATTGCCAAAGTCCATTGGTATGCGCAATGGACATGAACGGATGCAGGTGATCAGACAGGATGCTTACGTACATGTCACCCGTCAGAGTCTTATCTAGACGTATCAGGGTTCCCATATCACTCCAACTGCACACGCCCAACACCATTACAGAACATCCACTAGCTTCAACAGTCCCACGCTGCCATGCAGTGGTCATGGATTTATAAGGCTATCTCCAGACCCGTACAAGTTCATGCTCGATACAATATGAAACGAGACTCTTCCGATCAGGCAACAAGTTCCCAGTCATCAACAGTCCAATGTCGTGATTGACGGGCGCAGCCGAGGCGTGAGGCTTCGTGTCGTGCTGTGCTGTCTTCAAGGATGCATGCGAGGGCGTTCGGCTCCGAAAGCCCATATCGATGATGTTTCATTGAATGGTTTGCACGCTGATGGCCCAGCACTGAAATCTGCAGCAGTTCGCGTAAGGGTTGCACTTCTGTCATGTTGAGCGATTCTCTTCATTCGTCGTTGGTCCTGTTTCAAGTATCTGCGCTAGCAGAATAGAAATGCGGAAAACACAAGTTCGAAAACAGTCTATTGGACTCACCAAAACCAAGCAATAATACAATCGCTAAAAGAACAATAGACTAGATCCCAATTTCGGATCGTCACAAATATAAAATAATAATAGGAAAGACCCGACCCTTCACTGCGAGAGACCACAGTTAAACACTTCTACAATGTCAAGAGGTTCGTCGACTATACCAAGGATCGTCCAGCTAGAGGAAGTGTCTGGCCGTGGCTGCAGGGGTGGCAGCTCTATGCACTTAGCGGTGCGTCGAAATGCCCTTTGCCGGCAGTGCGCCGCTCTGTAAAGCCCGGTTGGCGGATGTAACTGGGAGAACTATTTGCGATCACGTGCCTGGCGTATCAAAGTAGTTCCTGGGCTCGCTGCGACCTCTGGTGAAGCTCTTCTGCAGGCTCCGCGAACGTGTAGCGGTCCCTGGCGGCCGTTGGTTGTGTTGTGGCCGCCGGTAAATATTTGTGTTTACAACACACGCTGCGTAGGTTTTCCTAATGAATATACGCCAGACATCCAGTGTTGATTGGACGTGAAGTGGGATGCCGATGCAGTAGGTGCTACAATGTCTGAAGTGGGCGGTTACAGCACTTTTCTTGCAGAATCTTTTTCCGGCCGCGCGATGTCGGAGATATGATGTTTTTGCGGATTCTTGATATTCACGGCACACTCGTGAAATGGTCGTACAGGAAAATCCCCATTTCATCGCTACGTTGCAAATGGTGTGTCCAATGTTTGTGCGCCGACTATAACACCCCGTTCAAACTCACATAAATCCTGATAACCTGCCATTGTGGCAGCAGTAACCGATCTAACAACTGCGCTAGACTCTTGTTGTCCTATACATGTGTTGCCGACTGCAGCGCCGTATTCAGCCTATTTATCTTTCTCTGTATTTGAATACGCATGCCTATACCAGTTTCTTTGGTGCTTTAGTGTAGATGCACAAATATTGAAATGATAACTACTTACCTAGTACGATGCTGGAAGCAATGTATCACTGTTCCAGCACGTCTAAGAGGCAACGTTTTCACTTTGAGTCTGTGCTTAATACTCTGTTTGTAAGAATAATTGTTTCTGCCACTCTCTGACGGGACCTTAGGCAAATACACTACTGGCCATTAAAATTGGTACACCACGAAGATGACGTGCTACAGACGCGACATTTAACCTACAGGAAGAATGCTGTGATGTGCAAATGATTAGCTTTTCAGAGCATTCACACAAGGTTGGCGCCGGTGGCGACACCTACAACGTGCTGACATGAGGAAAGTTTCCAACCGATTTCTCATACACAGACAGCAGCTGACCGGCGTTGCCTGGTGAAACGTTGTTGTGATGCCTCGTGTAAGGAGGAGAAATGCGTACCATCACGTTTCCGACTTTGATAAATGTCGGATTGTAGCCTATCGCGGTTGCGGTTTATCGTATCGCAACATTGCTGCTCGCGTTGGTCGAGATACAATGACTGTTAGCATAATATGGAATCGGTGGGTTCAGGAGGGTAATACGGAACGCAGTGCTGGATCCCAACGGCCTCACATCACTACCAGTTGAGATGACAGGCATCATATCCGCATGGCTGTAACGGATCGTGCAGCCACGTCTCGATCCCTGAGTCAACAGATGAGGACTTTTTCAAGACAACAACCACCTGCACGAACAGTTCGACGACGTTTTCAGCAGCATGGACTATCAGCTCGGAGACCGTGGCTACGGTTACCCTTGACGCTGCATCACAGACAGGAGCGTCAGCGATGGTGTACTCAACGACGAACCTGGGTGCACGAATGGCATAACGTCATTTTTTCGGATGAATCCAGGTTCTGTTTACAGCATCATGATGGTCGCATCCGTGTTTGGCGACATCGCAGTGGACGCACATTGGAAGCGTGTATTCGTCATCACCATACTGGCTTATCTCCCGGCGTGACGGTATAAGGTGCCATTGGTTACACGTCTCAGTCACCTGTTGTTCGCATTGACGGCATTTTGAACAGTGGACGTTACATTTCAGATGTGTTACGACCCGTGGATCAACCCTTCATTCGATCCCTGCGAATCCTACATTTCAGCAAGATAATGCACGACCGCATGTTGCAGGTCATGTACGGGCCTTTCTGGATGCAGAATATGTTGGACTGCTGCCTTGGCCAGCACATTTTCCAGATCTCTCACCAACTGAAAACGTATGGTCAATGGTGGCCGAGCAACTGGCTCGTCACAATACGCCAGTCACTACTCTTGATGAACTGTGGTATCGTATTGAAGCTGCATGGGCAGCTGTACCTGTACACCAAGCTCTGTTTGACTCAATGCCCAGGCGTATCAAGGCCGTTATTACGGCCAGAGGTGGTTGTTCTGGGTACTGATTTCTCAGGATCTATGCACCCAAATTGCGTGAAAATGTAATCACATGTCAGTTCTAGTATAATATATTTGTCCAATGAATACCCGTGCATTTCTTCTTGGTGTAGCAGTTTTAATGCCCAGTAGTGTATGCTGTTCGTCTGTCGTGTGTTCATTTCTCATTTTCCGATAGCGTATCCATCATCGGAAGGCTATGTAACAACATCCAGAGCAAGAGCGACGCTGGCGCCTGGCTCTCCAGCGACAGTGTCCGTGTGTGGACGGCCGCAGCTGCTGGAAGCCTGGCAGAGCTCCACGCCGCGGCGCCTGCCCGCCCCTGGGCTGAACACGCGCTCCTGACACGGTCGCCAATTTGTCACGTCTTTTACGCCGCCGTCACCACCGGAACACGCCTCCCGTTTAGCGCTCGGCGCCGTACATCACCGCTGGCCGGCCCAGAATCCCCTGAAAGGCGCCAGGAATAAATCTTCGCCAGGCCTCTGGAACATACATGCAGCTGTATCGGAACCATTAATTTGCCGTCGGACGAGGTAACTGTTAGCTTTCAAGTTAAATTGGGCGTATAACTAAATCGTAAATAGAATGAAAAGACAGATCCTTTTAGTAACCGTTTATAGCACATTAAGTACGCGGCGTCTCTAAATTATTCACTCCCTTAGCCGCGCGGGATTAGCCGAGCGGTCTCAGGCGCTGCAGTCTTGGACTGTGCGGCTGGTCCCGGCGGAGGTTCGTGTCGTCCCTCCGGCGTGCGTGTGTGTGTTTGTCCTTAGGATAATTTAGGTTAAGTAGTGTGTAAGCTTAGGGACTGATGACCTTAGCAGTTAAGTCCCATAAGGTTTTACACCCGCATTCAATCCCTTAGAGGCCACAATTACAACGTAATACGTCATCTCTCACATCGACCCGAAATTTTTATCATTCTTCTTTCCCATTCCTTTTTCGGAGAGGGTCAGCAGCAGCTAGGTGGTTACTGTTTGGCCAAGCAGGTGTGGTATGCAACAAATTTGAAAATAAAAATACTTAACATGATAAAAAATAAAGATTTCACAACTGACTAAAATGCATGAACTTGATGTGACAATGACAGACTATTGTGCTTCTAAGGCTGTTGATGTTGGAGCTCATGTAGTTCCATCATTGTAGCCAAGCTGTGGCTTGACAACCAACTCCAGTAAAAAAAAGATGGTATAGGAATGTGAGACAGAAAGAACATTTTCGATTCAAGGAAAGTTGCTAGTTCGTGTTCTCGTCAAACATATAGTTTTAATCTACCAAGAAATTCCTATACTGACATGTTTTCCAACAATACGATGTTTACCTGAACCCTAAATACTGCGTCGACTGTGCATGTTCACAACAAACGAAAATTTCGTCTTTACTGTAAACGACACACTGCGCGATCGATAATTTTATTGTATTTTTTTGTTGTTTGTTGTGGTCTTCAGTCCAGAGACTGGTTTGATGCACCTCTCCATGCTACTCTACGCTGTGCAAGCTTCTTCATCTCCTAGTAGGTACTGCAACCTACATCCTTCTGAATCTGTTTAGTGTACTCATCCCTTGTTCTCCCTCCACGATTTTTACCCTCCATGCTGCCCTCCAATACTAAACTGGTGATCCCTTGATGCCTCAGAACATGTCCTACCAACCGATCCTTTCTTCTAGTCAAGTTGTGCCACAAATTTCTCTTCTCTCCAATTCTATTCAATACCTCCTCATTAGTTATGTGATCTACCCATCTCATCATCAGCATTCTTCTGTAGCACCACATTTCGAAAATTTCTATTCTCTTCTTGTCTAAACTATTTATCGTCCACGTTTCACTTCCATACATGGCTACACTCCATACAAATACTTTCAGAAACGACTTCCTGACACTTAAATCTAAACTCGATGTTAACAAATTTCTCTTCTTCAGACACGCTTTCCTTGACATTGCCAGTCTACATTTTACATCCTCTCTACTTCGACCATCATTAGTTATTTTGCTCCCCAAATAGCAAAACTCCTTTACTACTTTAAGTGTCTCATTTCCTAATCTAATTCCCTCAGCATTACCCGACTTAATGCGACTACATTCCATTATCCTCGTTTTACTTTTGTTGATGTTCATCTTATATCCTCCTTTCAAGACATTGTCCATTCCGTTCAACTGCTATTCCAGGTCCTTTGCTGTCTCTGATAGAATTACAATGTCATCGGCGAACCTCAAAGTTTTTATTTCTTCCCCATGGATTTTAATACCTACTCCGTATTTTTCTTTTGTTTCCTTTACTTCATGCTCAATATACAGATTGAACAACCTCGGGGATATGCTACAAACTGCACTTTTTATTATGTGTAATAACAAATGGTTTTCACTTTTGTGAAAAGAAACTCTTAGAACGCTACGCATTCAAAAAATTGGTAGCTTCCTTTCATTAAAAAAGTTACCTTTTCACAATATCTGCTTGATAATTTAAGGACACATTGCGATATTTCAAAATTGAAATTTCACATGATTAGAGGTATAAGAAGCGATTAGCATTATCTGTGGAGAAATTTTTATAGTCAAGTTCGTATAAAGTACTATTTATTCCTGATTATCGTTTTAGACAGCAACTGTCATCTTCAGATCTGTAAAAGATTTGTTGTTACACGCCCAGTTCCATTATGAATGTATCAGACTCACCATGTTGACAATCCAGTGGTAACTGTGTATCAGATTCCAGACATGTTTTTTTAAAAATTAAAACAAAAACAGGTTTGCCACAAATAATAACAATAAATTCAAAAAGCACATGGTGTAACTAGGGATGTCCACACTCATAGCATTCCACCGATGCTTGTAGTGTTGAATTGCACAACAGTGCAAATTTCTGTACTACTTTACATTTGCGTGACGAGTACACATTCTGTGAAGCACACGGTTCAACCCCAGTTGAACGGATAGTACGGTAAGCGATCGTGGCTAATGAATTTTCTCCAAATATTTAAACGGTTTATTTATCAACGTGTGGATAGTCGTAAAGATATAAAAATGAGAAGGTCCTATTCCGGTAACGAAACTTCACCTGGTTAGCTTTTCAAATAAGAGAAATTGTGAGAAATGTTATTCCAGACACAATGCCTTCAGATCTCGACCTTAATACTAGGAACAGCTTCCTCCTGCATTCGAAACACAGTCCTGTCGGAATATTCACGGAAACAGATTATTGAGCGTGAACAGTCACGCAACACACATACTAGTCGTGCACTCGAACGAGGATCGTTGTCCACAGGCTGTAACACGTGTTTCTCAGAGGCAGCTGTCGTGCGGAGGCGTCGACCTTATTCCGCTGGGACGGCCAGTGCTGAGTATGCTTCACACACGCGGCAATATATCGCTGCAAATTACTGTCTGCTCGGAAAATGCTCCCGATAAGGGCGTGCTGTTCCCCGCCCACTGCCATTTGCACGAACATGGGTGGCCAGCAGCCGCCTTGTTCTTCATTTAAATAACGCGTCATGTTTCACTCGCAAGCAGATACTTGCCCTGATTTTATCCGTGTATTTAGTATGGAGACGTTACACAACAGCTGTATCTCCATAGCACGTGGCGGTAAGAATAAATGATTCAAATGGCTCTGAGCACTATGGGACTTAACTTCTGAGGTCATCAGTCCCCTAGAACTTAGAACTACTTAAACCTAACTAACCTAAGGACATCACACACATCCATGCCCGAGGCAGGATTCGAACTTGCGACCGTAGCGGTCGCGCGGTTCCAGAGTGTAGCGCCTAGAACCGCTCGGCTACTCCGGCCGGCGCGGTAAGAATAGATGGACATATTTTCTGTAATGCAGAGAGGTGGCACATCACTCCCTCGCTTTAACAACACTGTGAGTCAGATTAACATCCATATTTTAGGTCATGATCTCGGTGTACCCCAGTACTACATTTGGTATGTCTGGTTTATGACTTTTTTACGTGGGAAAATTGTCGGCAGAATGTTCTTATAACTCAACTTGTAACCTGTAGAGACTTTGTACCCAAGAGGCTGCAGTGAAGGCGATGGATAACGGGGAGAGAGATGAAACTGCATGCCGTGAATGTTGAGTGCAGCCATATGACCGTGTGAATGGTTCTGGGCTAGAGCGCTCAGTGGATCTTACCTGCAGAGGGACTTCTGGACGAAGACCCATCTTCCTTCCGCTTAGTGTCATACAGAAGGGCGCCAATTCACAAAACATTACCTGGGCCAGGCGGCAGTTCATCGTGAAGGCAGCCATTTAAGAGAGACTGCTGTAAACAGAGCGTTTGTGCAAATGGTGGGAAGGTCATAAAACTCCGTGTGTTCTCGCGTTAGAAGCTGGAGCAATACGGGCAGCTCACCTGGTATTTGTGTTTAGTGGAGGCGAAAATGTAACACCCCCCCCCCTGATGCCATGAAGTCGCCCAGGTTCTTCCATCGAGTAGCAAAAACATATACTTCGTGGGTACAATTGTCTGGGAAGCTTAGTAGCCTTCTTTCAGAAATTGGAAATGGTCGGCCTGGAAAGATTAGATCTCTCCATAAATAAGAGACTGTTGTCCTGTCTACGTAGATTTTTCCCCAAACATTGCCATGCTTACTGTGAGAACGACGCCTTCCTAGTCTAAAATCTTCTTTTTTCGACAAGAGAGGTTTGGAGTCGTTGGTTGGCACCTCTCAGGATATGCAGAGTGGAGGCTTGCACACCCAGCGTGGAAACCCTGATGCTGTGTCTGTAATGGCTACCAGCCCAACAGAGCAGACGAGAAAGGAGATTCAGTGAGTAGAGTATAGTTCGATTGGTTTGTGCAATCTGGGGGCAGCTTCGTTTTTGCTAATTCGGTTCCCGTCTTCAGGCTTGGTGGAAAGTGGTTGTGATTCTTTGCCTTCTCCGTCTTCTGGTCCTCCCCTGATAGAGAACGTCTGGTCTTCCCCTTGTGGGAGACACGTGTGTGTCAGTATCTTGTGTTGGGCTAAGAGCCAGTGGCAGTTTAGAGCTGCACCGACTGTGGAACTGCATATCATCTCGGACATATAGTCTGGTACGAGGGCTAACTTATTCCTCCTGGGTCGGCCGTCTGACGTTTGACAATTCCAGCACGCACCGTCGTGGCTGTGAGTCAATTTGGTTGGCCAGACCAGCGAATGGGTGCACCTCTGCCGGGATTTCAGGGCTCTGACAGGGAAGTTTCCCGCATTCTGGTACTCAGACCGCCAGGCAGCGTAGTTCGCATATTTTCGTGAACGTGTCAGAACATAGAGATGCCGCAGCGGACCGCTCCTCGCCTACAGCGCCCAGTTTTCTGCTGCCGCCTGAATCAGTGAAAGGATAAAGTACTGCTGCACCGCGGTAGGGTTGTTAAATGATATTCCCAGCTCCCTGTTCTCCGTGAACCATGGTGTGTGGCATATATGGCCGTAGTTGATTCCATTTGAACACAGTTGGGCCTCGCAGTGGGTTCATGTAAACAGAGTCAGAGAACGTTGTAAAAGGGATCAACTCAGGGGGGAATTTGTATAGCTTGCATCCCAGCGTGTGCCGGTAGGGGTGGCCGAGCGGTTCTAGGCGCTACAGTCTGGAACCGCGCGACAGCTACGGTCGCAGGTTTGAATCCTGCCTCGGGCATGGACGTGTGTGATGTCCTTAGGTTTGTTAGGTTTAAGTAGTTCTAAGTTCTAGGGAACTGATGACCTCAGATGTTAAGTCTCATAGTGCTCAGAGCCACTTGAACCATTTGTACTTAGAAGGACCACTCAGACATTCGTGAATTTTTTTTATATTCACACTCCCTCAACTATTCACTGTTTTTATTTTATTGTGGTGGTACATGGGTACACTAGCAATTTAAGGTTCAGTATTATTAAATTACTTAATCTCATTATTAATTTGAGTTCTGAAAGTGACCACAGGTATAGGGCAACAGAAGTGCCATGAGTAAATTCACTAATTCATATATAAAAATTAAGAGTGTAGCAGATGATTTGAAGGTTATTGAGAAGATAATACTTTTCTTTATGTAAAGATAATTACATTTAACATCACTCAGATATATATATATTTATGATTCAAGCAAGTGATGGGTTGCAGTGTCCGTACCTCACTATCAGAGTGCTGCTGAGATTTGTTCATACGCATGATATTTTTTTTTTATTTTATAGGTCCAATGAATCACAAACTGACAAATTTACACCGTTCGTCCTAAAAGGTCAGAGACTGCTTTCATTCCTGACGGCGCCAGCACAGTAACCAGTGTGCGAGCTTAACTAACAGCGGTAAACAACCGGTGCGTATGTGACCAGTCAGTTGTGAGCAGGCAGCGTTAAGTAGCGGACGTGCGGCCTTAAGTATCCACGTTGTTGTGTCAGAAATAGCATCGGAGCAGCAGCTCTAAATTAAGTATTCAACACATTCTCCAAAATGTTTTGAAGAAGAAAAAAGAGTGTGCCAAGTCTATACCGCACCCCTTGACTTCCGAACAAAAAAATGGCTCTGAGCACTATGCGACTTAACTTCTGAGGTCATCAGTCGCCTAGAACTTAGAACTACTTTAACCTAACTAGCCTAAGGACATCACACACATCCATGCCCGAGGCAGGATTCGAACCTGCGACCCTAGCGGTCGCTCGGTTCCAGACTGTAGCGCCTAGAACCGCACGGCCACTCCGGCCGGCCTTCCGAATAAGAACAACGACTTCTGAACACCTGTCGCGCCTTGATTGAAATGCAAGACGCGGATAATCGTTTTTTGGAGGAGCTGTCTTGGGCGACGGGACTTGGTGTTTATTAATAAGAAATTGCTAGAAAGCGACAAAGTGAAGAATGGGTGTCCGATGTTTAGCCAAGACCGAAGCATGTGAGAATGTTACGCAAGAGTTGAATAACATCTCGAAGAATATAAATTTTCACATGTTTGTATGCAAAAAAGCAAAAAAGCAAAGCGAGATAATGGAATGTAGTCGAATTAAGTCGGGTGATGCTGAGGGTATTAGATTAGAAAATGAGACACTTAAAGTAGTAAAGGAGTTTTGCTATTTGGGGAGCAAAATAACTGATGATGGTCGAAGTAGAGAGGATATAAAATGTAGGCTGGCAATGGCAAGGAAAGCGTTTCTGAAGAAGAGAAATTTGTTAATATCGAGTATAGATTTAAGTGTCAGGAAGTCATTTCTGAAAGTATTTGTATGGAGTGTAGCCTCGTATGGAAGTGAAACATGGACGGTAAATAGTTTGGACAAGAAGAGAATAGAAGCTTTCGAAATGTGGTGCTACAGAAGAATGCTGAAGATTAGATGGGTAGATCACATAACTAATGAGGAAGTATTGAATAGGATTGGGGAGAAGAGAAGTTTGTGGCACAACTTGACCAGAAGAGGGGATCGGTTGGTAGGACATGTTCTGAGGCATCAAGGGATCACCAATTTAGTATTGGAGGGCAGTGTGGAGGGTAAAAATCATAGGGGGAGACCAAGAGATGAATACACTAAGCAGATTCAGAAGGATGTAGGTTGCAGTAGGTACTGGGAGATGAAGAAGCTTGCACAGGATAGAGTAGCATGGAGAGCTGCATCAAACTAGTCTCAGGAATGAAGACCACAACAACAACAACAACAATGTTTGTATGGACGTTCTGCGTGTCGTACTCAATTTGGATGTTGATGATGATGTTTGGTTAGCGGGGGCGCTCAATGGCGCGGTTATCAGCGCCCGTACGGATTCCCAACCTTTGCTGGGTCCAGTCTCGCCACTTTGATGAACGATGAGAACAGCACAAATACCCAATCATTTCGAAGCAGGTGAGAATCCCTGACCCCGCCGGGAATCGAACCCGGGACCCAGTGCTCGGGAAGCGAGAACGCGACCGCGAGACCACGAGCTGCGGACTACTCAATTTGGGGACACTATGTGGAACACATGAAGCAGTAAAACCACCATGCACATTTTTATGTATTTTTTATTCGTTCAGTCTCGAAACATTTCGAACTGACGGCGAAGCCCCAAATATTTCATAAATGGCTCGAGGTTCTGAAACTAAATTTTAGGCAAATGTTAGAACGCAAAGCGGCAAGTAATTTTCTGTGTAGATATCATCTGTATACATTTTTATCTGCCGGAGGAAGAAAGGAAGAACGACAGATCAGGATTTAGCGGCCCGTCGATGACAAGGTAATTAGCGACAGAGCACACTCTAGCACTGGAGGAGAATGGGGCGGAATACTGGTCTTCCGGTAGTTATTTACCTTCAGTGATTTAGAGAAACTATAAAAAACGCAAATTTCCATGACTAGACAGGGAACTGAAGTGCTTATAATACTACCGGCCACTATTAAATTAGCAAAACACCGATAATGTTATTCCTATGAATGGAATTTTATTTGACCATGACCGTGTACTAATGGTTAGGATATCGAAATATTTTTCGTTTCTCTAAAGTTATCTGAAAGAAGTAATAGCAGAACAAACGGGAATCGAACCAAGGCTCTATTAGTAATAAAGTAAACTGCAATCGCGCAAAAGGAAACGTCTAATTAGGTTCAAAAATGGCTCTGAGCACTATGGGACTCAACATCTGTGGTCATCAGTCCCCTAGAACTTAGAACTACTTAAACCTAACTAACCTATCACACACATCCATGACCGAGGCAGGATTCGAACCTGCGACCGTAGCAGTCGCGCGGTGCCGGACTGAGCGCCTTAACCGCGAGACCACCGCGGCCGGCGTCTAATTAGGCAAAGTTGTACCAAGTACTAGTACTGTTCATAAAGAAACTTAACTACTGGTATTTACTTTACTTGACACTGAAATAATACTTTTTGCGTGTAGGACAGGAGACAGTAGTACACTTCAGCTACCAATATACCATTGGTTTGTCGTGAATAACGCAGAAAGAGTATTGAATCATTTTGTGAACTGGCTCTTAGTGACACTTTTATTCGGAAACACCGCAGCACTTTGAATAGGAGGCTGTCTAGGTAAATGACTGAGGATAAAATATGGTTGCTCAACACAAAGTTTATAGAACAAAAACCTATTATAGGACAATAAAACACGTAAAATGTCCATGCAATTACACAGTACTCAACCGATTCTTTGAGGAGATTTTGACAATTTCCTTTGGCTGCTAAAAAGAAGGTGGCAAAAGTATCCATGGCTCTTGCTGTATAACTAGCTGAGAAAACTCTCTTCTTAGCGTAAGATTTTTATAATACCGAGCTAACCAATATATGCCATTAATAATGCTCTAAATTCTTCCTCATCCGAGGCTATATTAAATAATCTTACTGCTCTTATTGTCTCGTTCAGCACCCAAGATGCGAACACTTTGAATGCTAGCCACAAACCAAGTCTTGTCACAAAGGACCTTTTCTATTCGCACCATGCGGGTGTTGTTGCAGATTGACTTCCCTCCACGTTTCAAATCATTGCAAACGTAGATAACTTACGCAAGAACTAATATTACGAGTAAACTTTTAACATTTCCATTATTTTACAGAACATTACTTTTAAAATTACGTCCGTTGATTAATTACATTGACATAAATGGACGTAAATATGAATAAAAGATTTACGTAGATGTTGTACCAAAGAGCATGATTTCACAGATGTCACATTAAGTAAAAGGAGACAAAGAAGTTCTGTTAGATAAGTACAGAGAACTTAGATTTTAGTGTTACATGCTGTCCTCCAGAATGAATGTCGAGTATCTCACAACTGGACCACATTGCTCGCATTTATCTAACGTAGCACCGAAACCGCTACTTTTTCATGTTAACGATATAGCTTCATTAACGGTATTCAAACCTCTTGGAGAGGAGAGTTCAGTGATATTACGTTTCTTAAAGCTTCCTGTTAAATTTTCGAAAAACAGCTGCGTTAATCGTCATCATGTGTTGAGATAACTGTCACTGATTATTAACTTATTGTCTCTCATCGTATAGTGTGAGGGATTCTATGGAATGCCTGCCACAGTCAGTGTAAAATGAGAGAGTATCTTCTTCGTTTCTGAAGCTCATAGTCCACAAAGGAAAAGGCCCTTAAAATGGAAGTAGAAGACGTAGAACTATGATCACTGGAGAGCACCGTTTTCGACATAGGACCAAGCTCTGTTCACGGAACATCTTTATACCTTCCACTGTTTGCCTTGTTGCTTGTATTTGGAAAATTTCCTACCTCTTTTTGAGAAAATTTTTACCGCAGTCCTTAACAACTGTTATACGTGAACTACTACTTGTAAGAACTTTCGAAAGTTATCAAAAAGTACATTATTCCATAAAAAACAGTTGCTTGATTACTGTGGTGTCACCGCCAGACACCACACTTGCTAGGTGGTAGCTTTAAATCGGCCGCGGTCCATTAGTACATGTAAGACCCGCGTGTCGCCACTGTCAGTAATTGCAGACCGAGCGCCACCACACGGCAGGTCTTGAGAGACTTACTAGCACTCGCCCCAGTTGTACGGACGACTTTGCTAGCGACTACACTGACGAAGCCTTTCTCTCATTTGCCGAGAGATAGTTAGAATAGCCTTCAGCTAAGTCCATGGCTACGACCTAGCAAGGCGCCATTAACCATTTCTAGAGAGAGTCTCACTTGTATCATCAAGAATGCTGTATACAAATGATGGATTAAAGTTAAGTATTCCAGGAGCTACGTACTTTTCTTTATAGCATTCATTACGTATCCTGTTTCAGACCTAAAGCAAGCCTGCGTGAGTTGATGCGTGCATTTCGGCTTCCTCGCCTTGTGTCTAGACTGTCTTGTCTAGACACAACAATTACCTTGGTAGATAAAGAAGATACAATCGTCTACCAGAAAGTTCGTTTCAATGCCTTGAACAGTTTACGAGCAATATTTCTGCAGGGCATCGTTTACGTTCCTGAATCACGGCTTAATTTCAATCACCAAAGATCTCGTGCAAATGCAAATGTCAAAACAGTATTTAAAAATCCTGCGGCATACATAAAATATTTCTCATTGCAACCATGCAAAGTTGAAGCCGTGGAATGCAACGGAATTTCTGCACCATCTTTTCACAGTTTTACAAAGCAAGGTACTGTTGGCTCTATGGGGTGAGTCATGTGCCCCTACCAATGTCGTTTTATGCAATCCGCAATGTTAGAGATGACCGCTTTAAACCACGCATGAGATGCCATATTTGGCGCGCTAAGAGCCAAGTATTAGTCTTACGGAAAAAAATAAGCGGCAGATTTTTATAGGAAATAATGAACTTAAATTTTGTACTGAGATACGTTTTCAATGGAAGCCAAGGTTTTCGAGTTATTCAAGAAAAACATACAAAAGTGAGCTTCAGCCGCACCTTCGCTCCACACGCATCCCTCAGCAATCAAGATTTCTAGTATGTTGTTCGTTGCACTCTCTCCTACCTCTGCACAAAATTTTCCGACTTCACGAACTTTTCCCGGCGTTCAACCTTTTTTGGTCTCTACTGACTGGGCTATTACGACACCACCATAGTCGGCTACTTCGTTGACATTATTAATTTAAACATGTCCATGAGGATAATGAAAGAAAAATGACTTTTGTAAACGCTATGCTAGAAGTAATTACCTTGACAATTCGATCAAAACTTAACCCTTTAAAGCACAGTCGTTGCGTGCTCAGAAAATCTGCCGAATACAAAAAAAAAGTTTATTTACATTTACATTTACATTTACATTTATACTCCGCAAGCCACCCAACGGTGTGTGGCGGAGGGCACTTTACGTGCCACTGTCATTATCTCCCTTTCCTGTTCCAGTCGCGTATGGTTCGCGGGAAGAACGACTGTCTGAAAGCCTCTGTGCGCGCTCTAATCTCTCTAATTTTACATTCGTGATCTCCTCGGGAGGTATAAGTAGGGGGAAGCAATATATTCGATACCTCATCCAGAAACGCACCCTCTCGAAACCTGGCGAGCAAGCCACACCGCGATGCAGAGCGCCTCTCTTGCAGAGTCTGCCACTTGAGTTTGTTAAACATCTCCGTAACGCTATCACGGTTACCAAACAACCCTGTGACGAAACGCGCCGCTCTTCTTTGGATCTTCTCTATCTCCTCCGTCAACCCGATCTGGTACGGATCCCACACTGATGAGCAATACTCAAGTATAGGTCGAACGAGTGTTTTGTAAGCCACCTCCTTTGTTGATGGACTACATTTTCTAAGGACTCTCCCAATGAATCTCAACCTGGTACCCGCCTTACCAACAATTAATTTTATATGATCATTCCACTTCAAATCGTTCCGCACGCATACTCCCAGATATTTTACAGAAGTAACTGCTACCAGTGTTTGTTCCGCTATCATATAATCATACAATAAAGGATCCTTCTTTCTATGTATTCGCAATACATTACATTTGTCTATGTTAAGGGTCAGTTGCCACTCCCTGCACCAAGTGCCTATCCGCTGCAGATCTTCCTGCATTTCGCTACAATTTTCTAATGCTGCAACTTCTCTGTATACTACAGCATCATCCGCGAAAAGCCGCATGGAACTTCCGACACTATCTACTAGGTCATTTATATATATTGTGAAAAGCAATGGTCCCATAACACTCCCCTGTGGCACGCCAGAGGTTACTTTAACGTCTGTAGATGTCTCTCCATTGAGAACAACATGCTGTGTTCTGTTTGCTAAAAACTCTTCAATCCAGCCACACAGCTGGTCTGATATTCCGTAGGCTCTTACTTTGTTTATCAGACGACAGTGCGGAACTGTATCGAACGCCTTCCGGAAGTCAAGGAAAATGGCATCTACCTGGGAGCCTGTATCTAATATTTTCTGGGTTTCATGAACAAATAATGCGAGTTGGGTTTCACACGATCGCTGTTTCCGGAATCCATGTTGATTCCTACATAGTAGATTCTGAGTTTCCAAAAACGACATGATATTCGAGCAAAAGACATGTTCTAAAATTCTACAACAGATCGACGTCAGAGAGATAGGTCTATAGTTTTGCGCATCTGCTCGACGACCCTTCTTGAAGACTGGGACTACCTGTGCTCTTTTCCAATCATTTGGAACCTTCTGTTCCTCTAGAGACTTGCGGTACACGGCTGTTAGAAGGGGGGCAAGTTCTTTCGCGTTAAATGCTGTTAAAATTCACAAAATGATTAGATAAAATTTACACAAATGTCAATTTTACAATTTATAATTGCTCGACTGAGCCAGTGCGCAATAAAGCCAGTCAATGAAGACCAGAGAAGGTCGAATATGGGAAATAATTCTGCGCTCACAAATATTAGTGCAGTGGTAGGAGGGAGAGCCATGAACAACATACTAGAAATGCTGATCGGTGGGGGCAAAGTGTGGGAGTGGGGGTTCATCTGAAGGACAATTTTGTGCATTTTTCTTGAATAACTCAAGAATCGTAGCTTCTAGCGAAAATTTATTGCAGTGCAGAACTAAACTAAATTAAATTTTCTAGACAAAGGTACTGTTCGTTTTTTCTATAGGACTATGAGTTTGCGCGTAGCGAGCGAGAGAATACGCAAATCTCGCTCGTGGTTTATAAAGTCCAGCTATAACATTGTGGGTTGCATGAAAGGCCAGCGGTAGGGCAGCTGAATCACCCTGCTTATTTATACAGGGCTATTACAAATGATTGAAGCAATTTCATAAATTCACTGTAGCTCCATTCATTGACATATGGTCACGACACACTACAGATACGTAGAAAAACTCATAAAGTTTTGTTCGGCTGAAGCCGCACTTCAGGTTTCTGCCGCCAGAGCGCTCGAGAGCGCAGTGAGACAAAAAAGCGTATGTCGTGCTTGAAATGCACTCTCATCAGTCAGTCATAACAGTGCAACGACACTTCAGGACGAAGTTCAACAAAGATCCACCAACTGCTAACTCCATTCGGCGATGGTATGCGCAGTTTAAAGCTTCTGGATGCCTGTGTAAGGGGAAATCAACGGGTCGGCCTGCAGTGGGCGAAGAAACGGTTGAACGCTTGCGGGCAAGTTTCACGCGTAGCCCGCTGAAGTCGACGAATAAAGCAAGCAGGGAGCTAAACGTACCACAGCCGACGGTTTGGAAAATCTTACGGAAAAGGCTAAAGCAGAAGCCTTACCGTTTACAATTGCTACAAGCCCTGACACCCGATGACAAAGTCAAACGCTTTGAAGTTTCGGCGCGGTTGCAACAGGTCATGGAAGAGGATGCGTTCAGTGCGAAACTTGTTTTCAGTGATGAAGCAACATTTTTTCTTAGTGGTGAAGTGAACAGACACAATGTGCGAATCTGGGCGGTAGAGAATCCTCACGCATTCGTGCAGCAAATTCGCAATTCACCAAAAGTTAACGTGTTTTGTGCAGTCTCACGGTTTAAAGTTTACGGCCCCTTTTTTTCTGCGAAAAAAACGTTACAGGGCACGTGTATCTGGACATGCTGGAAAATTGGCTCATGCCACAAATGGAGACCGACAGCGCCGACTCCATCTTTCAACAGGATGGTGCTCCACCGCACTTCCATCATGATGTTCGGCATTTCTTAAACAGGAGTTTGGAAAACCGATGGATCGGTCGTGGTGGAGATCATGATCAGCAATTCATGTCATGGCCTCCACGCTCTTCCGACCTAGCCCCATGCGATTTCTTTCTGTGGGGTTATGTGAAAGATTCAAGAAACGTGCCAGAACTGCGAGCTCGCATCAACGATGCTTTCGAACTCATTGATGGGGACATGCTGCGTCGAGTGTGGGAGGAACTTGATTATAGGCTTGATGTCTGCCGAATCACTAAAGGGGCACATATCGAACATTTGTGAATGCCTAAAAAAAACTTTTTGAGTTTTTGTATGTGTGTGCAAAGCATTGTGAAAATATCTCAAATAATAAAGTTATTGTAGAGCTGTGAAATCGCATCAATCATTTGTAATAACCCTGTACTACGAAATATTTGGGACGTCTAACTTTCGTGTTTCATCCTGGATGTAGCATGTGATTTGCAAACGTCAGAAAATATTCAAATTAGTTGAATCTTATATCGTCACGTGGTGAGAGTAAATCTTCAGAGCCGAGACTTTTTTGAAGGGGTGAGCAGGAGAGATGTCTACCTTGTGCGCTCCCCAGGCGTTCTGTACCGAAACCGACGACTGGATGAATAAGGATTGTCAGATTGGGATTTGAAATCCACTCCTTCCCAGCGGGAGAGCAGTCAGCGTCTTCAGCACTGCGCCGCGTCGCTCGGCGTTTAGTCGTGTGGTACGAGTGGAAGTGAGGGAGAGGGAGACAGAGGGGGGGAGGGGCGGCCATTATGCGGCGTCACGCAGGCGGCCCTGTTGACGCTGGCTGACCCTTGGCCGCCACGTGCCGCGGGCAGCTGCCCGACAGCCCGCGCTGTGGACAGACAGACACGCCTCACGCCCGATAGCATCGCGTGGCGAACCAGGTCCCACCTGTGTGGATTGTTCTGTCGCCCGAGGACGACGCCATCTGTCGCTGGCGTCCCACGGCGCCATGTAATTGGCTCGTGCTGGCACTAGGCCCGTCCGCTAACCCGTGTCAGCTACAGACTGGTGTAGCCGTCGCCCGCGCTACTAACCACTAATTACGTGAGCCTGATACGCAATGGAGCGCCGAGTTCCGGACTTCACGCTGCTGTCGCTGCTGCCGTACTTTGCAGTTTTGTTTACATTATTGCGATATCAAATTTTATGCCCGTCGACAAGTGGATGAATTTGAAACTTCCTGGCAGATTAAAACTGTGTGCCGGACCGAGACTCGAACTCGGGACCTTTGCGTTTTGCGGGCAAGTGCTCTACGGACGGGGCGTGAGTCGTGCTTGGGTAGTCACGGTCGGGCACACAGTTTTAATCTCCCAGGAAGTTTCATATCAGCGCACACTCCGCTGTAGAGTGAAAATTTCATTCTAGAAACATCCCCCAGGCTGTGGCTAAGCCATGTCTCCGCAACATCCTTTCTTTCAGGAGTGCTAGTTCTGCAAGGTTCGCAGGAGAGCTTCTGTAAAGTTTGGAAGGTAGGAGACGAGGTACTGGCAGTAGTAAAGCTGTGAGAACGGGGCGTGAGTCGCGCTTGGGTAGCTCAGTTGGTAGAGCACTTGCCCGCGAAAGGCAAAGGTCCCGAGTTCGAATCTCGGTCTGGCACAGTTTTAATCTGGCAGGAAGTTTCATATCAGCGCACACCCCGCTGTAGAGTGAAAATTTAATTCTAGAAACATCCCCCAGGCTGTGGCTAAGCCATGTCTCCGCAACATCCTTTCTTTCAGGAGTGCTAGTTCTGCATGGTTCGCAGGAGGGCTTCTGTAAAGTTTGGAAGGTAGGAGACGAGGTACTGGCAGTAGTAAAGCTGTGAGGACGGGGCGTGAGTCGCGCTTGGGTAGCTCAGTTGGTAGAGCACTTGCCCGCGAAAGGCAAAGGTCCCGAGTTCGAGTCTCGGTCTGGCACACAGTTTTAATCTGCCAGGAAGTTTCATATCAGCGCACACTCCGCTGTAGAGTGAAAATTTCATTCTGGATGACATTTATTATTCATTCATGGTGTTGCCCGATGACTGGTTGGCCGTTTCTGATGATAGCATTTTTCTGGGTAGTTATTCGCCGGAAATCTAATCGGGTGAAAGTTTACCTCCCGAATATTTTAACCAAGAGGATGCTATCACCAAATCTTACGGCAGAGCTGCATGTTCTCGGAAATTACAACGGCTAGAGCTTCACTTCAACTGTTCGTAGTGCCAACTTAGGAAGACTATGATGGCTAATGTTACAAGGCCAGATTACTTATCCATGCAGGCAGTTGCTACTGAAACTACTGTAAGCGTTGTCACCCATCTTCAGGAAGCATGTGTTAGTCCGGCCTCTCCTCAGGCAGCCCTCGCATGAGGGTTGAACTACGGTATGACTGACTAGCTGCATCGTTATGGCGCGCCAGCCACTCCATCCTAGTCCATGTTTCGTGAGAGGTACTTCCAGTAAACTTTCATTATAATAATGAAAGAAGAAAAAAGGACAGAACTGCCGCAGGATCCCTGTGTTTCCTCAGATCTGTCCAAGATACGCAGGCGTATAATAGTTAATAGCGCAGATTACACAATTTAAAGTACACGATTTTATGTTATGTTATGTTAACCGGGGACGTAGAAACGAAAGAGAGACTCCATCCCCGCCGCAGCCGCTGTGGTCCGTAACCCCACGACGACTATCGCAGTCCGCTTCACCCCCCCGCCGCCCCACACCGAACCCAGGATTATTGTGCTGTTCTGCCCCCAGTGGACCTCCCAGGGAACGTCTCATACCAGACGAGTGTAACCCCCATGCTTGCGTGGTAGAGTAATAGTGGTGTACGCGTACGTGGAGAACTTGTTTGCGCAGCAATCGCCGCCAAAGTGTAGCTGTGGCGGAATAAGGGGAAGCAGCCCACATTTTCCAAGCCAGATGGAAAACCGCCCAATAACCATCCACAGACTGGCCGGCTCGCCGGACCTCGACACAAATCCGCCGGGCGAATTCGTGCCGGGGACCAGGCGCTCCTTCCCGCCCGGAAAGCCGTGCTTTAGACCGCACGGCCAACAGGGCGGGCTTGAGTACACGACACTAGAAGCATAAACGTTAACTAATCATGGGTCACAAACGACTGTTTGAGAATTTACAGTTTCCAGCCACTGGTGACCAAATCATTTTTGAACTGGATCCTAACTAGGAAATCGGGTGTGAATAAGAAAAGCTATTCGGTGCCTTAATAGTAGTAGAACTGGTTTTACCACAAAATTAACGCAATCCTACCTTGGTATGTTACTGTTACATGTCACATCAGGATCTTTAATCTGCAGTGCACTGTACACGGTGTACTATTTCTATAGACCTTTGCCTGTTAAAGGCAGTGTTCCAAGTGTCGCTCATGCAGTTGAATGTAGTACAGTACTCGTTTCCATGTTGATTTTGAAATCATTTCCAAATAGTTGACAAACATTCATAATTTTATACTCCATTTCTTAGCAAAAACCTCGAAAAGTTCTTCGCATAATTACTTTAGATATTTACACGTTGCTTTAATAAACGTTCATACGAACGCAAGCTATATGTTTTTTATACCTATGATGTATAAAGATTTACACAGTGACTCACTATTGCCACCTAGAATAACTCCGAAAGTATGATAGTAGCTGAAAAGCTTGTGGGACAAAAGTTGCATGGAACAGCGGGGCCATAATATGACGTTGATTTTTTGGTGCTAGGTGGGGTCGGTTCAGAGATGTGAAGGTCAACTTTGTTTCTTTTTTTTCTTTTTTTTTTAAATGGGATGCTATAGTTTGGTACTTATTTTCTGATAGCTGCTATCGAGACGAATCCAATGACGTGTAACAGTAAGGTCTTTGAACGTCAACGTAGGTAAAAAAGGTGGCATGAACGTCCATTTACAGAAGGTGTTGGAAGTGATGACCATTGGTATCTATATTGCTGCAATCTTCTTATCATGGATTGAGTGGTATTGCTTATCACTCCGGTACTTATCGAAGCACATGCTCTAACCATTGTCTCTCGCATATTTCAAGTGTAGTTGGAACGTCTTCATAAAGAATGTCTTCACACACAGGCAGTTGGCGGTATGAAAGGACAGCGCATCGGCGGAGCAGTCGTTTGTACTCAGGGGATTCTCGTGAAAAGGTTTCCGACGTGATTCTGGCCGCATGACGAGAATTAACAGGCTCTGAACGTGGGATGGAATTTGGAGCTAGAGCTATGAGACCTTCCATTCCGGTAAATCGTTAGGGAATTCAGTATTCCGCAATCTACGGAGTCAAAAGTGTGCCGAGAATACCAAATTTCAGGCATTACCTCTCACCACGTACAATGCCGTGGCTGGCGGTCTTCACTTAAAGACCGGGATCAGCGGCGTTCGCGTAGAGTTGTCAGTGCTAACAGACAACGCACACAGCGTGAAACAAGCACAGAAAGCAATGTGAGGCGTAAGACAGACGTATCTGTTAGCACTGTGCAGCCAAATTTGGCGTTAATACGCTATGCAGCAGACAACCGACACGAGTGCCTTTACCAACAGCTAGAGATGGGGGATCCGCTCTTGAACTAATTCATAGAGTTGAATCTTTCAAAGGAGTGAACAATCAGTGATTCAGAAAAAAAGAACGGTAGCTCCAAACGTTTCCCACGGCAGAGAGAGAGAGAGAGAGAGAGAGAGAGAGACACGGAGCATATCAGCAGCGCCTCTGCTGGTCAGAGCACAGTGCACACCACACAACACAGCCAGCGGCGGCCTCTGCCCTGCTTCTACCTTGGCTGCCTGCATTGTGCAGTGCCCCATTGGATTTTGTGTTTCACATATGCCGTGCCGTCTCTGTGCGTCGTCTGCCGCCTGCAGTGTCTGGCGCAGCTTAACTTCGCATCGCACTCTGTCGGCGATCGTTTCAGTCGCACGTCCTGCCCTCTGGGCAGTTGATGCGAGCAACAGGACAGAGAGCCACCTAGCGGATAACATAGGAACTACTTGCAACAACCTGCTCGCAAGGGAACGGACGATTTGTCTCGGAGCGGGTGAGTTCACCGCTCTCCCCACCCTCGGAACTCGCCCATTCAACGCTCGCCCCACCGTCTCGACTCTAGCCAGAGCGTTGAGCAAAGCGACTCAGGTGTCACTCTGGTCTCTGCGGTCTCAGCTCATGCAGTAATACAGCTCGCGGCTCGACCTGCTCGACTCAGCGCCTCTGCATCGGAGTTCGTCTCTACTGGATATTGTTCTTCGTAGTAATACCGCTATGTATATTACATTATTATGTTATGTATACATCAATTGTTTTTATTTTATTTTTATTTGTTTAAACTGATCAGATTATGTTCCTGATGACTCCTCTTACTATAGGATTTTTATTATGGACACTCGAATTTACACTTTAATTACGAGCCAACCGATAAACGTATCGCAAAATGTGATACACAAATATTTTCCTTGTTTTATTCTGCGTAAGGCTATATGCAGCACTTTCGTTTTACAGTCAAATTTATATGTTTTTTTCTTATTCTGGTACGGATTTTGCGATTTTAGGCGTCTTCGGAAGGAAACGTTCACTTTAAAAATATATGGCTTGCGATGTATTTGTATGAGGTTAATGAAATTTTAATACATTATAGCCAAATATATTGTTAATGTAAATCTCAAGTTACAACATTTTCCGATCACCCAAAAAACCACGATAGTGCAAAATAAATCAATAATCAAAAACTTTGTCATATCGTGGAAATTTCAATAAACAATACAAATTTCTTACTCATTATCTGTGTTACTTCAAAATAGGATCAAATAAGATCAAAATACAGGTATAGTACTGGAATAAACCAAGTTTAAAGGGCAATGTGCCTTCCATTTATTTTCTATTGTAA
This sequence comes from Schistocerca cancellata, assembly GCF_023864275.1. Taxonomy (NCBI): domain Eukaryota; kingdom Metazoa; phylum Arthropoda; class Insecta; order Orthoptera; family Acrididae; genus Schistocerca; species Schistocerca cancellata. The sequence goes on from NC_064633.1 coordinate 550,176,228, forward strand.
ATGAGTGGTGAGTCATGAAAAAGAGATAATTCATTTCAGGGAGTGAACAGTTCTGATCCAATCTCTGAAAAGAACAGTTTTGCCCATCTCTACTACACAGACGCCTATAATTGCGAAAGTGTTGCTGGTGCAGGATTTTGTGCAGGAACTGACGTCTCGATTATGCCCCATAAATGTTTGATGGGATTCATGTCGGGCGATCTGGTCCGCCCACCATTCACTCGAACTGTCCAGATCGTTCTTCAAACCAATTGCGAACAACTGTGGCCCCGTGACATCCAGTGTTGTCTGTAAAAATTTCACCCTTCTTTGGTAACACGAAGTCCACATATGGCTGCAATTGGTCTCCAAGTAGCCGAACATCCAGGGCACCCAGTCCATTCCATGTAAATAGAGTCCACACCACTATACAGTCACCATCAACTTCTACAGAGCGGCTTAGGTCCATGGCTTCGTGGGTGCTGCACCACACTCGAGCCCTAGCATCATCCCTTGCCGACTGAAATCGGGATTGATCTGACCAGGCACGGTTTTTCATTCGTTTAGGGTCCAACCCATATAGTCACGCGCCCAGGAGAGGCGCTGCAGGCGATGTCGTGCTGTTAGTAGAGATGGGCAAAACTGTTCTTTTCAGAGATTGGATCAGAACTGTTCACTCCCTGAAATGAATTATCTCTTTTTCATGACTCACCACTCATTTACAATAGAAAATAAATGGAAGGCACATTGCCCTTTAAACTTGGTTTATTCCAGTACTATACCTGTATTTTGATCTTATTTGATCCTATTTTGAAGTAACACAGATAATGAGTAAGAAATTTGTATTGTTTATTGAAATTTCCACGATATGACAAAGTTTTTGATTATTGATTTATTTTGCACTATCGTGGTTTTTTGGGTGATCGGAAAATGTTGTAACTTGAGATTTACATTAACAATATATTTGGCTATAATGTATTAAAATTTCATTAACCTCATACAAATACATCGCAAGCCATATATTTTTAAAGTGAACGTTTCCTTCCGAAGACGCCTAAAATCGCAAAATCCGTACCAGAATAAGAAAAAAACATATAAATTTGACTGTAAAACGAAAGTGCTGCATATAGCCTTACGCAGAATAAAACAAGGAAAATATTTGTGTATCACATTTTGCGATACGTTTATCGGTTGGCTCGTAATTAAAGTGTAAATTCGAGTGTCCATAATAAAAATCCTATAGTAAGAGGAGTCATCAGGAACCTAATCTGATCAGTTTAAACAAATAAAAATAAAATAAAAACAATTGATGTATACATAACATAATAATGTAATATACATAGCGGTATTACTACGAAGAACAATATCCAGTAGGGACGAACTCCGATGCAGAGGCGCTGAGTCGAGCAGGTCGAGCCGCAAGCTGTATTACTGCGTGAGCTAAGACCGCAGAGACCAGAGTGACACCTGAGTCGCTTTGCTCAACGCTCTGGCTAGAGTCGAGATGGTGGGGTGAGCATTGAGCGGGCGAGTTCCGAGGGTGGGGGGAGCGGTGAACTCACCCGCTCCGAGACAAATCGTCCGTTCCCTTGCGAGCGGGTTGTTGCAAGTAGTTCCTATGTTATCCGCTAGGTGGCTCTCTGTCCTGTTGCTCGCATCAACTGCCCAGAGGGCAGGACGTGCGACTGAAATGATCGCCGACAGAGTGCGATGCGAAGTTAACTGCGCCAGACACTGCACAGTGCACACGGCAGACGACGCACAGAGACGGCACAGCATATGTGAAACACAAAATCCAATGGGGCACTGCACAATGCAGGCAGCCAAGGTAGAAGCAGGGCAGAGGCCGGCGCTGGCTGTGTTGTGTGGCGTGCACTGTGCTCTGACCAGCAGAGGCGCTGCTGATATGCTCCGTCTCTCTCTCTCTCTCTCTCTCTCTCTCTCTCTCTCTGCCGTGGGAAACGTTTGGAGCTACCGTTCTTTTTTTCTGAATCACTGACTGTTCACTCCTTTGAAAGATTCAACTCTATGAATTAGTTCAAGAGCGGATCCCCCATCTCTACTGTGTAGGCAGCATGCCTCAGTATTTTTGCAGGGAACTTCCGACGACTTGTTTAGTCGATGCCATGTGCAGCTGCTGCACTACGCCGGGCAAAAGGAGGTCAGACACGATTTGGGAGGTGCCCCATGACTTTTGCCTTCTTTTAGTCAAGTTGTGCGTACAGCTCCTTTCTTCTCAAATCGCCTCAGCACCTACTCATCTAATCTTCAGTACTTTTATGTAGTACCGCACTTCAAAAGTTTCTATTCACTGCCCGGCTGTATTGTGTGTCACTCACATCTCACTTCCATGTAAGTCTCAACTCCGAACTATTGTAATTGGATATCTGAAACAAAGGGCGACGTCAGAACGTAAAGTGTCGCCGCGTTAATTCTCGACTGACACGCTCGACGGTGTCGGCCGCATTAGTGACGGCTACGAGAGGACGCGAGAGGCCGAACGGCCGGCGTGGGGCGTTCTCGGGCCGCGCCGGCAGACGAGTGCCGCCCACGCCGCTGTCTCTCGCACTGAGGGGGAAGGCGCGGGGCGGTCAGGCGGCGCTAATACCGTGCTCGGCGCGGAACAAACCGGCGAATGAGTAATGGACTCGCGGGGCGCCTGCGAGGGAGGCGAAGCTCACAGTTCTAGCTCCAGCGACGCTGGCGTCCTCCCACTCTGGCAGGTCCCACTTCTGCGGAAGTTCGAGCGAGGCTTTGCTGTACTTTGTGCTTCTCCCGGCCAAAAATCAGCGATCTCCACCCGAGGGTCTGGTCAAGGCTTTCGTAACCGTTGTCAATAATGATACAATTTTCTGAGCCTTTACACCGCGTCATATTCCTCGTGAGACTTCTTCAGTGCTCGACATTTCGATCCCTCTGCTGCAATCTTTTTCAGGATTCCAATGGTGCTTCCGGATGGCTGAGCTGAGGTATACAAACATTGAGCGTATTCGGCCTTCCTGCGACTCAGTGGAATCTTGAAGAATATCGCAGCCGAGGGATACACATTTCGAGCATATTCTCCTATTCAGGGACCCAGTGGAATCTTGAAGAACATACCGGTCGAGGGATACAAATGTTGAGCATGTTCAGAACCCAGTGGAACACTAGAGAATGTCCCAGCTGGGGGAAAATTGTTGGTGAAGTTTATCCTTTTCCCTGTACTTCTCTCGAAATATGTTATCCATGCCAGAAGATCACTTTTATTGAGAGTCTCGACTGTAGCATCAAAAGCGCCAAGTTCCCTAAGTGGCTCTGCTCGCGCGAACACTTGACGAGCATCGAGCTCGTAGTGACCCTGCTTGAAGCGTCTAGGAATCCGGTTGGCATTTAAAGCGGCGTGTGCGAGTGCCTGTGCTGGTAGGTGTACGCGGCTGCCGGGAGTTATTAATGCGCGGCCACGTCCCGGCGAGCAGGCTCTCGAGCGGTTAGTCAGCACCTCTGGCCGTGCCGACACGCCTCAGGAATGTCCGCGAACGGTCGCGCCCCGCCACTGCCTCCGGGACGGGGCCCGTCTTCCCCGCGAGAGCTTTTGTCGGCGCGAGTGGGTCAGTGGCGTTGGCACTCGTCTGTCGCGCCCAGGCGGCTGTGAGCGGGAGAGTCCAGCACGGGGCCGCTCGCATTCTTCTGGCACACCCTCACCAATTAGCCGCACTGTTGCTCCAGGGCCAATGTTTGTGTCCTGACGTGCGTTCTCCTTTGAGTGATATCCTGCTTGTTACAGAGCACATACGTCATGGGTAGCTTGCGTATGACGTGCAATGACACAACTTAACACGATGTAAAAAAAAAAAAAAAGCTTATGTTGCGTACTCCATTCACCGAAACAAGAGACGTACTGTAAACACGGCAAGGCGCATGACCACAGCGCTGCCGTCGAGGGGTGTACAAGGCAGGGGCGTCAGAAATTAAAAAAATGAAAGTTGTGTTTTTTTATAATTTGGCACCTGAACATGATAAACAGATCCGAGACACCTTTACTTACATTACATTAAAATTTATTGTCACTCAAAAAGAGAAATATTTAAGCTTTCAGGAAAAGTTGTTTTTTTCGCGTTACTCTATATTTATCACGCCATATCTCCTAAACTGTGTGTCACACAGCAAAATAATTTTATAATTGCCTTCAGTACTATATGCCGATGACGTCTGCAAATTTTCTGCTCAATAGAGTCAGTAATAGTGAAGTAATGAATTAAAATCTCACGTCTGATATAGAACTGTTACCAAATCATCGTCCGAAATATAGTAAGCGACAAACTTTTTCCCTTTACATTCTTTTGTGGGGCTGTAAGCGAGAAAAGTTTGAGAAAGGTTTGAATTTAATTTTGTAGTTTGTTCTAATGCGATGGGTGGAACCGTTTGTCCTTTATGAGCGATGCATTGTGCGGTTCGCAGGCGCGGCGCTCAGTCAGTGTGGCCGCCTCAGTTGCAGGTGTGAGCTCGTTAGTGGGTGTTGTACAGCAGGTATTTCACGATATCTTAAGTTCATCTGTAAAGACGCTTGAAAGACTAGTTGTTGATTATTAGAGTAAGTATATGTGTTTACAGTCACGCTGAGCATTCACTGTTTGTGTGCACATCCAATAGCATCACATGGTTTCTTATTTTATATATTCACTTATTTCATTAGCATCACATACGGCTGTCCTCATTATGTCATCCACGGATTCAGCGAGCGAGGTCGACGTATCAGTTCTGAGTCTTAATGTGTATAAAACGGAACTTTTACATGCAGAGCAGTCGATGAGTGACATTGTTTCGAAAACAGCTGCAGCTACAGGTGTGGGACGTTCTTCAGTGCATCGTGTGATAAGTGAGTACAAGGCCACACACTCTTTGAAGTCTCCCAAGAAGACTGCTGCCTTGCCGTCACCACGCTGGAGTGTGTGGTTGTGGGGACTTACTGAACTCAGTTTAACATTATTTTAACATTGTTATTAAATGTATTTCGTACATTGTTGCCTAGGTTTATCACAGTCCGCTGTGACAGCTCGGCAGCCAGCCGAACGCCGCCAGCTGCAAAGCGTGCGCCAAGGATTTTCCACACCCCTACGTATCACGTGAACACCGAATGCTTTCTCTGGAAACGAGCGTAGTCGCTCACGTGACACTGTTTATGTTTCGTCCCAGCTCTCGGTGAATAGACTGTACATTACTGTGTGCGTGCGTGTTAGCGCCACTGGCGAATGAAAATCCCGTATAGGGAGAGAATGGTCGCCCTTTTCCCATACGCTTGCCGCCTTCTGCAGTTTTTAATTACCACGTAACATTCCTGGCTCTCCTCTTACGCGAGTGGCATAGGTTTTGAAATATCCCCTTACAAAAATTACGAATGACTGTGCTAGTAAAAAAGACAGCTGAATAAAACTGAACGTACTCAGACAGTTCTCTCTTTACTTATTCTGATCATCACTAAACTGACACACAAATTTTTTTAGCGCAACGTAATATGGCTTTCAATAATCCCTACAAAAGAATGGCCCTGACTAACAAGAACCCATACCTTTCATGAACCACTTACCTCACAAAAATCTTCGTTACTCGAACTACTGCAATACAGCGAGCGCCAATACTACCAGCTAAATAAAAGATTCTAAATACTGATAGGCATAGTTAGCAAATGAAAGATTTTGATATAGAACAAACAAAGGCTTTACCTTAATAACGTTCAAAAGCCATCATCTATATCCCTCAGTTCATGACAACCATCTTCACAAATTTCCTTTTTCTGGCGGACACACGTCCAGATCGTCCGCTTATAGTAACCTCTGAAAATTCTGCCATCTCTCTCCCCACATCCACCACTGCTGGCGGCTCTCCTCCAACTGCACTACGCTACGGGCTGTTAACATCCAACTGCCCAACACTACAATGGCGAATATTCCAACAATGAGTCCAACCAGCCACAGACTGCACACAGCACAGTAAATAATTTTCATACAGACCGCTACGTGGCGTTACCAACATAAAAACCTAAACAGCCTACATACAGTTTGCTATGCGTTTTCTGAAGTTTCAAGGGAAATAATCCTATAGTGACGTGCTTCCGTCCGCACGTTTCTAGGCCAGAAAGATAAGAAATTTTATACGATTACCGCTGAAGGGTGAGACGCAGCAAGACGAACTCCGTATAACAAAGCGCTACAGTGCTTTATCTTAAACAAATTCGTGATCAAAGTTGCTGTGAGGTGATGTGAGACTAAGTTCTTGACGTATCGATACTTTTCGTTTCTCTCCAAGATTGTTGAATCATTCACGTAGAGATGACATGCAACTCAACCAAAACAGTTGATCATTGATTCATTTCTTCTCGTAGTTAAATTCATGAACACAGGTATACGCTTTTCTTGTTTGTTTACTTGCATTTTGTCTGTAGTAAAAGTAAACAAGGAAATAAAAGAGGTAAGAAAACCATGAAAGCCACTAAAATGAAATCGGAAGAGTACAGTCAATGCTTATAATCCAAAGTATTTTACAGCTGTTTTTATGATGGACTAAGCAATTTCAAGTGCAAATACTGTATACAGTACTTGTGTCGAACCATTTTTACTGTATACCTTTCCAGAACCTTAAAACGCTGATCTATACATGACTTATGTACCAGTTAGAATGTAATGCATGAGTGATGATGATGATGTTTGATTTGTGGGCGCTCAACTGCATGGTCATCAACGCCCGTACAAAGTCCCAATTTTTACACAGTCCAATTTTTTACACAGTTCAATGTAGCCACTGTCACGAATGATGATGATGGTGAAACGATGACGACAATACAAACACCCAGTCCCCGGGCAGAGAAAATCCCCAACACGGCTGGGAATCGAACCCGGGACCCCGTGATCCAGAGGCAGCAACGCTAGCCACAACGCATGAGTGGGCTGTTAGCTAATAAGCAGGGATATTGTGAATGTTTTGTGCTTGGGCAATACATTTGTGACGAGGATACTGTTCTTTCACATCGATTATCCCTAACACACTTATGTTTTGCGCAACAATTAGCACCAGTAAAAACTCCTTGACAAAAATACAACTTTCTACTCACGTAGTATGTAATATAGTGCGATTCTGTCTCGGTAATAAATGAGAGCTTGGGGATGCACAGCAGGAAGTAGTCTTGCAGGAGGAAAACCTTTAAGCTGATCTCTCAAATAAACATAGCTACTGCAGATGGTTTCAGTACTGATAATGGTTTGTTGCAATTAGTTTTTTGTAAATTCCTTACACGAAAACTGCTTCAGAATATTGGTGTTTGGCAAGAATTTTTCATGTAAAAACTATGTTTTCCGACCTGATGTTTATTACCAATTTCTGCTGCTAATGGTCAGGGTTTGTGACGTTTCATTTGGCCTTGGGTTGTGGAGGAATACACATGGGTTTTCAGAATGCTATACGGCGTCTCTTGAAGTGCACTTAGTTTCACCGAAGGCGTTACACGAGTTTCACTAACATTGGAACCTACTGTATCTGCGCGGTTCTAGGCGCTGCAGTCTGGAACCGCGAGACCGCTACGGTCGCAAGTTCGAATCCTGCCTCGGGCATGGATGTGTGTGATGTCCTTAGGATAGTTAGGTTTAACTAGTTCTAAGTTCTAGGGGACTAATGACCTCAGAAGTTGAGTCCCATAGTGCTCAGAGTCATTTGAACCAACCTACTGTATCTGGCGGGACTACATTTTATTAAACTTGAACTAGTTGTGAGTGACTTGCCGAAGAGCCACTTTCTTGTAATGCTCTTGGCCAAGCTTTGGGAGGTTTAAAAATAAAATTAAGTGAGTGTTGTTATGTCCAGAAGGTGCGGCCAGCAACGACATGTGGCTCGTTGCCAGTTAAAATTCATGTTCTGGGAGTAACGGCGCCAGAGTCCATTAACACGTCTGCACGTGGATCTGAGGTGCTGCGAGTAATCTTGTGATTTTATGTAAGCCGCTTTAAGCTCTACTTCTTTAGAAGTTCATGAGCTATTTTAATGGCCGTGGGAAAAGTATTGCACCGATAACTGTTCTGACACGAACCATTTTAACGTGTACCTTTTAATATACAGAGTAGCTTACATGTCGAATTGTGTTCAGAGTACTGTAAAGCTCCGCATGTCTTTTCTTCTCGGTTTATTTTAGATTCCTTTTTGCTGTTACCGGGCTGTCGGGCTCGGATATGAGAGCTATACATATAGGACATGCTTCGTTACGAAATAACAATGACCGTGTGCCTAATACGAATACACGTGTCTTATACTTCTCAGATATTAAAGTTAATCAGTTGAAAAATGAAAAGTTTCACTTTCAAATAGCACAGTACAAGTCAAATTACGTTATTTTATTACGCATTTTGCGCGTACCACATTTCGCTAACGATACCTAAACTCACCCAGACTCGTGTTAACAGTAAGTAACGTTTAGTTTCCACACTAACTCATCAGGTATCTCTGAAAACGTCCTACTATCAATGTATTTCTCCACGAGAATTACTGGCTCACAAACACGGTTCTTTTTCAGCCTCTAATCTCATAATTAATCACGTGCCTTGTTCCGCGAAGTAACTTAACTGCTCAAACACTTTCTCCTACGAACCGACGTAACACTTCCAACTCTTAATTACACTTTCTAGCAAATTCTTCACACTGATATGTATGTTTGAAATTACGTCAGTAGTTGGGGGTTGATCTGAAAGTTATATTATTCTTCCAGAACCAAGCTCGCCGAAATCGCTAGTAATTCTTTTTATTACAATTACCGATTTCGACAGATCTACGCTGCCATCATCAGAATGTATTCTGAGACGTCAGGACAACATATTGCACGTTTTAAATGTGTGGTATTTTATGTGTGACATATTGATGTTCCCTGCCACTTTTTATTACAATTTGACGCAACATCACAATGTGACTTTCAGTGTTGTAGAAAGCATGTACATCTAATAATGTCACAAGATCCGATGATGGCAGCGAGGATATGTTAAAACCGGTAATAGTAATAAAAAGAATTATCAGAGATCTTGTCAAACTTCATTCTAGAACAAGAGTACTATCTTCATACTAAATCATCCAAGCCCGCTCCGTGCTGAAGTCCAACAGCTACTCCGTGCACACAATATGCCGGCGCGTGACCACCAGGGCTCGGGTACTGTTGCCGTAATATACGAGGACTACCCGGAAAGTAAGGTCCGACCGGTCGCGAAACGGAAACCATAAGGAAAGTCAAAAATGATTCATTTGCAATAGTTAATTCCACCTTCGAGCTACTTCTCTACATAGTCATCGCTCCGACTGAAACATTTGTCGTAAAACGGTATCAACTCTCCAAAACCCTCGTCATAGACGGCGGTCGTCTGTGCTTTCTGCGAATTCTCTACGCTGAAATGCTGCTTGTTATCTGTGCCAAAAAGTTGTCTTCATAGTCAGCGTTTCATGCGCGCAGAGACGAAAACCAGAGGGAGCCAAGTCCGGGTTGTACGTTGGGTGATCAAAGACTTCCCATCTAAAACGCTACAGACGGGTCCTCATTGCCCCTGCGCGGCCGAGAACTGCCATGAGGAAGGAAACGTTTGACATTTACACTGTGTAGACTGCTTGAAACCAGGCGAAATCTCTGCCAGGCACGCATACTTGGAGGGAGACGTTACTTTCTAGACATTTTTATGTGCTCACTGTGAGCTCGGAACTGAAAAAAGCGATGTGACACCATCGACTGGAATACTAGAGACACTGTCCAACGCATCTACGCAAGGCTTTATCCGATTTACACTGTGGTTTCCAATTCACCATCGACTGGACCTTACTTTCAGAACAGTCCTCGTAATTGCGCTCTACCAATCTTCTTCGGTATTTTTGGTGCAGTACATAAATGGTGTCGTAAATGATAGGATTGCTGGTAGTACTGGTAGCATTGGTACGGAGAGAGACATGCTTAATATGTGAGAGAGAAAATGGGAGCCGGCTACTTCTCTTTGTTTTTTGTTTGTTTGATCTGCACACGATTAGAACTGCACATTTTTCAGACTTAGTCCATTGTGTATTCTATATCCTTACAAAATATAAACTGATTTTATTAACTAATAAAAATTAGATGATCGCCTAACTTTTTTGTAACCGCATCAAATAGTTCTGATGCAAGTACAGTTTACATGCACAAGCATTAAACAATCTGTGTAACTATTGGTGTTATTTTGTACTCAATAGAGCGTTCATCGTCGTGATCAGAGGCAACAGTTACCTTTTATTACTGATAAGTGTGGAAGCGCTTTACAAATAACAGTAAGCCGCGCGGGATTAGCCGAGCGGTCTAAGGTGCTGCAGTCATGGACTGTGCGGCTGGTCGCGGCGGAAGCTCGAGTCCTCCCTCGGGCATGCGTGTGTGTGTTTATCCTTAGGATAGTTTAGGTTAAGTAGTGTGTAAGCTTAGCAGTTAAGTCCCATAAGATTTCACACACATTTGAACATTTTTGAACGAATAACAGTAACATATTTTATATAAGTTCGACGAAGTATTGAAGCGATGTGTCATATACTTTTGTTTTGACTTTTTTTAAAAAAATATTACCTTTTTTTTTAGGTAGTTGTGTTTTCCAGCTCTATATGAAAAATCCCTTCCGCCGAAGGTTCGAGTCCTCCCTCGGGCATCGGTGTGTGTGTTGTTCTTAGCGTAGTTTAGTTTAAGTTAAGTAGAGTGTAAGTCTAGGGACCGTTGAACCTAAGCAGTCTGGTCCCTTAGGGATTCACATACATTTGAACATTTTTATATGAAAAATCTTTGTTGTTTTCCTTATTTTTAGTAGAAAATCCCTCTGTTTCACGTCACAGATCAACAATTTTCGAACAAAACTTGAATTAAACATTAGCAATTTCGATTTTGCTATTATAATTGTTTATTTTTAAGTGTGTTTTCAAATGTGTGTGAATTCCTAAGGGACCAAACTGCCGAGGTTAAGGGTCCTAGACTTACACAATACTTAAACTAACTTACGGAAGAACAACACACACACACACGCCCGAGGGAGGACTCGAACCTCCGGTGGGAGAGGCCGCGCAGTCCGTGACATGGCGCCTCTAACCGCGCTGCCACTCCGAGGGCCTTTTTTTAAGTACCAGACTGGAGGAGAACCACATAGAACAAAATATTCCATACGTCCCACTTGCTTACACAAAGAAAGGGATCGAAAAGAGGAAACGCCCGATGGGTATGCAACACACCTAACATACAGGTAGCGCAGTTACGACCTTAGTTGGACAAGGCTACGAGGAAAACTATCGTAGCCTACGCTTCCTTACGAAATTTTTCTGTAGCCTGCGCTAGTTTTACAACTCCATGCAGTAAAACACCAAGGCATTGCTTCTTCCATAGGAAAAACGCTCTCGGCTTCGAAAGTTCCAGAAGCTAGCAATTAGTAAGGAGTACAATATCGATACGTTACAACATCAAACATGGCAGTACTCCTTAAGTACGGCTTATTCATATAAGTAATTGTACATCGCGCTGGTATGCCGAGCACGTGTGTAATTTGGAGATTGTGCTTGTTTTCGGCACAAATTTGTCATTAGGAGTATGCGTTTATACACTGAAGATCCAAAGAAACTGGTACACCTGCCTAATATCATGTAGGGCCCCCGCGAGCACGTAAAAGTGCCACAACACGACGTGGCATGAACTCGGTTAATATATGAAGTAGTGCTCGAGGGAATTGACACCATGAATCCTGCAGGGCTGTCCATACATCCGTAACAGGACGAGCGGTGGAGATCTCTTCAGAACATTACGTTGCAAGGCACCCCTGATATCCTCAACAATGTTCACATCTGGGGACTTCAGTGGCCAGCGGAAGTGTTTAAACTCAGAAGAGTGTACCTGGAGTCACTCTGTAGCAATTCTGGACGTGCAGGGTGTGGCATTGTCCTGCTGGAATTGCGGCCTCCACCAGCTGGAGTTGCCCCAGTCCGTCGGAATGCACAATGGACATGAATCGATGCAGGTTATCCGACAGGATGGTTAAGTATGAGTCAGCTGCCAGAGTCTTATCTACACTCCTGGAAATTGAAATAAGAACACCGTGAATTCATTGTCCCAGGAAGGGGAAACTTTATTGACACATTCCTGGGGTCAGATACATCACATGATCACACTGACAGAACCACAGGCACATAGACACAGGCAACAGAGCATGCACAATGTCGGCACCAGTACAGTGCATATCCAACTTTCGCAGCAATGCAGGCTGCTATTCTCCCATGGAGACGATCGTAGAGATGCTGGATGTAGTCCTGTGGAACGGCTTGCCATGCCATTTCCACCTGGCGCCTCAGTTGGACCAGCGTTCGTGCTGGACGTGCAGACCGCGTGAGACGACGCTTCATCCAGTCCCAAACATGCTCAATGGGGGACAGATCCGGAGATCTTGCTGGCCAGGGTAGTTGACTTACACCTTCTAGAGCACGTTGGGTGGCACGGGATACATGCGGACGTGCATTTTCCTGTTGGAACAGCAAGTTCCCTTGCCGGTCTAGGAATGGTAGAATGATGGGTTCGATGACGGTTTGGATGTACCGTGCACTATTCAGTGTCCCCTCGACGATCACCAGTGGTGTACGGCCAGTGTAGGAGATCGCTCCCCACACCATGATGCCGGGTGTTGGCCCTGTGTGCCTCGGTCGTATGCAGTCCTGATTGTGGCGCTCACCTGCACGGCGCCAAACACGCATACGACCATCATTGGCACCAAGGCAGAAGCGACTCTCATCGCTGAAGACGACACGTCTCCATTCGTCCCTCCATTCACGCCTGTTGCGACACCACTGGAGGCGGGCTGCACGATGTTGGGGCGTGAGCGGAAGACGGCCTAACGGTGTGCGGGACCGTAGCCCAGCTTCATGGAGACGGTTGCGAATGGTCCTCGCCGATACCCCAGGAGCAACAATGTCCCTAATTTGCTGGGAAGTGGCGGTACGGTCCCCTACGGCACTGCGTAGGATCCTACGGTCTTGGCGTGCATCCGTGCGTCGCTGCGGTCCGGTCCCAGGTCGACGGGCACGTGCACCTTCCGCCGACCACTGGCGACAACATCGATGTACTGTGGAGACCTCACGCCCCACGTGTTGAGCAATTCGGCGGTACGTCCACCCGGCCTCCCGCATGCCCACTATACGCCCTCGCTCAAAGTCCGTCAACTGCACATACGGTTCACGTCCACGCTGTCGCGGCATGCTACCAGTGTTAAAGACTGCGATGGAGCTCCGTATGCCACGGCAAACTGGCTGACACTGACGGCGGCGGTGCACAAATGCTGCGCAGCTAGCGCCATTCGACGGCCAACACCGCGGTTCCTGGTGTGTCCGCTGTGCCGTGCGTGTGATCATTGCTTGTACAGCCCTCTCGCAGTGTCCGGAGCAAGTATGGTGGGTCTGACACACCGGTGTCAATGTGTTCTTTTTTCCATTTCCAGGAGTGTAGACGTATCAGGGGTCCCATGTAACTCTAACCTCACACGCCCCATACCATTACGCGGCCTCCACCAGCTTGAACAGTCCCCTGGTGACATGCAGGGTCCATGGATTCACGAGGTTGTCTCCATACCCTTACACGTCCATCCGCTCGACACAATTTGAAACGAGATTCGTCCTACCAGGCAACATGTTTCCAGTCGTCAGCAGTCCAATACCGGTGTTGACGGGACCGAGCAAGGCGTAAAGCTTTGTGTCGTGCAGTCATCAAGGATACACGAGAGGGCATTCGGCTCCGAAAGCCAATGTCTGTTATGTTTTCGTTGACACCCTAAGACTTGTTAATGGCTCAGCATTGAAATCTGCAGCAATTTTCGGAAGGGTTGCACTTGTGTTACGTTGAACGATTCTCTTCAGTCGTTGTTGGTCCCGTTCTTGCAGGATCTTTATCCGGCCGCAGCAGTGTCGGAGATTCGATGATTTACCGGATTCCTGATATTCACGGCACACTCGTGAAATAGTCGTACGGAAAAATCCCCATTTCATCGCTACCTCGGAGATGCTGTGTCTCATCGCTCATGCGCCGCCTATAACATCGCGTTCAAACTGACTTAAATCTTTATAAGCTGCCATTGCAGCAGCAGTAATCGCTCTAACAACTGCGCCAGACACTTGTTGTTTTATATAGGCGTTGCCGAACGTAGCGCCGTATTCTGTCTGTTTACATTGTAAGTAGGCTTTTCAGGTTTTTATATTGGTAACGCCACGTAGCGCTCTGTATGAAAATTACTGACTGTGCTGTGTGCAGTCTGTGGCTAGTATGCATTGTTGTCTGCCATTGTAGTGTTGGGCAGCAGCAGCTGCATGTTAACAGCGCGTAGCGTTGCGCAGTTGGAGGTGAGTCGCCAGCAGTGGTGGATGTGGGGAGAGAGATGGCGGAGTTTTGAAATTTGTAATACTCGATATTGTGAACTGCTATGTATATTATGATTTTTCAACACTATCAAGGTAAATACAGTGTTTGTTCTCTATTAAAATCTTTCATTTGCTATCTATGCCTTTCAGTAGTTAGTGCCTTCAGTAGTTTGAATCTTTTATTTAGCTGGCAGTAATGGCGCTCGCTGTATTGCAGTAGTTCGAGTAACAAAGATTTTTGGTGAGGTAAGTGATTTGTGAAAGGTATAGGTTAATGTTAGTAAGGGCCATTCTTCTGTAGGGATTTTTGAAAGTCAGATTGTGTTGCGCTAAAAATATTGTGTGTCAGTTTAAGCACAGTCCTGTATAATTTTTCATAAGGGGACGTTTCAACATAGCTCTGTGTTTGAATATGCATGCCTATAGCACTTTCTTTGGTGCTTCAGTGTATCAGTTGTCTATTTAGGGTAAGAATTTATATCACATGTTTGTCGCTTTGCTCTGTAATGTTCTAGTAATTTGTCGTTACAGATGTGGGTTGCTTCCATGACTGAATCACGAATCCATTGGACTGGCATGTTTACTCAAGGAATGGAGATTGCCCTCTAACGTTTGAAATTTTCTTTTATTTGTTAATCGTAAAAAGTTATAAAAGTGTGATTTGAAATTATTGTTAAAAAAATTCTTCAATGTTAACTATTGACTTCTCTGTGCCATGAGCTCATATGCGATATCGATGGTAAATTGCTTTATTTCTCAAGTATGTTTTGAGATCATTTCTCGTCGAGAATAACAGTGAAGTAGCTAAAGTATTTTAAAAACGGAATGAGAACGGTCGTGACTGCAATGGAACGTTTATTTGCAATAGTTACTGGTTTTACCATCTTCAGAAAATTTATCACAACAAATGCTCCGTTCACCGAAACCGCCTACCTTCGTGGTGTAAATGATCTACAGATGGTCACATTCTGACCGAAGCCAGTAACCGTTGCAAATAAATATTTCATTGCTGTCAAGGCTGGTTTTAATACATTTTAGATCATTTCTTAAGAATTAACTAAATTGTCCAAAAGCTGTTCTTTGGTAAACAGATAAAATTTGTTAACAAATGTGTTCTTAATGGCCTTGCACGTCCCGCTCCCTGCTCCATGCACTGCCGCCATTTCATATTTGGTAATTATTGAAGGAGAGTGAACACTCGGCAGGATGTGGCGAGTAAGATAAACCCTGTTGTCACATACTCCATGTACAGCGTACTAAACGATGTACGCTAGGAGCGAAAGCAAGACACCACAAGGCAGTTAATACCACAAACACTGCGTGACCCGAAATCTGCCACCAACAGAGCATGGTTGAGATGCAGACGGAATACGAATACCTCCACACCAGGCCCCAGTCAACAAAATGACTCAACATGATATTCTGAGGCTCTTTGTTCTCGTGTAACAAAAAAGAAAAAAAAAAAGAAAAAGAAAAAGTGAAACGTCCCCTTTGAACATTTATACACGACTGTGCTTAAACTGACACACAATATTTTTAGCACAACGCAATCTGACTTTCAAAAATCCCAACAAAAGAATGGCCCTGATTAACATTAACCTATAACTTTCACAAATCACTTACCTCACAAAAATCTTCGTTACTCGAACTACTGCACTACAGCGAGCGCCACTACTGCCAGCTAAATAAAAGATTCAAACTACGGAAGGCACTAACTACTGATAGGGATAGTTAGCAAATGAAAGATTTTAATAGAGAACAAACAATGTATTTACCTTAATAGTCATAATATGTATAGCAGTTCATAATATCCAGTATTACAAATTTCAAAACTCCGCCATCTCTCACGCCACATCCACCACTGCTGGCGGCTCACCTCCAACTGCGCAACGCTACGCGCTGTTCACATCCAGCTGCCCAACACTACAATGGCAGACAGCAATGCAAACTAGCCACAGACTGCACACAGCACAGCCAGTGATTTTCATACAGAGCGCTACGTATCGTTGCCGATAAGAAAACATAAACAGCCTACTTACAAAAGGAAGGAAGAGGGTACTCATGCCCTTGTAATGATGTTCATGGTGAACATCAGTTGCGAATGGAATGAAAGATTACGTGATGAACAACTCCACAAAGTTTGATAAATATGGACTGGTGCTTCGTGGTGTAGCACCTTCCGTCCGTTTATGCGCCCGCAACGACTCACGGGTCGTGTAGGAACAGAAATTCCTTAAAATAGTGACTTCTGGTGCGCCAGTTCTACATCCACATGGATACTCTGCAAATCACATTTAAGTGCCTGGCAGAGGGTTCATCGAACCACCTTCACAATTCTCTGTTATTCCAATCTCGTATAGCGCGTGGGAAGAAGGAACACCTTATATCTTTCCGTGCGAGCTATGATTTCCTTTATTTTATCGTGTTGATCGTTTCTCCCTATGTAGGTCCATGTCAACAAAATATTTTCGCATTCGGAGGAGAAAGTTGGTAATTGGAATTTCGTGAGAAGGTTCTGTAGCTACGAAAAACGCCTTTCTTTTAATGATGCCGTGCCAAAATGCTGTATCATTTCATTGACACTCTCCCCCCTATTTCGCGATAATACAAAACGTGCTGCCCTTCATTGAACTTTTTCGATGTACTCCGTCGGTCCTATCTGGTATGGACCCCACATCGCGCAGCAGTATTCTAAAAGAGGACGGACAAGCGTAGTGTAGGCAGTCTCCATAGTAGATCTGTTACATTTTCTAAGTGTCCTGCCAATAGAACGCAGTCTTCGGTTAGCCTTCCCCACAACATTTTCTAGGTGTTCCTTCCAATTTGCCGGCCGCTGTGACCAAGTGGTTCTAGGCGCTTCAGTCCGGAACCGCGCTGCTGCTACGGTCGCAGGTTCGAATCCTGCCTCGGGCATGGATGTGTGTCATGTCTTTAGGTTAGTTAGGTTTAAATAGTTCTAAATCTAGGGGTCTGGTGGCCTTAGATGTTAAGTCCCATAGTTCTTAGAGCTATTTGATCCATTTGAGCCATCCAGTTTAAGTTGTTCGTAATCATAATTCCTAGGTATTTAGTTGTATTTACGGCCTTTAGATTTGACTGATTTATCGTGTAACCGAAGTTTAACGCATTCCTTTTAGCATTCACGTGGCTGACATCACAGTTTTCGTTATTTAGGGTCAACTGCCAATTTTCGCAGCATTCAGATATCTTTTCTAAATCGTTTTGCAATTTTTTTGGTCTTCTGATGACTTTATGAGTCGATAAACGACAGCGTCATCTGCAGACAACCTAAGATGGCTGTCCAGATTGTCTCCCAAATCGTTTATATAGATAAGGAACAGCAAATGGCTTATAACACTACCTTGGGGAACGCCAGAAATCAATTCTGTTTTACCCGATGACTTTCCGTCAATTACTACGAACTGTGACCTCTCTGACAGGAAGTTACAAATCCAGTCACATAACTGAGACGATATTCTATAAGCACGCAATTTCACTACAAGCCGCTTGTGTGGTATAGTGTCAAAAGATTTCCGGAAATCCAGAAATACGGAATCGATCTGAAATCCCTTGTCAATAGTACTCAACACTTCATCCGAATAAAGAGCTAGTTGTGTTCCACACGAACGATGTTTTCTAAACCCATGTTGACGGTGTGTCAATACACCGTTTTCTTCGAGGTAATTCATAATGTTCGACCACAATATATGTTCCAGAATCCTGCTGCATATCGACGTTACTGATATGGGCATGTAATTTAGTTGATTGTTCCTACTACTTTTCTTTGGTGTGACCTGTGCAACTTTCCAGTCGAGAGAACGGTTGTTTGTTATTGTTAAGTATGGAGCTAATGCTTCAGCATACTCTGAAATGAAACTAATTAATATACAGTCTGGACCAGAAGACTTGCTTTTATTAAGTGATTTGAGTTGCTTGACTACTCCGATTGTATTTACTTCTACGTTACTCATGTTGGCAGCTGTTCTTGATTCGAATTCTGGAATATTTACTTCGTCTTCTTTTGTGATGACATTTCGGAAGACTGTGTTAAGTAACTGCTTTGGCACCACTGTCTTCGATAGCATCTGCATTGCTATGGCGCAGAGAAAGCATTGGTTGTTTCTTGCCGCTAACATACTTAACATACGACCAGAATCTCTTGGGATTTTCTGCCAAGTACCGAGACAAAGTTTCGTTGTGACCCGTTTTATACAATAAAGAGGACGAGCTCCATCGTTTGTTAATTTATTTGGTATAAATCACTCAATTACTACCGATACTGTTTCTTTGAATTTAAGCCGCATCTGGGCTACACTTATATTATTAATCTGGAAGGAGTGGAGATTGTCTCTCAGGAAGGCGTCAAGTGAATTTTTATCTGCTTGTTTGAATAGGTACATTTTTCATTTATTTTTGGATGATTTGGTGGTTACAATATTCAGTCTCGCTACGACTACCCTGTGTACACTAATCATTGTATCCATTTTGACACTCATTATTAACTCAGGATTATTTGTTGCCATGAGGTCAAGTGTGTTTTCACAACCGTTTACTATTCGCGTGGCTCATGAACTAACTGCTCCAAATAATTCTCAGAGAATGCGTTTAGCACAATTTCGGATGATGTTTTATGCGTACCCCCGGAATTAAACATGTATTTTCGCCACCATATCGAGGGTAAATTAAAGTCACCATCAACTATAGTGATATGAGTCGGTTACGTGTGTGAAATCAAACTGAAGTTTTCGTTGAACCTTTCAGCAACAGTATCACCTGAATTGGGAGGTCGGTAAAAGGATCCAATTATCAGTTTATTCCGGCTGTCAACAATGACCTCTGCCCATACTAACTTACATGAACTATCTACTTCAATTTCGCGACATGTTAAACTACTTCTAACAGCAACAAAGACGCCACCGCCAACCGTGTTTAGCCTATTCTTTCGGAACACCTTTAGGTTCTTCGCAAAATTTTCGACTGAGCATATCTCCGGCTTTAGCCAGCGTTCAGTGCCTATAACGATTTGAGCATCAGTGCTTTCTATTAGCGCTTGGAACTCTGGTACTTTCCCAACACAGCTACGGCAATTTACGGTTGTTATACCGATGGTTCCTGTATCTATGTTATTCCTGTGTTCGGCCTGCACCCTTTGTGACTGAAGCCCTTCTTGGGTTTTCCCCTCTAACGTAAGAAAACCGTCCAGTTCACGCCAGCCCCTGCTACACGTATAGCCGCCTCCTGCGTATAGTGGACACCTGACTTATTCAGCGGAACCCGAAACCCAATCACCCTTTGGCGCAAGTCGAGGAGTCTACATCCTATACGGTCGCAGAACCGTCTGAGCCTCTGATTCAGACCGTCCACTCGGCCCTGTACCAGAGGACCGCAATCGGTCCTGTCGACTATGCTGCAAATGGTCAGCTCTGCTTTCATCTTGCAAGCAAGACTGGCAGCCTTTACCACTTCAGTTAGCCGCTCTTCTGATCCAAAGTGACACACATCATTGGTACCGACGTGAGCAACCACCTGCAGTTGGCTGTATCCTGTGTTCTTTATGGCATCCGGGAGGACCCGTTCCACATCTGGAATCATTCCACCCGGTATGCAAGCGGAGTGCACATTGATTTTCTTTCTCTATTTCATTATCGCACATGACCAATACGGTCACGGAACTTGAATAAAGTGAATGAGATTCTTCAGATGCTAATAGTTCCACTCACAGGAACGCTACAAAGGAGTAGGGACGAAACAATGCTGGGGAAGGTAGTGGAGCGCTTCCTCTTCGGCGAAATCCGGACACGCTGGGAACAGAGACGAGAGGGGTAATCGGTATGGAACGCAGGCGGCTACCGGCGGGGGAGTGTTCACAGCCGCACACAATGGCGCGGTTCGGAATGAGCCGATTCGTTACCGCGCGGCCGGCCGCTTCATAAATGTGTATCGACGGGGCCGGCGCACGCCTCCGTAATAACTTCATCGCCGTGCCCGGCACAGCGAGCCGCGGCCGCAGCGGTGGACTACGGAGTGCGGAGAATGCCGCAGCCATTCAGCGATTTATACGTCCGGCGGGGCTGCGAGCCGCACGAATACAAACGGCGCCTTAACGGGACAGCCGGCAGGCGATTACGATTCCGGGGAGCGATCTGGCAGGCGATCGGCCAGATTGGAGCCTCGGATGCCGCGGCGTGGGGCGGCCGGAGAATGCCGCCGCCAGCGCGTGGGCGGAGTCCGGCCGCGGTCGAGGAGGCAGCCACCACCAGCGGGCAACAAGTGGTCCCCCCCCCCCCTCTCTCTCCCTTTCTCTCTCTCTCTCTCTCTCTCTCTATTTTTCTCTCTATAGCGCTCTCTCTCTCTCTCTCTCACACACACACAGTATAGTTAAGCTTTATACGAAGTGTCTTATTATTTGACTTCAACAACTGCCTGTCATACACTACCGGAAAGAATAGTACACCCATTTAGAGATTTCCAATTCACTCAAGATTTATCGTTCCAACAGCGTAGAAGTACCGGGTTATCAAAAAGTCAGTATAAATTTGAAAACTGAATAAATCACGGAATAATGTAGATAGAGATGTATAAATTGACACACATGCTTGGAATGACATGGGGTTTTATTAGAACAAAAAAAAATACAAACCTTCAAAAAATGTCCTACAGATAGCGCTTCGACTGATCAGAATAGCAATAATTAGCATAACAAAGTAAGACAAAGCAAAGATGGTGTTTTCTACAGGAAATGCTCAATATGTCCACCATCATACGTCAACAATAGCTGTAGTCGAGGAATAATGTTGTGAACAGCACTGTAAAGCATATCCGGAGTTATGGTGAGGCATTGGCGTCGGATGTTGTCTTTCAGCAT
Organism: Schistocerca cancellata; assembly: GCF_023864275.1. Taxonomy (NCBI): domain Eukaryota; kingdom Metazoa; phylum Arthropoda; class Insecta; order Orthoptera; family Acrididae; genus Schistocerca; species Schistocerca cancellata. The sequence goes on from NC_064633.1 coordinate 550,197,454, forward strand.
CCCTAAAGATGTCGGTCGATCAGGATACACTTGCGACTTCAGGTAACCCCAAAGCCAATAATCGCACGGACTGAGGTCTGGGGACCTGGGAGGCCAAGCATGACGGAAGTGGCGGCTGAGCACACGATCATCACCAAACGACGCGCGCAGGAGATCTCTCACGCGTCTAGCAATACTTTTTTTTGTTCTAATAAAACCCCATGTCAATCCAAGCACGTGTGTCAATTTTTACCTCTCTATCTACCATTATTCCGTGGTTTATTAAGTTTTGAAATTTATACTGAGTTTTTGATCACTCGGTACATGAAATGAAAAGATTTACAGATCAACAGCACAAGCGGTTCTGAGGTACAAGGTATCGGACCTTGCTGAAACACCCGTATTAGTAGGTGGCGTAGCCTCCACGGGTGGCAGTGCAGGCGCCGACTCTGGCAACAAGTCGATCATCAGATGGCGAATACCGTCCTGGGATCCGTTATACCACGCCTGCTCAACCTGCTCACGCAGTTCTGTAAGAGTTGTTGGTTGATGAGTTGCACGAGTCCCTTCTCGTCCCATCACATTCCACATGTGCTCGATTGCAGACAAGTCCGAAGACCTTGGTAGCCAGGGAATTTGCTACACGTGTTGCAGAGCACGTTGAATTTCACGGCCAATGTGTGGGCGATCATTATCCTGTTGGAATAACACATCACCCTCCTGTTCAAAAAATATTCAAATGTGTGTGAAACCACTGCTAAGGTCATCAGTCCCTAAGCTTACAAACTACTTAACCTAAATTATCCTAAGGACAAACACACACACCAATGCCCGAGCTAGGACTCGAACCTCCGCCGGGATCAGCTGCACAGTCTATGACTGCAGCGCCTTAGACCGCTCGGCTAATCCCGCGCGGCACCCTCCTGTTGCAAGAACGGCGAAAGAACCAGATAACAACATTTTACACGCACCGAGCGCTCGGTGAACCAGAGTTGTAGCTTATCACATCCCGAACCCCAAGGCCTGACGTGGGCCAATGTGTCTTGGACGAATGCATTCTATGAGGCAGCACTCACAGGTCTATGTCGTGCAAGCCAAACGACCATAGCTCGAGTGCAAGCAGAAACGGCGTTCATCTCTGAAGACCATGGCGCGACATCCCATCTTCCAAGTGATCCCCTGAGGGTACCGGTCGAGCTGTGCCCGTGGATACTGTGGCGTGGGTGGAAGACGGGCTAGATGTGGGCGTGCCCGTAGTCTCACTGCTAATAACCAGATCTCAACAGTTCCTATTGACACGTCTGGGCCAGCAAGTCCTCTTATCTGTTCTGTGGTAGCTGTGCAATCTGTCATTACTGTCCGTACAGTAAGACCATCCTGGCGGGCGCCTGTGCTTTATGGACGTCCAGAACCTCGTCTACAGCCGTGAGATGTTCACGTGACTGGTAATACTAGGATCGTTGCACAACTGATGCAGCACCTGTGTGGCAATTCTCCGAAAGGATCATCCCGCTTCTTGGAAGGCCAGAATTGGATCCCCTTTCGAACTTGCTCAGTTGGCTGTGGGAACCACGTGTGCGTCTTCGTGATATGGTCGCCTGCTTCCTTCACCTGTTAGCACCACAGTGACGCTTCTGGCTGTAAGCATTCCCTATTAAAGGGTATACACAGATGGCACTCTGGTAGGTATGCCACTACGCTATCTGTTGGAGGATGACGTTGAAACCATTATTAGTACATATGATATCTCCCAGTTGCCACATACCGTCATCGGATCAAAATCGTCGTCGACTTTCCAGGTGTATTAATTTTTTTCCCGGGAATGTATTCCTCAACTTCCATTTCATCATATTTTACGCGTCTGTTAACTCGATAGCAGTTTTTCTATGATAATCTATGCCCACTAGTCGATATCTGTTGGGCTGGCCGGGGTGGCCGAGCGGTTCTAGGCGCTACAGTCTGGAACCGCGCGATCACTACGGTCGCAGGTCCGAGTCCTGCCTCGGGCATGGATGTGTGATGTCCTTAGGTTAGTTCGGTTTAAGTAGTTCAAAGTTCTAGGGTACTGATGACCTCAGAAGTTAAGTCCCCTAATGCTCAGAGCCATGTGAACCATTTTTGATATCTGTGGCGTAGTCAGACCTGGTTTGCTCTGGTCTCTTACCATGGTTTCTCTTAATGCCGTTCTTTGGGTGAGCTCTGGCTCACCCAATAGGAATTCAACGCAGACCTTGCAGCAGTAAAAAAAGTTCGGTTTTATTCTCTTCCGTTTTGTTGAGTGTGTGTGTGTGTGTGTGTGTGTGTGTGTGTGTGTATGTGTGTGTGTGTGTGTGTTGGTAATAAGGATGAACCTTGGCTACTGAGAAGTGCAGAGGTTGGACAAAATGAACATAAATATAGATGCTAGCCAAGCCTGCAGGTTTGGTTGTCGTATTTGACCACGAATGGGACCTCAGCAATGTCCTCCATACGTTGCATGTGTCAATCGTGGTCAGAACAGTGCCCTGTGTTCTTGTGAGTGCAATATGTCAGAGCTAAGTAAATTCGAGCGTGTCAAGATCGATGGTGCTCCTACGGTGAGTTCTTCCGTAACCAAGGTAGACGAAGGGTTTGGTGTTTCAGGAGGCGCTGTATTGAAGATTTATGCCAGATACAAGGAAAGCTGAAAAGAAAATCATCCGTTAAATCACAGCGCGGACAAAGAGTGAGTTGAGTGATCATGTCAGAAGGTCACTGAAGAGACTCTACATCTGCTTATCTACAATTATACTCCGCTAGCCACCAAGCGGTGTGTGGCGGAGGACACTATTCGCGCGTCCGCAGCTCGTGGTCGTGCGGTAGCGTTCTCGCTTCCCACGCCCGGGTTCCCGGGTTCGATTCCCGGCGGGGTCAGTGATTTTCTCTGCCTCGTGATGACTGGGTGTTGTGTGATGTCCTTAGGTTAGTTAGGTTTAAGTAGTTCTAGGGGACTGATGACCATAGATGTTAAGTCCCATAGTGCTCACAGCCATTTGAACCACTATTCGCGCCAAACTCATATCCCCCCCCCCTGCGTTCTACTCGCGAATCGCGCGAGGGAAAAACGACTGTCTGAACGGCTCAGTACGAGCTCCAATTTCCCTTATCTTTGAATGGCGATTATTGCGCGATTTGAAAGTTGGTGGTAATAATATATGCTCTACATCCTCGGCGAAGATCGGATTTTGGAATTTAGTGAGCAGCCCCTTCCGTTTGGTTTGTCGTCTATGTGCAAGTGTGTCCCACTTCAAACTTTCCATGAGATTTGTAACGTTATAGCGATGGCAAAATCTACCAGTCACGAAGCTTGCCGCTATTCTTTGGACCTTCTCAATCTCTTGAATCAGACCCAACTGGTAAGGGTCCCATACAGACGAACAATACTCTAAGACTGGACGAACTAAAGTATTGTAAACAATTTCCGTTGTTGAAGGACTGCATCGCTTCAGGATTCTGTCAATAAACCGCTATCTAGAGTTCACCTTACCCGTTACTTGTGTAATCTGATCGTTCCATTTGAGATTATTTCGAATAGTCACACCCAGATACTTGACGGATGTTACCGCTTCCAAATATTGGGCATTTATTTTGCACTCGTACATTAATGGGGATTTTCCTTTTCTTAAACGCAGTAGGTTGCACTTACTAATATTGAGAGAGTCATTACACCAGGCATTTATTTTCTGCAAATCCTCAGTGATTTGTTCATAACTTTCTTGTGATACTACTTTCCTGTAGACTACAGCATCACCGGTAAACAGTCTAATGCCGGCGTCAATACCATCAACCGGATCAGTTATGTAAATCGTAAAAAGCAGCTGGCCTATTACGCTGTCCTGGGGCACACCTGATATTACGTTCGTTTTTATTGAAGTCTCCCCATTCAGGACGACATACTGCTCTTTGTCTGTAAGAAAACTTTCTATCCAACCGCATATGTTATCGGATAGACCGTATGCGAGGACTTTTTGACCAAGCGACAGCGTGGAACCGAGTCGAACGCCTTTCGAAAGTCGAGGTATATGGCATCAACCTGGGAGCCAGTACCTAGAGCCTGTCGTATATCATGCACGAAGAGGGCCAGCTGTGTCTCGCATGACCGCTGTTTCCTAAAACAGTGCTGGTTTCTGTAGATGAGCTTCTCAGAATCTAGAAAGGTCAATATGGCTGAACACGAAATATGTTCCATGATTCTACAACCAATCGATGTCAGTGAAATTGGCCGGTAATTACGTGCATTCGATTTTCTACCCTTTTTATAGATTGCTATGACCTGGGCCTTCTTCCAGTCCGGGCCTTCTTCCAGTCCCGTGGAACTTTACGCTGTTCCAATTATCTCTGATGGATGATGGATAAGAATGGTGCTATATTTGCAGCACAGTCAACATAAAATCTTACGGGGATACCATGTGAGCCAGATGCCTAACTGGCGTCTAAGGATCTTATCTGTTTTACAATCCCAGACACACTAAACACTATGTCAGCCATTCTTGCATTTGCTCGATAATTGAATGGGGGAATGGCGCTGCAGTCATCTACCGTAACCGAGTTTTTGAAAGCTAGGTTTAGAATTTCGGCCTTCTGTTTATCATCATCCGTTACATTACCCGTACTGTCAGCAGGAGAAGGTATTGAATTATTTGTAGCGTTCATAGATTTTACATACGACAAAAATTTTTTGTAGTTATTTTTAGATACTGCAGATAAAATATTGCTTTCAAATTCGTTGAAAGAATCTCTCATTGACCTATCATTTCGCATAGTTTCTGTTTGTCGTGCCGATAAATAACAGAACAGCAGCAGCAAGAGTATCTGCAGAAGTGAATGTCACACTCACAAATCCTATCGGCACCAAAACAACACGAAGGGAGTTCCACAAACAGGAAATTACAAGGGAAGCTGGAATCCCAAAACTACTCATCTGTGATGCAAATGTCCGCAACAGGGAAACGTGGAGTCGAAGCCATTAAATGGGTCAAATGGCTCTGGGACTTAACTTCTCAGGTCATCAGTCCCCTAGAACTTAGAACTACCTAAACCTAACTAACCTAAGGACATCACGCATACCCATGCCCGAGGCAGGATTTGAACCTGCGACCGTAGCGGTCGCGCGGTTTCAGACTGAAGCGCCTAGAACCGCTCAGCCACACTGGCCGGCCTCGAAGCCATCAGACCTGAACTGTGGGGCAATGGAAGAAAGTCGTTTGGTAGAATGAGTCTTGTTGCACAATGCTTGCAACTACTGGCCGACTTTACGTGTCAAGGGGAAAACATGGCGTGGGTTCGGTGATGATTCAGGCAATCATATCGTGGTATCTCCTGGGCGACATGGTTGCTCTGCTAGTCGCGTTACTGTCAACGATAATGCGACAATTTTGGCTCATCAGGAGTATCCCATTGTTCTAGGTCTGTTCCCTAATGGTGATGCGGTGTTCCAAGACGACGTGGCTCCTATTCACAAAAGTCGTATCGTCTGGGACTGGTTTTGTGAGCACCAAGATGTACACTACTGGCCATTAAAATTGCTACACCACGAAGATGACGTGCTATAGACAGGAAATTTAACCGACAGGAAGAAGATGCTGTGATATACAAATGATTATCTTTTCAGAGCAATTGCACAAGGCTGGCGCCGGTGGCGACACCTGCAGCGTGTTGACACGAGGAAAGTTTCCAATCGAATTCTCATACACAACAGTAGTTAGCCGGCGTTTCCTGGTGAAACGTTGTTGTGATGCCTCGTGTAAGGAGGAGAAATGCGTACCATCACGTTTCCGACTTTGATAATGGTGGGATTGTAGCCTATCGCGATTGCGATTTCTCGTATCGCGACATTGCTGCTCGCGTTGGTCGAGATCCAATGACTGTTAGCAGAACATGGAATCGGTGGGTACAGGAGGGTAATACGGAACGCCATGTTGGATCCCAACGGGCTCGTATCACTAGCAGTCGAGATGACAGGCATCATCCGCATGGCTGTGACGGATCGTGCAGCCACGTCTCGATCCCTGAGTCAACAGCTGGGGACGTTTGCGAGACAACAACCATCTGTACGAATAGTTCGACGACGTTTGCAGCAGCATGGACTATCAGCTCGGAGACCATGGCTGCGGTTACCCTTGACGCTGCATCACAGACAGGAGCGCCTGCGATGGTGTACGCAACGTCGAACCTGGGTGCACGAATGCGAAACGTCATTTTTTCGGATGAATCCAGGTTCTGTTTAGAGCATCACGATGGTCGCATCCGTGTTTGGCGACATCGCGGTGAACGCACATTGGAAGCGTGTATTCGTCATCGCCATACTGGCGTATCCACCCGGCGTGATGGTATGGGGTGCCATTGGTTACACGTCTCGGTCAGCTCTTGTTCGAATTGACGGCACTTTGAACAGCGGACGTTACATTTCAGATGTGTTGCGGCCCGTGGCTCTATCCTTCATTCGATCCCTGCGAAACCTTACATTTCAGCAGGATAATGCACGACCGCATGTTGCAGGTCCTGTACGGGCCTTTCTGGATACAGAAAATGTTCGACTACTGCCCTGGCCAGCACGTTCTCCAGATCTCTCACCAATTGAAAACGTCTGGTCAATGGTTTCCGAGCAACTGGCTCGTCACAATACGCCAGTCAGTACTCTTGATGAACTGTGGTATCGTGTTGAAGCTGCATGGGCAGCTGTACCTGTACGCGCCATCCATTTCTCCTTGCACGAGTGACGGGATATGAAGTAATATATTTTGAAAATGCGTTGCTTGACGTCTCATATTGATGTAAGAGATTCTCTGTGTTATGTATTTATTTCGTACGCGAGCTATGTAAACGTATTGTTCATTCATGTGACGATTCTTTGCATTTTTTAGGTCTCATGGATAATATGTGAGCGAAGTCTTTGTCATTCTGTGGCCGCGTAATTCATGAAACTTTAACTACGTCCTTCATGTAGAATGACATCATCTTTGGGTCTCAATAATTAACAACTGATGCTACATCTTTCTACACTGTTGCACGATCTTCCCCATCTTTAAATTCGGGTGATATATAAAGTTTCTTTACAAGATGTCATGTGGCCATGGCCTTATACATTATTTAGTAATGGGGATCCTACTGTAATATTTTGCGTTCAGCGAGAGCATTAATTCAATGAAAATTATTTTCCATGTTCTGCATTCATTAAATCAGCATAAGATTGGTAGCGGTACTTTTAATATGATTCTTACAGGTTTCAGAAGGCCAGTTCTTCTCGAGTTCTTTGGAGAAGCAAATGCTACGTCCTGTCCCAGACGATGTTATTCTATTATTCAATTTTCAGATTTTTTGCTGTAGAAAAGTGCTTAAGAAACAATTATGATCCAAGCATGCTGACTGCCCATGTTCTGCCTATGAGGTGGAACATATTGGAAACTTGAATGTGCCGGACTGAGACTCGAACTCGGGACCTTTGCCTTGCGCGGTCAAGTTCTATGCCAACTGAGCTACCCAAGTACGACTCACGCCGTGTCCTCACAGGTTTACTTCTGCCAGTACCTCGTCTCCTACCTTCCAAACTGTACAGAAGCTCTCCTGCGAACCTTGCAGAGCACTTGCCCGCGAAAGTCAAAGGTCCCGGGTTCGAGTCTTGGTCCAGCACACAGTTTTAATCTGCCAGGACGTTTCATATCAGCGCACAATCCGCTACAGAGTGAAAATCTCATTCATATTGGAAACTTGTTCATTAAATTAATCTTGAACGTTCTATACGCCCTATTTGACAGATGCGCTAACCATGTGGTTCCTGAGTTAACTTGTTAATGGAACGACGTAACAGCGTGTTAAAACAGCACTTCAATAAGTCAGTATTCACAGATACAATAGGGCGCTATAATCAGGGCACTTTTCTGTAGGCATTTCTATATGTTCTCAGATTTAACACAACACATAGGCCGCTTACAACTTCAAATAACATGTGAATCGTCAAATATGTATGTAATGTTTAACATTTTCCGTATTTCATACGTGAGATAACAATAATATATTTTATCGGTAGTAAACGGCACTCTTCAGTCATCGTACGTAACATAAACCAAAGAGCGTTTCGAGAGACAATGGTCTAATCATCACGATGAAAACACTCAACACACATGGAAAAAAATAGCTAACAATATTTTTTAAATGAAGTAAAATAAAAATTAAATGGTGCAATGTGTTTTAATCTATTTTATTTCATGAACGTCGCAAGTATTTTGTGAGAGTTCTATTGTTTTAACCATGTGTTTTTGAGAGTTGAAACATTATGATTTTCACATAACAGCGAATGGCAGGAGAAATCCTTTCTTTTGTTTCAGAATAATTATTTTTCTGGGTTCTTCTGCTAAACAATATCATGATAAAATCGTTCAGTATGCTCTTAATTAAGGTAGTCTACATCTAAGTGTTCCGAAACTCACCGTTCACTGAGAAAATACGTTAGAGTAACGTGTGACAGCGTCTCGTTGCGTCCGCTCAGCTCAGAGACCACCGAGAAAAGACATCTCCATCTTCATTTGTCATTTATTTTAAGAAATTTCAAAATGAGACGGCAGCAGGGAGAAAAACTGCTCAGTGGGCGTTCAGTCAACAGTGAAGAATATGTGACGAGAAAACTGACAATGCGAACGCTACGTAAAGCCAAGGAACTCACCGGAAAGAGTTTCGTCGCAGGGGCGGTGTGTTTCATAATGAGTGTTGTCTCTCTAAAGGCACTGTTGATTTGTGTTAAGTGCTATTCAGGTGATTAAATAATACCAATTACTACCGATATTTGTGTGTGTGTGTGTGTGTGTGAAATCTTATGGGATTTAACTGGTAAGGTTATCAGTCCTTAAGCTTACACACTACTTAACCTAAATTATCCTAAAGACAAACACACACACCCATGCCCGAGGGAGAGTCGAACCTCCGCCGGGACCAGCCGCGCAGTCCGTGACTGCAGCGCCTTAGACCGTTCGGCTACTAAGGACATTTGCAGTGTCTTCTAACGTAGACGAATAGAAACCATGGTGCATGAAACGAAGCCCGGCACTCAGTGGGGACAGATGAGCATGCAACTGAAGATAGAAACCACGGGAAAAGCTGTAAGTAATCGCGGAATGAAGTCATGAAACGTTTTCGCGCAACGTAATTTCACTGCCTGACAGTAGAAGCGAAGGACCCAGAAGAGGTTGAGAGGATATGTGACCCCATTTCAGTGATTACAATATCGAGTCAAATTGTAGTATCATACGCCTACAAATTGGATAAAACTATCATGCACATTATCGTCTGTCCCTACGACTGTGATTATAGTTAACGAGAGGCTCTCTGGGAATGTGAGCTGTCTGCTCGATTGTTAGTAGAGTCGCAGGAGTACATTTTATAGCGTTATGCAACATCAATCGTGTTGTTACTTCCGTTGGGAGTTGGTTGGGGGCAGGGTGTACGGCGGGGCTAATTCGACAAGTACATGAAGATTGCAGGTTTCTCTCGCTGGGCGTCACCGAGTGTTATATCCTGTCTCCTCTTAAGAAGTGTTTGTAATCGGCTCTTGAGAAGCTGTACGAACGTGTGTGTAAGTGGGCATTTGTGGCGTGGAGATGTACGAGGGGCGTTTAGACGCCCGTCTCGTTTCAGAGTCGCCCAAATCGCCGCCGCCGCGCCCCTCAGAATGTCTGGACATGTCTGCTGTCGCCTGCCCCCGTTCCCCTCACTTTCCCTCTCTCCACCTCGCGCACGCACAATGCCGCCTGCGTGGGCGGCGGGGCCCCGGCCGTAATTGAACGGAACTTTAGTGCTCATTGTCAGCCGGAGCCGCGGCCGCGAGCTGTCTGTTCCGCCGCCAGTCACCACGCCACTGCGAAGCACGGCGGGCGTGTCCAAAAAATGGTTCAAATGGCTCTAAGCGCTGTGGGACTTAACATCTGAGGTCATCGACCCCCTAGACTTAGAACTACTGAGGCCTAACTAACTTAAGGACATCACACACATCCATGCTCGAGGCGGGATTAGAACCTGCGACCTAGGAGCAGCGCGGTTCCGGACTGAAGCGCCTAGAACCGCTCGGCCACTCCGGCCGGCCTCAGGGCAATCCGTGCAGTGTCTGAACTGCTGTGCCAAGGTGACTTTGTGGCCAACGCACCTTCCTAGAAAGCAGGAAACCCAGGTTCGGTTTCCGGCCTTGGTACAAATTTTCACTCACCGCTTCAGGCTATATACACAGAATTAACAAAGTTCAGAATTTCACGATTCTCGCTTTCGACAAACTATGTTGCCATATTCGGATCTGTAGACCGAGTAAGCGCAAAACTGGTTTAGAGATACATACATAACATTTTTAACGTAATGTGTATCCATAATACACCTTATGCACTACACTTCAAACAATTTCGTCCATGACTTCAGTAATGTGTGTCACATTCCACGGAAGGATTTGGATTTGGCGAATGTATAGAGAACTTTGCCTGAAAGTGCCCACAGCGAAGTCATGTTACTATATGGCGTTGTTTTATGTGGTTAGAACGTGGTCCCCTTATTGCACTAAAGGAAATTCCAAATACAGAAGGACATGAACTCATTTTACAGCATCGTGTTTGCATACAGTAGAGGAACGGTCCGGAGACGATTGCTGTATTAATACGGCGGTGCACCACGTCATGAAGCAGTATCTGTGATGCGACGGTCTGTGGTCATTAACATTCGTGAAATTGACTACCTGCCAAGGGCACTGACTTGACTAGAATGGAACACCTTGGGATGAGTTAGCACGTCGACTTTGCTACTGTCTCTGATTTCGGCCTTTGAGGAAGAACGGACTGTTATTCCTCCACTGACATTCAGACAGCTCGTTGAAAGTGTGCTCAGCAGAATTAATGTTCACTAACAGGTGTCCAGATACTTATGGTCAGACACTGCATCCGTTGCAAGCCGGAATGTCTTGGAAAGTGAAAGAAAGACATTATACAAGATGTATAGGAACAAAGAGGAAACAATAAGAATGGAACACCGAGAGACAAGTGCTCAGATTGAAAACGACGAAAAGGAGACTGCAGTTAAGAGTTCAAACGGAAGCAGCAGCCTAGAAAGAAGTGAGATAAAGGTTTTAATCTAGAGATAGAGTAAGCAGTAAAGGCAACCAAAGAAAAATGTGGAAGTGAATTAAAATTCAGCTGGAAGAAATAAAACTTCGAGATTTGGCCGATGACATTGTGCTTGTGACAAAGCCTGGAAGATAAGCTAAACAGAATGGTTCGTCTCTTGAAAAGAAACATCAACAATACAATGGAGTATAATGGAAATGAATCAGGTGATGCTGAGACTATTAGATTAGGAAATGACACATTGAAAGTAATAGACAAGTTTTACTATTTGGACAGCAAATTAACTGAAGATGCTCGAAGTAGAGAGGATATAAAATGCAGAATGTGAAAAGCAAGAGAAATTTAAGTGAAAAGGAGAAATAATTTAATATGTAATGTGTATTTAAGTCACACGAAAACTGGACGATGGACGTTACAGAACAGAAATCGTTCGAAATGTGATACTACAGAAAAATACTGAAGATTAGATAGGTATATCGAATAATTAACGACGAAGTACTGAATCGAACTGGGGAGACAACGAATTTATTGCCAAACTTAAACTAAAACAAGTACGCAGTTGCTAGAACACATCTTGAGCCATAAACTAGTCATCACCTTGACAATGGAGAAAAGTGTACCAAGTGAAAATTGCAGTCGGCCGCGGTGGCCGAGCGGTTCTAGCGGCTTCAGTTCGGAACCGCGCTGCTGTTGCAGTCGCAGGTTCAAATCCTGCCTCGGGCAATATAGTGTGCTGGAGTGTTTTGCTGAGTGTTTCTCTCATGTTTCCTGCTGTTGAATTCGTTAGAACTTTAACTTACGTTGCTCAATTTGTATTTGCACCTGTGTTCATGTTGTTGTTGTCTTCAGTCCTGAGACTAGTTTGATGCAGCTCTCCATGCTACTCTGTCCTGTGCAAGCTTCTTCATCTCCCAGTACTTACTGCAACCTACATCCTTCTGAATCTGCTTAGTGTATCCATCTCTTGGTCTCCGTCTTCGATTTTTACCCTCCACGCTGCCCTCCAATGCCAAATTTGTGATCCCTTGATGCCTCAGAACATGTCCTACCAACCGGTCCCTTCTTCTTGTCAAGTTGTGCCACAAACTCCTCTTCTTCCCAATTCTATTCAATACCTCCTCATTAGTTATGTGATCTACCCATCTAATCTTTAGCATTCTTCTGTAGCACCACATTTCGAAATCTTCTATTCTCTGTTTGTCCAAACTATTTATCGTCCATGTTTCACTTTCATACATGGCTACACTCCATACAAATGCTTTCAGAAACGACTTCCTGACATTTAAATCTATATTCGATGTAAACAAATTTCTCTTCTTCAGAAACGCTTTCCTTGCCATTGCCAGTCTACATTTTATATCCTCTCTGCTTCGACCATCATCAGTTATTTTGCTCCCCAAATAGCAAAACTCATTTACTACTTTAAGTGTCTCATTTCCTAATCTAATTCCCTCAGCATCACCTGACTTAATTCGACTACATTCCATTATCCTCGTTTTGCTTTTGTTGATGTTCATCTTATATCCTCCTTTCAAGACACTGTCCATTCCGTTCAACTGCTCTTCCAAGTCCTTTGCTGTCTCTGACACAATTACAATGTCATCGACGAACCTCAACGTTTTTATTTCTTCTCCATGGACTTTAATACCTACTCCGAATTTTTCTTTTGTATCCTTTACTGCTTGCTCAATATATAGATTGAATAACATTGGGGAGAGGCTACAACCCTGTCTCACTCCCTTCCCAACCACTGCTTCCCTTTCATGTCCCTCGACTCTTATAACTGCCATCTGGTTTCTGTACAAATTGTAAATAGCCTTTCGCTCCCTGCATTTTACCCCTGCCACCTTTAGAATTTGAAAAGACAGTATTCCAGTCAACATTGTCAAAAGATTTCTCTACGTCTACAAATGCTAGAAATGTAGGTTTGCCTTTCCTTAATCTATTTTCTAAGATAAGTCGTAGGGCCAGTATTGCCTCACGTGTTCCAGCATTTCTGCGGAATCCAAACTGATCTTCGCCGAGGTCGGCTTCTACCAGTGTTCTACCAGTGTTCATCTGTGTTCATCTGACAGGAAATTTGCTTCATTCAGGGCAATAACTAAATCATTATGACTACCCTCTGTAATGTGTTACGGAGTAATACGTTCGAAAATCATTCACACTTGTGTAAATGTTGAGTTTTCTTCCTGTCAGATGCCTCGAGATCCTATACTTGTGACGATCCTGAATCGTCAAATGCGCCCGCCGGCCTCCGGGCTACGCGATGCGACGTGCCCGTTTAGACCGCCGCGCTGCGCATGCGCAGAGGTCCGGATTAATTGTCGCCCCAGGCGAGCTAGCGCCTTCGCCGTTTTCCCAGAACTCTGCGCCCTCGCTTTATTCGGCCCGGCGGCGCGCGGGGCTTCGCGTTGTGCTGCGCCGTGTTTTTGTTTGGCGGACGATCGCTAATCAGGCCGCCTGCCCCCAGGGCCACCCACCTCAGGGCAGGCTGTGTCTCGCCTGCTCCTCTCCTCCAGACTGCTTTTTGCTCGCCACCGTTTCACCTGCCTCTGTCTGCAACGCTTCGCGCAACGGCAGTCTGTGTTCATTTTTCTCTAGTGATTCATTCTCTTCACTGCTGAGCGCTGGCTCGCAGCGAAAACTGAGCAAGATAACGTACAAGAACTGTTAGAATACACGTTATTTATAGCTGCGTGGCAATTTCTCACAGCTCTCTAGAATATGTCTCGCTAAAGCCTAATCAACTAATGACACCTTTTCCAGGAACTTCAGGGTGAGTAAACAGTCTACACGGGCTGTACAGAAGGATTTATTTATAATTTATCATGCCGGACAGGTATTAGGCCTCACAGTCATTTTCAGCTACACATTTCGTAATTCAAGGCATTTGACAAGACAAAACAGAGAAGGTTTCATTTCACGTACTAGTATACTTAAGTTACTTCCTCTCAACTACCGACCTCCGTGTTCCGATCCTGAAGGACCACTCACACCGAACCCTGCAACGTGTCAGACACTAATAATTGTAACAAAATTTGCAGGCACATGGAGTGCCGGCCGTTGTGGCCGAGCGGTTCTAGGCACTTCAGTCTGGAACCACGCGACCGCTACGGTCGCAGGTTCGAATCCTGCCTCGGTCATGGATGTGTGTGATGTCCTTAGGTTAGCTAGGTTTGAGTAGTTCTACGTTCTAGGGGACTGATGACCTCAGATGTTAAGTCCTACATTGCTCAGAGCCATGTGAGCCATTTTTATGCTGTTTTTCCGCCTTCCTTGTATGCTGTATAAATCTTCGATACGGTTACAGAATCACCCACTATACTAGCAGAAAAAATTTCCTTACGTTCGAATTTACTGAACTCCAAACATAATGCACTCACAACTACACACAATTCTGTTCTTGCCGAGATCGACACTTGGAACGTATTGAGACCATGGCACACACTGATCGCGGCCAAATACAACAGCAAAACTTGTAGGCTTCGGTAGTACCTGCTTTTACGTTGAAACGTGCATTTCTAGCAGTGTTTCCATATTTTTGGCCAATCCCTGTATTTTTACTGACTGGGACAATATTTCACAATCAAGTCTGGGCGAATAGTAACCACACGTTCTCAGTCAAAATATCACTGAAAGCGTGTTAGTTCAAATGGTTCAAGTGGCTCTGAGCACTATGGGGACTTAACTGCTGTGGTCATCAGTCCCCTAGAACTTAGAACTACTTAAACCTAACTAACATAAGGACATAAACACACATCCATAACCGAGGCAGGATTCGAACCTGCGACCGTAGCGGTCGCGCGGTTCCAGACTGTTAGCGCCTAGAACCGCTCGGCCACTGCGGCCGGCGCTTACCTGTACTGGAAGGTTTTTTTCTGTTATAGGGTAATTTCACTCTTGCCCGTCTTCACTGCCAATTACGATACGTCCAGTATAGCCGAAATGTGGTTAACTAGACAGTATAATGGTCGCCTAGTCGTAGATATTGCTATAATCGCACTATTTCACTCCCATTTACGGAGCTTGTTAGCACCTGATGTTAGGCTGGCGCCATTAAATTGCAGTGTGGTAATCGCTGCTGCTTGCTGGATCGCTGCTGTGTCTCCATGCTAATGTTGGCTCTAAACCTGGTTGTCTCGGGGTAAAAAGACGAGGTCCCGTGTTTTTTATGTGCTTTTGATGATAAATAATGAGCTAAACCAACAAATATTTAAACTTCAAATATTTATTACTCTGGTGGCCATCTTAATTCCACTGTCCACCAAAGACAATGACACAACACAAAGTAGCACCTCTTTTACATGTTCTCTGCAATGTTTATCCACCTCGAACAATAACAGACATACACTTTACCAAAGTGACATTCAGATTCCGCTCCCGACCCTTCTTTATGCTTGTATTTATAACCTTGTCAAAGACCTACTAAAAAGAGATATAGTTTATAAGGCACATGTACATCTGTTATCGTAATTTGTACAGAAAAGTTATTAATTTATATCGAGTGACATAATTTAACAGGTTATTAAAATGACTGAGAGATTTGTTGATTTGACAGAATAATTCTTTGTTACAAAAAGGCCGTTTTTTAGAAGTTTGTCAACTGACTTCTCTAATTTGCATAAATAAGTAAATAACATGAATTATTAAGAATTACATTGGTTTTCGTCTAAAATAGGAGTGTTTACGTGAATACTGAGTGAAAACAGTTCTAGTGAACAAATAAGTTTCATTGGGCGATTTTTATTTAAGGATATCCAAAATACGTAATTTGACCACTATTTTTCGTACATCATATTAATTATTTAAGATGAACTTAGTGTTTTTACCTGATGACAAGAAATGGTTCAAATGGCTCTGAGCACTATGGGGACTTAACTGCTGTGGTCATCAGTCACCTAGAACTTAGAACTACTTAAACCTAACCAACCCAAGGACATCACACACATCCATGCCAGAGGCAGGATTCGAACCTGCGAGCGTAGCGGTCACGCAGTTCCAGACTGAAGCGCCTAGAACCGCATGGCCACTACGGCCGGCACCTGATGACATTTTCTGTATCAGTGATCAAGTGATATTAACTTTTGTGTGGGTCAGTTATTCAGTATAATTTAATGGGTTGACTGTTTATGGAGACATGTTATGCGATCATACACAATAACTTTCCTATAATCATAAATACTCGTTAAACTGGTTGAATTTGGAGGGTATCGCATACTTCGCTAAAGTAAAGGCTCAAATTGCTCTGAGCACTATGGGACTCAACATCTTAGATCGTAAGTCCCCTAGAACTTAGAACTACTTAAACCTAACTAACCTAAGGACATCACACACACCCATGCCCGAGGCAGGATTCGAACCTGCGACCGTAGCAGTCCCGCGGCTCCGGACTGCAGCGCCAGAACCGCACGGTCACCGCGGCCGGCGGTAAAGTAAAGCCTTTAAGGGGCTCCGGAACGCCCTATACTTGCAATGTTAAAATAACGCTTATAAATTACATCTTTCCTCACAAAGTATTTGAG
Organism: Schistocerca cancellata; assembly: GCF_023864275.1. NCBI lineage: Eukaryota > Metazoa > Arthropoda > Insecta > Orthoptera > Acrididae > Schistocerca > Schistocerca cancellata. The sequence goes on from NC_064633.1 coordinate 550,214,063, forward strand.
GTAGGAAGTTGAACTTTTTACAGATTATTTATTGGAATATGGGCAACAACTTAACACAGGGATATTACAAAATTTTAGTTCAGTTATTAAAGATGTTTTTTTTCAATTGTAATGAAAATTCACAACATTTTTTTGCAATTTTTTTATTTATATATTCAAAAATATACAGTTTTTTGGAAAAAGGCTGTGTTAAATTATGCAGAAGGTACTGTGTACCATTTACTGAAAGTTTGAAACAAATATGTTTGGAAGATCCTTAGAAAACATGTAATTAGTATGAGAAAATAAAAGTTTTGGGAATCGAGCGACAAAGATTGGATTAACTTTTTAGTGCATTCCAGGTCCATAGGATGGATTATCTTCATCCTCTGCAAACTCCTCCTCCAGCTTCCTCATGTTCCTCCTCCTGTTTACTCTTGCTTGTATTTCTAGACTCTTTACAGCCCTGTCTGCAGCCCGAAGGCGTTCCTTGTCTAAAGCAAGCATCGCTCGTACCATGTTAGAATGTTATTATTTACAGTAATAACACATACCTTTGGCTTTCCAACATTTCTCCTTTTCTTAAAAGCCTTCAGAGGATTTCTAATAACTTTACTTTTACTAATTATTACACTTCAACAAAACAGAGACTCAAGAAACAGAATTAATTACGAATATTTTCGAGATAACGACAGAGTAAATAAACATGAAACAATCGACAATCACACCAGCGATATATATTGAACCATCACAGGTTAGCCACAACACATACTTTATCTCACATCACTAAAATGTACCTGATGAACACGGACGTTAATAATAACACCATTTGAAAGCAGTTTAACAGCGCCACAGTGGGTCACGCCCATGTAGAACACATTTTAAAAAAAATTTAAAAATAGTTGTAGTCTTCGGAATTGAATAAATTATATATCTATTAAAAGGTAATAGTCTGCAGATTCAGAAAACGCAAAAAAGTAAAAATTGAACTTTTCATGATTTTGAGCCTTTCCGGAGCCCCTTAATAGGTTCCGTTACAACAGTGCGCATCCTGGCACCTTCTCACATTCAGAATGCAAAAGTATCAGTATGAACAGCACTTGCTAACTGAGAGGGGAATAAGTCCTACCCTAAACTCCTTGAGAACCGTGTACAAAGCTTATAAAACTGTGACATCTGTGTTCCCAGCAGAGTCTACACATAGTACCCAAATGTTCTGAAGCTTCTCTCGGCACATCCACATCCTGATTTCAGTCCGGCTGCACTCAGCAGGATCTCACTCGGCAATGACAGCTTGCCACCTCGGTGACTGTGTCTGCAGGATGCAACACAGGGTGTGCTTTCTTTTGTTTTTACCTCGGCTGTTAACGGAAGCGTGCCACCGGTAGCGGTCAGGCACCTCGGCAGGGGCAGGGGAGACACAAAAGGAAGAAGAGCGGCCCTCCAGGGTAAGACAGTGAGCGGCCAGCGGCCAGCAGCACACCGGGGCCTCCTCTTGTGCTGATAGAAATAAACGAGCGGCGCTGCCTCTCCAGGCGCCCAAAGACAACGCGGCCGGCGCCGGACTGACAGCCAGCCGCGGCCGCCAGCTCGCCAGCTGGCCCGCCGTGTTTGGCGCCGCGCCGCGCCGCTCCAAAGCAATGCTCGAAATGAAAAATAAACAGTAATTACTCCAAAGTGCTTCATCACGCCGCGCCACGCAGCTCCTGTACTTTCGAGTGTGGCCGCCATTGTGGGGCGGCGCTGCCGGCGCCGCGGCTGGACACTCCGAGGCGTCCACCTCTACGCTGCGGCCGTTCGTAGCCTCGCAAGTCTGTCCTCCGCTTATTCCTGGCAGACCAGACCGCATTTCGTCAGATACGAGGGTCACTCAAAAAGAAATGCACACTATTTTTGGAAAGATACGGTTTCCAGTCTGCATGTGTCAAAGTTTTACAGTGTGTAGATACATCCTTCCCGCTTGTTTTCAAACTTAGTTCAACCTGTTCCCGTGAGTGGCGCCGTCACCGCATGTCTTCAAGATGGCTGCTACACTTGACGTTCGTCAGAAGCAACATGCTGCCATAGAATTCCTGTGCTGTGAAAACGATACAGTGGGAAACATCCACAAGAGGTTGAAAAAGGTGTATGAAGATGCTGCCAATTCGTTAACTCTCTGCACATTGTCTGGAGAGTGTGCAGTACGAGGCCTGCCGCTGTGAGGACAATCCTCAATACTGCCGTGCCCGCTGGCCCACCGACTAGCTCTACTGTCTCCAGAATGAGATTTTCACTCTGCAGTGGAGTGTGCGCTGATATGGAACTTCCTGGCAGATTAAAAATGTGTGCCGGACCGAGCCTCAAACTCGGGACACTTGCCTTTCATGGGCAAGTGCTCTCCCAACTGAGCTACCCAAGCACGACTCACGCCCCGTCCTCACAGCTTTACTTCTGCCAGTACCTCGTCTCCTACCTCCCAAACTTTACTCAGTTGGTAGAGCACTTGCCGTCGAAAGGCAAAGGTCCCGAGTTCGAGTCTCGGTCCGGCACACAGTTTTAACCTGCCAGGAAGTTTCATATCAGCGCACACTCCGCTGCAGAGTGAAAATCTCATTCTGGAGACAGTACAGCTAGTCGGTGGGCAAGCGGACACGGCAATATTGAGGATTGTCCTCGCAGCGGCAGGCCTTGTACTGCATACACCCCAGACAATGTGCAGAGAGTTAACGAATTGATGACTGCTGACAGACGCATCACAGTGAACGAATTGTCACGCTTCGTTGGGCTAGGGGACAGAAGTGTTTGCAGAATACTGAAAGTGTTGGCGTTAAAAAAGGTTTGCACCAGGTGGGTTCCAAGGATGTTGACAGTGGCTCACAAAGAAACAAGAAAAACGGTATGCAGCGAACTTTTGGAACAGTACGAGAATGGTGGAGATGAATTTCTTGGAACATTTGTGACAGGTGATGAAACATGGCTCCATCATCTTCTTGGAACAAGGTTTTAAGATGATGACTCCCTTGTGCATGTGGCTCCAACAGGTTGATCCAGAATTTTACTGTGCGGGTATACAGACGCTGGTTCCAAGATGGCGTAAGACAGTTGAGAGGGATGGAAATTATGTGGAGAAATGAAAATATTGTTCCTAAAGCCTGTATCTACACACTGTAAAACTTTCAAACATATAGAATACAAGATGGATTAAAAAAAAAACAGTGTACATTTCTTTTGGATTGACCCTCGTACTATTATCTCATATAATGATACAAACAGGACATTTATCTGACTTCATTGCAAAACATAAAAGACAGTGCACCACATGAAAGAAAACTGCACTGAACCGCCAAAGAAACTGGTACATACATGCATGCAGAGATATGAGAACAGGCAGAATAAGGTACTATGGTCAGCAACGCCTATATAAGACAACAAGTGTCTGGTGCAGTTGCTAGATGGGTTATTGGTGCTACAATGGCAGGTTATCAAGATTTAAGTGAGTCTGAACGTGGTGTTACAGCCGGTGCACGAGTGATGGGACACAGCACCTCCGAGGTAGCGATGAAGTGGAGATTTTCCAGTACGACAATTGTAGCGTGAATATCAGGAATCCGGTAAAACAATGAATATCAGGAATCCGGCAAAACATAAAAATGGTTCAAATGGCTCTAAGCACTATGGGATTTAACATCTGATGTCATCAATCCCCTAGACTTAGAACTACTTAAACGTAATTAACCTAAGGACGTCACGTCCATGCCTGAGGCAGGAGTCGAACCTGCGACTGTAGCTGCAGCGCGTTTCCGCACTGAAGTGCCTAGAACCTCTCGGCCACAACGGCCGGCGGTAAAACTTCAAATCTCTGGCATCGCTGCGGACGGAAAAGATCCTGCAAGAACGGGACCGACGACAACGGACGAGAATCGTTCAAGAAGACAGAAGTGCAACCCTTCCGCAAATTGCAGCAGATTTCAATGCTGGACCATCAACAAGTGTCAGCGTGCTAACCATTCAAGACACATCATCAATATGGCTTTCGGAGCTGAAGGCCCACTCGTGTACCCTTGATGACTGCACGCCACAAAGCTTACGCCTCGCCTGGGCCCGTCAACACCGACATTGGACTGTTGATGACTGGAAACATGTTGCCTGGTCGGACGCGTCTCGTTTCAAACTGTATCGACTGGATGGATGCGTACGGGTATGGAGACAACCTCACGAGTCCATGGACTCTGCGTGTCAGCAGGGGACTATTCAAGCTGGTGGAGGCTCTGTAATGGTGTGGGGTGTGTACAGTTGGAGAGATATGGGACCCCTGATACGTATAGATACGAGTTGACAGGTGACACGTACGTAAGCATCCTATCTGATCACATGCATCCATTCATGTCCATTGTGCATTCCGACAGACTTGGGCAATTCCAGTAGGTCAATGCGACAGCCTACAAGAACAGAACTGCAGGAGAGTGGATCCGGGAACAGTCTTCTGAATTTAAACACTTCTGTTGGCCACCATACTCCCCAGACATAAACATTACTGAGCTTACCTGGGATGCCTTGCAACGTGCTGTTTACAAGATATCTCAACCTCTTAGGACTCTTACGGACTTATGGACAGCCCTGGAAGATTCATGGCGTCAGTTCCTCCAGCGCTACGTCAGACATTAGTCGAGTCCCTGCCACGTCATGTTGCGGCACTTCTACGTACTCTCTGGGACCCTACACGATGTTAGGCAGGTGTACCCGTTTCTGTGACTCTTCAGTTTATATAAACATAAGTAAAGAACTGTGTCAGATAATTGCTTTTTTCATCTGACTACGCCATTACGATGAGAGACAGAGGGTGATTCCGTGATGATACTACAAACCTCCAGGAACGATGGAGATGGGTAAATCTATCAACTTGTGGAAAAGAATCCTGGTCCGCAAATTACTGACTCGAAACTTATAAGCGAAAGTTTGTCTGACAGTGCAACGCATATACCGGTACCGCTCCTTCTACCATTATAGAGTAGGCAGTCCTGACGAGCACTTAGGTCTAGAGGCTGCGATAATGGCCCAAGTAACTCAATGCAGATTGCATACGGTATACTGATACGCACAATCCTGATGTATGTTTGAACTGTTTGCTCTATATTGACTGCAGTCTGCGTTCATAAGCTGACGGTCAGTCCTAACCAAATAGAGTCGTACCCTGTGACGGATCTTGCAGTATGGTTCAAATGGCTCTGAGCACTATGGGACTTAACTTCTGAGGTCATCAGTCCCCTAGAACTTAGAACTACTTAAACCTAACTAACCTACGGACATCACACACAGCCATGCCCGAGGCAGGATTCGAACCTGCGACCGTAGCGGTCGCGCTGTGCCAGACTGTAGCGCCTAGAACCGCTCGGCCACATCGGCCGGCTCTTGCAGTATGACTGTCGTGTTTGTGCAAGCTAATGGAAGCAGCAGAGAAGCGGAAAGGCTGTACAGGACCAAATATCCGTGTAGAAGAACTCCGTCTCACACCATGTTTCCAAGACTGTTCCAACGATTAACTGGAACAGGGCTATTTGTGCCGTATTACAAGGACCGAGCAGGACGACGACAAAATCCACGGACTTCCGACTTAAAGACGCTGTCGTTCCTCGAGTGCATGTGGCGCCTGCAATCATCAATCGAACGGCTGTACGTGAAATTAATGTTTCGCAGAGTGCTGTGTTGCGAGTATTGTGGGAAACACCCGTGCCATCCACAGACTCCTGGTGACTTCGGACCTCGTGCCATGTTTAGCCAATGGTTCTTGCAGCGTTTTACAGTCGACCCTCTCTTTTTTGCGTATATGCTTTTCACGGATGAAGCCTGTTTCACCGGTGACGGAATGCTAAATAGTTGCAACAGGTCGGCCGCGGTGGTCTCGCGGTTAAGGCGCTCGGTCCGGAACCGCGCGACTGCTACGGTCGCAGGTTCGAATCCTGCCTCGGGCATGGATGTGTGTGATGTCCTTAGGTTAGTTAGGCTTAAGTAGTTCTGAGTTCTAGGGGACTGATGACCACAGATGTTAAGTCCCATAGTGCTCAGAGCCATTAAGTTGCAACAGTCATGTTTGGGCTGGTGAGAACCCCTATGCTACAGTTGTGAAGAACCGCCAACGCAGGTTAGCAGTCAACATGTAGGGGGGGAGGGGGGTTTAGTCGTAGCTTACGTACTATACCTGCTTCTTCTCCCTCCACGCTTAAATCCACCAGTGTACACAATGTTTATCAGAGACATACTAGCCAGCTTCCTGTAAAAATTCCACTTGTTATTCGTCTACGGATGCGGTCCCCCACATGCTGGAGATCCACCTCGCTTTGGGCTGAGGGTTCGTGAACACCTGTATCAGACATTCCCTGTAAAGTTGATAGGCAGAGGACGTATTGTTTCGAAGTCAGCACGTTCACCTGATATCATCCCACTTCATTTTTGATGTGTGGCCGTGTGAAAAGTCTTTTGTACAAGACGCCTGTCAAGACCGAAGACGATTTCCTGGCGCGAATTCTTGCTGCCTGCAACACTGTTCAAACGACATCCAGTATATTACAATGGGCAAGACAGGACTTTAGCGGCGATGCAGTGCCAGCATTGACCCTAAGGGACGTCATTTCGATCAACTGTTATAAACGCAGCAGGTTGTGAACGCTGCGTAGGTGAATCGAAATCACTTTTATTGTACCGTATACGTAGTTACTTGCGGCGTTACTAGTCCATCAACAGAGGAAATTACTGGAGCGTACTGGCGAGTATACAACCGGAAGTCTGTGCTTCATAATTAGGGTTCGGAAGTTGGGGCCCTTAGACTGAGCGCTGCGCGAAGCTAAGGTGGAAACCGAGTAGATTTTCGCTTAAACCTTTCGTCTTGACCGTTCACAGACTAGGGTCCCTTACTTCAGATTGATACATAGCCCCTGCAAGTTTTTAACATCGTCACGGAATCATCCTGTGTATGTAGGCGGGTGCCTTTGATCTTCACATCTTGCTGAGCGTCAAACCAACTCTATTAACAGAGCTCATTAATTTCGAAATGCGGTAGTTAAATATGTCTTATGATCAGCTGCAGTTCTGGAGCCGCTGGTCGTATCAGAAAGCACTGAAAACCAATAATCCCGTCTCAGCTTTATCTGTTCCCTCCCATTTTTACCAGTTGAATATCTTTGTTCCCTTGTGAAATATCATGGTTACTGTGACACTATGCCATTTTTAGCTAAACACAAGCATGTAGTTAGGATAATATGTGGTGTTCACCCTCGAAGCTCTTGTACATGGCTTTTTGAACAGTTCGGAGTACGGTACACTGACAAAAGTCGCATAGCAAATTTACTCCCTTATTAAGTTTTTGTAATCAATGACATATCCAAAATATCAGTGACATTCGTTGATATAATACTAGAAGGAGAAATGACTAGCCTGTGTGTGCGTGTTTGAGAGAGAGGCAAACAGTGAAATCAGATACAAATCACTGAAGAAATCAAAATAAAAATCCTACATCATTACTAATTTACGTAAGTAATATGCAGTACGACTACGCTCTATACTTCGTGTTGTTGAGGTCTTTAGTGCGAAGTCTGGTCTGCTGCAGGTGTCGACACTACTCTATTCTGTGCAAGTCTCTTCATCTCCGGATAATTAATGCAACATAGTTCTGTTTGAACCTGCTTACCGTACTCATCCCTCGGTCTCGCCTTATTACCAATCTGACGATTCCTTGATGCCTCAGAACGTGTCCTGTCAACCGATCTCTTCTTTTTGTCAAGATGTGCCACAAATTTCGTTTTTCCTCAACTTTATTCACTATCACTTCAGTAGTTATTCTATGTACCCACCTAATCTTCGGCACTCTTCCTTGCCGCTATATTTCAAAAGATTCTTTTCTCTTCTTTTTAAACTTTTCCGCAAGGGTGCGCTCCAGGTAAATGCCGTCAGGGAAGACTTCTTTCTTAACACTTAAATTTATATTGGGTTAACGATCCAGCCCGGCTTCGCACGGGTAGCAATAACAGTCTACGCTTAGAAGAGTTGTCTGGGACAGAAGTAATATATTATACAGGGTATTTCAAAAATGACCGGCATATTTGAAACGGCAATAAAAACTAAACGAGCAGCGATAGAAATACACCGTTTGTTGCAATATGCTTGGGACAACAGTACATTTTCAGGCAGACAAACTTTCGAAATTACAGTAGTTACAATTTTCAACAACAGATGGTGCTGCAAGTGATGTGAAAGATATAGAAGACAACGCAGTCTGTGGGTGCGCCATTCTGTACGTCGTCTTTCTGCTGCAAGCGTGTGCTGTTCACAACGTGCAAGTGTGCTGTAGACAACATGGTTTATTCCTTAGAACAGAGGATTTTTCTGGTGTTGGAATTCCACCGCCTAGAACACAGTGTTGTTGCAACAAGACGAATTTTTCAACGGAGGTTTAATGTAACCAAAGGACCGAAAAGCGATACAATAAAGGATCTGTTTGAAAAATTTCAACGGACTGGGAACGTGACGGATGAACGTGCTGGAAAGGTAGGGCGACGGCGTACGGCAACCACAGAGGGCAACGCGCAGCTAGTGCAGCAGGTGATCCAACAGCGGCCTCGGGTTTCCGTTCGTCGTGTTGCAGCTGCGGTCCAAATGACGCCAACGTCCACGTATCGTCTCATGCGCCAGAGTTTACACCTCTATCCATACAAAATTCAAACGCGGCAACCCCTCAGCGCCGCTACCATTGCTGCACGAGAGACATTCGCTAACGATATAGTGCACAGGATTGACGACTACGATATGCATGTGGGCAGCATTTGGTTTACTGACGAAGCTTATTTTTACCTGGACGGCTTCGTTAATAAACAGAACTGGCGCATATGGGGAACCGAAAAGCCCCATGTTGCAGTCCCATCGTCCCTGCATGCTCAAAAAGTACTGGTCTGGGCCGCCATTTCTTCCAAAGGAATCATTGGCCCATTTTTCAGATCCGAAACGATTACTGCATCACGCTATCTGGACATTCTTCGTGAATTTGTGGCGGTACAAACTGCCTTAGACGACACTGCGAACACCTCGTGGTTTATGCAAGATGGTGCCCGGCCCCATCGCACGGCCGACGTCTTTAATTTCCTGAATGAATATTTCGATGATCGTGTGATTGCTTTGGGCTATCCGATACATACAGGAGGCGGCGTGGATTGGCCTCCCTATTCGCCAGACATGAACCCCTGTGACTTCTTTCTGTGGGTACACTTGAAAGACCAGGTGTACCGCCAGAATCCAGAAACAATTGAACAGCTGAAGCAGTACATCTCATCTGCATGTGAAGCCATTCCGCCAGACACGTTGTCAAAGGTTTCGGGTAATTTCATTCAGAGACTACGCCATATTATTGCAACACATGGTGGATATGTGGAAAATATCGTACTATAGAGTTTCCCAAACCGCAGTGCCATCTGTTGTTGACAATTGTAACTACTGTAATTTCGAAAGTTTGTCTGCCTGAAAATGTACTGTTGTCCCAAGCATATTGCAACAAACGGTGTATTTCTATCGCTGCTCGTTTAATTTTTATTGCCGTTTCAAATATACCGGTCATTTTTGAAACACCCTGTATACATAAACCGTCCTCATGAATCAGTCTATCAGTCAACAAAAACGACAAACAAACGCTATCAAACAGGCCTCAAAGGACCAATGTACCGACCGTCCGCCATGTCATCCTCAGCTCTTAGGCCTCACCGGATGCGGAAACGGAGGGGTATGTGGTCAGAAAACCACTCTCCCGGCCATTGTCAGTTTTCGTAACCGGAGCTGCTTTTCTCAAACTACTAGCTCCGCAATTGGACTCACAAGAGCTTAGTGCACCCGGATTGCCAACAGCGCTCGGCTGACTGGTCACCCATCTGAGTGCTAATCACGCCCGACAGTACTTAATTTCGGCGATCTGACGGAAACCGGCGATGTCCCTGCGGCAGCGCTGTTGGGAATCTATCAATGAAAACCGTATCAACATCCGTATGCAGTTCCTGAGATTAGCCTTCACATACAGACAGAAAGAACTGTCGTTGCAGTGTAATTTATAATACGTAGAATCATAGATTTTAGCAATTTCTTCTTTTTTCAGTTTGTTTTTCTTTTTTTAGCCAGTTTCCATGTTATACCATCTCTGTTGCGGCGACTTCTTTTATTTTGCAGCACAAATAGCAAAACTCGTCTACCACCTTTGTATCTCATTTTATAATTTAGTACCTTCAGCTTCACCTAATTTTCACCTGATTTAATTCAACTACATCGCATTACCCTTGTTTCACGTTTGTTGATGTTTATCTCATAACCTCTTTTTAAGCCACTATCCATTCCACTCGACCGCTCCTCCAAGTCCTCCTCTGTCTCTGACAGACTTACAATGCCATCGGCAATGCTCAAAGTTTTTATTCAATCTCCCTGATATTTAATTTTTATTCCACCTCCCTGATATTTAATTTCCGCCCCAAACTTTTCTTTAGTGTATGCTCAATGTGCAGATTGAATAACATCGGCGATAGGCTATAACTCTCTCTCACTCCCTTCTCGAACACTGCCTCCCATTCAGCTCGACACTTACGTCGCAGTAAATCTTCTCAGCTGTAAACTACCCCCGCGCAAATCGCAACTTGACTCGTAAAGTCGGATTGGGTTGCATCAGCTCGTAGCGTTTTCCCATAATTTTAATAAACACAACAGATACACATAACAGAGCCTTTAGTCATCTATAACACATTTTTCTTCACTATCTACAATAGTCTGGCAACGCTGCGGTAACTTTTCCGATTCCATGACTGTAGAAATCACGTTGGTTTGAGGCGAAAACATTGTAGAACTATTCGGAGCGCATTTTCATCCGGGAAAGAAGTTACTTCAAGGCTGTGCGGTGGATAACGAAAAGGTGAAAATCTGAGGGCGCAAGATCAGGTGAACAAGGTGGGTACTGAATGACTTCCCAAACCGACTCCTGTATGGCGTTTTTGTCAGTCTAGCAGAATGTGGGCGCGCGTTGTCGTAGCACAGTACCACCCCATGCAGTCTTCCTGCTCGTTGTTCTTGGTCTGCGTCTGCAAGACGTCTCCGTTGTTGACTACAGAAGTCATCAGTGATGCTTACATCTCGGGAAAGCAACTCGTAGTACACCACACCGTCGCTGATCCGACAAATAAATAAAATTCTCTTTTGTGGGTGTGCACAGATCTTTGTATGGGGAGTTGCTGCTTTGTTTTGGCTCAGCCATTCCTTTCGTTTCCCTAAGTTAACATAAAGACCCCATCTCTCGGCACCACTAACGACACAGAACGGGAACGATACTGCAGTGCCTGTGTTTGTCTGATTACGGTGCATTGCCGTCATTCCATTCGCAATTGCGAATTCATACACTCCTGGAAATTGAAATAAGAACATCGTGAATTCATTGTCCCAGGAAGGGGAAACTTTATTGACACATTCCTGGGGTCAGATAAATCACATGATCACACTGACAGAACCACAGGCACATAGACACAGGCAACAGAGCATGCACAATGTCGGCACTAGTACAGTGTATATCCACCTTTCGCAGCAATGCAGGCTGCTATTCTCCCATGGAGACGATCGTAGAGATGCTGGATGTAGTCCTGTGGAACGGCTTGCCATGCCATTTCCACCTGGCGCCTCAGTTGGACCAGCGTTCGTGCTGGACGTGCAGACCGCGTGAGACGACGCTTCATCCAGTCCCAAACATGCTCAATGGGGGACAGATCCGGAGATCTTGCTGGCCAGGGTAGTTGACTTACACCTTCTAGAGCACGTTGGGTGGCACGGGATACACGCGGACGTGCATTGTCCTGTTGGAACAGCAAGTTCCCTTGCCGGTCTAGGAATGGTAGAACGATGGGTTCGATGACGGTTTGGATGTACCGTGCACTATTCAGTGTCCCCTCGACGATCGCCAGTGGTGTACGGCCAGTGTAGGAGATCGCTCCCCACACCATGATGCCGGGTGTTGGCCCTGTGTGCCTCGGTCGTATGCAGTCCTGATTGTGGCGCTCACCTGCACGGCGCCAAACACGCATACGACCATCATTGGCACCAAGGCAGAAGCGACTCTCATCGCTGAAGACGACACGTCTCCATTCGTCCCTCCATTCACGCCTGTCGCGACACCACTGGAGGCGGGCTGCACGATGTTGGGGCGTGAGCGGAAGACGGCCTAACGGTGTGCGGGACCGTAGCCCAGCTTCATGGAGACGGTTGCGAATGGTCCTCGCCGATACCCCAGGAGCAACAGTGTCCCTAATTTGCTGGGAAGTGGCGGTGCGGTCTTGGCGTGCATCCGCGCGTCGCTGCGGTCCGGTCCCAGGTTGACGGGCACGTGCACCTTCCGCCGACCACTGGCGACAACATCGATGTACTGTGGAGACCTCACGCCCCACGTGTTGAGCAATTCGGCGGTACGTCCACCCGGTCTCCCGCATGCCCACTATACGCCCTCGCTCAAAGTCCGTCAACTGCACATACGGTTCACGTCCACGCTGTCGCGGCATGCTACCAGTGTTAAAGACTGCGATGGAGCTCCGTATGACACGGCAAACTGGCTGACACTGACGGCGGCGGTGCACAAATGCTGCGCAGCTAGCGCCATTCGACGGCCAACACCGCGGTTCCTGGTGTGTCCGCTGTGCCGTGCGTGTGATCATTGCTTGTACAGCCCTCTCGCAGTGTCCGGAGCAAGTATGGTGGGTCTGACACACCGGTGTCAATGTGTTCTTTTTTCCATTTCCAGGAGTGTATAATGGATAGGAACGGTCGGTTTTGTTCACGAGCCAACTGATGACGAGCAAGCGGAGATGCACCTGTGGCCACCTGATGATTTTTGTGGCTTCGGCTTAGAGTGTGCGGTACCCATACACTCGATTTTTTAACCTTCCCCCTTGCATGGGAATGTCGCACGACGGTGGAATGATGACAGTTCATCACATTTGCCAGTTCTCGAGTACACTGATGTGGATCTACATCTACATCTATATGGATACTCTGCAAATCACATTTAAGTGCCTGGCAGAGGGTTCATCGAACCACCTTCACAATTCTCCATTATTCCAATCTCGTATAGCGCGCGGAAAGAATGAACACTTATATCTATCCGTACGAGCTCTGATTTCCCTATTTGATCGTGGTGATCGTTCCGCTCTATGTAGGTCGGTCTCAACAAAATATTTTCGCATCCGGAGGAGAAAGTTGGCGATTGGAATTTCGTGAGAAGATTCCGTAGCAACGAAAAACGCCTTTCTTTTAATGATTTCCAGCCCAAATCCTGTATCATTCCTGTGACAATCTCTGCCATATTTCGCGATAATACAAAACGTGCTGCCCTTCTTTGAACTTTTTCGATGTACTCCGTCAGTCTTACCTGGTAAGGATCCCACACCGCGCAGCAGTATTCTAAAAGAGGTCGGACAAGCGTAGTGTAGGTAGTCTCCTTAGTAGGTCTGTTGCATTTTCTAAGTGTCCTGCCAATAAAACGCAGGGTTGGTTAACCTTTCCCACAACGTTTTCTGTGTGTTCTTTCCAATTTAAGTTGTTCGTAATTGTAATACCTTGGTATTTATTTGAATTTACGGCTTTTCGATTAGACTGATTTATCGTGAAACCGAAGTTTAACGAGTTCCTTTTAGCACTCATGTGGATGACCTCACACTTTTCGTTGTTTAGGGTCAACTGCTACTTTTCGCACCATTCAGATATTTTTTCTAAATCGTTTTGCAGTTTGTTTTCATCTTGTGATGACTTTATTAGTCGATGAACGACAGCGTCATCTGCAAACAACCAACGACGGCTGCTCATATTGTCTCTCAAATCGTTTATATAGATAAGGAACAGGAAAGGGCCTATAACACTACCTTGGGGAACGCCTCAAATCACTTCTGCTTTACTCGATGGCTTTCCGTTGTGGATGTTCAAATGTGTGTGAAATCGTATGGGACTTAACTGCTAAGGCCATCAGTCCCTAAGCTTACACACTACTTAACATAAATTATCCTAAGGATAAACACACACATCCACGCCCGAGGGAGGACTCGAACCTCCGCCGGGACCATCCTCCGTTGTGGATTAGTGCTTTTAAACTATCTCATCAAACTCCTCAACGTGGAGAGTCACTAATGTCGAAACGAACCTCCTTAAAGCGAGAAAAGCATTTTCTTGCCGTACTCCGTCCAGCGGCATTACCGCCAATACACGGCATGAATGTTCCAGTCTGTCTGCGCTTCTGTCGCCCCTCTACTGGACTCAAACAGAAGAATCTGTCGGAAATGTTCCGATTTATCCACTTGGCACTCCATTTTCTAACGTCCACAGCTGCTTTCACTATCTTCAAATGACGAAATGACAATATGTAAACTCAAATAGCAACAGTCGATTACAAATAAAAAAATGACAATCGATAAATAAACCTGCAGTAACCGGAATATCAACATGAAAAACAAAAACGCTACGAACTTATGCACCAACGTACGAGGGTCACTCCAAAAGAAATGCACACTATTTTTTTTTAAATCCATCTTTTATTCGACATGTTTGAAAGTTTTGCATTGTGTAGATACATGCTTTAGGAACAATATTTTCATTTCTCCACATAATTTAAATCCCTCTCAACTGCCTTACGCAATCTTGGAACCAGCGCCTGTATACCCGCGCGGTAAAATTCTGGACCAACCTGTTGGAGCCACTGTTTGGTAGCGTGCACGAGGGAGTCATCATCTTCAAACCTTGTTCCACAAAGAGAGTGTTTCAGTTTCCCAAAGAGATGATAGTCACATGGAGCCAGGTCAGGACTGTAAGGCGGGTGTTTCAGTGTTGTCCATCCGAGTTTTGTGATCGCTTCGATGGCTTTTTGACTGACAAGTGGCCGTGCATTGTCGTGCAACAGCAAAACATCCTGCTTTTGCCGATGTGGTCGAACACAACTCAGTCGAGCTTGAAGTTTCTTCAGTGTCGTCACATATGCATCAGTATTTATGGTGGTTCCACTTGGCATGGTGTCCACAAGCAAGAGTCCTTCCGAATCGAAAAACACCGTAGCTATAACATTTCCAGCAGAAGGTGTGGTTTTAAATTTTTTTTTCTTGGGTGAATTTGCATGATGCCATTCCATTGATTGCCTCTTCGTCTCTGGTGAAAAATGGTGGAGCCATGTTTCATCACCTGTCACACTTTCTTGGGTGAATTTGCATGATGCCATTCCATTGATTGCCTCTTCGTCTCTGGTGAAAAATAATGGAGCCATGTTTCATCACCTGTCACAATTCTTTCAAGCAATTCGTCTCCACTATTCCCGTACTGTTCCAAAAGTTCGCTGCATACCGTTTTTCTTGTTTCTTTGTGAGCCACTGTCAACATCCTTGGAACCCACCTGGCACAAACGTTTTTTAACGCCAACACTTTCAGTATTCTGCAAACACTTCCTTCCCCTATCCCAACGTAGCGTGACAATTCGTTCACTGAGATGCGTCAGTCAGCAGTCACCAATTCGTTAACTCTCTGCACATTGTCTGGAGAGTGTGCAGTACAAGGCCTGCCGCTGTGAGGACAATCCTCAATATTTCCGTGCCCGCTTTCATCACGTAACCTGCTTGCCTACCGACTAACTGTACTTCAATCGACAGCAGCATCTTCATACACCTTTTTCAACCTCTTGTGGATGTTTCCCACTGTCTCGTTCTCACAGCACAGGAATTCTATGAAAGCACGTTGCCTCTGACGAACGTCAAGTGTAGCAGCCATCTTGAAGACATGCTGTGACGGCCCCACTCACGGGAAGAGGTTGAACTAAGTTTGAAAACAAGCGGGAAAGATGTATCTACACACTGTAAAACTTTCACACATTCGGAATGAAAACTGTATTTTTACAAAAATAGTGTGCATTTCTTTTGGAGTGACTCTCCTAGTACCACACATGAGGTTGTGGTTCGGTTTTTGCAACTGATCGGTGACCACTTTTCATTTCACCACAAAGACAGTTCCGGAAGGCTGGTATCGGGAATGTTACAGAACTGACACGTATCACGGCGTTCGAGCTTTCAGGCGGTCTGTAGCACCGTATCGATTCGGAGCCACGGTAATGATGAGACTACGTCGGTGAGAAACAAAACGGAGAAGCACAGCTAGTCCTTGGGCAAGTCCTACGCGTGCGATCCACGTCTGCGCTGCCGATAGCCTGTGCGCACGTGACCGGCCTGCCGGGAACACATCCAGCAGCGTCCCGCTGTCGACCGCTACGGTCGACTATTTGTGGCCGTCGATAGCGCTACGTCGCGAGCCACGCCCGGATCTGCCAGTCCGCCGTACTGGAGGCGGGGGCGGATACACGCATGCGTGCTGTATGCAGGCGAGCGCTCGGCGCCGCTCCTGGTCCGACAACGTGTCCAGATTAGATAGCTAGCGAGGGAACGGAAGTGTGACAAAGGGCAAGCCGGAGTGTGTGCTACGCTTAAGCTGTGGAACGTCTCCAATTCCCAAGGGCAGTTGGTTGCAGCTCGAAGCACCAACCTTCAAAATCTGTTATTCGCTCATTCGTCGTATTCCGTATATTCCATCTAGGTGAACAACCTCCGTGGAAGTGGGACGAATCAAAGTATACGTTAACAAATGACAGAGAAATCATGAAAAGTTGATCTTTTTGCCACATAAACAATAGACTATCACGATACTGCTCATTCTTACTCTTGCTTATGCCATTAAATTTGTAAGTAGGCTGTTTATGTTTTCTTATTGGCAACGTTAGGTAGCGCTCTGTATGAAAATCACTGGCTGTGCTGTGTGCAGTCTGTGGCCAGTTTGCATTGTTGTCAACCATTGTAGTGTTGGGCAGCTGGATGTTAACAGCGCGTAGCGTTGCGCAGTTGGAGGTGAGCCGCCAGCAGTGGTGGATGTGGGGAGAGAGATGGCGGAGTTTTGAAATTTGTCATGAACTGCTATATATATTATGACTATTAAGGTAAATACATTGTTTGTTCTCTATTAATATCTTTCATTTGCTAACTATCCCTATCAGTAGTTAGTGCCTTCCGTAGTTTGAATCTTTTATTTAGCTGGCAGTAGTGGCGCTCGCTGTATTGCAGTAGTTCGAGTAACGAAGATTTTTGTGAGGTAAGTGATTTCTGAAAGGTATAGTTTAATGTTACTCAGGGCCACTCTTTTGCAGGGATCTTTGATAGTCAGATTGCGTTGCGCTAAAAATATTGTGTGTCAGTTTAAGCACAGTCTTGTATAATTGTTCAAAGGGGACGTTTCAAATTTAATCTACTAAAACAGTAAGGAAGCTGAAACTTCCTGGCAGATTAAAACTGTGTACCGGACCGAGACTCGAAGTCGGGACCTTTGCCTTTCGCAGGCAAGTGCTCTACCATCTGAGCTACCCAAGCACGACTCGCGCCCCGTCCTCACAGCTTTTACTTCTGCCAGTACCTCGTCTCCTACTTTCGCAGGAGTGATTCTGTAAAGTTTCAAAGGTAGGAGACGAGATACTGGCAGAAGTAAAAGCTGCGAGGATGGGGCGCGAGTCGTGCTTGGGTAGCTCAGATGGTAGAGCACTTGCCCGCGAAAGGCAGAGGTCCCGACTTCGAGTCTCGGTCCGGCACACAGTTTTAATCTGCCAGAAAGTTTCATATCAGCCCACACTCCGCTGCAGAGTGAAAATCTCATTCTAGAAGTAAATAAGACGTTCGAAAAAGGCTACTTCAGCCTTAGTTTGGCTATGTAGCCGCTGGTTATCTGCTGTTAGCGGCTTAATATTTACTTTACTTCAATGGAATTTTTCAGAGAAAACATTTTCCTTCATCTGCGTCATGTTCGCAGCTCATTACTACTTCTCACGCAGCTATATAACAAAAGCTGCTACATATCACCCAGTTAACATAATTATCAGTACTGGAATATCGATAGCTAGATACCCAGATAAATCGTAGAAAGGGTGGCTGATGAGGCAGGATTTTAATTTTCTTTTAAACTGAAACGGTTTCCTAATTTCTTCATTCATGCTGGCGGGAGCTTGTTGAATATCTTCCCACCAGAGCACACAATACCATTCTGAACTCTAGACAAGGAGGCAAAGTCTAGATGGAAATTACAATTGTGACTTTTATTGTGACGGCATATACCACAGTTCACTTGAAACTGAATTATATTATTAGGAAAAAAAACCATTAAGATGCAAACGTATTAGGAACTCAGTATGAGAATTCCAAGATTCTTAAAAAGGTTTCGTCAAGATGTAGAGTTATTTCTTCTTTCTTCGTTATGCCCAGTTAAAGAGCGTATTTGAACTGCTTGGTTTGGTCTGGCAACTTCCTTTTCTTCTTCTCTCTCTAAAATCTCTTTATGAACTCGCTCTCTTGTTTCTTGCGATCCTCTGTCCACGGTTTTTCAGTGGTCTTTTTATCGTTCTCTGCGAATGTGTGATTTGAAACTATGATTCCAAAGATTTTACGTTCCCTGTTGGTGTGTTCTGTTGTGTAAATTTCTCTGAAGTCCTGCTTTATTAATTCTAAGCAAGTAGTTTTTTACTTAAACTAGTGTTGCCCATTCTATAGATGTAACCATAGGCCTTCAAGCGTCTTCTACGTGTTGCGTCAGCGATGTTGTCTACTACTGTGCATTGGTCGGTACTTTTTGTTTCAATCAATACGCCATTTACACAAATGGGACCATAAATTTTTCTGAGAATGTTTCGCTCTTCTTCTTACGTTCATCAATTTTTGACTGGCCTTCTAGAGACGTAGTCTCGGAGGCATATAGCACTTCAGGCAAAACAACTATTTCGTAATGCCGAAGTTTTGCATTACGGGATATCTCTCGTTTATTGCAGTGATTCCATGTTATTCTGCACACTTTGCTTAGCTTGGTGGCTCTATACAGGGTGGTCCATTGACAGTGACCGGGCCAAATATCTCACGAAATAAGCATCAAACGAAAAAACTACAAAGACGGAACTCGTCTAGCTTGAAGGGGGAAACCAGATGGCGTTATGGTTGGCCCGCTAGATGGCGCTGCCATAGGTCAAACGGATATCAACTGCGTTTCTTTAGAATACGAAGACCCATTTTTTATTAAATATTCGTGTAGTACGTAAAGAAATATGAATGTTTTAGTTGGACCAACGGAAGTGTGCTATGTATGCTGCTCGGTATCCTGGACAACATCGTCCAAGTGTCCGGACAGTTCGCCGGATAGTTACGTTATCAAGGAAACAGGAAGTGTTCAGCCACGTGTGAAACGTCAACCACGTCCTGCAACAAAAGATGATGCCGAAGTAAGTGTTTTAGCTGCTGTCGCGGGTAATCAGCACATCAGTATCAGACAAACTGCGCGAGAATCGGAAATCTCAAAAACGTCGGTGTTGAGAATGCTACATCAACATCGATTGCACCCGTTCCATATTCCTATGCACGAGGAATTGCATGGCGACGTTGAACGTCGTGTACAGTTCTGCCACTGGGTACAAGAGAAATTACCGGACAATGACAGATTTTTTGCACGCGTTCTATTTAGCGACGAAGCGTCATTCACCAACAGCGGTAACGTAAACTGGCATAATATGCACTATTAGGCAACAGAAAATCCACGATGCCTCCGACAAGTGGAACACCAGCGACCTTGGCGGGTTAATGTATGGTGCGGCATTATGGGAGGAAGGATAAATGGCCCCATTTTATTGATGGCAATCTAAATGGTGTAATGTATGCTGATTTCCTACGTAATGTTCTACCGATGTTACTACAAGATGTTTCACTGCATGACAGAATGGCGATGTACTTCCAACATGATGGATGTCCGGCATATAGCTCGTGTGCGGTTGAAGCGGTATTGAATAGCGTATTTCATGAGAGGTGGCTGGCTCTGAGCACTATGGGACTTAACATCTATGGTCATCAGTCCCATAGAACTTAGAACTACTTAAACCTAACTAACCTAAGGACATCACACAACACCCAGTCATCACGAGGCAGAGAAAATCCCTGACCCCGCCGGGAATCGAACCCGGGAACCCGGGCTTGATGAGAGGTGGATTGCTCGTCGAAGCACCATATCATGGCCCGCACGTTCACCGGATCTGACGTCCCCGGATTTCTTTCTGTGGGGAGAGCTGAAGGACATTTTCTATCTTGATCCACCGACAACGCCTGACAACATGCGTCAGCGCATTGTCAATGCATGTGTGAACACTACGGGACGCGAACTACTCGCTGTTGAGAGGAATGTCGTTACACGTATTGCCAAATGCATTGAGGTGGACGAACATCATTTTGCGCATTTATTGCATTAATGTGGTGTTTACAGGTAATCACACTGTAACAGCATGCGTTCTCAGAAATGATAAGTTCACAAAGGTACATGTATCACATTGGAAGAACCGAAATAAAATGTTCAAACGTACCTACGTTCTGTATTTTGATTTAAAAAACCTACCTGTTACCAACTTTTCGTCTAAAATTGCGAGACACATGTTTGTGACTATTACAGTGCCATGTGTCACAAAGCGAAAAAAGTGGTCCAACTAAAACATTCATATTTCTTTACGCACTACTCGAATATGTAATAAAAATGGGGTTTCCTATTCTAAAGAAACGCAGTTGATATCCGTTTGACCTATGGCAGCGCCATCTAGCGGGCCAACCATAGCGCCATCTGGTTTCCCCCTTCAAGCAAGACAAGTTTCGTTCTTTGTAGTTTTTTTGTTTGACGCTTATTTCGTGAGATATTTGGCCCGGTCGCGATCAATGGACCACCCTGTACAAATTTACTTTACTGTCTGGTCCAGGTGGTACTATGATTTCTCCGAAATATTTAAAAGAAGACACATTTTAAATCGTCACCTAATTCGTTTGTTGTGGGCTCTTCTAACTCTTCGATGTAATTTTTTCATCAAACGACTCTTTTCACATGATATCGGGAGGCTTGTCTTTCAAGCTATCTCGTGTAACTTCTCTATGGCCTATTTGGTTTCTTTCACTAGCTTAGTAATGGCAGTAGATCGTCAGTAAAAGCTAATCATTTCACTTTGATTCTCCATCCAGAGATCCCGATTTTTATACCCTTAATTTCTTTCCTCCAATCTCTGACGACTCTGCGTAATACTGCGTGAAACAGAAGCGGGGCGAGGCCATCTTCTTGTCATCTCCTATGCTTACTTCAAAAGGCTCAAATACTTCAACCGGCAGCTGTGGCCGAGTGGTTCTAGGCACTTCAGTCCGGAACCGCGCTGTTGCTACGGTCGCGAATCCTGCCTCGGGCTTGGATGTGTGTGATGTCCTTAGGTTAGTTAGGTTTAAGTAGTTCTAAGTCTAGGGGGCTGATGACCTCAGATGTTAAGTCCCATAGTGCTTAGAGCCATTTGAACCATCAAAAATTTCATCAAGATACTTCAGTTGAGACGTTGTTTCTGTGAGATTCTGCCAGATTAGTTTATAATCTTCCTGTTTAGTCTGAGTTTTTCTCAAGTGTCCAAAATGGATTGTCAACAAAGTTCTTTTTAATACGCTCACGCCGGTGCTTTAGAATTGTCTCTCGCT
The DNA here is from genome assembly GCF_023864275.1 of Schistocerca cancellata. NCBI lineage: Eukaryota > Metazoa > Arthropoda > Insecta > Orthoptera > Acrididae > Schistocerca > Schistocerca cancellata. Next base: position 550,235,599 of record NC_064633.1, read on the forward strand.
GTGGGGCGGCACTGGTATTCATAGTTTCCTTCATTTGGCGGCGCGGCTTTTAATGTTTGTTGCCGTGGGCGGTGGTCGTATTCAAACGCTCTAGCCTATTTTTGTAATATATTGACCTTTATTTTGAAAGTGGTGTAAGTTCAATCTCGCGAGATCACATTACATAATTTTATACTAAATTAATCACACATAATGTGATATCTCGTTGAACGTTCACACAAAATTATTTTCGTTTCTCCTGGCTGATAGGTAATACATCATACGTTAGTGTGTTGCTGGTAGCATAATTGGTGGAGTCGGGCGTGATCCACTGGTGGTGCGCGCCGTCCGAAGGGGGGGGGGGGGAATCTCGCGTGATCCACGAGTGGTACATGCCGACGTGTTAAAATGAAATAGATGAGTGAAGATGTATTTTAAGAATAGGAGAGCAAAGAAAAGTGTTGGAATTGATAAGAATGAGGAAAAAATATAATGGGCCATTGAGCGAAGGACCTGCCTGTAACGAAGATAAGGAACGAAAGAAGCGTGACTAGTGATATCAGATGCAACGGCTCTTTGTGCGGGATCAGCGGCGATGAGTGAAAATGTGTGCCGCGCCAGGACTCGGGCCCGGGGTCTCCTACTGACTAGCTGGGGTAACTACTGCGCAAACCGGACATAGTGTTTACTGCGAGGACTACCTCGGCACTCTCCCCTCCGACTCAAATTCTCATTCTGTGCCACCTATCCCGCAGTCCCCGCATGTGTCCTCGATGCTAGCTAATCTTGCCAAGAGAAGTCGGACGTTAATGTGCATCCGCACTAAAAGTTTTGGATTCACTGCTCATCGAGGCGAATCAGTTACATGAGTGTGTGATGTCTGCCTTTCGAACATTCCTGCCAGATCGAAACTGTGTGCCAGGCAGCGACTCGAACCCAAGATTTTTGCCTTTCGCGGGTAAGTGCTCCATCGACTGAACTATCCAAGCGCTGGTGGAAGTAAAGCTGCGAAGACCGATCGTCAGCTATGCTTTTATAGCTGCCCAGGAAAGACAAAGATCCTGCCGGCCGATGTGGCCGAGCGGTTCTAGGCGCTTCAGTCTGGAACCACGCCACCGCTACGGTCGCAGGTTCTAATCCTGCCTCGGGCATGGATGTTTCTGACGTCCTTAGGTTAGTTAGGTTTAAGTAGTTCTAAGTTCTAGGGGACTGATGACCTCAGATGTTAAGTCCCATAGTGCTCAGAGCCATTTGAACCATTTTTGAATAAAGATGCTTGGTCCGACTGCCGGTTTGGCAAACGTTTTTCATCAACCTGAAGGTTTCAGTTCATTTGTTGTTGTGATTTCCGGACCAGTGACATGTATACTATAGTGCTCTTATCATTTTAAGAATGTTATCCCGTAGAAAGAGTTCATATGTGAAATGTAGTGTTGGGCAGATGGATACACGAGAAGTATTGCCCAAGGAGAATGTTCTTGCTCGATTTTATGTGTGTGAGTGTTTATATCGCTTTTGTGATGATGAATGCTTAAGTATTGAAAATATATTGCTTTTACAGCGTTTTAATTGGTCATTCGTGAGCTTTTTCTCTGATAATGTAACTACATATTTACTATAGCTGTTTATGCAAGCCGGCCGCGGTGGTCTCGCCGTTCTAGGCGCGCAGTCCGGAACCGCGCGACTGCTACGGTCGCAGGCTCGAATCCTGCCTCGGGCATGGATGTGTGTGATATCCTTAGGTTAGTTAGGTTTAAGTAGTTCTACGTTCTAGGGGACTGATGACCACAGCTGTTAAGTCCCATAGTGCTCAGAGCCACTGTTACGGTCGCAGGCTCGAATCCTGCCTCGGGCATGGATGTGTGTGATGTCCTTAGGTTAGTTAGGTTTAAGTAGTTCTACGTTCTAGGGGACTGATGACCACAGCTGTTAAGTCCATAGTGCTCAGAGCCACTGTTACGGTCGCAGGCTCGAATCCTGCCTCGGGCATGGATGTGTGTGCTGTCCTTAGGTTAGTTAGGTTTAAGTAGTTCTACGTTCTAGGGGACTGATGACCACAGCTATTAAGTCCCATAGTGCTCAGAGCCATTTTTTTGTTTTTTGTTTATGCAATGTGTTTTGGCGTAACTGTCAAATCGAATGAGCTGATAATTTTCTGCAATTAGATGTCTGTATACGCCGATTGTGGTGAGTTGCCCCTGACGATCCTGGATATAGACTTTGACCTGTGACGTAATGATGATGTGGCACGTGACGTCATATCTGCGCATGCAGAGATAGAACAGACCATCGGCTACATTTCTATTGTTCCCGCACTGCATTTTGGAAAGTAGGTTCTGGTGATGGACTGATCTGTAGTGTAGCGAAAGGTTTAGGTTCTGTGGCAAGATGATAGTTTGTGAGTTGGCGAAGCGAAATCTTTGTTATGAGATACTGATTTTAAGCAAAGCCCGAGAAAAAAAAAGTGGTTGTAATGGCTCTGAGCACTATGGGACTTAACAGCGGAGGTCGTCAGTCCCCTAGAACTTAGAACTACTTAAACCTAACTAAGGACATCACACGCATCCATGCCCGGGGCAGGATTCGAATCTGCGACCGTATCAGGTGCGCGGTTCCGGACTGAAGCGCCTAGAACCGCTGGACCACCGCGGCCGGCCACAGAATCACATCCAAGCGGTATGTGCAGTTCCGTTTCACAACCAGCGTGATTAACTGGTGCTGTTGACAAGGCCAAGCTTGAAGGCAGCTTCATTAGTAAACAGGTTTAATTACGAGGGCAATTCAATAAGTAATGCAACACATTTTTTTCTGAAGCAGGGGTTGTTTTATTCAGCATTGAAATACACCAGGTTATTCCCCAATCGTTTAGCTACACGACACTATTTTTCAATGTAATCTCCATTCAATGCTACGGCCTTACGCCACCTTGAAATGAGGGCCTGTATGCCTGCACGGTACCATTCCACTGGTCGATGTCGGAGCCAACGTCGTATTGCATCAATAACTTCTTCATCATCCGCGTAGTGCCTCCCACGGATTGCGTCCTTCATTGGGCCAAACATATGGAAATTCGACGGTGCGAGATCGGGGCTGTAGGGTGCATGAGGAAGAACAGTCCACTGAAGTTTTGTGAGCTCCTCTCGGGTGCGAAGACTTGTGTGAGGTCTTGCGTTGTCATGAAGAAGGAGAAGTTCGTTCAGATTTTTGTGCCTACGAACACGCTGAAGTCGTTTCTTCAATTTCTGAAGAGTAGCACAATACACTTCGGAGTTGATCGTTTGACCATGGGGAAGGACATCGAACAGAATAACCCCTTCAGCGTCCCAGAAGACTGTAACCATGACTTTACCGGCTGAGGGTATGGCTTTAAACTTTTTCTCGGTAGGGGAGTGGGTGTGGCGCCACTCCATTGATTGCCATTTTGTTTCAGGTTCGAAGTGATGAACCCATGTTTCATCGCCTGTAACAACTTTGACAAGAAATTGTCACCCTCAGCCACATGACGAGCAAGCAATTCCGCACAGATGGTTCTCCTTTGCTCTTTATGGTGTTCGGTTAGACAACGAGGGACCCAGCGGGAACAAACCTTTGAATATCCCAACTGGTGAACAATTGTGACAGCACTACCAACAGAGATGTCAAGTTGAGCACTGAGTTGTTTGATGGTGATCCGTCGATCATCTCGAACGAGTGTGTTCGCACGCTCCGCCATTGCAGGAGTCACAGCTGTGCACGGCCGGCCCGCACGCGGGAGATCAGACAGTCTTGCTTGACCTTGCGGCGATGATGACACACGCTTTGCCCAACGACTCACCGTGCTTTTGTCCACTGCCAGATCACCGTAGACATTCTGCAAGCGCCTATGAATATCTGAGATGCCCTGGTTTTCCGCCAAAAGAAACTCGATCACTGCCAGTTGTTTGCAACGCACATCCGTTACAGACGCCATTTTAACAGCTCCGTACAGCGCTGCCACCTGTCGGAAGTCAATGAAACTATACGAGACGAAGCGGGAATGTCTGAAAATATTCCACAAGAAATTTCCGGTTTTTTCAACCAAAATTGGCCGAGAAAAAAAATGTGTTGCATTACTTATTGAACTGCCGTCGTAAATTAATTGGTGTAATTACGCATCGACGAACTTCAGGCTGCATACTTCATTGCCTGCTGCGTCATCGATGATAAAAAGAGTAGAAAACATTATAGTATGTATCACGACGAAGAACTTGTTGTACAGAGATAAAACACGCCGCGCTTGTGCGTTTCAGAGAGCAGGGTGTGGCGCCCATTTGGCGCTAACCCCTTCTTAGGCGTCGTCAGGCGGCGGACGGCTCGCAACAAGACATGTTTACAGGTAACAAATAACGGCGGCTGCTGCGCGCATGCGCACAATGAGGGCAGCGCGTACAGTATCTCAGCCTGGCGCCGCCCCTCCCACGCCTCGTAAACAAACGAGCCCCAGTGCTGGCGCAGGCGTTGGCGTTGGTGAAGCTGCGTCGGCGCCGCCGGCAGGTCTGGCTCGAGGTACGTGGCCTGGTCGCTTCGGCTGGGTGGGGGGGGGGGGGGGGGCAGCACCTCATTCGTGCTTCCGGTGGCTTCCTTCTGCCTCAAAACTTACACTGCGCATAGTGTGCCTGAGGGTACACCGTACCAGTCTGCTGTCCTAATCCATTCGCAAACGAGCGAGGTAAAAGCGACTGTCTACACGCCTCTGTTCGTGCTCCAGTCTCTCTTCTCTTCAGTAATGATCCCTACACCACCAGCATCACAGTTGCACTGTCATATCCGAATACATTTTCTCGAAATTTACCCAACAGGGTTTCGCGAGAACTATATCCTCCTTGCTCCAAGAATACCCCGAGAACTTCTGTGTAACACTTTCGTACGGGCCGTACCAGGTTGTTACTACAGTAGCAGAGCGTCCATTAATTCGTTGGATATCTGTTGCTACACCTATTTCGTAAAGACTCCAAACACTGGAACGACACTCTGGAACTAGCAGCACTATAAGGGACTGATATTTCACTACCCTGCCCAAGCTCGTATCCGAACATAACAACATAAACGAAAGTTGGTAGGAGTTTTTCTACATCTGAAAGATGACGCCTATACTAACTTCGCGCCAGTCGCGTAACATAGGCGTTAGTAGAGCCACTATGAGGATGCAAATCACGTTTCCCTTAAATACGAATCGGTCGTGAGCGTTATTTGCCTTTGAGATTGGACGTGGTGAGCTGAACTCAGTCGAGAATTCCTTTAAGGTGGCTAAGACGCCATTATCAACATCTCACCGAGCTTAAACAAGGTCGTATAATATGGCTACGAGAAGCTGGATGTGCCTTTCCTGTCATTTCTGGAAACCCAGAATCTACTCTGTAGGAATCAACATGGATTCCGGAAACAGCGATCGTGTGAGACCCAACTCGCTTTATTTGTTCATGAGACCCAGAAAATATTAGATACTGGCTCCCAGGTAGATGCTATTTTTCTTGACTTCCGGAAGGCGTTCGATACAGTTCCGCACTGTCGCCTGATAAACAAAGTAAGAGCCTACGGAATATCAAACCAGCTGTGTGGATAGATTGAAGTGTTTTTAGCAAACAGAACACAGCATGTTGTTCTCAATGGAGAGACGTCTACAGACGTTAAAGTAACCTCTGGCGTGCCACAGGGGAGTGTTATGGGACCATTGCTTTTCACAATATATATGAATGACCTTGTAGATAGTGTCAGAAGTTCCATGCGGCGTTTCGCGGATGATGCTGTAGTATACAGAGAAGTTGCAGCATTAGAAAATTGCAGCGAAATGCAGGAAGATCTGCAGCGGATATGCACTTGGTTCAGGGAGTGGTAACTGACACTTAACATAGACAAATGTGATGTATTACGAATACATAGAAAGAAGGATCCTTTACTATGTGATTATATGATAGCGGAACAAACACTGGTAGCAGTTACTTCTGTAAAATATCTGGGAGTATGCGTACGGATCGATTTGAAGTGGAATGATCATATAAAATTAATTGTTGGTAAGGCGGGTACCAGGTTGAGATTCATTGGGAGAGTCCTTAGAAAATGTAGTCCATCAACAAAGGAGGTGGCTTACAAAACACTCGTTCGACCTATACTTGAGTATTGCTCATCAGTGTGGGATGCGTACCAGGTCGAGTTGACAGAGGAGATAGAGAAAATCCGAAGAAGAGCGGCGCGTTTCGTCACAGGGTTATTTGGTAAGCGTGATAGCGTTACGGAGATGTTTAGCAAATTCAAGTGGCGGACTCTGCAAGAGAGGCGCTCTGCATAGCGGTGTAGCTTGCTGTCCTGGTTTCGAGAGGGTGCGTTTCTGGATGAGGTATCGAATATATTGCTTCCCCCTACGTATACCTCCCGAGGAGATCACGAATGTAAAATTAGAGAGATTCGAGCGCGCACGGAGGCTTTACGGCAGTCGTTCTTCCCGCAAACCATACGCGACTGGACCAGGAAAGGGAGGTAATGACAGTGGCACGTAATGTGCCCTCCGCCACACAGCGTTGGGTGGCTTGCGGAGTATAAATGTAAATGTAGATGTAGATACTGCGCAAAAACTTGGAGGGAATGTAGCCATTATACATGATTGCTGGCAGCGGTGGTTTTAGGAAGGCACAGTGCAAAAAATTGCTCCAATAGTCGTACTATCATATTGTGTTCAATTAAGAACATTTATTTGAACTGTTATCATTCTAAGAATTATTATTGGAGCAATAGGGGATAAGAAACTAGGGAAAATTGATTTCCACCTGTTTATCAAAAACATGACCTCTTGAAAATATTCTGAGGTCTGGCCTGCTCACTGAGTAAATTTTTGAAGACCCGCGGTATTCTGACTGTGCAAAGATAGCATAATCATTAGTCTAGAAGCACAAAAATTCTAGTAAGTTTGGCCGCAGCTCGTGGTCGTGCGGTAGGGTTCTCGCTTCCCACGCCCGGGTTCCCGGGTTCCCGGGTTCGATTCCGGCGGGGTCAGGGATTTTCTCTGCCTCGTGATGCCTGGGTGTTGTGTGTTGTCCTTAGGTTAGTTAGGCTTAAGTAGTTCAAAGTTCTAGGGGACTGATGACCATAGCTGTTAAGTCCCATAGTGCTCAGAGCCATTCTAGTAAGTACCTGTTTATTTAAGAGGCTCTGACTGAAAAGTGCTGTACCGACTGCCTCATTCTGCTTTCTCGAGCACCTTTAAAATGTTCCCAAAATTTTTGGCATCCTAATATATCCGCTCTTTTTTGTGCTACGACAGTGGCAAAGAGACGGACAACTGACAAATATTCGAAGATAGTACGCAGTGGTTGTGTTATAGAAAGAGCAATGGCGACAATGGCAGTGCGAGAGAAAGAAAGGGACACAGTAGCAGTGAAACATAGCTGAAAGCGACAGAACAGTGTTGGAAAAAGAGTGAAGGAGACAGTCTCAGAGTCGGGGGAGGGAGGAATAAAGAGAAAGAGGAAGTAGAAGATGGTGAGAGCCGGTGACAATGAGTGACGGAGTGTGAGAATATAACGAGGAAGAGAGAGAGAGAGACAGAAGAGAGAGCTCTAGTGAGAGAGAGCAAGAGGGAGACAGCGACGGTTAAAGAAAATAGTAGTAGCAGGACGTAACGAAGGCGACTGTGTGTGTGACACAGGAGACAAAGTCACAAGGAAACAATGATGATGAGTTGGGCTAAATGAGTGAGTGAGAGTGGTTAACTGGGAGTGGATGGGTATGAGAGACCTGACAGCGATGGACTAGTGGTTTTGAGTGAGTTAGGGGAGTTTGTGGGAGTTTGAGGTGAGTTGCATGTTAAAAAAAGCGTGAATGTGTTCGCATGTCAAATTTTTGAGAAAGTTTTTAAAGATGCAGAGGAAGGTAGGATGCGGCAGTTGGTATCCCACTTTTCAGTCAGAAACTTTTAAATAAACGGGAACATATTCACATTTTTTGTACTCCAGTAGGAGCATTTTTTCCGGTGGTGGTTAAACTTAGGATATTTGCTGGGAAACTACAACAAACGGATGTCAGGGATGTGGATTTTGGTGGTTGCTTTTACATGCCCTTCGTTGGACATTAAATTATTAAATGTTATACTTTACTTGACACCAGTTGAGTAGTGACACTAACGTCCTGTCAGCTGTTTTATTGATTGCTGCCTGTCGGACTACAGTTACGAGAAACGGTTAAAATTATAGATTTGGGAACAGAATACAAAAAGCAAAATCATTCCATAAGGAACTACGCTCATGGAAAGAAACAAATGTGTAATTTATTATGTGCTCAATGGAACAAGTACACCGAACAATTAGGCTGTATATCTCAGAGTACAAGATGTCTCCAAGTGATAGAAGTTACACGACGATTTCTTTTCGGCGTTTTACCATTATCAAGTGTATCTGTGAAGTGGTATATAGGCATAATACTGTTCTTTATGTCTGTGTTAGTCTATGTCTTACATCTTAACTGGGAGGACGTGCTCCATAAGACAGCCTGAAGCGTAAATGTCGGTTGTCTTTTTGTTATGATAATGTTATTTATAAATTTACTTTTTATTTGCTTGATATTGTAAAGTTATTTTTGACAGCTTTGGTTACAGCGATGCTATGTGCTTACGATGGAATTTCTATTTTGCAGAAAATCAATGATTACGTTTAATTTTTCAATGCTACTGTATTGTAGTTTCCACGTAAATGATGGGTGTTCTGTTGTTTTGCGCTTATCGCAATAATTTACCCTTACTTACTTTAGATGTGGCAAGGACCTTATCGACGATACGCTTGCAGTTGAGCCTCTTCCACTTCTGTCTGTCCAGTGCGCTGTTTGTCCAGTTGCTGTTGCTGTTCATCCTAGATGTGGTCCCCTGAATGTTATTCCGCCATCTGATTCTGGGTCTTCCTCTTCCTCTCGTTCCATCTATTGTTCTGCTGAATGCCATTCTAGGTCGTCTATTCTCTGTCATTCTTGCTATATTTCCTGCCCAATTCAACCTTCTCTTCTTGAGCACTTCGACGATGTTACGGTGTTTGTACAGCCCTCTTAATTCTTCATTTCTTCTGATTTTCCATTCCATTTTATTTTCGTAGTATATAGGTCCAAAAATTTTCCTTAATACTTTTCTTTCGAATATTAACAGTTTTTCTTCATCTTTCTTTCTAAATATTAATGTTACGCTTCTTCTTCATAATTTCAGTAACATTTTCGATGTATTCTTTATGCTTAAAATCTGTCTGTTCGTTGAGGTTGTCTTACAGATATTTTTATGTATGAGTGTAAATTTCCATTTCTTCCAAAGTGTTCACTGTGTATCCCTTAGTACTTCGTGTAGAATTTTTAGGACATTTTCAATATCTTCTGCTTTATGTTCTTGGATTTTAAAGTGCAAGTAACATTTGGAATCGTTGCTTTCGCAGTTTCGTGTGTATTCTTTCTCATACAGAAAAATACCCAGGAAATATCGTCAAAGAAGAAACAGATTTAAAACATAAAAAATACCTCTAAAATTTCTCAGACATAAAAACAACTAGAAAATTTCATTGAAATCATGAAAGGAGGAGGATAAATTTATCGCGAAAAAAGGAAAACAACAAAATACCCATCATTTACATAAAAACCACAAAATAATGTCTCTGAAAAAAATAAACGCAGTCACTGGCAGAAATTCCATCGTAAGCAAATAGCATCGCTGGATCCAAAGATGTCAAAAAATCTGTGAAAAATAGCTTTACAAGATCACGCAAATAAAAAGTAGACATATAGATAACATGATCACAACAAAAAGACAACCGACGTTTACGCTGCAAGATTCCATATGGACGACGTCATTCCAGATACGACGTAAGCATAAAGTGCCATATTTAGACACACACTAGCATACATCTACATCTACATGGATACTCTGCAAACCACACTTGAGTGCCTGGCAGACGAAATCTCGAACCACCTTCACAATATTTTTCTATTATTCCAGTCTCGAACAGCGCGCGAAAAAAAAAACCTTTATCTTGCGAGGTCTGATTTCCCTTATTTTATTATGATGATCGTTTCTACTTATGTAGATCGGCGTCAACAAAATATTTTCGCATTCGGAGAAGAAAGCTGGTGATTGAAATTTCATGAGAAGATTCCTCCGCAACGAAAAACGTCTTTGTTTTAACGATGTCCACCCCAAACCCTATATCATGTTAGTGACACTCTCTGACTTAGGAACAATTTATACCTTTATACCATATGCGAAGACACATTTATAACGTCAAAAAGCCGAATAGAGCTCGTCGTTAAAATTGTGTCACAACGAGTAAATAAAGTAGCAGTGCAGCAAAAAACTTGTACTTAAAATAAAATACGTCGTTCTTCGATCTCATGCAAGTCGTGGGCCCCCAAGAGGAGAAACTGTTTCCTTCCCTCTCAAATCACTTCGAACGAACACTTGCACATATTTTTCTAAGTGATTATCCGTAAAAAAGCCCGCCCGGTTAGCCGTGAGGTCTAACGCACTGCTTTCTGAGCGGGATGGCATGCCAGTCCCCGGCACGATTAGTGGCGAGGTCTGGTGTGCCGGCCAGTCTGTGGATGGTATTTAAGGCGGTTTTCCATCTGCCTCGGGCTGGTTCCCCTTATTCCACCTCAGTTACACTATGTCGGCGACTGCTGCGCAAACACTTTCGCCACGAGTTGGGTTTTTCGGAGTACATGCTGGTTGACGTTGAGGAAGTCATCCTGTTCAACATGATGTTTGAGCTCAGAACACGTTCTAAGATTCTACAACAAATCGATGTCAACGACATTGCATATGGCTCGTTAAGTTTTGCATAGCGGAGTAGATGTAGAATGGGGAAGACACATGGAAAGAGGTAAGTTTCTCCTTAGTAAACGGTCTAAATTGGGACAATTCAAATGGTGCAAATGGCTCTGAGCACTATGCGACTTAACTTCTGAGGTCATCAGTCGCCTAGAACTTAGAACTAATTAAACCTAACTAACCTACGGACATCACACACATTCATGCCCGAGGCAGGATTCGAACCTGGGACCGTAGCGGTCGCGCTGTGCCAGACTGTAGCGCCTAGAACCGCACGGCCACTCCGGCCGGCCTGGGACAATTCGTTGAAGACTTCGGTGGCAGTCTCGAACCGCGAGTTATTTCGAACCCAGAAATGCGGAAGGAGCGATTCGAGAACAATGCACTGGACAGCGCTCGCCGAGCTGGACATGCGGTGACAGGCGGCAGGCGAGGCGATGGCCCCGGACAATTGGTAAAGCAGGCTCAGACACAATTTAAAACGTCCGGCCCAATTTTGAGTTATGTCTCGTCACCGTGAGCCGGCGTCGCGCCTTGATAGATTTGACCCACCTCATGTTTATTGACTGCGTCTTGTACGTCCATCCGAACGAATGCACCACCAGTTTCCGGGTCGCTTAACTTCTACCAAAATACGCCAGCACTGCATGACGACGACGTCTTTTAGCGTCTTGTTTTGACCGAGCGAATTTAGTCCACTGGTTAAGGGGACTGATCGCGCGCTCCTGAATACCGAGAATCAAACCAGCCATTGGGCTTCCCTGAGTTATCTGCGTTTACGCGTCGCGAGTGTGCGGTGGGAGGTTCTTCGGGCACCGTGATCATCCTCATCAGTCCGTGAAAAACAGCATACAGTACCAAAAGTTCCTAAATACCGCAAGCAAAAATACTATTTTTCAGTGGTTCATATATCGCATTCTGGGTCTAGGGTCCATTTGTACACCTATCGGAAGGTGGAGCATACTATAGCTATTCTACAGTACAGGGTCAAAATTTAAATACTGTACTACGCACTTCCTGCAGCCCAGTAAACTGAGAAATCGGTTTGTTCTTTTGCATTAGGTGTGATATAGGATGGACTTTAGGCGGCTTGTAAAAGCACCATTTGCTCATGGGCGATTCCTGTGAAAACTCAGAAAAACCATGGTTTTTGGGTTTGAAAAGTATCAGTTGTGGTGACGGCCACTTCTACACTTTCTATTCTTGGCAGACCATCGAAATTTTTACCATACGTTCTTAAAATAATATTCACGAGAATCTTCGAAACTTTTCCCAACATCACTTTCAGTTACCGAGATCAGGAGGTTCAAAATTACCGAACTTATTCAGAAAACCGCAAAAATTAGTTTTTAGCCATTATTGCGGTGGGTCTCAGTTATCTAATATTTAGACTATACATTCTTTAGACGTTCATCTACAAACACCATTTCCCTACTTTCGAAAATCTGTGTCTATTATCAAGAAACATTCGGAAAACAATACGTTTTGAGTACCAAAAGTACCATATGCGGTGACGGCCATTTCTATGATTTCTATTCATGGCAAATCGTCGAACTTTATACCATATGTTCTCGTGGATGATGTTTCGGGGAAACTTGAAACTTTTTTCGATATCATTAGCCGCTAACGAGAGCCAGGAGTTCGAATTTGTCGTATTTATCCATGTGAAATATGCACGTAATATTCGGTATGACTCGTATATGTACCTCTAAATGACATAATGAACACATGGCAAGAGTTCTGGGGTTATCTCAGGTGCTCTGGTTTCGCAAAACCATGTTTCCAGTCAGCAGTTTTTCACCAATAAAACTTTATGATGCGCTGTCTCTGTATAATGGGCTCTTTACGCCTACATACATATGACCAAAATGATGCTGCAATGACAAAAAATGGGCTGAGAGCGTCTTAACAAGCCTGAAAAGAACTTCAAAAACTGCCAAAATTATATAGAACTGGAAAGACTGCAAATTAAGCAAAATAATTCTCATAACGTTTTTACTAGTTTAATATGCAAATCACAAGCCGGGCGTTTTCGATGAATTCCGATCGATCAAAAAAGTTTCTAGAAAAAAAGTAAAGCAGACGACTTTATGTTAACCTAACAATGTGCGTACTTATTTGTTGCTTATCTGTGTCAAAGTATATGAACGTGTCGAAGTACACTGAGGAGCGAAAGAAACTGGTACACCTGCCTAATACCGTGGAGGGCCACGCCGCAACACGACGTGGCATGCACTGATGTAGTGCTGGCGGCAACCGTGAACCCTGCAGGGCTGTCCATAAATCCGTAAGAGTACGAGGCGGTGGAGATCTCTTCTGAACAGCACGCTGCAAGGCCTGCCTGATATGCTCAATAATGTTCATGTCTGGCGAGTTTGGTGGCCAGTGGAAGTGTTTAAACCCAGAAGAGTGTTCCTGGAGCCACTCTGTAGCAATTCTGGAGGTGTGGGATGTCGCATTGACATGCTGAAATTGCCCAAATCAGTCGGAATGCACATGGACATGAATGGATGCAAGTGATCAGACACGATGATTACGTACGTCCCACCTGTCAGATTCGTATGTGCACATGTCAAGGGACCCATATCACTCCAACTGCACACGCCCCACACCATTACAGAGCCTCCACCAGCTTGACGAGTTCCCTGCTGACATGCAGGGTCCATGGATTCATGAGGTTGTCTCCATCGCCGTACACTTCAATCCGCTCGATACAGTTTGAAACGAGGCTCGTCCGACCAGGCAGTTTGTTTCCAGTAATCAACAGTCCAATGTCAGTGCTGATGGGCCCAGGCTTTGTGTTGTGCAGTTATCAAGGGTACACCAGTGGGCCTTCGGCTCCGAAAGCCATATCGATGGTGTGTCGTTGAATGGTTCGCACGCTGACACTTGTTGATGGCCCAGCATTGAAATGTGCAACAATTTGCGGGAGGGTTGCACTTCTGTCACGCGGAACGATTCTCTTCAGTCGTCGTTGGTACGATTCTTGCAGGATCTTTTTCTGGCCGCAGTGATGTCGGAGATTTGATGTTTTACCGGATTCCTGATATTCACGTTACACTCGTGAAACGGTGGTACGGGAAAATCGCCACTTCATCGCTACCTCGGAGGTGTTATGTCTCATCGTTCGCGCGCCGACTATAACACCACGTTCAGACTCACATGAATCTTGATAACCTGCCATTGTAGCAGCAGTAACCGATCTAATAACTGCCCCAGACACTTGTTGTCTTACATAAGCGTTGCAGCTGCAGCGCCGCATTCTGTCTGTTTACATATCTCTGTATTTGAATACGCATGCCTATACCAGCTTCTTTGGCGCTTCAGTGCATATACATAAATGGCCATATTTTACTGATCTATAATATTTGTTTTAGCAGCACACCCTGATGTAGCAGGAAAAAGAAGGAGACCATTGGAAAAATGCTCCTGTCGGAGCACAATAACGGCGATTACGCTCCTCTTTGAAAGACTCTGATATCGAAGTTTGGAAACAGCTGCATCAATCCTCATTCTCTCTTCGTCACAAAAATTCTGGCATGCGAACATATTCGCGCTTTTTTATGCTAGAAGAGAGTAGCAGAGAGACAGTGATGGTGGAAGAGAGAAGAGACTGTACCAGTGGGAGAGAAACACAGAGGAAACATCGGTGTTAGGAGAGAGAAAGCGGTAGTGAAAGAGAAAGGGAGACGGATGAAGACAATAGCGGTGGCAGTCAAAGAGAGAGAAGACACCGATGGCTAGTGAGAAACAGTAGCAGTAAAGAGAAAGAGACAGGAGACAGTTGAAATGAAAAAGTCAGATCAGTACAGAGCATACATGTGCTTAGGGAATGTGGATACTTCCAGAGCAGTGACCTTTAATACTTAGTTATAGGGTAATGCGCATTTTTGACCGAAATTTTAAATACTTGGCTATAGGGTAAAAATATGTAGGACCACCAAACTTTTGAACTACTGAGGCACGGAGAAGACAGTTGCAATGGAATGAATCACAAAAGGAGACAGAGGTTATAGTGGCACTGATATACACTGTAAATAAATAGGAGAAGGAGGAAGTGGAGAGAGATGTATATAGACAGTGGCACTGAGAGGGAGATGCTGACTAGTAACCCATTGAGTACGAGATCACAAGTTCGATCTTTAGTAAGGCTCAGTTCAAAGTGTTGTGTTAACAATTAGGACAGGAAAATATTAGCTACTAATGGCTCGCCATTTGCATTAGGAGCGCAACAGGAAATGAGTGTCCGAGAGATGCAGAGATCAATCTTCTTTGGGATTCATGTACACTCCTGGAAATTGAAATAAGAACACCGTGAATTCATTGTCCCAGGAAGGGGAAACTTTATTGACACATTCCTGGGGTCAGATACATCACATGATCACACTGACAGAACCACAGGCACATAGACACAGGCAACAGAGCATGCACAATGTCGGCACTAGTACAGTGTATATCCACCTTTCGCAGCAATGCAGGCTGCTATTCTCCCATGGAGACGATCGTAGAGATGCTGGATGTAGTCCTGTGGAACGGCTTGCCATGCCATTTCCACCTGGCGCCTCAGTTGGACCAGCGTTCGTGCTGGACGTGCAGACCGCGTGAGACGACGCTTCATCCAGTCCCAAACATGCTCAATGGGGGACAGATCCGGAGTTCTTGCTGGCCAGGGTAGTTGACTTACACCTTCTAGAGCACGTTGGGTGGCACGGGATACATGCGGACGTGCATTGTCCTGTTGGAACAGCAAGTTCCCTTGCCGGTCTAGGAATGGTAGAACGATGGGTTCGATGACGGTTTGGATGTACCGTGCACTATTCAGTGTCCCCTCGACGATCACCAGTGGTGTACGGCCAGTGTAGGAGATCGCTCCCCACACCATGATGCCGGGTGTTGGCCCTGTGTGCCTCGGTCGTATGCAGTCCTGATTGTGGCGCTCACCTGCATGGCGCCAAACACGCATACGACCATCATTGGCACCAAGGCAGAAGCGACTCTCATCGCTGAAGACGACACGTCTCCATTCGTCCCTCCATTCACGCCTGTCGCGACACCACTGGAGGCGGGCTGCACGATGTTGGGGCGTGAGCGGAAGACGGCCTAACGGTGTGCGTGACCGTAGCCCAGCTTCATGGAGACGGTTGCGAATGGTCCTCGCCGATACCCCAGGAGCAACAGTGTCCCTAATTTGCTGGGAAGTGGCGGTACGGCCCCCTACGGCACTGCGTAGGATCCTACGGTCTTGGCGTGCATCCGTGCGTCGCTGCGGTCCGGTCCCAGGTCGACGGGCACGTGCACCTTCCGCCGACCACTGGCGACAACATCGATGTACTGTGGAGACCTCACGCTCCACGTGTTGAGCAATTCGGCGGTACGTCCACCCGGCCTCCCGCATGCCCACTATACGCCCTCGCTCAAAGTCCGTCAACTGCACATACGGTTCACGTCCACGCTGTCGCGGCATGCTACCAGTGTTAAAGACTGCGATGGAGCTCCGTATGCCACGGCAAACTGGCTGACACTGACGGCGGCGGTGCACAAATGCTGCGCAGCTAGCGCCATTCGACGGCCAACACCGCGGTTCCTGGTGTGTCCGCTGTGCCGTGCGTGTGATCATTGCTTGTACAGCCCTCTCGCAGTGTCCGGAGCAAGTATGGTGGGTCTGACACACCGGTGTCAATGTGTTCTTTTTTCCATTTCCAGGAGTGTATTATACTTCACAAAATGGACATAGTCGACATTCAAGAAATTTTCAAGACAAATCATTAACTTGCACCGTGAACACCGAATGAAAAATGGCGCTCCACAGTTATCACAAAGGTTCATTCCATCAAGATCGAAGGAGTTACAAACCGTCCAGGAATTTCATATAGGTGTACACTCTTAACGAATCCATACAGAATCGTATTGGTGTAACGAGATGATGGGAACTGATGGAATGTGGTGGCCTGCAACCGAATGCGAAACAGTCTTTCGTGGAGCATATCGTGAAACTGGCTATTCTTTAAGGCGTAGCTGCAAGTAGTGTGATAATATGTTTTATAGGCACGGAAAAAACAAACATCCAGTTGCTGAATTTGTCCAATAGTTCCAGGTGGTATGAACTGCAATGTCACACACTTTCCAAGAGGGATATTTTGCACTAAAGCAGTCTGATTTTTATAAGCAGACTAGAAATCAAGCAGAAGCAAGTTATTGTGACCAACTATTGGCCGAAAGCATGGCACATATCATAGCTGTATTTCACTTACTCCCGTTTTCCCACTCTTGCTTGAAATGCGATAAATATTTCCTACCGCCCTTGCAAGACCACACACCTCCAACTTCTAGGAGCACAATAAACAGCTTTCCAGCCAATTTACCATCCAGATTAACAGTCGGCTTAATTATACACGGATGCGCTAAGGAATGTTAGTTGATCTTGATACAAATTTCTGGGCAACTCTAATTTTCAGCGGTCGTTTCGTACGCATTTCCTCTTCAAATCTCGATTGGTTGGAGCTGAAAACAAATTCATTACTGAACGGTGGGACAAGTTTATTTATCTCATACACAAATTTTCGGGCCGATTTCGAAGTTGCTGTGGATCGTCAAGTTGATGCTTTGTTTGTGATTCCATTACCTTAAGTCTTCCAATTTTGTAGCCCTATCTGAAATTTTGCAACCATCCACTGCTTCCTTTGAAATCACTGTAATCTATGTCTCGCGCACTTTGATGTGCGTAACGTAGTAGGTCAACACGATGCACCTCCCGGAAATTGTATCGAGCATCAATGAAACGCAAAAACACCACTTTATGTAACAGTACGCCTAATCCTCCCTTGAATATCCGTAGTTTTCGTATGTATAACACGGCTATATTGCTACTAACATATTCGAAATCTGTTCGTAACTTCTTTTTGCTATACTGAGGATGATCTTCCATGTGATTAATTATGTTTAGTACCAGCTTCTTAGAAAACGATGGTTCTTTACTATGTTTCACTGGAGACGGGATCCATGGCTCCCTGTACGACAAGGATGATGGATTATGTGGGTCGACACCTGTTCCGATATCACTTTAACTTGTTACGCACTTGTCGTCATCACTGTACTCCTCATGTACATCGTCCGCATGGTCAGTAGTGTACGACACAATATATATCAGTAACTCACCTTTCGGGAATGCTAATATTTCATCTGTCACTTCTTTCTCACTCTCCAAAATTCCTTGGGTTCCTTTCTGACAAAAAGTCAACTTCGGCAACTGTTGCTGTTTGCTTTGTTTATCGTTGGTGTTGCTCTGATTTGTGTCAATACCGCCAGCACTGCGGCACTGTTGTGAGTCGCTCATCGACTATGCGTTTCAACCACGCTCCGCAGCCTCACGCTGTCCTCACCACTGGATATCTCCAGCGCCACTCTTTGTTGCCATTGTCAACCAATATTGTGGTTGCACGGTAGACAATACGTGGGGCTTCGAAAGCAGCAGACATTATCGACGTTTTGCGACGCCGAACTCGAGGGGCTCCTTGTGAGTGTGAAGGCTTAGCTAGAAAGAAAGAGTGGACAAGGTGATTTAGAAAGTTCTGAGTTAAAGGAGCGCGAATATTTTCACATGCCAAAATTTTTGGTGAGGAAGGACGAATGAGGCAGCTGGTTGCCCATTTTTCTGTCGGAGTCTCTGAAAGAAGAACACATTCCCCTTTTTTGTGTTCTGACAGGAGCATTTTCCCTCTGGTTTCCTCTCTTACCTGTTCGACGCGGGAAGAAAGACTGTACGTACGAATTCGAGTCTCTCTAGTTTTGCCTTCATAATATTTTCGCCATATATACCTACGGGGAAGCAGTATGTTGATTGATTCTTCTAGATGTGTACACTTCCGCAATATTAACAGTAAATCACACCATGAGTCACAACACTTGAATGTTGCATCTACCACTGTCAATCACACCATGAGACACAAGGCTTGAATGTTACATCTACCACTGCCGTTGGAGGGCAGCTTCGTGACGTTTTTGTTCTTATTAAAAGAGCCTGTGACAAAACGCACTGCTCTTCTTTTGAATTTTTCCTATTTTTCTCTATGAACCCTACTTGGCAAGGGTCACAGACTAACGAGAAAAATTCAAGCAAGGGTCGAAAGAGGATTTTATCAACTATCCTCTTTGTGGGTGAACTGCACTTTCTGACGACTCTTCGAATGAATCAAAGCCTGGCCACTGCCACTGGAGTTCGATGGCCATTTCTGCAACACTCTCGCTCTTCTATGGATCTTGTTTACATCCTCTGTTACTCTTACCCGACAACGGTCACAGACTAAGCATAAAATCTCAGGAAACCGTCAAATTAGTTTAGTAAAGCATCTCTTCCGTGGTTGAACTACATAGTATTCTTGCAATAATTCTCTGACGCCTGCCTCTCCCGCAACTACTTCTATGTGATCATTCTACACAAATTAAGGGAAATCATCTTATCTGGTGTAAGTAGGCTGTTTAGGTTCTTATATTGGTAACGCCGCTGTCACGTAGCGCTCTCTGTATGAAAATCACTGGCTGTGCTGTGTGCAGTCTGTGGCTAGTTTGCATTGTTGTCTGCCATTGTAGTGTTAGGCAGCGGCAGCTGGATGTGAACAGCGCGTAGCGTTGCACAGTTGGAGGTGAGCCGCCAGCAGTGGTGGATGTGAGGAGAGAGATGGCGTCGTTTTGTAATTTGTCATGAACTGCTATATATATTATGACTATTAAGGTAAATACATTGTTTGTTCTCTATTAATATCTTTCATTTGCTAACTATCCCTATCAGTAGTTAGTGCCTTCCATAGTTTGAATCTTTTATTTAGCTGGCAGTAGTGGCGCTCGCTGTATTGCAGTAGTTCCAGTAACGAAGATTTTTGTGAGGTAAGTGATTTGTGAAAGGTATAGGTTAAAGTTAGTCAGGGCCATTGTTTTGTAGGGATTATTGAAAGTCAGATTGCGTTGCGCTAAAAAAATATTGTGTCAGTTTAACCACAGTCGTGTACAATTGTTCTAAGGGGACGTTTCACTGGTACTTAGCACTAACAGTGAATAAACGTGTCGCGTTCTTATACAAAAAAATCTCAGACTGTGCTTAAATATCAGTAAAAATAAAAAAACAACATAATTGATAGTGACGCACAAACTGTTGCTTGTATAACGTTTATTCCAAAATGTAGCAAACTATCAATATGCAAGACAACGCATAGAAAGGAACCAGCAAGGGTTATGCATTACAGTAATGTGCCAACAGTTGTGGGATACCTCTTAATGTCACGTCGGATCTGCTTCTGAGAGGCGCAGTGGAGCCGCTCGACGTGGCACCGACTCAGCAAGTGGTTGGACTCTATAGCTGCCGAAAATTGCGAAAGTGTTGCCGGCGCGGGATTTTGTGCACGAACTGACCTCTCGACGATAACGAACAACTGTGACCCAGTGACATTGCGCATTATCATCCACAAAACTTCCATCGATCTTTGGGAAAATGAAGTCCACGAATGGCTGCAAATGTTCCCCAAGTGGCCAAACATAATCATTTTCAGTCGATCAGTTCAGCTGCGCCAGACCACCCAGTACACTGCATGTAAACTCAGCACGCACCATTACGGAGCCATTACCAACTTGCACAGTGCCTTGTTGGCAACTTGGGTCCATGGCTACGTCGAGTCTGCGCCACGCTCGAGTTTTTTTTTTCTCCTTTATTGTAATTTTAAACACCTATACCGGCGGGCTGGCAGCAGCATAGTACGCTGCTCTTCAGCCTTAAGTGGAACAAGAAACATGACAGAGAGGTGGTATATACAATACAAAAAACGGCGGGCAAAAAATGGAGATACAAAAAAAAACAAGAAACAAGAAGCCGTTCACGTTGGACGAAAAAAACACTAACACTTGGAGACACGGCGCACAAAACACGGAGAACGGCGACGGCACATGTGAACAGTTGAGTTGGAACTGCACGAAACACAAAACGATGCACACACACTAAACACTGGTGGCGATGATCTCCGGCGCGCGAATGTTCACTGAGTGTGTACGAGTCCGGGGACCTGCCAAGAGAGGACGTGGAGGAGGAGGAAGGGGAAATGGGAGAGGGGAGAGCAGAGATGCCATGGGCAAAGGAGAGAGGGGGAGGGAGGAAGGGGGAGGGGAAGCCCCGGGGAGAGGGTAGGAGGGAGGGGGGAAAGGAAAGAGAAGGGAAGGGAAAGGGGGGGAGGGAGGGTGCCTAAAGGAAAGGACACAGGAGGTGGGGGGGGGAGGATCAAAGTTGATAGGAGGGGTAGATGCAGGGGAGGAGGACATCATCAGGGAGGGGGAGCTGGCGGAAGCCACCTTGGGAGAGGGTAAGGAGGGTTGAGAAATGGAGACCGGGTGGGACATGGGAATACAGGCGCGGCAGCGGGCGGGGGTCGGAGAGGATTGGGGAGACGAGCGGGTGAGGAGGGTCGAGTTTACGGGAGGTGTACAGGATCCGTATCCTTTCAAGGAAAAGGAGGAGGTGGGGGAAGGGGATGAGATCATACAGGATCCGCGTGGGGGAGGGGAGACGGATGCGATAGGCGAGGCGGAGAGCATGGCGTTCAAGGATTTGGAGGGATTTATAAAAGGGAGGGGGGGCGGAGATCCAAGCCGGATGGGCATAACAAAGGATAGGGCGGATGAGGGATTTATAGGTGTGGAGGATGGTGGAGGGGTCCAGACCCCACGTACGGCCGGAGAGGAGCTTGAGGAGACTGAGTCGGGAGCGTGCCTTGGCTTGGATTGTCCGGAGATGGGGAGTCCAGGAGAGGCGACGGTCGAGGGTGACGCCAAGGTACTTAAGGGTGGGAGTGAGGGCGCTCGAGCACCACTATCAGCTCTTATACCATCTGAAATCGGGATCATTTGACCGAACCAAACAAGCCCAGGAGAGCTGCTGCAGGCGATGTCGTGCTGTCCGAACTGATACATTCGTCCTCCGTCTCACATTCAGCTCTGCGATTATTTCACGCAGTGTTCCTTGTCTGTTGGCCCTGACAGCTTGTAACACGCCCGGGAGCACAATTGGGGTGGGGGACCCTTTAAACTGGTTGTCGTTTCGGACCGTTCCTTGACCGAGCGCCCTGTCCACACCACGTACCTAGTAATCCCGCGGCAGTCGTACTGTTCCGCTCCACACTGCTGCTGGCTTGCCTGAAATTATCTACGGAAATATGCAAGCGAGTCAGGGGAGCCACCGATCGTCAGAGCACAACACTGTTCTACGTCTCGTATGAACAACTATATTCTGAGACGATTAGAGGAAATCGCAGGTTGCACTGTTTACATTCTAATTCATAAGTGTTTATCGCAATGAATGGATGATTACCAGTCCACAATACCACTCAGACGAGCGTACGCGTAGCCGACACGACGCGGATGATTGTTGATGATGCGGAAGCCGAATGATCGCACGAAAGTTCTTACGCTCGTCAAGCATACACAGATATCTGGTACCAGTCCTCCTTGGCACTAGTAATAAATTTTCACACTGTTCACAAAGTTAAATTTACAGTTTACAGTTCTCGGTTGTACGAGCATGCGCGTAACCGTCGCGGCGCGGTTGATTGCTGATGATGCGGACCGCGATGATCGAACGCACGTTCAGACGCTCGCTACAAGACACTGACACTTAAATACTCTCTTTTGTGGTAAATAATATTACTGATACACATTAGTTCATTCTTGGAGACCGAACACGGCGCGGATGATTGATACTGTACGGTACGACACGCAACGAGAGGATACACAAATACGTTATCAGCAGCACTGCTCATTTTTAAATTACCTATTGACGCACTTTCCTCTGAATCATTTGCTTATTTTATCATTTTACTGTAATAGCACTTGTAGCAGCACTTCAGCTTCCATACTAACAATGCCTCTCACATGCAGAGCTACACACTACACAACATAACAGTTCCCTGTCCTGTGCTCGACTCTACAGACGCGGCTGCCCGCAAAGATACTCCGAATCCAAGCCAGCGATATGATGATATGCTTACAGGCCTCAAGCAAACGCCGCTGCTCTCGCTCGTTAAATGAAGGTCGTCGGCCACTGCGTTCTCCGTAGTTAGATTAGATTAGATTAGATTAAATTAGATTAATACTAGTTCCATGGATCATGAATACGATATTTCGTAATGATGTGGAACGAGTCAAATTTTCCAATACATGACATAATTAAGTTAATTTAACAACATACTTAAGTTAATATAACAACTTTTTCATTTTTTTTGTGTGTTTTTTTGTTAATTTATATCTAAAAATTCCTCTATGGAGTAGAAGGAGTTGTCATTCAGAAATTCTTTTAATTTCTTCTTAAATACTTGTTGGTTATCTGTCAGACTTTTGATACTATTTGGTAAGTGACCAAAGACTTTAGTGCCAGTATAATTCACCCCTTTCTGTGCCAAAGTTAGATTTAATCTTGAATAGTGAAGATCATCCTTTCTCCTAGTATTGTAGTTATGAACACTGCTATTACTTTTGAATTGGGTTTGGTTGTTAATAACAAATTTCATAAGAGAGTATATATACTGAGAAGCTACTGTGAATATCCCTAGTTCCTTAAATAAATGTCTGCAGGATGATCTTGGGTGGACTCCAGCTATTATTCTGATTACACGCTTTTGTGCAATAAATACTTTATTCCTCAGTGATGAATTACCCCAAAATATGATGCCATGTGACAGCAACGAGTGAAAATAGGCGTAGTAAGCTAATTTACTAAGATGTTTATCACCAAAATTTGCAATGACCCTTATTGCATAAGTAGCTGAACTCAAGTGAGATGTAATGCCTAAAATTTGATATTCTCGGCACACCCTTGACACTGTGAATTTCGGAGTATTGAATTCCCTAATTATTACCGAAGTGGATGTCTCTTGCATCTAGCTCCAACTGACACTCCGCGTTCAAAGTCTGTTAATTCTCGTATTGCGGCTATAATCACTTCGGAAATCTTTTCACATGGAAAAAAAATTGGAAATGTGTGGTAAGTTCTGTACGGGACCAAACTGCTGAGGACATCGGTCGCTAGGTGTACACACTACTTCATCGAACTTACTTAGACTAAGGACGACACACCCACCCATGCCCGAGGGAGGACTTGAATCTGCGACGGGGGGAGCCGCGAGAACCGTGGCAAGATGCCGCAGACCACGCGACTACACCGCGCGGCTCTTTCACGTGAATCATCTGAGTGTAAATGGCAAATATCTAGTGCACGCGATACTACCGCCACCGGTACATGTGCATATCGCTATCCCGTGACTTATGTCACCTCGGTGTGTGACAGCACAAAACAAAGCAGTAAAGAGCGCAAAATTACGTAAAACAAAGAGCGTGCGTTTTGCACACGATGAGACAGCAGCAGAAGTCTCCGTTACCTTGACCAGTGACCGCCTGACAGGGGGAGAGACGCCACTGCGGGAGGTGTTTGGTGCCCTTTGAAAGTGAGCCGGCGGCGGAAACGTAGCGGAAAACTGCTGCCCATTTCTCAGTTGTCGCTGCCACCGTCCGGGTACGGAGATTAGTGGCGCCACATCAGACGCGGGAGCCGCCTGGGCGCTCGTCCATTTGTTGTTCTTCAGAAGCAGCCGCCGTCACTCGAAAAATAAGCTCCAACGACTCTGAAGACACATCACTATTCTCATAGTGGGACAGACACGCGTCCTTCGTGGCTGCCGGTCACTCCATTTCATTACATCACCTGACTGTTTCTCCAGTTAAAAACATTAGAGCCATTTCTACGGTTCCGTACCTCAATCAGAAACATCAAAACCCTGGTAGTATCAATTTGTTGTCCGTCTGTCTGTCTGTCTGTCTGTCCGACAGTTAAGAACCCTTTTTTTCCAAGAACGGGTAGAAGTATCAAGTTCAAATTTGTGTCACATACTAAGGTCTACGACTCCTTGGCCGTATACAGTACTTAAGCTTCTACGTCAATGAAGTCAAAAATTACGGTCATTTATTTCACATACTCTAATACTCGCAAACTCACTCATCAAAACCTATACGGTACTTGCGGTTGACCTAAAATCATGAAACTTGGCAGGAAGCAAGGTTTCATAGGACGATTAAAATAGTAAATCCAAAAATTGCCAATTTGTAATTATATCACACGAAAAAAACATTTTTTGCTCTTTGTTATCCGACAGTCTGTCTGTCTGTCTATTAACAGCATTTTTTTCTCAGGAACGGATAAACGTATCAAGTTCAAATTTATGTCACATGCTAAGGTCCGTGATCGATTGGCGGAGTATAGAATCTGAGCACCTACGCTAGTGAAATCAAAAGAAAAGGCCATTTATGTCACATATTTTTTACTCGAAAATCTGCCCGCAGCTCGTGGTCGTGCGGTAGCGTTCTCGCTTCCCACGCCCGGGTTCCCGGGTTCGATTCCCGGCGGGGTCAGGGATTTTCTCTGCCTCGTGATGGCTGGGTGTTGTGTGCTGTCCTTAGGTTAGTTAGGTTTAAGTAGTTCTAAGTTCTAGGGGACTTATGACCACAGCAGTTGAGTCCCATAGTGCTCAGAGAGCCTCGAAAATCTGAAAAACTGTTAAACTGCTGCGAAAGTCTTGTAATGCCTGGGATTGATATCTTAGCAGCATCGATATAGACAAAAGCCAAAAATCTTCGACATTCTCGTTTCCTGGGATTGACGAAACATCTGTACACATAATTAAGTTTGTCATCTCACAGCGCGAGTCCTACTCGTATTTGGCCAATTTTTCATAGAGTCAACTCATTATTGGGATTTGATAGTAACACAGTGCACTTTCCATTCATCGTTAGTAACCGACTTTTCGTTATGAGAGTCGTCACGATGTGACGACATGAAATTTATATTCACATTTTTCGGCAATTATTATATAATTTTAGTGGTCCTCTGTTTTGCACATATTGTTTGACAGTAAACAAGTGACAACATCCGATGACCAATAACTACTGCCCGATCATGGCGCAGCTATTTTCGAATGTAAATATGAAACGAAGCCTTCCTGGACAGACTTGTGTAAGACCTAACAGTTTTCTTTAAGAGTCCCCCATTATGCCAAAGTTTATATTACATTTTAGCACCATATTGGTTATTTTCAGGCAATAGAATAACCATCAGATTATTAGACAGGCTGCCATCGGTTTTACCGTTTGACAACGCATGGGAGTTTTGACAGACATCCTGCCTAAGTCGTTAATTACGAAAATTGATCTGTAATGGAATTACTGACTCACAATTTTTTTAGCAAGTGAACAGCCGTACACATTTATTTGCTTGTATAGTGTTGTTTTATCTCTCTGATCTTCTTAGAATAAAAAAAGTCAATTTCATTGGAACTGCGTGCACATAAAATGCAGCTAGAATCATAGTCCATTAATAGTAGGATATATATGATGACTGCAATAATTTCTTGTAAGTAAATAACTAACAAAAAAAACCAAGGCATCGTGAAGGAATTATCCGAATGAAACAGAAACATGTGTATGTGATGCACATGTACAGTAAATGATAACATCAGAAGAAACTAGATGATTGGTTCAAGAGAAAGAGCTTCAGAAATTGAGAAAGTCAGTAACGCGTTGGTCCACCTCTGACCCTTTTTCCACCAGTTATTCGGCTTGGCAATGGCTGATAGAGTTATTGGATCCAGAATGAGATTTTCACTCTGCAGCGGAGTGTGCGCTGATACGAAACTTCCTGGCAGATTAAAACTGTGTGCCCGACCGAGACTCGAACTCGGGACCTTTGCCTTTCGCGGGCAAGTGCTCTACCATCTGAGCTACCGAAGCACGACTCACGCCCGGTACTCACAGCTTTACTTCTGCCAGTATCTCGTCTCCTACCTCCCAAACTTTACAGTCTCTTTCGAGTCTCGGTCGGGCACACAGTTTTAATCTGCCAGGAAGTTTCATATCAGCGCACACTCCGCTGCAGAGTGAAAATCTCATTCTGGAAACATCCCCCAGGCTGTGGCTAAGCCATGTCTCCGCAATATCCTTTCTTTCAGGAGTGCTAGTTCTGCATGGTTCGCAGGAGAGCTTCTGTAAAGTTTGGAAGGTAGGAGACGAGATACTGGCAGAAGTAAAGCTGTGAGTACCGGGCGTGAGTCGTGCTTCGGTAGCTCAGATGGTAGAGCACTTGCCCGCGAAAGGCAAAGGTCCCGAGTTCGACTCTCGGTCGGGCACACAGTTTTAATCTGCCAGGAAGTTTCATATCAGCGCACACTCCGCTGCAGAGTGAAAATCTCATTCTGGAAACATCCCCCAGGCTGTGGCTAAGCCATGTCTCCGCAATATCCTTTCTTTCAGGAGTGCTCGTTCTGCATGGTTCGCAGGAGAGCTTCTGTAAAGTTTGGAAGGTAGGAGAAGAGATACTGGCAGAAGTAAAGCTGTGAGTACCGGGCGTGAGTCGTGCTTCGGTAGCTCAGATGGTAGAGCACTTGCCCGCGAAAGGCAAAGGTCCCGAGTTCGAGTCTCGGTCGGGCACACAGTTTTAATCTGCCAGGAAGTTTCATATCAGCGCACACTCCGCTGCAGAGTGAAAATCTCATTCTCGAAACATCCCCCAGGCTGTGGCTAAGCCATGTCTCCGCAATATCCTTTCTTTCAGGAGTGCTAGTTCTGCATGGTTCGCAGGAGAGCTTCTGTAAAGTTTGGAAGGTAGGAGACGAGATACTGGCAGAAGTAAAGCTGTGAGTACCGGGCGTGAGTCGTGCTTCGGTAGCTCAGATGGTAGAGCACTTGCCCGCGAAAGGCAAAGGTCCCGAGTTCGAGTCTCGGTGGGGCACACAGTTTTAATCTGCCAGGAAGTTTCAGAGTTATTGGATGTCCTCCTGAGGGACATCGCGTCAAATTCTGCCCAACTGGCGCCTTAGATCGTCAAAATTTCGAGCTGATTGGAGGGCGCTGCTCATAGTACTCCAAAAGTTCTCAACTGGGGAGAGATTAATGGATCTTGCTGGCCAAATAGTGATCGCCAAGCGCGAAGACAAGCAGTGGAAACTCTCGCCGTGTGCGGGTGGGCTTTATCTTGTTGAAATGTAAGCCCAGGATAGCTTGCCATAAAGGGCAAGGAAACGGGGTGTAGAATATCGTCGACTTCGAAGCGGTACTCATCACTGAAGACATTTCTACTTCAGTAAATGAGATTCCACACCAAAGATTTGTCTTTTGTTTTCTTTTATTTTTAAAGTGTAGTAGCAGATGTGTGGTAATAATCTCTTTAAAAAGTATAATGATTACATTACAAGATTTTGCATTTTAATACGCTTAAATAGGGATGATATTAGTAAGAAATTGGTGTTGCAGTTTGACTAGCCTCTTACAAAAAGTTGCTTCCCGACCGTCACTCGACACGTACAGAACATGTGATTTATATCGTCACCTGACGCTGAGTCGCATGAAGGCATTGGGGAATCTCTAACGCCTTTCTAGAGACTCTGCTATCCTCTCTTTAAAGTTGTATGATTTGTTTGAGTTAATATTGTCTCATAATTTGACCAACAGAGGAATTAACCGAGAGAGATAACCATTTTAACTGAAAATTTTAAACTTATTGCAGTCTGGCGTTTGCATTTAAATTATTTGTTAAAATCAGCCAATTTTTCAGAAGTTACGGCCATTGGCAATAAGAAAGTGGAATTATTACTCTGTTCGCGATCTCGTTTACTTGGCATTTCTGATGACGTGTAATAAATATGAAAATTAGCTGTCCAAGTCACATGTACAGTTCGTATTAATCAAAAAGACAGACAATATTACCAAAAGATGCACGCACCATTTGAATACTAAAGTAGTTCACGAGTCAGCGACTATCAGCTACATCAACGAATGTGTCGTTATTCATGTCGCAATGAACTGTAAATCGATTTTTAGATTAAAGCAGATGGTGAAAGGAATCAGTTACCAGAAATAAGGGAAGAAAATTTATGAGCCTTGGATTATTATTAAAATTATGAATGATGGCACCATAAAAACTGCAATATGATTACCTCAGAGCCCTCGATAAGAAAAGACAACGAAAAGTCAACATCACGACTATTTAAAATAATATGATTACAAAAAATAGGAGACAATGCAACTTCATAGATAAGGTTGTTTTGGATTAAATACTTCTCAATACTATCGCCGTAGTTGTAAGTTATGCTACATAATCAATTCGGATACTATAGGGCGTTCTTATTATTGCCAGAAGTCCATCATGTAAATCAAGATCTTCTAACGGGAGAAGACTGCAAATTACAGTAATGGCGACATGTCTACCACTGCATTCACATCAGCGATAATAAATTGCCCCTTGTTGGGTGCGTCCTTTGGAAAGTGGCCAGCATTTCCTGGTCTTCGTGCGATGGAATCCGTTGAAACTTCACCGTTCCACAAATACTTTATTTCCAACACAACAAGTATGGAAATAATTGACAATAACATGTCCACTGGGACGTTGGTTCTTCTATGTCTGATGTACATATACAAGGAAACAAGGCACTCTACTGGAATAAGGGATCACAAGGAAACTGTAAGGCACTGAGGTTACGTAGGATGTTGTCTCTAAATGCAGTTACTTGCCGCAAGCACAAAATCTAACAAGGATAGGTACCCAGTGGTGGGGTGGATTACTAGATGTAGGTTAAAGTCCAAGGTATCACACCCTGCAGCTATTCACCGTGGTGGGCCCTCGTTTGCGATTAATCGACGAAAAATTTTTCGGAATTTTGCGTGATTGAAGGGGACTGAAGGGCGAGATGATGAATCTCTTCCATACTTCGTTCTGAAGTTTCGATGACTCTGAACATCCGATTTTGTCTCAATAAACCAGGACATACATTGTGCCATCTTTTGAGGAGTTGTCATTTTATAGAGGTTCAGTTCCTTCCATCAACAGAGTATCTGAAACACAAAATTTTAGTATGTAAAAAACTTTAGTAAACACTGCTTACAATAAAAGAAATGTTGTTAAAATATTTTAACAACTGCCGTTGTAATAAAATTTTGAAGTTGTAAAGGGACTTTATGGACAACCTGTATATATATTCAATGCACCATGTTTTGTGAGGCCGGCGAGGGACGTATGATGAAGTTATTCGCCAGACTCGTCTGTAACGCGGGTAGACGTAGTTGCAGGATATAGTAGATAGCACCGACTCGACAATGTCATGTCTTAATATTTCAGTTGTTGTTGTGAGATTTGTGTGTTTGTACAGTTAACAGCTCTATCCATAGTGATATCAGAGCATTTTACTATGGCTACCCCATTGTCCATAAGTACCAAGCAAGAAATGATGCGAAGTATTCACTTTTTATGTTCTGAAGGGACTAAAGACGCGGAGATTATTTCCAGAATGCAGCTGCAGTAGTTGTCTTAGAGGACGAAATGTTTAAGAATGGATAAATAGCTTTAAAAGTGGACGTCTATCTGTCTGCGACGAATAGCGTTTTCATAGGTCGCACACTTCGAAACCCGGACAAGAAGAGCTGGGCAAATGGTTCGTGACCATCGTAGTACCAGAATTGAAGATATTTCACGTGAGTGAAGCAATAGGCAAGCTCTAAGCTATCGCAATATTTGTACTCGTGTGCTCGTTGAATCAATTCTGTACGTTACGAAGAGGATTAAGCCCTAGTATTTTATACAATAAAAAGATAACTTGTATTTCTGTAAATGAACGAATAGTCGTTACAAATAATGCGGCAAGTAATAGGGTCCAACTATTAAACAGCAACAACGATGAAGCTGTCTCTACTAAGCCTAAACAACGGGGTCGAAGCGAAGAGACTCCAAGTGCAAGTGGAGTCAATTCCGTTGCAACTTCGCGACGCCTGGAGGGGATGGTACTGATACATGATACACTGAAGTGCCAAAGGAACTCGTATAGGCGTGCGTATTCAAATACGGAGGCCTGTAAACTGACGGAATATGGTGCTGCGGTCGGCAACGCTGATGTAAGACAGCAAGTGTCTGGAGCAGTTGCTACACGACAGGTTATCAAGATTTAAGTGAGTTTAACGTGGTCTTATAGTCGTCGCATGAGCGATGAGACACAGCACCTCCGAGGTAGCGATGAAGACGGGATTTTCCCGTACTACCGTTTCACGAGTGTATCGTGAATATCAGGAACTGGATAAAAGATAAAATCTCCGACATCGCTGTGGCCGGAAAAAGATCCTGCAAGAACGGGGCTAACGACGACTGAAGAGAATCGTTCAGCGTGACAGAAGTGCAACCCTTCCGCAAACTGCTGCAGATTTCAATGCTGGGCAACCAAAAAAGCGTCAGAGCCATTCAACGAAACATCATCGATATGGACTTTCGGAGCCGAAGGCCCACTTTTGTACGGTTGATGACTGCACGATACAACGCTTTACACCTCGCCTGGGTCCATCAACACAGACATTGGACTGTTGATAACTGGAAACACGTTGCCTGGTCGTAAGAGTCTCGTTTCAAATTGTATCGGGCGGATGGACGTGTACGGGTATGGAGACAAGCTGCATGTTAGCAGTGGACTGTTCAAGCTGGTGGAGGCTCTGCAATGGTGTGGTGCGTGTGCATTTGGAGTGATATGGGATCCCTGATACGTCTATATACGACTCTGACAGGTGACACGTACGTAAGCATCCAATCTGATCACCTGCACCCATTCATGTCAATTGTGCATTCCGACGGATTTGGGTAATTCCAGCAGGACAGTGCGACATCCCACACGTCAAGAACTGCTACGGAGTAGCTGCAGGAACACTCTTCCGAGTTTAAACACTTCCGCTGGTTACCGAACTCCCCAGACATGAACATTATTGAGCATATCTGGGATGCCTTGCAACCTGCTGTTCAGAAGAGGTGTCCACCCACTCGTACTCTTACGAATGTATGGACAGCATTGCAGGATTCATACGCCAGTTTCCTCCAGCACTACTTCAGACATCAGTCGAGTCCATGCCACGTCGTGCTGCGGCAGTTCTGCGTGCTCGCGGGGGCCATAGACGATATTAGGCAGGTGTACCAGTTTCCTTGAGTCTTCATATACATGAAGAGCACGACATTTACTAGGCAATAACAAATTCAAGAAGGTTCTGGAGCAGCATACATGTCAGAATGCTTCATCCAGCCTTCTTAGAAGCGAGCAGAAGTATTAAGCCGTTCCTGGAACTTACACCGACGAGATGGTTACATCACCACCTAGAAATAGCCACTCGTAAACGTAAAAAGTGCGAGACATCGCGCTCCGTCAAGTTTATCAGAAAATCATGATGTTTGCCCAGCTTTATCTTAGCAAAACGGCTTTGCTTTGCCAGAGGTGGGGCTTAACGCGAATTTATTGCGGCCGTAATAGGCCAGCTGGCACAGTGTCAGCATGCATTAGCGGCAGAGCGCGCCAGGCCGGCAGCGACCCACCGCTTGCCGACGTCGGTCACGTACCGAGTGGGGGTGGGCGCGCTCGGCGCTGTCGCAGACCGCGTATCTCTTGTTGACAAACACGCGGCTCCTCGGGGGGAGACAACGGCTGTCTGGGCGGAGCGTAAAGCCAGCCCGCGAGTGCGCACTCCTGACTTTTACTGCCGTGGCGAATAAAGCGCGGGGCAGCGCGGTGGCACGTCGTGGGCCGACCGCAGAGGTCAGAGGTCAGCCAAGTTCAAGAGTTCTCACTGGCTTCCGTGTTCCCATTAATTATACACGTGCAGCAACGACCTGACACGGGCTACTGTACGCCGCCCGCCGCTGATTTGAATTCCTAAAATGGTTCGCTTCATTCTTTCTCAAGTTGTAGTGCGACAGACTTTTCAACCACATTGGTGTCTTTGCCGCCGGGATGACGTAAGGTAAATACACTCCTGGAAGTGGAAAAAAGAACACATTGACACCGGTGTGTCAGACCCACCATACTTGCTCCGGACACTGCGAGAGGGCTGTACAAGCAATGATCACACGCACGGCACAGCGGACACACCAGGAACCGCGGTGTTGGCCGTCGAATGGCGCTAGCTGCGCAGCATTTGTGCACCGCCGCCGTCAGTGTCAGCCAGTTTGCCGTGGCATACGGAGCTCCATCGCAGTCTTTAACACTGGTAGCATGCCGCGACAGCGTAGACGTGAACCGTATGTGCAGTTGACGGACTTTGAGCGAGGGCGTATAGTGGGCATGCGGGAGGCCGGGTGGACGTACCGCCGAATTGCTCAACACGTGGGGCGTGAGGTCTCCACAGTACATCGATGTTGTCGCCAGTGGTCGGCGGACGGTGCACGTGTCCGTCGACCTGGGACCGGACCTCAGCGATGCACGGATGCACGCCAAGACCGTAGGATCCTACGCAGTGCCGTAGGGGACCGCACCGCCACTTCCCAGCAAATTAGGGACACTGTTGCTCCTGGGGTATCGGCGAGGACCATTCGCAACCGTCTCCATGAAGCTGGGCTACGGTCCCGCACACCGTCAGGCCGTCTTCCGCTCACGCCCCAACATCGTGCAGCCCGCCTCCAGTGGTGTCGCGACAGGCGTGAATGGAGGGACGAATGGAGACGTGTCGTCTTCAGCGATGAGAGTCGCTTCTGCCTTGGTGCCAATGATGGTCGTATGCGTGTTTGGCGCCGTGCAGGTGAGCGCCACGATCAGGACTGCATACGACCGAGGCACACAGGGCCAACACCCGGCATCATGGTGTGGGGAGCGATCTCCTACACTGGCCGTACACCACTGGTGATAGTCGAGGGGACACAGATAGTGCACGGTACATCCAAACCGTCATCGAACCCATCGTTCTACCATT
Organism: Schistocerca cancellata; assembly: GCF_023864275.1. Classification (NCBI taxonomy): domain Eukaryota; kingdom Metazoa; phylum Arthropoda; class Insecta; order Orthoptera; family Acrididae; genus Schistocerca; species Schistocerca cancellata. Next base: position 550,269,158 of record NC_064633.1, read on the forward strand.
CCTAGACCGGTAAGGGAACTTGCTGTTCCAACAGGACAATGCACGTCCGCATGTATCCCGTGCCACCCAACGTGCTCTAGAAGGTGTAAGTCAACTACCCTGGCCAGCAAGATCTCCGGATCTGTCCCCCATTGAGCATGTTTGGGACTGGATGAAGCGTCGTCTCACGCGGTCGATAATCACTGGATCAGATGGATCAAAACTGCATTCTATTCACTAATGACTCTACAGCGTACCATATACAGCTACTTTTCCACAGAGGTATGTAAAATACACATAATTTGGCTAATATAAAAATCAGCAATTAGGTTAAATACGAATATGTATCAGGTTGGATAAAGACTGCCGACAGTTAACAAGTAATGTCATCAAATGAGACATTATTTGTTAACCATCAGCAGTCTTTCAAAATGGTTCAAATGGCTCTGAGCACTATGGGACTTAACTTCTGAGGTCATCAGTCCCCTAGAACTTAGAACTACTTAAACCTAACTAACCTAAGGACATCACACACATCCATGCCCGAGGCAGGATTCGCACCTGCGACCGTAGCAGTCGCGCGGTTCCCGACTGAATTTGGTATGCTGCAGAGCCATTTATGAGTAGTATGCATTTTTTAATCCACCTGATATAGCGATTTTCTTCCAGGGACGATGGTTATAATTAAAGAAACCGGTAGAGAATAAATCTGAATGTGTGCAGCTGATGGCTAAAAATGCTTTTCTTAAAAAATGTGAAATGTGTATAACTTAGAAGGAAGAAAGCAGCTCCCTATAACTTATTTGAAATAGTGCGCCGACCGGTGTGGCCGAGCGGTTCTAGGCGCTTCAGTCTGGAACCGCGCAAGCGCTACGGTCGCAGGTTCGAATCCTGCCTCGGGCATGAATGTGTGTGACGTCCTTAGGTTAGTTGGTTTTAAGTAGTTGTAAGTTCTAGGGGACTGATAACCTCAGATATTAAGTCCCATAGTGCTCAGAGCCATTTGAACCATTTTGTAGTAGTCAGTGCAGATAATTACAATAATGATTTCGTCATTTGAATAAGCTTATTTGCCAGAGACCATAGCTGAACTCGAAAATGATATTATTTTTCAAACTATGAAATATTACATCGGCAAAAATTTTGTTGTGGACGAGTCGTCTTATTAACATGAAAAATTTATCGCCGAAAGCAACTAGTTTATCAGAGATATGAGTTCATCCACAACAAGAAAGAAAATCATGAGAGGTATGCAAATATGACATACATTCTAAGACAAAAAAAAAAGGCGCACCACGAAGGAATTCTCAGAATGGGGCAGAATTCGGTAAATGTGATATACATGTACAGATAATCAAATAATTACAGTTTCAGAACACTGGATGATTTAGTCAAGATAAGGAGCTTCACAAAGTGAACAAGTGAAGAACTGATATCTTACGTCACTCTGCAGATTACCACAACATCTAGATACTACTGCTACAGTCGTGTGGCGAGGGCCTGCCGTCGGGTAGACCGTTTGCCGGAGGCAAGTCTTTCGAGTTGACGCCACTTCGGCGACCTGCGCGTCGATGGGGATGAAATGGTGAAAACGGAGAAAACCTCCGACCCAGTCGGGAATCGAACCCGGGCCCTTAGGATTGACATTCTGTCGCGCCGACCATTCAGCTAGAGGGGGCGGACATTTGGATACTAACTGAAGCATTTTCCGGAATAAAGGCTCATAGAACAAAATAGTTATATGAGGCAGTCATACACTTATTTTTAATACATTTGAATAACAACCTGGTGCTAATATACAAGTATATTTTAGTAGAATGTGTACTACTACTAAGCAAATTTTTCCATAATTCTGGATATTATAAACATTTATACGCCCTTTTCCCATAAATCAGCGCGTCAGTAGGTTATAATGAACAAACATTTCTTTTGTCAAATGTTATTTTAACCCTCAGAGCACATTAAAATATAAAAGAGATATTATTATTAATAATAATAGCTACGATCAGGGAATCCTCGGAATGATAAAAAACTAAAAGTAACTGAAAATAGGTTGATAACAAAAGACAACTAACAAATAAAATACCACTGTTTTGTCCTGCGGTCCATACATTATGAAGGATAGTTTCTCTGGTATAGTTTCTAGTTACTGAAGGACCGTTTGTTTCTCTTCTTCATCTTTTTCTTCGTCTTTCTCTTCTTCTTCTTCTTCTTCTTTTTATTGCCCTGTATGGATGTCTATTTTCTAAATAACGTCCATTGCTGGTGACTATCTTCAACCATAATGTGTAAACACGAGCTATTTTCATCATGCATGACTTAAATAAATCCCTGACACCTTATTCTTTTTCTGGCTTCACTAGATTAAACTCTTTTCAGTACTCCATTAGTGTATTTCTGTTCCCAAATACGGAATGATACATTTGGGTATTTGTACGTCACTGAGTCCATCTGCTTTGTACCCTTGGCGGTAGTCTTCTTGAAGCTGACATTGCCATAAGCACTCACAACATTAAGCTGAATGAGAAGTACTGTGCGAACACTCATCAAGTAAAACCCATGACCCCACATCTAGCATTGAGACAATGAAACAAAACCCTGGTACAATGTTCTACATAACACGCTGATTAATTTTAATAGATTTCTCGAAAAAAAAAAAAAAACGCATAGACATGTTCTTCGGGGAAATGCTTCAGTCATAAATATTCCCGGAAAGAGCCTGCAAGTAAAGAGTAAATATACATATGTACGGCTGTATATCTAAATATTTAGCTGCATGAAACGCGATGCTTAAGCACACGGTCACAGAACTGCGAGATATGCCACGGCGAGGTGCAGGTGATTGGACAATTCTTACGAAGCACAATTACTGTCTCAGAGCCTCGCACTCTTTGCCATCCCGTACCTCTTCCCAGATTCTCCAAATCGCAGCGGTAACAAACAAATCTTGCACCGCCTGCCGATTTCTGAAACCTCAGCTCGAAACATGATGAGATAAAATACGATTGCTTGCTTGCATTGTCTTCACAGGAGCACCATATTACACGCCAATTATCTCGCTGTGCCACTACATGTCACCTGCGATCTTTTATAATTTTTTATGCCAGTGGCTTATCTACGCAAACTTCCTCAGTACTAATACATCACGTAAACTACTCAGCAATAACTATCGGGTTACAATATTTCGGTATAATCTGGAAATGTAACAGAGATATTGCCATTGGAACTACTGACGGCCTTGGGAGAGCCAGTCCTGACAAAACTCTACCATCTGGCGAGCAAGATGTATGAGACAGGCGGAATACCCTCAGACTTCAAGAAGAATATAATAATTCCAATCCCAAAGAAAGCAGGTGTTGACAGATGTGAAAATTACCGAACAATCAGTTTAATAAGCCACAGCTGCAAAATACTAACACGAATTCTTTACAGACGAAAGGAAAAACTAGTAGAAGCCGACCTCGGGGAAGATCAGTTTGGATTCCGTAGAAATACTGGAACACGTGAGGCAATACTGTCCTTACGACTTATCTTAGAAGAAAGATTAAGGAAAGGCAAATCTACGTTTCTAGCATTTGTAGACTTAGAGAAAGCTTTTGACAATGTTGACTGGAATACTCTCTTTCAAATTCTAAAGGTGGCAGGAGTAAAATACAGGGAGCGAAAGACTATTTACAATTTGTACAGAAACCAGATGGCAGTTATAAGAGTCGAGGGACATGAAAGGGAAGCAGTGGTTGGGAAGGGAGTAAGACAGGGTTGTAGCCTCTCCCCGATGTTATTCAATCTGTATATTGAGCAAGCAATAAAGGAAACAAAAGAAAAATTCGGAGTAGCTATTAAAATCCATGGAGAAGAAATAAAAACCTTGAGGTTTGCCGATGACATTGTAATTCTGTCAGAGACAGCAAAGGACCTGGAAGAGCAGTTGAACGGAATGGACAGTGTCTTGAAAGGAGGATATAAGATGAACATCAACAAAAGCAAAACGAGGATAATGGAATGTAGTCGAATTAAGTCGGGTGATGCTGAGGGAATTAGATTAGGAAATGAAGCACTTAAAGTAGTAAAGGAGTTTTGCTATTTAGGGAGTAAAATAACCGATGATGGTCGAAGTAGAGAGGATATAAAATGTAGATTGGCAATGGCAAGGAAAGCGTTTCTCAAGAAGAGGAATTTGTTAACATCGAATTAGATTTAAGTGTCAGGAAGTCTTTTCTGAAAATATTTGTATGGAGTGTAGCCATGTATGGAAGTGAAACATGGACGATAACTAGTTTGGACAAGAAGGGAATAGAAGCTTTCGAAATGTCGTGCTACAGAAGAATGCTGAAGATAAGCTGGGTAGATCACGTAACTAATGAGGTGGTATTGAATAGGATTGGGGAGAAGAGAAGTTTGTGGCACAACTTGACTAGAAGAAGGGATCGGTTGGTAGGACATGTTTTGAGGCATCAAGGGATCACAAATTTAGCATTGGAGGGCAGTGTGGAGGGTAAAAATCGTAGAGGGAGACCAAGAGATGAATACACTATGCAGATTCAGAAGGATGTGGGTTGCAGTAGATACTGGGAGATGAAGAAGCTTGCACAGGATGGAGTAGCATGGAGAGCTGCATCAAACCAGTCTCAGGACTGAAGACCACAACAACAAAAACATATTTGCAGAATTGAACCTACTACGATGTATCACTAGTCGTGTCTGGTTAGCTCTGCCTGCGAAAAGCTAGTTTCGAGTCCCGGTCAGCCATACAGCATTGATCTCCCAGGAATTATTTAAGTATGAAGTGTGTTTTCACGAAGCATCCGCACAAACGTAAAGCGATGTGTGACGCCGTTAATGACAGTGGTAAACAGAGCGCAGGTCGTGGATAGCCGTACGCCTCCTGAGAGCGACTTTGGGGTTCACGGATGCGGAAAACAGCGTATGATGTAAATCGGCCACCTTCAGACGAAGTAAATGAGTGAGTTAAACGCTGACGGTTCAAAACAAATAACAGTAAAAGTAATAAAAAAAGAATCCTCAACCGTCACATGACTCTAGTAAATGAACTAGTCGGACATGCATTAGTGCCATCCACAATGAAGAGCACGTAGAGCTAATGGAGTATGTGTGCTCCTCGGCATCTGTGAAGGACGCAGCAGTGCCATTGCGTATGCACAGTGCACATCTGCTGGGCACTTGCTAGAACATGGGAAAGTCAAGCAGTCGCATAAACAGCTTCTTCGTGAGCTCACCCGACAACCGCATCATGCGTACCCTCCCCCCCCCCCCCCGCCCCCCCCCCACCTTCTCCTCACGCCCAGGTCTCAAACATTCCGCTTATGGGTAAAGTGGCGTGCGGTTATCTCCGATGCTGTGGGACACCTGCTATTGGTGTTCGCAACAGACATGCCGCAGCACACCGCTTATCCCACACCAACAGACACGAAATAGATATTCAGCTGTACAACCTTGAGGAGGAAAACTGAATGCTTTCTTGCTTAAGTTTTCTGATATGCGAGTGAAGGAATTTACGTGAGAGAAGAGGAACGAAATTGCATTTACATTCTTGTGTATACGGGTTTTGATATTACATCGTTCTGAGGTGCAATATCAATAATATGCGTTAACAATGTGTGTACATACTCAATGCGCTAATACTCTTTCTTGCTTCTGAGCTCAAAGCCGTCGTTCAGCAGCATTAGAACTTTTCATAAAAGTGAGCACCCTGTCAAATCTTTGTTCTCTCTTCTTTTCATTAGCAGCTTCTGAGATCTGTTCGTAGTGTTTCTGCAGCCATCCGTTACCTTCCTGATTGAAACTGCTTCAATAATTTATGTTAAAAACTGCTGTTCTCTTTTATTACTCTGTGATCCACTATTCTCTGTCTTGTGAAGAAGGTTATTCTCTATTAAATCGATGCTGCACACACGAGCTGACAAAATTGGCGTATCTGAGCTTCTTTGCAACGAATTTTTTACTCGTAATGGTTATACGATCTTGGCGTATTCAGTTAAATGTTCTTACCACTGCAGATATATCCAGTCATGTTTTTCTCCTTGTGTTTATCTTATTGACGTTCAGACAGTGAAAAAAGAAGTTTAGGGCTTAAAACTCCGTCGACGACAAAGTCATTAAAGGCGGAGCTCGGGATGGTATTGGAGAAGAAGAAATCGGTCGTGTCCTCTTCAAGGAATCATCGAAGCACTTGCCTCAAGTGATTTCAGGAAACCACAGAAAGCCTTAAGTTGGATGTCTCGACGGGGATTCGAACCCTCACTCTCCTGAGTGTGAGAGCAGTGGATTAATCACTATAACCCCTGCCTCTGACTGAGACGTTGTTGATGCTCTCACCAGTCAATATAGCGCTTTCAAGTATTGTTAGGTATGTGTTAGTGTGTGTGTGTGTGTGTGTGTGTGTGTGTGTGTGTGTGTGTGTGTGTGTGTGTGGTGCTGGGTGAGGGTGGGGTAGTTAACAAGGAGCTACAAAAGTGTTTAGTTTAATAGAGATAAAATCTCTCCAACCAGTAAAGAACGATTTATTTATCAACAAGTAGTTTCGGACAAAAGGTCATACTCACGCGATGGTACACATTTCATGTGCAATTTTTGACCTTTACTTTGCTGAAGTAATACGAAAAAATACAGACTTATTTGCAGGATTCTGACTATTTGGACGAAGAAGTAAGCATAATGGAATTTTTTCTCTTTTATACTAAAAAAGAAACCCTTCCCGGCCCAAGAAGCACATAATATTACACCTGAAATATATACGCTATTGTGTAATACTTCAAGACGTAACTGTCGCATGATGTGTCGTTGCCAAGAAACAAAGCTTGATGAAACTTGGGCCATGCATAGAAAAAACTGCTACAGTATAGTACATAAGGTAACTGAAACAAATACACAATAATACGAATAGAAACGGTTCAAATGGGTCTAAGCACTATGGGACTTAACTTCTGAGGTCATCAGACCCATAGACGTACAACTACTTTAACGTAACTAACCTAAGGACATCACACAACTTCCATGCCCGAGGCAGGATTCGAACCTGCGACTGTAGCAGCAGCGCGGTTCTACACTGAAGCGCCTAGAGATGAATAAGAATGACACTTTTATTCATAGACAATGCAATCTCCGCGATTTATGATGGCGCCTGGACATTAGAAAATGGGGACACGAATCTAAACTGGGTGTGTGATCATCATGGACGGCAGTGCGTGGTCCGTAACGTGCTATGATGTTGGTCCAAAGGTTGACACGGCGGTCTTGTCGCAGGGCGTTCCATTCCTCCAACAGTGCAGTTCACAACCGCAGCTCGACACACATTGCATTGATACCAGTTTCAAGCGACGATTGCGGTAAGGGCATACATGAGCTCTGCGCTTGAAGAAAGCGTGATACTGCAAATTATGTCTCTCGCTTCCTTGTGCAGAATTTGTCGCTTACCACCACCATTAGCCGTGACAAGTCGCCACAAACTGAATAAAAATTCAATAAATAATTCGCTACGACCACGTTTGATGCTCGCATTGGCTGCGACATTCACAGCAGAGCGCTGAGAACACTACTGAACGCTCATTGGCTGTCGGAGAATGCGTGACGTAGATGCGCAGAACAAGCCTAGAGTCGACCGACATCGTTCGTGTCTCCAAATCTAGTGCACGTGGACTCCCTGCAATACGTCTCCCCAACGTACGTGCTCAGTGGGATTTAAACAGGAGGATCGGACAGGTCAGTCCATTCGCCGAATATGCTCTCGTTGTAAGAACTCCTCCACTTGTGTTGCTCGAAGCGGCCGCGCATTGTCACTCATGAAAATAGAGTCAGAGGCGAATGCACCCCTGAAAAGACGCACATGGTGAAGGAGTACACGTTGACCGATGAGTGTCTAGCGTTCGAATATCTGAAGGTCAGTGGGCCCATGCAGCCCTCTGCTTACCCACACCACAACATATTGTAAGGTGGCTGTAGTTTCGCACCTTACAAGCACTCATCTACGTACTTTGCCGTGAACTACAACCACGATTAGGTATCATTTGATAGGTTGTACGTCGTATACATGAATATTTAACGGGCTCCGGAAAGGCTCAAAATCATGAAAAGTTCAATTTTTACTCCTTTGCGTTTTCTGAATCTGCAGACTATTACCTTGTAATAGATATATAATTTATTCAATTCCGAAGACTACAACTATTTTTAAATTTTTTTTGAAATGTGTTCTACATGGGCGTGACCCACTGTGGCGCTGTTAAACTGCTGTCAAATGGTGTTATTATTAACGTCGTGTTCATCAGGTACATTTTAGTGATGTGAGATAAAGTATGTGTTGTGGCTAACCTGTGATGGTTCAATATATATGCTGGTGTGATTGTCGATTGTTTCATGTTTATTTACTCTGTCGTTATCTCGAAAATATTCGTAATTAATTCTGTTTCTTGAGTCTCTGTATTGTTGAAGTATAATAATGAGTAAAAGTAAAGTTGCTGTTGCGACTTTCAATGATGGCAACATTGTAAGGTGCAAGGTATTTAGAAATATGGGAATGAAGATAGGTTCTAACATGGTACGAGCGATGCTTGCTTTAGACAAGGAACGCCTTCGGGCTGCAGACAGGGCTGTAAAGAGTCTAGAAATACAAGCAAGAGTAAACAGGAGGAGGAACAAGAGGAAGCTGGAGGAGGAGTTTGCAGAGGATGAAGATAATCCATCCTATGGACCTGGAATGCACTAAAAAGTTAATCCAATCTTTGTCGCTCGATTCCCAAAACTTTTATTTTCTCGTACTAATTGCATGTTTTCTAAGGATCTTCCAAACATATTTGTTTCAAACTTTCAGTAAATGTTACACAGTACCTTCTGCATAATTTAACACAGCCTTTTTCCAAAAAACTGTATATTTTTGAATATATAAATAAGAAATTGCAAAAAAATGTTGTGAATTTTCATTACAATTGAAAAAAAATCATCTTTAATAACTGAACTAAAATTTTGTAAAATCCCTGTGTTAAGTTGTAGCCCATATTCCAATAAATAATCTGTAAAAAAGTTCAACTTCCTACCTCAAATACTTTGTGAGGAAAGATGTAATTTATAAGCGTTATTTTAACATTGCAAGTATAGGGCGTTCCGGAGCCCCTTAAAGGAGACTGACATTGTGACGTACGCTTTGTAAATAGTTGTTAACGCTTATTGCATGAAAGGTGATGGAGTGTCTTTATTAACAGAACGGCGTAATGAATGATTGCCTATACTGGTAGAGGTTGGAACGATAGTGGAGCTGAAACGGCAGGCAGAACTCTGGGTGGAAGGCCCGCACAGGTGTTGGTTCTGCTTAAAAACAGGAAGTAGCAAGACGGACGTCATGGCACCTGGGCTCTGGAGCACAGTAGGGTGACGGCCGGCCGCCATTGTAGCAGGACCTGAAGAATAACCGGTAACTTTGCAAATCTTGCATGCAGGTGAGAGTAACAAAGAAACGGCACGTCGGAAACCACGCAGGCTGGGTTATTTCCAAGGATTTTTACTCAGAAGCGTACCATTGTACGGGTATAGGTTTTTCCTCGCAAACTTTACGCGCTGGACGACAAAAGACTAAAATATGGTTGGTCAGCGTTCGGAAAAATCTGTGGAGAGGGAGAATATTCCGTGGTTTCTGGAATATGATTCGTTTTTAGAATTACAGGGTGGGGAGCCGAGCACTGCTGGGAAACCAGGGGTGGAGAGATATGGTCTTCCGTTGTGAGCGACCGTGTGTGACGGTCGCTCGGTATCAGCTTTGTTGGTACAGACGGACTTGTTGTCTTTGCTCTCAGGAGAGTTTATAGTAAGAATAGTTAGGCACTGTACTGTTGCGAACCTATACGATTCTCGACTTCACCTCTGGGTTGGAAGTCGTCGTTGAGTACACAGCGTCCAGTAATTGAGAGCACTTCTTCTGCCTATGCTTACGTTGAGATGTTATCTGAACTCCGTCCTTGTGGCTGGGAGTTAGAGTTTCTCGTCTGTAGAATGCAGAGAGGAGAAGTCAGTATTAGAGTATATTAGTCACAGGACCGCCTTCTGCCGTCCTAGTGTTTGAAAGCGTTTATTTGTGGCTGGAGTTCTTCCATCGTCGCAGACGAGTACGAGAACCATCACTTCGACGCACTGGACGCAGTACATACGGTGATATCGCAAATTGCTTCGGCTTATTAGGGCTATAAAGCTAAACAGCTGTGATCACGTTAGTTTATTTCCACTGACACACCACCGTAGATCATCTCTGAAAGTAGTGTCTTCTAGTGTTTGGTACGTAGATGGTGTCAGTCATTTCGCGTTAGTGATATTAGACCGTGCAGTCATAATAATGGACAGAGTTGGGCAATTAATAATTTTAGTTAGGAAATATTGACAACTGTACTTAAAGGGTGATTTTAATCTATAATAAATATATTGAAGAACAACGTTTTTAATTTAGTAGTATAAGTTGCCTTCATCATCCATTTATGTTTAGATTATAATTTATATATAAAAAAAGAGCATTGACAGATCCAAAGATCTGCTTCAGGGAGTAGTCAGACAGGGCCAAATCATCATTTTAGCGTTTATTATTTTACGTTGCGCACATTCATTTTTACACCCGCTTGGAGTAGCATCTTGCAATATGAACCACCAAATCGATCATGTTAGACAATGTTCCTTGGAGCATTACGCGTTCCTATCACTTGCCATACGACGGTATGTCCAGAACCAATACTCACACTGATCCTGTTCACGTACGAGATGAACTCTCAAATCCGCTCCTCGTTGGCCCAGTCCCCATACTCTTGGGATAATCGAAACAATGCCTCTGGCGCGCGAACACAACGTACTGGTCATCGGACGAAGATAGCACTTCCATACAGCCGGCCGCTGATGGCCAAGCGGTTCTAGGCGCTTCAGTCTGGCATGCCTCGGGCATGGATGTGTGTGATGTCCTTAGGTTAGTTAGGTTTAAGTAGTTCTAAGTTCTAGGGGACTGATGACCTGAGATTTTAAGTCCCATAGTGCTCAGAGCCATTTGAACCATTTTGAACTTCCATACAGTCGCTGCGTCACTGTGGGCCATGAGACTGATTGCTTTGCAATCTTGTTCAATGTGGCTGGAAACTGAATCTGGTTTGATGTGGGTTTCTTCTTGCCTGTTGCACTATGTAGCAGTCATCTGCTGCTGTAGTTGATCGTGGTCGATCACCCCCCTCTCCTTCGCGCATTAATGCCTGTGATTCGGAACGCTCCCCATCCTCGTGATACAATGCTGTGAACAACACCAAACTATTAGGTAGCTTTCGTCACACTTCACCCTTCTTCCAATATCCCAACGATTTCTTCGTGTGTAAAGTTATCCAGATGTTGTCTCTGCGACATGTTGTAAGCGAAGAACAACACAGCACTATATTGTAACTGCTCATCGATAGACAGACACTGTCTTTTCCCGTTCCTTCAACTGCCTCGTGTTGTGGGGCCAGCCCCTTTTGGTGCTGTACTAACGATGAGCTCACGCCATATGACGCCAGCGATTGAGAGACCTCTGACAACATGTTCTCACACTTTCTTTCATTTCCACCAAATAGTTTATGTTTCCTATAACTTTAAATCATCGTTAAGTTTTGCAGAGCAGCATGAGCATGTGCTTAAGCCCTAAACTAGTTACGGATAATCAGATACGAAAGGACTTCAAAAAGTAGTTATCTATTATTAAGGCAAAACAAGTAGCTTATATTGAATCCTGCAATACAGTTCAAAGTAACGCAGATGCATCTCATTGTTTTTCAACTTAGTCAAAAAAATGGTTCAAATGGCTCTGAGCACTATGGGACTCAACTGCTGAGGTCATTAGTCCACTAGAACTTAGAACTAGTTAAACCTAACTAACCTAAGGACATCACAAACATCCATGCTCGAGGCAGGATTCGAACCTGCGACCGTACCGGTCTTGCGGTTCCAGACTGCAGCGCCTTTAACCGCACGGCCACTTCGGCCGGCTCAACTCAGTCACCAAGTCTTTCTAAACAATGGTCGGAAAGTTCTGCGAATTTCTCGACGATCCTCGGTCGGGGACACATTGGAGTGCCGCTGTGTGAATTTCCTTACTGTTGGAAAATCTCTTTCTCCTTAGATGGTAATAGCGTGGTGCAAGACCTGGTCCTGCAGATCAGCATCGCTCACGTCTCTGCGCTCTCGGTCAAAGTTTTGGCGCCTTTCCACAACGCCTGGACGCGACGTTACCTTTGTTCCACGTATCGTGGTGAATCTGTGTGCGATAGAGACGTTTTTATCGCAAAAACGGTACTGTACTGCGTACTTCAACTCTGGAGTACGTTCATATACGGAAGAGCAAAAGAAACTCGTACACCTGCCTAATATCGTGTAGGGCCCCCGCGAGCACGACTGATGTCTGAAGTAGTGGTGGAGGGAATTGACACCATGAATCCTGCACGGCTGTCCATAAATCCCTAAGATTACGAGGGGGTGGAGATCTCTTCTGAACAGCACATTGCAAGGCATCCAAGATATGCTCAATAATGATCGTGTCTGGGGAGTTTGGTGGCCAGAGAAAGTGTTTAAACTTATAAGAGTGTTCCTGGAGCCACTCTGTAGCAATTTTGGACGTGTGAGGTGTGGAATTGTCCTGCTTGAATTTGCCCAAGTCCGTCGGAATTCAGAATGGACGTGAATGGATGCAGATGATCAGACAGGATGCTTACGTACGTGTCACCTGTCAGAGTCGTACGTAGACGTATCAGTGGGCGCCTATCATTCCAACTACACACGCCCCACACCACTGCAGAGCCTCCACCTCGTTGAACAGTCCCCTGCTGACACGCAGGGTCCATGGATTCATGAGGAGGTCTCCATACCCATACACGTCCATCCCCTCGATACAATTAAAACGAGACTCGTTCGACCAGGCAACATGTTTCCAGTCATCAGTAGGACAATGTCGGTGTTTGCGGGTCCAGGCGAGGCATAAAGCTTTGTGTCGTGCAGTCATCAAGGGTACATGAGTGGGCCTTCTGCTCCGAAAGCCCATATCAACGATGTTTCGTTGAATGTTCCGCTCGCTGACACTTGTTAATGGCCCAGCATTGAAATCTGCAGCAATTTGCGGAAGTGTTCCACATCTGGTCACGTTGTACGATTCTCTTCAGTCGTTGTTGGTACCGTTGTTGAAAGATCTTTTTCCAGCAGCAGCAGCAATGTCTGTGATCCGATGTTTTACTGAGTTCCTGATATTCACGGTGCATTCGTGAAATGGTCGTACGGGGAAACCCCCATTTCATGGCTACCTCGGAGATGCTGTGTCCCATCGCTCGTGGCTGACTATAACACCATGTTCAAACTCACTTAAATCTTGATAACCTGCCATTATAAGAGCAGTAACCGATGTAACAACTGCGCCAGACACTTGCTGTCTTACAACGCAGCGCCATATTCTGCCTGTTGGCATATCTCTGTATTTGAATACGCATGCCTATACCAGTTTCTTTTGTGCTTCAGTGTATTTGCCACGCTATTTCACTCCCACACTGTGATGCCCTTTTATCTCTACCGCAGCAGAAATGTCTCTGGAGGAATTCAAGTACGTGTAATCTTTTTTAAAAAATGCGCCATTCTTGTTGCATAATTGTCTTAGTGTGGGCGACACGTGCAACGTATTTTTTGGCCTCTCTATGAAGTTCACGAGAGGTTGTAGTGTTTTGAGCACGATTAAAGTTCGAGTACAGTCGCAGACTTTTCAAAGTAATTGTGTAGATGAACATGTCTCAGGGCAATCCCCCGATTTAATTACTATTGCTCTGTTTCGAAACGACACAGTAGGATAACAAAGAAAGATAGGCTGTGCAAAAACTGTAGACTTCATGTGTTGCAAAGTCGTTTGTGCTGAAGTACACCAGCTACGAGATCCTGATGGTAATTATCGTGAATAAAATGAAATTCCACTCAGACACACGTATCACAGATTGATAAGCTATTGCTTTGCTAGCCCGCATCTCGTGGTCGTGCGGTAGCGTTCTCGCTTCCCACGCCCGGGTTCCCGGGTTCGATTCCCGGCGGGGTCAGGGATTTTCTCTGCCTCGTGATGGCTGGGTGTTGTGTGCTGTCCTTAGGTTAGTTAGGTTTAAGTAGTTCTAAGTTCTAGGGGACTGATGACCATAGATGTTAAGTCCCATTGTGCTCAGAGCCATTTGAACTTTTTTTTTTATAGCTTTGCACACTGTTGCAAAGACCGTGTAAAGCTTGTGTCCCCGTGAAAAGTGTAGACTTTGGTTGTACTGGCCTTATGGGGGAGGTGTAACACCACTCAGATAAACGCTAAGGTTGAAACGTCCCCTTTGAACATTTATACAGGACTGTGCTTAAACTGACACACAATATTTTTTAGCGCAACGCAATCTGACTTTCAGAAATCCCTACAAAGGAATGGCCCTGACTAACATTAATCTGTACCTTTCACAAATCACTTATCTCACCAAAAATCTTCGTTACTCGAACTACTGCAATACAGCGAGCGCCACTACTGCCAGCTAAATAAAAGATTCAAACTACTGAAGGCACTAACTACTGATAGGCATGGTTAGCAAATGGAAGATTTTAATAGAGAACAAACAATGTATTTACCTTAATAATCATAATATATATGCCATCCAGTCTTACAAATTTCAAATCTCCGCCATTTCTCTCCCCACATCCACCACTGCTGGCGGCTCACCTCCTACAGCGCAACGCTACGCGCTGTTCACATCCAGCTGCCGCTGCCCAACACTACAATGGCACACAACAATGCAAACTAGCCACAGACTGCACGCAGCACAGCCAGTGATTTTAATACAGAGCGCTACGTAACGTTGCCAATAAGAAAACATAAACAGCCTACTTACAAGGTAAGAGAGACCACAGGGAGGCTGTCTGCACCTCAGAGGAGCTCCATAACAGCATAATTTGCAAAACAAGGTAGTGTTAAGCAGAGTGTGAAACGGGCTCTTTGAGAACGTAATGCAAAGTAGCTTCAACTTTGCCGCTGTTTTAAGAGGCGTACAAACGCGGAGAAACTTTTGTAGGCTGTAGGCTTCCACACGACGACTTGCGGGGCGATTAACGCAGCCGTTGGGCCGTCATCCCTGCGCTGCCTGCCCGTCTCGCGCAGCTCCTAACGCGTCTGCGGACTGCGCTGTGAGTCGCCGGGCCCGGCTCTAAATTAGCCGGTAAGGCTCGGCTGTCATATCGCCGCCAGGAGCAGCAGTGAGTCCGGGGGCCGGACCGTCATATCTCGGCCGCTCATCTCATCTCGGCGCCGTGCGTGCGCCGCTACCGGGGCAGCCTAACTCCCAGGCGCCACGGCCGGTTGTCCGCAGTACCGTCGCTACCAATTAGGCGGCAGGCATCCACGACCGCGGTACGCCTTTGGGACGTATCACAGAAAATTCCCCGTAACAGGGTTTCGTCTACACTTTAACAACAGACAATATTTGCTTAGAGATTCCAGCTTAGTGGAAATTGATATTCCCTACTTGAATGAGGTAGGTGTTGACAGATGTGAAAATTACCGAACTATCAGTTTAATAAGCCGCGGCTGCAAAATACTAACGCGTGTTCTTTACAGACGAATGGAAAAACTGGTAGAAGCCGACCTCGGCGAAGATCAGTTGGGATTCCGCAGAAATGTTGGAACACGTGAGGCAATACTGACCCTACGATCTATCTTAGAAAATAGATTAAGGAAAGGCAAACCTACATTTCTAGCATTTGTAGACTTGGAGAAAGCTTCTGACAATGTTGACTGGAATGCTCTCTTCCAAATTCTGAAGGTGGCAGGAGTAAAATACAGGGAGCGAAAAAATAACTGATGCTGGTCGAAGTAGAGAGGATATAAAATGTAGACTGGCAATGGTAAGGAAAGCGTTTCTGAAGAAGAGAAATTTGTTAACATCGAGTATAGATTTAAGTGTCTGGAAGTCGTTTCTGAAAGTATTTGTATGGAGTGTAGCCATGTATGAAAGTGAAACATGGACGGTAAATAGTTTGGACAAGAAGAGAATAGAAGCTTTCGAAATGTGGTGCTACAGAAGAATGCTGAAGATTAGATAGGTTGATCACGTAACTAATGAGGAGGTATTGAATAGAATTGGCGAGAAGAGGAGTTTGTGGCACAACTTGACAAGAAGAAGGGACCGGTTGGTAGGACATGTTCTGAGGCACAAAGGGATCACAAATTTAGCATTGGAGGGCAGCGTGGAGGGTAAAAATCGTAGAGGGAGACCAAGAGATGAATACACTAAGCAGATTCAGAAGGATGTAGCTTGCAGTAAGTACTGGGAGATGAAGAAGCTTGCACAGGATAGAGTAGCATGGAGAGGTGCATCAAACCAGTCTCAGGACTGAAGACAACAACAACAACGACGACGACGACAACAACAACCTGAATGAGATTTTCACTCTGCAGCGGAGTGTGCGCTGATATGAAACTTCCTGGCAGATTAAAACTGTGTGCCGGACCGAGACTCGAACTCGGGTCCTTTGCCTTCCGCGGGCAAGTGCTCTACCGACTGAGCTACCCACGCACGACTCGCGCCCCCTCCTCACAGCTTTACTTCTGCCAGTACCTCGTCTCCTAACTTCCAAACTTTACAGAAGCTCTCCTGCGAACCTTGCAGAACTAGCACTCCTGAAAGAAAGGATATTGCAGAGACATGGCTTAGCCACAGCCTGGGGATGTTTCCAGAGTGAGATTTTCACTCTGCAGCGGAGTGTGCGCTGATATGAAACTTCCTGGCAGATTAAAACTGTGTGCCGGCAAAGGTCCCGGATTCAAGTCTCGGTCCGGCACACAGTTTTAATCTGCCAGGAAGTTTTGTTATTCCTTAACTACACTAAATCTAAACTCAGTCCGAACATGTGTTGAAAGGTCCAACGGTACCGACCGACCGCCGTGTCATCCTGAACCGATAAGCGTCACTGGATGTGCATATGGAGGGGCATATGATCAGCACACTGCTCTCCCAGGCGTTGTCAGTTTTCGTGACCGGTCCGTAACTACACTACCTGACAAAGGAAGGTGAAGCACCCGGCGGAGGGCAACGAGGAAACGAAACGAAATTTTGCGGGCTGAGAGGGTGTGTGATATTATTTCAGTGATTACAAAATGAAATCAAGTTTACAAAGAACTCGCCAGTGTGAGCCCACATATCAGTATGACGCTGCTGTTATGACGTATCGAGTTGCTAATCCTCCGAACAACACCAATTTTCGTGACAAGTGCGTGGGCGACCGCCAAAGTTCACAACAAAGGATGAATCGAGACGTAATTAACGAATACGAAATCAGGTGATAGATTCGGAACCTTTTTATGAGGAACAAACCGCTGCTCTTTCCATAATTTGCGTATAAATTTTATTTCGAAACACCTAAAAATTCAACAGTGAGTTGAAGTGTCAAAATAATTACAGAACGGAAAGATACCTTATAATAATGAGTCTGTAGATACAGAGAGGAATTAATAGTTTTTTTCAATGTGGAGGTGGCCATTAAAAATATTCAAGTGTAAATGGAGCATCTCCTTGGTTTTGAGACGCGCTTCAATACAGAAAAGTGGCAGAGCTGTTCTGGGCGCTTCAGTCTGGAACCGCGCTGCTGCTACGATCGCAGGTTCGAATCCTGCCTTAGGCATGGATGTGGGTGATAGGTTAGTTAGGTTTAAGTAGTTCTAAGTCTAGGTGACTGATGACCTCAGATGTGAAGTCCCATAGTGCTCAGAGCCATTTGAACCAATACAGAAAATACCCACCGTTCCAGCGGCCAAGGCTGCATCATGTTAGGAAACTTCTGGGCAAACAGAATAGGTGAGTTCTATGGCGCACAGGCTTGAACATCCAAAAATATGGCACCGGATTCACTTTTTCCAGCTGCAGGCACACTAATGTGAGGTGGCAACCTGGAGAGAAAACCCCTGAGCACCGCCACTCCAGCGCATCCTGCAACTTCTTGTAGACAGCGTCCTGGCTGCAGGAAAGTTCCAGCATGGTGGAGTAAAATTTAAGTGGTCGTTATTTCGGGCACAGTTTAGTAAAGACGTTCGGATTCGATCACCCTTTCGGTCATTGGGCTATCACGAGTATTTCGCGATACTACGAGAGAACAACAGCACCATCCATGCGGAAGGTCTGAAACCTTTCCGTCGAATAAATAAAAGAAATACTTTAACTTACTTTCCGTCTAATGGAAGAAAGAAAGAAAGAAAGAAAGAAAGAAAGAGAATTGAACTTTTTGTGCCTTGCAGCTTTCCTGTCTGGACTTGCTTTTGACAACGTGTCTGATCTGATAGTCTTTAGCAAACACAATATTAATGTGACTGATCAAAAGAAGATTATTTCGACGTGAACACATAAGCTTACGCCGTGGCTCTTAGTACTGGTTGTCTATGCAGTGAACCTGAAAATATACATATATATTTTGCTTGCCTTTAATTTTACTGGGTCGCCTCTGGATAACGTCATCTGACTGCATGTCTGAATATACTCACTCTGATCGATTGCTAATAATTATTTGGGTTGGCATTCATTCACTGTACTGCAAATATGTGAGCCAAAACTGTACTTATTATTCGTTTGCTTCTTTGATGAAAGTTACTGGTGAAAAATTCAATGTCATTATTAAATAAAAAAATTGAGAAAACTCAACAAAAGTTAAATCTTGGGTTTACTGGGCTCAATGAAAAATAATACGATACTGACTGAGATAAACTGATCTATTCTGAAAATGATTGAATATAAATTTTTTAACTCTTTATAATGATTAAATTTATAAAACTTCAGGAGGAGGGAGGAGATTACTGTTTAACGTCCCGTCGACAACGAGGTCATTAGAGATGGAGCACAAGCTCGGATTAGGGCAGGATGGGGAAGGAATTAGGCCGTGCCCTTTCTAAGGAACCATCCTGGCATTTGTCTGAAGCGATTTAGGGAAATCACGGAAAACCTAAATCAGGATGGCCGGACGCGGGATTGAACCGTCGTCCTCTCGAATGCTGTAAAACTTCAGTTTGACGGTCGTTTACATAAAACAGATAAAAAGTATAACAACGAAATTACAAATGCAGTTAGCGCTTAAATATCTTTGATGTCTTCATGACGTCGATTTTTAATAATTCATGAATAATTAGCAATTATATAATTACAGTATTATTCAAGTAATATATAGCTCGTGGCGAACAGGCACAGCGCTCTGCCTATTCACATAACTTCACAACACAAAGGTTGACTCCAGAGTGGTATATCGACAATGCTGCGCGCTTCTCGCCACGCACCCTATGTATCAATACGCGGGCTGTCCCATCAATAACTGGCTTGGTGAGGATACTTCTCTGGCACCATGGATATGCAAAGGACTTAAATAAATTTTACAAAACATTTTTCTTAACATTTTCCTTACATTGTTATTTACATATTTCTTAGCTCATAAATACACTCCTGGAAATTGAAATAAGAACACCGTGAATTCATTGTCCCAGGAAGGGGAAAATTTATTGACACATTCCTGGGGTCAGATACATCACATGATCACACTGACAGAACCACAGGCACATAGACACAGGCAACAGAGCATGCACAATGTCGGCACTAGTACAGTGTATATCCACCTTTCGCAGCAATGCAGGCTGCTATTCTCCCATGGAGACGATCGTAGAGATGCTGGATGTAGTCCTGTGGAACGGCTTGCCATGCCATTTCCACCTGGCGCCTCAGTTGGACCAGCGTTCGTGCTGGACGTGCAGACCGCGTGAGACGACGCTTCATCCAGTCCCAAACATGCTCAATGGGGGACAGATCCGGAGATCTTGCTGGCCAGGGTAGTTGACTTACACCTTCTAGAGCACGTTGGGTGGCACGGGATACATGCGGACGTGCATTGTCCTGTTGGAACAGCAAGTTCCCTTGGTAGAACGATGGGTTCGATGACGGTTTGGATGTACCGTGCACTATTCAGTGTCCCCTCGACGATCACCAGTGGTGTACGGCCAGTGTAGGAGATCGCTCCCCACACCATGATGCCGGGTGTTGGCCCTGTGTGCCTCGGTCGTATGCAGTCCTGATTGTGGCGCTCACCTGCACGGCGCCAAACACGCATACGACCATCATTGGCACCAAGGCAGAAGCGACTCTCATCGCTGAAGACGACACGTCTCCATTCGTCCCTCCATTCGCGCCTGTCGCGACACCACTGGAGGCGGGCTGCACGATGTTGGGGCGTGAGCGGAAGACGGCCTAACGGTGTGCGGGACCGTAGCCCAGCTTCATGGAGACGGTTGCGAATGGTCCTCGCCGATCCCCCAGGAGCAACAGTGTCCCTAATTTGCTGGGAAGTGGCGGTGCGGTCCCCTACGGCACTGCGTAGGATCCTACGGTCTTGGCGTGCATCCGTGCGTCGCTGCGGTCCGGTACCAGGTCGACGGGCACGTGCACCTTCCGCCGACCACTGGCGACAACATCGGTGTACTGTGGAGACCTCACGCCCCACGTATTGAGCAATTCGGCGGTACGTCCACCCGGCCTCCCGCATGCCCACTATACGCCCTCGCTTAAAGTCCGTCAACTGCACATACGGTTCACGTCCACGCTGTCGCGGCATGCTACCAGTGTTAAAGACTGCGATGGAGCTCCGTATGCCACGGCAAACTGGCTGACACTGACGGCGGCGGTGCACAAATGCTGCGCAGCTAGCGCCATTAGACGGCCAACACCGCGGTTCCTGGTGTGTCCGCTGTGCCGTGCGTGTGATCATTGCTTGTACAGCCCTCTCGCAGTGTCCGGAGCAAGTATGGTGGGTCTGACACACCGGTGTCAATGTGTTCTTTTTTCCATTTCCAGGAGTGTATTTTTCATGGCCTGTTTGATTTTCTATTGACATATTTCAGGTTCACCGAAATCTGCCATCGTCCTTTTTGTTGTCTATGCCTAATTCACATGCTTCAGTATTCTCTCTCCGAAGTGCTCTCCTTTTTTAACTTTCACAGTTATAGGTCAATACATTTTAGTTCTGTGAATGTTTTTACGTCGGTGGAGGCTGCCCTCTGTTAAGAGTACCTTCTTCTGTACTGATATATCTATTTTTTTATTTACTGATTCTTTTATTTATCAGTTTTACGATTACTACCGCATTTCTCTAGAATCCATTAAATTACTGGCTGCCTGCAAGTCGGGTCGTAGCCCACGCCTTTCGACAGTCTGATACTGGGTAGAATATTAATATGATATCCCGACGGCCCTTCTGTTTTTATCTCGCCCGCGCATTGTCGGTGAGGTAGCACGTTCTGCCCTGGATGCATGCACTGATTGATTTGGGAAGGGTGCCATAAAGCCATTGTATCGTGTCATGAGGCAAGCTGGCTGAGAACTGTTGAGACTGGTACTTGATATCCTGGACACTGGCGTTGGGACCTACGTCCACCGAACGAGGTGGCGCAGTGGTTAGCAAGCTGGACTCGCATTTGGGAGTACGACAGTTCAAACCCGGGTCCGGCCACGTAAATTCCAGGATGGTTCCTTTAGAAGGACACGGTCGATTTCCTTGTACATCCTTCCCTCATCCGATGGGACCAGTGACCTCGCTGTTCGGTCCCCTCCCCCAAATCAACCAACCAACCAACCAACCAACCAATCAATCAATCAACAGACGTCCGAGCTGATCCCACACATCCTTTCGGGGAGGATCTGGGGAGCTTTACGGCCGTGGCAGAAAGTCAGTTTCCCACAGACGGTTGATAGAGATGCGATGTAGTGACGAGCATTTTTCTGTTGAAGAATGCCACCATGGTACGATCACGTTTCAGGTAAAGTACGATGTGCTTAACTTAACGTTGTACCGTCACACATAACTCAGTCACTACCAAGCGTGAACTGACGTCATACTTGGTGTTTCCCCACACCATGTCGCCAGGAGTAGCGCCGCTGTAGCTCTCCAAAGGTTGGAAGAAAACGACCTCTCTCCAGGTCGCCACTGTACTCGCGAGCGATGGTCGTACGGGATCATGCAGAACCGAACATAGTGCGACGCGATTCATCAGCACTGTAAGTTTCCTGGGCAACAGCCTTGCGTGGTGGATACACCGGTTCCCGTGAGATCACTGAAGTTAAGCGCTGTCGGGCGCGGCCGGCACTTGGATGGGTGACCATCCAGGCCGCCACGCCCTGTTGCCATTTTTCGGGGTGCATTCAGCTTCTTGATTCCAACTGAGGAGCTACTCGACCGAATATTAGCGGCTCCGGTCAAAGAAAACCATCATAATGACCGGCAGAGCGGTGTGCTGACCACGCGCCTCTCCTATCTGCATCCTCAACTGAGGATGACACGGCGGTCGGATGGTCCCGATGGGCCACTCGTGGCCTGAAGACGGAGTGCTAGTGAGTGCTATGTTTCCTTGTCACGACACGACTCCAAAAGCATCCGTTTGTGTTGCAGTGAAAACGGGAGACCATGCCTGAAGCGGCAATTCCTTATATTCGCTACTGCTAGTTTCTAACCAATGGTACGGGGCGACACAAAATGTTGCAAGGAGTTCACTATTTGTTCTGGCGTGGTAGCCGCAGATGTGAAGAGGATACAGTCTGCTTAATGCAGGATAATGACTTTTCTGGAGACTAGAAATCTACTCTGTAGGAATCAGCATGGGTTCCGAAAAAGACGGTCACGTGAAACCCAGCTCGCGCTATTCGTCCACGAGACTCAGAGGGCCATAGACACGGGTTCCCAGGTAGATGCCGTATTTCTTGACTTCCGCAAGGCGTTCGATACAGTTCCCCACAGTCGTTTAATGAACAAAGTAAGAGCATATGGACTATCAGACCAATTGTGTGATTGGATTGAGGAGTTCCTAGATAACAGGACGCAGCACGTCATTCTCAATGGAGAGAAGTCTTCCGAAGTAAGAGTGATTTCAGGTGTGCCGCAGGGGAGTGTCATAGGACCGTTGCTATTCACAATATACATAAATGACCTGGTGGATGACATCGGAAGTTCACTGAGGCTTTTTGCAGATGATGCTGTGGTGTATCGAGAGGTTGTAACAATGGAAAATTGTACTGAAATGCAGGAGGATCTGCAGCGCATTGACGCATGGTGCAGGGAATGGCAATTGAATCTCAATGTAGACAAGTGTAATGTGCTGCGAATACACAGAAAAATAGATCCTTTATCACTTAGCTACAAAATAGCAGGTCAGCAACTGGAAGCAGTTAATACCATAAATTATCTGGGAGTACGCATTAGGAGTGATTTAAAATGGAATGATCATATAATGTTGATCGTCGGTAAAGCAGATGCCAGACTGAGATTCATTGGAAGAATCCTAAGGAAATGCAATCCAAAAACAAAGGAAGTAGGTTACAGTACGCTTGTTCGCCCACTGCTTGAATACTGCTCAGCAGTGTGTGATCCGTACCAGATAGGGTTGATAGAAGATATAGAGAAGATCCAACGGAGAGCAGCGCGCTTCGTTACAGGATCATTTAGTAATCCCGAAAGCGTTACGGAGATGATAGATAAACTCCAGTGGAAGACTCTGCAGGAGAGACGCTCAGTAGCTCGGTACGGGCTTTTGTCAAAGTTTCGAGAACATACCTTCACCGAAGAGTCAAGCAGTATATTGCTCCCTTGCTCCCTCCTACGTATATCTCGCGAAGAGACCATGAGGATAAAATCAGAGAGATTAGAGCCCACACAGAGGCATACCGACAATCCTTCTTTCCACGAACAATACGAGACTGGAATAGAAGGGAGAACCGATAGAGGTACTCAAGGTACCCTCCTCCACACACCGTCAGGTGGCTTCCGGAGTATGGATGTAGATGTAGATGTAGATAAGGCGGGCTTCCCTTCACGTTCTTCACGTTCCCGTGCAGTCCAACACTGGACCACAGTAAAATCCGAAAGCCCCACAGACTTAGATATTTCAGGGTTAAACCAACGGGGTAAATTCAGAACCATAACGAGGTCTCTTTGAAACTCTGTCAGGTGCTGATAACGCTGTCTCAAACGGCTACGCGGCATCTCTGCGTCCTTCACTGCGATAACTCAACATCTAACGCTCATCGCGCCACATATATTCACTTCGTAAGTTCCATGCGGCTTTTCGCGGATGATGCTGTAGTATACAGAGAAGTTGCAGCATTAGAAAATTGTAGCGAAATGCAGGAAGATCTGCAGCGGATAGGCACTTGGTACAGGGAGTGGCAACTGACCCTTAACATAGACAAATGTAATGTATTGCGAATACATAGAAAGAAGGATCCTTTATTGTATGATTATATGATAGCGGAACAAACACTGGTAGCAGTTACTTCTGTAAAATATCTGGGAGTATGCGTGCGGAACGATTTGAAGTGGAATGATCATATAAAATTAATTGTTGGTAAGGCGGGTACCAGGTTAAGATTCATTGGGAGAGTCCTTAGAAAATGTAGTCCATCAACAAAGGAGGTGGCTTACAAAACACTCGTTCGACCTATACTTGAGTATTGCTCATCAGTGTGGGATCCGTACCAGATCGGGTTGATGGAGGAGATAGAGAAGATCCAAAGAAGAGCGGCGCGTTTCGTCACAGGGTTATTTGGTAACCGTGATAGCGTTACGGAGATGTTTAACAAACTCAAGTGGCAGACTCTGCAAGAGAGGCGCTCTACATCGCGGTGTAGCTTGCTCGCCAGGTTTCGAGAGGGTGCGTTTCTGGATGAGGTATCGAATATATTGCTTCCCCCTACTTATACCTCCCGAGGAGATCACGAATGTAAAATTAGAGAGATTAGAGCGCGCACGGAGGCTTTCAGACAGTCGTTCTTCCCGCGAACCATACGCGACTGGAACAGGAAAGGGAGGTAATGACAGTGGCACGTAAAGTGCCCTCCGCCACACACCGTTGGGTGGCTTGCGGAGTATAAATGTAGATGTAGATGTAGATGTAGATATATACCCCATGAGGTCCGGTAACAACACTGGATACGAACAACAGTAATACCCCTGATGGCCATTCACCTTGTCACAGGGTTGAAACTCTAATCATTCACATACATAATGGTGGTGTGTATGTGTGCGAATTTACGTTGACATTTGATTTTGTTTTCAACTGGCAGTGATATAAATGAATGTTAAGCAACTGCTAGTACGCTTTTCACCGGTCTGATCTGCCTGTAATGTTCATCAGGTATCCATAAGGTAGATGTTCTTGGGGTAATCTATCCTTATTTTGCTCGTGTGGCATAACGCAGGGACTGGAAATGCAACTATATAGTTCTGCGGTGTGTAGCACAGACAGTAATAGTACTGGCATAAAGCAGAAAGTCCATGTCAGTAATTGAGCTTTCACAGTTTAACATTGTCAGAGCCATTTGCCACCACTGCGTGAACGCGTCTGTAGTATGGCTCTGAGCACTATGGGACTTAACATCTATGGTCATCAGTCCCCTAGAACTTA
This sequence comes from Schistocerca cancellata, assembly GCF_023864275.1. Taxonomy (NCBI): domain Eukaryota; kingdom Metazoa; phylum Arthropoda; class Insecta; order Orthoptera; family Acrididae; genus Schistocerca; species Schistocerca cancellata. The sequence goes on from NC_064633.1 coordinate 550,294,605, forward strand.
GAACTACTTAAACCTAACTAACCTAAGGACAGCACACAACACCCAGCCATCACGAGGCAGAGAAAATCCCTGACCCCGCCGGGAATCGAACCCGGGAACCCGGGCGTGGGAAGCGAGAACGCTACCCCACGACCACGAGATGCGGGCAGTCTGTAGTACTGATGACATTGGTTCTAATACTGTATCTTAGTTATTTCTACGACAGTGTTAACTGCAATAGTTTTTAAATACGACAAGGAAATCTAAGAGGAATTTTGTGTCATAAAAATTGTAATACTATCCGGACAGATCCCGAGAAAACATTAACCTGCATGAAATACTGACAGTTAGGTCTTAAATGTAGAGACAAGTGTAGTTCTATTGCGAAAGTATCGTATTCCTTACTTGTAGCATTAATGACTAGTATGTGATGTCACTCGCTTTAGGTAACTACTTTTCAGTAGCAATGTGTGGATATATCATATGGGATAATTGTATGTTCAGTTGTAGGTAAAACAAATTGAAGTCTACATTTCATTGTTAATATATCGGGCCCTATGTACCCACTATAAGCACCGTCTAACGCTTTTTGCATCGTCTGTACAATGGACAAGATTGCCGAAATCTACTGCTCCGAAAGGTTTTCAGGAGCAATAGATACAGAGGTGCAAAGTATTGAGTAGGACATATCATTTCTCCCAGCTTGCCTTTTCATAATATAATTGCCATCAAGCAGAGTAAGAAAACTTCTTGTTAGAAGTATTTGGAAAGAAATGAAGATAAAAGCCTCAACTTCACGTTAGGTACTCGAACTAAAACGCATATCGTCATAAGTGCATTGCCTTTTCGGTAGACCGATGGGACAGAATGGAGAGCAACTTAGATTAGGGAAGTTGATTGAACACAGATTAAGAAACATTTGTCAGAGCCCTGCGAACGAAATTGGTAAGTGTAGCTCAAAATGTTACTACGTCCATCAGGTATGTTAAATTTACGATTTCCCAGTTTTCCTTAAGTAGAGTTGGATGTTTGTAGAAAGATGCTTGAACTCTGTCCTGTCTCCTTAATGGTATTTGTTAACGTGGTGTGTTTGAATGGGGAAGGCGCTGATGTAACTACAAAAACTGAAATGTGGCGTCGAGTCTCTAGCAGAGGAAAGCTATGAATGTTTATTTAGTAGAGGCCAAGTTTGGAAAAAGAACAACAAGAACATTTTTCTTGTTTACCCTTAGATAACGATCTTGCGTAAGCGTGAGTCAGCATTTTCCGTCGCTTACAACTGGCCTTCAAATGGTCCGTGCAGAGAACAACTGAGTGTTTCTCGCGACGTACGGAATAGTCATTAACTTACATGTTGCAAACGCAAACTTTAAACAGTTAATGTGAAAATGCTCGTATTTGGGGAAAGACAAGAGAAACAGTGCATCTGCTTGGTCTACCAATTATCGATATTTATTTTTCGGCGGCGGCAACTAAAATTTTTTATATGTCTTGCGCTCCCAAATGAATGTAGAAATTATAGCTTAGAGGATCTATCTAACAGGGTAGCAGTGGCATACGTGACGAAGGCCGCAGCAATGCCCCACGACAAGTGGCCTACAAAACGCCATAGCCGGCCGAGGTGGCCGAGCTGTTCTAGGCGCTTCAGTCAGGAACCGCGCGACCGCTACGGTCACAGGTTCGAATCCTGCCTCGGGCATGGGTGTGTGTTATGTCCTTAGGTTAGTTAGGTTTAAGTAGTTCTAAGTTCTAGGGGACTGATGACCCCAGATGTTAAGTCCCAAAGTGCTCACAGCATTTGAACCATTTGAAAGCGCCGTAAGCGCTGAGGAACAGGCTAATACATGATTGATTCATTGGTTCGCGGGCTTCGCGTCGGATAATGTTGTGGAAGCTGCACAATATTTCAAGGAAACAGCTGGTAGCCGTCTTCGGGTGTTTACTGACGTGTTGCTGCAATAGCTCGCCAGTATATACGCTGACCGACCCAATTTATGTGTTGTATAGTTTCATTAAACGACTGCAAGCGAATGCTACGGTGGTTCTCACAACAAGAGCACAGCCGATTTACTTTTCCGTCATTCTCCAACAGTAAGGTGCTTGTAATATTCCTTCCCACATCAGTCTGCAACGAAATTAAACATCAAACAAGGTAATGTGCAAATTAGATATTAATATTCACCGTCCTCGCATCACTTAATTAATGTTGGGATGAAACAATTACAAAGAAAATACTTTCTACTTATCTTCGACTCTTATTTCCAGATCGTTGTCCGAGGTCAGGTTGTTATGTGGTGACTGAAAGACATTTATTTGCCGTTTTCCTCTTTTATTGTCGCCAGAACAGCTGTTTATAACCCTCTTATGCTGAAGTGAAACAAAATAACAAATATATTCAAATGAAAGAGAAACGACACAAATTCGACATAGTATCTCTACAAATTGAAATAAAAATGAAATCAGGATTTGATCTAGAATGTGTTTACAAGTTAAAAGCAAGAACCAAACTGCGGTGATTTGGCGCGCACCACTCGTATTTATGCCCTCAGACTTCCCGCGAGAATGTTCAAGAAACAGTAAGTTATTAATCACAATAATCTTCCGATTTGTACATAATTTTTGATAAAGATATACGTTTTTAGAAAATAAAGTACTAAGAAAATTAAGTTTACAAGAACATAATATTTGTTAATTACATCTTTTTCAATCTCAGAAAAGTATTTCGTAAAATACGAAACTTTCTTTGTCAATACCTTTTCAAAAAATATTTTTCGAAAACACAAATTATTCATGAAAAAATGGAGAAAAGAGTTTAAGTTGGGATATATCAATACTAAAACGAATAATTTTTACCCGTGCAGAAATGTTACGTAGGCCTATGACATGCATAGTGGACATCGAATTATATTTCTATAAATAAAGTGTTTTGACAAGAGTAACTGCACTATTACAGTAAAGAATAATAAAAATAATTGTGATGAATAATGAAATTTAACCTCAGACATCCACAACAAAATTTAGACAGTTTCTGGAACACACGTCCGCTGGGACCAGCCGCACAGCCCATGACCGTAGCGCCCCAGACCGCGCGTCTAGTCACACGACATATATATTTTTAACTGAATGATATTACGAGGAACCTTTATTTCTACGTGTTAAACTTACGTGATGAACCAGACTATAGACCAAAACCGATGCTATTATTAGTTGTAACACATTCTCAATGAAATAATTATTTCTATGTGATCAGATGCTCCGAGTATTTCAAATATACAGGGTGTTTCAAAAATGACCGGTATATTTGAAACGGCAATAAAAACTAAACGAGCAGCGATAGAATTACACCGTTTGTTGCAATATGCTTGGGACAACAGTACATTTTCAGGCAGACAAACTTTCGAAATTACAGTAGTTACGATTTTCAACAACAGATGGCGCTGCAGTCTGGGAAACTCTATAGTACGATATTTTCCACATATCCACCATGCGTAGCAATAATATGGCGTAGTCTCTGAATGAAATTACCCGAAACCTTCGACAACGTGTCTGGCGGAATGGCTTCACATGCAGATGAGATGTACTGCTTCAGCTGTCCAATTGTTTCTGGATTCTGGCGGTACACCTGGTCTTTCAAGTGTCCCCACAGAAAGAAGTCACAGGGGTTCATGTCTGGCGAATAGAGGCCAATCCACGCCGCCTCCTGTATATTTCGGATAGCCCAAAGCAATCACACGATCATCGAAATATTCATTCAGGAAATTAAAGACGTCGGCCGTGCGATGTGGCCGGGCACCATCTTGCATAAACCACGAGGTGTTCGCAGTGTCGTCTAAGGCAGTTTGTACCGCCACAAATTCACGAAGAATGTCCAGATAGCGTGATGCAGTAATCGTTTCGGATCTGAAAAATGGGCCAATGATTCCTTTGGAAGAAATGGCGGCCCAGACCAGTACTTTTTGAGGATGCAGGGACGATGGGACTGCAACATGGGGCTTTTCGGTTCCCCATATGCGCCAGTTCTGTTTATTGACGAAGCCATCCAGGTAAAAATAAGCTTCGTCAGTAAACCAAATGCTGCCCACATGCATATCGCCGTCATCAATCCTGTGCACTATATTGTTAGCGAATGTCTCTCGTGCAGCAATGGTAGCGGCGCTGAGGGGTTGCCGCGTTTGAATTTTGTATGGATGGAGGTGTCAACTCTGGCGCATGAGACGATACGTGGACGTTGGCGTCATTTGGACCGCAGCTGCAACACGGCGAACGGAAACCCGAGGCCGCTGTTGGATCACCTGCTGCACTAGCTGTGCGTTGCCCTCTGTGGTTGCTGTACGCGGTCGCCCTACCTTTCCAGCACGTTCATTCGTCACGTTCCCAGTCCGTTGAAATTTTTCAAACAGATCCTTTATTGTATCGCTTTTCGGTCCTTTGGTTGCATTAAACCTCCGTTGAAAACTTCGTCTTGTTGCAACAACACTGTGTTCTAGGCGGTGGAATTCCAACACCAGGAAAATCCTCTGTTCTAAGGAATAAACCATGTTGTCTACAGCACACTTGCACGTTGTGAACAGCAGAAAGACGACGTACAGAATGGCGCACCCACAGACTGCGTTGTCTTCTATATCTTTCACATCACTTGCAGCGCCATCTGTTGTTGAAAATTGTAACTACTGTAATTTCGAAAGTTTGTCCGCCTGAAAATATGCTGTTGTCCCAAGCATATTGCAACAAACGGTGTATTTCTATCGCTGCTCGTTTAGTTTTTATTGCCGTTTCAAATATACCGGTCATTTTTGAAACACCCTGTAAGTTCATATCGAGTGCTTAATTAAAGTTTGTTACCGACTACTACATTAATGGAAATTTGCTTACCCTCTAGATATGCTTCACCTCATATACGCTCGGAGTGTACAGGACGTTAAGCCCTGCCCTCCCCGCCCACAAGAGCAGCTCTGAGTGGGCGTCCTCCGCGGCTGGACCCTGGATCCACTCCCCCACCCCTCCCGTGGCGGTCGCTGTACCGGGGCGTAACTCAGTGCCGTCAGCCACCACCGGCGGCGCTGCTGTCGCGGCCGTAATTGAAAAATAAAGAGCCGCTCTCCTTATCTGCCGCACGCTCCCTCCAGCGCGTCCCATCACTCAGCATTTTAAATTTCTAAACGCCGTCCAACGGCCCTCGTGACGACAATTAAAGTACCGAGAAAGCGAAAAATTTATTCCGGCGCAGTCGAAGGTCGGAGATGCGTCCAGCCGCTGACGGCGGTGAATAGTAATGCCGGCGTTATGTCGTCTCTACTGCCGCCAAGGAATCTCCAAGTTTCAACGCAACGGCCATCTACGTCGTCCCCCATTTATGGGGCTTTCCTTGTGAACGCTTTAGCGGCCGACCTATCCGGAGACTGCTTACGCCTTCTGTACCGCCAGCAAGCTACACTTGCATAGGTTCTTTCAAACCTCTTTCTCTTACCCAGGTTGGTGCGTTGTTTCTTGAGCTCTGGCAAACGTTAGAATTTCGCACCGTAGACAGAATGTGAGAACAGAGAACATACTGAAAGATTAGCTACTGAACTGACAGCTTGGGGGAAAGTTGGCATCCGTCGTACCTGAGGGAAATGTGTTTGGGTCTTTGTACAAACGACCTAGTAGACAGCAATGATAACACTGTTTTGACATGTTCCAATCAACCGTATTTATATCTCCTGTTTTATGTATAATATATCAACGATTTTAGAGTTACATAATTCCATCTTTAGACACACAAACTCGTTCTGTCACAAATGATAACAATAGCGTTACTTAAAAGTAGGTGCTTTCGAGAGCAGGTGGAGTTAGTTAAAAACTGTAAGAGAGAAAAATTACGTAAAGGAACATGCAGCTTTTGTCAGAAAACTTTAGTTTGCTTCATACAATGAAAACTGAAATATATAATAAAATCGTGGTGAGATTCAACTAATGAACATATCTGTGCCATATACACAATAGTGAGTGTTACGGAATATTAGTGGAAGATTTGAATAACGTATTTTACTACTGAGGGACATATTCCCTAAAAAACAATTACTGCATTTTTACAAAAATCCGGATTACTTTGCTGGCTAGGCAACGGCCTTGCCGCAGTGGATACACCGGTTCCCGTGAGATCACCGAAGTTAAGCGCTGTTGCACGTGGCCGGCACTTGGATGGGTGACCATCCGGCCGCCATGCGCTGTTGCCATTTTTCGGGGTGCACTCAGCCTCGTGATGCCAATTGAGGAGCTACTCGATCGAATAGTAGCGGCTTTGGTCAAGAATACCATCATAACGACCGGGAGAGCGATGTGCTGACCCCACACCCCTCCTATCAGCATCCTCGTCTGAGGACGACTTGGCGGTCGGATGGTCCCGGTAGGCCACTCATGGCCTGAAGAGGGAGTGCTTTTACTTTGCTGACTATAAATCAACCACAAGCGACGTCAGTATGTGTTACACAATGTGCTACACATTTACTTCCGTAAATGTTATGTGTAATATTTCTTTAAAAGAAACTTATAGCCTCACCTTTAAGTTGCTGCATTGAGCAAAACACAATTATTATTCTTTCATTTTCACACATACTATCTTCGTGCTGTGATACCAGTTTGAATGAATTTTTATTTTTTGTTATAATTGCTTGCTTGCACATTTTTTATGAACATCGGTTTTAGAAATCGTAAATCGTCAGTTCTCTCTCATAGTTTCTACAACTTCACACACTAAATCGTCAGTAATGACTGAAGGTCGCCCACTTCGTTCCTTCAGATGCATATCGTACGGCCACCTTTGAAAGCTCTCACTCGTTTCCGCACCATTCTGTCGCTCATAAGTGTCAAGAAATGTGCTTTATGCAGGTTTTACAGAACTTTTAAATTATCGAGAGTTTTGCTTAGGCGGAAAATTTCTAGGGGGAGGATATTCAGAGATGGTTGTACGATACAATATGTGAATGAACATTGTTGGGAATTATGTAGGAAAGGAGATTAAAATACGGGTATTAGGTTAGAAATGACTTAAGATAAGTTGCAAAACAATGATCTTAGGAGCTGTGATATGAGAGTAGGACTTTCTGGATAAGAAACACATACTAAATCATTTTCGTCTGTCTCTTATTTCTTATTCGTCAGAAATTTTATTTTGTACTTTGATCATCGCTGTAATCTTCTGAGTTCCTATTTGACGTACGTCAAGAAGTCTATGATGAGTACCGATATTTCTTTGTCTTTTCTAATTTATTGTGAAATGTACCATGTACGCTCTTGTCCAGTTTATCCTGTTATTTCTTATGCTAAGATAACAACGTAGTTATAGAGAGTTTGCTCACGCCGTGAGATCTGCCATTGATGAGATCTTGATGCTGAGACTAATTATTAACCCTCAACAGAAATAGTAGTAGAATACTGCACGTAAACCGATGAAATAACGCGATATCGTAAAGTTCACGACATGACATTAAAACCGAAAGTTTTGAAAATAAGAAGAAGCAATAATAATCTCACAACGATGGTTTCAATGAATAACATTTCTCGTCTCTAAACTGTAGATTACAAGAGAAAGAGAAATGGAAGAGTCGTTGAGCTATGCTTAATTAAATACAGTTACGGTGTAAAGGTATCACTCAAGAACTTTGAGGCAACAATTGCTACTGGGAAGGTAGATCCAGAGAAAACAAAATGTTCTAGAGAGAGAGAGAGAGGGAGGGAGAGAGAGTGAGAGAGAGAGAGAGAGAGAGAGAGAGAGAGAGAGAGAGAGAGAGAGGCTGGGGTGGAGGAGGGGCTGGTGTGGAGAGGGGATAGACAGAGAGACAAGTAGCACAACATCCGCAACATCAAATTGGGAATAATAGAAAATAAATATCCAGAAACACAAAAATGTTAGAAACGACGCAACAGTGGCGGCAGTGTATCAGTTCTGCTGCTTTGGGTGTGTGTCCATAGTATTTTAACGAAATATCGAACGTGACTGAAGGAATAAAAGGAATGTATGGCACCCTGGCAAGGAAACTTGACACAAGTCAAAAAACGGCAGTTTTTAGTTGATGACGATAAAAAATACGCTTGAAGTGCCCAAGGTGCACGAAAAACATCACATATCTATGTTGCAATTCGTCCGCTTCAGGGTAGTTGTGTTAGATTCGCTGTAGGCTGCTCCATGATTCGCCACGGCAAGAACAGTGTCACTTCAGTGTCCATGGGTGCATGCATGCATGCGTGAAAGAACACAAACTGTTTTGATGATTACAACTGTTGTACGTATTACGAAATTTCTTCCCTTGGAGTGTACAAGCCAAAAATTGAAATGTCTCCTATAAAGAAAGTTGATATTCAATATCGTTTAATTTTATCTTGGAACTTTCCCATGCGTCCATCTTCATGCAAAACACTTTTGTTGTTTACTTTTTTATCCTCCATACTAGTTTCAGCGACAGATATCGTCATCATCAGTGCGTTCTTTAATTCTTCTTAATATACGTCACAGAATGGTTTTCAAGACTGTCGTCGTTGTTTGTGACATATTTTCTGTGTTTTTCTGTTGCAGTTTTTTTCGGCACTCATCAGGCCATCTGCAAGTTCGTTGGATGGCTTGTAGCTATTTTTATACACACAAAAACATACGGCGGACCCACAATTTCCATATTGTTGAATCCCTTTCCTCGGCTAAAAGTATTCATAAATTATGTATGGTCATGTACGATTCAATGTGTTCGTAAATTGTGTTCCTTAAATTGTACCTAATTTATGTTTCTTATTAAGTTATATTAATTTTGTTGAATTATAATTTTACATTTTGTATTTTTCTAATAAAACGATTTAAATTAGTTTTTCATTTATTATTTTATGTGAGGTACCCACTGGAGGCTCGGATGGCGTATCATATTACCGTGAGTAAAAAAAATGAAATAAATAAAAGAATATAAAAAACGGGGTGAAAAAGTGGCAGAGGTATCAAATGAGTGATCATAAAAAAAATAAAAGAGTTTTTAGTAAAGCAAGAAAATTGACACAGTTCAAAGAACTAATTAATAATTACCTGGTAACACCTCATCTTCGATGAGGACAGAATTATATGTCCATATTACCATTGTGTAGAATATAATGGAATTTACTGCCACAAATAATTACTTGAAATTCAAAGCAAGCTTATACTATTTCAGTTTAAGCTTTATAGAATTATTTAAGTCGATTTTTTTTCTGCTGCAGTTTTGAGTTGTCTCACTGTACTCGCCGGGGGACATATCAGTTCAAAAATTTGCGATGCTATGTGCCCGATTTGGCTGATAGTAAGGTGGTTTTAGGACCAGTGTAGAGAATACATATGTTAGGTTTGCTTTTTATTAGCCGGGGGACATATCAGTTCAAAAATTTGCGATGCTATGTGCCCGATTTGGCTGATAGTAAGGTGGTTTTAGGACCAGTGTAGAGAATACATATGTTAGGTTTGCTTTTTATTCAGTTCGAGATTAATGAAAAGTAAGTGGGCTGACGGGACCAACAATTTGCTATACCTGACAATTGTGAAAGGTATGGCAGAGGTACGTGAAGAATTTGGCTCCTTTTTTTTTGCATTAGGTCGAAACGTTCCCGTGCACGGTATGCTTTACACACGCCTTGTTCCCTCATTACCGCCAGCTTCGGCGCTGACACTCGGGCATTGTTTATCGGCGTAAAGCTGTGACATATTTACTATCCCCAATGCAAATATGTCACCTGGGTATATGTTTTTACGTCCTGTCCACTTAGTCTTGTTTCTTAATGCATTAAAGTTCTGAAGACAAATGGCGCGAGAGGAAAACAGATTGTCGCCGTAAGTAAGTACACTATTTATTAGCGCCCGTTGCGAAACGCCAGTGTGGTACCTTTTTGTTTTTTAATCTGAGACACTGCGTCGCGCATGTTGCGAAGCAAGTGTCGTGACAATAGCACTTAATCATCTCCGGAGTCGGAGTAGGCGCCGGACGTGAGAGAATCCCTGCGTCCCATGTGCGGTGAACAGACGGCTCCGTAATTGGATTGTAAATGCAGCGCGCGCTTGGGCTCGCAGAACTAGTCCGTAAATAAAGCCGCTAGCCCGGGGGGAGCGGCACTGGTGCAGCCTACGGACTTCTGCTTGCCGGCAGGTTGGCCTCTCTTGCGGCGCTTCGCAAGACGCCAATCCAGCTCCGTACCTTGCGCTGGAGCGACGCCAGCAGAAATACAACACGAGTCTTGCCGTCAGCGGCCCGCCTCATTACGCCACAAACCTGTCCCGGGTCCGTCCACTTTCCGTGCAACATCTAAACACACAGTTGCAGTCCTTCGTGTCCAGTGCCACAGCAGCCGCTGCACAGAATTCTGTAACTACTGAGTTGCTACGTGTGTCGACGGCGAAGTTCATCCAAGAGCTTACTCGTGCAGGCACACGCAATACTGCTTTCCGGATTTTCAAATCTGCAATCTGTTTTATCAACATGTGACATATGTAACAAAGTACACTACCGGCCATTAAAATTGCTAGACCACGAAGATGACGTGCTACAGACGCGGAATTTAACCGACAGGAAGAAGATGCTGTGATATGAAAAAGATTAACTTTTCAGAGCATTCACACTAGGTTGGCGCCGGTGGGGACACCTACAACGTGGTGACATGACGAAAGTTTCAAACCGATTTCTCATACACAAACAGCAATTTACGGGCGTTGGCTGGCGAAACGTTGTTGTGATGCCTCGTGTAAGGAGGAGAAATGCGTACCATCACGTTTCCGACTTTGATAAAGGTCGGATTGTAGCCTATCGCGATTGTGGTTCATCGTATCGCGACATTGCTGCTCGCGTTGGTCGGGATCCAATGACTGTTAGCAGAATATGGAATCGGTGGGTTCAGGAGGGTAATACGGAACGCCGTGCTGGATCCCAACGGCCTCGTATCCCTAGCAGTCGAGATGACAGGCATCTTATCCGCATGGCTGTAACGGATCATGCAGCCACGTATCGATCCCTGAGTGAACAGATGAGGACGTTTGCAAGATAACAACCGTCTGCACGAACAGTTCGGCGACGTTCGCAGCAGAATCGACTATCAGCTCGGAGACCACGGCTGCGGTTACCCCTGACGCTGCATCACAGACACGAGCGCCAGCGATGGTGTACTCAACGACGAACCTGGGTGCACGAATGGCAAAACGTCATTTTTTCGGATGAATCCAGGTTGTGTTTACAGCATCATGATGGTCGCATCCGTGTTTGGCGACATCGCAGTGAACGCACGTTGGAAGCGTGTCTTCGTCATCGCCATACTGGCGTATCACCCGGCGTGATGGTATGGGATACCATCGATTACACGTCTCGCTCACCTCTTGTTCGCATTGACGGCACTTTGGAACACTGGACGTTACATTTCAGATGTGTTACGACCCGTGGCTCTACCCTTCATTCGATCCCTGCGAAACCCACATTTCAGCAGGATAATGGACGACCGCATGTTGCAGGTCCTGTACGGGCCTTTCTGGATACAGAAAATGTTCGATTGCTGCCTTGGCCAGCACATTCTCCAGATCTCTCACCAACTGAAAACGTCTGGTCAATGATGGCCGAGAAACTGGCCCGTCACAATACGCCAGTCACTACTCTTGATGAACTGTGGTATCGTGTTGAAACTGCATGGGCAATTGTACCTGTACACGCCATCCAAGCTCTGTTTGACTCAATGCCCAGCCGTATCAAGGCCCTTATTACGGCTAGAGGCGGTTGTTCTGGGTACTGATTTCTCAGGATTTATGCACCCAAATTGTGTGGAAATGTAACTCTTTGTCAGTTCTAGTATAATATATTTGTCCAATCAATACCCGTTTATCATCTTTATTTCTTCTTGGTGTAGTAGTTTTAATGGCGAGTAGTGTAGTTACGATCAATTATATACATTCACAAATAAATACACCATTACATGCATTACACATTAAATATAGTTTCTGTAATAATGCTTACAGGTTCAGAAAGGCGAAAATTTCTGGGTGGTGCGGAAGGTATTTTATCTGCATTTTCGGTGTTACAGTCTATGAGGTGGTTCAGAATAACAACGGTATATGGAGAGGTGAAATGAACACTGAGTTGGACTGCTTTATACAAGGTGCTGACATTGTAAGATTAATGAAAAGTAGGAGATAGTCTGGCTTGCACATGTTCTTAGGAGAGATACTGGAAGAACGACTAGAAATATTTTTGAATGAACTGAAAGAAGGCACGGAGGAAGGTCACGAGGGCGGTGGGTAGACGATGTGGAAGAAGGTATAAAATGTCTCTTCCAGAGATCAGAGGACGCCGGAGAACTATGCTGGAGAGGGCAGACTGGACGAAACTTGTCGAGGGGACTAAGAACCACTCAGGATAATAGTGCCCCGAGAAGAAGAGGATTTCATAACGATAATAAATATTTACAAGGGTTTATATGGTGCACTTTTAGGTTTCGAGCGACCATTTGTCTCCTTTGCTCCTGACATACCCTTTGTTTGGGTGTAGAAAGAGGAGGAGACGAGCCTAGCGACAACAGGCTACCATCTTCGTCTGGTGGACAACTTGTGTTCGTGTCGTCCTTTTTCGAGCTGAGAAGAAAGCTTAGTAGTGTCATTGCAGCTGATTTAATCTAATAGATATTTTACATACTTTCTTAAGTGATCCCACGGCTGTGGAGGGCTGGAGACTTCATGCGGCTCTCCTGCATCACGTGACACGTCGGCCACAACGAGGATTATTCTCGTCGCGAGCAGACGTTGTTTGGAATGTCGTGCCGATGCTGCCCTTCCTGCCCATTCGCGCCGGCCACCAACTGACCGTACTTACTGTGACAAATGAGCACTAGCTGCGCTTGATCTTATTGCGCGCACTGCTGCGTGGCTTACGTCAGCTTTAAATAAGTCCTCTTCCTGGTACTGTTGCAACATTTACATAAGCAGAGAATGAAAAGCATTACAATTTACTCGTGGTGACCAGACAGGAGCACTCGGCTTACTGCGGGAAAGCTGCATTATCATAAAATGCTCTTCGTACCTAATAGTGTAGCATTTCACATTCAGAGCGAGCGAGCGAGAGAGAAACAGAGAAAAAGAGAAAGAGAGAGAGAGAGAGTGGGAGGAGGGGGGTGGTTGGGGAGGGAGGTGGGGGGGGGGGGGCGAACTCGGGGAAGAGAGAATGATAACAAAAACCTGACTTATAGATATGCGAGTCGCAAATCTTCGTGGTATATAGAGTGTGTCTGTGATGTTCGCACCTTGGCATGCATGTAAATTAATAAGAGATGTTTTTTGCAAAGGAAACCACAAATAGTGAAACGACGTTAGGACACGCATGTAAATGCGAAATGGCTGTTCCAATCATCGCAAACCAGACCAAACTGGTCGTTAAATGCAAACTTGGCTAACTAGTAGACATTAATCAACGCTTCACCTCATTCAGACATAGTTATGGAAGCGTTACACAGGTTGCCGCATTGGACAGGAGCAGAGTGTAAATCCCTGTTGTAACACACAAATTTAGCTTTCCTGTAGTTTCCTAAAAACACTTAGGGAAATACCGGGATGGTATTTTTTGAATAAGGCACTTTTCGTTCGTCATTTCCCTTCATTTAGGGCTTTTCCCATACCTGTAATGACCAAGCTGTTGAAGGGACATTAATTTTAATCTTGCGTACCGTAGTTTCATTCATTTACTTACGAAAACCTAACGGTCATCTTGGCCCAAGTCATCGGGAGGCCGTTGAATGGCCATTAACTTATACTGCCATTATTTCGAGCGTAAGACAGGGAGGGAGGAAGGGAGGGAGGGATGGAGAGAGAGAGAGAGAGAGAGAGAGAGAGAGAGAGAGAGAGAGTGAGTGAGGATCACACAACAAACAACTTACTTAATCCAGATTGATTTAGTTAGCAGACTGGACTCGCATTCGGGAGGACAACGGTTCAAACCCGCTTCCGGTCATCCTGATTGAGGTTTTCCGTGATTTCCCTAAATTGCTTCAGGCAAATGCCGGGATGGTTCATCTGAAAAGGCACGGCCAATTTTCTTCCCATCCTTTGCTAATCGTAGCTTGTGCTCCGTCTCTAATGATCTCGTTGTCGAAGGGATGTTAAACACTAATCTCCTCCAATCCGGATTGATCGTCCTCTTCTTTATCGCTGCTCCGCATTTTACAAAGAAATCTATTCGTGGAGATTTCTTGTCGGCAAGGTCGTTGATTACGTCCTCACAGTTAATCCTATTTACATTTCAGTTCTAATTTGCAGTATTGGTTATCTCATACATCTTCCTTGCAAAGCAAGAGATAAGTTTTAATTCTTTTTTAAACGGAAAACGTCCTATCCGCCGAAAAGTTAGCTACCACACTTGACAGTTTCATCCTGAGCGCAATCATATTGTTCTCATATAATCTGCCTAATTCCTTTTCTACAAAATATTTGGAAACTTGACTTTCTACCACGAATGTTTTGTTCGCCCACGTTTTTGTTGACGCATATTGAATTCGGAAGCAAGCGCCTAACGGTGGTTCCCTCATTAGTGGTAACTGGTAAGTCTGTAGTCATTCAGCTGCGGAGGACAGTGATTAAGACCCTGGACTTGCATTCGGCAGGAGCGAGGCTGAATTCTTCAACCAGCCATCCAATACGGTTTCCGTTCTTCTCTGAATCATTTAAAGTGAATATCGGGATAATCCCTTTCGAAAGGCTGTTTTAGTTGCTCATAGTTCTCCTAGCTACGTTTGTTCTCTGTCCTTTATGACCTAGTGAACGACGGGAAACTAAACTCTTATCTTCCTCCGCGAAGCTGCTCACGATAAGTTTATCACTGGATTGCGTAAGCTGCATGTTCGTTTCTCCAGGTCCTACAAATCGTAGACTTTAAGGAGTATTACTACGTAGAATAGTTGTCAGGTTTTGTGCGGGGTACATGATTGAAGCGACTAAATTGTACTTCCTGTGAGCAGTGTTCTATAGGTTCTGAATATTTGAATGATGTCATTATTAACCATTAAAAAGCAGCTGCAGTGATATATTGTTTATTATCGACATTAGTTACGATCAGAAGATCATTATCTGAAAGATGGAAACAAAAAGTTCTCTATGATTACGTGTATGTGAAAGCTGATTGGAGATGATTTTTTCTGATCGAAACTGTTTTACAGCAGATTTTCGGTAGTTAATAAAGAGGTTCTTCCAGTAGGGTGCGTTGTTTCTGAAGGAGTTAACGTGTTTACATTTGAATATTTCGCTGTGTCGAGTGTTTGAGATAAGGTGATGCAGTGGTTAGCACACTGGACTCACTTTCGGGAAGGCAACGGTTCAAACTTGCATCCCGCCTTCAGATATGGATTTTCCGTGGTTTCCCTAAATCGCTCCTGGTAAATGCTGGGCTGGTTCCTTTAAAAGGGCGAGGCCGATTTCCTTCTCCATCCTTGATACAATTCGAGCTTGTGGTCCGTCTCTAATGACTTCCATGTCGACGGGACGTCAAATCCAATGTTCCTTCCTTCGTTTGAGTGTTTGAAAGTTACACTCAGTATTCCCAGGCCGCCCATCCCGCTCTCGCTCCAACAAGAGATTCCAAGACTTTTTGAATGAGACCGATAGGAAGGTACATAGAGAAGGTACGTGGCATCTGTTCCTTTCTAATTGCTATTAGCTAACAACGGTGCTCAACTCAGTGATACAGCAGCACTTGCAACCGTGTAGAGGATTCAATCAAAGCTATGGAAAGAAAAATATGTTAAAGAACGTTGTAGTGGAGTAGTTGTGAAAGAAACTACAAGTAAGTTTGTTGTTTTTTTACACGTCACGTGACGCGACGACAGCGCTCGTAACGCATAAAATCAAAACTATAACACTCGTGACGTTAATGTCTATGGAGTACCGCTATGATGTATATGACACCTGTTTCTCGACACGTTACGCCAATAAATTATGCCTCAAAAAACACTTTTCTTGAGCGTACCGCATTTTATGTTTTTACATCTTCAAATGATTTCATTTGTTTATGTGTCGTAAACATTGTTTCTTTAAGACGTTTTGCAATAGCTGTCTTAAGAACTTGCGTTGCAAAATTCTGCAACGCCTTTTGTAAAGAAACTATGTTCACGGCGTGTAAATAAATGTAAACATCTGGAGATGGGTTTCCAGGCACCTTGAAATGCCATCATGGAAAAATAAACGCCCATAAAAGCATTTGGTTGTAGTTGATTGTTATAAGCAGCGTTCTAACACGTCCACAAAGGGATAATAATTATTTACTAATGTTACTACGTGAAAAGATAGCAAAACAAAATACCGCAATGAAATAGGCAACTCCAGTGGACAAGCAGTTGGAAATAAATTTGCGATTTTTGTCCAAATGCAGCTCATTCGAGTGCTTGTAGTTTCGTCTGTCAGTATAGACAAAAATATTAGCACGAAGTTTTTAAATAGTTGTCCAAAAGTACTTACGATGCCTGATCGCATTAGTGTGGATTGTGTTCGTAACACAAAATAGTCATAAATACAATGCGAACGCCTCGCTCTCTCTTCCACGAATTTGTTCCGCGGCGGACGGGATGCGTCCCCATGGCCGCCGGTCATTCACCCGCGATCTAGTTACTGGCTGTGTTAAGTACACATCTCACCAGAAAACTTGTCAGTTAAGCACAATCAGTGGAACAGGAATGTAAGATACTGATAAAGATACGACAGCATCAGTGAGTATAGCTACTTCGAATAAGGAGATGTCTGTGATAAAATCATGGCATAAAGATATGCATCTATACAGATGGCAGCATTGTCGCGTACACATGGTGTAAAAGGGCAGTGTACGGCGAGCTGTCATTGTACTCAGGTGATTCCTGTGAAAAGGTTTCCGACGTGATTGTGGCCGCACGATTGGAATTAACAGACTTTGAACACGAAATGGTTGCTGGAGCTAGACGCCCGGGACATTCTATTATGGAAATCGTGAAACGTCCCCTTTGAACATTTATACATGACTGTGCTTAAACTGACACACAATATTTTTAGCGCAACGCAATGTGACTTTCAGAAATCCCTACAAAAGAATGGCCCTGACTAACATTAACATATACCTTTCACAAATCACTTACCTCACAAAAATCTTCGTTACTCGAACTACTGCAATACAGCGAGCGCCACTACTGCCAGCTAAATAAAAGATTCAAACTACGGAAGGCACTAACTACTGATAGGCATAGTTAGCAAAATGAAAGATTTTGATAGAGAACAAACAATGTACAGGGTGTTTCAAAAATGACCGGTATATTTGAAACGGCAATAGAAACTAAACGAGCAGCGATAGAAATACACCGTTTGTTGCAATATGCTTGGGACAACAGTACATTTTCAGGCGGACAAACTTTCGAAATTACAGTAGTTACAATTTTCAACAACAGATGGCGCTGCAAGTGATGTGAACGATATAGAAGACAACGCAGTCTGTGGGTGCGCCATTCTGTACGTCGTCTTTCTGCTGTAAGCGTGTGCTGTTCACAACGTGCAAGTGTGCTGTAGACAACATGGTTTATTCCTTAGAACAGAGGATTTTTCTGGCGTTGGAATTCCACCGCCTAGAACACAGTGTTGTTGCAACAAGACGAAGTTTTCAACGGAGGTTTAATGTAACCAAAGGACCGAAAAGCGATACAATAAAGGATCTGTTTGAAAAATTTCAACGGACTGGGAACGTGATGGATGAACGTGCTGGAAAGGTAGGGCAACCGCGTACGGCAACCACAGAGGGCAACGCACAGCTAGTGCAGCAGGTGATCCGACAGCGGCCTCGGGTTTCCGTTTGCCGTGTTGCAGCTGCGGTCCAAATGACGCCAACGTCCACGTATCGTCTCATGCGCCAGAGTTTACACCTCTATCCATACATAATTCAAACGCAGCAACCCCTCAGCGCCGCTACCATTGCTGCACGAGAGACATTCGCTAACGATATAGTGCAATGGATTGATGACGGCGATTTGCATGTGGGCAGCATTTGGTTTACTGACGAAGCTTATTTTTACCTGGACGGCTTCGTCAATAAACAGAACTGGCGCATATGGGGAACCGAAAAGCCCCATGTTGCAGTCCCATCGTCCCTGCATTCTCAAAAAGTATTGGTCTGGGTCGCCATTTCTTCCAAAGGAATCATTGGCCCATTTTTCAGATCCAAAACGATTACTGCATCACGCTATCTGGACATTCTTCGTGAATTTGTGGCGGTACAAACTGCCTTAGACGACACTGCGAACACCTCGTGGTTTATGCAAGATGGTGCCCGGCCACATCGCACGGCCGACGTCTTTAATTTCCTGAATGAATATTTCGATGATCGTGTGATTGCTTTGGGCTGTCCGAAACATACAGGAGGCGGCGTGGATTGGCTTCCCTATTCGCCAGACATGAACCCCTGTGACTTCTTTATGTGGGGACACTTGAAAGACCAGGTGTGCCGCCAGAATCCAGAAACAATTGAACAGCTGAAGCAGTACATCTCATCTGCATGTGAAGCCATTCCGCCAGACACGTTGTCAAAGGTTTCGGGTAATTTCATTCAGAGACTACGCCATATTATTGCTACGCATGGTGGATATGTGGAAAATATCGTACTATAGAGTTTCCCAGACCGCAGCGCCATCTGTTGTTGAAAATTGTAACTACTGTAATTTCGAAAGTTTGTCGGCCTGAAAATGTACTGTTGTCCCAAGCATATTGCAACAAACGGTGTATTTCTATCGCTGTTCGTTTAGTTTTTATTGCTGTTTCAAATATACCGGACATTTTTGAAACACCCTGTATTTACCTTAATAGTGTTGAAAAATCATAATATACATAGCAATTCATTATCCGCAAGACTCTTCAATGGTGATTGTGCACCTGCACAGTCACAACAGTTGGCTGTTGGCCATCTCTACAAGGACTACAGTGGGTCTGCATCTTTGATGACCCACCAATACCATTATTTCTACAAGGACTGCAGAGGGTCTGCACCTCTGCTGGCCCACCAATACCGTAATCTCTACCAGGACTACAGTGGGTCTACTCTGTGATGACCTACCTACCAATATTCTTCAAAACGTTGAATGACTCTGCGGTGGGCTTGCTCTGTTGTGGCCCATTACCTGTCAGCATGTCAAGAGTCAGCACTGTCTTTCCGTTGGAAGGACAACACTACTTCTTGAAGACTGCATGGAAATCCACTACTTCTCCGTACAATTTCTTTTACTAATGAGACTTCGTGAAAAAAAAAACTGTAATTACTATTATGATGAATGATCAGGACTGTCTTTATGGACTGTGAGAAAATTTTAGCTTTTGACCAACATTGTATCAATAAGTGTGTGCATTTGATTTCTTTGTTATTGTAATTATGAAAAATTTTATCAAATCATTATTGGCCACTGCGCAAAACAATTTGTAAAATTTTTTGTGGGGAGCATGGGGGCTATGTAAGTAGGCTGTTTATGTGTTCTTATTGGCAACGTTACGTAGCGCTCTGTATGAAAATCACTGGCTGTGCTGTGTGCAGTCTGTGGCTAGTTTGCATTGTTGTCTGCCATTGTAGAGGGGCAGCTGCATGTTAACAGCGCGTAGCGTTGCGCAGTTGGAAGTGAGCCGCCAGCAGTGGTGGATGTGGCGAGAGAGATGGCGGAGTTTTGAAATTTGTAATACTGGATATTATGAATTGCTATGTATATTATGATTTTTCAACACTATTAAGGGAAATACATTGTTTGTTCTCTATCAAAATCTTTCATTTTGCTAACTATGCCTATCAGTAGTTAGTGCCTTCCGTAGTTTGAATCTTTTATTTAGCTGGCAGTAGTGGCGCTCGCTGTATTGCAGTAGTTCGAGTAATGAAGATTTTTGTGAGGTAAGTGATTTGTGAAAGGTATAGGTTAATGTTAGTCAGGGCCATTCTTTTGTAGGGATTTCTGAAAGTCAGATTGCGTTGCGCTAAAAATATTGTGTGTCAGTTTAAGCACAGTCTTGTATAAATGTTCAAAGGGGACGTTTCAATCGTTTGGTGATTCAGTATTCCAAGATACACAGTGTCAAGAGTGTGCCGAGAATACCAACTTTCAGGCATTACCTCTCACTAAGGACAACGCAGTGGCCGACGGCCGTCACGTGACGACCGAGAGCAGAGGCGTTTGCGTAGAGTTGTCTGTGCTAATAGACAAGCAACACTGCGTTAAATAACGGCAGAAATCAATGTGGGACAAACGACGAACGTATCCGTTAGGACAGTAAAATGAAATCTGACGTCAATGGGCTACGGTAGTACACGACCAAAGGTAGTGCCTTTGCTAACAGCACGACATCGCCTCCAGTGACTTTCTTGGGCCAGTAACCACATCGGTCGGATCCTAGACGACTGAGAAACCGTGGCCTGGTCAGACGGAGTTTCGGTTGGTAAGAGCTGATGGAAGGGCTCGAGCGTGGCGCATACCCCATGAAGACTGGACCCAAGTTGTCAACGAGGCAACTAAACCGATCATTATGTACGAATGCACGCTTTCGCGACGGTATCCGTTAGTAAAACATTCTCGGGTTTCAAGTCGCGTCTAGTGGTACCATTAAGAACCTCCTCCCCAAAGGCACCAAGACCGCCCACGTTTCTGTGGTCTGCCGAAGGCGCATAAGAAGGACACACTGTTGAGGCCGGTAGTGAGTACCGTCGGATCGTCGACCTATAAACTTGCTAAACATCTGGCCAACCTCTTCTCTACGCGGGTTGGACACTGTGGACAGCATATAAAGGATACGGCGGACTTCATAAATCGGATTAAAGGTCTGCGACTTGCTGAAGGGGATATTATGGTTAGCTTCGATGTAGTTTCTTTATTCAAGTGTGTCCCAATCACAGACTCTATTGAGCCGGCCGCGGTGGCCGTGCGGTTCTAGGCGCTCCAGTCCGGAGCCGCGCTGCTGCTACGGTCGCAGGTTCGAATCCTGCCTCGGGCATGGATGTGTGTGATGTCTTTAGCCTAGTTAGGTTTAAGTAGTTCTAAGTTATAGGGGACTGATGACCACAGCAGTTCGCATAGTGCTCAGAGCCATTTGAACCATTTTTGACTCTACTGACTTGCTGTCCTAGCTCTCTGACGACACCATCGTGGATTTATTTAAGCATACTCTTTAGTCATCACATTTCTTACATGATGGAGAATATTTCAACCAAGCTGACTGCGTGGCGATGGGAAGTCCATTAGCTCCGGTAGTAACCAACCTCTATATGGAGCATTTCGAAGACATCGCCTTGGACACGGCTCCTGCAAAGCCGAGCTGTTTTTATCGCTACGTCGACGATACCTGCGCATTTGACCACATGGACAAGAAAAGTTAGAAGCGTTCCTGGAGCACGTCAACAGCACCCACGACCACATCAACTTCACAATGGAAGTAGAGAAGGAGGGTTCACTGCCGTTCTTGGACGTGCTAGTCCGCCGTAAAACCAATGGGTCTCTAGGTCATAGCGTTTACCGCAAGCCCACCCACACGGATCGGTTCTGAGGACCTTAGTACATCGAGCTGAAACCGTCTCAGACGCTGAAAACTTGCCAAGAGAACTGAGCCACTTACTCAAAGTTTTTAAGGAAAACGGTTACAACGACAAACAGATCTCACAAGCAGTGTCATCCAAGCCTGAAAGGAAGAAGACCTCTGAAGAAGACACCAAGCAGGTTGCATTCCTACGGCTTTGTGGTTCGACAACAGGGAAGGTTAGTCGGCTCCTGAAGAGGCATAAAATAGACACAATCTTCAGGCCTCCGGCGAAGATCCGGCAACTAATGAAACCTGTGAAAGACGATGTAGGCCTCAGGACGCCAGGAATTTACAAGATACCGTGTGGGTGTGGCCAGTTCTATGTCGCCCAGGCTGTTCGCACTATTGAACAGCGCCGCATAGAACGTGAAAGGTGTTACCGCCTGCGCTATCCCGGAAAGTCAGCTGTAGCAGAACATGCTCTCGAAACCGGACACCGAATTGCATTCGATGAGACGTCTATTATTAAACGGACTAATGGCTTCTCGGATAGCCGGCCGAAGTGGCCGAGCGGTTAAAGCCGCTACAGTCTGGAACCGCACGACCGCTACGGTCGCAGGTTCGAATCCTGCCTCGGGCATGGATGTGTGTGATGTCCTTAGGTTAGTTAGGTTTAAGTAGTTCTAAGTTCTAGGGGACTTATGGTTCGGAGCACTATGGGACTCAACTGCTGAGGTCATTAGTCCCCTAGAACTTAGAACTAGTTAAACCTAACTAACCTAAGGACATCACAAACATCCATGCCCGAGGCAGGATTCGAACCTGCGACCGTAGCGGTCTTGCGGTTCCAGGCTGCAGCGCCTTTAACCGCACGGCCACTTCGGCCGGCTAGGGGACTTATGACCACAGCAGTTGAGTCCCATAGTGCTCAGAGCCATTTGAACCATTTTTTGCTTCTCGGATAGCGTGACAAACGAGGCCATAGAGATTAGAATTTCTGACAACACCTTCAGTAGAGACGGTGGACTGCAGCTGAGTACAGCGTGGGATCCGATGTTGAGGGAGCTGAAGCGGGCCCGGCGGTCGCGCGTCCAAAACATTACCATATATGGTGCGAGACCGAGCATCAGTGACGTCACGAGCGACGGCACGGCCATATAAGCACGGCAATGACGACCACAAGACAGTCATCCATTTGACAATGGCAGAGGAGATCTCTGCCGAAAGCTCGTGGGCAGTAAACCACTTGACGCGGCTTGAAGCCCAAGAATTAAACCGATCATTGACTGGAAATGGTTACGCTCTACTGCCGGCCGGAGTGGCCGAGCGGTTCTAGGCGCTACAGTCTGGAATCGCGCGACCGCTACGGTCGCAGGTTCGAATCCTGCCTCGGGTGTGCATGTGTGTGGTGTCCTTAGGTTAGTTAGGTTTAAGTAGTTCTAAGTTCTAGGGGCCTAATGACCACAGCAGTTAAGTCCCATAGTGCTCAGAGCCATTTGAACCATTTGTTACGCTCTACTACTTGGAGGCCTTTTGCGATGGAATTTTTATTGATGACAATGCGCCGTGTCACCGGGCCACAACTGATCACGATTGGTTCGAAGAACATTCTGGACAATTCAAGCGAACGGTTTGGCAGTCCATATCGAACATTTATGGGGTGTAAGCGTGAGGTCAGTTGTTGCACAAAATTCTGCACCGGCAACATTCCCGCAATTATGGACGGCTGTTGAGGCGGCATGGCTCAGTCCTTCCACAGCGGCTTCCAAAGACTTGTTGAGTCCATGCGACGGCGAGATGCTGCACTATTCCAGGGAATAGGTATTAGGAGGTATACCATGACATTTGTCGTCTCAGTGTGTGTCAGTCTGAGTAACATCGCATTTATAGTCTACAAACATCTGTGAAGTGAGTGCTAGGGAGTACTTTCGGTTTTACGACACACTTGGTCGCTTGTGGGACGCTGGAAGAACGGCTACTTATATGCCTCTTACACACTGTAAATAGTCTAATCTTGTATTCTCGGTCCCTGTAGAGCCGATACATAGGAGGCCGCAGTATAATCCTGGATTCGTTGCTTAATACTGATTGTTGAAACTGTAGAAGTAGGGTTTCGCGAGATGGTACGGTGTCAATCTATAAGCGTCAGTCACTTCAAATTTTTAACACAGCCATAACGCTCTCCGGTGGGTCAAATACGAGTTATGTCCATTCGTCCTGGCCTTGTTTGCTTATGTCGATTACTACGGTTCTCACAAACTTGTGCAATATTCTAGGATATTTCTTTTTGGAAGAAATTCCCACCACCTGACTGTTAGATGTTCATTTATTTTACGCAATCCTGATTTCGGCTTCGCAGCTAGACATACAGGGTGATTCAAAAAGAATACCACAACTTTAGGAATTTAAAACTCTGCAACGACAAAAGGCAGACCTAAGCACTATCTGTCGGCGAATTAAGGGAGCTATAAAGTTTCATTTAGTTGTACATTTGTTCGCTTGAGGCGCTGTTGACTGGGCGTCAGCGTCAGTTGATGCTAAGATAGCGACCGCTCAACAGAAAGCTTTTTGTGTTATTGAGTACGGCAGAAGTGAATCGACGACAGTTGTTCAGCGTGCATTTCGTAAGAAGTATGGTGCTAAACCTCCTGATAGGTGGTGTATTAAACGTTGGTATAAACAGTTTACAGAGAATGGGTGTTTGTGAAAAGGGAAAAGTTCTGGACGGCCGAACTCGAGTGATGAAAATGTAGCACGCATCCAGCAAGCATTTGTTCGCAGCCCAGGAAAATCGACTCGCAGAGCTAGCAGAGAGCTGCAAATTCCACAATCAACTGTATGGAGAGTCCTACGAAAAAGGTTGGTTATGAAACCTGAACGTCAACTACCCGAGGCGATGGATCGGCCGCCAGGCAGCCCGTGACAGAGCACTTCATCACTGACCTCCAAGAAGCCCTGATCTTACCCCCTGCGATTTTTTCTTATGGGGGTATGTTAAGGATATGGTGTTTCAGCCACCTCTCCCAGCCACCATTGATGATTTGAAACGAGAAATAACAGCAGCTATCCAAACTGTTACGCCGGATATGCTACAGAGAGTGTGGAACGAGTTGGAGTATCGGGTTGATATTGCTCGAGTGTCTGGAGGGGGCCATATTGAATATCTCTGAACTTGTTTTTGAGTGAATAAAAACCTTTTTAAATACTCTTTGTAATGATGTATAACAGAAGGTTATATTATGTTTCTTTCATTAAATACACATTTTTAAAGTTGTGGTATTCTTTTTGAATCACCCTGTATTTCTGATGTTCATAGACAAGTT
Source organism: Schistocerca cancellata (assembly GCF_023864275.1). NCBI lineage: Eukaryota > Metazoa > Arthropoda > Insecta > Orthoptera > Acrididae > Schistocerca > Schistocerca cancellata. The sequence continues at coordinate 550,319,397 of NC_064633.1, forward strand.
GTATTACAGAATACGAACCTACATATTACGTTTCCTTCATATGGACTCATATCCTGTTGTATGGCAACTGGCCTATAGGATCAGTAATACTTTTCTCGACGACGACATGTCACAGACACGAGAAAAGTTACAAAGCGGAAACCGTGAGTGTGTAAAGTAAACGAACAATTAACAGTCAAAAGGTGGAAATTACTTTCAAAGAATTTTGTGAGGTTGTGGTCCTCCACGAAGGGAAGATCATTCTGGGATGGGACGCATAAGTGATTTGCTAGCCTGCTTCGTAAGGTGCCTGCATTTTCCCAGCTATCCTGACAATGGACCCAAGTGTGCCACCTGCTTTGCCGACCGTGGAGAAGCTGCGCCACGAGCGCCGGGAGACGGCTAGACCACGTGGACGGCGGAGCATCTGGGCACCACGCCGGTGGGTGTGGCCGCTGGCTGCGGGGGTGGAGGCGGGGCGGGGGCGGCGCACGCGCCGTGGCGCTGCGGTCGCTCCGTCAGCGGCGGCGAGCGCAAACAAACACGGCATTCCAGGTACACCTCCAGCCAGCGGAGCGCCGCCTCTTCCGGAACAGCTCGCCTACAGCGGGCCGCTCAGCAGTTCCGGGTGACTGGTTGGTCATCCTACTTAATGCGCGACCATCCAGTCAGATTTACATACTACACTGTTTAATGAATACTTGAAAAGTACAATAATTAGTTATTTTCTGTGTCTATTGCAACTTGCTGTACCGAGAAAATAGAGGCGGAATCGCCCCGTCATTAACTTAAAACACCTTCTGGTGTGCAGGGTTTACCCAACAACTGTCAGTGGCCTCGATCTAGCACCTCGCGTCACTCGCGTATGATAGGAAGGAAGGAAGGAAGGAAGGAAGGCTGGAGCTGAACGTCCTGTTGACAGCGCGGTTATTAGCGACGGAACACAAGCTCGAGTTACGAAAAGACAGGGGAGGAAATCGGCTGTGCTGTCTTCAAAGGAACCATCCCTGCATTTGCCTGGAGCGATTCAGGGAGATCACGGTAAACTTAGGAGGTGTGGCTAGAAAAAAACCGGACTAGTACTGGTGAAACAATAAAACGAATGCAATAAGGCTGAAAGTCGCGTGGCCTGTCAAGTGACTCTCGCTCCGCCTACTGGTCGAGTTTCATCTGCCTCCTGCACTCAGTCTGCCCGTGACGTCTGTTTTAAGTAGTTGACGTTTTGTCTGTGCGTCGGAAAATGTTGAGTGTACAGAAAGAACAGCGTGTTAACATCAAATTTTGTTTCAAACTAGGAAAATCTGCAAGTGAAACGTTTGTAATGTTACAACAAGTGTACGGCGATGATTGTTTATCGCGAACACAAGTGTTCGAGTGGTTTAAACGATTTAAAGATGGCCGCGAAGACACCAGTGATGACACTCGCACTGGCAGACCATTGTCAGCAAAAACTGATGCAAACATTGAAAAAATCGGTAAACTTGTTCGACAAGATCGCCGTTTAACAATCAGAGCAGTGTCTCAGTTAACAGGAGTTGACAAGGAAAGTGTTAGGCAGATTCTTCATGAAAGTTTCAACATGAACAAAGTGTGCGAGTGTCATCACTGGTGTCTTCGCGGCCATCTTTAAATCGTTTAAACCACTCAAACACTTGTGTTCGCGATAAACAATCATCGCCGTACACTTGTTGTAACATTACAAACGTTTCACTTGCAGATTTTCCTAGTTTGAAACAAAATTTGATGTTAACACGCTGTTATTTCTGTACACTCAACATTTTCCGACGCACAGACAAAACGTCAACTACTTAAAACAGACGCCACGGGCAGACTGAGTGCAGGAAGCAGATGAAACTCGACCAGTAGGCGGAGCGAGAGTCACTTGACAGGCCACGCGACTTTCAGCCTTATTGCATTCGTTTTATTGTTTCACCAGTACTACTCCGGTTTTTTTCTAGCCACACCTCGTATATCTGCATGGACGGACGGAAATTTCAATCGGATGCGAGTCCAGTGTGCTAACCACTGCGACACCTCGCTCTGACGCACATCTGGGTGAAGAAGAACCCGCATTAGCACATTTTGGTCTTGCGTCTTCAAAAGTTGGCCACACAGAGTAGGGGAGGTCATTGTCAGAGGCTCTCTATGGTGTATGTCCAGGTCCCTAGTCTGTACTCCATCTCTCCACGCAGGCCTACTGAAGAGCGCCCGTGAGCAGCTGCGTTCCCTGTATGTAGCTTTTACTTGAGGTCAGAGGTCTCCCAGCGGTCCAGCAGTGCTGTCACAGACATTATCGCAAAATAGGGGAGATAGTGTCACAGACATGATACGGGAACTGAAGAGGCAATCATTAAAACAAAGGCGTTTTTCGTCGCGACGGGAACTTCTCATGAAATTTTCGATCACCAGTTTTCTCCTCCGATTGCGAAAACATTCTGTTGGCACCCACCTACATAGGGAGACATGATCATTACGATAAAATAAGAGAAATCAGGGCTCGCACAAAAAAAAAAATTAAGTGCTCGTTTTTCCCCTCGTGCCGTTCTAGAGTGGAACGGTAGAGAGACAGCTTGAAAGTGGTTCATTGAACCTTCTTCCAGGCACTTTATTGTGAGTAGCAGAGTAATACAGTTTATTTTTAATTTTAACAAACAGTGACTACGGATACACAAACTTCATTAATGTTCATATGTACTGCTTGCAACGCAACCTGCCCGCATCTCGTGGTCGTGCGGTAGCGTTCTCGCTTCCCACGCCCGGGTTCCCGGGTTCGATTCCCGGCGGGGTCAGGGATTTTCTCTGCCTCGTGATGGCTGGGTGTTGTGTGCTGTCCTTAGGTTAGTTAGGTTTAAGTAGTTCTAAGTTCTAGGGGACTGATGACCATGGATGTTAAGTCCCATAGTGCTCAGAGCCATTTGAACCATTTTTTTGCAACGCAACCCAGCTTCTTTCGGTATACTAGGCAGATCTGCATGATCCGTACAACCACAGTCATGTTAACATAATCTCGTTTGATCATATCACGTTACTCGCACCCAGCTGTTAGGACAACTCGTGTACAAAGTTTCGTGTGTATGTGGACGCGTTCTGTTGACGGTGTATGCACGAGTGACTGTACTGTCATACTGGTGAATGCGTGTGCAATATTTTAATGTTTAGATTTGTACATATATACTCACTATTTTTAATTCTGACGAGTAGTGGCTATTCGTAAGACAACACTGGGAACGGGAGCAGAAGACCTCGCTGTTTAGCACCAAAAATTAAACTCGGCTATCTATATAGATCAGCCGCTTCCCAGCCTACAGAGAAAGCACAGTTGTCCAAAGGATCACTTGTTTCACTCATCTTTCTCGCGATCGCGGTACACGCTTAGGTGTAACAAAAGATGCTCTTGTATGATGTGCTTCTTAAACGTTTTCGAGAAATCTGTGTCCAAAGATTTACGAGTCTAGTATTCGACAGACGAGAGCGCTAGCCATACAGTAATTCTACCCGTACTGCGTTCGAGTCTAGTCATTTTTTCATATTTCCTAATCTTACAACAAACACTTGTATAGCTACAACTAATCATGTTTCTTCAAAAAATAATCTTTCAAAGTTAACTAGCACTATGGGCTGATAGAAACATTTACTGTATGTCGATGAGTCTACTTCATTCTGTTATCCACTGCCGGAAGTGTTTGCCTGTGGCGAGCGCCAGGAGACGAGCACGAAGGCAACGAGAATATTTCTAGACCTATCAGTGAGAGACTGTTTTCAATTTACACCAGCACATATACAGGGTGATTCAAAAAGAATACCACAACTTTAAAAATGTGTATTTAATGAAAGAAACATAATATAACCTTCTGTTATACATCATTACAAAGAGTATTTATAAAAGTTTTTTTTCATTCAAAAACAAGTTCAGAGATGTTCAATATGGCCCCCTCCAGACACTCGAGCAATATCAATCCGATACTCCAACTCGTTCCACACTCTCTGTAGCATATCAGGCGTAACAGTTTGGATAGCTGCTGTTATTTCTCGTTTCAAATTATCAATGGTGGCTGGGAGAGGTGGCCGAAACACCATATCCTTAACATACCCTCATAAGAAAAAATCGCAGGGGGTAAGATCAGGGCTTCTTGGAGGCCAGTGATGAAGTGCTCTGTCACGGGCTGCCTGGCGGCCGATCCATCGCCTCCGGTAGTTGACGTTCAGGTAGTTACGGACAGATAAGTGCCAATGTGGTGGCGCTCCATCCTGCTGAAATATGAATTGTTGTGCTTCTTGTTTGAGCTGAGGGAACAGCCAATTCTCTAACATCTCCAGATACTGTAGTCCAGTTACAGTAGCACCTTCGAAGAAAAAGGGACCAAAAACTTTATTGGCTGAAATGGCACAGAAAACGTTCACCTTAGGCGAGTCACGTTCATACTGAGTTGTTTCCCGCGGATTCTCGTCGATTCACTTCTGCCGTACTCAATAACACAAAAAGCTTTCTGTTGAGCGGTCGCCATCTTAGCATCAACTGACGCTGACGCCTAGTCAACAGCGCCTCAAGCAAACAAATGTACAACTAAATGAAACTTTATAGCTCCCTTAATTTGCCGACAGATAGTGCTCAGCTCTGCCTTTTGTCGTTGCAGAGTTTTAAATTCCTAAAGTTGTGGTATTCTTTTTGAATCACCCTGTACATTGAATTTCTGTCTGTAAGTGAACGCTAATTTCAGGAATTACTGTAGGATTTTGTTACTCTTTACGCTAATTGACTGTCAAGAGAAAGGTTTGTGTACATAATCTATAAATATCTCGTGCAAACTGGGTACGATTGGTAGCCCCTTCATGGACTAAATTTTCTTCTTCTCCTTCCAAAGCCTCTTCATCCTTTTCTTCACCTCTTTTTCCAATATCTCCCTTACCATATGCTCCACTGGTGATTTTCTATCCTTTTCCTGTACCCTTCTCTGTCTTTGATTTATGATATATTGATTTGTATGTACTTGCTTCTCCAGTCCTTAGTTCCGAGAAATACTTTCGGAATTGTGCAGCCCACTTGGCTCCTGCCTCACCACTTGACCTGACCGTTGTTTCCCACATTGTTTTGGTCGTTTTATTTATATTCAAGTCAGATCACACGTCAAGGTTGCGTTAACCAAATGATTTTTTCCTAAGACAAAGTTTGGACATCTACGCCTGTTGTCGTGGGTGCACCAACTAACAGAGTACTCCATTTTGTTGTTGTCAGGTATATTTAAGTTCCGAGATAAACAAAACTAGCGCCCAGAACACTTGGAAAGATAATACTCACGAAGGGCGTTCAATAAGTAATGCAACAAACCTTTTTTCTGGAAGCAAGTTGGTTTTATTGAGGATCCCAATACACCATATCTTGGCTACAAAACACTATTTTTCTACATAACCTCCGTTCAACGCGACAACGTTACGCCATCTCACTGGAACAGCCTGTACTCTCGCGTGGTACAACTCTACGCGTTGACGTCGGAGCCAATGTCTTGCTGCATGAGTAACCTCCCCGGCGTCCACATACTGTTTCCCGCGAAGTGCGCCGTTCATTGGGTCAAACAGATGGAAGTTGGAAGATGCGAAATCCGGGATATAGGGGGGATTTTGAAGAACGGTCGAATGAAGGTTTGTGAGCACCTTTCGGGTGCGCACACTTTTATGAGGCCTTGCGTTGCCGTGGGGAAATAGAAGTTCGTTTCAATTTTTCTGGCAACGAACACGCTGAAGCCGTTTCTTCAGTTACCTCGCGGTAGCACAATACACTTCAGAGTTGATCTGACTGAGGGTGTGGCTTCCAAATTTTTTATTTCGGAAGAGAAGTGATGTGGCGCCACACAATGGATCGCTGCTTTGTTTCCGGTTCGAAGTGTGAACTTACGTTTCATCGCATGTGACGATGTTTGACAAAAAAATATCACGACCAACCTCGTAGCGCGCAAGCAGTTCCGCATAGATGGTCCTCCGTTGCTGTTTATGATCTTCTGTTAGCCGACGGGGAACCAAGCGCTCTTTAAAAAGAGTACCCCGATGGACGAGTGCCATAGCACTTCTAACAAAGACGTTCAGTACGCAGCGAGGTGTTTGACTGTGATCCGTCGATCACCTCGAATGAGAGTGTCCGCACGTTCCAACACTGCACGAGCCACGGCTGTGTGCAGGCGGCCGGTAAGCGGGAGACTGGACAGGTTTGCACAACCTTGTAGCGATGATGACAGACGCCTCGCCCAACGACTCAACATGCTTTTGTTCACTGCCAGATCTCCGTAGACATTGTGCGAGCGCCTCTGACTACCTTCGATGCACTGGTTTTCCGCCAAAGGAAACTCAATGACAGCTCTCTGCTTAGAACGAACCTCCGTTACAGACACCAATTTACATTTAGCGCCACAACCTATGGGAAGTTCGTGAAACTATTGAGCTGAAGCTGAAATACGTCACGACGTCCCACATTAAATTCCGTATCTTTTATTCCGAAATAGACAGAGAAAAAAATCTGTTGCATTACTTATTGAACTCAACCTGTAAAACAAAATGGTTCAAATAGCTCTGAGCACTATGCGACTTAACTTCAGAGGTCATCAGTCGCCTAGAACTTAGAACGAATTAAACCTAACTAACCTAAGGACATCACACACACCCATGCCCGAGGCAGGATTCGAACCTGCGACGTAGCGGTCGCTCGGCTCCAGACTGTAGCGCCTAGAACCGCACGGCCACTCCGGCCGGCTGTAAAACAAATGGTCAGTCTGCTGGAGCCAAGTCTAAAAAAAGGACACGGAAATTATGGATCTAGTTGCAAACTATTATATTTTCTTATCACATGGCTGAGAAAATAGCCCTGAATGTGAAAAGCACCACAAAAATTACCACTGTTTATTTATAGTCCTTAAACCACTAGACGCAGAATGCCTGTATGAGGCCGCTGGAAAAAGTTGAGTGCCTGGCACGGCAGACACCACAAATTGCCCCGAACGCTACCTGGGATCACGAATTCGAAAGAGGCGAGCGAGTTCCGTTTCCAGGAAAAGATATTATTTATTCTGGCAACACAGCGCCTCCGCAGCGGCAGTATAAACAAGTGTTTGACATTTACAGTGCGCACATATAGCGAGCCGGCGAAAGCGTTCGGCGAGCGGGATGTTTATTCATGGGCGGGGGGCCGGCGCCTTGTCGGATTGGGCCTCATTAGCCATGTGAGGGCGCGCGTCGCGCGGCAGAACGCGAGAACGCGGCCGGGCGCCAGGAATGCAGCTGCACGGGCTGCGATCTGCGAGCTGGCGGCCGTGGCAGGAGCCCGCGTCTACGCGGGCCGTCTGTAACTGGACCGTGTTTATTTTGACGTAATCACATACCTGTATTGTTTTCCAGTGGTGTTTTATTGTCGGTACGCCATGTCTCCCGCGTTTCTCGATTAAAATTAGCGATCGAGACATCATTTTCAAGATTTTGTTCACCACTAATGACGAAAAATACACAGTTAGTTTAAAGCAATTGTTTTCATTAAAAGAACTTCATGTTGAAGACATTTTTTGAAAGCTAATGGGAAAGGTGACCACTGTTGACAATCTGTTTAACCAATATGCACAACAGCCATTGCGGTTGTTTTGCTTCTTTACGCAAGTGTAATCTATTACGTTGGTTCGGTCATACCTGTCGATGTAAAGAATTTAGAAGGCGCAATCTGTTGACAATCTAATTTTACTATTACGCTTCTGGAGTTGTTTACTTTTTTTTTACATAAGTGTCGTGTACTGCGCAAATAAACAATTACATCAACGTCCATTATCACTAGCATGTACTGTTTACTCTTCAAAAAAATGGTTCAAATGGCTCTGAGCATTATGGGACTTAACTTCTGAGGTCATCAGTCCCCTAGAACTTAGAACTACTTAAACCTAACTAACCTAAGGACATCACACACATCCATGCCCGAGGCAGGATTCGAACCTACGACCGTAGCGGTCACGCGGCTCCAGACTGTAGCGCTCAGAACCGCTCGGCCACTCCGGTCGGCCTTGTATCTTCATTAATAACTTAATTTATTCAATTTTTAATTAGTCATTGATCTACAGCATTTGCAACGTTACGTCACACTTCTAACCACAGTACCATTAACCTACATACTTATTTTTATGTATTAATTCCTATTTACTTTATAGCCTTTGCAACGTCCAGTTCCACCCTTCCTAACCTCAATACCATTAATCTCCATCAAAATTCCTAAACAGTGTCACTATAATACGATCGTTTTATTTCGACCATATTCAGTGCCACGGAGATCAATGAACAAAGTGTTGTGCAATCCTATTCAAAGGTTATTCTATGTCCAAGAAATGATGATTGTACAACAGTTAATGAATATGTCATTTCCAGTTTGGTACGTAGAGAGGCAGTGGTTTACCTCATTTCTGGTTCGGTCGAACTTGGAGGAATAAACAGCGTTCAGTTGTATCCTGAAGAATTGTTGAACTCTATATTTTCCCGGTTTACCACCTCATCAACTGCGTTTAAAGAAAAATGCTATTAATATGTTAATTTGAAATCTTAACGATAATCTGGCATTAATTAATGTTGTAAGATTTGTGGTTACTCACTGAGACGAGTACATTACCACTGCTAAATTCATTGACTCTGATGAAACTGTGCTATTGTCCCGTATTGCCTTATACCTTCTGATCCAACCATGCTCTTGCAAATGATAATACAACTCCTATCAATTAAAATAGACTTCGCTATGACCATTAAGGTCATAAGGTCAAACCTCAGCCCACAGGTGTCACTGGATGTGGATGTGGAGGTGCATGTGGTCAGCACACCGCTCTCTCACCGTATTTCAGTTTACGAGACCGGAGCCGCTACTTCTCAATCAAGTAGCTCCTCAGTTTGCCTCACAAGGGCTGAGTGCACCCCACTTGCCATCAGAGCTCGGAAGACCGGATGGTTACCCATCCAGATGCTAGACTAGCCCGACGACTCTTAACTTCGGTGATATGATAGGAACCGGTGTTACGATTGCGTCAAGGCTGTTGGCTCTCTGACATAGATAGGCAGAGACATTCCCAGAACGCCCCAGTTATCTTTCAACAAGATAATGCAATTCCAGATCTCGACCTAAATCAGTGCAGAGGGTGTTAAACTGTTGTCCTAGGCAGGAAGTTCTCCAGCTCTCTCACCAATTGGAAACATTTGGTAACGAATTCCAGACAGGACTGCACAACACCACTTGCGACCACTACGATTGATAACCTCTGGCATACAGTTATGCTGTATGGAATGACATACCTTTATCTATCACCCAGGCAAACTTCGCTATGATATCCAGTGGAGGTGTTCCATTGTTGCAGTCAGATGTAACACTTCTACGTCTACATCTACATGGTTACTCTGCAGTTCACAGTTAAGTGCCTGGCAGAGGGTTCATCGAACCATTTTCATACTACTACTCTACCATTCCACTATCGAATGGCGCGTGGGATAAAGGAACCCCTAAATCTTTCCGTTCGAGCTCTGATTTCTCTTATTATGATGATCGTTTCTCCATACGTAGGTGGGTATCAACAAAATATTTTCGCATTTGGAAGAGAAAGTTGGTGATTGAAATTTCGAAAATAGACCTCGCCGCAAAGAAAATCGCCTTTGTTTCAGTAAGTGCCACCCCAACTCGCGTATCTAATCAGTGACATTCTCACCACTATTGCGCGATAACACGAAACGAGCTGACCTTATTTGCACTTTTTCGATGTTCTCCGTTAATCCTACCTGGTAAGGATCCCATACCGCGTAGCAATATTCCAGCAGAGGACGGACAAGTGCTCTGCCAACAAAGTGCAGTCTTTGTTTCGCCTTCCCCACACTATTATCTATGTGGTCTTTCCAATTTAAGTTGCTCGTTATTGTAATTCCTAGGTATTTAGTCGAATTGACAGCCCTTAGATTTATGCAATTTATCGTATACCCAAAATTTATCGGATTTCTTTTGGTATCCTCTGTGGATGACCTCGCACTTTTCTTTGTTTAGTGCCAATTGCCACTTTTCGCACCATACAGAAATTCTCTCTAGATCATTTGGTAATTGGAATTGATCGTCTGATGATTTTACTAGACGGTAAATTACAGCGTCATCTGCAAATTATCTAAGGGGGCTGCTCAGATCATCACCCATATCGTTTATGTACAGGGTTATTACAAATGATTGAAGCGATTTCACAGCTCTACAATAACTTTATTATTTGAGATATTTTCACAATGCTTTGCACACACATACAAAAACTCAAAAAGGTTTTTGAGGCATTCACAAATGTTCGATATGTGCCCCTTTAGTGATTCGGCAGAGTGCGGTGGAGCACCATCCTGTTGAAAGATGAAGTCGGCGCTGTCGGTCTCCAGATGTGGCATGAGCCAATTTTCCAGCATGTCCAGATACACGTGTCCTGTAACGTTTTGTTCGCAGAAGAAAAAGGGGCCGTAAACTTTAAACCGTGAGATTGCACAAAACACGTTAACTTTTGGTGAATTGCAAATTTGCTGCACAAATGCGTGAGGATTCTCTACCGCCCGGATTCGCACATTGTGTCTGTTCACTTCACCATTAAGAAAAAATGTTGCTTCATCACTGAAAACAAGTTTCGCACTGAACGCATCCTCTTCCATGAGCTGTTGCAACCGCGCCGAAAATTATGTCATCGGGTGTCAGGGCTTGTAGCAATTGTAAACGGTAAGGCTTCTGCTTTAGCCTTTTCCGTAAGATTTTCCAAACCGTCGGCTGTGGTACGTTTAGCTTCCTGCTTGCTTTATTCGTCGACTTCCGCGGGCTACGCGTGAAACTTGCCCGCACGCGTTCAACCGTTTCTTCGCTCATTGCAGGCCGACCCGTTGATTTCCCCTTACAGAGGCACCCAGAAGCTTTAAACTGCGCATACCATCGCCGAATGGAGTTAGCAGTTGGTGGATCTTTGTTGAACTTCGTCCTGAAGTGTCGTTGCACTGTTATGACTGACTGATGTGAGTGCATTTCAAGCACGACATACGCTTTCTCGGCTCCTGACGCCATTTTGTCTCACTGCGCTCTCGAGCGCTCTGGCGGCAGAAACCTGAAGTGCGGCTTCAGCCGAACAAAACTTTATGAGTTTTTCTACGTATCTGTAGTGTGTCGTGACCATATGTCAATGAATGGAGCTACAGTGAATTTATGAAATCGCTTCCATCATTTGTAATAGCCTTGTAGATCAGTAACAGCAGAGGGCTTATGACACTACCTTGCGGAACGCCGGATATCACTTCTGTTATACTCGATGATTTACTGTCTATCACTACGAACTGTGCCCTCTGTGAGAGGAAATGTACTCGATAATTTACCGTCTGTCACTACGAACTGTGACCTCTCTGAGAGGAAATCACGAATCCAATCACACAACTGAACGATACTCCATATGCACGCAATTTGATTAATAGTTGCTTGTGAGGAACGGTATCAAAAGCCTTCTGAAAATCTAGGAATATGGAATCGATCTGAGATCCCGTGTCGACAGCACTTATTACTTCATAGGAATAAGAACGATATTTTCTGAATCCGTGTTGGTTATGTATCAATACGTCATTAATAGTCGCTTGTGAGGAACGGTATCAAAAGCCTTCTGAAAATCTAGGAATATGGAATCGATCAGAGATCCCTTGTCGACAGCACTTATTACTTCATAGGAATAAGAACGATATTTTCTGAATCCGTGTTGGTTACGTATCAATACGTCATTAATAGTCGCTTGTGAGGAACGGTATCAAAAGCCTTCTGAAAATCTAGGAATATGGAATCGATCAGAGATCCCTTGTCGACGGCACTTATTACTTCATAGGAATAAGAAAGATATTTTCTGAATCCGTGTTGGTTACGTATCAATACGTCATTAATAGTCGCTTGTGAGGAACGGTATCAAAAGCCTTCTGAAAATCTAGGAATATGGAATCGATCTGAGATCCCTTGTCGACAGCACTTATTACTTCATAGGAATAAGAACGATATTTTCTGAATCCGTGTTGGTTATGTATCAATACGTCATTTTCTTCAAGGTGATTCATAATGTTCCAGTAGAGTATATGCTCCAAAATCCTACTGCAAACTGAGGTCAGTGATATGGCTCTGTAATTCAATGGGTTACTCCTATTTCCTTTCTTGAATATTGGTGTGACGTGTGTACACCTCCGTGCACAAAATTTCGTTTCCTGCATACCACCATATTGTAGATAGAGACAATGACATGATAACAAATGAACATTAATTAAGGTAATTATTGGAGAAGACCAATTCTCCTTTTCCCGCAAGCGGTGAGATCCGTCATCCACCTATTTGTCGGCTGCAGTACCGGCAATGGCTGGCATCGAACTTCGCTTCTTCTAGCAGGGGTTCAGTTGATCGTTGACTGAAATAATGAACGTGACAACAGTGGAAGCTACAGACCAGAGAAGACCCGTCCGTTCTCACAAAATCATGGGATATTGTACTTCCAGTAGCACACAAAAGGACGATGAGGTAACCTGATTTATGACGGTACATTTATAAAAAAGCAATTCCTGCCTCTTCTTGCTATAGATAAAGAGTCCTACACAGAAAACATTCAATCGATAGTAAAGCATTGAATTAGCACATGGACTATGCGAGAACGTGAGGAGAGAACCCGCGGAGAAAGAAAAGTAACGGAAGCCGGGGCATGGCAGTTCATACAATTATTCAGTAATCGTATTAAACAGCGCCCAGTCAGTGGCGTGTCAAAAGATAACCAGTGTAACCGCGAATGCCACTTAGGTACGTACTGACAGAACTTACTCTGTGTCACCTCGTGAACGGAACGACCACGGCGGAGAACGACGGACTAAACTTGATCACCGATGCCAAGATGGCGGCTGGCTCCGAATCGACGTCCGTTCCAAGCAGTCCACTAGTAACAACTGCCTTTCCTCGCCATCTCTCGTAACTGTCGTTGACCGAGGAGCCCTCAGCAAAGTTTGCTTCCGCCGACGAGAAGAGGGGCGTACAACCAACCTAACCAGCGTGGCTGTTACCGTTACCATCCCCGTGTAGTGACGAGAGCCCTCCGGTGCTCTTACTGTGGCGGGAATTTCGCGGAAACGGAGGAACCTCGTGTGGCCTCCGGCGGGGAGGAGGCGTGGCCCGAATTTGTAGCCAACGACTGGCTAGCCTCTGCCTATCTTTGCCATCTTGTGGCATTGTAGAATTAATTGAATTTGGTCCCTGAAAGTTCGTTCGCCCCGACGAGCCCCTACCCCGCTGGTTAGGCAAGCCGACAGTTGCCTCTAGTCGCCGGGGGAAATTAATTTGAAATAGTGCAGGCCTGATTAAAGATCGTGTAAGAGGTATGCGCTGCCTGAGATATGTAAACTATAAGAGAATCTGAGAGCAAAGAGCAGTGTTGACTGCAGTACGAACTGTGTAGCAAAAAAAAATGGTTCAAATGGCTCTGAGCACTATGGGACTTAACTTCTATGGTCATCAGTCCCCTTAACTGTGTAGCAGTAGCAGTATGTTGTTGCTAGCGAGCAGTCGCGTGTGTGCGCTTGTCAGTCGAGTCTGGTGTATCATGTTGGCTGGGCCGGTGGCGGTGCAGCGATGCCGGAGCCTGAGTATTATTGTATAAGGTAAAAAAAGCAGCCTCGCGCATATCTAGTAATATTATGTAAACTCACATGTAAATCTTTTAAAAATGTCCTAATAATAATCTTTGTCTAATTTCTAACAAGCATTCATTTCAATTTAAAGAATTTAATTTTTTTTAATGCATGATCATTCCGATTGTTGCAAAAGAAAAATCATTTACTTCCTTTCATAAATAACAAATGTATAGGCCAGGATTGCACAGAGCTGTGCCGAAAAATTTTTATGTAAGAGCAGGTATATTTGCCGTTTGTATTGAGGTAAGAATTTTTGCTTTTTTATTCAGAATGATCTTACAGGGCCATGACGCAGCACTGCTGTCGTCCAAAAATTTACCAGGTTACCGAATTTTTTTTTTTTATTACGAGGTTTAGGAATTTTTCTGTTTAGAGCTTACATTAAACGAGAAAAGAATTTTGTGGGTACATTAAATGGGAACCAATTTTGTTCAGAGGTTACACAAAAATTACAATCATTAACCAAATAAATTTAAAAATATTTCGTGTGGGGAAGTTACAATCGTTATAACGATTATTGAGATAATTATTTTATCAGCTCGAGCGCCGTGTAACATGAAAGGTACAACCCGAATCTGAAGTCAAAATTACTGATTTAATTTAATCTGTACACACTCCCTTTGTTACTGAGCTGGATCATGCGGCAGTATAGGCTGGAGACAGGCCTTGTGGACTGACCACGAAAAGTACGCACACTACAATACGACCTACAAAATTAATCGTGTATTGTTCCTACTATTGTATATTTGCACAATAAGTTATTTTAGATCCTTACTGATGTTGCAGTTTTAATGACCTGTAGTGTGATGTCGAATCATGTCGCTCTTGTGTACAATAAATTTTAATCTTTGACACATAAACTATTTTAAGTCAATACTTTATTATAATTTGTGGTTTCATATCAGTGCAAGAAAATTTCTGTGTTATTTGAGCTAGAATGAGATTTTCACTCTGCAGTGGAGTGTGCGCTGGTATGAAACTTCGTGGCAGATTAAAACTGTGTGCCGGACCGAGACTCGAACTCGGGACCTTTGCCTTTCGCGAACAACTGCTGCACCATCTGAGCTACCCGAGCACGACACACACCTCGTCCTCACAGCTTTACTTCTGCCAGTACCTCGTCTCCTACTTTCCAAACTCCACAGAAGCTCTCTTGTGGCTAAGCCATGTCTCCGCAGTATCCTTTCTTCCAGGAGTGCCAGTTCTGCAAGGTTCGCAGGAGAGCTTCTGTAAAGTTTGGAAGGTAGGAGGCGAGGTACTGGCAGAAGTAAATCTGTGAGGACGGGGCGTGTGTCGTGCTTGGGTAGCTCAGATGGTAGAGCACTTGCCCGCGAAAGGCAAAGGTCCCGAGTTCGAGTCTCGATCCGGCACACAGTTTTAATCTGCCAGGAACTTTCTTATTTAAACTACTTTACATTTGGCGGCGTTTAGATAGTTACAATCGGATTCAATGCCAGGTCAAAGCGGCGCCTCTTGGAAATAAGTCCGCCCCACGTGGCACGCTAATCGTATGACTGGA
The DNA here is from genome assembly GCF_023864275.1 of Schistocerca cancellata. Taxonomy (NCBI): domain Eukaryota; kingdom Metazoa; phylum Arthropoda; class Insecta; order Orthoptera; family Acrididae; genus Schistocerca; species Schistocerca cancellata. The sequence goes on from NC_064633.1 coordinate 550,334,587, forward strand.
TATGACTTCCCAGCAGCTGATCTGTTGCTTCGTGCTTCAGACGAACTCAAACTTCCCGCCCGACAGCCGTAAAGCACACCTCGTGTCTGAGAAAGGTATGGTATGGAAAGCATTCAGAGCTGGCGGTCAGACGCACGAGCCCTTCAAGCACACGTCGGCTTTGATGGACACGCAGCCCGCCTTGCATTGAGCCAAGAACGCCTTCCTAGAGCACAAGCGGAATGCCGATGCCGGAACGCCGTACACAAGCAACGCTAAGAAAAGACTGGCAACGTCCGAGACTGAACGCTCTAGTACAATGTCACGAGTAGCTCCGTTGCGTGCTTCCGATTATTTTCGGGTTGCTTTGTCTTAATATAGCCTGTTATGATCCACTGATCCAGCAATTTCGCATCTCTGACAAGCAAACAGTTCTTTTCCTGCACGGCGACGCAGGCAGCAGACGCTCTATCTCCCCGCTTCACATTCCATCCCCATCTCCCACTCCCAAAGCGTGGGTTCGACAAATGAGTCCAGATGCTGCCACACCACATTCTTCTGCATCTCCGCCTCCTCCCCCACCCCCTGCCTACGCACACTTAATTTTGCGATTCTAGGCCGTTCCGCTCTGCACAATAATTTCACAGTAGTCAGGGGAGAAAAGAATGGTCCAGATAGCTCTGAGCACTATGGGACTTAACATCTGAGGTCATCAGTCCCCTAGACTTAGAACAACTTAAACCTAACTAACCTAAGGACATCACACACATCCATGCCCGAGGCAGGATTCGAACCTGCGACCGTAGCGGTCGCGCGGTTCCGGTCTGAAGCGGCTAGAACCGCTCGGCCACCGCGGCCGGCAGAGGGGGGGGGGGGGGGGGGAAGAAATATGAGCAACCTAAGCAGTGTGGTCTCATGTGAATAAATTTTCACTTCCAAGCTGTAGACGTATTACACTGTATACGATCATAAGCACGGGTCAAACATCCACTACCTCACACATAATGAACGAGAATCTTCCAATTACTGTAAAAGTATTTGTCATGACACATCAGTGGGTGACGCTTTGTTTTTCAAAAATTAGCTTTGTCTTTACTGTGTGGAAATTTTCACTTCAATCAATGACCTCTGTTTTCAATAACTACAACATGCCCCAGCTAAATTGTTATCGGATTTATGTTTTTCCATAATCGCTATTTTGGCATGTGTGTTATTCAGAAGTGGTAACTTAGCATGAAGTCCGTCTACATGCACATTCAGTCTTAAAAGTTTCGAGACTGGGTTAGTAAGAAATAGAGCAAAGTTAAGATGGAGGATTAACGCTTCAGTGTTCTCCATAGCCCCCCCTCTCCCCCATCCCCTTCTTTAGAGTACAACGAGCAGAACGTTCATACAACAATATGAAACTGTCAGAAATGTCCTTCTTTTGGATATTACTCAACTCGGGCATCACACTGTCTTGAAAGTCGCTTGCGTCCTCAAAGCGTAACCCTTCATGTGAATTTAGTCATGTTGCTGCTTTGTGTTGCCTTTGCATCGATAACACCAAGTCTCACCACCCGTCATGATTTCTCACAGAAAAAAAATTGGCCGCATTTTGCTCTGAAATCAAGTCTCAGAAGTCGTATACGCGTCATTGTTTTTGTTCTCAAAAATGGTTCAAATGGCTCTGAGCACTATGGGACTTAACATCTGAGGTCATCAGTCCCCTAGAACTTAGAACTACTTAAACCTAACTAACCTAAGGACATCACACACATCCATGCCTGAGGCGGGATTCGAACCTGCCAACGTAGCGGTCGCGCGGTTCCAGACTGTAGCGCCTAAAACCACTCGGCCACTCCGGTCGGCTTTTTGTTCTCGAGTCAAGGTGTCTCGAACAAACTTTCCACACATTTTTCTCTTCTTCAAAACGTTCTGCAGAATGTTCTGAACGCTTGATTTGGAGAAGTGGCTCCACTGCGATTTGTAACACAACAACGTTGACACACCGCAGCTGCGCGTCCACTACTTAACTCTGCCTGCTTACTCATGACTGGTCGAAAGCACATCTGCTGTTTCGAAACTTTTTGGACGAACGGTGCAATCTTTACTGTTAAGGTGATTTCATCCTCGTGTCCAAGCATATTTACATATTGCACATAATCTGTATGAGAATAAACAAGACCCTTTGCCTGCATAAAAGGAGGACGTAGCATTTTACGTAATAATTGCTATGGGATACAGTATAAATACTGCGTCCTTTTTACCACTGCATATAAACTAGGTTTGATATACGACGACCATGTGAAATAAAGTGGGAAAACGTCCTTGGACACGAGGTCTATATCCCCTTTACAGTAAACGCAATCGACAGTGAGATATCATTTGGGGATCCCATACTCGCGGAAATGCGACTGTGACATTAGAAAAACCAGCAAGAGTCCAGGCGGAGCATGTTGACATTTCCCAGGAACTTTGGGACTACGAATCGAAGTTAATATTTCTGTCAACGTGAACATGTGGCGTTAAAAATATTCCATCTTTTGAGACATATTATAGACCAACACAGAAAAAATGCCCTGTAAACCTTAAGAGCTACGATCATTTTTTCGTCTTCGCTGCTGTGTAACACACTTCTTCTACTCCAAGCTATTAAAAATTACCTAAAAATGCAGTAAACAAACGAGAGTGCATTTCTCTATTATGTGAGACCTGAGTTTCTCCCGCCGTATGGAAAGCTCGACTGACCTACGCGAATGTAGCCGGGTGACGTAGTCGACAACGGCCGATATTTCCACAGCAGCACTCCCTGGCCATTTTCAAGTTTGCCGTTAAAATTCCGTGACCTTGCGTTCCAAGATTGGTCGCTCAAAATAATATTAGAGTGATTCGAGACCACACGGAGGGTCACGAGCAATAGTTTTTCCTACGAAACATACGTGACTGGAACAGCAGAAGAGGAAAGTGACTGGTGAGTGACACACCGTAACATGGCTTGTGAGAAATGTGTCCTCATTAGTTTACTGTATTCTGTGGATTCTTCGCAGTAGCAAAGAGCTTTCAGTAGAAGAGTTGTGTTCCTGACACTATCGGAGATGAACAAGTGTTCATATCCCTTAAAGGCATTTTAGAGCCCGTATTTGCGGGACATTTTTTTTCTATCACCTCTGAACTTACGGTATACTTCTTTTAACATACTTGACAATAATTTTCGTAATCAAAGCTGTTTGCTATTTGAGTATGTTTTCCTGTACTAAGTGCTCGCTGAGTCTACAGAACCAGGTCTTCCGGCAAATTTATGAAAGTACTGGCAACAGTACGGGTACATTATCTGTCGTTTCCCCGAGCTGTTGCCAAGCACTGACAGCCTAACTTGTTGTCAGGAAGGGTTTTCCGTGATTCGCTGGACCTAACCTAGGTTTTCCTAGGTGAGGAAATTCATTGCAGCGTGCTGCGGAATACGCTTCCTTCTTCCGCTGTCCGATGTGGGTCGCAGGGCGCTGCGTTTTCCTAGCCGCCCCGTGGTGCGCGTCAGAACGTAAAAAATGAAAGTGGCGTTTGTTTTACAATTTAACAACTGTACATGACACACCTTTTTTAATCCAACGAAAATTTGGTGCTATTGAAATACAGAACTATTTAAGCTTTTAAGAAAAGCTGATTTTCCGCGCTACTCTCTATTCATTACGCCATATCTCCTAAATTATTTGTCGCACAAAAACGTAATTTTATACACTGAAGAGACAAAGAAAATGCTACACCTCCCTAATATCGTGTAGGGCCCCAGCGAACACACAGAAATACCGGAACACGACGTGGCAAGGACTAGACTAATGTCCGAAGTAGTGCTAGAGGGGATTTAGACCATGAATCCTCCAGAGCTGTCTATAAATCCGTAAGAGTGCAAGCGGGTGGATCTTTCTTGTGAACAGCACGTTGCAAGGCATCTCAATATGCCTAATAATGTTCATGTCTAGGGAGATTGTTGGCCAGCGAAGGTGTTTAAACTTGGAAGAGTGTTCCTGGCTCCCCTCTCTAGCAACTCTGGACGTGTGGGCTGTCGCATTGTCCTGCTGGAGTTGCCCAAGTCCGTCGGAATGCACAAGGGTCATGAATGGATGCAGGTGATCAGACAGGATGCTTACGTACGTGTCACCTGTCAGAGCCGTATCTAGACATATCAGGCGTCCCGTCTACTCAAACTGCCCACTCCCTACACCATTACAGAGCCTCCACCAGCTTGAACAGTCCCCAGCTGATATGCAGGGTCCATGGATTCATGAGGTTGTCTCCATACCCGTACTCGTTCATCCACTCCACACAATTTGAAACGTGGCTCGTCCGACGAGGCAACATGTTTCCAGTCGTCAGCAGTCCAATGTCGGCATTGACGGGCCCAGGCGAGGAGTAAAGCTTTGTGTCGTGCTGTCGTCAAGGGTACACGAGTGGGCCTTCGGCTCCGAAAGCCCATATCGATGATGTTTCATTGAATGGTTCGCATGCTGACACTTGTCGATGGCCCAGTATTGAAATCTGCAGCAATTTGCGGAAGGGTTGCACTTCTGTCACATTGAACAGTTGTCTTCAGTCGTCGTTGGTACCGTTCTTGTAGGATGTTTTTCCGGCCGCAGAGATGTCGGAGATTTGATGTTTTACCGTATTCCTGATATTCACGGTACACTCGTGAAATGGTCGTACGGGAAAATCCCCACTTCATCGCTACCTCGGAGATGCCGTGTTCCATCGCTCGTGCACCGACTGTAACACCACATTCAAACACACTTAAATCTTTATAACCGACTATTGTAGCAGCAGTAGCCGATCTAACAACTGCGCCAGACACTTGCTGTCTTATATAGGCGTTGACTACCACAGCGCCGTATTCTGCCGGTTTACATATCTTTGTATTTGAATACGCATGTCTGTAGCAGTTTCTTTGGCGCTTCAGTGTACCTGCCTTCAGTAGATGACGATCTACAAAGTTTCTGGCCAATAGAATGACTAACAGTGAAGTAATAAATTAACCTCTCACTTCTGACGTGGTATCTTTACCAAACCAACATCCCAAGTGAAGTGAGCGACAAACATTTTGCTCCATGGTGGACGAAAGGGAGAAGAAGTTTCGGAAAGGTCTGAATTTGTTTTTACGGTTAGTTGTAAGTGGTTGGGTGGTACAGTTCCTCCTAGAAGAGAACAGTATTGCGTGGTTCATGGGCGTGACTCGACTCCCAGCGGTCTGCGAGGAACATCTTGCTACACGGGGGACAGGGTGGCGTGGCGGGAGTAGTGGAGGCGGCAAAGATCGAACGTAACAAGGCAGAGCTCGATCTAGAAAACCGTTAATTTTGGCACTCCGAAACCACATGGAAGTTAGGCAAGAGGGGGAAGTCGGTGTATTACTGGGAAGAGTACTCAGGAAGCGCGAAACAGTCAGCCAAATGTTCTTACAACGTGAAGAAGGAGCGTATAACATTTTAGTAACAATATACTTGCTCGACGCTGCCGCGGAACGCTAGTTCCCAATGCCTTATAACGCCGACGTATCGGAGATTAACGAAGAGCACAAGTAAAACATGATGTCAGCGGTTTCGCGACAGCTGAGGGATTCACTGTGAGGAGCAAATTTTCTGATTACCTCTACAGGCCGAATTTTAAACGTCGTTAGCAGTACCGATTATAATAAAAAACATCTGGCTCAATACAGCTACAGTTAAATAATCATTACAAACATATTTACGAATGTAGGACATTGGACATAATAAAAGACGTTTCTGCTTACTTGTTTTATTCACTTTTCTTTCAAGTTCTACTCAAATTAACTCCTTTTTCGTGTGGTTTTTCAACTCAGTGTCGGCCATGTTCCACAGAATATGCTGTTCGGATATCAACTCGGTACGCTGTTCGTCTTCCGAGTCAGACGTTCCAGGTGAATACGATATTGTAGTGTCTGTATTATTCCGAATTACGATGCAATGTTCCTTTGCACAAGCATGCATGTCCGAAGGAAGATTGCATCGTAATTTGGAATAACACAGACACTGCAATATTGTATTTATTCGTCGACACCGGGAAAGCGACTTTGAAGTAAAATGTCTCTCTTGTACGGGAATATACATAATGGATGTACGAAAATGGTTCAAATGGCTCTGAGCACTATGTGACTTAACATCTGAGGTCATCAGTCCCCTAGAACTTAGAACTACTTAAACCTAACTAACCTAAGGACATCACACACATCCATGCCCGAGGCAGGATTCGAACCTGCGACCGCAGCGGTCTTGCGGTTCCAGACTGTAGCGCCTTTAATCGCTCGGCCACTCCGGCCGGCCGATAAGAGGGTAATCTGTGTTAGTGTCCAGTTCATTCTTGCCATTCCATTACACAGATGATTGTTGTCCGTATTCGATTGTTGTCCCTATTCGCAACGCGAATACATTTTACGAGGGCTGTTTGGAAAGTAAGATCCCATCGGTCGCAAAATGAAAACCACAGTGAAAATAAAAAATTTTATTCGCAACAGTTTGCCATACCTTCCAGATACCTCTCTAAACAGCCGTGGTGTTTTACAAAGTTTCCACTGCCCTCCTCACAGAGAGCAGCTGCGTGTGTTTTCTGCCAATTCTCTACGCTGGTCTGCCTCTCGTTGTTTGTGTCAAAATGTTTCCTTCGTAGCCAGTAGTTCATGTGAGCAGAGATAAACAACAGAGGGAGCCAATTAAGGGCTGTATTGTGGGTGATCAAACACTTCCCATCGAAAACGCAGCAGAAGCGTCTTCATTGCTCCTGCAGAATGCGGCTGAAAATTGTCTTGATGAAAGAAACGCATGACATTTATGTTATGTGGGCTGCATAGCTTCATGCGAAATCTCTCGCCAGATCAACATACTTGGAGTGCGGCACTGTTGTTTTAGGCATTTATACGTGACCACTTTGTGCTCTGAACTGAAAAGGGTAGACAGGGTAGAGTATACTAAGTTTTAGGGTGTACACATAGATGAGAATCGTAATTGGAAAATTCATATTTTGGATCTTCTAAAGCATCCAGGTTCAGAAATTTTTGCAATCAGAATAATTGCCAATTTTGAGGATATAGAAATTAGTAAGCTAACATACTGGGTGATCAAAAAGTCAGTATAAATTTGAAAACTGAATAAATCACGGAAAATGTAGATAGAGAGGTACAAATTGACACACATGCTTGTAATGACATGGGGTTTTATTAGAACAAGTTCAAAAAATGTCCGACAGATGGCGCTTGATCTGATCAGAATAGCAATAATTAGCATAACAAAGTAAGACAAAGCAAAGATGATGTTCTTTACAGGAAATGCTCAATATGTCCACCATCATTCCTCAACAATAGCTGTAAGTCGAGGAATAATGTTGTGAACAGGACTGTATAGCATGTCCGGAGTTATGGTGAGGCCCTGGCGTCGGATGTTGTCTTTCAGCATCCCTAGAGATGTCGGTCGATCACGATACACATGCGACTTCAGGTAACCCCAAAGCCAATAATCGCACGGACTGAGGTCTGGGGACTTGGGAGGCCAAGCATGGCGAAAGTAGCGGCTGAGCACACGATCTACATCTACATCTACATTTATACTCCGCAAGCCACCCAACGGTGTGTGGCGGAGGGCACTTTACGTGCCACTGTCATTATCTCCCTTTCCTGTTCCAGTCGCGTATGGTTCGCGGGAAGAACGACTGTCTGAAAGCCTCTGTGCGCGCTCTAATCTCTCTAATTTTACATTCGTGATCTCCTCGGGAGGTATAAGTAGGGGGAAGCAATATATTCGATACCTCATCCAGAAACGCACCCTCTCGAAACCTGGCGAGCAAGCTACACCGCGATGCAGAGCGCCTCTCTTGCAGAGTCTGCCACTTGAGTTTGTTAAACATCTCCGTAACGCCATCACGGTTACCAAACAACCCTGTGACGAAACGCGCCGCTCTTCTTTGGATCTTCTCTATCTCCTCCGTCAACCCGATCTGGTACGGATCCCACACTGATGAGCAATACTCAAGTATAGGTCGAACGAGTGTTTTGTAAGCCACCTCCTTTGTTGATGGACTACATTTTCTAAGGACTCTCCCAATGAATCTCAACCTGGTACCCGCCTTACCAACAATTAATTTTATATGATCATTCCACTTCAAATCGTTCCGCACGCATACTCCCAGATATTTTACAGAAGTAACTGCTACCAGTGTTTGTTCCGCTATCATATAATCATACAATAAAGGATCCTTCTTTCTATGTATTCGCAATACATTACATTTGTCTATGTTAAGGGTCAGTTGCCACTCCCTGCACCAAGTGCCTATCCGCTGCAGATCTTCCTGCATTTCGCTACAATTTTCTAATGCTGCAACTTCTCTGTATACTACAGCATCATCCGCGAAAAGCCGCATGGCACTTCCGACACTATCTACTAGGTCATTTATATATATTGTGAAAAGCAATGGTCCCATAACACTCCCCTGTGGCACGCCAGAGGTTACTTTAACGTCTGTAGATGTCTCTCCATTGAGAACAACATGCTGTGTTCTGTTTGCTAAAAACTCTTCAATCCAGCCACACAGCTGGTCTGATATTCCGTAGGCTCTTACTTTGTTTATCAGGCGACAGTGCGGAACTGTATCGAACGCCTTCCGGAAGTCTTGGTTCTAATAAAACCCCATGTCATTCCAACCATGTGTGTCAATTTTTACCTCTCTATCTACATTATTCCGTGGTTTATTAAGTTTTCTAATTTATACTGACTTTTTGATCACCCAGTACTTCACATACTTTCACTCTCTGATGTCATAAGGAGTAATATTTTGGGGTAGCTAAACAGTTAGACAAAAAGGATTCACTGCCCAAAAGAAAGTGGTTAGAATAATGTGTGGGGTTCATAGTCGCACATCGTGTAGGCATTTTTTTAAAAGATTGGGAATTCTTACAACAGCCTCACAGTACATTTACTCACTAATGCCGGCCGGAGTGGCCGAGCGGTTCTAGGCGCTTCAGTCTGGAACCGCGCGGCCGCTACGGTCGCCAGTTCGAATCCTGCCTCGGGCATGGATGTGTGTGATGTCCTTAGGTTAGTTTGGTTTAAGTAGTTCTAAGTTCCAGGGGACTGATGACCTCTGAAGTTCCATAGTGCTCAGAGCCATTTGAACCATTTTTACTCAGTAATGAAACTTGTTCTCAACAACATGGACCAGTTCAAAAACAACAGTGACATTCATCATTACAACACCAGAAAAAAAGACTTACACTATGCTTTACTCAACCTATCTTTGGCACAGAAAGGGGTAAAATATGCTGCTAAAAAATTTTCGACAAATTACCATACGAAATAAAATGTCTGACAGACAGCAATAATAGCTTCAGAAATAAATTGAAATCTTTCACCTTCTATACCATAGATGAATTCTTGAACAGGAATAAATAAATCTATAAATATAGTATATACGTTTTGTGCCATTTAAGGTAATGGGGTAAATAATAGAAATATTAATCCTTAACTCTGCACTGTAATATATATATATATATATATATATATATATATATATATATATATATATATATATATATATATATCCTGGTTCATATGAGGATTTCTTGTGCACTTGACACGTTCCACATCATAACGGCTATCGTACCGTGCGACTGATCAATGGAACATGCAACCAACTAACTAACTAAATAAAAAAGAGCGACGTGAAGTGATCGAGAGGCACACTAAAGACACATTCCTGCAAAGGTCCATCGGATTTTCACAGTGGTTTCCGTTTCACGCCTCTTCGTACCTTACTTTCCGAATGTGCCTCGTATGTATTTCTGGTGAATGTTTGAATAATTAGATCGGAACAATTAGTTTCTCTGTCGCTGCCCGCGGGTGCCGTGACTTTGCCCACTCCTCCAACTGACCAAAACGCTGTGACATGCGAGAGAGAGACTTATGAGGCACACAAGTGTTACCCGCAGATAGAGCCCTCAGCGGTACTGTGTTGTTCGCACCCTTTGGAAACGGCCTGGTATGTTTGCACTGTGTGATTGGGCGGCGCCTTTTACGCAGCACGTTGCGAGAAACTCCCGCAACTAGGAGAACGTAGCTTTAGCTGCGGCCAGGTGCCCGCAGGTGACCGGCCGGCCAGGCGGTGTCCCGTATCGCCGGATTAATAGCCGCGGAGCGCCGGGGGAGCGGCGGACGCCTCGTAATGGAGTCATTACGCCGTGTCCCCACTTTCCCCTCGGCTATCTTAATGAGCGCCACTTTACATGGAACACGCGGCTCCCAGCGCAGATAATGAGCCGTAATTTAAGCCGCGGCTCGGCAGGTGGACACCCCGCCTTCCTGTTCGCACGTACTTTCCCCGCTAACTGGGCTACACGCCTGTCCAGGCGGACACGAGATGTCCGACAGGCGAGTATGTCACCGTACAGAGCTGTCGCTGTCGCTACCAGCGCACTACGCGCCACTTGGTCTGACTGGGGAAAAGAAAGGCTGCCTCATGAGGCACCTATCATCTCGCTAGAATTCAAGACCAATGCTGAAATATGCCGCGAAAAACACTGTGCCACTCACGGCGATACTGTCTGTTTGGAAGAGAGCCCTACAAATCCTACAGCACCTCTTTGGTCAACATCACAATATCCCCGTCAGTTGGAGGTAATTCCGCAGGTATACAACATCGGAATAACTTTTTTGGATGTGGGAAGGAGGGAGGGAGGTAGGAGTAAAAGCCAACTTTTAAGTCATCCCTAAGAAACCAGAGGAACAGTGAAATGGGGATATGCAGCGCTTCTAGGGGGTGGTGTTATAGTGAGCTACATTCTTACGTCCCAGTAGCACAATGGTGTTCCAAACAAATTACCGAGCGAAGTGGCGCAGTCTATAGCACAGTGGACTCGCAATCGGGAAGATGACGTTTCAAATCCCGGTTCGGCATCTACACATACAGCGGCATTTTCTTTCTTTACCCGATCGGTCGCAAAATTCAAACCACACTGAAAATTCAGTGAAAATTTGCACAGAGGTGTTGGACAGTGTCTCTGGTATTCCAATATGTCACGTCATGTCGCACTCATCAGTACTGAGTGCTCAGCGAGCACGTGAACATATCTAAAAATAGTGTCTACAACTCAGAGAAAAAAAAATCCAACTGAGGGGTTTCGCCTGACTTTATACAGCCCACGTAACATAACTGACACGTATTTCCTTATTCATGACAACACTCGGCCGCATACTGCAGGGGCAACGAAGAAGCTTCTGCAGCGTTTTCGACGGGAATTGCTTTATCATTTACCATACAGCCCGGACTTGGCTCTCTCTGATTTTCATCTCTTCGCTCACATGAATAGCTGGCTATGAGGACAACATTTTGATGCAATGAGCTGCTGACCAAGGCAGGGAATTAGCGGAAATTGCACGCGGGTTTCTTTTATGATTTGGTTATTGGAAATTTGGTATAAGCTGCAACAAATGTTCGGGTCGGAGCAGCGACTACGTTGAGAAGGAGTTTTAAGGTGTAGTTCAAAGTCGAAAATAAAAAATTTCTTATTACAATTGTGGTTTCCATTTTACAGTCGATCGGATGCTGAAAAAAATAGTTCTTGTAGGTTTTCCATGTTTTCCCCAAATCGCTTAAGACAAATACCGGGATGGTTCCCTCGAAAGGGCATGGGCGATTTCCTTCCCCATCCCTCCCTAATCCTAGCTTGTTCTTCGTCTCCAGTGACCTCATTGTCGACGCGAAGTTAAAGACTAATCTTCCTTTCTCCTACTTTCTAAACAATCTCGCTCAGTTATTTCTTTTTGTGAGCGGTGCTCCAAAAATACATCTGTACTAAAACGCAAGAGCGAAAGGCCCATACTGTGACTGAGGAGAGGAAGCAGACCCCAACCTAGTGATATTCGGCTGTCAGCGACGGAAACAAGCGACATACGCCCTACTCCTGCATTTGAGGAGCAGGGGATGTAGCGGACTATTCAGTGTGGAAATGTTGCTGGCAACAACGGTATTCAAAATTTTTAGATTACTTCCAGTTTCCGTGCGACGGTGCCTAATTCTCCAATAGAAAACAACTAAGACCTTCTAGGCACTTTAATATTTTCTTGTTGAGGTATGCGATCTTTTTATATCTGGTATGTGTTACCATGTTTATATAAAAATCTCATGTATCCAGCGAGTGTTATTCCAGTACGTGATGGTGAACTCTCCATGCGTATTTGTGAATGCAATGATGCGTCTAGTTAGAATATGTGTTTTGTGTGTAAACAAGAGTAATTTTCATGTGTTGTGTGTGGCTGTCAGTACAATACTAAGCAAAGTATTTGGCTTCAAGAGCGATCCCCGGTCATAGGATTGGAGGATATTAAAAAGTAGGAACTGGGAGAGCTGCACTCAGAAGCTGGCAGTGGCCGAAAGGGAAAGAAAAGAAAAGTAAGGTGGGAAGGACACATAATAAGGATGGGAGAGGAAAGACACTGCGAGTAGCATTCTCAAGATTCCCAGAGCACACAAGAAGCCGCGGGAGGCCACTGACAAGACAGAAGGATGATATCGAGATTGATATAGAGGCGAAGAGCCTGAGAAAAGGAGAATGGACGATGAAAGGCAGGAACAGAAATGACTGGTGGAGGAATGTAGAGAACGCGCATCGTCTCCGTGGCTCAAGCGACAGTTAAGAAGAGGAAGAATTATTAATAGTGAATAGGACGATCCAAAGTCACTTACGTAAACTATTGCCTTACCTTGTAGGAGTCACTGCGGTCATCAACACCACCACCACGACCACCTCACTATCTCCAACTGAAACGTACCCTTTCAACAATTATACACGACTGTGCTTAACCTGACACACGATATTTTTTTAGCGCAACGCAATCTGACTTTAAAAAATCCCTACAAAAGAACGGCCCTGACTAACATTAACCTATACCTTTCACAAATCACTTACCTCAGCAAAAATCTCTGTTACTCGAACTACTGCAATACAGCGAGCGCCACTACTGCCAGCTAAATAACAGATTCAAACTACGGAAGGCACTAACTACTAGTAGGCATAGTTAGCAAATGAAAGATTTTAATAGAGAAAAAACATTGTATTTACCTTAATAGTCATAATATATATAGCAGTTCATAACATCCATTCTTACAAACATCAAAACTTCGCCATTTCTCTCCCCACATCCACCACTGCTGGCGGCTCACCTCCAACTGCGCAACGCTACGCGCTGTTCACATCCAGCTGCCGCTGCCCATCACTACAATGGCAGACAACAATGCAAACTAGCCACAGACTGCACACAGCACAGCCAGTGATTTTCATATAGAGCGCTACGTAACGTTGCCAATAAGAAAACATAAACAGCCTACTTACATAAAGGAAACATAAACAACATAAGAAAACATAAACAGCCTACTTACATAAAGAAAAGATAAACAACCTAAACAGCCTACTTACATAGCCCCCATGCTCCACACAAAAAATTTTACAAATTATTTTGGGCAGTGGCCAATAATGATTTGAAAAAATTTTTCATAATTACAATAACAAAGATATCAAATGCACACACTTATTTATACACTGTTGGTCAAAAGCTAAGATTTTCTCACAGTCCATAAAGACAGTCCAGATTGTTCATCACAGTAAAATTTCAGTTTTTTTTTTTTTTTTTCAAAGTCTGAGCAGTGAAAGACAATGCACACGGAAGTAGTGGATTTCCATGCAGTCTTGAAGAAGTAGTGTTGTCCTTCCAACTGAAAGACATTGCTGACTCTTGACATGCTGACAGGTAATGGGCCACAACAGAGCAAACCCACAGCAGAGTCATTCGACGTTTTGAAGAAGATTGGTAGGTAGGTCATCACAGAGCAGACCCACTGTAGTCCTGGTAGAGAGTATGGTATTGGTGGGCCAAAAACATAAACAACATAAGAAAACATAAACAGCCTACTTACATAAAGAAAACATAAACAACATAAACAGCCTACTTACACAACAAACTCATGGTTCACGGGAAGAACGACTGCTGGGAAGCCTTAGTGTGAGTTCATATATCTCAAATTTTATCTTCGTGGTCTTTTCGCGCGATACACACATGAGTGATAGACTGCTCTAGGAACGTATGCTCTCGTAACTTTAACAGCAAACCACAACGTGATGCAGACCACCTTTCTTGCAACGTCTGCCATCGGAGTCGGCCGAGCATCTTCGTGACGCTTTCCCACTAAACCAAATGAACCTGTAATGAATCTTGCTGCTCTTCTTTGGATCTTCCCTGTTTTCTCGATATTCCTCCCTGGTAGTAATCTCAGACGAGCAATATTGAAGTATTGGTCGAAAGAGGGTTTTATAAGTACCGCCTTCGTGGGTCGACTACATTTCCTGAGGGCTCTTCCAATGCATCTGAAGTCCGGCGTCTGCCTTACCCGCGATTCATTTTGTGTTGTCTTTCCACTTTAAATCGCTACGTAAACATATTTCTCGATATTTTATGGGTGTGACTGCTTCGAATGATTATTCGCAATCCTATAATTGTATAACGATGAGCCTTTGTGCCTATTTATGCGCAAAGCGTTAGATTTGTTTATATTGAGCGTCAATTGCCACTGCTCGCAACCAAGCGCCGATCCACTGCAGGTCTTGCTGCATTTCGCTAAAATTTTGTAGCCTCACGACCTCACTGTATACAACAGTAACAGCCTCGAAAGGCCGGCCGCTGTGGCTGAGTGGTTCTAGGCGCTTCCGTCAGGACCCGTGCGACCGCTACGGTCGCAGGGTCAAATCCTGTCTCGGGCATGGATGTATGCGATGTCCTTACGTTAGTTAGGTTTAAGTAGTTCTAAGTTCTAGGGGACTGATGACCTCAGGTAAGTCCCATAGTGCTGAGAGCCATTTGAACCATCCTCGAAATTTTCCACGTTATCCACTATGTTATTTATATATATTGTGAAACGCAACGGTCCATACCACTGCTTTGGGGTAGGATCGAATTTACTTCTACGTCTGGTGATCTCTCCCGGTTGAGAATGGCATGCTTTGTTATATTTGCTAGAAATTTTTCACTCTAGACACAATGCTGACATATTTCAAAAAAATGGCTCTGATCACTATGGGACTTAACTTCTGAGGTCATCAGTCCCTTAGAACTTAGAACTACTTAAACCTAACTAACCTAAGGACATCACACACACCCATGCCCGAGGCAGGATTCGAATCTGCGACCGTAGCGGTCGCGCGGTTCCAGACTGTAGCGCCTAGAACCGCTCGGTCACCCCGGCTGGCGACATATTCCATAGCTCGTATTTTGTTCATTAGGCAGCAGGGCGCAACTGTATAGAATGCTTTCCGAAAGTCAAGAAACGTGGCTTTGTGACGACGCGGCTGTTTGGGGTTCGTCCAACAGAAAGTGTCCACTCACCTAGCAATGAATTTCTTCTTCTGCAGTCCGGTCCGCACGCTTTCTCAGTTAAAAAAGAAGATAATGTTCCTCTACTGGAAAAGCTGTACTAGAAGCATTAGACGGATCAAAGGGTGCAACAAGTCTTTTTAGTGTCAGGTTAACCGAGCTATTGATTGAAAGGTAGCTTGTGAGTCAAAAGTTTGACACATTGCCACTCGTTTCATACAAAGGACACTGCCAAGCTCGTGCCAATCTTAAGTTCTTGTTTCAACACTCACTCGCATTCATAGACACTCATAATAACCAGCTTATGATATGAAACCAACCCTAATACCAGAAAGCATTAAAAAACGGATTATCTGTGACAGAATGCTCTCTCAAATGTTATACGATTTGACCAGTACCAACGTTTAGTTTGCGGTCACCGCTTGTATAACATGCCACACAGATTTTGCCCATTCAAAGAAGACAGTTTGCATATTGAAATCGGAATAACATGCGTTCATTTCTCTCACACTTTCGCATCCACTTTGCAGCAATCCAAGGTTATGTTTTTGAATCTTTATCCTGCAAAATTATCACTTCTATTAGAGATATTTATATACGCATTCTAACATGATGATGGCTGAGTTCCGAAATGAGCTTTAGACATCACAAAGCAATTCTTTAGCCCAAAAAATACTCGCGAACGTACTGTCCTCTGATTGGCTGATACACAATTACATCGTAACCAGCTCAATATTAGTATTAACCGACGCAATTCCGTGGCTTTTACTTTTAATCAATCACAGCTTAATAACTTTTATGAACAATTTATGATAACCAAAAATTTATAAAATTCACATACACTCCTGGAAATGGAAAAAAGAACACATTGACACCGGTGTGTCAGACCCACCATACTTGCTCCGGACACTGCGAGAGGGCTGTACAAGCAATGATCACACGCACGGCACAGCGGACACACCAGGAACCGCGGTGTTGGCCGTCGAATGGCGCTAGCTGCGCAGCATTTGTGCACCGCCGCCGTCAGTGTCAGCCAGTTTGCCGTGGCACACGGAGCTCCATCGCAGTCTTTAACACTGGTAGCATGCCGCGACAGCGTGGACGTGAACCGTATGTGCAGTTGACGGACTTTGAGCGAGGGCGTATAGTGGGCATGCGGGAGGCCGGGTGGACGTACCGCCGAATTGCTCAACACGTGGGGCGTGAGGTCTCCACAGTACATCGATGTTGTCGCCAGTGGTCGGCGGAAGGTTCACGTGCCCGTCGACCTGGGACCGAACCGCAGCGACGCACGGATGCACGCCAAGACCGTAGGATCCTACGCAGTGCCGTAGGGGACCGTACCGCCACTTCCCAGCAAATTAGGGACACTGTTGCCACTGGGGTATCGGCGAGGACCATTCGCAACCGTCTCCATGAAGCTGGGCTACGGTCCCGCACACCGTTAGGCCGTCTTCCGCTCGCGCCCCAACATCGTGCAGCCCGCCTCCAGTGGTGTCGCGACAGGCGTGAGTGGAGGGACGAATGGAGACGTGTCGTCTTCAGCGATGAGAGTCGCTTCTGCCTTGGTGCCAATGATGGTCGTATGCGTGTTTGGCGCCGTGCAGGTGAGCGCCACAATCAGGACTGCATACGACCGAGGCACACAGGGCCAACACCCGGCATCATGGTGTGGGGAGCGATCTCCTACACTGGCCGTACACCACTGGTGATCGTCGAGGGGACACTGAATAGTGCACGGTACATCCAAACCGTCATCGAACCCATCGTTCTACCATTCCTAGACCGGCAAGGGAACTTGCTGTTCCAACAGGACAATGCACGTCCGCATGTATCCCGTGCCACCCAACGTGCTCTAGAAGGTGTAAGTCAACTACCCTGGCCAGCAAGATCTCCGGATCTGTCCCCCATTGAGCATGTTTGGGACTGGATGAAGCGTCGTCTCACGCGGTCTGCACGTCCAGCACGAACGCTGGTCCAACTGAGGCGCCAGGTGGAAATGGCATGGCAAGCCGTTCCACAGGACTACATCCAGCATCTCTACGATCGTCTCCATGGGAGAATAGCAGCCTGCATTGCTGCGAAAGGTGGATATACACTGTACTAGTGCCGACATTGTGCATGCTCTGTTGCCTGTGTCTATGTGCCTGTGGTTCTGTCAGTGTGATCATGTGATGTATCTGACCCCAGGAATGTGTCAATAAAGTTTCCCCTTCCTGGGACAATGAATTCACGGTGTTCTTATTTCCATTTCCAGGAGTGTATATCAAAATAACTACCCCATCAACAAAAAAAATATCGTAAAAAGTATTTTATTTTCTTAGGCCCATAAACTCGCTACTTGCACTGTTCGATTTCCGCTGAGTATCATTCATCCTTTTTGATACAATTCTCACGCTGAACTATATAAAAAAATGTAAATTAGAAACTACGGCGTGTACCCACTTTCTTCCACATGTGAACGTCATAAAAAGGTGTCGCATGTGTTCAGATGCGGAGAATATGGCGGACAATCGAGGCCCATGCGAGTGGCCCTGGGTACCCCGGAGCCAGAATGCGGTCCCCAAAGTGCTCCTCCAGGACATAAAACACTCTCCTGCTTCGATGGGGTCGAGCTCCGTCTTGCACAAACCACATCTTGTCAAAATCAGAGTCACTTTGGATAATGGGGATGAAATCATCTTCCATAACATTCACGTACCGTTCGTAGTCACCGTGCCATCAGGAAATATCGCACGGATTATTCCGTCATTGGACACTGCACAGCAAACATCACCAGTTGAGGGTGAAGAGACTTCTCGACCGCGAAATTCGGATTCTCAGTCCCCCAACTATACCAATTTTGCTTATTGACGAACCCATACAAATGAGAGAGGGCTTCGTTGCTAAACCAAGCCATACTGCGTGAACTTATTCCCGCCATACCCCGCGGCCAGTCTTGCAGTCTGAACGTCCTAACGCAAACTGTTCAGAAGTTACGACGATATTATTTCATACATAACTGTCACCCTGTACATTCAGTTAATAAATATAAAAATATTAATTTCATTTAATATGCCACCTTCACACCATCATTCACACTAATAAATTAGCAAATTAGCAATAATTAATGCCGGTCGCAATGAATACTGCTTTGTTTCCCAAATAGGAAGTTTTAACTGCATGATAATTTCATAGTCCGCAAGACGCTCACACCTTGCTGTCACAACCGAAACTACACCACTGGCCATTAAAATTGCTACATCACGAAGATGACGTGCTACAGACGCGAAATTTAACCGTCAGGAAGACGATGCTGTGATATGCAAATGATTAGCTTTTCAGAGCATTCACACAAAGTTGTCGCCGGTGGCGACACCTACAGCGTGCTGACATGAGGACAGTTTCCAACCGATTTCTCATACACAAAAAGCAGTTGACCAGCGTTGCCGGGTGAAACGTTGTTGTGATGCCTCGTGTAAGGAGGAGAAATGCGTACCATCACGTTTCCGACTTTGATAAAGGTCGCATTGTAGCCTATCGCGATTGCGGTTTATCGTATCGCGACATTGCTGCTCGCGTTCGTCTAGATCCAATGACTGTTAGCAGAATTTGGAATCGGTGGGTTCCGGAGGGTAATACGGAACGCCGTGCTGGATCCCAACGGCCTCGTATCACTAGCAGTCGAGATGACAGGCGTCTTATCCGCATGGCTGTAACGGATCGTGCAGCCACGTCTCGATCCCTGAGTCAACAGATGGGGACGTTTGCAAGACAACAACCATCTGCACGAACAGTTCGACGACGTATGCAGCAGCATGGACTATCAGCTCGGAGACCACGGCTGCGGTTACCCTTGACGCTACATCACAGACAGGACCGCCTGCGATGGTGTACTCAACGACGAGCCTGGGTGCACGAATGGCAAAACGTCATTTTTTCGGATGAAACCAGGTTCTGTTTACAGCATCGTGATGGTCGCATCCGGTTTTGGGGACATCGCGGTGAACACACATTGGAATCGTGTATTCGTCATCGCCATACTGGCGCATCACCCGGCGTGATGGTATGGGGTGCCATTGGTTACACGTCTCAGTCACCTCTTGTTCGCATTGACGAAACTTTGAACAGGGGACGTTACATTTCAGACGTGTTACGACCGGTGTCGCTACCCTTCATTCGATCCCTGCGAAACCCTACATTTCAGCAGGATAATGCACGACCGCATGTTGCAGGTCATGTACGGGCCTTTCTGGATACAGAAAATGTTCGACTGCTGCCCTGGCCAGCACGTTCTCCAGATCTCTCACCAATTGAAAACGTCTGGTCAATGGTGGCCGAGCAACTGGCTCGTCACAATACGCCAGTCACTACACTTGGTGAACTGTGGTATCGCGTCGAAGCTGCATGGGCAGCTGTACCTGTACACGCCATCCACGCTCTCTTTGACTCAATGCCCAGGCGTATCAAGGCCGTTATTACGGCCAGAGGTGGTTGTTCTGGGTACTGATTTCTCAGGCTCTATGCACCCAAATTGCGTGAAAATATAATCACATATCAGTTCTAGTATATTTGTCCAATAAATACCCGTTTATCATCTGTATTTCCTCTTGGTGTAGTAATTTTAGTGACCACTAGTGTACATGTATCTAGCTACTGAATCAGGGGGCATCTGTCATGCATACAAGAATCAATTTGTGAAGCTGTCAGCCTGTTACTGGCTCTTGTATAGGCACGATGTAAGGCGTTACGCCTCAGCACCAACCTCGGCGCCTGTATCTACTGCTTCCTGGTTTCGTGGACGGTCGGAGTGAGCTGTATTGTTTTCGGAACCCATGTTGATTCTTATAGAGCAGCAGTATTTGCTCTCCCCGCGGGCAGACACAGAGCGAGAAACTGGGCAGAAGCGGTCGCCAGAAGGGAGGAGGATGCAGCGGCTGCCCGCAGACCCAGAGCGCCATTAGCGAAGCAGACGGATGACCCCTGATGAGAAGCCCGGCTACCTGTTGCGTGGGAAGCAGAAGACGGCGACGACGCGCCAACCCACTGCCCGCAGCCGTTCCCCTGCCCTGGGCTCTGGCCGACAGACGCCGCCGCTGCGGTTCCGCTTAGCCGCCTCTTAACGAGGTGCGCCTCCGTCCACAGTTTATGGACTCCTGGCGCTGAAACAGCTACTGGCCACCTCCTACACTATACTCGTCTGGGGTGTACACTCGACGAGGCTTCGAACATGTGATGCTGCGTTCTGCAGGGGTGGTAAGCTCTTATCTCCACATTAGAATTAGGTTAATTAGAGATTAAAAAGCCCATTATTTTGACACCTCAGAGCTATAAGACGATTAATTCAATAGCATTAGACGAGCTCAAACATGTTTTAAAAAGCCTAAAACATCTTAAAGCGTGGGACCCAATTGGAGTAAATATCCATCTCATTAAGGACAGCACGCTTGTAAGGTGCCAGGACATGGGCACTTACAAGTTAGCTTGCCAACATTAGTTTTAATAATAAAGGGACTGGCAAGGGCATCAGATCATGACTGTATTGAATTATGATAAATATGAGGCACTCTCGAGCAGTATTTCCTGCATGTCTGCATGATTACGAAATTAACTTAAAGCGTTGGTGAAAAGTAGCGAAAGTTGAGAATTGTGGAATATAAAGTCTGCAGCGGGACGTAGCTCGCCGGGCCGCCGTGGGCGGCAGGTAGCGGTCACCGGAAACGCGGGACAATACGGCGCTTCTGGGGTAGCCCGGCATCCGGAGCCACCTGTGCTGGGCAATACGTGATGAAGAGTGGAATTTCGTTTGCCTAGGGGTGTTGAGACCTACTCGATCATTGGGTAGATGTCAGAAATGCCGTTCGAGGGGTTTCGGAGATGATAGAGAGTTCGACATTGGCCGAAACGGGGTATTCTTCCGCCGCATTTTCGTACGCGTGGGAGACGAGAGAATTGTCGAGAGGGGGACTTCGACTTCAGCCATCGAGCGGTACGGACTTGGAGACGGCGTCTTGGCCATCGTCTTCGAAGGGAGATATACGGTCTGTATCGCAGCACTGCACCAACACGAGTTCCGTGCAGAGTTCTGCGGTTAGAGCTCTTTGTCTGCTCAGAAGCGAGATTTTCACCAACGCTTAACCACTTCAAACAACGTACCTAATATTCTTGATCTGGTAGTTATCCTCGCGAGGTACCGAGTATTTATCAACGCAGCTGCAGGTAATAGGGGCGCGTAATTGCAAATTTTTAATGTGCCATTCTCAGGAGTGTGTGGGTGGACAAAGAGATTAACATTTTTTTTTTTGTAAATTTTGTCAGTTGTGGGAAATATCAAATTAAAATGCCAATATTACAATCGAATTATCGACTTCATTGTAGCTTTTACCCTGTCCCAGTAAGCTTTATATGTACTCTTGTCACTGCACAGCTTGCCCAGACGGGAAGCAAAGAAGGTTTGCAGTCTTCTGTGTCAGCGACGGACAAATAAGTTTACACGCTGTGTACGTTTATTCAATGAATGCTGACGAAATTATGAAGTCCTTACAGTAATATGAGAAACTGAGTCCGTCTTGATGCAAAACACCTTGTTGTTTGTTTACTTCTTTATTGTAAAATTGTTCAAATGGCTCTGAGCACTATGGGACTTAACATCTGAGGTCATCAGTCCCCTAGACATAGAGCTACTTAAACCTAACTAACCTAAGGACAGCACACATATCCATGCCCAAGGCAGGATTCGAACCTGAGACCGTAGCAGCAGCGCAGTTCTGGACTGAAGCACCCAGAACCGCTCTTCCACAACGACCGTAATTCCTTATTCTCCCAAACTAGTTTCGGTGACATATATCAACATCATGAGTAGGTTTTTTTAATCTTATTTGTTGTATGTTACAGCATGTTTTAAGAATTATTGTCGCTGTTTACGACATATTTTCTGTGCGTTTTTTTTCCTGCTGCCGTTTTTTACCCAGCGAACATCACGTAATGTTCATTGGATGGTATGTAGCTGCTTTTATGCACAGGAAAACAAAGTGCGATAGCTTTGTCCAAATAGGTGACAATTTGAGAAGATGGGACCTGGACAAACTGACAGAACCAGAGGTTGTAGAGAGTTTCAGGGAGAGCATTAGTGAACGATTGTCAAGAATGTGAGAAATACAGTAGAAGAAGAATGGGTAGCTTTGAGAGATGAAATAGTGAAGGCAGCAGAGGATCAAGTAGGTAAAAAGACGAGGGCTAGTGGAAACCCTTGAGTAACAGAAGAGATACTGAATTTAATTGATGAAAGGAGAAAAAACAAAAATGCAGTAAATGAAGAAGGCAAAAAGGAATACAAATATCTCAAAAATGAGATCGACAGAAGTGCAAAATAGCTAAACAGGGATAGCTAGAGGACAAATGTAAGAATGTAGAGGCGTATATCACTAGGGGTAAGATAGATACTGTCTACAGGAAAATTAAAGTGGCCTTTGGAGAAAAGAGAACCACTTGCATGAATATCAAGAGGTCAGATGGAAACCCAGTTCTAAGCAAAGAAGAGAAAGCAGAAAGGTGGAAGGAGTATATAGAGGGCCTATACAAGGGTATGTACTTGAGGACAATATTATGGAAATGGAAGAGGATGTAGATGAAGATGAAATGGGAGATATGATACTGATTGAAGAGTTTGACGGAGTTTCTTGCCCCTGAGATACAGGCTACCAAGCAAAGCAGTTTGATTTGGAAGGCCGATACTGTTCACACAAAAGACCTCTGTTTTGTAGGGGCTGAAAAATACATGTTTTTGCCCAAATCTGCACTCCTATTGGAAGTAGGTAGATGTAAATGCCGCAGCTTTGATACTTCTGAGGCCAGCTGTTCCTGTGCCAAATTTGGTTGAGATCGTTCCCAGTGTTTGGGAGGAGATCACGTATGTACGCACGTATATATATATATATATATATATATATATATATATATATATATATATAGTAATCTAAACGTAAGAGAATAAAACATAAATACATGAAAATAGTATTTATGTTTTATTCTCTTGCGTTTAGATTACTACTACAGAGTCTGAATTGTTCGAAACTTTGTAGTCCTACCTATATACAGATTTAAAATATGTGAAATACTGTTATTGCAGCTAGTATCATCACATATCCAGCAGCTGGCGAAATTTCTCTCACACTCTGTATATCAACGATGCCAACCAGTTTGCCTGTTCATTTTAAGCGACTTCAGTTCCCTGTTAAGGTTTCGATTGCAGTAACAATAAATGGGGCTAAAGGTGTGAGAGAGAGGTTGAAGGAAGAGATGGAGAGAAGGGGGGGGGGTGGAGAAGAAATGGACACAGAGAAGCGGAAGGACGAGATGGAGAGAGATAAGAAGAAGTATGAGATGTACAGAGACAGCAGAGAGGAAGAGGAGGAGGAGGAGGAGGAGATGGACAAAGAGAGTGGGGAGGAGAGATGAGGAAGAAGGAGTCTATGGCGTAAACCCAGATCCCATACGTTCTTAATTCTTAGCAACTGTGAAGTGGAGTACATACCGATTCCTTTTTTCTAGAAACTATTCAGTCCAATTGTGTATCAGCTTTGGATGTTCTGTATGGATGTATTTTGTTTATTGGGTGATGGTGTGGAACTGCTACGAAGTCGAGAAACAGAGTGTCATGTTTTTGGATCTCATGAACAAAGAGATCAAGTAGGCCTTTGCCTGATCTCCACTTGTTGGAACCCTGTCGACTCCTGCTAAGAAGTTGTTCAAATGGCTCTGAGCACTATGGGACTCAACTGCTGTGGTCATCAGTCCCCTAGAACTTAGAACTACTTAAACCTAACTAACTTAAGGACATCACACACACCCGTGCCCGAGGCAGGATTTGAACCTGCGACCGTAGCAGCAGCGCGGCTCCGGACTGGAGCGCCTTTAACCGCACGGCCACCGCGGCCGGCTAAGAAGTTGTTCATTCTCCATTGTATATACAATCGAAAGCCTTTGGTAAGACACAAATTATGTCACCAGATATTCTCAATGGTAATAATTTACGATTCCCCCGTGCCACCTGGAATGCTAGTAAAATCGGTTGCAGGTGTTTTGGCGGTTGGACTTCCGTGTCCACACAGCCGTCCTCCAGACAGCGGTTCGCCGTATCTCGCTGGAGATCGCGCTGCTCTGGTTCCAGAGCCGTGCTGTCG
Source organism: Schistocerca cancellata (assembly GCF_023864275.1). Taxonomy (NCBI): domain Eukaryota; kingdom Metazoa; phylum Arthropoda; class Insecta; order Orthoptera; family Acrididae; genus Schistocerca; species Schistocerca cancellata. The sequence continues at coordinate 550,359,119 of NC_064633.1, forward strand.
ATGTGGCCAGCATTTGCAACAACGGTGGTTGTCGGGAAGGCGAAAGCTGCGCCGCGCAGACATCCACCTGCCGCCTCCGCGCCTTTTAAGGATCGCCCTATCAGAGCCTCCATCTCCCCCATCTCCGTCGACTGCCATACAGAGGGCGCGCCGGCGTCTGGAACTGACGGTAAATTCCAGCATGCTTTGCCGTTCCGACTAGAACGAGCATTTCAACAGAACCTTCTGTCGTATTTCAAGTCCCTCCTAGTGTATCAATATAAATAAATAAATAAATAAGAAACTATTCTGATTACACTCCTAATACTTTTGAATTGAGTTGGGCGTGCAACCCACCACTGTGAGCTTTAAAATATCGCCATAAAACGGGGTGAATAGTAAAGTTTTCAGCTTTAAAAGAAACAAATGATGATTTTACAAAGAAAATGAAAATCGAAATTATATGAGATTACGGTTCGTGTGCCTAATTTTGAACTTACAATTGGTTTTGGAAAGTAGCTCATGATTTTATAAAAAAAAACTTGGTGTTTCTGTTTAAACCTTTTTATTGTTTGTTTATTGGTCCTTTGGATGAATGGGGACGTGTTCTTCGAATAAGACACAAAATTTACCTGGTTCGAAAGTTTCATCAATACAAAACTAAGAAGGCTGCTTGAACTGTGATTTTTTTATGTTTCGAAAATAAACAATGTTGGATCTCTAGTTACGTTATTGTAACATTGTCCGCCTCGATAGCTGAGTGTTCAGCGAGGCGGAATGCCATGCAATGGGGCCCGGATTCGATTCCCGGTTGGCTCTGAGATTTTCTCCGCTCAGGGTCTGGGTGTTGTGCTGTCTTCATCATCATCTCATCCCCATCGACACACATGTCACCGAAGCGGAGTCACCTAAACAGACTTGCACCTACCCGACGGGAGGTCCTAGCCACACGACATTTCATTTCATTTCATTGTAACATTATGACTGCACCATGTAATGATTGCAGCATTAAAGCAAAAATTGTACCCAGTGTCGACTACAAACACGGCTGTCTTTGTGAGGGTTTCCCTGTGAGGTTTGCAGAAGGTATGGTCACGCGCTTCCGGGTGTCCAGACTAATCAGAGGACTGCCAGCACACAAAGCGGGCTGGAATGCAACTTGCGAGTACACCACTATTTTGTGTACTGTGGCGAGGAGGCGATGTGCTTGGGGATGAATGCGTGCTGAGGTCATTTATGTTATTGCGATTATTCGTAAGAATTCCATATCTGCAAAATTCGTGATGTACTTCATGGTTAAATTTTCACTAATCCACGTTGCGAAATTTCTATAAGCAGCGCGTGTGGACTCACGCTCCACGCGTCGTTACAGACTTTTTGGGTCCTTTTTAGGTCACTCCAAAGAGTGTTTCGGTCAATTCAGACACACTTTCGATCAGTTGAGATTATTAAGTGCTTTGTACTATGTATAGAAACGTTGTTCAGATAATTAGTACATATTTGTATTTTACCTAGTAAATGCCTTTCCTGCACTACGAGATGATGTGCTATTTGTTCATTTGATTTTCAAGCCATTTATATGAAGTATCTAAATATTCTGTCTTATTTCGATTTCCCTGATCATTTATTTATTATAACTGCACAAAGAGATTGATACTTTGCAACCATTTTAGGATCGCACAATACAGTACTGACTGATTTATTCAACTATGATCACGTAGCACTTTCATATCAAAGACGGCATCACATATTCTAAACATAACGCTTCCAGTTCCATACACGCACTTTTCAGTTAAATAAGGTGAATTCGATACTGGTGCAATTTTCAGTGACGCCGTACTTTATTCTACATAAGTGTATATGTTAAATATTCTATATTTGACTGTTATATTACAAATCGGATTTCACATCCCCATTGCACAGTGAGTGACTGTAAGTCGAACTGCCAAAACATAGTGACTATTGCTGCAAAATTAGATTTTATTCTTCATATTCATTTTTGTTCAAATTCCTGTTGTTATGATGACGGCGAACAAATCGTCGCCAATGTGAGTGGCTGGTGGCCATTGCTAAATAGAAACATACATATATCTTCTCTGCGTATACAGCAGGTTTGTCAGTGAAGTCGATAAGGGGCTGGCTGCATGGTCTGGGTTGCAACGACTAAAATAATTAGAAGTCGTTGGTAAATATATATATATATATATATATATATATATATATATATATAGATATAGATATATATATATCTTGCTTAACTGGTGGTACAGGAGTTTTCATAGTCAGGATGAATATAGTTACAAACAGAGAGCTATATAGAGGCATCACATAGGCCATACTTTAACTAAGCGCCTTGTTATATGTTGCTTCCTATCAGCTGAAGGCTATACTAATTTCCTACTTGACGTCCCGAGCAAGAGTGGCCGAGCGCACGCTAGAGACTTGCTGCAAGCCGCGGAGCGGCGCTAGTCTCGACTCTTGGGCGCCAGCGATACTAGTACGGACCGCGGTCGATAACTGAAACCTCTAACAAGTGTGGTATCGAACGTTGATACCACACATGTTACTTTGCAAGCTATTTATCGTTATGGTATTAAAGTAAATGCGAACTGCTTTGGTAACTTTCATCTATCGTGTTGTACCTTGATTGATTCCGTTAATTAATCACATGGGTCAAAACTTTGGCTATGCTAGGGCATAGCTTTTCCAAATTAGAGCATGTTGGGGGTTTATTTGCGCTAGTCAACCAACTTCTGACAGAGGAGTCACCTTACATACTGATGCACGATGGGTAGTGTTCTCCTTTCAGCTACTACTTTTAAAGTATTTTGACACCAGTTCTAAGTATGAGTACTTGAAGAAAATTTTATGGTGGCCCGCCATATGCTGGTCTATGTCAAATACCGTTTGAAAATGGGACAATAGGCGGAATCACCCAATAGTGGAAAATAAACAATAATTGCAGTGGAATGTGGAAAAAAGTGTCGTTTCAGACATGTCGTACACTGTGGTAACTGGCCGAAGAAAGGTAATCGAAAGATTTATTACCCACCTAACAGACTTCCTTCCTCTCAGGTTGCATGTCGCCATTGAATGTGATATTAAGTGGTAAAGAAACCATAGGGTTGTGCCTTTTCTAGAGTGATTTAAATATTATTAAGAACCCTGAACTATCCGTTCTGTTAATGTCATGTTTTTGGTAGATTAAACAAATTAACCTAACTAAACAAAAAATAATTTCCCAAATTAGCACACGATCCAGATTGTGCCATTTCGTTTCAGATTTCTTAAGTTTGAAATAAACGGTCTTATATAGCTCCCATTTCAAAACTTGTAAAACAAAAGTATCTGGTATAATAAAAACTGCGAAGACATAGATTTTTCTGTTAAAATCTCTTCCTAAAAAAAGGCTTGTAAGCATAATTATCAATTTAAGACCTGAAAGATCAGTTCTTAAATTAACATTATACGCCTATATTTTAACTTTATTAATAACAACATTCTGATATTTGCTCCTGGAAACAGCCATGTCATCAATAATTTAATAAAATGCCAATGTTGGCAGTCTACCAGCACACATTTTAAATTATTTATCCACGTATTTGAATCTCATTTCAGTTATATTGGTGAAAGATGATATACAATGAGACATAGGTAAATACAGTGGAACAGGAGTTATACGGTTTTTCGTACATCTAATTATACAGCTCGTGCCTGGGTACCATCTTCGTTACTGTGAAACACATAACTTTTACTGTGCAAGTGATCATAGCTCTTAAGGTAGGCATTTTAAAGCCCACGTTTACCAGACATTTTTTCTTGTTTTGGTCCATGCAGCCTTCTCGCAAAATGTGGAAAACAAAGAGCTTCCAGTAGAAGAGATTTGTTTCACAGAATCAAAGATGAGGAAGTGCTCATAGCTCTTAAGGTATGCATTTTAGAACCCACGTGTACTAGAATTTTTGCTTCGAATGATGGTTCCTATCATATGCCTGAATCCTGACCACCCTGCTGGGACACCCTGTATAACCAAGACCATGTACTGTCCTTGTCCTTTTACAAAGGTGGTGTATGACGCATAATGTCTTATGGGTTTTTGAAGTGGTCATTCCTTGTGGTGAGCGTTTCTAATCCGGAACTCCGTCAATGGCAAGTGTCTTTTATTACTATGAGCAGTTATGAGTACTATGTAATGTCACTGGTTCCTGCACAACATAGTAATAAGTTTAAAAAAAAACTAGCTACCGCCCCTTTTTGTGAGGCCTGTTTCGTCGGTAATGGCGCTTGATTTTGCCATAAAACGGCGAATAGGTGGATCTGACTCTGTGGTGTACTGTATTTGCAGTAAACTGCATATAAAGGTGTCAATCATCTCATAACTTCTTTCTCTCGCTGGCGCGCGTATTTAGAGAAAACGAACACCAAATCACATATATCTATATTTGAGACATTTTCACTCACCTGCTGGTGTCTCTTCTGGCGGCTGAGCTGGCGTGGTAACGTTTCTGAAACGAGAATAAGAAATGGTCAGCATCAAGAGCAGACACAAGTGTGTGAAATAGCAAAAACTAAAAACGTCAATATTTTGGTTACTACAAGGTCTGCATCCACCTCAAATTGTCACAATGATAACATTCTGTTCCACTGGCGACACTGGATAGATTAATATATCCTTTTATTTTGAATACGTTAATGTGTATATTCATTTTCAAATGATTGTACTATGTCCAATGTGTACAAAACAGAATGCCAAAGTATATATTGATGAGTAACATGATTAAAGAAAACTGCGCCAAGCTCCATTATGTGACTTAATGAATATTTCACCGCAGATCATGTATGTCAATTTGATGAGTTACACGACAGATTCATTTGAAAATGAGTAGCAGAAACTGTAGAAAAATGTAGTAATGTGAAATACAAGGATGAGGCAACCATTAAGAAGAGTCTTGTCATTTGAACAGTAAAAATGCAGATGAAACCAAAAACCGGTAACACTTTATTTTTACTGCGATAAATTGCGATATTACCATTTCAATTAATTAAAAACGTTACTGTTGCTGTTGTTATAATGTCCACTTGTTTTGGAATTGGATTTTGTCCTAAGACATTTTAAAACATTCTTATTGGTTGCGACTTTAATAACTCATCCACAGACGTTCGTTGTGAGCTGGTATTCGCGCAAAAAGTGTTGGCTCTATCAGATTTGGATCACAGACATGCACTTGCAGAATAAAACTTCATAAATATGTACCAAAAATCTCTAACTGATTCCGGTAAGACAGTATATTTTTGTAAACACAAGAAAACATTGGAGAGCGAAGATTTCCCAAGCAAATTTTCCAGAATGTCAGCTACGAAGATCAGCTCACACTCAGAGACGCCGGATGAAGACCTTCAGAAATGAGAAGCACTCGAAACTAAAATCAAATACTTTTAGCATTTCGAAGGAAAAAATTCCAAATTCATTTGAAGTATGAATGAAAAATTTGTAGTTTGATACCAATGCAAAAGACGAACACTTTATAGTAAAGTGAAAGAAATTAAGAAAAAGCTGATGTAACATTCAAAAACGTCAGTATAATTGCTGATACTTTTAATTGTAGCACTGACACAGGTTGGGTTCAAACAGAAAAATAAAATATTATGATTTCAATACTTCACATTACCAATAAAAATATCCCAAACCTAGAAGCTACAGTCAGAATACAGGCCTTGAAGCAAGCAATGTTATATCTACATCCACAATCCGCCAACTTACGGTGTGTGACAGAGGGCACTTCACATAACCCTGTCACTTCTCTTCCTTTCCTGTTCCCTTCGCGGACGGTGCGCGAAAAACTTCTACTGGTAAATGTCCGTGTGAGCTCGAATCCAATTTTACCTTCCTGCTCTTTTCGAGATATTCCTGGTCTTTTCGAGATATATGTGTAGGAGGAAGCAATACATCGGTTGTCTCTTCCCGGAAAGTATGCCCTCGGAATTTCAACAGTTAAGCACACGATAATGGACAACGGCCCCCTTTTCAAACTCTTTTACTGGGAATGGTTGAGCCTTTCAGGGAAGATTTCGCTATTACCAAGCGAAGCCGAGACGAAACGTAATGCTCGTCTTTGGATCTTATCGAACGTATCTTGTAATGGTCCCAAATTGGGAAGCAGTAGTTTAGTACCGGTCGAACGATGGTTTCGTAAGCTACCTCCTTCGCGCGTGATCTACAATTCCAGAGGACTTTTCAAACGAACCTCATTCTAGCGTCTGCCCTTCTTACAAACATTTTTTAAACGGTCGGTCCACTTTAAATCGCTCCACAAGAATGCATCCAGATATTTAATGGATTGACCCTGTTCAGTGTTTCTTCGACAACCCTGTAATAGTACGACAACGGGTTACTTCTGCTTATAGAAGGTGAACCCGAATCCCTCAGACAAAATTTCGGAGGCTGTTCCAGAACATAAAATGATTTTTTGATATAAGGACCACAGTTCGCCCGTTGCTCGGAACAGAATAATAATGTAATTCGGATTTATTCAGATCATGTGAAAATACACCCACAAGAGTGGAAAAGTCTGTAGTACAGTATCACCAAAACATATAACGCAAAACCAAGTAATAGAACAATCACCAACTATAAAAGTACTGTAACGTTGTTGCCGTCGCTGCGGCAACAGCTCTGCATATTGTGTGGTCATTGTGACACTCTTCCTTTCCATTGACTGCAGATAGGGGCGAGGTATATGGAATTAAGAACTCAAAAGACATATGATTACACTGTAACAAGTTGTAAGTAGGCTGTTTATGTTTTCTTATTGGCAACGTTACGTAGCGCTCTGTATGAAAATCACTGGCTGTGCTGTGTGCAGTCTGTGGCTAGTTTGCATTGTTGTCTGCCATTGTAGTGTTGGGCAGCTGGATTTGAACAGCGCATAGCGTTGGGGGCTATGTAAGTAGGCTGTTTATGTTTTCTTATTGGCAATGTTACGTAGCGCTCTGTATGAAAATCACTGGCTGTGCTGTGTGCAGTCTGTGGCTAGTAGCATGTCAAGAGTTAGCACTGTCGTTCAGTTGGAAGGACAACACTACTTCTTCAAGACTGCATGGAAATCCACTACTTCCGTGTGCATTTTCTTTTACTGCTCAGACTTTGAGAAAAACACTGCAATTTCACAGTGATGAACAATCTGGACTATCTTTATGGACTGTGAGAAAATTTTAGCTTTTGACCAACATTGTATAAATAAGTGTGTGCATTGGATATCTTTGTTATTGTAATTATGAAAAATTTTATCAAATCATTATTGGCCACTGCCCAAAACAATTTGTAAAATTTTTTGTGGGGAGCATGGGAGCTATGTAAGTAGGCTGTTTATGTTTTCTTTATGTAAGTAGGCTGTTTATGTTTTCTTATTGGCAACGTTACGTAGAGCTCTGTATGAAAATCACTGGCTGTGCTGTGTGCAGTCTGTGGCTAGTTTGCATTGTTGTCTGCCATTGTAGTGTTGGGCAGCGGCAGATGGATGTGAACAGCGCGTAGCGTTGCGCAGTTGGAGGTGAGCCGCCAGCAGTGGTGGACGTGGGGAGAGAAATGGCGGAGTTTTGAAATTTGTAAGATTGGATGGCATATATATTATGATTATTAAGGTAAATACATTGTTTGTTCTCTATTAAAATCTTTCATTTGTTAACTATGCCTATCAGTAGTTAGTGCCTTCCGTAGTTTGAATCTTTTATTTAGCTGGCAGTAGTGGCGCTCGCTGTATTGCGGTAGTTCGAGTAATGAAGATTTTTGTGAGGTAAGTGATTTGTGAAAGGTATAGGTTAATGTTAGTCAGGGCCATTCTTTTTTAGGGATTTTTGAAAGTCAGATTGCGTTGCGCTAAAAATATTGTGTGTCAGTTTAAGCACAATCTTGTATAATTGTTGTAAGGGGACGTTTCAAAGTCACTGGAGAACACGACTGCCTTATAACAAGATACACAGAATATTGGCCTAAATAATTTCCGAATTTTTTTCAACGTTTGGATTCATACTCGGCAAGCGAAGTACGATATACTAGTATCTGTTGAGGGTCAGATGTTAATCACTGCACTAAGCGTCGGTGCTCTACTGGTCTTGCAGCATTCCGACAAAATTTTATTATGTTGCTACTTCGAGATACAAGGCGGCGATTCAAAGTCTTTGCAGCAAATGTCTATGGTAGATCACATCGTGGGAACAACTTTTTGCTCGAGACTTAAATATTCCCGACGACGTTACGTGTCTTTCATTACTGGTGAGCCCCTGAGAGGTGGCAGAACACAGACATTCAGAATATGCAAAGCGTGTTGCCTATAATCCAGACATCTGGTTCGCGTAAAGGGTAGTGCGCCAAGTAAAAAGAAAGATCCCGATTACCTTTTAAAATACCTTTTCTGGCTTGGATACACTCATTGTCAAGGTTTTGTTCTTGAAAATAACTTTATCAATTTACTAGGATAGGAAGATACAGATGCAGCATACCTGGTTAGCAAATCCTGCTAGTTAGGTGAAATCACGCCATCTCAGAGCCGGCAAATACTGAAGGACGCTTAGCATCGCCGGGAAGCGTCAGCGAAAATTTAGTTTCTAACAAAAGTTGTTCCCCATGACGTGATCCATCACCCCTGCATGTCAGATGCAAACACTATGAAACACCCTGTGTACTACAGTATCATACGCAGATACACTCCGGGAGTTCCCGACGTTAATTAGTTATACATGATCCAGTCGTTCAAATGGTTCAGATGGCTCTGAGCAGTATGGGACTTAACATCTGAGGTCATCAGTCCCCTCGAACTGAGAACTACTTAAACCTAACCTACCTAAGGACATCACAAACATCCATGCCCGAGGCAGGATTTGAACCTGCGACCGTAGCGGTCGCGCGGTTCCAGACTGTAGCGCCTAGAACCGCTCGGCCACTCCGTCCGCCTCCCTCCTCCTTGTCCAGTCGTGTTTGTGTGACTAACACCTACGTTCGAAGTCATAGGACATGATTGTTGGCTTTCGGGACAACGATAGAAGCATCTACGAAACGGCTAAGTTTGTAAACCCTTCGCGTGCTGCCGTGGTTAAAGTTTAGCGTGGATGGCAAAACGGGGCCAATCAAAACCGGCGCCGATACGGGTGTGATGCGCCACGGGCCATGGATGACATGAGTGAAAGACTGCTGCAGCGATATGTACGGGCGAGTAGACCGCCCAGATGAACGAAGGGGCTACCAACAGTCTCTCTCAACCGCTCAGCGGTCATTGCTGAATATGGACCTCCGCAGCAGGTATCTGTTTCAGGCACCCATGTTGACTGCTGTTCATGGACGACGAAGGGTGAAATTTGCACGCCAGTACCGCAACTACATGTCCACTGAGTGACGACATCGGCCAGACGGTCGTTGGCGTGTACGGAGTGGAATGGCTGAAAGCAAACAGCCTGCAACAACCGTCGGACGGGTCCAGGCCCGCGGAAGGAGCGCTACGATCTGGAGAATTCACTGGGTGATATCATTCTGGAAGACACAATGGATCAACAGAAGAATGCGTCTATCCTTGTGGACCATGTTGCACCCTACATGCAGTTTGTTTTTCCTCTGCATCTACGAGGGCAGTTCAATAAGTAATGCAACACATTTTTTTTCTGAAACAGGGGTTGTTTTATTCAGCACTGAAATACACCAGGTTATTCCCCAATCTTTTAGCTACACAACACTATTTTTCAACGTAATCTCCATTCAATGCTACGGCCTTACGCCACCTTGAAATGAGGGCCTGTATGCCTGCACGGTACCATTCCACTGGTCGATGTCGGAGCCAACGTCGTACTGCATCAATAACTTCTTCATCATCCGCGTAGTGCCTCCCACGGATTGCGTCCTTCATTGGGCCAAACATATGGAAATCCGACGGTGCGAGATCGGGGCTGTAGGGTGCATGAGGAAGAACAGTCCACTGAAGTTTTGTGACCTTCTCTCGGGTGCGAAGACTTGTGTGAGGTCTTGCGTTGTCATGAAGAAGGAGAAGTTCGTTCAGATTTTTGTGCCTACGAACACGCTGAAGTCGTTTCTTCAATTTCTGAAGAGTAGCACAATACACTTCAGAGTTGATCGTTTGACCATGGGGAAGGACATCGAACAGAATAACCCCTTCAGCGTCCCAGAAGACTGTAACCATGACTTTACCGGCTGAGGGTATGGCTTTAAACTTTTTCTCGGTAGGGGAGTGGGTGTGGCGCCACTCCATTGATTGCCGTTTTGTTTCAGGTTCGAAGTGATGAACCCATGTTTCATCGACTGTAACAATCTTTGACAAGAAATTGTCACCCTCAGCCACATGACGAGCAAGCAATTCCGCACAGATGGTTCTCCTTTGCTCTTTATGGTGTTCGGTTAGACAACGAGGGACTCAGCGGGAACAAACCTTTGAATATCCCAACGGGTGAACAATTGTGACAGCACTACCAACAGAGATGTCAAGTTGAGCACTGAGTTGTTTGATGGTGATCCGTCGATCATCTCGAACGAGTGTGTTCGCACGCTCCGCCATTGCAGGAGTCACAGCTGTGCACGGTCGGCCCGCACGCGGGAGATCAGACAGTCTTGCTTGACCTTGCGGCGATGATGACACACGCTTTGCCCAACGACTCACCGTGCTTTTGTCCACTACCAGATCACCGTAGACATTCTGCAAGCGCCTATGAATATCTGAGGTGCCCTGGTTTTTCCGCCAAAAGAAACTCGATCACTGCCCGTTGTTTGCAACGCACATCCGTTACAGACGCCATTTTAACAGCTCCGTACAGCGCTGCCACCTGTCGGACGTCAATGAAACTATACGAGACGAAGCGGGAATGTTTGAAAATATTCCACAAGAAATTTTCGGTTTTTTCAACCAAAATTGGCCGAGAAAAAAAATGTGTTGCATTACTTATTGAACTGCCCTCGTACCTGTAGGAGAATGCAACGTGTCACACAGCTCACAGTGTACATGCGTGATTCTAAGAGCACTATCACGATTTTACCATACTCCCCTGGCCACCAAACTGTCCGGATTTAAAACCAATAAAGAGATTGTGGGACTACTTCGATCGGGCTGTTCGCACCACGGATCCTCAACCGAGAAAACTAGCGCACCCACCACGGCACTGGAGTCGGCTTGGCTCCACATCGCTGTCGGTGCCTTCCAGGACCTGACTGACTGTCTTCCTGCACGTCTCGCACTGCAAAACGTTGTTTTTCACACATTTGACAGCTGGTCACATTAATGTGAATGGGCAGTGTACTATCTCAAAAGGAGCACAGTTTCTCTGAAGAAATGCAGTTTACGACACGTTCCGTCTCATCTACATCTACATCTACATTCATACTCCGCAAGCCACCCAACGGTGTGTGGCGGATTTCACGCTACGTGCCACTGTCATTACCTCCCTTTCCTGTTCCAGTCGCGTATGGTTCGCGGGAAGAACGACTGTCTGAAAGCCTCCGTGCGCGCTCTAATCTCTCTAATTTTACGTTCGTGATCTCCTCGGGAGGTGTAAGTAGGGGGAAGCAATATATTCGATACTTCATCCAGAAACGCAACCTCTCGAAACCTGGCGAGCAAGCTACACCGCGATGCAGAGCGCCTCCCTTGCAGAGTCTGCCACTTGAGTTTGTTAATCATCTCCGTAACGCTATCACGGTTACCAAATAACCCTGTGACGAAACGCGCCGCTCTATCTCCTCCGTCAACCCGATCTGGTACGGATCCCACACTGATGCGCAATACTCAAGTATAGGTCGAACGAGTGTTTTTTAAGCCACATCCTTTGTTGATGGACTACATTTTCTAAGGACTCTCCCAATGAATCTCAACCTGGTACCCGCCTTACCAACAATTAATTTTGTATGATCATTCCACTTCAAATCGTTCCGCACGCATACTCCTACATATTTTACAGAAGTAACTGCTACCAGTGTTTGTTCTGCTATCATATAATCATACAATAAAGGATCCTTCTTTCTTCCAGCATGTAGTTGTCCTTTCATGTTGCTGCACCGACAGCACTCGCTGGGGAGTGCAGACACGTTTCGCACAGTTACGGCCTCGCAGCCGCCCGCAGCCGGCGAGTCTATAACACTGCCTGCGGTTTTCGTTTCCAGCTCAGCGCGTTTCACATGCCGGAGAGGCGAACCTCGCGCTGCTCGCTCCTAACGAATGCGGCGGAGGCAGCGGTGGCGGCCTCACAGTTCGACGCCCGGTGCGGCCATAAATCGCCGCCGCAGCGGCGCGCTGTCAGCCGAGGTGACGTGAGGCGCCGCGGCCGGTATTCAGCTGTCTGCCGCTGCCCACGGCACGTCGCCGCCCCCCCTCGCTGACGTCATCAACATTAGCGTAGCAGCCGTTCCGTACACCAGTCTTCGCCACCACGTTTGGAGAGTGCACAATGCGACGGGTATCTCGGAGGCATATTCCGTTTTACACAAACGCCACCCAAATATACACTCCTGGAAATTGAAATAAGAACACCGTGAATTCATTGTCCCAGGAAGGGGAAACTTTATTGACACATTCCTGGGGTCAGATACATCACATGATCACACTGACAGAACCACAGGCACATAGGCACAGGCAACAGAGCATGTACAATGTCGGCACTAGTACAGTGTATATCCACATTTCGCAGCAATGCAGGCTGCTATTCTCCCATGGAGACGATCGTAGAGATGCTGGATGTAGTCCTGTGGAACGGCTTGCCATGCCATTTCCACCTGGCGCCTCAGTTGGACCAGCGTTCGTGCTGGACGTGCAGACCGCGTGAGACGACGCTTCATCCAGTCCCAAACGTGCTCAATGGGGGACAGATCCGGAGATCTTGCTGGCCAGGGTAGTTGACTTACACCTTCTAGAGCACGTTGGGTGGCACGGGATACATGCGGACGTGCATTGTCCTGTTGGAACAGCAAGTTCCCTTGCCGGTCTAGGAATGGTAGAACGATGGGTTCGATGACGGTTTGGATGTACCGTGCACTATTCAGTGTCCCCTCGACGATCACCAGTGGTGTACGGCCAGTGTAGGAGATCGCTCCCCACACAATGATGCCGGGTGTTGGCCCTGTGTGCCTCGGTCGTATGCAGTCCTGATTGTGGCGCTCACCTGCACGGCACCAAACACGCATACGACCATCATTGGCACCAAGGCCGAAGCGACTCTCATCGCTGAAGACGACACGTCTCCATTCGTCCCTCCATTCACGCCTGTCGCGACACCACTGGAGGCGGGCTGCACGATGTTAGGGCGTGAGCGGAAGACGGCCTAACGGTGTGCGGGACCGTAGCCCAGCTTCATGGAGACGGTTGCGAATGGTCCTCGCCGATACCCCAGGAGCAACAGTGTCCCTAATTTGCTGGGAAGTGGCGGTGCGGTCCCCTACGGCACTGTGTAGGATCCTACGGTCTTGGCGTGCATCCGTGCGTCGCTGCGGTCCGGTCCCAGGTCGACGGGCACGTGCACCTTCCGCCGACCACTGGCGACAACATCGATGTACTGTGGACACCTCACGCCCCACGTGTTGAGCAATTCGGCGGTACGTCCACCCGGCCTCCCGCATGCCCACTATATGCCCTCGCTCAAAGTCCGTCAACTGCACATACGGTTCACGTCCACGCTGTCGCGGCATGCTACCAGTGTTAAAGACTGCCATGGAGTTCCGTATGCCACGGCAAACTGGCTGACACTGACGGCGGCGGTGCACAAATGCTGCGCAGCTAGCGCCATTCGACGGCCAACACCGCGGTTCTTGGTGTGTCCGCTGTGCCGTGCGTGTGATCATTCCTTGTACAGCCCTCTCGCAGTGTCCGGAGCAAGTATGGTGGGTCTGACACACCGGTGTCAATACGTTCTTTTTTCCATTTCCAGGAGTGTAGGAATGCGTCATGTCTCCAGTGCACGAGGGATGTTTGGAAGGTAACGTACGATCGGTCGCGAAACTGAAACCACAGCGAAAATCAAAACTGTTTATTTGCAGCAGTTAGCTACACCTTCCGGCTGCTTCTCTACATAATAGACGCTGTGACAAACGTATGCCGTAGCGTTATACATGCTTTCCAGTATCCTCGTCATAGAAGGCGGCCTCCTGTGCTCTCTGACATTTTCTACGCCGGGCTGCAGCTCGTTCACTGTGCCGAAATGTTGTCTTCATAGTCAGCGGTTCTTTTGAGCAGAGATAAAAATCTAAAGTGCTGCATGTGCGTCCTCACTGCCCCTGCACTGTGCGGCCGGGAACTGTTATGAAGAAGGATCAGCGTGACAATTACGTTATGTACTCAGGCGAAATCTCTCCGCGGGGACCCATATGTGGAGGCGCGAGAGAAGAGCAAAAACAGAAGTCAACAAGTCATTTGTGGGTCGGAAAAGTCTTCATGGAAAAACGTGCGCTCTGGAGTTCCCCAAGGCTCCGTCCTTGGTCCATTACTCTTCTCACTGTACATTAATGATATTTCTTAAGTTATTCACTCCTGCAACTACCATCTATATGCCGACGACATCCAACTGTACATAAGTGCAAGCCCCAAGAACATTGCTGACGCAGTAGCGAGTATGAACGCAGATCTTTGCTCTGTTTCTCGATGGGCACAGAATCTAGGTCTGAAACTAAACCCCAAGAAATCCCAGGTCATACTTATATCTCATCCAAAGTTAATCAGTCGGTACTTTCGCGAAACAGTCCCTCAAATACTCCTCAATGGTAGCCAACTACCATACAAAAAAACAGTAAAAGACCTTGGAATAATTTTGGATGAACACCTAAACTGGGAAGAACAAACAGTCACAGCTTGCCGGAAATCGCTCTCCTCCCTACATGCAATTCAAAAATTTAGAAAAATATTTCCAACCCATGTTAAACAAAAATTAGTCCAAACACTAGTCTTGTCTAATCTTTACTACTGTGATGTAGTTCAACACGGCACAAATAGTGAAAATTCGAGATGCCTCGAGCTAGTGATGAATGCTTGCGTTAGATACGTATGCAATATACGGTTGTATGATCATATCAGTCCTTCATACTCCCAGCTAGGTTGGATACGCCCACATAAGGCACGCGATCTCCACACGATGTGCTTACTTCATCGATTTCTTAGCCACTGGTGCCCCCAATACTTATCTTCTCACATTAAACACCTATCATCATTCCACAACCGCAATACCAGATCGGATACGTCTAGCATCTTGGCTGTACCTTTACATAACAAAAAATCTTTCTCTGTGTCATTCTCCATCTCAGCCATACGACTATGGAACGCGCTCCCCTGTGATCTGCGTCTTATCCAGAACCACTTAACATTCAAGAGGGAACTCAAGACTTACATATTAGGGACGGTATAGCCACGATTGTCGTGCCCCTCTCATCTTTTTCTTTCTCCTCTCCATCATAGCTTCGAATTTTACCATTCTATTTCTCTTTCTCTAGCCTATCTACCTCTTCTATATCTCTTTCACTCCATTCTATCGTCTTATGTCTCTGCTTGATGAGAATAACTCACAAGCTGCAAGAATATAACGAGAAAATTCCCAACTAGCAATAGGACTGACATCCACAAAAGAAAAAATATGTTTACTTTCCTATACATAGTCATTACTATTATTATTATTCTTGATTATTATAATTATTTTTTGATTGTTATAACTATCATTGTACTACTTTTATAATCTCTAATTTTTTTCTGTAACATTAATACTGTATAACATGTTATATGTCCTTAATGTTCTGTAGAAACTGAAATTTGTTGAATCTGAGTATGCCTGGTTAGGTGTAAGAGAGGGCCTGAAGGCCCTAATCTTGCCAGGTAAAATAAATGCATAAATAAATAAAATAAATAAATAAATGTGACGCTATCGACGGGGATGCTAGAGACAGTGCCTCACACATCTGTGCAAAACTTCATTGGATTTTCACTGTGATGACCAATTCGTCGACCGATCGTTCCTTACTTTACGAATAGCTCTCGCAGTAGATGGTTTTGCTATTTGGGCCAGGTATCCCCAGACTTCGGGAAATATGTAATAATTTCAGTTCCAAAGAAGGCAGCTGCTTATAGGTATGAATATTATCGGGCTATCAGTTTAATAAGTCATGATTGTAAAATACTGACACAAATTATTTACAAAATAATGGAAAAACTTGTAGAAGCTGACCTCAGGGAAGATCAGTTTGTATTCTGGAGAAATGTAGGAACGCGCAAGACAATACTGAGCCAACCATTTGTCTTAGACGGAAGGTTAAAGACAGGCAAACGTGCAAATGTAGCATTTCAAGATTTACAGAAAGCTTTTGACAATGTTAACTCTAATACACTTTTTAAAATTATGAAGGCAGTAGGGATAAAATCCAGGGAACGAAATGTTGTTTACAACTTGTACAGAAACTAGACTGCAGTTATAAGACCAGGACATGAAAGGGAAGCAGTAGGAGTAAGACAGAGGTTTTGCGTAGCCCCAATGTCATTCAATCTGTATACTGAGCAAGTAACAAAAGAAACCTACGAGATATTTGGAAAGTGAATTAGAGTTCGGGGAGAAAAATTAATACTTTGACATTTTCTGGTGATATTGTAATTTTGTCAAAGATAGCAAAAGACTTGCAGATCAATTAAAGAAACTGATAGTGTCGCGAAAAGAGATTGCAACATGAACATAGAAAAATGGAAACAGGATACTGCAATGCAGTCGAATTAAATCGCGATGCTGAGGGAATTAGATTAAGAAATGAGACACTGAAAGTAGTAGAAGAGTTTTGCCATTTGGTGAGCAAAATAACCGATGATGGCCAAAGTACAGACGATGTATAATGCAGGACAGCAGTAGCAAGAACGCCTCTGAAAAAGACAAATTCGCTGAAATCGAATGTTAATTTAGTATTAGGTAGTCTTTCAGAAGATATTTGTCTAGAGTGTAGTGTCGTACGGAAGTGGGCGTGGACGATAAGCAGTTCATAAAAGACTGATGAAGAGCTAGTGATTTGAATGAAGGAGAAGGATTTACGATACAACTTGACTAAATGGAGGCAACTGATTGACAGGAACAAGCCTGAGGCATCAAAAAATAGTCAGTTTTGGTAATAGAGGGAACTGTGTGAGAAAAACTGTGGCACTTTCAAATGGATGTAGGCTGCAGTAGTTATATAGGTATTAATAGACTTGCACAGGTTGTGTGTAGAGTTGCCTTAAATCAGTTGTCGTACAGAAGACCACGACACGAACACGTATCCCTCAAAGGGTTTATAAATTCCCTGCACCCAAAATTTTGTCCTCATTACATCACGATGTTCTTTATGGAAGTTTAACAAGATTTCATCCAAAGTTCTCTTAGAAATCTGCAGAAAGTTGAGCAACAGTTGAGAAATGGGGAAACCCCATTTGCAGAATCTTTTTCATGAATTTTCTGTGTCAGTCGTTGGTGACTGCAAACATATGCCCTTTTCTGTCTTATTTATGAACATTTGTCCTCCACGTCTTAAGGAAAATACGTTGTTAACGCTCAACACCTTCACTCACGCCGTACAATCCGTATAAAGTCCAAACTTCACGATAATATCAAAAACTTTCAGAGTTTTTGCGACTACAAACCGTATTGCAGCACGAATGACACATTTAGCGTCACTTTCAATGCAGCACTCATTTTAAATAAGGACAATGGATGACTAATAAACAATATGGCTTACTGACTATCTCAGCTCTCTGTACTGGAATCTGCTGAGTGAACCAGCGAATCATTTATTTTCTCCATCCCCACCTCCCATACCCACTATGGCACATGCAACATAGACCGGAAGGTTACTTTCCAAATATATTTACTATTATTCGAGGTGTACAACTTCTGTCTTCCACTTGACAAATTATGCAATCCACAGTTGATAATAATTGTGTATGGGTTATCCCTTGGCCTTGGCTGAAAAAAATGTTGAAAACGTTTTGAGTCAAATTCGAATAACCTATTGTTGAAACTATTCAGGTGGTCTGAAGGATACGTAGAGCAATGCAACAACTTCCACTGAGTTCCATCACGATGTTGAGATATCCACAGTTTAAAAAAGAGCAAGACAAAGAAAATTCACATCACCACAAGTAATCTCAGCAGCCCTTCACAAAGTATTCACATCCTTAAACTGGAAAGACCAAGAAGAAAAACGTCTTGATGAAATCATCTATAATTTTGCTTAAGATCCACTGTTTACTTTAGTGCAGACCAACTTAAATAATGAGTGGAAACACTTAAAAGAGCAAGTCTTGAAGTACTTCTAAAAATCAAACACAATTATACCAGTACAATGAATAATCAAAATTCTAAAATGAAAAAAGAATGTGGTTCAACAGTGATGCTACAGAATCACTTTTTTTGGATTTAGTGCAGTTGAAGAGGACTGCATTGGAAGGAAAGTAAATAAGCAGGAAATTAAAAATTATCTTGGGTGAGTTTAGTAAACTAAATAAACATAATTTTCAAAACTATGTTTACCGATGCGTCTGCAAAGGAAAGCTTACCATCACTGTGTACACTATATGATCAAAACTTTCGCGATGGTTATTAGTCGACATTAATGTGAGGCATGTCCAACCTTCGCCTTGAGCTCTGCTGGGGACGCTTTCAATAAGGTGTTTCTATGTCTGTGGAGGAACGGCAGCGCATTCTCCCTGAAGATCCAATGTTTGACTCTGGGGTCTGCAATGAAGTCGACGTTTTAATCCACCAAAAATCTGTTTCATTTGAGTCAGGTCGGAACTCTGGACAGGCCACTCCGTTTCAAGAATGTTGTCATCTACATACCATTGCCTCACGGATGCTGTTTTATGACAGAATGCACTGTCAAGCTCATAACAATCAATCATCGTCTCTGAACTGTTCCCCTGATGTGATGTAATATTTATTTACGTCCTTCTGGCTTTAGGATTTCTTTGAGAGCGTGTAGGTACCACACCCTAACCACGAAAAACACCCCGATTCCATAACACGACCACCTATGGCGTTACACATGATGGCAGTTTATGTTCTCCAAGTGTTCGCCAAACTCACACCCTTCCATCGGTCTGCCACAGGGTATAGCGTGATTCATTACTCCAAATCACTCTTTCCAGTCATCTGCTGTCCAGTGGCGTGGCCGGCCGCTGTGGCCGAGTGGTTCTAGGTGCTTCATTCAGGAACAGCGTGACCGCTACGGTCGCAGGTTCGAATCCTGCCTCGGGCATTGATGTGTGTGATGTCCTTAGGTTAGTTAGGTTTAATTAGTCCTAAGTTCTAAGCGACTAATGACCTCAGAAGTTAAGTCGCATAGTGCTCAGAGCCATTTGAACCATTTTCAGCCTGGTCCTTATTGTTGCGTCGGGTTTCCACATCGTAATCACACCACCATCAGTCTGATTGAGCACCTCTGGAAAGTGGATGGTTGTTGCTAGTTGCAGTGTTTGCTACAGTGTAATTCACGAAAACAGCTGCGGTGTTCTTCAACAAAAAATAGATAAAATGTGTTCGAGATAGGTTGAAATGTCCCTGGTGGATTTTTCTCTTAGGTGAGATGCAGTGACTTGTCCGAACTGGATGTTACTGAGATCACCTGACGGACCCATTCTGCTCTTTCTGCTTTTTTACTGACAACGCAATATTCCCCGCCGCATTTTATATTGGCGGGTACACCTCTTGTGACATCTAGTGGCCATTAGATGAGTTAATAATGTATGCAGTTTTAGTTCCCGGCAGAGGAACATGCACATTAAACTCGAAATTCGTTCAGGAACTACCAATTACTCAACAAGTAATGGAGAGGGTTATGTTGAGGATCACTACTAGAGACAAGAAACCAGACAAAGCTAATAGATTAGATTGGAAGACGAAATTGTGAGTGCAAAGAAAATGACATGCAGATAGGTGGGATCTGCAGCACCAGGCGACAGAACAATAAATGGGTCGAGGAATTTTTTTTTTACTTGATTCGTGGAAGAAGTAAAATATTGTTGGTCGGTAGACGACAAAAATATACAGAAACAACATATCGCAAAAGACAAAAATTCAAAAGAAGCCTGAATGAGACGTTTTGATGCAGGAGCGGACGTCAGATGGCTGAAGATGCTGTTTACGATGATTAAACTCTTACGTTTTTTATTGTGTTCGTAGCGCTTCAGACATAAGATAATAAGGCATACGTTTCAAGAATTATTTTGACAATGGTGACAATGATTCTGAACCCCATTCGGCAGGGTTATAAAAAAAGTGTAGAGTAACTACAAAACATTCGACACACAGAAGTAACTACAAGAATCATTAACAGGTGGCATCTAATGTAATTCGCTGAGGACATAGATATTACACTGCCTGGATTCCTTAGTATCCTTTGGTTCTTCTGCTGTGCCTTATTTTACTCTTCGCAGCCGGCAGTAATGGGGTCTCTGAAGGCAATAAGTGGTCGCCAGAAGTTCTACAGCCGTAGCGATTACCAGTAATGTTGGCTCTGGGAAGACCCTCCAAGTGCGCTAGATAATTTCGAAGAACGATGCCTGTGCCAGTGCCAGGAGAAAAGCTAATTTGTAAAGCTGTCAACTGCTAATCCGATTCATGATACCCTGTTATACAATATTTCAGTAACTTTTTTAAATTAATTTCACTTGTCGACACATTCTTGCTGTCTACCTTACTTCATTTTCAGAACACAGTTTTCATCATTTTATGTTTGAATCTGTGCCAAATAAAATTAAATTTCAACACTTAGTGCACTCATTGCTGCCTGATATAACAGCGGTGAGGTATTCACTCTAAGACTCGCTGCCGGCCGGAGTGGCCGAGCGGTTCTAGGCGCTACAGTCTGGAGCCGAGCGACCGCTCCGGTCGCAGGTTCGAATCCTGCCGCGGGCATGGATGTGTGTTATGTCCTTAGGTTAGTTAGGTTTAATTAGTTCTAAGTTCTAGGTGACTGATGACCTCAGAAGTTAAGTCGCATAGTGCTCACAAGGGAACTTCCCCATCGCACCCCTCTCAGATTTAGTTATAAGTTGGCACAGTGGATAGGCCTTGAAAAACTGAACACAGATCAATCGAGAAAACAGGAAGAAGTTGTGTGGAACTATGAAAAAAAATAAGCAAAATATAAAAACTGAGTAGTCCATGTGTAAGATACGCAACATCAAGGAAATTGTAAGCACAGGAGTGCCGTGGTCTCCTGGTTAGCGTGAGCAGCTGTGGAACGAGAGGTCCTTGGTTCAAGTCTACCCTCTACTGAAAAGTTTGAGTTTTTATTTTCAGACAGTTATTATCTGTCCGTCCGTCCGATGCGAGGTAACTGCGCCGTAGTATGGGGACGCTGCACCTAAACAAACATCGTCTTTCGTCTACTAATCGCACGGTTTTGCGGTGCAGTCGCAAAACACAGACACTAAACTTATTACAGAGAACAGAGACGTCAATGAAGGAACGGACAGATCATAACTTTGTGAAAATAAAGAGAGTAAACTTTTCTCTCGAGGGAGGACTTGAACTAAGGACCTCTCGTTCCGCAGCTGTTCACACTAACCACGGGACCACTGCGCTCCTGAGCTCAGCCGAACCTTGATGTTGCATATCTTGTGCATGGGCTACTCAGTTTGTATATTTTACTTATTTTTTTCATAGTTCCACACAACTTCTTCATGTTTTCTCGATTGATCGTGTTTAGTTTTTCAAAGCCTATCCACTGTGCCAACTTATAACTAAATCTGAGGGGGGTGCGATGGGGAGGTTACCTTGTCAGAGCCATTTAAGACTCGCCGATATATGTACTCGCTTTTAAGGCAACTGTAGTTACCTATCTGTTCAGCATATTAATTCTTGTATAGAATATTCTCCCTATCTGTTCAACATATTAATTCTTGTATAAAATATTCTCGAGCCGCGTCAAGTGATTAAAGTCCTACAAACATTCGACGAAGTTGTCTTTGGTCGTTATCAAGTGAAATGGCTTCCACATGACAATGGTCAAGGAATACTTGATCGAAAGTTCACGGCATTTTTACTTCTTGACGCGGCTGGAATCCATAGAAAATTTTATTCAATGTTACTGCCACGAAATTCAGAAATCTTACGTTAATCTTTAATTTTGCTCCAGGCTATTCATGATGTTACAACTTTTCACTATCGTAATTATAAAACAGTACATTCAAATGAAATTAATTTATTGATTTTGACAGTTAATTAATGAAGAATTATAGGGACTGTCAAAACATTTGCTTGTCACAGTGTTAGTGTGAAACAGGCTTTTTGCGTGTGAAGCGCGGAATTATGTTATATCTGTGAAACAAAAAAGCGTTTATAATTTCAGACGTTTCCCTAGAACAGGATAGCGATTTTTCGAAGTGGTGATATTCTTCAAACATCGCCGCTACTCTTCTCCTTCTGCTATTATTTTGAAGACTGAAAATTTATTGTCACAATCTCTTGCATTGAATTTTAAATGAATCATTCAGATGACGAGATGAAGGCTATACAGTGGAATGGCGGAGACTGTGGACAGTGGATTATGGAATGCAGGGAAACCTTAATGATTTGACAGAAGCTGATCCTGCTTTCACCTTAGGACACTTTTTAGGTTGTTGCTACTATCTTGTGGTAACTGCTGGAAGTGGAGGCAGCCTCAGGTCGTAAATTTGCCCTGCACTGCTAATTAAATGAGCCCAGCGGGGGTCAGAGAGCATAAGGCAAGGCTCACCTGCCTCAGCCGCAAAGATATACGATCTGTACTTTAGTCGCACATGTGTACGTAGGCGGACACTTGAATACTCACAAATTAAACTGTCGCCTTCCAACTTACGTAAGACAGGACTCGGGCTACGCTACAGATCAGTTATCACCACGGCCTACATTAAAAAATAATATGGAAACACAAATTCGTCAGTCTTTTGCTCTATTTCTGCTTGCACGGGTTCAAAATGGCTCTGAGCATTATGCGACTTAACATCTGAGGTCATCAGTCCCCGAGACTTAGAACTACTTAAACCTAACTAACCTAAGGACATCACACACATCCATGCCCGAGGCAGGATTCGGACCTGCGACCGTAGCAGCTGCATGGTTCCGGAATGAAGTGCCTAGAACCGCTCGGCCACAGAAGCGGGCTTTTACTTTTCAAGCAGCAAGAAGTTATATTATTAATCCTTCAAAGTTTTTGGCATGTTTGCTTCTAGTAGTAACGAAATGATTTTAAGTCGTGGAAGGAGAGGATTTTTGTCGAACACTAACACGCTTTCGCCGGCCGCGGTGGCCGAGAGGTTTTAGGCGCTTCAGTCCGGAACCGCGTGACTGCTACGGGCGCAGGTTCGAATCCTGCCTCGCGCATGGATGTGTGTGATGTCCTCAGGTTAGTTCGGTTTAAGTGTTTCTAAGTTCTAGGGGGCTGATGACCTCAGATGTTAAGGGGCTCCGGAACGCCCTATACTTGCAATGTTAAAATAACGCTTATAAATTACATCTTTCCTCACAAAGTATTTGAGGTAGGAAGTTGAACTTTTTACAGATTATTTATTGGAATATGGGATACAACTTAACACAGGGATTTTACAAAATTTTAGTTCAGGTATTAAAGATGATTTTTTTTCAATTGTAATGAAAATTCACAACTTTTTTTGCAATTTTTTATTTATATATTCAAAAATATACAGTTTTTTGGAAAAAGGCTGTGTTAAATTATGCAGAAGGTACTGTGTAACATTTACTGAAAGTTTGAAACAAATATGTTTGGAAGATCCTTAGAAACATGTAATTAGTATGAGAATATAAAAGTTTTGGGAATCGAGCGACAAAGATTGGATTAACTTTTTAGTGCATTCCAGGTCCATAGGATGGATTATCTTCATCCTCTGCAAACTCCTCCTCCAGCTTCCTCTTGTTCCTCCTCCTGTTTACTCTTGCTTGTATTTCTAGACTCTTTACAGCCCTGTCTGCAGCCCGAAGGCGTTCCTTGTCTAAAGCAAGCATCGCTCGTACCATGTTAGAACCTATCTTCATTCCCATATTTCTAAATACCTTTGGTTTTCCAACATTTCTCCTTTTCTTAAAAGCCTTCAGAGGATTTCTAATAACTTTACTTTTACTCATTATTATACTTCAACAAAACAGAGACTCAAGAAACAGAATTAATTACGAATATTTTCGAGATAACGACAGAGTAAATAAACATGAAACAATCGACAATCACACCAGCGATATATATTGAACCATCACAAGTTAGCCACAACACATACTTTATCTCACACCACTAAAATGTACCTGATGAACACGGACGTTAATAATAACACCATTTTACAGCAGTTTAACAGCGCCACAGTGGGTCACGCCCATATAGAATACATTTAAAAAAAAAATTTAAAAATAGTTGTAGTCTTCGGAATTGAATAAATTATATATCTATTAAAAGGTAATAGTCTGCAGATTCAGAAAACGCAAAAAAGTAAAAATTGAACTGTTCATGATTTTGAGCCTTTCCGGAGCCGCTTAAGACCGGTAGTGCTCAGAGCCACTTGAACCATTTGAACTAACACGCTTTCAGTGATATTTTGAGATATCGAGCTCACATGAAACTTTTAAAGACAATTGTTCCCTTAACCACACGAATGTTTGAAAAATTGAAATCCGAAAATACATTAGAGACTGGAAAAATCTCATTGCGGAGGTTTTTGTGCGTACAGAGAGATAAGGGAAGGTGGAGCGGATGCAGCTCAGCTGAGACTGCGGCGACCACGCCTGCGGGACTGCTGTGGTACGCGGTGTAGCTGGGCTGGACAGTGTTTTGTGTGTCTCCCGGCGGCCAGCCCGCGGCTTCGTTAGCCTCCATTCACGGCCACCAGCGGGGCGGGACCATAACACTGTGACAACAGCTCTGTCAGTCACCGGCCGGACGGAACCCTACCGTCTGTCATAATGACGGCACGCCCGTGGCTATAAACTGGTACAGCGGGACACTCGCTTCATAGTTTGTCCTGTTTCTCAAGAAATTACTTGATCACAATACTCGATGTAAATTACTTACTAATTTCAAGACGTTTTTGTCGGAAGCCGTCAGGTTACGTGAACAGCAGGGGACAAAGCTTGTGTAAAGAACGCAAGTGTTCTAATATCAGCACAAAAATGAGGAATAAATTTATGAAACTATACATTTAGGCGAAGTATATTTTCTTATAGAAGACGAAAGTCGAAAGAAGACAAACTGAAGGAAGATCGAAACTTTCTGGCAGATTAAAACTGCGTGCCGACCGAGACTCGAACTAGGGACTCTGCCTTTTGCGGGCAAGAGCTCTACCAAACTTTACTCTTGTACAGTTGACCTCAACAGTCTTCTATTATTTTGTCTATGGAAATATGTAGACACCTATTAACAGGTAGAACATTTATTTTGATTAGAGCTTTTCCTCAAGAATTCCAGATTCTTCATTTACAGAACCTTTAACAGAAAACACCACACTTCTTTCGAAAAGCAACATCCTACATTGTTTCAGTAAGTTTTTAAGCACATTTGCACAGAAGTTACAGCCAGTTAACCATAAATACACTATCCTTTAAAACAAGCATGTACCATGTGTCTGTCAAGACGTAGGACAGCTTCCAACCAGCAGAGCTACACAAGCACGACGGACGACCTCTCCTCACAGCTTTACTACAGCGAAAGACAAAGGTCCCGAGTTGGAGTCTCCGTCCGGCACACAGTTTTAATCTGGCACGAAGTTTAATATCAGTGCACACTCCGGTGCAGGGTGAAAATTTCATTCTGAAGGACGATTAACAGGGAATATTGGAAACGCTTTGCGGTGCTACACAGCGACATTAAAAGTAAACTGGTCCATACTGAAGAAAATGAAATGGTACAACATAGACTATTGTGGGAGTGTGAACTATAACTACTGACGACATACTGTGCCTCAGTGGCGTAGGGGAAGTCGAGACGAACAATATGATGCAAGTCATATGTGGTCTGTGCAGTCCAGAAACTGCCACAGATTGGCCTACAAAAGCCACTTAAGCTACAAAGAATACGCCCCATGCGAGGTTTTTAAAGTTTTTTTGGTATATCACACCAGTAGGTTAGCCGGCTATTTCGTTAACAATATTATTTTAATTTTACCGCGGGGGGCGGGGGGCGGCCGAAGTGGCCGTGCGGTTAAAGGCGCTGCAGTCTGGAACCGCAAGACCGCTACGGTCGCAGGTTCGAATCCTGCCTCGGGCATGGATGTTTGTGATGTCCTTAGGTTAGTTAGGTTTAACTAGTTCTAAGTTCTAGGGGACTAATGACCTCAGCAGTTGAGTCCCATAGTGCTCAGAGCCATTTGAACCATTTTACCGTGGGGGTAATGAAAGAAAACATACTTTTGTAAAAGTTATGCAAGAACTAATTGCCCGCATCTCGTGGTGGTGCGGTAGCGTTCTCGCTTCCCACGCCCGGGTTCCCGGGTTCGATTCCCGGCGGGGTCAGGGATTTTCTCTGCCTCGTGATGGCTGGGTGTTGTGTGATGTCCTTAGGTTAGTTAGGTTTAAGTAGCTCTAAGTTCTAGGGGACTGATGGCCTAAGATGTTAAGTCCCATAGTGCTCAGAGCCATTTTGAACCAAGAACTAATTACGTTTACAATTGGATCTAAACTTAGTATTTACAAGCTCTATACTTCGTTGGTAAGAAGGCCGGCCAGACAAAACAAATTCATTGTTAATTTTATACCAGTGACTTTACAATATTTTGAGGTAAAATTTACACAAACGCCAATTTTACATTTTAAGAGTGCAAGAAAAAGAGATTTTTTAATATCCTAGGTCGATTTTGGCAACGGCCTTGCCACAGTGGATACACCGGTTCCCGTGAGATCTCCGAAGTTCAGAGCTATCGGGCGTGGCCGGCACTTGGATGGGTGACCATCCAAGCAGCCATGCGCTGTTGCCATTTTTCAGGGTGCGCTCAACCTTGTGATGCCAATTGAGGAGCTACTCGACCGATTAGTAGCGGCTTCGGTCAAGAGTACCATCGTAACGACCGGGAGAGCGGGGTGCTGACCACACGCCCCTCCTATCCGCATCCTCAGCTGAGGATGACACGGCGGTCGGATGGTCCCGATAGGCCACTGTGGACTGAAGAGGGAGTGCTGCTATAATGTTGATGTTGTGGGTTGGCAGGAGAGCCAACACCGATATGAGAGGAAGCCGAAAGGCACGCGTTTTAGCTCACGCAGGCTGGCGTGAGGTCTGGAACAGGACAAGGAAATTAGACTGTAGAAAAAACTGACGTAGCTGGTGGAATAATTAACTTTAATCCATAAATGGTGAACGTCGCTCTTGACGGTACATGTTTTACAGTATCAATAGTAACTGGTAATGGCGCCTTGCTAGGTCGTAGCAAATGACGTAGCTGAAGGCTATGCTAACTATCGTCTCGGCAAATGAGAGCGTATTTTGTCAGTGAACCATCGCTAGCAAAGTCGGCTGTACAACTGGGGCGAGTGCTAGGACGTCTCTCTAGACCTGCCGTGTGGCGGCGCTCGGTCTGCAATCACTGATAGTGGCGACACGCGGGTCCGACGTATACTAACGGACCGCGGCCGATTTAAAGGCTACCACCTAGCAAGTGTGGTGTCTGGCGGTGACACCACAGTCGATTTTAGCCAAAATCTCGCCGCGCATGTTCTGTATCTTGAGTAACTTTTGTAGTCCAGTTTGTTTCCCGTCTTGACTGACCACAAGTGTCATATTTAAATTTGTTCGTCGTGATTCTGCCTATGCCACTATGTTATGTTCTGAACAGTTATCCTTTACACCCTGTGGGCCTCTATAACGTATCTTAATATTTTTCTTTAAAAGGTCAAAATTTTCGTGACCGGGAAATTCTTGGTGCTTGAGAACTGATAGGCTCAGTGCTCTGAGCAGAGGAAGTCGCATCATTATCGGGGGCAACATGCCTGGCTCCCATCGTCGGTATTGTGGGCAGGAGCAAGCCCGTCCGCTAGTTGTCAAGCGCAAATTACACTACTGGTGCCGGCCGGTGTCAATCAAAATTCTAAAATGAAAAAAGAATGTGGTTCAACAGTGATGCTAAAGAATCACTTTTTTGGATTTAGTGCAGTTGAAGAGGACTGCACTGGAAGGAAAATAAATAAGCAGGAGATTAAAAATTATCTTGGGTGAGTTTAGTAAACTAAATAAACAAAATTTTCAAACTATGTTTACCGATGCGTCTGCAAAGGAAAGCTTACCATCACTGTGTACACTATATGATCAAAAGTTTCGCGATAGTTATTAGTCGACATTAATGTGAGGCATGTCAAACCTTCGCCTTGAGCTCTGCTGGGGACGCTTTCAATGTGTTTCTATGTCTGTGGAGGAACGGCAGCACATTCTCCCTGAAGATCCAATGTTTGACTATGGGGTCTGCAATGAAGTCGACGTTTTAATCCACCAAAAATCTGTTTCATTTGAGTCAGGTCGGAACTCTGGAAAGGCCACTCCATTTCAAGAATGTTGTCATCTACATACCATTGCCTCCCAGATGCTGTTTTATCACAAGATGCACTGTCAAGCTCATAACAATCAATCATCGTCTCTGAACTGTTCCCCTGCTGTGATGTAATATTTATTTACGTCCTTCTGCCTTTAGGATTACTTTGAGAGCGTGTAGGGACCACACCCTAACCACGAAAAACACCCCCATTCCATAACACGACCACCTATGGCGTTACACATGATGGCAGTTTATGTTCTCCAAGTGTTCGCCAAACTCACACCCTTCCATCGGTCTGCCACAGGGTATAGCGTGATTCATTACTCCAAATCACTCTTTCCAGTCATCTGCTGTCCAGTGGCGTGGCCGGCCGCTGTGGCCCAGTGGTTCTAGGTGCTTCATTCACGAACAGCGCGACCGCTACGGTCGCAGGTTCAAATCCTGCCTCGGGTATGGACGTGTGTGATGTCCTTAGGTTAATTAGGTTTAAGTAGTTCTAAGTTCTAGGGGACTGATGACCATAGAAGTTAAGTCGCATAGTGCTCAGAGCCATTTGAACCAACTGAACCACTACTGGCCATTAAAACTGCTACACCAACAAGAAATGCAGATGATAAACGGGCATTCATTGGACAAATATATTATACTAGAACTGACATGTGATTGCATTTTCACGCTATTTGGGTGCATAGATCCTGAGAAATCAGCACCCAGAACAACCATCTCTGGTCGTCATAACGGCCTTGATACGCCTGGGCATTGAGTCAAACAGAGCTTGGATGGCGTGTACAGGTACAGCTGCCCATGCAGCTTCAACACGGTACCACAGTTCATCAAGAGTAGTGACCAGCGTATTGTGTCGAGCCAGTTGCTCGGCCACCATTGACGAAACGTTTTCAGTTGGTGAGAGCTCTGGAGAATGTGCTGGCCAGGGCAGCAGTCGAGCATTTTCTGTATCCAGAAAGGCCCGTACAGGACCTGCAACATGCGGTCATACATTATCCTGCTGAAATGAAGGGATTCGCAGAGATCGAATGAAAGGTAGAGCCACTGGTCGGAACACATCTGAAATTTAACGTCCACTGTTCAAAGTGCCGTCAATGCGAACAAGAGGTGACAGAGACGTGTAACCAATGGCACCCCATACCATCGCGCCGGGTGATAACGCCAGTATGGCGATGACGAATACACGCTTCCATTGTGCGTTCACCGCGATGTCGCCAAACACGGATGTGACCATCATGATACTGTAAACAGAACCTGGATTCATTCGAAAAAATGACGTTTTGCCATTCGTGCACCCATGTTCGTCGTGGAGTACACCATCGCAGGCGCTCCTGTCTGTGATGCAGCGTCAAGAGTAAGCGCAGCCATGGTCTCCGAGCTGATAGTCCATGCTGCTGCAAACATCGTCGAACTGTTCGTGCAGACGGTTGTTATCTTGCAAACGTCCCCATCTGTTGACTCAGGGTCGAGACGTGACTGCACGATCCGTTAAAGCGATGCGGATAAAATGCCTGTCATCTCGACTGCTAGTGATACGAGGCCGTTGGGATCCAGCAGTGTGTTCCGTATTACCCTCCTGAACCTAAGGGAATTCCATATTCTGCTAACAGTAATTGGATCTCGACCAACGCGAGGAGCAATGTCGCGATACGATAAACCGCAATCGGGAAGGCTACAATCCGACCTTCATCAAAGTCGGAAACGTGATGGTACGCATTTCTCCTCCTTACACGAGGCATCACAACAACGTTTCACCAGGCAACGCCGGTCAACTGCTGTTTGTGTATGAGAAATCGGTTGGAAACTTTCCTCATGTCAGCATGTTGTAGGTGTCGCCACCGGCGCTAACCTTGTGTGAATGCTCTGAAAAGCTAATCATTTGCATATCACAGCATCTTCTTCCCGTCGATTAAATTTTGCGTCTGTAGCACGTCATCATCGTGGTGTAGGAAATTTAATGGCCAGTAGTGTACTTTAAGTCGGTCGGAATTCAGCGGCAAACAGGTAGAAAGCAGGGTGCATCGCAGGTGCGTGAGCGGCCAGCGACACGGGGAGGCCTTTGGCACGGTGGTCCCGTGGGCGCAGCCGCAGTTGAGGGATCAGCGACGCGATGGCCATTAACCATTCTGAGCGGACGCGCATGGGTGCCGCCGTCCGGCCCCAGCGCATGCCAATGCCGGCGCCGGTGGACCACCGCGACCTCCCCTGCCACATGTTCTCGCTGCATCTTTGCCTGCATAAATACACGGCAGGCCACCGTACGGTGCATGGCGGAGGGCACTCTGTACGCAGCTAGAGAAAAGCACCCGTATGAACTCTAATTTACTCTTTTTTTATGTATTTAGACTGAAGCGGCGAGTGAAAAATTGTACCAAGACCGCGAATCGAACCTGTGTCTCCTGCTTACTAGGCCGGTACGTTAGCCACTAAGCCACCTTTTGAACAGCGGTTCTCACAATGCACAGATTACTCTGGTACGCCCCCTCCTCAATCAAAATTCTCACTGTCGACCCAGCGTACTTAATTTGGATCGAGGAGGGAGGCGTGCCAAAGTTCGCGGCTTGGTGGCTAACGCACCTGCCTAGCAAGGTTGAGACCCGGGTTCGATTCCCGATTTTGGTGCAAACTTTCACTCACCACTTCAGTTAATATACATGAAATCATATCTGTATGAGATCAGTGGAGTCTCTGAAGCTGTGTCACTTCATTCGTCTAATTTCTCTTGTGTTATGTTCGTGGTCCTCACACAAAAAAGTAATGGCACAGTCACATTTTACTGGTTGTAGGTAAAACGAAACATATATTCCAGAACAGAATCCAGACACGTGCCACCTTACATTACATAGGTTACAAATATGTTCAAATCACCTGTCCGTAAAGTAACATACAGTGTTATGAAAATAAACATCGCTCTTCTGCATCCAAAAAAGTATTGACACACGCGTATGAATAGGACAGTGTGTTCGTTTTCTTCATTGATGTTCACCTTCTAATAGCTAGTGTGCATCCCTTTAGCATCTACAACAGGACGTAAACGCCTAGGAATGCTTTGTATTAAATTCCGGGTGATATCTGGGGTAATTTTCGACCATTCCTCCAGGAGCACTTTCTCCAAGTCGATTTTACCGGACGGACGCCTTTTTCTGACTTGTCTGTCAAGATGAGCCCACAGGTTCTCAATGGGGTTTAAATCAGGACTCTGAGGTGGTGTTAGAACCCTTCTGGGGGCATTGTACAGTAATCACTCCCGGATTTTCAAGGTGGTATGTTCTGGTCGTTGTCTTGCTGGTAATGAAACACCCCAGTAAGGCCCAATGTCTATGCACTAGCGTGTAAATTACCTCGCAACGCGTCGATGTATCTCATATGATCCATTGTACCGTGGATTACAGATAGATTACCAACGCCGGAAGCCGCCATACAAGCCGAAGACCATGATACCGCCCCAACTTTGTTTGACTGTGGGACGCATGTGTTTGACGTCGAGCTGCGTATTCGGCTTTCGCCAAACTTTCTTTCTTGCATCAAATCCGAACACGTTGCTCTTCGGTTCGTCGCTAAATATCACAGTGTTCCAAAACTCCATCGGCTTGCTGATGTAGTCCTTGGCAAACTGCAGGCGTTTCTGGCGATTAATTTCCAATATGTATGGCTTTTTCCTGGGAGAACGTCCATACATGTCAGCCTCATTCAACACATTTAGTATGGTTTGAACACTAACCGTCTTGTCGGACGTTGTCTGAACAACCTCAGCAATAGCTGCTGCACCTGTGGCAGGTTCCTTCCGAGCAAGTGCGACGATACGGCGACGCTCTCGGGTTGTAAGAACATTTGGACGTCCAGGACTACACTTATTCACCGTTGTTCCAGTCTCTTTATATTTATGAATGATGGCTCGTACCGTGATGTAGCAACAGACACCTCTGCTCCGATTTGTCGATAGCTTCTCCATTGTGAATGGAGCAATACCACTCTCTCACGCAACGCCACTCAATGTTCCTTCTTCTTCGGCCCCATGCTGACCACTATCGCACAATACAGCAACATACACTCCTGGAAATTGAAATAAGAACACCGTGAATTCATTGTCCCAGGAAGGGGAAACTTTATTGACACATTCCTGGGGTCAGATACATCACATGATCACACTGACAGAACCACAGGCACATAGACACAGGCAACAGAGCATGCACAATGTCGGCACTAGTACAGTGTATATCCACCTTTCGCAGCAATGCAGGCTGCTATTCTCCCATGGAGACGATCGTAGAGATGCTGGATGTAGTCCTGTGGAACGGCTTGCCATGCCATTTCCACCTGGCGCCTCAGTTGGACCAGCGTTCGTGCTGGACGTGCAGACCGCGTGAGACGACGCTTCATCCAGTCCCAAACATGCTCAATGGGGGACAGATCCGGAGATCTTGCTGGCCAGGGTAGTTGACTTACACCTTCTAGAGCACGTTGGGTGGCACGGGATACATGCGGACGTGCATTGTCCTGTTGGAACAGCAAGTTCCCTTGCCGGTCTAGGAATGGTAGAACGATGGGTTCGATGACGGTTTGGATGTACCGTGCACTATTCAGTGTCCCCTCGACGATCACCAGTGGTGTACGGCCAGTGTAGGAGATCGCTCCCCACACCATGATGCCGGGTGTTGGCCCTGTGTGCCTCGGTCGTATGCAGTCCTGATTGTGGCGCTCACCTGCACGGCGCCAAACACGCATACGACCATCATTGGCACCAAGACAGAAGCGACTCTCATCGCTGAAGACGACACGTCTCCATTCGTCCCTCCATTCACGCCTGTCGCGACACCACTGGAGGCGGGCTGCACGATGTTGGGGCGTGAGCGGAAGACGGCCTAACGGTGTGCGGGACCGTAGCCCAGCATCATGGAGACGGTTGCGAATGGTCCTCGCCGATACCCCAGGAGCAACAGTGTCCCTAATTTGCTGAGAAGTGGCGGTGCGGTCCCCTACGGCACTGCGTAGGATCCTACGGTCTTGGCGTGCATCCGTGCGTCGCTGCGGTCCGGTCCCAGGTCGACGGGCACGTGCACCTTCCGCCGACCACTGGCGACAACATCGATGTACTGTGGAGACCTCACGCCCCACGTGTTGAGCAATTCGGCGGTACGTCCACCCGGCCTCCCGCATGCCCACTATACGCCCTCGCTCAAAGTCCGTCAACTGCACATACGGTTCACGTCCACGCTGTCGCGGCATGCTACCAGTGTTAAAGACTGCGATGGAGCTCCGTATGCCACGGCAAACTGGCTGACACTGACGGCGGCGGTGCACAAATGCTGCGCAGCTAGCGCCATTCGACGGCCAACACCGCGGTTCCTGGCGTGTCCGCTGTGCCGTGCGTGTGATCATTGCTTGTACAGCCCTCTCGCAGTGTCCGGAGCAAGTATGGTGGGTCTGACACACCGGTGTCAATGTGTTCTTTTTTCCATTTCCAGGAGTGTATGTGCATATATAATCTGGTAGGCAGGGTGCGCAGCAATCTCCGGTTGTTCGCTGATGATACTGTGGTGTACAGGAAGGTGTCGAAAATAAGTGACTGTAGGTTGATACAAGATGACCTGGACAAAATTTTTATTTCCTGTGATGAATGACAGGTGGCTTTTAACGTAGTGAAATGTAAGTTAATGCACATGAGTAGCAAAAACAAACCCGTAACGTTCGGATACAGCATCAGTAATATCCTGCTTGATACAGTCACGTCGTTTAAATAGCAGGCTGTAACGTTGCGAAGCCGTCCGAAATGGATCGAGCATGTGAGGACTGTGATAGGGAAGGCGAATGGTGGACTTCGGTTTATTGGGTGAATTTTAGGAAAGTGTAGTTTATCTGTAAGGGAGACCGCATGTAGGACGCTAGTGTGACCTATTCTTGAGTACTGCTCGAGAATTTGGGATCCGCTTATAATGTATTAATGTAAGGAGAATAGATGCTGAATGATGAATGCATGCAGCTTGCCGCTAACTTTGTGTAATGTCTTGTCTGTATAGACCTGTATCTGTTGCCTTTAAGATCCCTTCACTTTCACACATAAATCTATACAGTAAAGTAAGGGTCTCCCGTTTTGTCTTTAGGCTGATCCGTGATAAGACAGGCGAAAAATTAGACTAATGGAGGATTATTAGTATTTTCTATAATTTTCATTCGCTCTGTCTCTCTCTCTCTCTCTCCTTTATCTATGTACAGTTTTTGATATAATATTTCATTACGTGAAATCAGCCAAATAGAATCTCTGGTGGAGCCCTTCGTATTAGTATTCAGCGGCTGGCTTGCTGTAAAAGATCTTTACATTTATTATTATTGTTAAGCGCTGCATTCAGTTGGGAAAATCAATCGTTTGAACAATTCGTGCCTTTTACGAAAGATTTCGAATTCCAGATGTGTACGAAGCCTTTTTGGACGATTTAACAAAGACTCGGTGACTGCAGGCTCTCTTCGACACAGCTGAAACTTCCCCACTAATTACAGGGCCAACGCGATCATCAATGATTCAGACAAAGAACTCATTCGTTCATTCACTCCAGAACAAAAGGGGTCACAAACCTTATTTATGAAGGAAATTGTATATTCAATCCATCTCCATTACATGTCCAGATCTCTGTTGGTTCCAAGTCTTAATTATTTTCCGTTACAGTTTCTTTCTCTTCAAACAACCCGCTAGTGGCACAAATGTTAATAGCTCGCTTTAGCGAGAAGAAAAGCAAATATGTCTCTTTTAGAAACCCGTCAATCTTTCAACAGATACTTCCGAACCTGTCCTAGTTACCAGTCTAACAACCATGGAGAATACATACATGTATCTCTGTTATTCCAAAGAATAAACGTACTAGAAAATACTTTGGCGTCGACGAGCTGTCTGCGCATATATTACTAGAACATCAGATCAGATACTTTTCCAAAGTGAATGTGTGTGGATGGTTTGATTGACAATGATTAATTGGTGCGTGGTAGAGGGTAATTTTCCGTGGGGAGATTACACGCTCCAGGACGGATTGTAAGAAGACATCGAAGCATTTCAGAGGCAAGCTGCTAGATTTGTTATCGGTAGGCTCGATCAACATGCAAGTGTTAGGTATACGCTTCGGGAGCTCAAGTTGGCATCCCTGGATGGAAGAAGACATTCATTTAGAAGAACACTACTACGAAAGTTTAAAGAACCGGCATCTGAAGATGACTGCAGAAGGATCCTACTGCCACCAACAAACATTTCGCGTAGGGACCACGAAGATAAGATAAGGAAACTAGCGTTCATACGGAGGCATATCGGTAGTCGTTTCTCCCTCGCTCTCTCTGCGGGTGGAAGAGGAAGGCAAACGGCTGGTTGTGGTGCAGGCTACACTCCACTACGCACCGTACGGTGGCTTCCAGGGTACGTATGTAGATGTAGCTGCAGATGAGGGGACCCCATTCCAGTCCTCCCACCAACGAAATTTCCCTGGCAGTTAACGGGGATTCAACCCAAGGACTACAGTGGGTCTGCATCTTTGATGGCCCACCAATACCATTATCTTTACAAGGACTGCAGTGGGTCTGCACCTCTGGTGGCCCACCAATACCACAATCTCTACCAGGACTACATTGGGTCTACTCTGTGATGACCTACCTACCAATATTCTTCAAAACTTCGACTGACTCTGCTGTGAGTTTGCTCTGTTGTGGCCCATTACCTGTCTGCATGTCAAGAGTCAGCACTGTCTTTCCGTTGGAAGGACAACACTACTTCTTCAAGACTGCATGGAAATCCACTACTTCTGTGTGGAATTTCTTTTACTAATGAGACTTTGTGAACAAAAACTGTAATTACTATTATGGTGAATGATCAGGACTATCTTTACGGACTGTGAGAAAATTTTAGCTTTTGACCAACATTGTAGCAATAAGTGTGTGCATTTGATTTCTTTGTTATTGTAATTATGAAAAATTTTATCAAATCATTATTGGCCACTGCCAAAAACAATTTGTAAAATTTTTTGTGGGGAGCATGGGGGCTATGTAAGTAGACTGTTTAGGTTCTTATATTGGTAACGCCGCCGCCACATGGCGCTCTTTGTATGAAAAACACTGGCTGTGCTGTGTGCAGTCTGTGGCTAGTTTGCATTGTTGTCTGCCATTGTAGTGTTGGGCAGCTGGACGTGAACAGCGCGTAGCGTTGCGCAGTTGGAGGTGAGCTGCCAGCAGTGGTGGATGTGAGGAGAGAGATGGCGGAGTTTTTAAATTTGCAATACTGGATATCATGAACTGATATATATATTATGACTATTAAGGTAAATACATTGTTTGTTCTCTATTAAAATCTTTCATTTGCTAACTATCCCTATCAGTAGTTAGTGCCTTCCGTAGTTTGAATCTTTTATTTAGCTGGCAGTAGTGGCGCTCGATGTATTGCAGTAGTTCGAGTAACGAAGATTTTTGTGAGGTAAGTGATCTGTGAAACGTATAGGTTAATGTTAGTAAGGGCCATTCTTTTGTAGGGATTTTTGAAAGTCAGATTGCGTTGCGCTAAAAATATTGTGTGTCAGTTTAAGCACAGTCTTGTATAATTTTTCAAAGGGGACGTTTCACATACTGATTACATGAGTAAAAACAGCTTCCGAAATAGCAGAGAAAAAGCTGCTGATGACTCTTAGGAGAGACACGCGATACGCTACATGGAACTGTGCTAT
Organism: Schistocerca cancellata; assembly: GCF_023864275.1. Classification (NCBI taxonomy): domain Eukaryota; kingdom Metazoa; phylum Arthropoda; class Insecta; order Orthoptera; family Acrididae; genus Schistocerca; species Schistocerca cancellata. The sequence continues at coordinate 550,396,269 of NC_064633.1, forward strand.
CGCTGCGGCAGAGATTACAGTTAGGCGCCGTCCACAACTGTAGTCGTCTGGCGCCCACACAGAACGATGAGAGGATGACCTCATACGAGACGTTTGCACACACTGTGCGGGCTTAATCTGCACAGCGGAACACTGTCAAGACGGCCAAAACATGTTGCGCTTGTGACCATGTTTAGCAGTGGATGTCATGTTTTGTGAGTAACGTCCGAGCCGCCGAAAAATTGTGCACACCATTTCAGCTTACTTTTTCAGTTTACATCCCTCGCCATTTCGCTGCAATGAACTGCATTCACGGTTGCGTCGACGGGTCGCTTGTGCGTGTCCCGCGAAACGCGATAGCCAAAGACGGTTTTTTGTTCCCGTTTCTGAATGAATCTGACATGCGTGCTGGCAGCTGTAGCATCCGCGGGCAGCGGGGAGGGGCTCAGACGTCGGCTTGACACACGGGCTCTGCCACTGCGATCTGGGTGTTCCGCACCACCGTAATACGACTGGGTCTGCCACACAACGAACCACTGTCTGCGCTCAGACGTAGCGATACTGTGTCATAATCAAGCGGTCAGAGAAAGAGTTAATAGACGCTACTGTAATGATCATATATGTAAGAAACGAGCATTAAAAATGTAATATTACTAGTACTTGGGAAATATGAACGGAAGTTTATTCAGATATTAGGGAAACGGCGGCTAGTACGGTCCAGTTAAGCTAAAATTAATATAAAACTTTCGTTGTTGTTTCGAGACAAGCTACACCCGCATAAAACCTTTACACGAAAATTTGTTTTTGTGTAAATGTTGAAAGAAAGATTTCTAGCCAAAACGATCCGCATCCGCCAATTAATGTTTCCGAATAAACGTGCGGAACAATACGTCACGTTCCCGTCTTTCGTAGCAGCTTTCGTGCATTTACGGGTTTGACCTCACCAGCCGTGGGTCGTTTATATGGGGTTAAGTACGAGTATACGTGACTCATCTGATCCCGGAAAAAGGACGGGGAAAGATATCCTCATAGGAAGCATTGCTGCACTGAGTTCATTTTGTGCTGCTGTTCTAGAGCAAAAAACGAATCATGGAACCGAAAGGAAAAACGGAAGATATATTGTAGATGGTTTAGGCAGTGGGTTTCAAATAGGATACGGAAAACATATAATACAGGGTGATTCAAAAAGAATACCACAACTTTAAAAATGTGTATTTAATGAAAGAAACATAATATAACCTTCTGTTATACATCATTACAAAGAGTATTTAAAAAGGTTTTTTTTCACTCAAAAACAAGTTCAGAGACGTTCAATATGGCCCCCTCCAGACACTCGAGCAATATCAACCCGATACTCCAACTCGTTCCACACTCTCTGTAGCATATCAGGCGTAACAGTTTGGATAGCTGCTGATATTTCTCGTTTCAAATCATCAATGGTGGCTGGGAGAGGTGGCCGAAACACCATATCCTTAACATACCCCCATAAGAAAAAATCGCAGGGGGTAAGATCAGGGCTTCTTGGAGGTCAGTGATGAAGTGCTCTGTCACGGGCTGCCTGGCGGCCGATCCATCGCCTCGGGTAGTTGACTGTTTATACCAACGTTTAATACACCACCTATCAGGAGGTTTAACACCATACGTCGTTCGAAATGCACGCTGAACAACTGTCGTCGATTCACTTCTGCCGTACTCAATAACACAAAAAGCTTTCTGTTGAGCGGTCGCCATCTTAGCATCAACTGACGCTGACGCCTAGTCAACAGCGCCTCAAGCGAACAAATGTACAACTAAATGAAACTTTATAGCTCCCTTAATTCGCCGACAGATAGTGCTTAGCTCTGCCTTTTGTCGTTGCAGAGTTTTAAATTCCTAAAGTTGTGGTATTCTTTTTGAATCACCCTGTATATTTGACACGGAAATTAGACGATGATTTAGACTACATTTCACTTTGCTTACACTTTTCACAACTGATTTACAGATCAGATACAGATACGAGACAGGCAGTATTTTAAGTACAGAAATTCAAGTTCAAGTTTTTTCACGCAATTTAGCCTCAGGGAACTCTTTGAAAATTATTTAGAGTTCCAACAAGTAAATATAAAACTGGTTCAACTGCATCCAATTCCCGAAAACGCAGAGTTTGACTCTCTTGTAATTTTATCACCCAATCCGCCGTTGACGTACCGGAGGCAAACTCAACTGAAAATCAAACAGGTTTGATATGAGGCGTGAGCCGACAGTCTTCCCAGTGACATCACAGGATTTGGTACGATGTTTCGTTCACATGTGGTCGTAGTCTCCGAAGACTGTCTCATGCTATCACACTCATCGCCCCTTTATTTCGAAATTCATGTCACAGAAAACAAAAACGCTCTGAACCATGTCTACATATTTATTGGCAATGTATACAGATCACCAAATATTGAAAAAAAAAGACATTTATGTAACGACAAAATTGTCTGTTTCCTATGGGGCGTGGAAGGGAAGTCTCACAGGACTCCTGAGAAACGTCAATACGTGGTGGAACGTCACATTGCTCGGATACAGGCTTGAATCCGTCATGACGTACCATCGATGAGCCCTGGTCCAAACTGTCCCAACCCGCGTCCGGCCATCCTGATTTAGGTTTTCCTGATTTCCCTAAATCACTTCAGGCGAATTCCGGGATGGCTGCTTTGAAAGGGCACGGCGGACTTCCTTCCCCATGCTTCCCTTATCCGACGGGACCGTTGATCTCGTCATTTTGTCCCCTCCCTCAAATCAACCAAACTGTCCCACTCTTCAACAATGATTCTGTCTAGTCGCGGAGGGTTTTTGGGCTTTGACGACATCCAAAAACAGCTAGTTTCAATCGGTCTCACACATGTTACATTGGATTCCTAGCGGGGGAACGGGCACGCCTCTCCATTCTTGCGATCCTAGCACGCTGAATGAACGCGTTCAAGAGTGCAGAACGATATGCAAGTGTCTTATTGCCCATCAAATTGAAATTGCCACCAAAATATTGGTGATACTGTCACACTATTAGTTGCAGAATATCGTCCTTGTACCGTACAGCAAGGAGATTGCCCTCAACCACCACGAGAGGGGCACGATGGCTCCATGTGATGCCACCGCAGAACATCGCTCCATCGCCACCTTGTACGTGTCAGACACAGTGTTGGAGGCATTCGATATTACCTGGCTGCCTCCAGACACGTTCCCAGCGACATACAGGATAAAAACAGATGAGAGTTTCGTCCGTAAACAACACCCGACACCGATCCTGGGGGGTTCATTCCGCCTAATTCGTTGCTCATCTGTAACGGAGTTTGCAGTGTTGTGGTGTACCACATGGAGCCCGTCATGGTCGCCGGCAAAGGAGATTCGCATCTTGGAATCGTCTCCTAACAATTTTATGCGATACGTGGCATCCTGTAGCGTCTTAGAACGCCGAATTCAATTGTGGAGCACTGAGGATGCGGTTTCTTTGACTAAAATGTTGCAGTTATCGATCACCGCGTGCACCTTTCGAGCGTGGACGGCCTGTGGGATGCGATCACTGGCGGCGACTGTCCTTCGTGGCATGACTGATGTCACTCTACTGTTGCACAGACGTCTCTAATATGCTCCTACCGTTACTTTAGTTGAACTGAAATGCTGCAGTCCATTCGAGTGTGGCGTTCTACCCTTAGGTAGCATTCATGGCAACTACTTATAGGTTTACAGACGTCAGGGGTGACCTTCCGATCGGTACCGGAACAGTCACAGTAGCAACGTAGCTATGCGACGTATAAGGGTCACGCGAAACCTTTGCTTCGATAAAATGAAATCTTCTCGGTTTACGAGCCCCGTCACAGTTTTCGACAGCTGTCTCCACCATCGTCAGCAGGAGTTAAAAATCACTGGCTGCCGAGGCTCGCACGGCAAAGCGAAGGTGAGTCAAATACGTAGGCTTGATGCTTTTAGGGACTCGCAAGCGGCAGTTTCAAATGTGGCGGCGCCCCTCGCGCCATGTGACGTCACTCGGTCCGGCGGCGATACGGAGCTGTCAGAAGCTGCCCAGCTTGCCTTCTACGGATGCACCACTTCTGTCCTCTCTGTAAGGTTCCAGAAGCTGCCAGTCAATGTGGCACTTCAGACTTCCGTGGAAGGTTGCAGACCCTGCCATTACATAAATACTGGATGTCTCTCCTAAGAGTTGTCAGGCGCATTTTATGTGGTGTTCTGTCAGGTACCGGCCATTTCGTTTTTGCATCGTGTAGCTGGTGTCAGTCCAAACAAATATTGCTCTTCAAATGCTTTATGCGAAGCGCAGAGTCGACGGAATGCGTCGTTTCCCGTTTCAAACTAAATCATTTTTAAATCGGAATTACAAGTGGCCATCGAGAGCGCTACCAAATTAGTCTAGTGCGATATTTTTTTACGATATATATTATCAGGAACCGTAAAACACGAAGAGTAACTAGCAGTCAAGCAGCGACTGAGCAGCACGTTTCTGCATGGCGTTACCAGTCAGCACGGGCCAGGGCGGTGCTGTAGAACTCGTTATTCCTTGTGTTTTACTGCCCCTGCTAATACATATCGGTAAAACGAATATCGTACAAGACTAATTTGGGACCGCTCTGCGGAAGGGGGACGTACAATTACGATTGAGAAATGATTTTGTTAGAAAAGGCTAACAACCGATGTTGTCCATCGAAGCTGGGCATCTCATGAGACACATGATAAGCAGCATTTGTGTGACTTGACCCCAGCTACAAGTTGCAAAAACAAAACTGCAAGTATCTGCCCAAACATCAGGGAAAACTCGCCTGACAACTCCTAGGAAAGACGCTGCGCATAAGCGGAAGACCGTGCCAGCCCCGGTGGTTAGTGATTTTAACTCCTGATGACGATGGCGTACACAGCTATCGAAATTTAAGTTTATCAAATGGTTCAAATGGCTCTGAGCACTATGGGACTCAACATCTTAGGTCATCAGTCCCCTAGAACTTAGAACTACTTAAACCTAACTAACCTAAGGACATCACACACACCCATGCCCGAGGCAGGATTCGAACCTGCGACCGTAGCAGTCCCGCGGTTCCGGACTGCAGCGCCAGAACCGCTAGACCACCGCGGCCGGCTTAAGTTTATCAAAATGGTTCAAATTGCTCTGAGCGCTATGGGACTTAACATCTGAGGTCATCAGTCCCCTAGAATTTAGAACTGCTTAAACCTAACTAACCTAAGAACATCACACACATCCAAACCCGAGGCAGGATTCGAACCTGCTAACGTAGCGTTCGCGCGGTTCCAGTCTGAAGCGCCTAGAACCGCTCGGCCACTCCGGCCGGCTTAAATTTATCCATGTTATATGCATGTTGTTTGAGGGCTACGACTGCATCGTAAGATTTTTATGAATTGCTGCAACATTGTTCAGATGTGTGTAAAATCTTATGGGACTTAACTGCTAAGGTCATCAGTCCCTAAGCTTACACACTACTTAACCTAAATTATCCTAAGGACAAACACAGACACGCCCATGCCCGAGGGAGGACTCGAACCTCCGCCGGGAGCAGCCGCACAGTACATGACTGCAGCGCCTGAGACCGCTCGGCTAATCCCGCGCGGCCAATTGCTGCAACATTTGCTCGTTACTAACATTTTAGTAGCACGTAACGTTTCGACAGCATCAGGTTCATTTCCAGTTATTTTTAAATTCTAATTAAAAGGAAGTGACAGTGAAAATGCGTCTTTTTCGACACGTAACCTCACTGGCACACACAGCAGAGGAAACTAACCTCACTTCATTTTAATTTCAATGCAAAAGTAACTGTAAATGCGCCAGAAGATAACAGCACGCTGCCGAAACGCATAGTGATGATAAAATATTAGTAGTAAATGACAATTGCAGTATATATTATGTTGTGTTGGCAGAAGAGCCAACACCGTGTTACTAGAGAAGGCCGAAATGCACGCGTTTTAGCTCACGCAGGCTGGCGTGAGGAGGGAAGAACTATACTGACGGGATGTCTGGAACATGACCAGGAATTAGAATTCAGAAAGCGGACGTAATAAGTGTGATACTTTACTGTAATCCATTAATGATGAAGGTCGCTCTTGACGGTACATGATTAGCCGGCCGAAGTGGCCGTGCGGTTAAAGGCGCTGCAGTCTGGAACCGCAAGACCGCTACGATCGCAGCTTCGAATCCTGCCTCGGGCATGGATGTTTCTGATGTTCATAGGTTAGTTAGGTTTAACTAGTTCTAAGTTCTAGGGGACTAATGACCCCAGCAGTTGAGTCCCATAGTGCTCAGAGCCATTTGACGGTACATGATTCGCAATATTATCAGTTCAGAATACATTCTTGAAGAATATGGCGCCTTGCTAGGTCGTAGCAAATGACGTAGCTGAAGGCTATGCTAAACTGTCGTCTCTGCAAATGAGAGCGTATGCAGCCAGTGAACCATCGCTAGCAAAGTCGGCTGTACAACTGGGGCGAGTGCTAGTGAGTCTCTCTCTACTAGACCTGCCATGTGGCGGCGCTCGGTCTGCAGTCGCTGATAGTGGTGACACGCGGGTCCGACGTATACTAACTGACCGCGGCCGATTTAAAGGCTACCACATAGCAAGTGTGGCGTCTGGCGAAGTGACGGGGCTTATAAACCGAGAAGATTTTGTTGAAGCACACCACCTCGAAACGCTTGTAGAAGGAAACTATTGTTGATGTGTGTATGTTACGACCCTTGTGGACGCGTCGTTTAGAGTGCGTGGCCACGGAAGCTTCGACGACGGATGAAAAGTTCTTTTCAACAGGAAAAATCACTTCTATTGACCTACAAGTGGTCTACATAGAAAAATTAGCTTTTTTTTTTTAATATAGAAGACACATGGTATCGATGGCAGACTCGCCCCTGTACGCCGAGTGTAATCAGCTTCCACACGGCCGGGCGCGCCGCTGCAATTAGCGTCAGCTGTCGGGCTGTCGGAGCGGCGGTCCCCGCGTGGCCCGGCAGCCGCGGCCGCCTCTTGTTCTCGGCTCCCTGTCGGCGGCGCGCATTGTGCCCGGCCTGATCGCCGCCGCGGGAGTCCAATCATCGCGGCGACGCGCTGGGCGCGGCCCGCGCGGTCTGGACGGCCGCGCCCACGGGCTCTCCGCTGCGGGCTGCGCCGTAATTACGGGGCTGTGTGTGGCCCGGTGACGTCACGCGCCGCCGGATACGGCGCGCCGAGCCACCCGCCACAGGGGGCGGGCGCCGCTGCCCGCACCGCAGCCGCCTCCACATTTCTGAACGCCGACGATTAACGTTAGCAGGTAGCGAAGGCGTGCGTTTGCGCTGGAAGGTGCGAGCCCTAGCTCTGCCAAGAATCCAAAGATGAAAAAATAAAAAATAAACAAAAAAGTCGAGTTCCAACAATGATTTGTAATATACAGCACTACCGTCAACGCTCCCTCCCCGAATCACAGACCTTGCAGAGCTGAGCTGGCTTGAGTATGTCAACGACACAGGTAGCCGTACCGTACGTGTAATCACATCAGAGGGGATTCTGTGAAGAGGCCACGCGAACCTGTGGTTCGTGAAGAGGTGCAGCAGCTGTTTCAGTAAAACTTCCTTGCAGATTAAAACTGTGTGCCCTACCGAGACTCGAACTCGGGACCTTTGCCTTTCGCGGGCATCTGAGCTACCGAAGCACGATTCACGCCCGGTACTCACAGCTTTACTTCTGCCAGTACCTCGTCTCCTACCTTCCAAAGGTAGGCAAAGGTCCCGAGTTCGAGTCTCGGTCGGGCACACAGTTTTAATCTGCCAGGAAGTTTCATATCAGCGCACACTCCGCTGCAGAGTGAAAATCTCGTTCTGGAAACATCCCCCAGGCTGTGGCTAAGCCATGTCTCCGCAATATCCATTCTTTCAGGAGTGCTAGTTCTGCAAGGTTCGCAGGAGAGCTTCTGTAAAGTTTGGAAGGTAGGAGACGAGGTACTGGCAGAAGTACAGCTGTGAGTACCGGGCGTGAGTCGTGCTTCGGTAGCTCAGATGGTAGAGCACTTGCCCGCGAAAGGCAAAGGTCCCGAGTTCGAGTCTCGGTCGGGCACACAGTTTTAATCTGCCAGGAAGTTTCACATCAGCGCACACTCCGCTGCAGAGTGAAAATCTCATTCAGCTCTTTCAGTAGTTTAGGGGCAGCAGTCTGCACGATTCGCTTATCTGGTTTTGTAACACAACGAGTCCTTTTGGGGTGAAGAGAGCCATCCAGTTCGTGTCGAGAAACTCGCCACCGCCGCTTGAGTGGCCATGTGAAAGCTGAACCCAAAGGAGAAAATTGGGGCGCAACTTCCTTGAAGCGAAGAATGAAAATTTGATGAGACCGGGGTTCGAACATGGGGTCTCCTGCTCAGAAGGCAGATGCGCTAATCACTACACCACCCTGGCACAGTGGCTTTGCACAACAGCACTGACTATGCTAGCGCACCTCCCTCCTCGATCCAAATTCCCATTCACGTCGCAGCCCACATGGTATTACATTTAATGTCAAACAGCATTGCAGAGAATGAGAATTGCACTCTGTAGCGGAGTGTGCGCTGATATGAAACTTCCTGGCAGATTAAAACTGTGTGCCCGATCGAGACTCGAACTCGGCACCTTTGCCTCCTGCAGGAAAGCTTCTGTAAAGTTTGGAAGGTAGGAGACGGGGTACTGGCAAAAGTAAAGCTGTGAGGACGGGGCGTGAGTCGTGCTTGGGTAGCTCAGTTGGTAGAGCACTTGCCCGCGAAAGGCAAAGGTCCCGAGTTCGAGTCTCCGTCTGGCATACAGTTTTAAGCTACCAGAAAGTTAGCACTGCAGAGGCTCTCCAGCTGTGTTGGAATAGCGCCTGAGCATCGAACAACACGGGGGATCCTGCCTGAAACTCAGGCACAGCTGCTAGGCAGATGCTTAGTGAGCAGGTTATCCGGGTTGATTCTCAGTTTCGTAGTTTCAGTTTGCATACACACTTCACAGATGTTTGCGACTTGAAAGCGTCTCTGGAACCATATACAGGGCTATTACAAATGATTGAAGCGATTTCATAAATTCACTGTAGCTCCATTCATTGACATATGGTCACGACACACTACAGATACGTAGAAAAACTCATAAAAAGTTTTGTTCGGCTGAAGCCGCACTTTAGGTTTCCGCCGTCAGAGCGCTCGAGAGCGCAGTGAGACAAAACGGCGACAGGAGCCGAGAAAGCGTATGTCGTGCTTGAAATGCACTCACATCAGTCAGTCATAACAGTGCAACGACACTTCAGGACGAAGTTCAACAAAGATCCACCAACTTCTAACTCCATTCGGCGATGGTATGCGCAGTTTATAGCATCCGGATGCCTCTGTAAGGGGAAATCAACAGGTCGGTCTGCAGTGAGCGAAGAAACGGTTGACCGCGTGCGGGCAAGTTTCACGCGTAGCCCGCGGAAAACTGGCTCATGCCACAACTGGAGACCGACAGCGCCGACTTCATCTTTCAACAGGATGGTGCTCCGCCGCACTTCCATCATGATGTTCGGCATTTCTTAAACAGGAGATTGGAAAACCGATGGATCGGTCGTGGTGGAGATCATGATCAGCAATTCATCTCATGGCCTCCACGCTCTCCCGACTTAACCCCATGCGATTTCTTTCTGTGGGGTTATGTGAAAGATTCAGTGTTTAAACCTCCTCTACCAAGAAACGTGCCAGAACTGCGAGCTCGCATCAACGATGCTTTCGAACTCATTGATGGGGACATGCTGGGCCGAGTGTGGGAGGAACTTGATTATCGGCTTGATGTCTGCCGAATCACTAAAGGGGCACATATCGAACATTTGTGAATGCCTAAAAAAACTTTTTGAGTTTTTGTATGTGTGTGCAAAGCATTGTGAAAATATCTCAAATAATAAAGTTGTTGTAGAGCTGTGAAATCGCTTCAATCATTTGTAATAACCCTGTACATCTTGCACTGTTCTTATCCCTACCAGGTCAGCCAACAACATCTTTGCTGGGTTTCAGGCAGGATCCACCGTTTAGTTCTTTGCTGAGGTGCTATTTAATTTTTAACAAATATTCTCTCTTTACTGGTTTGTTGTATTATTAGGATGTGAACTGCACCTTTTATTTTCTGGCTGATATTCTTATACAGGGTGAAGGACTTACGACGGCCGACCACAAATTTATTCATAACGAGTAAATATATCGACCAAAGGCTTTCGTTAAGTAATAGCAGGCAGTCCGGTGAACTTTCTGAAGTACGCAAGTAATTTTTGACGTCTATACACTGTACAGCCACATTAATGTGACCATCTGTCGAAAGCCTGAATAACCACCTTTTGCAGTGCGAGACGTGCAAGAAGAGTCAGTGAGCTTCTGGAAGGTAGCGACAGTGATTCGAAGTCACGCCGACTTCTCTGTTGTGGTTAGCTGCACTGACTTTCTCGCTTGAGGATCCATGGCACGAGCAGCACGATACAGCCGACTTCTAGTGGGCAATGGTGGAGACGCAAATGTGAAAGAAATGCGTTACGAAGAGCGAACGTTTCATTAGCTGTTGACATAATGTTCGAAGCTAGAAGTCGGCAGACAGAAACAGTGTGTGACAAACAGCAGCAATTCCCTGCACACGAAACTAACGATACTCAGAAAATATCAGAAAATCCTATATTCCACAAGATACTTTCGTAACTGAGCATTTCCCTTTAAAAATATTGCATGTAATTGTGGTGTCACCGCCAGACACTTGCTAGGTGGTAGCTTTAAATCGGCCGCGGTCCATTAGTACATGTCGGACCCGCGTGTCGCCACTGTCAGTAATTGCAGACCGAGCGCCACCACACGGTAGGTCTAGAGAGACGTACTAGGACTCGCCCCCAGTTGTACGACGACTTTGCTAGCGACTACACTGACGAAGCCTTTCTCTCATTTGCCGAGAGATAGTTAGACTAGCCTTCAGCTAAGTCCATGGCTACGACCTAGCAAGGCGCCATTAACCATTTCTAGAGAGAGTCTCACTTGTATAATCAAGAATGCTGTATACAAATGATGGATTAAAGTTAAGTATTCCAGCAACTACGTACTTTTCTTTATAGCATTCATTACGTATCCTGTTTCAGACCTAACGCCAGCTGGCGTGTGTAAACGCGTGCCTTTCGGTTACCCGTCACTGTGGACTGGCTGTGTTGTCAGTCCACAACATAAATAAAGACCTAAATTTCATCGACAAAAAAAAAATGCTCGTTAAGAAGTCTGTCATTAAGGTGCGGCGATACTGCGGATCGCGTCGAAGCTGTGCGACCGGTGACTTTCTTTAGATAGGGGTACTCGGGTTCTCTTTATGTGCATTACTGGATCTGTGTAACCCGCGTTCTTTTTTAATTTTGCTATTCAAGCTACCTTCAACTGTTATTTATATTATACCTGGTCAGTCACGTAATCATGTGTCGTTTCGTGTCACACAGGCTATTCATTTCTTTTATTGAAATGCGAGTTGTTCCTGATGTAAGGAGATGCACTTTAACAACGCAGAGAAGCCGGTTTTCGCTACCGATAGGCCCGAAGTACCGATAACTGACGCTTCAAACTTGAGGTGACGGAGGTGGGGTAGAATGTTATACTGGTATGGAGGCCGCCTCGAGGAAGCACGGTACAGCTCTCTCGTTAAGCAGGAATGAATTAGGATTACCCGCAAAACTAGCAAGTTTATTAACGACAATTCCTGTAGACGAAACATGGACCCAAGAAAGGGTCCTTTTAATTATCTGTTTCTAATTAACATAGACTCTACATATAAGAATATTACGCATCACGAAGGAATTACTCGAATGGGGCGGAAATCGGTAGACGTGGTGTACAAGTACAAAATGGTTCAAATGGCTCTAAGCACTATTCGGAAAGAACGGCTCTTAATACCCTCTATATCATCCAGATTTAGATTTTGCATGGTTTTCTTAATAACTTAACGCGAATGTAACGTCAGTCCTAGCCGACATATGTAGCAAGTCTAAATCCCTTTGCATCAGAACTATGAGGATAATAGGTAATGTCTTCCAAAATACGTAGTTGTTTCCATAAATATTCGATTAATGGAACCCAGTACTTCATGCGGTAATGCGAATTTCTCGCAGAAAAGAATACAAGATGTGTGCCCCCAATGAAGCACAAATTTACTCTGCCGGTATACAAGGGGGCTGTAATTAAAGTGCAACTATTCGCAGAGGTTCAGTGTGGGCTGAAATTATTGCATGGCAGCGAAACTTGGTAGACATTCTAGTGCATTAATGCAGAGCCGATTTACGCCAGAAAAAAATTAGTTCCAGTTTTGGCCACCAGTGCCAAATTGGCGCTGTGAACGTAAGAAAGAGACGTAGAAATGTTTCCATATGTAACAGATTAGAGTGCAATGTGGGCAGAAATGGTCAAACAAGTATGAAAGACGTAACACTGATTTTATTATTAACCTCGACTTACAAAAGTTGTGCAATATGAGCAGTGGAGGCGTCGACGAGATGCTGTGCTTGCCATATTTGCCAAAATTGAAACTATTTTTTTTTCCAGCTTAAATCGGTTCCACATTAACGCATTGGTATATCTACCGAGTTTCACTTGCATACGAAAATTACAGCCACGCTGGACACGATGAGTAGCTGCACTTTAATGGTTCAAATGGCTCTAAGCACTATGGGACTTAACATCTGAGATCATGGGTCTCCTAGACCTAGAGGTACGTAAACCTAAGTAACCTAAGGAGATCACACACATCCATGCCCGAGGCAGGATTCGAACCTGCGACCGTAGCGGTCACGCGTTTCCAGACTGTAGTACCTAGAACCGCTCGGTCGGACCGGCCGGCTCCAAAGGTGGACCGACACGCTACTAAGCAGGTGATGATAATATTGTGAACCATTAGTGTATTTGGGGTGGCTCAGCTGTCACACATCGTACTGAGAACACGTGCACGCCACTGTAGTTGGGGAACGTGTCACGTGGTTGGTTGTGAGAGAAGCGACCTGGCCGACCTGCGCTGCTCGCTGCCGGTCAGTGAAGCTCCCTCGGCCGCGGCGGCTCCCACGTGTCGTGGCCAGCATTTGATGCTGCCGGCAGTGCGGTATCTACGACGGCACATCTCGAGCTGTTTGACAAACGGCCCGCCGTCCGCCTTAATTGAGACGCCGGGGCGCGCCTGCTCCATTTAGATTAGCTCTCAGATACTGACCAGTGTTTGTTCTCTCCTCCCAGTACACTTGCTGAGACCACGTCGCTTCCTAGTCATTCCGCGAATACTCAGACTCGCGTTTCGGGTGAGTGTGGTTGAAATTCCCATCTGGCCATTAGGATTCAGATTTTGCGGTCCTTTCCCCAACCTAATTCTTACAATTGACTAAATTCCTTCTTCAGAAAGATCGCGGTCCATCGCCTTCTCCATTCTTGTCCTACAGGGTTTGGCCAACGTTCTTATGATCTATTCGACCAAGTGAAGTCGAACGTTTATTTTCCTTGCTCCTATGAGGTCTACAACTTTGGTTCGGCCGTGTTTCCTCGAAGCTCGAGGCTTTATTGTGGGAAACTTACAGAAAACGTACGATTCAAAGTAGTGACCATCGCTGGCCACTACCTTCTCTCATGTTTCTGGCAGCACGAATCTCGTGGCGGAAGAACTGGGCGTCTTTTGAGGGTACCCATGAATCGATCCGATTTTGCACTTGTTCATATGACCAGTGTGTAAGTAGGCTGTTTATGTTTTCTTATCGGCAACGTTACGTAGCGCTCTGTATGAAAATCACTGGCTGTGCTGTGTGCAGTCTGTGGCTAGTTTGTATTGTTGTCTGCCATTGTAGTGTTGGGCAGATGGACGTGAACAGCGCGTAGCGTTGCGCAGTTGGAGGTGAGCCGCCAGCAGTGGTGGATGTGGGGAGAGAAATGGCGGAGTTTTGATATTTGTAAGAATGGATGTTATGAACTGCTATATATATTATGATTATTAAGGTAAATACAATGTTTGTTCTCTATTAAAATCTTTCATTTGCTAACTATGCCTACTAGTAGTTAGTGCCTTCCGTAGTTTGAATCTGTTATTTAGCTGGCAGTAGTGGCGCTCGCTGTATTGCAGTAGTTCGAGTAACGGAGATTTTTGGTGAGGTAAGTGATTTGTGAAAGGTATAGATTAATGTTAGTCAGGGCCATTCCTTTGTAGGGATTTTTGAAAGTCAGACTGCGTTGCGCTAAAAAAAATATTGTGTGTCAGTTTAAGCACAGTCGTGTATAATTGTTCAAAGGGGACGTTTCAAGTGATATTGGTCAGCCAAGCCGTGTACCATTGATAGAAAAATATGGTAGTCAGAGGGACCAATGTCTGCAGAATACGGCAGGTGAGATAGGACTTACCGTTTCAACATTTCCAGGTACGTTTTGACGGATTTTGCGAAATGTGATCTAATACTACCATAAAAATCACCTTTTTATGTCCTTCGCTCTATTATGGCCCTTTGTCTCTCAGTTCTCCTCTCAACCGCTTTCGATACAGACTTCGTGTGATTGTTTCCGTCGGTTTCTACAGATTCGAAAACTCTCTCTCTTCCACCGCCATGTCGGTCTTCGACGTCGAAATTACTGTTCTGGAGGCTTTGGAACCATTATCTGCACGTCCTTTCTCTAGTAGATGCCTCACCAATGGTCTTAACCAGCATTTTATGAGCCTCGGCCGCAGATTTATACATATTAAAGCAGAGAATTAAATCATCCCGCCGGCCGGTGTGGCCGAGCAGTTCTAGGCGCTTCAGTCTGGAAACGCGCGACCGCTACGGTCGCAGGTTCGAATCCTGCCTCGGGCGTGGCTGTGTGTGATGTCCTTAGCTTAGTTAGGTTTAATTAGTTCTAAGTTCTAGGGGACTGATGACCTCAGTTGTTAAGTCGCATAGTGCTCAGAGCCACTTGACTTTAAAACATCCCGCAAATGACTGGGCTTATAAGTTGTCATATTCAGTCGTGAATAGGTTTATGATGCAATCACAAATCGACTAATATTTTGATCGCCTTATGTTTACAAATGCCTAAGGTTACTGTGTGACACTAACGACTTAACAACTGTAGACCACTTAACGCTACTGCGATCTGTTTCAAAACGGCGAAAGCTAAGTTCTGAATCTAGTACAAACACTTCACAGTAACTTCTCTTTACCTTTACCACCAGATTCATGAACTGCGTGTAAAATATGATACATTTTTACCATCGTTAGTCAGTTACATTGTCAGCAGATCATTTGGCAGATTTTTATCGAAATTAAGAGTAACGGGTCGATTTTCTGAATACGTAAAGAAAAGTAAAGCACAGCCTGTGGCGCAAACGCGAGACAGCGATGTTCGTCTGACTGCAAGTAAAGGGCAGTCTTTCTTCGCCGAGGGGTAGGCGGAAGGCCCACAGCCATGACCTCCTCCTCTCCAATCACTTCTCCCCCCCCCCCCAAAAAAGTCCCTCTCCTCCCCCCGGAAGATCAGGAGTACTCATGTGATAGTATGCTGAGTGGACCTGCACCATCCTGGAGGGACTAAAACGAGGAAAAATCCTTGCCCCTATCCGGGATTAAATCCGGAACCTCCAGAGCCTGAGTCTAGTGAGCCACCCGCTAGACCACCACAGAATTCGTACGAGGTGCGGCTAGAAAAAAACCGGACTGATGCTGGAAAAAAACATTTATTTACAATTATTTGCAATTTCATGTTATCTCCTTCAATGTACTCTCCTCCTCGGTCTCTACACCGCTCCATACGAATTTTCCAGTGTTCATAGCAATGCTGCAGATCATTTTCGGTAAGTCCATACATTACTTCCGTCGCTTTTTCTTTTACTGCTTCAACAGTCTCAAATCTAGTTCCTTTCAAAGCTGACTTGACTTTAGGGAAAAGAAAGAAGTCACAGGGGGCCAAATCAGGTGAGTAGGGTGGATGATCTAAGATGGGAATGTTGTGTTTTGCCAAAAACGTCGTCACTGACAACGCACTGTGAGCTGGGGCATTATCTTGGTGAAGGATGCATGACTTTTTTCTCCACAAATCGTTCCGTTTTCTCCGTACTCGCTCACGTAGGGTAGCCAGGACGCTAATGTAGTAATGCTGATTCACTGTTTGTCCCTCTGGTACCCAATCAATGTGCACAATCCCTTTGATGTAAAAAAAAAAACAATCATCATTGCCTTGAATTTCGATTTTGACATTCGTGCTTTTTTTTGTCGTGGAGAACCAGGAGTTTACCAATCCATCGATTGGCGTTTAGTTTCGGGATCGTAAGTAAAAAACCACGATTCATCGCAAGTAATAACATTTTGTAAGAAGGTGGGATCACTTTCAATGTTTTCCAGGATGTCAGAACAAATCATTCTTCGGCGTTCCTTCTGTTCAATTGTGAGACACTTTGGAACCATTTTTGAACACACTTTGTTCATGTTGAAACTTTCATGAAGAATCTGCCTAACACTTTCCTTGTCAACTCCTGTTAACTCAGACACTGCTCTGATTGTTAAACAGCGATCTTGTCGAACAAGTTTACCGATTTTTTCAATGTTTGCATCAGTTTTTGCTGACAATGGTCTGCCAGTGCGAGTGTCAGCACTGGTGTCTTCGCGGCCATCTTTAAATCGTTTAAACCACTCAAACACTTGTGTTCGCGATAAACAATCATCGCCGTACACTTGTTGTAACATTACAAACGTTTCACTTGCAGATTTTCCTAGTTTGAAACAAAATTTGATGTTAACACGCTGTTCTTTCTGTACACTCAACATTTTCCGACGCACAGACAAAACGTCAACTACTTAAAACAGACGCCACGGGCAGACTGAGTGCAGGAGGCAGATGAAACTCGAGCAGTAGGCGGAGCGAGAGTCACGTGACAGGCCACGCGACTTTCAGCCTTATTGCATTCGTTTTATTGTTTCACCAGTACTAGCCCGGTTTTTTTCTAGCCACACCTCGTGTACATGATTTTATCTGTGGTGAGAATACGCCACTTCTTGGCAAAATTATTTCATATTTACGATTGTAAACCAAACTGCGTTATTTTTCTATCAATATTTGTTTTGAAAAGGTTTCGGCTTCTTGGGCCCTCGCTAAGAAAGCTCTCACTAGCGTGCACAAGACACACTATTATGTAAGAAACCAAATTCAGAGCCGGCTGGAGTGGCCGTGCGGTTCAGTCTGGAGCCGAGCGGCCGCTACGGTCGCAGTTTCGTATCCTGCCTCGGGCATGGATGTGTGTGATGTCCTTAGGTTAGTTAGGTTTATTTAGTTCTAAGTTATAGGCGACTGATGACCTCAGAAGTTAAGTCGCATAGTGCTCAGAGCCAATTCTTTTTAACCAAATTTAGGAAAAAAGGTTCTATCAACAGACACGAAATCTTCGGTCGTGACATTAAACATAAAGTGTAAAATCCAACGCTCATTGCTCGTGATATGCACGAAACGCGTTAAATCACAGTTTACAAGGTGCATAGTACCAAATACAGTAAATAGCGCAAAGACACAATATTAAAATAAAAAAGCTGTTTAAATGCGATAGTATGATTTTAAGGAAAAACGAAGTAAGTTGTACTAACAGTTACGCTGTGATACAGCTTTATGGAGATGAATATCACCGTTGGGATTGAGGGCAGAGAGTGTATGTCCGGTTGAATGAATCATGTGAAGCTTAATCATGGGGATATATTCAGCTGTAAATGATAATTTAAAATTAGGTGTGAGTTTGTGATTAATGGTTATTTACCTTAGTTGCCTGTAATTGGCTAAGTTCACCCTCCCCCCCCTCCCCCACCTCTCGATCATATGCAGCCAGTCTGTGCGGACTACGTTGCTGAACGTGTGTTGAAGGGAGGTCACAGATACTGAGTCAGCACAGAAAAGCGTGGTGCAGTGGCTGGAGCAGTGTGTGCCAGAGCTTGGAAAACTTAGGGCTCTGCTCGAACTTTCGATCGCCCCGCTACGTAGCGATCTGTGTTATCTCCACGACGTGTTTTAGTATTATTAATGTAATTTTAATAATAAAAATAACAGTTATTAATGTAATTTTAATAATAAAAGTAACAGGTTGAGCATGGAATGTTATGTCTTCTAGCGTGCAAGTCATGTGCAGGAACAGCAACGATTAAATAAATATAATACTACCATCACCATTCAGTCCAAACCTCCTGCGTTAACTTATCATGCGATCCAGTGACGTACTATCTCTACGACAAGTCTTTCTGCAGTAATTTATTTTCGCGATTGCTATTACATTAAATTTAACATTACTTATTTCATTAAATAAGTATTTAATTCCCAATTAATTGTATCTTTCCAAGCTGATCAAACGCCTAACATTCTTACCCGTTATTCCAGTAAATGCGATAAGGGGCTGACATGCTCATTTGCCATCCCAGCTGGAAAATCATTACAGCCGCTAATAACCAAATAAAATATTGTGCTAGACTGAGGGCCAAGTAATATTTTTTGAAGGACCATATTTTCGTCTTTGACTGTTAGTTTTACTTAAAACGACCATAAATGATTATGTAACCGTACTTACTGTATTGTGAATTTGGTCAAATACGTCACAAGTCCGTATGGTGGCAGTATTTGATGCTGTTTTCCCCTTTGTTTCACGAAATTATCAAATTGTGGCTAGTTCGCAGCTTTTCCCGTTTCGCTTGCATTAGAGAGGTGACTAAGCCATTTTGGGACTGGAAGTAATGTACCGAATAGCAAGAGCGTACCCACGTTATCTGAGCCCGAGTGGGGGCGGCGACTCGTAGATGAATCACGAAAGAGCTTTGAGGTTTCGTGACGAATGGCTGTGAGTACACTTGTTACTGGTCAGTTTCCATTAAATACTACTACTTATTTGAAACTAATACTAAAATGGTTCATCTGTCTGTGAAGATTAATTATTTCTAGATTTTAGGGGGGGGGGGGAAGTTGGTCACCTCCTCTCTGCCTTCTCACTGGCTACGCCTGTGCTCTGTAACAATCGCTTTTTAAAATATTAAAAACGTTTCTTGTGCAAAGTTTCTTTCGTGACACATACTCCATTCCAATACAAAAAAAGACGTGTATGTGTGTGTGTGTGTGTGTTTGTGTCTGTGTGTGTGTGTGCAGGTATATTTACGTGAAACTCAAGTGGGATCAACAATTTCTGAAATTCAAACTGAAATTGTTGGTGACTCTAGAGAACGAGACTTCGATTCGAATGGATTCCATGTAGTTCGACTGACCTTTCAAATGAGTACGGACTGTACCTAAAACTAAAAAGTAAAACGTTGCGAGGAACTGTTTTCGTAAATTACATTTAATTTAATTTTAAAATTTTTTCTTTTGAGAACTTGTTGAACGTACGTACATACAGAGCTGAGCATTGCCATTGTTAAATATTATTTTTGTAATTTAAAGTGGAAATTATCAGCTCTTAGTTTTCAAAAACACGAACTAGCACGTCGAAAAGCAGGTTCCAACGAAACGGCACTTCTCGTTTTAATTTTAATATATGATTATAGGAGAGTTCTAAATCACCGGTCGTGCACACGGAACAGCATAGGTGAAACTACGAGTAAAGATTTCGATAACATTTTTAAACTGAAGAAGAATAAAAAAAAGATGGGAACCGCAAACCGGTACTGAACGACCAGGAGTGGAACGTGTGATTGTTTGGAAAAGAACGTGACCGAAGTGGGAGCGAGGAACGGCGGAACTGGAATGAGTGGCTGCCCGGAAAAGAACGAGACTAGCCGAACGGGACCGAGGCGAAAACGAGATCGACCTGAAGAGAAAGGTGAATGACCGTTCTTCACATGTCGTCCGTGAGTTCCTCCGCTCAGTTTAATGAACCGTTGCATTGGACCCGATTCTTTGCGAACGACCCACCTCTAGCTTGCAAGTCAGATGTCACGTGGTTATTCGGTTGGTTGATTCGGGGCTGGGGACCAAACAGCGACGTACTCGGTCACATCGGAATAGGGAAGAATGTTGAAGGAAGTCGGCCGTGCCCTTTCAAAGGAACCATCTTGGTATTTGCCTGAATCGATCAAGGAAAATCACGGGAAACCTACATCAGGATGGCTGGACGCGGGTTTGAACCGCCGTCCTCACGAATGCGAGTCCAGTTTTAACATTTTTAAATGTTCGGATAATAAGTTGCCGTCTCTTTATCTAAGAATAGATGATGAATGCAGCTAGCCGCTATCTCTGTGTAATGTCTTGTCTGTATAGACGTGTATCTGTTGCCTTTACGATCCCTTCACCTTCACACATAAATGTATAGAGTAAAGTAAGGCCCTCCCCGTTCTTGGCTGATCCGTGATAAGACAGGTGAAAAATTAGACTAATGGAGGATTATTAGTATTATCTCTATTTTCATTCGCTCTCTCTCTTTCTCTCCTTTATCTATGTACAGTTTTTAATATAATATTTCATTACGTGAAATCAGCCAAATAAGATATTTGGTGGAGTCCTTCGTCTTGGTAATCAGCGGCTGGCTTGCTGTAAGAGATCTTTACATTTATTATTACTGTTAAACACTGCAGTCAGTCGGGAGAATCAATCGTTTGGACAATTTGTTCCTTTTACGAAAGATTGCGAATTCCAGATGTGTACGAAGCCTTTTTGGACGATTTAACACAGACTCAGTGATTGCAGGCTCTCTTCGACACAGCTGAAACTTCCCCACTAATTACAGGGACAACGTGATCATCAAATGATTCAGAAAAAACTTATTCGTTCATACACTTCAGAACAAAAAAGTCACAAAACCTTATTTATGGAGGAAATTATGTATTAAATCCATCTCCATTACATATCCAGATCTCCGGTGATTCCACACCTTAATTATTTTCCTTTTACAGTCTCTTTCTCCTCAAACAAACCGCTAGCGGCACAAATGTTAATTGGCTCGCTTTAGCGAGAAGAAAAGCATAATATTGAGAGGTGGCATGAGCCCCCTCTCATATTTCTATCTTACGATTTTCCTCTCTAATTGGATGCAGGGAAAAGTCGCTATTCCTTCACACGCGGACTTCCCATGCAGCGTCTCTCGTCACCCGGGTGGTCCGGTGACAGGCGGGCTCTGCTGATCTGGAAAGAGTTAAGCTGACGGGTGTGAGGAAGTCGAGTGAACGCTTTGCAGACGCCGACATTGTCAAAAGACACGCCCGGAGGGGTCTGAAGTAGCGGCTGGGCTAGAGGTTCCGTTACTTCGCAGAAACTTAGCGAAAACACTTTCTGGCGGGCTACCAGCGAGGCGTGGGAATGACTTGTGTACCCAGGCAGTTGTGGCGGGAAAATTCCCGCGCTTTCTGCAAAATAGTAACTTTGATTGGCTTGCTCAGGGCATAGCTCCGTGACGTAGAAAATCAGCGCAGAAATTGGCGCCAAGAATCTCCATTGGTGGAATGGTAGTGCTCCGGCAATAGAGTGGAATTTTCCGGCGGTTTTCGAGTTGCTGATTGGAACGTTTAACCACGGCCACTGTCGTGGGGGCGGGAACGTAGTGTGTTCGGCCTGTACGGGTGCTCTAGGTAGTCGGCTCTCGCCTTTCGGTCGAGGACGTCGAAGCAACCAGCCATCGCCTCCGGTACGCCAGATTGTGTTCTGGCAGTTAAGAAGACAGTTTGGTAATGTATGTCCGCAGCACCGGCAGATAGGGATTTTCCTAGGTGATAATCAGAGCTCAGCAGAGTGCGCCTGTTCGTCTTTTTCTAAGTTTGTTCTGTCTTGAGTAGCAGCAATTAATGTTGGGTTAGCTGTGTGTCTCTCTTAAGATTTGAGTGGTAAGGAATTGGCTCCACATACCAGTTTGTCTTAAACCTCACAATCTAGTTTTGGGACAACTTCACCTTCATAGCGTTGTTTGAGTATCCAATTTGAGCCAATTTGATGTATTATAAATGTTTCATGTGTTTTTGTTTATTATTTTGTGTTTAGTCTTAGTAAATCATATTGTTATTTTGGACAGAACTTTCATTCTGTTAATCGGTAGAGCAACCCATCATTTCTCACTACATTAATGAAACCTTCCTTTACTTAACTTATTTATCAAATTAAATTATTGCAGGTGCCAAACTCTTTTCTACTCCACTAGCAGGGTTGATTACAGTCAGTTCGCGTATATTTTTTAATCCATGTGCAACAGCAAAAGTCGGAGTTAGAATATGGGGGGGCTTAGAGCATCATTTACATATGGAGATTCTAGAAGAATTTAGTGTTAAATACACTGCTTGCCCCGGCACCTCGCAATATGTATCTCTCAGAAACACGTCAATCCCTCAACAGATACTCCAGAAGCTGTCCTAGTTACCACTCTAACAACCATGGAGAATGCATATAGTCATCTCTGTTATTTCAAAGAATAAACGCACTAGAAAATACTTTGGCGTCGTCGAGCTGTCGCCGCATATATTACGAGAAAATCAGATCAGATAACTTTTCCAAAGCGAATAAATGTGGATGATTTGATTGAAAATGATTAATTGGTGCGTGGTAGAGGGTATTTTCTGTGGGGACATTACACAGTTTGCTAACCACAGCGCCAACTCACTCGGTTGGTCATTGGGGCAGCGCTCGATTTCATACGGATATGTGCTGGGTGCCGCGGGTCCGTTAGGAGGCTCCTACCCAGCCCAGCCCAGCCCAGGCCTGGCGCAGACGCCGGCCGCACCTGCTGGCGTGGAGGGGCTGTGCGTAAAGCAGGCGTTTTTACGGCCGCGGCGTGTCTGGGGCGGCCACAAGGACGGCAGCAGGCGCTGCCCGAGCCGGCCGCCCGCGAAACCACCTGCCTGCCAGGCTGCGTACTGCGGGCGAATCCGTCTGCGGGCCTCGCAGCAGAGGCCCAGATTCCTGCGCTCGCCTGCACCAGGGCGAGGCACGCGACCTGCTCGTTCTCACCACCGCCTTACTGCGGTTTCCACGCTGATACTCTCTTTCAAATTCTGAAGGTGGCAGGTGTTAAATACAGGGAGCGAAAGGCTATTTACAATTTTTTCAGAAACCAAATGACAGTTATAAGAGTCGAGAGGCATGAAAGGGAAGAAGTGGTTGGGAAGGGAGTAAGACAGGTTTGTAGCCTATCCCCGTTGTTATTCAATCTGTATATTGAGCAAGCAGTAAAGGAAACAAATGAAAAATTCGGAGTAGGAATTAAAATCCACGGAGAACAAATAAAAACTTTGAGGTTCGCTGATGGCATTGTAATTGTGCCAGAGACAGCAAAGGACGTGGAAGAGCAGTTGAACGGAATGGACAGTGTCTTGAAAGGAGGATGTAAGATGAACATCAACAGAAGCAAAACGAGGATAATGGAATTTAGTCGAATTAAGTCGGGTGATACTGAGGGAATTAGATTAGGAAATGAGACACTTAAAGTAGTAAAGGAGTTTTGCTATTTGGGGAGCACAATAACTGATTATGGTAGAAGTAGAGAGGATATAAAATGTAGACTGGCAATGGCAAGGAAAGCTTTCCTGAAGAAGAGAAATTTGTTGACATCGAGTATAGTCAGGAAGTCATTTCTGAAAGTATTTGTATGGAGTGTAGCCATGTATGGAAGTGAAACATGGACGTTAAATAGTTTGGACAAGAAGAGAATAGAAGCTTTGGAAATGTGGTGCTACAGAAGAATTCTGAAGATTAGATGGGTAGATCACATAACTAATGAGGAGGTATTGAATAGGATTGGGGAGAAGAGAAGTTTGTGGCACAACCTGACTAGAAGAAGGGATCGGTTGGCAGGGCATATTTTGAGACATCAAGGGATCACCAATTTAGTATTGGATGGGAGCGTGGAGGGTAAAAATCGTAGAGGGAGACCAAGAGATGAATACACTAAATAGATTCAGAAGGATGTAGGTTGCAGTAGGTACTGGGAGATGAAGAAGCTTGCACAGGATAGGGTAGCATGTAGAGCTGCAGCAAACCAGTCTCTGGACTGAAGGCCACAACAACAACAACCAGCAGATTCTCCAGAGTGCCCCTCCTTCGGTGCCAGCATGAAAAAGTCTCGGAACAGTTCCTTTTTCCTCGTCTTCGGAGCTCTCGTGGCGTTGCAAGAAGTCCCATTGGCGGCCGCGGTCAGAATCAACTCATTTTCCGTGAAGTGCTGTGCGCGAGACCTATTACGTGACGCATTGCTCTGCAAATTTACTTAGAAATCTGAATTAATCCTTTGCACTGAGACATTGTCGAATCAGTCTAAGGAATGTCGCTAACCTCGCTCTGAGCTGCGAAACACGAAATTTGTGTGTAGGAGTCTTCTGTGTTGGCGAGCCTCAACAAAATCTTCCGATTTACAGGTCGCTGCACTTCTAATAAAATACTCGAGCGCGCCGGCCGCGGTGGCCGAGCGGCTCTAGGCGCTACAGCCGGAACTACGCGGCTGCTGCGGTCGCAGGTTCGAATCCTGCCTCGGGCACGGATGTGTGTGATGTCCTTAGGTTAGTTATGTTCAAGTAGTTCTACGTCTATGGGACTGATGACCTCAGATGTTAAGTCCTATGGTGCTTAGAGCCATTTTTGAAATACTCGACCTTTCGACTGCCGTCTCCACCATCTTTACCAGTCGTCAGTCATCGTTATCAGTCATCCTCTTATTCGCGCTGCTGAAAAAATGCAACATCCTCAAGGACAAGGCAGCATTATTTTCAAGTAACGTAACGGGCAGTTCATCATTTTATCAATTCATGATAACACAACCAGACCAAATGAAAACCCATGTCACATTAAATGGCGTTCAAACAGTCTCATCAACACACAGTGTACCACATTCTGGCAGAAACGTAGGCGTGAATTCTCGCACGCAAACGATCGTAAAGGTGCCGACTGGCATCCTGTGATAAATTTTCCCAAGTATCTCGCGCATTTGTTGCAATTCGGCAATGGTTCTTCCACGCTATAAAGAACGAGTAAGTTCCCGCTTCACCATGCCTCACAGGTATTCAGTTGGTCTTGCTGGCCATAGTAGTTGTACGCCACAGAGGACACTTTGCGTAGCAGCAGCCGTATGTGGACATGTTCTCTACTGGATAAAACGTACCGCCTTACTGTCAGTGTGTAACGCCGGAAATGCATATCATCCTATTTCCATCTATTGCACTGCAAATTTTTTTCCTTATTTTGTCACCTGAAGATATGACATTTCTGTCTCTTTATATATTGTAATTGTTTTACTGTTTATATATATATATATATATATATATATATATATATATATATATATATATATATATATATTTATGCATTTATGTTGGTTTGTTTTGTGAATATTATTTGTATTTATACGCTGGGTCTGGCCTAGGGATAACTATGCTATCGAACGAATACATCGATAGGTCGTGTGGGGAACCAAAGTGTTTAGGATCTTTGGTAGTGTGAACTCTGTCGCGTGGAGTGCGGGCAGAGAGAGAGGCTGGCTGGGGTAGGGCGGTGGAGCAGGTGTGTTGTGTGACGCTCCCGCGAGTTGCCGCGCGTTCGGGGTTTGGCAGCATGTAATTGCGCTCGAACTGCTATGTTAGTTTCTGACACGGTGTCGCTGGCGCGCATCAAGAGCCCGTTTCGGCTGGAGACCGTGTCGAGAAGAAGGCGCGCCTACATCCAGCTTCTGCAACAGCGACGGCCGACAATGAGTGACTGTCGCCACCTCCTCGATCGACGACTTCAAACCTTCAATCAACCAACAAGGAAGACTGGAAGCGCGTAAAGTTTTAGAACTGTATGGCAGACCACAGCTTTTCAAAATTGTTCCATTTGCCTGGCAAAATTACAGTAACTTAGCATGCAACTTTGTTGCTCATTGTCCCAATTGCATTACCAAGCAGGGTCCCTTCCTTTTCCGGAATGAACCCGAGTGTCATTGAAATTCAAACGCCAGCATTAAAGTAATATCATTCGATTTCACTGCTTTAATTTCAAAGATCAGTTAAGGTATTCATAGCTGGCTACTATATTTAGATTACAGAAGCACAAATTAAGAGTGCGAGTTTTGTTACCATATTTTAGCTTACCTGTGACTGCAGCTCAGCTTGGTACGTACTAAATTTTACTATTGTTAATTGTTCAAATGATTTAATTCAAGTTCAAAGTTAAATCTCTTATTTCTAAATTGCGTAGATTCAAGTAGCTTTTGAAATGATTGTTGCGGTAGCCCAAGACTAACCGTATTTTACTGAATTTCGATGTGCTTCAGAAACAAAGCTCACTATTAATTTCAGTCACTACATTAACTTTCAGTTTTCCGGTTTTATTAATTCTTTTGCTAAATTAAGTCAGAGTGTAGCGAAATTTATTACTTCTGACAAACATTCAGTTTTCACACCTTCAGTTGCCACGCTTCTAGTGCTAATTATATGTGTAATAACCTTTCTTTTTCAGTTACTATAGTAATTGTCCATAGGACTGGCGACCATAATTTCCCCCAAATCTCAAATATCTAATTACCGCTAGTTAATTGTTAACGTAACGGCCGCACATTTACTTTCTTTATTAACTTTACCCCTTTTCAAAATTAATTTCCACCAGTTTCATTTGCATTTTTCGTTTCATTTAGATGTAACCCTTTCCTCCCTCCTTACCGACAGATTAACTTCGGTGACGATTGCTTTTCCCAAATTTCCGTTAGGTACACGCGGTTTAATTTTTCACTGTCATTAAGGTCGATAAGTGAGGGGGAGGTTACAAGTGGTACAACCTGTATGGATAGCAGCCTGTGCAATATAGGAGGCTGTGGTCACTTTTCTGTAGAAGCACCATATGTGACCGCGAGATGTAACTGACGAGCCCCACGTTACCAAGACTGAGGTGAGCCGTTTTTGTCGTGGGCAAATACACCCCCATTGTGAGCGCCGTAAACGTGTAAATCCTTCACTCACACACAGACAGAACTTACTCTCGTCTATGAAGACAATAGAGTGCCGTTCCATTCTCCAGTTGATGTTTTCACAACACCCTCAAGGCTGTAATTGGAGGTATCGTTGTGTCAGTGGTAGCCTGGCCAGAGGCACATGTGCTCTTAGTCCTCTCGCAGTCAGGCACTAATGGTTCTCAATGACACATAAGGTGTAACACGTGACCGAATTCCTACCTGGATGATTGATGTTCGGTCGCCACCGCTGCTCGAACAATGCGTTGATCTTGAGGTGCGTCTGTACTATGCTGACACCCAGAACCTGGTCTCTAGGCGCTCCGGTCCGGAGCCGCGCTGCTACTACGGTCGCAGGTTCGAATCCTGCCTCGGGCATGGGTGTGTGTGATGTCCTTAGGTTAGTTAGGTTTAAGTAGTTCTAAGTTCTACATCTACATCTACATCTACATTTATACTCCGCAAGCCACCCAACGGTGTTTGGCGGAGGGCACTTTACGTGCCACTGTCATTACCTCCCTTTCCTGTTCCAGTCGCGTATGGTTCGCGGGAAGAACGACTGTCTGAAAGCCTCTGTGCGCGCTCTAATCTTTCTAATTTTACATTCGTGATCTCCTCGGGAGGTATAAGTAGGGGGAAGCAATATATTCGATACCTCATCCAGAAACGCACCCTCTCGAAACCTGGCGAGCAAGCTACACCGCGATGCAGAGCGACTCTCCTGCAGAGTCTGCCACTTGAGTTTGTTAAACATCTCCGTAACGCTATCACGGTTACCAAACAACCCCGTGACGAAACGCGCCGCTCTTCTTTGGATCTTCTCTATCTCCTCCGTCAACCCGATCTGGTACGGATCCCACACTGATGAGCAATACTCAAGTATAGGTCGAACGAGTGTTGTGTAAGCCACCTCCTTTGTTGATGGACTACATTTTCTAAGGACTCTCCCAATGAATCTCAACCTGGTACCCGCCTTACCAACAATTAATTTTATATGATCATTCCACTTCAAATAGTTCCGCACGCATACTCCCAGATATTTTACAGAAGTAACTGCTACCAGTGTTTGTTCCGCTATCATATAATCATACAATAAAGGATCCTTCTTTCTATGTATTCGCAATACATTACATTTGTCTATGTTAAGGGTCAGTTGCCACTCCCTGCACCAAGTGCCTATCCGCTGCAGATCTTCCTGCATTTCGCTACAATTTTCTAATGCTGCAACTTCTCTGTATGCTACAGCATCATCCGCGAAAAGCCGCATGGAACTTCCGACACTATCTACTAGGTCATTTATATATATTGTGAAAAGCAATGGTCCCATAACACTCCCCTGTGGCACGCCAGAGGTTACTTTAACGTCTGTAGACGTCTCTCCGTTGATAACAACATGCTGTGTTCTGTTTGCTAAAAACTCTTCAATCCAGCCACACAGCTGGTCTGATATTCCGTAGGCTCTTACTTTGTTTATCAGGCGACAGTGCGGAACTGTATCGAACGCCTTCCGGAAGTCAAGAAAAATAGCATCTACCTGGGAGCCTGTATCTAATATTTTCTGGGTCTCATGAACAAATAAAGCGAGTTGGGTCTCACACGATCGCTGTTTCCGGAATCCATGTTGATTCCTACATAGCAGATTCTGAGTTTCCAAAAACGACATGATACTCGAGCAAAACACATGTTCTAAAATTCTACAACAGATCGACGTCAGAGATATAGGCCTATAGTTTTGCGCATCTGCTCGACGACCCTTCTTGAAGACTGGGACTACCTGTGCTCTTTTCCAATCATTTGGAACCTTCTGTTCCTCTAGAGACTTGCGGTACACGGCTGTTAGAAGGGGGGCAAGTTCTTTCGCGTACTCTGTGTAGAATCGAATTGGTATCCCGTCAGGTCCAGTGGACTTTCCTCTGTTGAGTGATTTCAGTTGCTTTTCTATTCCTTGGACACTTATTTCGATGTCTGCCATTATTTCGTTGGTGCGAGGACTTAGAGAAGGAACTGCAGTGCGGTCTTCCTCTGTGAAACAGCTTTGGAAAAAGGTGTTTAGTATTTCTAGGGGACTGATGACCACAGCAGTTGAGTTCCATAGTGCTCAGAGCCAGAGAACCTGGTCTGTGGGTGCGGAAATGTTCCACGCGTGTTTGCTGAAAGCAGTGACACTCCACCGATACGTTGTGCCCAATATGTACAGCAACCCGTCGTGCGACCATCAAGCTTCCCGTAGGCCCAGAAGGCAACTCTGTCCAAACGGCTGCAGTTAGCTGGAGTTCGTACTCTTCGGCAGAGGATGGGTGTACCCTATATCGAGTATCACGCACGCTGTTCACCTTTAAACTCAGCACAGTTACTGCCTGCAGACTCAGAACACAGGGTCACATACAGAACTCTCCAGAGCGCCATCTGATGGCCGATGACAGTGACAAATGAATCACTAACACTACAACCACTCAATATGTGGATATTATACCCTGATGCTATCGAACACAGACCTTGGGGGTGTTTTCTTTTCTTTTTTTTTCAGGCTATGTCGGTACGACTGCAGCGTCTGGAATTTCCCAGAAAGGGCCGGCGGGACGCACACGTAGAAAGACGAGTTGGGCAGCTCATAGCAGCTCTGGCCTGCCGTTAGTTTTCACCACGCTGTGCACAAGGAAGCGCTAGTACACAGAGCAAAGATTATTTCTGAAGACTACCACTTAAATATGAATTGCAGCATTTGAGATGCGTGTTCAGGGACAGCATGGTTCCTCCAAGCGAGACAAAGCATACGCTCTCAGGGGCCACCGGCGAAGGATAGGCGGAAGAGTCCAAATGAATACATTAATGCCAAACTGTGAGTCAACAGGCACTGCCTCTAATACCAACATGGAAGGTACTGTTACAATTCCAACAATAATCGGGCGACATATTACTTCCTCCCATACTACTTCACCGAGCGAGGTGGCGCAGTGGTTAGACACTGGAATCGCAATCGGGAGGACGACGGTTCAATCCCGCGTCCGGCCATCCTGATTTAGGTTTTCCGTGATTTCCCTAAATCGCTCCAGGCAAATGCCGGGATGGTTCCTTTCAAAGGGCACGGCCGACTTCCTTCCCCGTCCTTCCCTAATCCGATGAGACCGATGACCTCGCTGTCTGGTCTCCTTCCCCAAACCAACCAACCAACTCCCATACTACTCTCGTCAACCGACGAGAAAATAAACAAAGTTCATACGGAAACTTGCGCAGCATTCGAAAATGGTACAGGATAGCGGCGGGGGTGTATGGAACGGTAGAGGTTCACTTAATTCAGTTTTTTTTATCTTTTATGCATTCAGACCGGCGGTCGTCACTTTGGATAGGTGCTATGAGCTCAATTTGTTACTATATATTGTAGTTGGTTTACGTCAATAAAAGTAACTAAATATTCATTACCAACCCTTATTTCCTTATCTCAAAGTACATACCTTAGGTTAGTTCACCGTCTAGTTTGGATAGGTTTCCGATACCCCGTATAATGATACAGGTATGCTCCGCTGAATACTTGCGGAATGCAGATACAAATACGCACAGAGGACTAGCCCGCACAACGCTTTGACTAATGGTTTGTGTTTTGATAGCACAAGTCGTTCACGAATGCCATTTCTTACTGCTGTGGCGAGAAGCTGCTCACGAGTGTTGCAAGAGCCTGTTAAGCCCTAACGGGCTTTGCAGCGATTACTCTGCTTCTGTCGGGTGTTACAATGCGTGATTGTGTTATTATCACAGAGCGCCGTGCACGCCGTCTGTTCATTGCACTAACAAAGTTCTTGAGAATGCCGCGAACCGCTATGTACTCACACAGTGTAAGAAGACAATTAGAAAACTACGATAAATGTTTGGCCGATTTCTTGTCATGTCAGATGTGCATGTGCTCTGGAGCTTTCGACTACTTTCTCTCTCGTTGTCGTCAGAAGTTATGTGTAGGTCGTGTGGTCCTTTATTTAGCTGGTCGAGTTATGTAATGGAGACGTCAGGGATGTCCCATATGTTGTCAGAGACTGTATCGATGTCTAACGTGGAGGAACACTAGTAGCGATGCTGATTTCGTTAAATGATGGATAACTCGGCATATTTCTGTGCAGTTTTACAGCAGCAAGCGTCTTTTTACCCGCTGTCCAGGTTAAAGTAGTTGTACACAATCTGATCTCAACTATCTTTTTTACGTCAGATGCCCAGTAGGCAGATTACATGGGACTAGATTTTCATATTATCAGTCTTAATGGTATGTTTGTTCATAATGCGGTCTTCGGCAACAGAAGATTTGACGAAATCGCGATGTTACAGAAGTGTCGGCGCTCTACGGAGCGTCCTCAAATCGTACTGAATGCCTAATGTAACTGCTACCACATTCACGAGAAAGTTTATAAGCTCCAAAAACAATGAGATGTGAAAATAAATCTGTGAAACATTTATCGAAGAATGACGCCGCGAAAAGGTAGTTTCTCGGCTTAGAATGCTTTTCTCTGAATTAAAGATGCAAACCACTGACACCTGCAGAGCCGGCCGGAGTGGCCGAGCTGTTAAAGGCGCTACAGTCTGGAACCGCATGCCCGATACGGTCGCAGGTTCGAATCCTGCCTCGGGCTTGGATGTGTGTGATGTCCTTAGGTTAGTTAGGTTTAAGTAGTTCTAAGTTCTAGGGGACTTATGACCACAGCAATTGAGTCCCATAGTGCTCAGAGCCATTTGAGCCATTTTTGACACCTGCAGAGAACATAAGAAGCTAGCCGTACCTTTCGACTGACGCTGTACAGTGTCTTGCAAAGTTTAGATGCGAGTGCACACTATCTAATTCAAAGTATTCGCACACCTATTTATGAATGTTAATATAGGAAGTGTCCAAAGGTGGACTTTACGATGGGTTGAATTCTCCTCGGTACGTTCTTAGTGAGACGTCTCAATCTGGAGGAATGGCATCTCAATCTCTCTCCGGAGCGGAAACTAGAGGAGGTAACAATTTCAGAGGCTGTGGTCTTGAGCGGCCAACGGCCTTGCCGCAGTGGTAGCACCGGTTCTCGTCAGATCACCGAAGCCAAGCACTGTCGGGCTGGGCTAGCACTTGGACGGGTGACCATCTGGTCTGCCGAGCGCTGTTGGCAAGCAGGGCGCACTCAGCCCTTGTGAGGCAAACTGAGGAGATACTTGAGTGAGAAGTAGCGGCTCCGGTCTCGGAAACTGACATATGGCCGGGAGAGCGGTGTGCTGATCACAGGCCCCTCCATATCCGCATCCAGTGACGCATGTGATCTAAGGATGACACGGCGGTCGGTCAGTACCTGTTGGGCCTTCATGGCCTATTCGGGAGGAGTTTAGTTTCAGTTTTGTAGTCTTCAACGAAGTCGACGCTCTAACTTATCCAGTAGGCGTCAAGTTGGGAAAGAATCGTCGTCTGCGAACTGCTGCTCTACTGAATACTGACACAGTATTGTAAAGCGTGTTCAGATCCTTCCGCATTTAGCATTTTCTCAAGCGCAATCGGAGACCACACCATTATCACGAAGCTCACCCCCACGCCGTAACACCATCTCTTTCGGACTCCAGTGTTGGCACTACACATGTTAGCAGTCATTCGCCAAATCCGAACACGTCCATCGGATCTTCACTGGGTGTAGCGTGATTCACCACGCCAAATCGTCGTGTCCAGTCGCTCCCTGTCCAGTGATGTCGCTGTTTACACTTCAATAGTCGCTGAGCTTTAAGTACAGAAATTTGCGGTTTATGGGGACCTGCTCGATTATTGTGACGCAGGTTCGAATCCTGCCTCGGGCATGGGTGTGTGTGATGTCCTTAGGTTAGTTAGGTTTAAGTAGTTCTAAGTTCTAGGGGACTTATGACCTAAGATGTTGAGTCCCATAGTGCTCAGAGCCATTTGAACCGTTTGATTACTGTGACGCACTCTTTTTGACTCCCAACGTACAGCAAAAGTGCCAGCTGGACTGAAGGTAGCACTCCGAAACTCATGGGTGATTCCTTCCGCCGATTTCAAGCGATTTCTTAGACGCCCACTCTCCAATGTTCGACGGTCCCTGTCGGTCAGTACACGAGATCTGCCTGGTCGTGGTTTAACTGTGGTCATCTCTTAGCATTTCCTCTTTTCAACTACATCAGGAACAGTCGACTTGAGCAGCTTTAGAAGGACTGAAAGTCCGTGACATTTCTTTCTCGGGTGTCATCCAATGACTAATCCAGGTCCCAAGCCACTGAGCTCTTCCTATCGACCTGTTCCGCTCTTACTGCTACTCTACTAATAACACGATACTATCCGCATATTTCTACACTCATGCTCATAAGTTAAGGATAATTGCAGAATGTGGTGGCACACAACGAGGCAATACACAAAACTGGCGCTAATAGCATAGGCACATAGGGAACACACACGTCACAGATCTGTAAGTCCACAGTATTGGTGATAAGTTGAGAAAACAGTCCCGAAACACATATGCTACAAAACGCCACTGTTTCCTGCGCATGTACTCCGACATCAATATGGTATATGATTACCACACACGTACACAGGCCGCAAAACGGGTTGGCATACCCTGGATCGGGTGGTCGAGCAGTTGCTGGGGTATAGCCTCCCATTCTTGCACCAGTGCCTCTCGGAGCTCCTGAAGTATCGTAGGGGTTTGAAGACGTGCAGCGATACGTCGACCGAGAGCATCCCAGACGTGCTCGATGGGGTTTAGGTCTGGAGAACAGACAGGCCACTCCACTCGCCTGATATCTTCTGTTTCAAGGTACTCCTCCACGATGGCAGCTCGGTGGGGCCGTGCGTTATCATCCACCAGGAGGAAGGTGGGACCCACTGCACCGCTGAAAAGGTGGACATACTGGTGAAAAATGACGTCCCGATACACCTGACCTGTTGCAGTTCCTCTGTCAAAAACATGCAAGGGTGTACGTGCACCAATCATAATCCCACCCCACACCATCAAACCACGACCTCCATACAGGTCCCTTTCAAGGTCATTAAGGGGTTGGTATCTGGTTCCTGGTTCCCGCCAGATGAAAACCCAGCGAGAATCACTGTTCAGACTATACCTGGACTCGTCCGTGAGTATAACCTGGGACCACTGTTCCAATGACCATTTACTGTGTTCTTGACAACAGGCTTTACGGTCTCTCCTGTGACTAGGGGTCAGTGGAATGCACCTTGCAGGTCTCCGGGCGAATAAACCATGTCTGTTCAGTCGTATGTAGACTGTGTGTCTGGAGACAACTGTTCCAGTGGCTGCGGTAAGGTCCCGATCAAGGCTACTTGCAGTACTCCGTGGCCGTCTGAGGTCACTGATGGTGAAATATCGGACTTCTTGTGGTGTTGTACGCTGCGGACGCCCCGTACTGTAGCGCCTGGACACGTCTCCTGTCTGCTGGAATCGTTACCATAATCGTGAGATCACACTTTGTGGCACTCGGAGGGCCTGTGCTACGACCTTCTTTGTTTAACCAGCCACCAGTCGCCTTAGTATTCTACCCCTCATAACATCAATTTGTGTTCTTTGAGCCATTTTCAACACACAGTCAACATTAGCACGACTGTAAACGTCTGCACACTTACTCGCTGCACCGTACTCTGACATGCACCAACACACCTCTGTGTATGTGGACTGCTGCCAGCGCCACCGTGCGATGACCGCTGGTCAAATGCACCGCATGGTCATATCCCGTGGTGATTTAAACCCGCAAACCGCCCACCAGAGCTTTGTTTCACCATGTATCAGCATTACCCTTAATTTATGAGCATGAGTGTGTATTGGTTTAGTTCTCATTTCCGCGTAGGGCGTCTGGATACTGTTGATCAGATGGTTCAGATGCAACGAGACCGAAGGGTCTTCACCGTTTTCAGAGATTGCAAAAAAAAAAAAAAAAGTTTGCAGCAGAACAGTGAAACTGGCGAGTTTCGGAGGCGCCTCTAACACGCTCGCAGGCAAAAAGGAGTGGCAGGGATTTCTGCCTCACAAAGCCGGACACGGGCGAGTATTTTCGCCTGACGAAACGTGTGTAAACACGGGGGACGGACGGCGCGTTTATCGCGACTGCGGCGGCTGGCGGCCGCTCTTGGCCAATGTTTACAAACGCCTTTGTTGCGGGCGCAGCAGGTTGCTTGGGAGGCCGTGCCGCTCGCGGTGTTCGTTTTAGCCACTTAACACGTTGACGTCTCTCCCGTATTGTGTTACGCCTGCCACAGAAAACTTCCCCGACACGTTTGCCGGTATAGTCATTCCGAATTTCCATTTGCGTCAGTTCTGTTCGTGCTTCTCACTCTGCTGTCATTCCTCCGAGCTTCCATCAAGTACACCTACACCTTGCAAGAATTCTATGCAAGTCGTTGTCAAGTGTGCGAACATGAACTCAACAGAAACTTTGGAGCGTTCGCCCTGCTATTCACCCCCTTCCCCCTACTACTGTTGTTACAAAATCGGGTGTTTGTACGTACCTATTGGTTAGTTGGTTGATTTCAAAATGTTCAAATGTTTTTGAAATCTTATGGGACTGAACTGCTAAGGCCATCAGTCCCTAAGCTTACACACTACATAACCTAAATTATCCTAAGGACAAACACACACCCCCGTGCCCGAGGGAGGGCTCGAACCTCCGCCGGTACCAGCCGCACAGTCCATGACTGCAGCGCCTCAGACCACACGGCTAATCCCGCGCGGCAGTTGATTTAAGGAAGGGGACCAAACAGCGAGGTTCAAATGGCTCTGAGCACTATGTGACTTAACTTCTGAGGTCGTCAGTCTCCCAGAACTTAGAACTACTTAAACCTAACTAACCTAAGAACATCACGCACACCCATGCCCGAGGCAGGATTCGAGCCTGCGACCGTAGCGGTCGCGCGGTTCCAGACTTAGCTCCTACAACCGCTCGGCCACCATGGCCGGCCAACTGGTTACAATTGCTTAAAATACAACAGCAGTCAAATTTCATAAAAAAAGAATGATAATGACGTGATTCCTTGTGGCTCGTGTCAGCCTTCGTCACGTACACTATGTGATCAGAAGTATCCGGACACCTAGCTGAAAATAACTTACAAATTCGTGGCGCACTTCATCGGCAATGCTGGAATTAAATATGGTGTTGGCCCACCCTTAGCTTGATGACAGCTTCCACTCTCACACGAACACATTCAGTAAGGTGCTGGAAGGTTTCTTGGGAAATGGCACCCCATTCTTCACGGAGTACTGCACTGAGGAGAGGTATCGACGTCGGTCGGTGAGGCCTGGCACGAAGTCGGTGTTTCAAAACATCCCAAAGGGGTTCTGTAGGATTCAGGTCAGGACTCTGTGCAGGCCAGTCCATTACATGGATGTTATTGTCGTGTGACCACTCCGCTACATGCTGTGATTTATGAACAGGTGCTCGATCGTGTTGAAAGATGCAATCGCCATCCCCGAATTGCTCTTCAACAGTGGGAAGCAAGAAGGTATTTAAAACATCAATGTAGGCCTGTGCTGTGATAAGACCAAGCAAAACAAGGGGTGCAAACCCCCTCCATAAAAATCACGACCACGCCATAACACCACCGCCTCCGAATTTTACTGTTGGCACTACACACGTTGGCAGATGACGTTCACCGGGTATTTTCCACACCCACACCTCGTCATCGGATTTCCACATTGTGTACCTTGATTCGTCACTCCACACATCGTTTCTCCATTTTTCAACCGTCCAATGTTTACGCTCCTTACACCAAACGAGGCCTCGTTTGTCATTTACCGGCGTGATGTGTGGCTTATGTGCAGCGGCTCGGCCATGAAATCCGAGTTTTCTCACCTCCCGCCTAACTGTCATAGTACTTGGAGTGGATTCAGATGCAGTTCGGGATTCCTGCCTCTTCAACTGTTGGCGGTCTCTGTCAGTCAACAGACGAGGTCGGCCTGTACGTGTCCCTTCATGTTTCCACTGCATTATCACATCGGAAACAGTGGACCTAGGGATGTTTAGGAGTCTGGAAATCTCGCTTACAGACGTATGACACAAGTGATACCGAATCACCTGACCACGTTAGAAATTCGGCGAGTTCCTCAGGGTGCCCCATTCTGCTTTCTCACGATGTCTAATAACCACTGAGGTCGCTGATATGGAGTACCTGGCAGTAGGTGGCAGCAGAATACACTTAATATGAAAAACGTATGTTTTGGGGGGTTTCCGGATACTTTTGATCGCATGAAGTATACATCTACATCTATACTCCGCGAAGCATTGTCAAGTGCATAGCAGAGGGTCGCCCCACTGTAACAGTCGTAAGGGCTTTTTACCGACCCATTCACTTATCGAGAATGGGACAAATGAGTGAACGCCTATGTGCTCGCTGTAATTAGTCTAATATTTTCCTCATGACCCATACGATAGCGTCAAAACTTTTCGAAAACTCAAGAAACACTGCGTTTACCTGAATGCTTTGATCCAACCGTATTCCATACGCGAAAAGTGAGGGTTGAGTTTAATATGATAGATTCTTTCGGAATCGATACTGGTTTGCATGGAGGAGGTCATTCTGTTCAAGGTAGCTAATTATGTTTAAGCTCAGAATATGTTCTAAGACTCTACAAGAAATAGATGTCAATATGTTGGACGATAATTTTGTGGATCGATTCTGCTGTCCTTTCAGACAGGTATGACCTGTGCTTTCTTCCAACTACTGGTGACCTTGTTTTGTTCGACGGATCTACGATACATTTTAGTTAGCGGAGAGGCTAACTCGGCCGCAAATTCATTGTGAGTATGATAGGGATTCCACCGGACCCTGGGGCTTTGTTTAATTTTACCGATTTCAGCTGTTCCTAAAAATCATCGACACTTACATTGATTTCTCTCATTTTTTTAACAATACGATAATGAAACAGGGACCATACTCCTGAGTTTTCATTTGTAAAGGAACAATTGAAAGCAGGAGTACTACTACGTTTAAAGCACATGGAACAACTTGAGAAAGACCTAAGGCGTTATTGTAGTAGTGGATATTACACTGAAGAGATATGCAAACAGGCAGAATATGGCGCTGCGGTCGGCAGTGCCTATGGAAGACAACAAGTGTCTGGCGCAGTTGTTAGATCGGTTACTGCTGATATAATGGCAGGTATGAAACGTCTCCTTTGAACAATTTCAGAATTACTGTGCTGATAAACCTCTTACATTATTTGCTTTTCAAACAGCTGAGCAAAACTGAACGTACTCAAACATTCACTAAAGTGACACACAATATTTTTAGCGCAACGCAATCTGACTTTCAAAAATCTCTAAAAAAGAATGGCCCTGACTAACATTAACCTATACCTTTCACAAATCACTTACCTCACCAAAAATCTTCGTTACTTGAACTACTGCAATACAGCGAGGGCCACTACTGCCAGCTAAATAAAAGATTCAAACTACGGAAGGCACTAACTACTGATAGGCATAGTTAGCAAATGAAAGATTTCGATAGAGAACAAAGAATGTATTTACCTTAATAGTCATCAAAAGTCATAATATATACAGCAGTTCATGACCTCCATTTTTACAAATTTCAAAACTCCGCGATCTCTCTCCCCACATCCACCACTGCTGGCGGCTCACCTCCAACTGCGCAACGCTACGTGCTGTTAACAGCCAACTGCCCAACGCTACAATGGCGAGTATTACAACAATGCAAACCAGCCACAGACTGCACACAGCACAGCAAGTGATTTTCAGAGCGCTACGTGGCGTTACCAATATAAGAACCTAAACAGCCTACTTACACAGGTTACCAAGATTTGAGTGAGTTTGAACGTGGTGTTATTGTCAGCGCACGAGCGATGGGACACAACATCTAAGAGGCAGAGATGAAGTGGGAATTTTCCCGTACGACCATTTCACGAGTGTACCGTGAATATAAGGAATCCGGTAAAACATCAAATCTCCGAGATGGCTGATGCCGGAAAAAGATCCTGCAAAAATGGAATCAACGACGACTGAAGGGAATCATTCGACGTGACAGAAGCGCAACGCTTCCGCAAATTGCTGCAGATTTCAATGCTAGGCCATCAACTGTGCGAACCATTCAACGAAACATCATCGATATGGGCTTTCGGAGCAGAAGGCACACTCGAGTACACTTGATGACTGCAAGTCTCGCTTGGGCACGTCAACACCGACACTGGACTGTTGATGACTGGAAACATGTTGGCTGGTCGGACGAGTCTCGTTTCAAATTTTGTCGAGCGGATGGACGTGTACGGGTTTGGAAGCAGCCTCATGAATTCACGGAACCTGCATGTCAGCAGGGGACTGTTCAAGCTGGTGGAGGCTCTGTAATGGGGTGAGGCATGTGCAGTTGGAGTGATATAGGAGCCTGATACGTCTAGATACGACTCTGACTG
The DNA here is from genome assembly GCF_023864275.1 of Schistocerca cancellata. NCBI lineage: Eukaryota > Metazoa > Arthropoda > Insecta > Orthoptera > Acrididae > Schistocerca > Schistocerca cancellata. The sequence continues at coordinate 550,435,461 of NC_064633.1, forward strand.
GTGACACGTACGTAGGGATCCTGTATGATCACCTGCATCCATTCATGTCCATTGTACATTCTGACGATCTTGGGCAATTCCAGTAGGACAATGCGATACCCCACAAGACCGGAATTGCTACAGAGTGGTCCCAGGAACACTCTCCTGAGTTTAAAGAGTCCCCACAAATGAACATTATTAAGCATATATGGGATGCCTTGTAACGTGCTGTTCAGAAGAGATCTCCAGCCCCTCGTACTCTTACGGAATTATGGACAACCCTGCAGGTTTCATGGTGTCAATTCCCTCGAGCAGTGCTTCAGACAGTGTTCGAGTGCATGCCACGTCGTGTTGCGGCACTTCTGCGTGATTGCGGGGGCCCTATAGGATATTAGGCAGGTGTACTAGTTTCTTTGGCTGTTCAGTGTATAATTAGACGTACAGCCGTAGGGAAATATGGTGCCATTTTTGAAATAAAGTTGTGGGATGCCCCTATCGTGATGCTGTACGCAAAACCTTATTGATACATGGTGCCACCCCTATGTCCAGTATTTCAGCAATGTAGGCGTGACTTACCTCTCTGCTGGCGCGTCGTATGAGACCACAACCATGGTTCACCAGGCACTGTCGCGCTAGCTGTGTGGTTACCTGTCGTGTTGCAAACAAGCCTATTTCATGATCAAGGTTACATGGTGTGGCTGTATAGTGCTGCACAGCCGAGAGGATAACGTCTGTCCTCTCGGGCGCTGGTCACGTGGGACATCGTGATCCTGCCTGTCGGAGAATATCGTCGTCTGAATCCACTGTTCCCGTATTTACATGACAGTCATGGGCTCCCGACCAACTCTAGCAGCAATGTGAAAAGCGCCAAGCTGGAGCCACCCGTCGTTTCATTTTTTATCTTCATTATTCCTCCCTTGATGAAGTAATAATTAAATTCATTTCCTTTCCTTCATTAATTGACTGAAGAACTTATATTCCAATTGAGACACAGATGATTTCATAGCATCCCTTTAATAATATCATTATGCAAAATTGTTGAGGCTTTCGTGGCCACTTGTTGACAAACTGCCTATTGGCTTCCGTCTCGGGTTCTTCGGCCGACGTTCATCTAATGATTTTTCTGACGTTTCGCCAGCACGAGTGGCTGGCATTGTCAAAGCTTCACCCTCCATTGCCGGTGGTGAACTGGAGGCGAGCTCGCGGCCGCAGACTATATGTACCTGGCGCGCCAACGTCCGAGGGCTTCTCCACGGTCATTTCCGGTGCGGTTCTCCTCTTGCTACCTGCGACGGTCGTTCGCTGCAGTACGGGAAGCCAGGATCCGTTTACCTTAAGGCTTTCCTCCTTCTTGTTGAAACTGTTCGCGTGTTTTTGGATTTCTACAGCTTCTCTGAACAAGCGCGTGTGATAGTGCCTCTCTACAGCCAGAACTTCCGTGTCGGCGAATTTTATTGCGTGGTCGGTCTCATTCAGTGCGTGCTCTGCCACGGCCGATTTCTCCACCTGCCCCAACCTGCAATGTCGCTTATGCTCTTTGATCCTGGTGTTAATGGATCGTCCAGTCATTCCGACATAAACTTTTCCGCATGTGCAAGGTATACGGTATATTCCCGACATTGCAAGTGGGTCTCTTTTCTCCTTCGCCGATCTAAGACACTCTTTGATCTTCCTTGTCGGTTTGAAAATCGTCTTTACGCCGTGTTTGCGCAATATACGGCCGATTCTGTCCGTCACTCTGGGAATGTATGGCAGAAAGGCCGTACCCGACATTTCTTTTTCTGGTTCCTTACTTCGCCGAGTGTTTGGCTCTGTTACACTTCTAATGTAATTTGTGGAGTACCCATTGCTCCTCAGAACAGTTTCCAGGTGTTGCATTTCTCGTTTGAGGTGTTGAGGCTCACATATTCGTCCTGCTCTCTTTACGAGCGTACTAATCATGCCTCTTTTCTGGCTCGGGTGGTGGTTTGACAGTTTGTGCAGGTATCGGTCCGTGTGTGTCGGTTTTCGATACACGCTGTGTCCCAGGTTTTCGCCGTCCCTTGTGACCAGCACATCTAGAAATGGCAGTTTCTTGTCCATTTCTACTTCCATGGTAAATGTTATGTTGGCATGGAGGCTGTTCAAGTGTCTCAGCCAGAAAAGAGGCATGATTAGTACGCTCGTAAAGAGAGCAGGACGAATATGTGAGCCTCAACACCTCAAACGAGAAATGCAACACCTGGAAACTGTTCTGAGGAGCAATGGGTACTCCACAAATTACATTAGAAGTGTAACAGAGCCAAACACTCGGCGAAGTAAGGAACCAGAAAAAGAAATGTCGGGTACGGCCTTTCTGCCATACATTCCCAGAGTGACGGACAGAATCGGCCGTATATTGCGCAAACACGGCGTAAAGACGATTTTCAAACCGACAAGGAAGATCAAAGAGTGTCTTAGATCGGCGAAGGAGAAAAGAGACCCACTTGCAATGTCGGGAATATACCGTATACCTTGCACATGCGGAAAAGTTTATGTCGGAATGACTGGACGATCCATTAACACCAGGATCAAAGAGCATAAGCGACATTGCAGGTTGGGGCAGGTGGAGAAATCGGCCGTGGCAGAGCACGCACTGAATGAGACCGACCACGCAATAAAATTCGCCGACACGGAAGTTCTGGCTGTAGAGAGGCACTATCACACGCGCTTGTTCAGAGAAGCTGTAGAAATCCAAAAACACGCGAACAGTTTCAACAAGAAGGAGGAAAGCCTTAAGGTAAACGGATCCTGGCTTCCCGTACTGCAGCGAACGACCGTCGCAGGTAGCAAGAGGAGAACCGCACCGGAAATGACCGTGGAGAAGCCCTCGGACGTTGGCGCGCCAGGTACATATAGTCTGCGGCCGCGAGCTCGCCTCCAGTTCACCACCGGCAATGGAGGGTGAAGCTTTGACAATGCCAGCCACTCGTGCTGGCGAAACGTCAGAAAAATCATTAGATGAACGTCGGCCGAAGAACCCGAGACGGAAGCCAATAGGCAGTTTGTCAACAAGTGGCCACGAAAGCCTCAACAATTTTGTATTACGCCTCTACGGGGAGGAGATTTGCAGATTGTACCGACGCCTTGACCAACGACGGAAGAAGAAAGCGCGACTGATGTCCTCTCTCGCCTTTCTGTCACGGTGCCGAGATGAATGTGCTACACCGAAGTTCTTGAGATGCAAGCGCCTTTTCACCACCGCCCAAGCACATCGTATCTACGACAGAATGGAACGAGCTTTTCTTCGTGAGCGAATACATACAACACGGAGAGACTTGGCAAGAACGGATCAGGAACTTCTGGACATTTTCTATCAACTAAGTAGCAGAATGCATCGAGACGACTGGGACAAGATCGACAGCATCACTCACAGGAGCATGCAGAACGAACTCGAGCGCTGCACCGAGCGGCAAAAGAAAAAGTTTGAAAGATGCCGGAAGCAGACCGACAAGGCGATTCCCGACATGTCACACACAGTGGTCAACCTCACTGAACGACAACTTACCGAAGAGGAAGTGTCTGTTCTTCAAAAAGGAGGGAATTTCGCTATCATTCCGAGAACTATACCTATGGAGGACATCATTGCCAACACCGAAGCAGCCATTCGGACCCTTCCTTGTGAAAGGGCAGAGGAAATACGCACTGAAACATCCACGATACTGCGCCGAGCAAAACCACCAGCTTGCAACCTGAAGAAAGAAGAGGTACAAGCCATTAAGAAGCTCAACGCCGACAAGAGTATATTGGTACTGCCTGCCGATAAGGGGAATGCGACCGTCGTAATGAAGACCGAAGATTATGAGCAAAAGATCCGAGACCTATTAGATCCGACGACGTACCGAAAACTAAGCGCAGATCCGACGCAGCGTATCACTCGGAATACGAATCGATTAATCAAGGCGTCTTCTCTGCCGGCGGACATACAGAGAAACCTGCGCAACACAGAAGCCCTACCACCTCGGCTGTATGGATTACCCAAGATCCATAAGAACAACGTTCCACTGAGACCGATCGTTAGCGCTCCTGGCTCACCAACGTATAAACTGGCGAAACACTTGGCCTCTCTGCTCCAGCCACACGTGGGAAAGACCGACACATACATTAAGGACTCAGGACACTTCATTGAGAAGCTGAAGAAACTGAAACTTGCGCCAAACGACATCCTGGTCAGTTTTGATGTTGTTTCGTTATTTACGAAAGTGCCACTCAGCGACGCTCTGGAGCACATCGGTTCCATGTTCCCGCAAGACATCAAAAAGCTCTTCCATGCATGTCTCACCACGAGCTATTTCACGTGGAATGGCGATTTCTACGAACAGCTGGAAGGCGTCGCCATGGGTAGTCCTCTCAGTCCAGTGGTGGCCAACTTCTTCATGGAACAATTCGAAGCACAGGCACTGGACTCGGCGACTTGCAAACCTAAGGTGTGGTACAGGTACGTCGATGATACTTTCGTGGTGTGGAGCCATGGTGAAGAACAGCTCGGTGAATTCCTGAGACACTTGAACAGCCTCCATGCCAACATAACATTTACCATGGAAGTAGAAATGGACAAGAAACTGCCATTTCTAGATGTGCTGGTCACAAGGGACGGCGAAAACCTGGGACACAGCGTGTATCGAAAACCGACACACACGGACCGATACCTGCACAAACTGTCAAACCACCACCCGAGCCAGAAAAGAGGCATGATTAGTACGCTCGTAAAGAGAGCAGGACGAATATGTGAGCCTCAACACCTCAAACGAGAAATGCAACACCTGGAAACTGTTCTGAGGAGCAATGGGTACTCCACAAATTACATTAGAAGTGTAACAGAGCCAAACACTCGGCGAAGTAAGGAACCAGAAAAAGAAATGTCGGGTACGGCCTTTCTGCCATACATTCCCAGAGTGACGGACAGAATCGGCCGTATATTGCGCAAACACGGCGTAAAGACGATTTTCAAACCGACAAGGAAGATCAAAGAGTGTCTTAGATCGGCGAAGGAGAAAAGAGACCCACTTGCAATGTCGGGAATATACCGTATACCTTGCACATGCGGAAAAGTTTATGTCGGAATGACTGGACGATCCATTAACACCAGGATCAAAGAGCATAAGCGACATTGCAGGTTGGGGCAGGTGGAGAAATCGGCCGTGGCAGAGCACGCACTGAATGAGACCGACCACGCAATAAAATTCGCCGACACGGAAGTTCTGGCTGTAGAGAGGCACTATCACACGCGCTTGTTCAGAGAAGCTGTAGAAATCCAAAAACACGCGAACAGTTTCAACAAGAAGGAGGAAAGCCTTAAGGTAAACGGATCCTGGCTTCCCGTACTGCAGCGAACGACCGTCGCAGGTAGCAAGAGGAGAACCGCACCGGAAATGACCGTGGAGAAGCCCTCGGACGTTGGCGCGCCAGGTACATATAGTCTGCGGCCGCGAGCTCGCCTCCAGTTCACCACCGGCAATGGAGGGTGAAGCTTTGACAATGCCAGCCACTCGTGCTGGCGAAACGTCAGAAAAATCATTAGATGAACGTCGGCCGAAGAACCCGAGACGGAAGCCAATAGGCAGTTTGTCAATATCATTATGATTAATTTGGTACTGAGTTTGCATGTTTTACTAGGCAGGTACTAGGCAGTCTTAGTGAGCTATCAGCATCACGGTGACCTGTTGACTGGAAGGGGCACCTCCCCTGCAGACCGGCTTCCATGACTTCTAAAGCAGAAGGTGGCTCCCCTTCCTCTCGGCATAGGGACAGAGGTCAGGCTGCTGCGGCGACACGGGGAGGTGATTTTCGGGGAATCTAGACCGGTGTCAGGTAGACAGTCCACACATATAGCCAAGGCAGCGTGGTATAAAATAATCACCGGGAGGTGCAGGAGAGCCGTTCGTTTCGTTATACTCTGTTATTCAACCAAATTCCCCCTGCAGTGTCTGCTGGCCACAGGCCAGATGATAGTGATAGTGAGTCAACAAATAGCGCCACCAGGACCGCAGGCGCGCGAAAATGCGGACTGTTCTGCCCATTTTTTGAAGAAATACTTGCTCACCTTCTTGGCGCTAGGAAGCGGCGGGTTTTGAACAGTGCCCTGTCTTAGAGAGCGTGAGACACTATCGTAGATCAGGGCACCCGTTTTCCATCAAACTGGAGCCTGAATTTACTCGCATTGGTCGGAGCTACAACGTTATTCGATAGTGTGGGGAGGTTGTTGCTGTTGTGGTCTTCAGTCCTGAGACTGGTTTGATGCAGCTCTCCACGCTACTCTATCCTGTGCAAGCTTCTTCATCTCCCAGTACGTACTGCAGCCTACATCCTTCTGAATCTGCTTAGTGTATTCATCTCTTGGTCTCCCTCCACGCTGCCCTCCAATACTAAATTTGTGATCCTTGATGCCTCAGAACATGTCCTACCAACCAATCCATTCTTCTAGTCAAGTTGTGCCACAAACTCCTCTTCTCCCCAGTCCTATTCAGTACTTGCTCATTAGTTATGTGATCTACCCATCTAATCTTCAACATTCTTCTGTAGCACCACATTTCGAAAGCTTCTATTCTCTTCTTGTCCAAACTAGTTATCGTCCATGTTTCACTTCCATACATGGCTACACTCCATACATATACTTTCAGACACGACTTCCTGACACTTAAATCTATACTCGATGTTAACAAATTTCTCTTCTGCAGGAAAGCTTTCCTTGCCATAGACAGTCTACATTTTATATCCTCTCTACTTCGACCATCATCAGTTATTTTGCTCCCCAAATAGCAAAAGTCCTTTACTACCTTAAGTGTCTCATTTCCTAATCTAATTCCCGCAGCATCACCCGACTTTTTTCGACTACATTCCATTATCCTCGTTTTGCTTTTGTTTAATTTCATCTTATATCCTCCTTTTAAGACACTGTCCATTCCGTTCAACTGCTCTTCCAAGTCCTTTGCTGTCTCTGACAGAATTACAATGTCATCGACGAACCTCAAAGTTTTTATTTCTTCTCCATGGATTTTAATACCTACTCCAAATTTTTCTTTTGTTTGAACTTGGAAAATTCAGATTTTGGCTGGCAGATTAACAAACTTTTTGGGAGAGAGAGGACAAGACTAACACGGAGCATCCCGTTTGCAGCTCGTACAACTACCTTGCGGACTGGGTAGTAATTTCTGGAGGTTTCTCTACGAGAGCCCTTACAGAGCTTGACTCTTGAATTCCTCTGTGGTCTCTGCTGAAAGTCACGCCTCGTCACCCTGCTGTATGCGTTTCTCCGCGGTACAGCTTACGAGGCACTTTAACTGCAGTTATGACTTCAGCCTCTGCAGTTACCCGTACTTAGGGCGCAGTCCATCCGTGGTAACATCATGCTGCAAATGCGAAAGCGAGTTGAAAGCGCTGAGTCGGTGTTTGCTCTGAATTACGTTCTGCACGATGGCTCGCTCGTGACTCTAATATCTGGGGTTACTGCACGCTATTCCCTTTTCCCCGTTACGACCTTGCGATCATGTCCAATTCCGAAAAGTGTGTTTAATTGTTTCTGTTGGAATGCGAGTTAATACCAGATGATTCCCATACTCCTCCCGTTGAATATTCCACTCAATATTGTTTTGTTTTAACTGAATATTGAGCGGATTATTTAATTCAGTTTTTCTCATAATTTTGCGTTTGGAGATGTTGACATTTCGTACTAATCCTTTTTTGGTTTTCTCTTGATTTTTATATCAAAAAATTTTGCTCAAAGTGGATCCATCTGTAATTTCGGTACTTAGTCGAATCCCTTAATTCCTTTCGTTAATATTGATTTTGGCAAAGACCGCACCCACGACTTACTTTTCCCACTCGTTTGTGTTGCGCACATTCTGCCACATCACATCTGAGTCGGAAGGGGTTATCTGCATATCGTAAGGGTTCAATCGATACAGTTCACAAGAACAGCTTCCATTTCACCATAGGGCGGTGGCGTCTTGAATTCCAAAGCTCGACTCCAGAGTCTTGCGAGCTGAACGATAAACTGCAGAGTAGAGTGGCCACGATCCTATCTCTCTCAAATTCCGACACTAGCTGGAAGGTATTTCTTCCTCTTACGCGATGCATAACGCCATCTTCTCACGAACTACCAAAATTAAAACGCGATATCTGAATGAGAAATCCGCTGGGTAGACTTTCCTAATATACAGGACATTAACGTTTCTTTTTTGTGCTGTTGCGCTGAAATGCTAACTATTTGCATATCAAAGGATGTAGTAACCTCCATGCCAACTGACGTTTGTTTCGTGCCGCTCTCGTGGTTTTCAATGTGAATGGTAAGCTTCATGGAACAGATGGCAATAAGACCGTGATAGTGCCGCGACGCAGGCTCCTGCCACGTTCCCGTCCCTCAGTCAATGACTGGCGGCCACACAGGTCACATTCCGGCGCCGTCGCTGCCACCCAGGAACGCAGCCGGTAGCGGCCAAGTGTTTCCGTATCGCGCCGCCATCGGCCGTACCGCCTCCCGATATTTAAATCCGCGCCTTAGTATTCATGAGGGCCCCCGCGCGCGCACCGTACTTGCACGCCGCGGCCACCCTTTTCCTCCTCCCGGGGCGCGCTATTACTGATTTGTGTTAGCAGAGCGGCCCATCAAGTCGGAGATGCCGCCACACCGCATTAATAGCGCGGCGGTTCCCGGAAAATAACGCCTGGTGCTCTCCCGCCGATAATACACAGCCGCGGGAGAAGGGTGTGTCGCTGCCGCCTGCGCACGTAGCGGACCACGCGTTTCAACAACAAAAAACCCCCCCATCTAGCTGAAAGCGGAAGAGTTCCTGTTTATCACTAGAAACCGCAACGAACGTGAAATATATACGAGTAATCGAAATGTTCAAATGTGTGTGAATTTCTATGGGACCAAACTGCTGAGGTCGTCGGTCCCTAGACTTACGCACTACTTAAACTAACTTACGCTAAGAACAGCCGACACACTCGTGCCCGAGGGAGGACTCGAACCTCCGGCAGGAGCTACGAAGCAGTTTGGGACATGGCGCCTCAAACCGCGCGGCCACTCCGCGCAGTAGGAGTAATCGTGTGGAAATACATGGAGCGACCAACTGAAACTAATTGTCGGGAAAGCAGATGCCATGCTAAGTCATTGGATGAAACACGAAAGTTATTTCTTTGCTAGACACTTTTATTTCTTCCCAATGTATTTCATTTTTTTAACAGATCTCGGTAATTGTCCTTGGCCGGCCGGAGTGGCCGAGCGGTTCTAGGCGCTACAGTCCGGAGCCGCGCGACCGCTACGGTCGCAGGTTCGAATCCTGCCTCGGGCATAGATGTGTGTGATGTCCTTAGGGTAGTTAGGTTTAAGTAGTTCTAAGTCTAGGGGACTGATGACCACAGAAGTTAAGTCCCATAGCGCTCAGAGCCATTTGAACCATAACTGTCCTTGCTCTGTTTAATGACAGGCTGTTGTTACCAGTTTCGATTAATCGATGTGGTCACTGCAGCTACTTCTCTGTCTAATTACTGTGATATCACCGAAGTATCACGGTGCCACATCCAGTCGCCAACGTGCATCAATACCACAGAAAAAATAAAGAAACGTTGTTGACATTCGTCTAGGCTTACCTAAATTGGTATATTGTATGTCATCAATTGTTTGTTCGACAAGTGCAATGATTACTGTTGGTCGTACTCAGGAAAAAATGATTATAGTTTTTTTCATTCCAAGTTATTGCCACCACTCTGGGCTCAACTACATGACTCTTTTATGTCATTTATTACTTGTTCGTCTGTTGTGATACTTATGTACATTTTATTTGTGGTGGTTGTCAACTCATTCCTTCACACTTATGTTTTACTTTTTGGTCATATCTGTTTTATGTTTACATTGTACCATACCAGTTATTGGTTGCAATTGTCTTCTGTTTTAATATTCACTAAAGACTACCTCTGTAACTTCTTTACTATGTTACCTACGACGCAATTTTCATGCTGTTAATATGAGTTTTTCTTCCATAATAACAGCATAAACGTTTTCATCAGACTTGTTCATGAGGTGCTGACATGTACTTAATTGCAATGTACAGAAGTTTATGAAGTTACTCTTTCACTTGATTTCTATGGGCAATGCTTGCGCCACCTACTGTCCTTCGTTTACCTCTTTGATAGTTCAGTCGCCACAATCAGTTTGGCACTGGTTCTATTCGAATACACAGCAGTGTTGAATATGCCTACATGAGGTGAGATTTGTACTGTATTCAGTTTATTTGCTCAAATTCGTGAGCGCTGTACCAAAGTTTGATATTTATGTAAGTACTATACTATTTGAAATTTCTGCATATTGCAATACTCAGATGCACACTTATGTATATTTTCCATCATTAATTTCTTGTATACTTCATTCTACAGCTTCTGTCTGATGATGAAATTTTGAGATGTATAACGCGTTATAAAGAACTGTGCAATCAAGACCTTTGTGTATTTCAAAGTTATGCCAGTACCACAGAGATTAGCCATGTCTCACTGCAGTCCGCAGTGACGAATGGGAGAGGCTAAAGTGGACATGCCCTCTCTCTCAGCACAGCAGCGCCCTCCCTCAGAGGTCAATATAGAGCCGAGCATGGAAGCGCTCTGCCTCAGTCCGTAATCTCAGCTGAAGCTGTCATTATTATTATTATTATTATTATTATGATTTATTTCCTTTCTCAGACATTATGTCTGGTTAGAAATGGAAAGTGACGCGGACCTTGATCAAGCGTGACTTCCTTTTAACTGTACGATATATGTTACATTGCATTTAGGAACTTTCGGGTAATTGAACATGTATCAATAATTAAAGATTTCTGTAGTTGTATATATACGTTTGGATGTAGCTGTATTGCGTTGATGTGCTGGTGGATATTGTGTGGTATGACTCCTCTAGTTGATAGTATAATTGGTACAATGTCAACTTTATTCTGATGCCACATGTCCTTGACTTCCTCAGCCAGTTGGATGTATTTTTCAATTTTTTCTCCTGTTATCTTCTGTATATTTGTTGTATTGGGTATGGATATTTCGATTAGTTGTGTTAATTTCTTCTTTTTATTGGTGAGTATGATGTCTGATTTCTTATGTTGTGTTGTTTTATCTGTTATAATGATTCTGTTCCAGTATAATTTGTATTCATCATTCTCCAGTACATTTTGTGGTGCATACTTGTATGTGGAAACGTGTTGTTTTATTAGTTTATGTTGTATGGCAAGTTGTTGATGTATTATTTTTGGTACATTGTCATGTCTTCTGGTGTATTCTGTATTGGCGAGTATTGTACATCCGCTTGTGATGTGATCTACTGTTTCTATTTGTTGTCTGCAAAGTCTGCATTTATCTGTTGTGGTATTGGGATCTTTAATAATATGCTTGCTGTAATATCTGGTGTTTATTGTTTGGTCCTGTATTGCAATCATGAATCCTTCCGTCTCACTGTATATATTCCTTTTCTTAGCCATGTGTTGGATGTGTCTTGATCGATGTGTGGCTGTGTTAGATGATACGGTTGCTTGCCATGTAGTGTTTTCTTTTTCCAATTTACTTTCTTCGTATCTGTTGATGTTATGTGATCTAAAGGGTTGTAGAAGTGGTTATGAAATTGCAGTGGTGTAGTCTGTGTATTTATATGAGTGATTGCTTTGTGTATTTTGCTAGTTTCTGCTCGTTCTAGAAAGCATTTTTCCTTTCTGCTTAATGTGAATATTTCTGTTCTGAATGTATGTAATGTATTCTATATTTGTGGCATTGTGATCGTGTAAGTGTATTGAGTGCTTCTAGGTCTCTTTTACTCCATTTCACTACTCCAAATGAGTAGGTCAATATTGGTATAGCATAAGTATTTATAGCTTTTGTCTTGTTTCTTGCTGTCAATTCTGTTTCCAGTATTTTTGTTAGTCTTTGTCTATATTTTTCTTTTAGATCTTCTTTAATATTTGTATTATCTATTCCTATTTTTGTCTGTATCCTAGATATTTATAGGCATCTGTTTTTTCCATCGCTTCTATGCAGTCGCTGTGGTTATCCAATATGTAAACTTTTTGTTTAGTGTGTTTTCCCTTGACTATGCTATTTTTCTTACATTTGTCTGTTCAAAAAGCCATATTTATATCACTGCTGAATACTTCTGTTATCTTTAATAATTGGTTGAGTTATTATTATTATTATTATTATTATTAAGTAGGACTAAAGTGTTATCCAAGTCTCAGATGGGAATATACTTCGTAAATGTTGAACATTTTACTTCAAGAGAAGAGTTGCTTGATTAGCGAATTTAGTGCTGCTTTACTAGTCAATGACAGTTGTAAATTATCGGGCACTGACTCGGCAAAAGATTGTATGAAGTTGAGTAATTTTTTTATCATTTATGTAATACACTGAACAAATATTTGATATGTTCGATGAGCCCTGTCCCAGAGCAATAAAAAAAACCACAGTTATGGCTGGACGATTGTTGTTTCACCTGGTCATAACAGCTACTGTAGCGACTCTGTTCACTTTGTTCCCCGACCAACAGGATTCGTTTGCGGTTGTTGGACCATGTGCCTCAGCTCCTTTGAAAGATATTTCGCTGTCCTAGTTCCAGATCTAATTCTAGTCTGTGCTGCGTTCTGATGTTGACGGGAAGACCCTTTGTCAGTCCATGCTGTTTTGCAGACAATGCAATGAAAAAAGTACCGGGTGAGATTTTTTTTTTTTTTTTTTTTTTTTTACCGACGTGATAATTACTGCGAGGGACGAGGTTCGAGTGGCACTACTCAGATGCGACAACACCACGAACGGGGAGCCGTATTACTACACGCAATAAAATGCATGCTCATATGGAAGATTACAACTGTGTGCATTTATCAGCACTTGAAGCCTAACATCATGCAGAGAAAAACTACCAGTTCAAATGGTTCAAATGGCTCTGAGCACTATGGGACTTAACTTCTGAAGGTCATCAGTCCCCTAGAATTTAGAACTACTTAAACCTAACTAACCTAAGGACATCACGAACATCCATGCGCGAGGCAGGATTCGAACCTGTGACCGTAGCGGTCGTGCGGTTCCAGACTGAAGCGCCTAGAACCGCTCGGCCACACGGGCCGGCAGTACGTCACAGGAAAAGTCGAACAACATATAACTTCCTCCCATATACGTCTCACGATATGACCCCCAGGAAATCAGAGAAATTAGATGTCGTATGGAGTTTTGCCGAGAATTATTCTTTCTATGCGCCATTCTGGGCTGTAAAAGGGAAGGGAGGAAAAAGTGATAGTTGTACAGAAGTACCCTCCGCCACGCACCATGAGGTGGCTTGAAGAGTATAGTTGTAGAATGTTAGGTCCCTTTCTTGCTCACTTCGTTGATAATTGTCCTCTCCTAGTCTAGTACGGAGTGTGTCTTTATTACACTCCTGGAAATGGAAAAAAGAACACATTGACACCGGTGTGTCAGACCCACCATACTTGCTCCGGACACTGCGAGAGGGCTGTACAAGCAATGATCACACGCACGGCACAGCGGACACACCAGGAACCGCGGTGTTGGCCGTCGAATGGCGCTAGCTGCGCAGCATTTGTGCACCGCCGCCGTCAGTGTCAGCCAGTTTGCCGTGGCATACGGAGCTCCATCGCAGTCTTTATAACACTGGTAGCATGCCGCGACAGCGTGGACGTGAACCGTATGTGCAGTTGACGGACTTTGAGCGAGGGCGTATAGTGGGCATGCGGGAAGCCGGGTGGACGTACCGCCGAATTGCTCAACACGTGGGGCGTGAGGTCTCCACAGTACATCGATGTTGTCGCCAGTGGTCGGCGGAAGGTGCACGTGCCCGTCGACCTGGGACCGGACCGCAGCGACGCACGGATGCACGCCAAGACCGTAGGATCCTACGCAGTGCCGTAGGGGACCGCACCGCCACTTCCCAGCAAATTAGGGACACTGTTGCTCCTGGGGTATCGGCGAGGACCATTCGCAACCGTCTCCATGAAGCTGGGCTACGGTCCCGCACACCGTTAGGCCGTCTTCCGCTCACGCCCCAACATCGTGCAGTGGTGTCGCGACAGGCGTGAATGGAGGGACGAATGGAGACGTGTCGTCTTCAGCGATGAGAGTCGCTTCTGCCTTGGTGCCAATGATGGTCGTATGCGTGTTTGGCGCCGTGCAGGTGAGCGCCACAATCAGGACTGCATACGACCGAGGCACACAGGGCCAACACCCGGCATCATGGTGTGGGGAGCGATCTCCTACACTGGCCGTACACCACTGGTGATCGTCGAGGGGACACTGAATAGTGCACGGTACATCCAAACCGTCATCGAACCCATCGTTCTACCATTCCTAGACCGGCAAGGGAACTTGCTTGCTGTTCCAACAGGACAATGCACGTCCGCATGTATCCCGTGCCACCCAACGTGCTCTAGAAGGTGTAAGTCAACTACCCTGGCCAGCAAGATCTCCGGATCTGTCCCCCATTGAGCATGTTTGGAACTGGATGAAGCGTCGTCTCACGCGGTCTGCACGTCCAGCACGAACGCTGGTCCAACTGAGGCGCCAGGTGGAAATGGCATGGCAAGCCGTTCCACAGGACTACATCCAGCATCTCTACGATCGTCTCCATGGGAGAATAGCAGCCTGCATTGCTGCGAAAGGTGGATATACACTGTACTAGTGCCGACATTGTGCATGCTCTGTTGCCTGTGTCTATGTGCCTGTGGTTCTGTCAGTGTGATCATGTGATGTATCTCACCCCAGGAATGTGTCAATAAAGTTTCCCCTTCCTGGGACAATGAATTCATGGTGTTCTTATTTCAATTTCCAGGAGTGTAGTACTATTTGATAATGTGTTTCTTGGAGTTCATTAACCATAATATACTGAGACGCCACTATTAATTCATTAAATCCTCTTTCCAAAGATATTATCGAATTGCAGTAAAGAAAATCGTTACACGATGTTCGAAAAAAACTTCAAATTTCATGAGTGCTTTAGTCTTCGACGACATTTCCAACTGGGGAATTACGCACAGTATTCTCCCGACAAGTGGCCGTCGTATTCACTACATTAGACGGATACCATTCGACGGATTCCTCCGACAGTGTGTTCAAGGCCGACCATATATGTAGACGCCAATTTTACGGCCGCTGCGCCGGCACGCGCTCAAAAACAAATGTAAAACTCACTGTTGATACTAGAAATGCTTAAACGCGCCGTTTACCATCTCCCAGAGGCTGTACTTACTCTCGTATCGTTAGAGATGTATCAATAGTGATCTCACAAGCTGCAGATGTCTTCCAGTCCTACTTTTCAGGATATAAGTGCATCAGATGCCCGTATTAGACGAACTCTAGTGTAAAAACTGCATTACTAGGAATGCATTTTCAATTCCGACACAATCACAGTTATGTTTTCAGATTACCAGTTTCGACCGTTCCAAACGGCCATTCTCCGATCCATTCACTGACGTCATGTGGAATAATTTTCTGGCCGGCAGCTGTGACCGAGCGGTTCTAGGCGCAAGTTCGAATCCTGCCTCGGGCATGGATGTGTGTGATGTCCTTAGGTTAGTTAGGTTTAAGTAGTTCTAAGTTCTAGAGAACTGATGACCTCAGATGGTAAGTCCCATAGTGCTCAGAGCCATTTGAACCATTTTTTTAACAAAAATTCAGTCAATACGTGCCTGCACGAGGGTCTGTTGGAAAATATAGTATAATAGTAAAAGGCATTGCATTGACAATAACGTTATATAGAATCATATTATCTGATTTGTTCATAACTACACTATAGAGCATCACATCCTATGAAAAGTTAATTAAAATAATTGTTTAAAGAAAGGCAAAAGTAATAAAAATTATTTCATTTTTACCAGCATATTTGTGCAAGATAGTCAACAGTAAAATATAGTACAATGGTGTAGATTTAGTAGAACTAACGTAATGTTACATTTCATCTTTACGTTTACAGTAAAACTTATGAAAACCGTTCGCTAATAAAATTACGCATACTCATTAAAATTCCATAAAACATAATGGAAGTTTCTGCTAACGAGAAGTAAATCACTGAAAAAATCAAGAAACAACCTACGACTGCTTGAGATCTGCTCATTTATTGAAATTTTTTCTAAAATGTCCATATTTCTACCTTTATTACCAAAATGAAAGGTGGGTATGTTGTCTTCAATGTTTTTAAGTTGATGTTGGTTCTCCTTTAAATGAAATTCCACAACTTGCGTGTCTGTGCACACGAAATTTAATCTGAAAATCCCTTCCAGATTGTTCCTCACATGACAAGCAGACAATCTTATGTGTTCCTGCACTACAGAATTTATTCGGTGGTGGTTCTAAGCTATGTCGCAGCAATTTACACTGTTTATTATTCTTTTGAAATCCCGCTGTAATATTATGTTTGCGGAAGACGTCTGCTAGATCTGACGTTGATTCATAGTACGATAACGAAATATACATTTCCTCCTCCTTGTTAACCACTTCATTCTACTCTATTAAAATTTTTTCTTCCAGTCATTCTGATTGCCACCTCAGTAAAGCAATTAACCATGCCAACCTGCACAATCACGTTGGTTTCCTTCTCAATTACACCTTTTTAGCAGCCTAGCCTAGCGAGCCGATGAAACGCTGAAGTAAAATAAACACGCTTTTAAACTGGAGGATGCCATGGATCTTGCGATATAAACCAATTCGTTGACGTTGCCTTACCATGGATCTCAATTTTAACACTATGTCGTGTTCAGTGATTTGTAACTCCAAAAAATTAATTTAATTAGTTCGCAAGATTCACGCCAACCGTTGTGATACTATGGATCCATCGGACATCTCAACCAGGACTTCGGGTGCGATTTAGGAATTGAAATCATTTCTGCTTGACAGGTCCTTCTACTCCAATCTGTGAACACACAGAATCGTTGCCATAAAATTTCGAGCGTGCATCAGCGCAAATTTCACATCTTCATCTGATGCTTTGGCTGTATACGGTCCAGTCATCTTCAGAGACAGTCGAGGTGTCTGTTGCTCCAGCACTTGCTCCGCCTTTGTGAGTATATAAAAGGAATGTGCCGGAGTCCATGATTCGTCCAAGCTGAAGCCGTTATCTTTATTAGTTAAATCCGTTGCCAAGTATCTGTATCTGTATTTGGTATGGTTACATTTATCAAATTTTAGTCTAATTTAAATAATACTAAATTTTCTAACGAAAAATGTGGCCAGTTTTTGACAGAAAAAAATGTATTTTCTTCACTAATCTAGAGACGGCGACTTGTCGCAAATATGATCACGAAAAAAGCAGAGAACTGAACTTTACACGTCCTACAGTAAATGAAAAATTGACACCACTGAAGACCGCATTTGCATGCAGCATTGCCAAAGAAGTAAATTCGTGTGCATCCCAAATTTGCTTTGAACACAGCGTTGCTTAAATTGGCGTCGTCCTATTGAAGCTGGTACGAGAGTTGATCATGAAGTGCTATCGCCTCGAGAAGAAAAGTTACGTAATTAAGCTTTTGTTTGTTTGTAAGTGCATGTGTCCAGTCGTGTTAATTTTTTTTCAGTTTATTGGCTTTCAGGCAATGTTTATTCAGTCATCTCAATAATGTAACGTCGATTATAACGACACGAGCGTAAGGACAACACTATACTCAGTCACCGTGCGGAGAAAATCTCCGACCTGGCCGGAAATCGAACCCGGTGCAGTTGCGGTACACGACGAAATCCTTGCACAACATTATTAGTCGACGCGCTACGGTATTACTAGTCGACCACAACGTTATTGTATCTGGGAATGATATAGCTTCAGTCGGCTTGTTGTGAGAGAGCGCGTGATCACGAATGATAGTAGCTGTACTTGTTTACCGTAACGTCACCGAGTGTATCCGCTAGCGACCAAATGCAATAATACCGTGGTTGAGTAATACCGCAGCACGCCGCTAGAGGAGTCAAAACATGATGCAATCCATTGATAGATTGGGGATGAGGTGCGCCGTTTTGTTCCATCTATTCCAGAACGAGGTGTGCTACCTATAGCACATTTTCCTTGCCAAGGCGAATTCAATTTGTATACCAAAGCGACAATTTTCGTCTAGGGTGATTTATCCCTTCTCTAGCCAATCACATCGAAGCTTCAATCCGGCAATACGTATCTCGTATCTGTCACATATGTTCTTTTGCACAATATGTTATGGAATTAACATCGGTGAGAGAAAGGACGTCATGGATAATGACTAAACTACAGACTACGGTTCGTATCAAGGCCAAATCCAGGTTGGTTATAATCAAAGTGCAGCTACTCTCAGAGGTTCAGTGTGGACTGAAATTTTCGTATGGCAGGGAAACCTGATGGAAATTATAATTTGTTATTGCGGAACAGACTTTCGCTGGAAAAAAATTAGTTCCAATTTTGGCCTCCAGATGCAAATCTGTCGCTGTGAACACGAGGAAGACTTATAGAAATGTTTCCATATACAATGGATAAGGAACGGGCCGTGAGCAAACAAGGTCAAACAAGGTCAAACAAGTGAGAATGTTACAATGTTGATTTTATCATTAACCACCGCTTACACACTTAGTTCAGCATGACCACCGACATGCTGCATCCGTAAAACCATGTGCTCAACAGTTGCTCGCAGCAGTTCCGGTGGAATTGAGCAACGTGTTCCTGTGTACTTGCCTTGAGATCAGCTAGGAATCGAACGCGTCCCTAGTACACGTGTTCGGTTAGGTATCCTCAGAGTCAAAAGACAGGTGGATTCAAATCAGGTGATTTTGCAGGCCATGCGTCTGGAAAACTTCTGGAAATAACACGTTTGCGAAAGGTTGCATTAAGCAGATGCAGCACTGGGCGAACGACAGGTTGTGTTACCCGATCTTGCCTGAAAACAATAATTTCCAATCAGTTGCGCTCTTCCAAAGCAGGATTCATATGCTGCACGAGGAGGTCTCGATAACGTGCATACGTCACGGTACACTTGACAGGCCGTGTGGGTGTATTCTCTTCAAAGAAGAACGGATCGAGAAAAAAGGTGCTTGTCAATCCTCACCACACAGTCGCAATTTCTCTTCGTGCACGACAACGCGGTTTAACAGTACCCAGAATTTGCCAGATCTGTGTATTCACTGCATCCTGTGCCTCGTTATTCCATAGAATATTGTGCGTCCACATGTCACCAAGTTTTTCGAACGATGCTGATGGTCGTTAGGTTCCAGTCGCTGCACAGTCTGTATCTTCTACGGGTACCAGTATAATATAGACCACAGAACTTTCCGCACAGTTGACCATTGGATGGACAATTCTCGTGATACTGGAAGATCAATAACACTACCAGGACATGTGAAGAATGGTAAGGTACACCAACAGTAATCTCGTCATTAATTTCCACCGGGATAGGAGGCCTTCCTCTTCCAGGTGGCAGCCGTCTTTTCGAATTTCATTATCATCTTTTTTAACAAATTACTGATATCGGGACATTCCATAGACCTTTCAGTCGGCGATACTCTCTCAGTGCAACACTGTAATTGCTGCCGTTCACATAAAACAGTTTTACTAAAAGCATACAGCCTCTTTTCTCGCTCGGCAAACTGTTCATTTACGTTATGGCTTGTCAAATGACAGCGAGGATCTTTTACCGTCATACAAACAGTGTACAGCGCCAGAATTGCACCTGGTGGCCGCAATTGGAACTAACCGTTTTTCCTGCATAGATCGATTAGTATTTCTGCCAAGTTTCGCTGACATAAAATAACTGCAACCCACACTGGACCTCTGTGATTAGCTGCATTTTAATTATAACCAACTGGTATGTCTCGCCCCGTGGCGCAGCTTAAGCTGCTGCGAACGCTCTTGACAGGTGAAAGTGTCCGGGTTCGATTCTCAGCACGCTGTACAGTTTTAATATGGTACAAAGCTTCAATGTGGGTAACACCATCTATAAGAAAACTGGAGCCGTAACTACTCTAGCTGACAGTAGTTACAAGAATTCTGTATTAGCCTTTGTACTGACATTCAGCGATCTGACGATGTATTTCGAATTAATAATTTTATCTGCCAAAGGACTGAAAGAAACCTTCGACTTCTGCCTAACTAAACACAAACGCAGACAATTTTCGCGTGTCTTCTTTTTTTTCGTTTCTGGCTTTAGCGTACAGAGACCCTAAGAGAAAAAACCCTGTAGACAAACAAGAAAAACGATCATTTTACTTGTACAGATTCTCTTCATGTTCAGCCTATCTGGAATCAATTTGTGGTTCAGTGATGTACCCGTTCTCCTGGATCAGGTCCTTAGCGCATTATCACCACCACCACCATTGTCAACATTATCGTCGTCGTTATCTGATTACCAAAGCTGGATAAAGACATCCTCTGAACTTTTCCGTGGATTATGGTTTTAGTTCGTGTCATCGTACGTTTCCGTGGAAACTTGGCTAAGCAATGTTCCGAAGAAAACTGCAAGTTTTGTTACAGTTGATGATCCGCCCGCAGAGAGCATACCTACAAAAATGGTGTAGCATTTATCTACCCACAATTCCTCCAAAGAAGATCCATAAGTCTGTGTGTATTTACGACGCTGTTGAATCGATAAGGTTAACATAACTCTTTAGTACATAGTGGGAATTCTCATTTGTCCAATAAATACAGTTCGGATGCTGAACGGTTGCAGCTATTCTACTTGTAAGGCACATTATCATACATATATATCACCAAATTGTCTTCAGTTATGCACAGTTTTATAGCCTACTTACAAAATGGGAGACGCCTACGTGAGTCATCCCCGTTTAGAGCGTTAAGTAATCTGGAAATGTAGGGCCTCCACCTTACCTCCTTTAAAATGCAATGGAAATATGATTTACTAACACGTGACTCACGAGAAGCTTGCTCCGTACGATCTTCACCGTCTCGTGGAAACGCACACTTCTTCTGTTTTCCATACGTACATGACAAACAACGGTGCATACAAACACTTCCATCAGTCCCAGACTCCTTACATTACCGCAGTAAGTAAATGCAAATGGAAATGGCAAAGGCGTATAATGTTGCTGGAAGGGAAATCCCTCACGACTTTAGCTACCATCATTGAAAAGGTTCTCCTTGTTTGCACTCACTGGACACCGTTCCACTGCGAGGCGTGGGCGTTATATATCAGTTGCAACTATTTCATGAAGGCGAGCGTGAAGACTGCACGTAACATCATCTTTTGATGATGATGGCGATGAGAGAGAGAAAGAGAGACAGAGAGAGAGACAGAGAGAGAGAGAGAGAGAGAGAGAGAAACTGACATCAGGTGAGGACATAAAAGCCACTGAATCCCGAACAGCTACAGGTTAACCTCCAAACTAAAGTACAGGGTTCCAATCTTTCTAAGACTATTACCCCTGAGTCCAGGCAGATGTTAGCTAGTAACCCTCCCTTGTCGTGGTCAGAGTGTGCCCGCCCTCGCGTTCACAAGCAGTCCGATATCGGGCCATCATCACATCCGAATGTGCCACACATCTGGATAATGCACGATTTGGCCAGCTGACCAAATGGAGACGCACAATGAGGCCCCTCTTAAACTCTGTCAGATGCTGTTAACGGTGCCTCAAACGAGTACGAGGCATCTCTCGTCCTTCACAAAGGCCGGCCGTGGTGGCCAAGCGGTTAAAGGCGCTATGGTCTGGAACCGCGCGACCGCTACGGTCGCAGGTTCGAATCCTGCCTCGGGCATGGAGGTGTGTGATATCCTTAGGTTAGTTAGGTTTAATTAGTTCTAAGTTCTAGGCGACTGATGACCTTAGAAGTTAAGTCGCATAGTGCTCAGAGCCATTTGAACCATTTGAACCTTCACAAAGATCTCTGTACAGGGCTATTACAAATGATTGAAGCGATTTAAAAAAAAATGGTTCAAATGGCTCTGAGCACTATGGGACTCAACTGCTGTGGCCATCAGTCCCCTAGAACTTAGAACTACTTAAACCTAACTAACCTAAGGACAGCACACAACACCCAGCCACCACGAGGCAGAGAAAATCCCTGACCCCGCTGGGAATCGAACCCGGGAACCCGGGCGTGGGAAGCGAGAACGCTACTGCACGACCACGAGATGCGAGCGAAGCGATTTCATAAATTCACAGTAACTCCATTCATTGACATATGGTCACGACACACTACAGATACGTAGAAAAACTCATAAAGTTTTGTTCGGCTGAAGCCACACTTCAGGTTTCTGCCGCCAGAGCGCTCGAGAGCGCAGTGAGACAAAATGGCGACAGGAGCTGAGAAAGCGTATGTAGTGCTTGAAATGCACTCACATCAGTCAGTCATAACAGTGCAACGACACTTCAGGACGAAGTTCAACAAAGATCCACCAACTGCTAACTCCATTCGGCGATGGTATGCGCAGTTTAAAGCTTCTGGATGCCTCTGTAAGGGGAAATCAACGGGTCGGCCAGCAGTGAGCGAAGAAACGGTTGAACGCGTGCGGGCAAGTTTCACGCGTAGCCCGCGGAAAATTGGCTCATGCCACAACTGGAGACCGACAGCGCAGACTTCATCTTTCAACAGGATGGTGCCCCACCGCACTTCCATCATGATGTTCGGCATTTCTTAAACAGGAGATTGGAAAACCGATGGATCGGTCGTGGTGGAGATCATGATCAGCAATTCATGTAATGGTCTCCACGCTCTCCCGACTTAACCCCATGCGATTTCTTTCTGTGGGGTTATGTGAAAGATTCAGTGTTTAAACCTTCTCTACCAAGAAACGTGCCAGAACTGCGAGCTCGCATCAACGATGCTTTCGAACTCATTGATGGGGACATGTTGCGCCGAGTGTGGGAGGAGCTTGATTATCGGCTTGATGTCTGCCGAATCACTAAAGGGGCACATATCGAACATTTGTGAATGCCTAAAAAAACTTTTTGAGTTTTTGTATGTGTGTGCAAAGCATTGTGAAAATATCTCAAATAATAAAGTTATTGTAGAGCTGCGAAATCGCTTCAATCATTTGTAATAACCCTGTACATCTTGCACTGTTCTTATCCCTACCAGGTCAGCCAACAACACTAAACACGATCGACAATTATGCACTCTGGTGGCGTTTCTACCGGTCACCGAGAATTACAACTCTATAGTCATTTACTTATCTGCCTATTGTGTGCACGTGTACGAAGCTACATTGGCATCCGACCACGCCAGTCAGGTGCTTCAGTTTTTTCCTCAGGCAGTGCATTTACCACAGAGTGAGAAATAAACACATTGAGTATCAATACAAACATGTCCTAAAGATGTATTGTGCCTTAACGGCGGCCTACGCATGGGACTTTAATTCCCTAATCCGGCAGTGAAGCAAGACTAGATTCTTTTCACACGTTCCGTAGATCATCCTCACACTTTTTATCGAAAGGATATGGTATGTATTGTATATGAAGTCTTCACGGGTTGTCAGTCGACTAGCGTCGTCGTTTCGTAGCAACGTTTCGATGGAATGCGTCTCCATCATCATCAGGCGAAGTGTCGGGATATCGTCGGTCGCGGGCTGATATCTCTGCTGCACCTCTCTCCGCTTCCCACGGTCCAGCAGAGATATCAGCCCGCGACCGACGATATCCCGACACTTCGCCTGATGATGATCGAGACGCATTCCATCGAAACGTTGCTACGAAACGACGACGCTACTCGGCTGACGGCCCGCGAAGACTTCATATATGAAATTCGCCGAGAACGCCTGCACTCACATATGACATAGTATGTATTAGTTTACAGGCTTTGTGTACATTCTTTGCCGACAGTGTGGACGAGCGGTTCTAGGCGCTTCAGTCTGGAACCGCGTGACCGCTACGGTCGCAGGTTCGAATCCTGCCTCGGGCATGGATGTGTGTGGTGTCCTCAGGTTAGTTAGGTTTATGTAGTTCTAAGTCTAGGGGACTAATGACCTCAGATGTTAAGTCCCATAGTGCTCAGAGCCATTTTTTTGTACATTCTTTGATTGCAAGCATGGTTACAACTTACTAAATAGCGCTCCGAGTCAAATTTAACAAGCTTTAACGTACGGTACTAGTGTTTGGTACTGCTCATGAAAGTAGTGCTACACCTAAATTTCGTTTTTTTAACTACTCATGGTTCAAATGGCTCTGAGCACTATGGGACTTGACATCTGAGGTCATCAGTCCCCTAGAACTTAGGACTACTTAAACCTAACTAACCTAAGGACATCACACACATCCATGTCCGAGGCAGGATTCGAACCTACAACCGTAGTAGTCGCGCTGTCCCAGACCGAAGCGCCTAGAACCGCTCGGCCACATCGGCCGGCAACTACTCATGCTACGGATTCTGAATTAACAATTAGCTTATTGAACAGAAAGAGTTGTCCAGAAGGAACAGAAAATTCGTTTATCAAATACAAAGTGCTCTACAGAAAAAATGTTTTGGCGCTGTGTACCGGACATTTAAGCCATGCGGCAAATGATGGTAGACTTTGTGGCTACGCATTAAACACTTCTTCTTATGTCGGTGAGGTAAAGTATAGTAAGATGAGAAAGGCTGTATAAAGAACAGTGCGAGGATTGTTCACGCATGCCAGCAACGAACGCTGTCATCATAAATTTAAATACAGACCCTCTAATTCGAATGTCCTCGCTGTTATTAACGCTTCTGACATTTACAAGAGGGAAACTTTACTGTCTGAGAGCACGTTGATGCCTGCAACAGACTCCACTCTACGGCCAACAAAATACGATCTCCCGTCTGTGCAGAGCAAAGTATCGTGTAAATCATTCCAGTGTTACGGCTAGGTTGCCACATTGCTCCAGATCACGGCACGTTGTCATCATCTACTCGATCGCTTTACTGTGACTGATGTTATAACGTGAATGACTTCATGGAACTGCTTTCCTAAGCAAGCAAGCGTTGGATCCCTTGATCTATAAACTCTCCAGAGCTGACCGATAAATTATGACTTCGGGCACATTGCCATCAGCTTGTGACGTCACTGTGAAACGTGCTGTAACACGTGGGTGAAATTTCATATCACAGCAGATTATTACAGTGGTCAGTATGTACACAATAAAGTGATACACCGGAATCTAGACAGCACGTTTTGAGCAGTGTGCAGTAATCGAGTTTCCATCAGCAGAAGGTGTTCCACCAGAGCGAATTCTAGAATGAATGAACGCTGATTAGGGGACTGAATGAATGTAACGAAGTTGCAGTATCGGAATTGTGCTAGGAGAAACAGTAGAATGCTCTTTGGTCAGGAATCAACTTTCACAAGAGGAATGGGTGTAACCGTTCATCATCCGAAACTATAATTATTGGACCACTGACAATAGCCACAATGCAGTGTAGAGAGATGTTAATTTGCTTGATTCAGTAGCGTAGGGAAGCATACAGAGGTACAGATAGGCTTTTCTTTTGAGATTTTCTTTTCACAGTAGCTGTTTGAAGGGAGGCACTATGCGAATAATTTATCGACTGTAACAGGAATTACAGTTTTTGTCAGGATAATGCTCCAACTTGTACTTTCGAAATGTGCAAAGATACACTCATATATAAATATTTTTTGCTCCTCCATTAACATATTCCTGACTGTAACATCACCTAGTTTCATTTCCATCAGTTTTTTGAGCTAGCAAAATGGAACTACTCAGAGCACAGGAGTACCAGTCAATAGAGTAAACGTATTTCATACAGGGTGTTTCAAAAATGACCGGTATATTTGAAACGGCAATAAAAACTAAACGAGCAGCGACAGAAATACACCGTTTGTTGCAATATGCTTGGGACAACAGTACATTGTCAGGCAGACAAACTTCCGAAATTACAGTAGTTACAATTTTCAACAACAGATGGCGCTGCGGTCTGGGAAACACTATAGTACGATTTTTCCACATATCCACCATGCGTAGCAATAATATGGCGTAGTCTCTGAATGAAATTAACCGAAACCTTTGACAACGTGTCTGGCGGAATGGCTTCACATGCAGATGAGATGTACTGCTTCAGCTGTTCAATTGTTTCTGGATTCTGGCGGTACACCTGGTCTTTCAATTGTCCCCACAGAAAGAAGTCACAGGGGTTCATGTCTGGCGACTAAGGAGGCCAATCCACGCCGCCTCCTGTATGTTTCGATAGCCCAAAGCAATCACACGATCATCGAAATATTCATTCAGGAAATTAAAGACGTCGGCCGTGCGATGTGGCCGGGCACCATCTTGCATAAACCACGAGGTGTTCGCGGTGTCGTCTAAGGCAGTTTGTACCGCCACAAATTCACGAAGAATGTCCAGATAGCGTGATGCAGTAATCGTTTCGGATCTGAAAAATGGGCCAATGATTCCTTTGGAAGAAATGGCGGCCCAGACCAGTACTTTTTGAGGATGCAGGAACCATGGGACTGCAACATGGAGCTTTTCGGTTCCCCATATGCGCCAGTTCTGTTTATTGACGAAGCCATCCTGGTAAAACTAAGCTTCGTCAGTAAACCAAATGCTGCCCACATGCATATCGCCGTCATCAATCCTGTGCACTATATCGTTAGCGAATGTCTCTCGTGCAGCAATGGTAGCGGCGCTGAGGGGTTGCCGCGTTTGAATTTTGTATGGATAGAGGTGTAAACTCTGGCGCATGAGACGATACGTGGGCGTTGGCGTCATTTGGACCGCAGCTGCAACACGGCGAACGGAAACCTGAGGCTGCTGTCGGATCACCTGCTGCACTAGCTGCGTGTTGCCCTCTGCGGTTGCCGTACGCGGTCGCCCTACCTTTCCAGCACGTTCATCCGTCTCGTTCCCAGTCCGTTGAAATTTTTCAAACAGATCCTTTATTGTATCGCTTTTCGGTCCTTTGGTTTCATTAAACCACCGTTGAAAACTTCGTCTTGTTGCAACAACACTGTGTTCTAGGCGGTGGAATTCCAACACCAGAAAAATCCTCTGTTCTAAGGAGTAAACCATGTTGTCTACAGCACACTTGCACGTTGTTAACAGCACACGCTTACAGCAGAAAGACGACGTACAGAATGGCGCACCCACAGACTGCGTTGTCTTCTATATCTTTCACATCACTTGCAGCGCCATCTGTTGTTGAAAATTGTAACTACTGTAATTTCGAAAGTTTGTCCGCCTGAAAATGCACTGTTGCCCCAAGCATATTGCAACAAACGGTGTATTTCTATCGCTGCTCGTTTAGTTTTTATTGCCGTTTCAAATATACCGGTCATTTTTGAAACACCCTGTAGGTTACGGAAAATAATCGTTCAACATAAAAACTTCTTTTATTGTTATCGTATTGTAACCTTCCAAATTTTAGTTATTTAGCCTGATTAAATTAAATCTTTCAGGCCCTGCCTATCATCAGACGAGGATGTCACACAAACAAATGATTTTACAGAAACTACTCGGTAAAAGAAATTAATTATTGCTTGAGTTTTAGCTCTATATGTCAGGCTCATGATGATGTGCCCATCATTTCGTTAGTGGTCACGTTTATTGTGATGTTTACGTGGAAGAAAGATGGTTCAAAATGGTTCAAATGGCTCTGAGCACTATGGGACTTAACATCTGTGGTCGTCAGTCCCCTAGAACTTAGAACTACTTAAACCTAACTAACCTACGGACATCACACACATCCATGCCCGAGGCAGGATTCGAACCTGCGACCGTAGCAGTCGCGCGATTCCGGACCGTGGAAGAAAGACAATGCGCGAAATTCGGAAAAGTTTGCAATGAAAAATAGCGATCGCTATGATTTTGCTTTTGGTGCATATTACATAATATGCCGCAGCATATGAAATTTAGCTAACATATTGAATAGACTTGAGTGAAGTCTGTCACCAATCTCTGGAAAACTGATCTGATGTAGCCGCGCGAGCGATGAAGCCAGAGTGAAATATTCACAACATTCCCCATATTTCATGAACGAACTGAGATATGGAATAGAATTTTTGGCAAATGATAGCATACAAAAAGGAGAGTAAATTGCCCTATGGTTATTATGCAGAACTTCATTATCTACCGTGTTATTTCACTAACTACAGACTTTTTCGATGAAAGAATGTAATTTATAAGGGCCATCGGCAGCTGGTGAAATGAGAAATGCTGCGGGTTTTGGAACAACATGAGTGAAGACATTGCACATTTATTTTGTACCGAGAATGAGCCTTTTCATATGCTACTGACCTTACTCTTCCTCACTTCCTCACTAAATAAACTTAATAAACAACTTTTCTGAATTCTTTTGTAACTGTGTCTGCACAAGTTAGTGAGGTAAGACAGCGTTTCGTCAAGAGTAGCAAATTTTAACATGGCAACAGAGAAATGTGTATGCTTTACTCAAAATTCGCCAGTTATGGCGCTTCTCTGAAAATTACAAATGGTTAACTAGTCACGTGAAAATAAATTTTCGGCGAAATTCTTTTTAGATATTTACCAAAGCAGAGGTGACAGTAGGTCTGTATGAATGGGCAACTTGCAACTGCGGGTGTGGAGGGCCCCCACTTAATACTTACAGAAAATGTGAGTGTAGGCTTCACTCCAGCTCTTGGCATTCCCCCTACAGCGTTTGCCCGTTACCCCCACACTACCGCTCTCCCTACGCATGCCCTGCCCTCTGCGTATCAACGAGCCACAGTATTCTGCACGCGCTATAACTATGGATGTTTTGGTTAATAATATTGGCTAATCAGAGAAATCATTAAAAACCTTAAGAACAATAAAGCACCAGGGGAAGACATGATAATTGCAGAAATGTGGAAAAGTGTGGATAATACAACTCAAGAAAAACTACTGGGAGTAATCAATGAGATTTGGAGAACGGAACGTATACCGGAAGAATGGAAAACTGCATTAATCCACCCCATCTTCAAGAAAGGGGATAAAACCGATGCAAATAACTACAGAGGGATATCTTTACTTCCGGTAACGTATAAAATTCTATCTAAGGCCCTACAAAACAGATTGGAGAAACAACTTGATCAAGAAATTGGTGAATACCAAGCAGGCTTTAGGAAGGGAAGATCTTGTGTGGAGCAAATTTTAAACGTGAAGTTAATTATTAAATATAGACGATTAAGAGGAAAAGACATCTTTATCACGTTTGTTGACTTCAAGAAGGCGTACGACTCCGTTGACAGAACACCCTTGGTTAACATCCTTAGGGAGTTTGGAGCAGACAAGGAAACAGTCGCAATCGTCAAAGAAACACTTACGGATACATATGCAAAAGTAAAGTTCCGTGGTGAGGTATCCAGACCATTCAAAATCAGAACAGGATTAAGACAAGGA
Organism: Schistocerca cancellata; assembly: GCF_023864275.1. Taxonomy (NCBI): domain Eukaryota; kingdom Metazoa; phylum Arthropoda; class Insecta; order Orthoptera; family Acrididae; genus Schistocerca; species Schistocerca cancellata. The sequence goes on from NC_064633.1 coordinate 550,464,696, forward strand.
GATGGGTTGTCACCTACCCTATTCAACTGTGTGTTAGAAAAAGTTATTAGAGAGTGGAGGAAGAAAACGACTGAAGAAGGAATACAAAAAATCAGATTAGGAAGAATAAAGGATGGATTAGAAGTGGATTGCCTCGCTTTTGCTGATGACTTAGCGATTCTGGCAGGAAGTTTGGAAGAAGCAGTCAAACTGATCAATATTCTGAATGAAACAGCAGAAAAGGCAGGACTGAAAATCTCCTTTGAAAAGACAGAGTACCTGACCAATGTAAAAGAGGCACCGAACAATATGATTACACAGTATGGCCAGATAAAGAAGGTTTCTAATTTCAAATATTTAGGGGAAATCATCCAGCCCAATGCTTTAGATAAAGAAGGAAATAAAACAAGAACAAGAAAAATGGAAATGGCATTCCAGCTAACAAAGAATGTGTACAACAAGAAGTCAGTATCAATTAACGCAAAAATAAGGCACTACAACACTGTGATTAAGCCAGAGTGTCTGCATGCATCTGAATGTTTAGCAATGAACACTAACAAGGAAATGGAAGCTATAGCAAAAAAGGAGCGAAAAATCATTAGAAGAGTACTTGGGCCGAGGTTTGAGAATGGGACTTGGAAGCTTAGAAGTAATAGAGAAGTATATGACAAAATTGAGAAAGTGGGAGATACTATGAGGAAGAGAAGAGTAAGCTTTTGCGCCCATTTGAAAAGAATGAATGATGAAAGGCTGACAAAGAAAATATTCATGTTTTTTGACAAGAACCCCAGAACCCAAATTACCAGGTTGAAAGAAGTCAAAGCAGACTTAGAGGAGATGGGTATAGGACAAGATGATATAACCAACAGAGACTTAATGAGAGACAAAATTCAACATTTTGAAGGATTTGAAGTGAAGAAGAGAAGAACTGGAGGAACATTGTGGACAGAAGACCGAAGGGAGCAGCACAGAGAGAGGATGAAGACATATTGGCAGAAGAGAAAAGAGGAGGAGCGCAATAGGAGAAATGTACATTGAAAAATAGTTGTTTAACGCGGTCCCTAGATGGCCAAAATCGGAATAAAAAAAATTGGCTAAGAACGATTTGTGCGAATACCCGCGCACATTAGCCCGCCGTTTTCGGGATTCAGGTAAGTGCGCCAACACCGAATCGAATCCGCCTGCTGAATTAACGACGAGGGTCGGTGTACCGGGCAACCTGAATGTGGTTCCCAGTTCCTCCTCTGACGGTGAATATCAGCGTGGTACCCATGTCACACCTCAGTAACAGGGTTCAGAAACATTTCGAATATATTCTGAACACTGTTACCTGGCGCACACTTGGCACAGATAGACAGGTACACAATTTCCGTCCTGGAGGACGGTACAACTTAGACGCCAAATCAAATTTTTTAGCAAATCGACCCTGGGTAGATAAGAGATAAAGGCCGAAGAAAACGAGGAAGAAGAATGTTGTCTAAGAAGCAATGATAATACGAGGGTTGGAACGTTAATAGTGGCAACTATTTATTTACAGCTCGTACGAAATAGATACGTGTGTCAAAGTTTTACTGACCAACAAAATAGTCCCCCGTCGCTGGAAACGCGTTATACACAATGCTGGTGAGTCGTAGGATACAATAACGATACAACAACACTGGCGGCTGTTCTGGTTTGTGCACACGACGTTGTAACCTGCAACTTGCCTGTCTCACAACGCGAACTGTAGTGGATACACTTCCGCAAGTACTTGCAGCAACTTCGTGAAATTATTTTGCCGAAGCGACTTGCGCCACTTTCCGTACAAATGTAAACACCTCGGCAAGTACTTGCAGAAGTTACTTGCGGAAGTTACTTCCTAGTGAAAGCGCGCCTTTACAGTCAGTTGATTTGAAAAATTCATACCGATTTGTCAAGGCCACGTATCACTGCAAATGGTGCGAGGCCCACTAAGAAGACAGACCGCGACCCGTACATCACAGCACGTGACACTACAGGTCTTACGAATGCCATTCGGCGACTCGGGCGGGGAGCGAGTAAGTACAGGGTTATTACAAATGATTGAAGCGATTTAACAGTTCTACAATAACTTTATTATTTGAGATATTTTCACAGTGCTTTGCACACACATACAAAAACTCAAAAAGTTTTTTTAGGCATTCACAAATGTTCGATATGTGCCCCTTTAGTGATTCGACAGACATCAAGTCGATAGTCAAGTTCCTCCCACACTCGGCGCAGCATGTCCACATCAATGAGTTAGAAAGCATCGTTGATGCGAGCTCGCAGTTCTGCCACGTTTCTTGGTAGAGGAGGTTTAAACACTGAACCTTTCACATAACCCCACAGAGAGAAATCGCATGGGGTTAAGTCGGGAGAGCGTGGAGGCCATGACATGAATTGCTGATCATGATCTCCACCACGACCGATCCATCGGTTTTCCAATCTCCTGTTTAAGAAATGCCGAACATCATGATGGAAGTGCGGCGGAGCACCATCCTGTTGAAAGATGAAGTCGGCGCTGTCGGTCTCCAGTTCTGGCATGAGCCAATTTTCCGCGGGCTACGAGTGAAACTTGCCCGCACGCGTTCAACCGTTTCTTCGCTCACTGCAGGCCGACCCGTTGATTTCCCCTTACAGAGGCATCCAGAAGCTTTAAACTGCGCATACCATCGCCGAATGGAGTTAGCTGTTGGTGGATCTTTGTTGAACTTCGTCCTGAAGTGTCGTTGCACTGTTATGACTGACTGATGTGAGTGCATTTCAAGCACGACATACGCTTTCTCGGCTCCTGTCGCCATTTTGTTTCACTGCGCTCCCGACTGCTCTGACGGCAGAAACCTGAAGTGCGGCTTCAGCCGAACAAAACTTTATGAGTTTTTCTACGTATCTGTAGTGTGTCGTGACCATATGTCAATGAATGGAGCTACAGTCAATTTATGAAATCGCTTCAATCATTTGTAATAGCCCTTTATTTCATACCAGTTTAATAATTCTTGACTGCATGTTTAATTAAGCGCGAGCGTGCAAGCTGTCGATAGCACACGACAAAGTTAGCACCTTAAGTGGATATCTTTTCAAATACATACTGATTTCCCTCGGGCCCTGGACGGACCCGAACTTTCGAGAAGTGTGGCAGACAAGCTGACTAGTGAATCGACACAAGTTCGTTGCGGGGCCCGTATTTCTCTCGGGTCCTGAAGTGGCGCGAGACGCGGAAATAATTAAGTGCGCGGGAACTGTTAGAGGCGGTCTCAACTGCACGCAAGAAACGGCACAATGGAGGGGTTAAACAAGCCTAGGGCGCAGCTGAGCGATAAGTTTGGACCCAACTAGACAGCGCCAAAGTGGAGGGCGCTCGGTCGCCATTCGCTGGCACCGCGCCTCCCATTGTGCGGGCAAGCCGCCGTGTCCCACGAATTACGGCGTCGTTGCTGCGGCTGCGACTGCGTCCGCGGCGGGCGATTGATGGGCGCGCGCGGCGAGATAAGCGGAGCGCGCCGTCTGAATGAAGCCGCGCCCCGCCGATTCTAAAGCTGTCAGCGCGCCAATAAAAAGCAATTTGCCGCCTCGTCCGAGGTGGAAATAGTGACTGGCGCGGACGCGGCGGCGTGACGTGGCAATTCAGGGGGGGCGTGTTCCCTGCTGGCGCCGGTAACGTCGCCGACGCGGTAAAGGTCGCCGCCCGAGATTGATGACGCCATGAATCGCTACGAGGCGCTCGATTTCGCTCGACCAGGACTCTGCCGATAACGGTTTTTATTCCGCCCCCCCCCCCCGCAGTATAGGGGACGGGCCGTGTATATATATATATGTATGTGCGGTGAACACTGGCACAGCACCGTTTCTTTGAAAAGAGGCCGTTAAAACAAAGGATGTTTTCGGCGATTGGCTGGATACGGCGCAGCACGGGATAAATAACGGCTGCCACTAAAAAGTGGCCTTCCGAAATATATGGTTATATTATTCAAGAATTCATTAAGTGAGGAAACTATATTTGGCACGTTCTGGGAAATCCTTCCAGAGAACAGGCGAGCAATAAGACTTTCTCAAAAGAAGAAAAAAAAGCATGTTTCTACATCCTCGCAACGTAAACAAAAATTTATAAATGCAAGTGTGCAAAACATGTTCGCATAACTTACCTTGTTCGTAAACACATAACATAAAGTACTTCTCAGCCGCGATATTATTGCACTTGGCCATTATAGGAATGCCGGTTTTCGGTTGTATCGATTTTTTTCCACGCCAGTCAAATCGGACTGTCAAAACCGCTCGAAATATCCGGTTTCTGAAATAACCCATTTTCGATTTTTTATTTCTGTCATTCCCAGTAACAAACGCAGAAATCGGACAAATATTGAAAAATTCTGACTTAGTTTCAAGATACATAGAACCAAAATATCAATTTAAAAAGGCGAATAAAAGAAAACTTATACTGTCCACCGTTTACTGCTTTTCTCGAAAAGTAATAAGTGTGTGAATAAAAAAAATAATAAAAAAACAGCAATATTCCCCTACTGATCGTAATATTTTGAAACTCTGCTTAAAAGTCGGGTTGTAATCGGTGATTGTAACACTGTTTGAGAATTACGAAGTCAGTGCTGAAGGGTGAAAAATGTGGTTGAAGAACTTTAATTTTCGCGTTAATTTGTCCGTTCTTAAAGTTACATGCAGATAAAGGCATATTACGTAGACACAGGCAGCAGGTCAGCTACCTTCTAGTTTTATTATATACTATGGAATAATTATTGTTAAGCTTTTAATTTATTACATTTACCATAATTTCGTTCCTGTTCTTTTATTTGATATAAATAGCAAACAAATCTTTAAGCTTTTAAAGCAAACGAAGCATTGTGCTTCACTGCTACGTAGCTTCATGAAAACATTTACAGAGTAGGGTTGGTGCCATTCTGTAGTACAAAGGCTGTCCGGCGGGGACAGCGAGAGCCCACCTTGTAGAGTAGGTGGGGGCAAGTCCTGGAAGCCGCACGTTAAAGCGTACCTTAAGCCACGACACGCTGCTACTGGGACATCATCGTCTCAGCAATGCTGTACCAATTGTTATGCCAAGTGGGTTTTGCTTGTTTCTGCCGGCGCTTTTATTAAAGTAGCACAGATCGCTTTGCCCGTTTTCTACGATAATGAAATATTTCAAGCCAATGGAATTTTTATGAATAAAAACTACTCATCTTTTCTAAATCAGTTTTTTTAAAAACGAAAAGTTTTATCACTGCTGCTGTGTCTAATTGATATTTCGTTTTTTTTACTCGGCTATCAGTACAAAATATAAAACATTTCTTATAATCGAGACCAAAAAAATACCGATTATTCAGAACTAAAAGCCCGCATCTCGTGGTCGTGCGGTAGCGTTCTCGCTTCCCACGCCCAGGTTCCCGGGTTCGATTCTTGGCGGGGTCAGAGATTTTCTCTGCTTCGTGATGGCTGGGTGTTGTGTGATGTCCTTAGGTTAGTTAGGTTTAAGTAGTTCTATGTTCTAGGGGACTGATGACCTAAGATGTTAAGTCCCATAGTGCTCAGAGCCATTTGAACCATTAAATCAGAAAAAAATACCGGTATCGGTTTTAACCGGTCGGTTTTTCCCGCCACTAGGCCGTTATCGGAACAGGCGGCAACGTTACAGTAAACAAAGACAATGCTTACTGAGGAAAACATATTGCGCTGTCAAGGTTTCAGGTCATTTGTGCGTATAATATGCAAGTGTTTCCGGATTCCGTCTCCTTCGAAATCCAGCTTTACACCGAAGTGACGACATTCGTTGGAAGTTGCCTGCAGAAATATGGAGCCATACTACCTCTATACCGTCCATAATGCGAAAATGTTGCCGGTGCAGGATTTTGTGCACGTACTAACTTCTCGATTATGCCCCATAAATGTTCGATGGAATTCATCTCGGGTGATCAGCATGGCCAAATCATTCGCTCAAACTGTCCAGAATTTTCTTCAAACCAATCACGAATAATTGTGGCCCAGTAACATGAAGCACTCTCATCCTAAAAAGTTCCATCGTTATTTGGAAACAGAAGCCCGTTGAATGACTGCAAATTCGGTTCACCTGGGCCAGAGGACCCAGTACGTTCTATGTAAACACAGTCCACACCATAATGGAACCACCATCAGCTTCCGCATTGCGTTGTTGACAACTCGGGTCCATGGTTTCGTGGGATCTTTCCCACACTCGAACCCTACCATCAGCTCTTAACAACTGAAATATGGACTCACGTGACCAGGCCACTGTTTCCCAGTCGTCTAGGGTCCAACCGATATGGTTGGAGCCCAGGAGACGCGCTGCATGTTATGTGCTCTTAGCAACACTGAGTTGTTTAAACCGCCCTGCCTGTTAGTGTAGGGTGATTAATGTTATAGGCATAAAATGATCATCATCGCTTGGAGAAAAAAGTTTTTTTCCAGTCTACTTTTTGTTGTTTATTTATCGAAATTGCTGCTTTCAGATACTATCCCTCATCTTCAGATCTAATGAAAAATATAGTGCACAAAAAAACTGGAAACTCAAGCTATTAACAGTTTCCTTTTAATAAAAATCTGTTTCGAATTTCAGGGTACGACTTCTAATATTTCACGTATAAATAATTCAAGAGGTATATTTAAAATAATTAGGAAATGATACACTTAAAGTATTAAAGGAGTTTTGCTATTTGGGGAGCACAATAACTGATGATGGTCGAAGTAGAGAGGATATAAAATGTAGACTGGCAATGGCAAGGAAAGCGTTTCTGAAGAAGAGAAATTTGTTAACATCGGGTATAGATTTAAGTGTGAGGGCCGGCCGCGGTGGTCTAGCGGTTCTAGGCGCGCAGTCCGGAACCGCGCGACTGCTACGGTCGCAGGTTCGAATCCTGCCTCGGGCATGGATGTGTGTGATGTCCTTAGATTAGTTAGGTTTAAGTAGTTCTAAGTTCTAGGGGACTGATGACCACAGATGTTAAGTCCCATAGTGCTCAGAGCCATTTGAGCCATTTTGAGCCATTTAAGTGTGAGGAAGTCGTTTCTGAAAGTATTTGTATGGAGTGTAGCCATGTATGGAAGTGAAACATGGACGATAAATAGTTTGGATAAGAAGAGAAAAAAATGGCTCTGAGCACTATGGAACTTCTAAGGTCATCAGTCCCCTAGATTTTAGAACTACTTAAACCTAACTAACCTAAGGACATCACACACATCCATGCCCGAGGCAGGATTCGAACCTGCGACCGTAGCTGTCGCGCGGTTCCAGACTGTAGCGCCTTTAACCGCTTGGCCACCACGGCCGGCAATAAGAAGAGAATAGAAGCTTTTGAAATGTGGTGCTACAGAAGAATGCTGAAGATTAGATGGGTAGATCACATAACTAATGAGGAGGTATTGAACAGGATTGGGGAGAAGAGAAGTTTGTGGCACAACTTGACTAGAAGAAGGGATCGGTTGGTAGGACATGTTCTGAGGCATCAAGGGATCACCAATTTAGTATTGGAGGGCAGCGTGGAAGGTAAAAATCGTAGAGGGAATACACTAAGCAGATTCAGAAGGATGTAGGATGCAATAGTTACTGGGAGATGAAGAAGCTTGCACAGGATAGAGTAGCATGGAGAGCTGCATCAAACCAGTCTCAGGACTGAAGCCCACAACAACAACAACAATTTAAAATAATCTAGTACCTGTAGAGGGCTGTTATTAATAGCACAAGTTTTTTCAGCAGTAAAAATGTTTCTGAAGAGTAGCATGAAAGATAGCGTACAAGTCTGTTTCTAGTACACATGACAGTGAAACCGATAGTGTTTCTGTGCGATGGGTTACTGTATAATATGAAATGATATGTTACGCAGTCTGTATTTCTGCAGATAGATGCAGCTCTTTTAGCTCTGCAGTACTTAAAAATTAGTATTAAGTCCCCAGTTTGCAGTTATTTTTACATTCTTCGATAGATCTGAAAATGGGTGACAGCTTCTGAAAACGGTGATCTTGAAATAATAGCAATCGACAGAGTGAACTTTATTTTTATAGAAATATCGACAGTGGATCATTGTTGTTGATACTCTTTATGTCCAGATTTGAAATCATAACATTTCGAATAAGTATGTTCATTGCAAAACTGACATTGATGAAAAGGAGAACAATATAAACAGGAAAACCTGTATGTAAGACAATAATACAGACTGCTTCCGATGCTTTTCAGAATTGTTATTGAGAAGCAATAGCGATGAAGGGTAAAAGAGCGAGAACTCAGAACCTTAAGCAAATGACGTGCTAGTTGAATGTGATCTTGAATATTGATATTTCTGAACAAGTAATCCCTTTCTACAGCTACGTATCGTATAGATTATGAAAAAAGAGTTCATTTTGACTTGGATCGTAGTGACGCTGTGATTATGATACTTCAAAATTCTCGTTTGATCATTGACATCTGAGTATACTGCATTATCCCTAATGTATTTACAATAAATGCCGAAAAGGTTATTTCAACGAAGTCCACGACCGTCTCCTTCCATCCATTCTTGTACAACGTCCTCCACTTTGACGAGACATGAAATTTTTGTTTTTCTCATATCTTAGAAGCAGCACATTATCAGCTTGTCCTTGCATTTCCTCTTACATCCCCCCCACCCCTTTTCTTTTACGCTGTCTCTTATCCTGTCTTTTATCTTCCGGCCGCGCGGAGTAGCAGCGTGGTCTCAGGCGTCTTGTCACGGTTCGCGCGGCTTCCGCCGTCGGAGGTTCGAGTCCTCCTTCAGGCATGTGTGTGTGTGTGTTGTTCTTAGCGTAAGTTTAAGTTGGATTAAGTAGTGTGTAAGCTCACGGACCGATGAAATCAGCAGTTGGGTCCCATAAGACCATTTTATCTTCTTCTTACTTAGGCTCTCTCTCCCACTTTTTATGTTCCTAATACATTTTCTTTCATTTTCATGTTATCTGATTTTCTTTAGTTTTTCATTGTTCTCTGAAAATCGAAATTATCGCCTTAATCAGATTCAAGAAAGATTAACTATAGACCAACCTAAAGCTAACAATCTGCAGGCGTATATGTTTACTTTGTTCTTAAAATTCTACAATGTCTCTGACTAGTATGTGTCGTTGTGCAGAGGATCCTGCATCCATATTTGTTCGGAATGGAAATGCTATGAAGTGATCAAGCTGTTCAACAAAAGTTGTGACGGTACCTTATAGTCGACCTTATTGACTAACAAGAAATTCCATTACAACTGACGATGCTTGTGGAAGATTAGCTGCACCCAACTTACATCGCACTAGGTGCAGACACGATCCAGTTCGAAGTCGTGGGCATTTCTGCCTGAAGGTGCAGTCTGCGAAACCGATCATGAAAAATGCTTATGTGGGCAGCCGTTACAGCTTACTTTTAACGTCATTAAATTTATTGTCGATGAGAAGGAGAAATGAGTGACAATTCTGACGGAAATGGTGATCGACAATGCAGACTTAAAGCTTAAGTTTAGTAAGTCGAAGACAAGTTAATTACAGCACGTGGTACACAATACCGGGAAGAGTGGACTTCAGATAACTGCCCCAAAGAAGAATTAAAGTGCACACAATAATTATCTCTTTGATGGTTTGCGTAAACAAGTTATTACGCATAAGTTTCTGCGATATTACGAACGATAAGCGGACATACGAACTTATCGAATACTTTACAGATTTCGTCGCATGTTCGTGGCCTTCAAGACTGGCAGGGAAACGCTGATATCAATTATTATGTCCATGGGATGGCATTTTGAAAGGTACTAGTATGAACGAGTTATCACGCGTGGACGAGACATTATTTCAACCAAGATAGATTTTTACGAAAAAAATGAAGTTTCAGAATTGAAGTGGTCAGTGGCGAAACGGGAGATTCGTACACACGAGCCGGCCGGTGTGGCCAAGCGGTTAAAGACGCTACAGTCTGGAACCGCGTGACCGCTACGGTCGCAGGTTCGAATCCTGCCTCGGGCATGGATGTGTGTGATGTCCTTAGGTTAGTTAGGTTTAAGTAGTTCTAAGTTCTAGGGGACTGATGACCTTAGAAGTTAAGTCCCATAGTGCTCAGAGCTATTTGAACCATTTTTTTCGTACACACGACACTGTAAATAAATGCTGGCAAAGTGATAGTATCTTACGAATATTGTTCCAACAGTGCCAATTATTGTGCTATAAAGGGATCGGTATGTAGACGTGCAACGTGTGACAGCGATGCATTTCCACTTGTAAGAATACCATAGGATGTGCTGATTTACCCGATCACGACGTTATTGCATTTGGCCCGCGTGACTGTAGCCGGAAACAAGCGTTGGCGTTACAGTAAAAAAATGGTTCAAATGGCTCTGAGCACTATGGAACTGCTTAGTTCATAAGTCCTCTAGAACTTAGAACTGCTTAAACCTAACTAACCTAAGGACGACACACACATCCATGCCCGAGGCAGGATTCGAACCTGCGACCGTAGCGGTGGCGCGGTTCCAGACTGTAGTGCCTAGAACCGCTCGGCCACTTAGGCCGGTGGCGTTACAGTAGACTAGCATAGCCGTGACTGTGAAAAACGTGTCCATAGCACTGCCAAAGATTTCAAGACAGTTGTGCATATACTCCCAGGTAGTTCAGCGTGTCCTCCTCAAATATCACGATAAAAACTCGCTTTAAGCTGACCGAAGCGACCTCACTTCCAGGTGCATTGGTATCGTGGTCCACTAGCACCTTCCCTCCGTGTTGCCACTTGTGCGCCGTTTCTTTTACAGCTGCACTGCACTTCCCCAGAACACTTCGAACGAATCTATGTCTTCTGTTTCCCTTGATTAATATCTATTTGAAGGTACCGATCCATTACACACCGTTTCTTATCATTACAAATAAATACAGGGTGTTTCAAAATAAACATACCGTTTTAAGGCTTTGTAGCTTTTATTATTCAATTATAAAAATACATTAAATGAAAGAACAACTCAAACAGTTTTCCTTACAACTATTTAATGTGAGCATTACTCGTCACAGCACACGTCGGCCTGATGGGCGAGTTCTTCCCAAGCCGGCTGCTGTGGCCGAACTGTTCTAGGCGCTTCTGTCTGGAACCACGTGGCCGCTACGGTCGCAGGTTCGAATCCTGCCTCGGGCATGGATGTGTGTGATGTCCTTAGGTTAGTTCGGTTTAAGTAGTTGTAAGTCTAGGGGACTGATGACCTCACATACTAAGCCCGATAGTGCTCAGAGCCATTTCTTCCCAAACCTTGATCGATGTGTCTGAGGCCATTATTGCAACAACTTTTCCAGTCCTGTTTCTGAAGTCAGGTACTCCAGCTTGTAGCGCTGGTAGATACACATGATCCTTTATGAATCACAAAGGTAAAAATCGTTTGGCATCAGAGCCGGTGACGGTGGAGGCGTCTGTCATCCCGCTCATTGCAACGAACGTCGTCTAACCAGTCGTGTAGTGTCTCATGGCAGAGACGGCACACCATCTTGCTGCACATAAAGCGGTGTGGTTCTGCATCCAGCTACAGTTGCTGCACAGAAAAAGAAAGGCTCTTAAACTTTCCGCTGGGATATGACACAATGAACATTTAATTTACAGAAGTCTCGTTTCAACTGTACCATCTCGTGGGTATTTGTTCACCCCCAGACACAAACATTATGTGTTTTCACATTTTCACTTACATGAAATGTCGAGTCATCACTGAAGACGACACGATTCAGGAAAGCTTCATGGTCTTGCACCAAAATTTTGTTTGCAAAGTTGGTAAGTACACCGTAATCTGTAGGCTTTAGAGCTTGTAACAGGTTCATGAATAAAAAAATATTTGAGCTACTGTTTCACTTGATGTACTATTTGTAATTGTAAGTTGAATATAATAAATGCAACACCGTATTAAAACAGGTATATTCATTTTGAAACACCCTGTACTTATTTAATACGAGATGCTCAAGATGTTGCTACCGATCTTGTAACTGGAGACTATCAGGTGTTTTGATGTTATGTACCAGGCTTCAGCTTACACAACAAATGTCGCGAGACGCCGCAACGAGACAGGCACAAACATCCGTCTGTCGCGTCTCAGTTCCGGTCATCAGTCGCCTCCAGATGGCTCTCAATTTATGACCACTTTTCGCTTCCGCAACACGTCCATCTGCGCGTCGTACTCGCCCGCAGTTAGTGCTCCAAGCTGCCAAGGGGACCTCCGTCAAGCGCGGACTACATTACTTCCATCTTGTGCTGGTGGAGATGGAAATCATTCCGCCGACAGGCACAAAACACGATGCTCTGCACACACACACACACACACACACACACAGAGAGAGAGAGAGAGAGTTCCGAACCAGTAGTTAGACAGTTCAATTCAGCGCCTGCTGCTAGCTCAATGTAGTTCCCGCAAGACTATATTCCGACTTAGCAGTTTCTATTTACGGAGAACTTAACGAAGGGTGTCTCCAAAATTACATTCGTCATACCGATAATATCATAGACTGTGAAGAGATAGCAAAGTTATTTGGAATTCATAACATTAGGTTTAGGACATCAAGTGCCACGCATTGTACCAAACTTAATTACGTTTCTGTAACATACTCTTGGTGAAAGTTATTGCTTATCTTTTATTGTGTCGTCAAATTTCTTTTTTTGTATCAAGTAAGTGTTTAAGCCGATATTTGAAGCTTAAAATCAGTCACCTTTAAAGAACTACCGCAGTAAAAGACTTTTGTGCTACCACCGATATTTTTTGGGCTGAATTAGGCCTAGTAGCAGCACTTCGTTACAACATTTCTAACATTTCCATCCATTATAGGTTGTATCTTACCCTTGAGGAGAAATGCCATTCATCACACTAAGGTGCCAATTTTGTCCAAGCCTTTCTGCGTATCTCGTTTCGCTACTTTCCTGTAGACAACAACGTCGATATGGAACGATCTCGTAGTGCTGCTTATGCTATCTGATAAATAATTTATGTACCAGGTAGTTATATTTAAAGTGCAGCTACTCAGGGTGGTCCAGTCTGGCTGTAATTTTCGTATGGCAGCGAAACTCTGTAGATATACTAATGCGTTAATGTGGAACCGATTTAAGCTGGAAAAAAAAATTAGTTCCAATTTTGGCAAATATGGCAAATACAACATCTCGTCGACGCCTCCAGTGCTCATATTGCACAAATTGTGTAAGTGGAGGTTTATAATAAAATCAACGTTGTCTTTCTCACTTGTTCAGACATTTCTGCCCACATTCCATTATAATCCATTACAGACGGAAACATTTCTACGTGTCTTTCTTGCGTTCACACCGCCAATTTGGCAGTGGTGGCCAAAACTGGGACAATTTTTTTTTTTTTTTTTTTTTTTTTTTTTTTTTTTTTTTTTTTTGCGTAAATCGGCTCCGCATTAATGCACTAGAATGTCTACCAAATTTCGCTGCCATGCAATAATTACAGCCCACACTGGACCTGTGTGAATAGTTGAACTTTAATTACAGCCGCCCGGTATACCGGCAGAGTAACTTTGTGCTTCATTGGGGGCGCACATCTTGTATTTTTTTTCCTACGAGACATTCGCCTTACCGCGTAAAGTATTGGGTTCCATTAGTCGAATATTCATGGAACCAACTACGAATTTTCGAAGACATTACGTATTATCCTCATACCTCTGATACAAAGGGATTTGGACATGGTACATACGAGGTGTGGCTAGAAAAAAACCGGACTACTACTGGTGAAACAATAAAACGAATGCAATAAGGCTGAAAGTCGCGTGGCCTGTCACGTGACTCTCGCTCCGCCTACTGCTCGAGTTTCATCTGCCTCCTGCACTCAGTCTGCCCGTGGCGTCTGTTTTAAGTAGTTGTCGTTTTGTCTGTGCGTCGGAAAATGTTGAGTGTACAGAAAGAGCAGCGTGTTAACATCAAATATTGTTTCAAACTAGGAAAATCTGCAAGTGAAACGTTTGTAATGTTACAACAAGTGTACGGCGATGATTGTTTATCGCGAACAGAAGTGTTTGAGTGGTTTAAACGATTTAAAGATGGCCGCGAAGACACCAGTGATGACACTCGCACTGGCAGACCATTGTCAGCAAAAACTGATGCAAACATTGAAAAAATCGGTAAACTTGTTCGACAAGATCGCCGTTTAACAATCAGAGCAGTGTCTCAGTTAACAGGAGTTGACAAGGAAAGTGTTAGGCATATTCTTCATGAAAGTTTCAACATGAACAAAGTGTGAGAGTGTCATCACTGGTGTCTTTGCGGCCATCTTTAAATCGTTTAAACCACTCAAACACTTGTGTTCGCGATAAACAATCATCGCCGTACACTTGTTGTAACATTACAAACGTTTCACTTGCAGATTTTCCTAGTTTGAAACAAAATTTGATGTTAACACGCTGTTCTTTCTGTACACTCAACATTTTCCGACGCACAGACAAAACGTCAACTACTTAAAACAGACGCCACGGGCAGACTGAGTGCAGGAGGCAGATGAAACTCGAGCAGTAGGCGGAGCGAGAGTCACGTGACAGGCCACGCGACTTTCAGCCTTATTGCATTTGTTTTATTGTTTTACCAGTACTAGTCCGGTGTTTTTCTAGCCACACCTCGTACGTCGGCTAGGATAGAATAAAATGCCACAAGGGATAAGGTGGTGAGAAAGTATAACTGGGAAACATCAATGTCATAGAAACAAATACACTCCTTCTGCCGCTAGATTCATGTCAGGGACAGTGAATCGCCCAAGTTTGTATTAGCCGTCGCCTGATGGTCGATGAAGCAACTAATGGCACTTCTACGGGGCCCACTTAGCCGGCAACTTTAAAACTGTTGACAGACTTGTGCGCGATGATGAAATGCGCAAACAGAGCGAGGCTGGGAGTGAGCAGTCGCCTCTGGCGGGCCGCCAGCCCCGGTTGACAATGGAGTCGTGTGCCGCCGAGCACACGCCCGCAGAGGTGGCCGCAGGGCTGGCTGAGGAATTTCGCGAGTCAACACGACGGCCGCCGGCTGCACGTATCCGCCTGTCATAGCTCCGGCACGGGTGCGCAGCGTCCCGAATCTCAAGGACGCTCAATGGAGACCTATGAGGTCTGTTGAAAAAATTCCGGCACTTTGTTCACAACATTTTTCTACTCTTACCTTTTACTTATTGTGTACGGTCTCCTTCGAAATACTCTCCTCCACAATTCAATTCATACACTTCTCCCAACGACCCTTCTACAGGGTGTTTCAAAAATGACCGGTATATTTGAAACGGCAATAAAAACTAAACGAGCAGCGATAGAAATACACCGTTTGTTGCAATATGCTTGAGACAACAGTACATTTTCAGGCAGACAAACTTTCGAAATTACAGTAGTTACAATTTTCAACAACAGATGGCGCTGCGGTCTGGAAACCTCTATAGTACGATATTTTCCACATATCCACCATGCGTAGCAATAATATCGCGTAGTCTCTGAATGAAATTACCCGAAACCTTTGACAACGTGTCTGGCGGAATGGCTTCACATGCAGATGAGATTTACTGCTTCAGCTGTTCAATTGTTTCTGGATTCTGGCGGTACACCTGGTCTTTCAAGTGTCCCCACAGAAAGAAGTCACAGGGGTTCATGTCTGGCGAATAGGCAGGCCAATCCACGCCGCCTCCCATATGTTTCGGATAGCCCAAAGCAATCACACGATCATCGAAATATTCATTCAGGAAATTAAAGACGTCGGCCGTGCGATGTGGCTGGGCACCATCTTGCATAAACCACGAGGTCTTCGCAGTGTCGTTTAAGGCAGTTTGTACCGCCACAAATTCACGAAGAATGTCCAGATAGCGTGATGCAGTAATCGTTTCGGATCTGAAAAATGGGCCAATGATTCCTTTGGAAGAAATGGCGGCCCAGACCAGTACTTTTTGAGGATGCAGGGACGATGGGACTGCAACATGGGGCTTTTCGGTTCCCCATATGCGCCAGTTCTGTTTATTGACGAAGCCGTCCAGGTAAAAATAAGCTTCGTCAGTAAACCAAATGCTGCCCACATGCATATCGCCGTCATCAATCCTGTGCACTATATCGTTAGCGAATGTCTCTCGTGCAGCAATGGTAGCGGCGCTGAGGGGTTGCTGCGTTCGAATTTTGTATGGACAGAGGTGTAAACTCTGGCGCATGAGACGATACGTGGACGTTGGCGTCATTTGGACCGCAGCTGCAACACGGCGAACGGAAACCCGAGGCCGCTGTTGGATCACCTGCTGCACTAGCTGCGCGTTGCCCTCTGTGGTTGCCGTACGCGGTCGCCCTACCTTTCCAGCACGTTCATCCGTCACGTTCCCAGTCCGTTGAAATTTTTCAAACAGATCCTTTATTGTATCGCTTTTCGGTCCTTTGGTTACATTAAACCTCCGTTGAAAACTTCGTCTTGTTGCAACAACACTGTGTTCTAGGCGGTGGAATTCCAACACCAGAAAAATCCTCTGTTCTAAGGAATAAACCATGTTGTCCACAGCACAGTTGCACGTTGTGAACAGCACACGCTTACAGCAGAAAGACGACGTACAGAATGGCGCACCCACAGACTGCGTTGTCTTCTATATCTTTCACATCACTTGCAGCGCCATCTGTTGTTGAAAATTGTAACTACTGTAATTTCGAAAGTTTGTCCGCCTGAAAATGTACTGTTGTCCCAAACATATTGCAACAAACGGTGTATTCCTATCGCTGCTCGTTTAGTTTTTATTGCCGTTTCAAATATACCGGTCATTTTTGAAACACCCTGTACTTTCAGAAGCAGTCTTGGTACGCCTTTTAGTGGATCGCGCGAAACGCCGTCTGCGAATTTTCTATCTCGGCTCTCGTTGCAAACTGTCGTCCTTTCAGCGGGGTTTTGAACTTTGAAAATAAAAATAAGTCCGCAGGGGACACGTATGGAGAATACAGAGGATGAGGCAGCACAGTGATTTCGTTTTTCGTACAATAGTCATGCACCAACAGGGATGAATGAGAGGGAGCGTTATCGTGATGCAAGAACTATGGATTCTCTCGCGAAATTTCAGACCGTTTCCTCCTCAAATTGTCTCGCAGGGGTAGCAACACGTCCCAGTAGTACATTCGATTAACAGTTTGTTCCTGTGGCACGAAATTCATGATGAACTAATCCTTCGAAGTCAAAGAAAACTATCAGCATGGCTTTGACATTTGACCTGACTTCACGAGCTATTTATGGTCTTGTAGAATTTTTCTCCAAAAAAATGTTAAAATGTGTGTGAAATCTTATGGGACTTAACTGCTAAGGTCATCAGTCCCTAAGCTTACACACTACTTAACCTAAATTATCGTAAGGACAAACTAACACACCCATGCCCGAGGGAGGACTCGAACCTCCGTCGAGACCAGCCGCACAGTCCACGACCCACTGTGAAGATTGAAACTTGGTCTCAACATTATTACCGTAGACCCACGCCTCATCACCAATTATGATTCTCGTAAGGAACATGTCGTTCTCTTTTACCCGCTCCAAAAGCTCTTCACGAAATGCGAGGTGAAGGTCTTTCTGGTCTTGACTCATGAGCCATGCCACGAACTTGGCGGCGACACGATGCATTCCGAGATGCAATGTCAGGATTTCATGACAAGATCCAACTGAAATGTTGCATTCTTCCGCAATCTCTCAGTCAGTCTTCGACAGGCACGCACCATTTCGTTGATGTTCCCAACTTGAGCATTGTCGGTAGACGTCAAAGAGGTCCTGAACGGCGGTCATCTTTAACTTCCGTCAGGTCATCTTTAAACCGTGTAGCTGGCCGGGGTGGCCGAGCGGTTCTAGGCGCTACAGTCTGGAACCGCGCGACCGCTGCGGTCGCAGGTTCGAAATCTGCCTCGGGCATGGATGTGTGTGATGTCCTTAGGTTAGTTAGGTTTAAGTAGTTCTAAGTTCTAGGGGACTGAAGACCTCAGAAATTAAGTCCCATAGGGCTCAGAGCCATTTGAACCATTTAAACCCTGTAAATCATTCGTAAAACCGAGCACGGCCTAAGCACTCATCACCGTAAGCTTCTGCACCTTTAAGGGGCTCCGGAACGCCCTATACTTGCAATGTTAAAATAACGCTTATAAATTACATCTTTCCTCACAAAGTATTTGACGTAGGAAGTTGAACTTTTTACAGATTATTTATTGGAATATGGGCTACAACTTAACACAGGGATTTTACAAAATTTTACTTCAGTTATTAAAGATGATTTTTTTCAATTGTAATGAAAATTCACAACATTTTTTTGCAATTTTTTATTTATATATTCAAAAATATACAGTTTTTTGGAAAAAGGCTGTGTTAAATTATGCAGAAGGTACTGTGTAACATTTACTGTAAGTTTGAAACAAATATGTTTGGAAGATCCTTACAAAACATGTAATTAGTATGAGAAAATAAAAGTTTTGGGAATCGAGCGACAAAGATTGGATTAACTTTTTAGTGCATTCCAGGTCCATAGGATGGATTATCTTCATCCTCTGCAAACTCCTCCTCCAGCTTCCTCTTGTTCCTCCTCCTGTTTACTCTTGCTTGTATTTCTAGACTCTTTACAGCCCTGTCTGCAGCCCGAAGGCGTTCCTTGTCTAAAGCAAGCATCGCTCGTACCATGTTAGAACCTATCTTCATTCCCATATTTGGCTTTCCAACATTTCTCCTTTTCTTAAAAGCCTTCAGAGGATTTCTAATAACTTTACTTTTACTCATTATTATACTTCAACAAAACAGAGACTCAAGAAACAGAATTAATTACGAATATTTTCGAGATAACGACAGAGTAAATAAACATGAAACAATCGACAATCACACCAGCGATATATATTGAACCATCACAGGTTAGCCACAACACATAATTTATCTCACATCACTAAAATGTACCTGATGAACACGGACGTTAATAATAACACCATTTGACAGCAGTTTAACAGCGCCACAGTGGGTCACGCCCATGTAGAACACATTTCAAAAAAAAATTAAAAATAGTTGTAGTCTTCGGAATTGAATAAATTATATATCTATTAAAAGGTAATAGTCTTCAGATTCAGAAAACGCAAAAAAGTAAAAATTGAACTTCTCATGATTTTGAGCCTTTCCGGAGCCCCTTAAGAGTGCCTCTATGTAGGTTTTCTTGAGTTCCACGCAAAATTTAATACAGACACGTTGTTCAACTCTGCCATCTCGAAATTCGCAAATTGTGCGCCACAACGTTCTACTGAATATACCACTGAACAATAACTAACACACATTCAACAATGAAACTTCCAACAGTTACGCATTAACCAGAGGCGTGTGCAGGGATGCCAACCGCATTTCGCCCCAGCACACCATTGGCGTGAAATTACGAATGGTCCGGAATTTTTGAACAGAGCTCGTAATGTACTAGAGTGGTTCAGAAAGTAAGGTAACAAGTCCTCTGCGAAAATACGTTTTTCATCAAATCAGAGAAATACATACAGGGTGATCGGCGAAGTGGCTAGTATGATGCCCCTCGTAGAGATAACGTGGGGGAACCTTTAGCAGGGCTCTCGCTATCGAACACCATTTCAGCAGTTATGGTGCAGTGAACGGTAGAGCACAGCACGTTTGCGTATGACGCGTGAGTGGGTGAGTTTGTCTCAGCAGTGTAGCGGCTTTTCCGTGTCCATTTCAATCGTGAATGCCGCGATGCTATTCCCAGCCGCGATAAGATTCTCAGGTGGGTTACCGGTCTTAAGTCGACAGGAAGTATCACGAAGAAGAAGTCGTGTAGCCCTAAGCGGTCCAAAGCAGTTTGCACGACTATAAGCGCGTGACTTAAAGTTAAGTGGTGAATCCGTGCGCACTATTTTGAAGAAAGATTTGACGTTTCATCCAAAAAAGATGGATATTTTTCAGCAGCTGACGGGAACAGATTATAAGCAACGAGAGGACTTCGGCGCTCGAGTTCTGCTGCTGCACGAGGACAATGAAAATGCGATAATCATCATGAGTGATAAAGCTCTTTTTCACTTTATTTGGGAGGTTAAGAAGAAAAATTGGACTTTGGGAATCCCCACATCATTCACTAAACACAACTCGATACAGAGCGTGTAATGATATGGTGTGCGATTAGTAACTTCAACCTCATTAGCCCATATATTTTTGAAAATGAAAATTGTGCCACTGTGGCAGTCAACACCTAAGTTCACATTCTTATCACTTTTTTGCCTGCACAACTCAAAAAATGGTTCAAATGGCTCTGAGCACTATGGGACTTAACATCTATGGTCATCAGTCCCCTAGAACGTAGAACTACTTAAACCTAACTAACCTAAGGACATCACACAACACCCAGTCATCACGAGGGCCTGCACAACTGCAACGGCGACGTCTACTCATGAAGTGCAACGTTTATTTTCAACAAGATGGTGCCGCCCAGCACACAGCATGTAGATCTATGGACATAGTTCGTCACATGTTTCCAAGGAGCGTGATTTCCCTTTCCGGTGACTCCAGTGGTCTCCAGGGTCCTCGGATTTAGGCCCACGTCACTTCCTTTTTTGGGAATACCTAAAATCACGTGTGCATTCCCACAGACGTGGCACCTTGGCTGATTTGAAAGAGGCAATCACGCAGGAAGTGCAAGCAACTTATTTTGAAATGTTGGACCACGCTCCCACCGACTTTCATCACAGGCTTGAAAAATGCATATGAATGGAAAACGCGGACACTACTTTTCATCCAAATGGCATGTAATTACAACGATATTATCGTAATAAATTCACTTCTGCGTTACAACTTACGTGTACTGTTCCTTTTAGAAACCCCCGATTCCCGCATTGTACATTTCTACTTTACCATGCAGTCACCATAGTTGTCCAAGTATTTATTCTAGCACAAAAACCATAAAAAAATCTGGATCCAGGTCTAGGATCCACTTAACAACAGCCTCCTGATCATCGGTGTCAGTTCTGAAGTGTTGAGCATTCAGGTCCTAAGAGATGAAACTGGTGCCATATCCCAGGCTGTATGGATGGCGCTTTAATACAGTGAATCGGAAACGCGAGACCACGCCTAACCGAGGCCGTATGCGATGGGGCATTGTCGTGCAACAACGTGACATCTTTAGAAAACAATCCCTTGTCGTCTCCTCTGAATCGCCTTCTGCAGTCGTTGCAGAATGGCACAGTAACTGGCGGTACATAATGTAGCGGTTCTATTTCATAAAGGTAAGATTTGAATTTAAGTAAATGTTGCTTCAGTCCCGAGCGGTAAGCTCATTAATAGTTTAGTTCTTACGGGGGTCACACGATGCACTCACGTTTCGTTCTGTATGACGATATAATACAGGTTTGAAACACTCTCTATCTAATAATGCAGACAGTGCTGGAGTGACAACCTTATTCACTTAACTTTGTATTCTTATAAGAGTTGCCCGCATCTCGTGGTCGTGCGGTAGCGTTCTCGCTTCCCACGCCCGGGTTCCCGGGTTCGATTCCCGGCGGGGTCAGGGATTCTGTCTGCCTCGTGATGGCAGGGTGTAGTGTGCTGTCCTTACGTTAGTTAGGTTTACGTAGTTCTAAGTTCTAGGGGACTGATGACCATAGATGTTTAGTCCCATAGTGCTCAGAGCCATTTGAACCATTTTTTTCTTATAAGAGTTGCTGCGGTACCCACCGAAAACACGTCTTTCAGTAGTCTAGTATGTTGTGTATTAAATCCACTGCACTGCTCATAGAGAAGTTGAGTTGTTCTGCGGTCTGCCTTACATGTATGCCACGATAGACTTCAATCAACTTTTGTATATGGCACCCTTTGTCATTTCAGGGGAACACTCTAAACCGCCCTGATCTTGACTCGCGTCGCATATCTGTCCTGCCTTTGACAAATTCCAGTTACGAAAATCACACCTGTTTTCGAGACAATACAACGGTTTCTAAAGCTTGAATTGTTGTGGGGACGTTTCCTTTCAAGGCAAAAATCTCATTACATTTCACACTTCCATCTTTAAACTGTACTTCGAAGCGTAACGGCGCAGCTTACCACCATAACTACCGATCTACAGGCGGCGTGGGGAACCTCTGACCGTCTCTTCCATCTAGACATGAAATTTAAATCGCATGGGCCATTTACAAGTCCGTCAGAACTCTTGTTACGTTTCTTACTGATCCATCTAATTCTGTACGCTACTGGTCGCTGGAAGATGTGTGGCGGAGGGTGAATATTGCACTAGAACTTTCTTTGTCCGTACTACTGCATTCGTGAATGATACATGGGAACCGGACCCTTCTGCATAAGCGCGATTTTCTCGAACTACAGCACCATGATCATTAAGCAAGACATATTTCGGACGTAGACGTATGTTTCTGACCCGCTTTGGAATTCGTTGTCTCAGAAATTTGGTAGGAAGGCAGTACACGGTGTACAACTTCTTAAAGTCCAGTCGATGATGTCATTAGGGACGGAGCACAAGCTCTAGACTGCGAAAAGGACAGAGAAGAAAATTAGCTCCGTCCTTTTTAAAGGAACCGTTCCAGCATTTGCATTAAGCTACTTTTGACAATCAACGTAAAATCTAAACCCCGGTGGCCTGACGGAGATTTTAGCCGCCGTTTGTCGGATGGGAATTCAGTGATTTTTTCATGCCACTCGGTTAAACGAAAGAGAAATTTGGTCAGTCTGCAATGCGCTGTTCATACAATTCTGATCAGTTCGTCTAAATTTTAGAGTTATATGAAAGTACGGACAAAAACGTTAATGGAAAACTAGCTCCTATCGCAAATAGATGTATATTTTTGACAAGCGTGTTAACGCACAGAGCAGATCTACGTAAAAAAGACAAAATTGGGCAGTTCAGTTACCTAAATGTGTAAGTAGGCTGTTTATGTTTTCTTTATGTAAGTAGGCTGCTTATGTTTTATTATCGGCAACGTTACGTAGCGCTCGGTATGAAAATCACTGGCTGTGCCGTGTGCAGTCTGTGGTTAGTCTGCCATTGTAGTGTTGGGCAGCGGCAGCTGGATGTGAACAGCGCGTAGCGTTGCGCAGTTGGAGGTGAGCCGCCCGCTGTGGTGGATGTGGAGAGAGAGATGGCGGAGTTTTGTAATTTGTCATGAACTGCTATATATATATTATGACTATTAAGGTAAATACATTGTTTGTTCTCTATTAATATCTTTCATTTGCTAACTATCCCTATCAGTAGTTAGTGCCTTCCGTAGTTTGAATCTTTTATTTAGCTGGCAGTAGTGGCCCTCGCTGTATTGCAGTAGTTCGAGTAATGAAGATTTTTGTGAGGTAAGTGATTTCTGAAAGGTATAGTTTAATGTTACTCAGGGCCATTCTTTTGTAGGGATTTCTGAAAGTCAGATTGCGTTGCGCTAAAAATATTGTGTGTCAGTTTAAGCACAGTCATGTAACAATTTTTCAAAGGGGACGTTTCAAATGATACAATTAGAAGATATCTC
Organism: Schistocerca cancellata; assembly: GCF_023864275.1. Taxonomy (NCBI): domain Eukaryota; kingdom Metazoa; phylum Arthropoda; class Insecta; order Orthoptera; family Acrididae; genus Schistocerca; species Schistocerca cancellata. The sequence continues at coordinate 550,488,087 of NC_064633.1, forward strand.
CAAAATGAAGTAAGAAGAGAAAATTGCATTACATTTCATAATGTTATTTCGGTAAGAATATTTCTATATGGGAGTGGATCTTGGCTAATCAACAAAAGGATAAAAAACATTACAGAGCAACGAAATGAAATTCCTCAGGAACATAACAAGATACACAAAAGTAGGTAAAACAGAAACATATTAAGAAGGAAGGACCAAACGTTTCCGGAATAGGCCGAGAAAGGCCTGAAGGCGATGAAGTAGCGGAAGAAGGAGGAGAAGAAGAAGAAGAAGAAGAAGAAGAAGATGATGAATGTTTGTAGTTCCTGAAACAAAAGACGATTCACGTAATTTCTGCCAGGCAGTACGGCCGAGCGGTTCTAGGCGCTTCAGTCTGGAAACACACGCGACCGCTAAGGTCGCATGTTCGAATCCAGCCTCGGCCATGGATGTGTGTGCTGTCCTTAGGTTAGTTAGGTTTAAGTAGTTATAAGTTCTAGGGTACTGATGACCTCAGATGTTAAGTCCCATAGCACTCAGAGCCACTTGAACAAGCCACGTAATTTCTGAACGAGGTCAGCGCATCAATGTTTACAACCCGATTGGAAAGGACATAATCGTTGCAGGGAGTAGAGTCAGGAAAACCGGTCTCTTGACGTACGGGGCGGTAGCTGCCAGATAGGCGGGCGTGTAGTGAACTCTCGTAATGTCTTGCGTGACACTGTTCCACATGCTGTACAATGGGGGACGGGAAAGCGTGGGCCAGTGGCAACATGAAGTAACGATACGGGCGGCGTGGAGCCGTACCACTGAGGAAGCCCAGCGCTGACCTCCACAGCCAGTCACATCAGTGTGTGGCGGCATCGCTGCGTACCAGGGCCTGAGATCGACCACTTACGACGCCACTCGGTTCTAGTCGGCGCTTATCGATGTACTAGCATCATTTATGGGCTATTTAGACAGCCTGCAACACGCGAGGGGGAAAGTTCTAGTGGTCTCAAAACGACAGTTCCTCTTACTACGAGGAACCTTGTCAAGGTATTCCAGACGTGACACTCCGACGTGCTACAATGTTAGTTCAGATCTGCCATACGCGCATTATGGGCAAACCTCAGTTTTAAACATTTCTCGCATTGAACAAAATGGCTCTGAGCACTATGGGACTTAGCTTCTGAGGTCATCAGTCCCCTAGAACTTAGAACTACTTAAACCTAATTAATCTAAGGACATTACACACATCGATGCCCGAGGTAGGATTCGAACCTGCGACCGTAGCGGTCGCGCAGTTCCAGACCGTAGCGCCTCGAACCGCTCGGCCACTCCGGCCGGCTCGCATTAAAAAAAAAAAAAATGGTTCAAATGGTTCTGAGCACTATGCGACTTAACTTCTGAGGTCATCAGTCGCCTAGTACTTAGAACTAATTGAACCTAACTAACCTAAGGACATCACACACATCCATGCCCGAAGCAGGATTCGAACCTGCGACCGTAGCGGTCGCTCGGTTCCGGACTGCAGCGCCTAGAACCGCACGGCCACTCCGGCCGGCGCTCGCATTTAAAGTCCACGCCTCAATGTCGAGGGTCAAGACTGGCGATATTCACTAATTGTAAGCTTTCCCTTCCACACTCATCAGAAACTGAGTTTTGCGAAATGTTTAATTTTCCAGGAGTACTGTAGGGCTTTATAATACATCCTGGCTGCTACCGGAATGGGTGGATATTCGATCTTGGTGTGTCTCGTTGGTCATGATATGGGACTCGTTTTAGTATGTCCCTTGGCCATATAGGCTTCCAGTTGTGGTCTGATAATTTTGCCTGCCAACTTGTTAGGGATGTTCATTTCGTCTCGTCCTCGCAGCAGCCACGACCGCGCTCAGTCCGATTCGTGCCCGCTGCTACAACTACGCACTATAATCGATGAGTGATGCGAGAGAAATTAAGCAACCTCCTGCACATTTACTCGGAAATATGTATTGATGAATCCAGATTAATCCTCTGGACTGGCACACAATCATATCTGTCTCAATAAGGGTCGCCAGCCTGGATTTGACTCAGAAGGCCAGGTTGAACTTCTAACTACCGTGAAGTCTTTATTAAAGAGCTGTGTAGCTATGTAAGATCTATCATGAAGGTTCCTAGAACCGACTAGGCCACGGTAGAATATAAATCGCTAATAATCCATGTAAAACCTACAACATGCTTCTAGCAATTTCCGCCCATGATCTCTACAAAGTTTTCAGAGTCAGACGATAAAATTCACACAAAAACACTACACTCAAATTTTGACAGTAACATAATGTTTTGCTAGCACTTCAACTGGCCATTTGACCCTCCCAATAATAACATTAGGTAGCGCTTCCTACGGGGACTTACTCTTCGTATGGGTGCCGGAGAACACTGGCCAGCACGGTAAAGAGCGAAGGCCTTACGTCAGCCTACTAGGTTCTGGCGACAACCCACGTACTAGGATTTTGGGAAGACCGCCCTATCATCTCCACTCTGGGCTTAGGATCCCCCTGTCAGGGATACCGGAAACGGACTCTAGTGTCAACAACAGCGACCAGAACGATCCAACATTCGCGGTCGGTGATTTCAATATGTTCAGTCTGTTTCACAGCTTATCTCGGAGTGCTGGAGTGCTCTGCAGAGGGAGGAAGTTGGCCCAGCTGTCACTCCCTGACCGGCTCAAGGCGGCGCCCCAGGACCCCGGCAGAGTGTGTAACGAGGGCGGCAAACAGCCCCGCCGCATCGGGCCCGCTAACACGGCCACCTGAACGGCCGGTTAGTGCCTCGCTGCCGCCCTCCCGCCTACGCCTACACAGCTGTTTGAGTTCCCCAGGGAACCGCGGCGGACACGCCCACCGACCGTTCACACCGCCTGCGCCTCTTCTCGGGACTCTTCCCACCCCGAGCTCGCTACGACCGGTTGAGACCAGCCCGATACCCCATTGACGGACGTAATCCCTGTAATCAGCTACTGAGAGAAATGTGTGTGACCTTCCGAATTATATGCTAATGTTTGTGAAAGTGTAACTCCCACAAAAGAAACTCCGCTCGAATGAATCGAGACGCGGATAATGATGAGAACAGTTTGTAACCGCCCCCTCACTTATCGACCTTAATGACAGTGAAAAATTAAACCGCGTGTACCTAATGGAAATTTGGGAAAAGCAATCGTCACCGAAGTCAATTTGTCGGTAAAGAGGGAGGAAAGGGTTACATCTAAATGAAAGGAAAAATGCAAATGAAACTGGTGGAAATTAATTTTGAAAAGGGGTAAAATTAATTAAGAAAGTAAATGTGCGGTCGTTACGTTAGCAATTAATTGGCGTTAATTAGATATTTGACGTTTGGGGAAAATTAGGGTCGCCGGTCCTATGGACAACTTCTATAATAACTGAAAATGAAAGATTAATGCACATATAATTAGCATTGAAAGCATGGCAACTGAAGGTTGACACGTGTTGTTTGAAAACTGAATGTTTGTCAGAAGTAATAAATTTCGCCACACTCTGACTTAATTTAGCAAAAGAAGTAATAAAACCGGAAAATTGAAAGTTAATTTAGTGACTGAAATTAATAGTGAACTTTGTTTCTGAAACACTACGAAATTCAATAAAATGAGGTTAGTCTTGGGCTACCTCAACAATCAAATCAAAAGCTACTTGAATCTACGTAATTTAGAAATAAGAGATTTAACTTTGAACTTGAATTAAATGATTCTGAACAATTAACAATAGTAAAATTTAGTACGTACCAAGCTGAGCTGCAGTCACAGGTAAGCTAAAATACGGTAACAAAACTCGCACTCTTAATTTGTGCTTGTGTAATCTAAATATTGTAGCCAGCTATGAATACTTTAACTGAACTTTGAAATTAAAGCAGTGAAATGGAATAATACTACTTTAATGCTGGCGTTTGAATTTCAACGACACTCGGGTTCATTCCGGAAAAGGAAGGGACCCTGCTTGGTAATGCAATTGGGACAATGAGCAACATATGTTCATGCTAAGTTCCTGTAATTATAGTTACGAAAATGGTACAGTTTGAAAAGCTGAGGTCTGCCATACAGTTCTAAAACTTTACGTGCTTCCAGTTTTCCTTGATGGTTGATTGAAGGTTTGAAGCCGTCTATCGAGGAGGTGGCGACGGTCACTCATTGTCGGCCGTCGCTGTTGCAGAAGCTGGATGTTGGCGCGCCTTCTTCTCGACACGGTCACCAGACGAAACGGGCTCTTGATGTGCGCCAGCTAATGCTTCCCGTCCGCGACACCATGTCAGAAACTATCATCGCAAGTCGAACGCAATTACATTCTGCCAAACCCCGAAAGCGCGGCAACTCGCGGGAGCTTTACACAACACACCTGCTCCACTCGCTACTCCAGCCAGACTCCCTCTGCCCGCGCTCCACGCGGCAGAGTTAACACTACCAAAGATCCTACACACTTTGATTCTTCACACGACCTATCGACGTAATCGTTCGACAGCAGTCTTCCCTAGGCAAGACCCAGCGTAAAAATACAAAAAAACAAACCAATTATACATCAACATAAATGCATAAATATATATATATATATATACAAATAGTAAAACAATTACAATATGCAAAGACACAGAAATGTCATATACTCAGGTAACAAAAATAAGGAAAACAAATTTATAGTACAATAGATGGAAATAGGAGGATAGGCATTTCCGGCGTTACAAGTTGATAACTACTATCGTTGTAGCCTTGGTACCATGAATGGTTTGATACAGCTCCTTGGTAGTACCGAGCGAGGTGGTGCAGTGGTCAGCACAGTAGACTCGCATTCGGGAGGACGACGGTTCAAACCCGCGTCCGGCCATCCTGATTTTGGTTTTCCGTGATTCGGCTCAATCGCTTCAGGCAAATGCCGGGATGATTCCCTAACCCGATGGAAACGATGACCTCACTGTTTGGCCTCCCTCCTCCTAATCAATCAACCAACCAATCCTTGCTAGGCCACCCTGTGCACGCCTCGCGGTCTGTCTGTAGTTCTCCAACATACAGCCACTTGAACGTGCTTGCTACGGTCGAGCCAAGACCTCCGTCTACTATCTCCTACCCCATCCTCAGCTTCCCATCATAATCAAACCTGTTCCTTGATACTTCAGAATATGTCCTATCAACAGCTCCGTCCTTTTAGCGAAATTGTGTCATTACGTACTTGTCTCCCAAATTGAAGACTCTGAAACAGTAAGGGGCGCGTTGATTGGTTTGAGAAGTTTCACAGTAAAGTTTCCACAAAAACCCATAAATAAAATATTTCGAGTACATCCAATGTGAGTTTTTATTCAGATTAACCACTGTTTTCATATCTTTCTTGAGCAATAACGTTATGTTTAAAACCATAAATTCTATACAAAATAACGTAAACGGGTAGTTCACATTGACTACTTGCAAATTGAATGCACTTAACATAAGTTACCACTGACTTCCACTGTTTACTTGCTGAGCAAGTTAACGAAAAATTACAGTGAAACCACTCAAAAATACGAATTTAAAAGATTCGAATGGTTTCAGTTTATAGTACTAAGATCTACATTGTTGTTGTTGTTGTGGTCTTCAGTCCTGAGACTGGTTTGATGCAGCTCTCCATGCTACTCTATGCTGTGCAAGCTGCTTCATCTCCCAGTACTTACTACAACCTACATCCTTCTGAATCTGCTTAGTTTATTCATCTCTTGGTCTCCCTCTACGATTTTTACCCTCCACGCTGCCCTCCAATGCTAAATTTGTGATCCCTTTATGCCTCAGAACATGTTCTACCAACCGGTCCCTTCTTCTTGTCAAGTTGTGCCACAAACTCCTCTTCTCACCAATTCTATTTAATATATCCTCATTAGTTATGTGATCTACCCATCAAATCTTCAGCATTCTTCTGTGACACCAAATTTCGAAAGCTTCTATTCTCTTCTTGTCTAAACTATTGAACGTCCATGTTTCCCTTTCATACATGGCTACACTCCATACAAATACTTTCAGAAACGACTTCCTGACACTTAAATCTATATTCGATGTTAACAAATTTCGCTTCTTCAGAAACTCTTTCCTTGCCATTGCCAGTCTACATTTTATATCCTCTCTACTTCGACCATAATCACTTATTTTGCTCCCCAAAAAGCAAAACTCCTTTACTACTTTAAGTGTCTCATTTCCTAATCTAATTCCCTCAGCATCACCTGACTTAATTCGACTACATTCCATTATCCTCGTTTTGCTTTTGTTGATGTTCATCTTATGTCCTCCTTTCATGACACTGTCCATTCCGTTCAATTGCTCTTCCAAGTCCTTTGCTGTCTCTGGAAAAATCACAATGTCATCGGCGAACCTCAAAGTTTTTATTTCTTCTCCATGGATTTTAATACCTACTCCAAATTTTTTTTTTGTTTCCTTTACTGCTTGCTCAATATACAGATTGAATAACATCGGGGACAGGCTACAACCCTGTCTCACTCCCTTCCCAACAACTGCTTCCCTTTCATATCCATCGACTCTTATAACTGCCATCTGGTTTCTGTACAACTTGTAAATAGCCTTTCGCTCCCTGTATTTTACCCCTGCCACCTTTAGAATTTGGAAGAGAGTATTCCAGTCAACATTGTCAAAAGCTTTCTCTAAGTCTACAAATGCTAGAAACGTAGGTTTGCCTTTCCTTAATCTTTCTTCTAAGATAAGTCGTAAGGTCAGTATTGCCTCACGTGTTCCAACATTTCTACGGAATCCAAATTGATCTTCCCCGAGGTCGGCTTCTACCAGTTTTTCCATTCGTCTGTAAAGAATTTGTGTTAGTAATTTGCAGCTGTGACTTATTAAACTGATAGTTCGGTAATTTTCACATCTGTCAACAGCAGGTTTTAAAATAATAATGGCCGGCCGGGGTGGCCAAGCGGTTCTAGGCGCTACAGTCTGGAACCGCGCGACCACTACGGTCGCGGGTTCGAATCCTGCCTCGGGCATGGATGTGTGTGATGTCCTTAGGTTAGTTAGGTTTAAGTAGTTCTAAGTTCTAGGGGACTGATGACCTTAGAAGTTAAGTCCCATAGTGCTCAGAGCCATTTGTACCATTTTTGAAAATAATAATGTGTAAAAACTTGGAACAGTAAATGCATGATATTAAGGATGCCGCTTAACATTTCTGCCATCACACTGTCACGTAATCGACGTAAACAATGGAAAGGGGCACCAATTAATATTGTTTATTTGATAAATGAAGTGCCGGCCGCGGTGGTATCGCGGTTCTAGGCGCGCAGTCCGGAACCGCGCGACCGCTACGATCGCAGGTTCGAATGCTGCCTCGGGCATGGATGTGTGTGATGTCCTTAGGTTAGTTAGGTTTAAGTAGTTCTAAGTTCTAGGGGACTGATGACCACAGCTGTTAAGTCCCATAGTGCTCAGAGCCATTTGAACCATTTTGATAAATGAAGTATTCAGATTTTAAGATTAGCAACAACTTCTGAAGGGTACTGCGTTCAGTATCATGTCCAGGCTCTTAGCTGAGTCGTAGTTTCCTCATCATTCTCGAATTTTTACAAATCGCCACTGAAAAGTATCTTCCTAACACGAACACCGCACACGTTATTACTACTGGCAGAGATATTTTTGGTTCTTAATACTGTTTACGCGAAGTTGCCGTTAGCACTAATCTGAAATTAGAGACTGAACTGGAATTTCGTGGTTTATCGTGGAACTACCCACTAATATGAATGAAACATATCACGTACCATGTTTTACATGTAATAGCTCTGTCCCATCCCCACTGGTTACAGCCGACCTCTTTGATTCAGTTAAGTGTATCTTTATTATCTATTCTGCCTACCCACGTAATCGTCAGTACTAGTTGTAGCATCAAACCGCAAACGCTTCTGTTCTCTTGCTGTCTATACTGTTAATCGCCGACGTAAAAGGCTACATTCCAGACAAATGCTTTCAGAAAATGAGAGCGTTAGCTGTCGGGCATCTGCGTTAGCGCAGTCTGCTAAAGCGGAAGACTACATATCTTTTCGGACAGCGCTCGAGTCTCGTCTTTTTTTCCTGTAAACTTCCACCAGGTACTTGTATCATTATATATGTGGATAGTAACTGCTCTCGGAAGAACAGATACCACTGATGACCGTGCAGCTTCTCTAGAATAAATGATAATTGATTGAAACCCTCAGCTGCCGACAGGTGTTGTTGATATACCTCGATGGGCACAGTTGAAAATGTGTGCCCCGAACGGGACTCGAACCCGCGATCTCCTTCTTGCATGGCAGACGCTCTATCCATCTTTTCTTTATTCATTTTGTTCAGTATAGTTCGTTGCGTTTGTTCTGTGCGGACGCCACATGGCGTCCGTTCAAGTTTATCGTTAATTCCTTTAGTAGTTTTTTTTTTGTTACAGAGGACAATCGGCCCTCTGACCGAACACGCTGAGCTACCGTGCCGGCTCCATCTCAGCCACCGAGGGCACAGACGAGTAGCGCAACTGCAGGGACTTATTCCTTGCAATCTTCCCGTGGGACCCACATTCCCAGCTGTCCACAATCTACATACGTAATATACCTAATAAATATTTGCCCATCCACTCGTTACTCGCGAAGTTAGCCGTCTACCCTGAGGAGAATATTGTCAGAGCACCTTGTAACGGAACTGAAATGATGGTGGGCTGACAGTATTTTGGAGCCCGCGCGTCGGAAATGGGAGCGCTTGTGTGAGACTGCCAGGGAGTGCACCCTGATGCCATCTATTGGCGAAACTGGGAATTAGCGCTACCTGTCAGACAATGCACTAAGCTCTCGGAGTCAAATGTATTCTTTTTCTTGGTATTTATAAGTTATTACTGTATAATTTAATGTTGTAAAGCGCTAGTAGTAAATCATTATGACTGGTATGAACTCCAGGGTAATAAATATAAATATTCTTAAATACTAAATGATTTCGGTAAAAAGGTGGTAGGGGAACGCCCCCACTCTTGGTGATACGAGTGTAGCTAGGGGTAGCTAGAGACACAGGGACTGAACAATGGAATGGCCTGGGGAGTGTTGACGTGATCGGACGTGCGTAACTGTGCTCACGCAAAAGTGATTGTGCAACAGAGAAGAGGTGAATATCGTCGCCATTTTTTGGAGTAGAACGCGACGAATGGTTGTTGAAGCCGCCTCTACGACACTGGGGCTGATTGTAAGAGTTCCTGCGCCCAGATTTTATGGCGGACGTGCAGTAGCTTATACGAGTGCTACAGCTCGTAGTTCCAGCCGCCATTAAGGGCATGAGGCGTGAAGAGCTGCGTTAGCCACATGCGTCTCACCACCAGCACCGACACGTCTACCCAAGGCAAGACTGCTTGCAATTGTTAAGTCGAACTTTGTATACATGTAAAAGGAGAATACCAGTTTTCTTTTATGCAAGTGCAGAGGACAGAATATAGTAATGAGTAAAATTACGACGCATGTTGTTCATTGTAAAGTGTAGTAACCTCAAACATAGTATAGTGAAATCAGACTGAGGTCACCATCGCCTCTTTCATTTACAATTCTTTTGGTTGTAGAATACTTTAGCGTATAAGAATGTTGAAAAGAGCAATGGTCACACCAGAATGAGTCGCCTATTTATAGTTACTTAAATTTTTCTGAGTAACCTTTCAAGTAAAGTCACTTAACTAATTCTGTATCAATTGTCCAAAGAGTAACATCCAAAATCATTAAATAAGTTGAAGGATAGAATTTTGTTAACCCAAGTTGCATAAACTGTCTTGGTAGTAATTACCAAGCCAACTCACAGAAATTGAGAGAGTATTTGCTTTGTAGAATCATCTAGAATGATCAGAAATAGTAATATTCAGAATTAAGTTTAAATTCAACTCAAGCCATTTCATTTTGAAACGAGCCAAAAATTGATTTATTCTTTTGCTCCTTCAGAGCTGTCGACCGTAGTTATAAGTATTTTCAGGAGGATTCGACGGTAAGTCTGCTGCTCTCGTCGTGCTGATAGCAGTGGTGATTGGATACATAAGCTCACTACCAAGTTAAGTGGGTCAGGTAGGCAGTGTTACCGTGTGAACTGTGGGGCACTGTAGGCCGTGGATCGAACCCGTTCAATCATCACAGCTCTTAGGGAAATGTATACGCAAGTGAATTTAGCAAGGTCCACGTAGCACCTAGTTAATGTGGTGCAATGGCGAGGGTAGGAGTGGAGTAAAAGTGAGCTGTGCTTGTGGCAGCTGTGCTGTATTCAAATATTAACAACGTGAATTCACTATTAACTCTTACCATTAGGACTGAGCTATTTACAGTTAAAATACGTAGCAGTAAGCGCAAAGGCGTGACAGCTGCAAGTCCGTATTGGTTTTATACATACGGAATTAGGAAGCGGATCATTCCGTCAGTGGAGGGGGTTAAAACAACCGAGTCAGTTGAGAACATACCCCATTTACTGATGGAAAGATTCGGCGGGTCGGTCGCAACCTGCCGATAGCGACATGTCCGATCATCGGTGTATTGTGCCCGCTGGACACTATGAATCGCCAGTACTCCCGTGGACTGTTCGATTAATACTCCGGAAGGAAGAACAATTTCACAAATCATTTCTATTTTCCTTGATTAAGTTATACATTTTGAAAAAATAGGACACAGACCAGACAGGCAGCGAAATGTTTTGCTGTCTGTGAGATGAGTGGTAAGTTTTTGGTTCTGTACTGTATCTCTCTCTTTCTCTCTTTGTAGTGTTTATTCCGTGGTACGGGGTCCGCTGTGTTTCATGATTTCTTGGATTTATTTTATTTTAAGTTTGTGAATGGATACCCATCCCGTCTCCAAAATCATCAGTTGACATGAGGGAGGGAACTGGAGTGTTCATGCCTAGGGGCCTCATTCAACATGTTGAAAAGGCTATTCTGCCAGCCATTGAGAGTACAGGATACAGCCAACTGCATATTGTGGCACACTTTGGGGCAAACGAAGCTTGTCATCTGGGCTCGGAGGTCATACTAGGATCACTTCAACGCCTGGTAGAGAAAGTTGAGAATACTAACGTTCCTCAAGGAGTTTTAACGAAGCTCACAATCGGCAGCGTCGTCTCCAGAACGGATGGTGGCCACCTGGTTCTGATTGGAAGGCTGTAAGTAGGCTGTTTATGTTTTCTTATTGGCAACGTTACGTAGCGCTCTGTATGAAAATCACTGGCTGTGCTGTGTGCAGTCTGTGGCTAGTTTGCATTGTTGTCTGCCATTGTAGTGTTGGGCAGCTGGATGTGAACAGCGCGTAGCGTTGCGCAGTTGGAGGTGAGCCGCGAGCAGTGGTGGATGTGAGGAGAGAGATGGCGGAGTTTTGAAATTTGTAATACTGGATATCATGAACTGCTGTATACATTATGACTTTTGAACACTATTGAGGTAAATACATTGTGTGTTCTCTATTAAAATCTTTCATTTGCTAACTATGCCCATCAGTAGTTAGTGCCTTCCGTAGTTTGAATCTGTTATTTAGCTGGCAGTAGTGGCGCTCGCTGTATTGCGGTAGCTTGAGTAACGAAGATTTTTGTGAGGTAAGTGATTTGTGAAAGGTATAGGTCAATGTTAGTCAGGGCCATTCTTTTGTAGGGATTTTTGAAATTCAGATTGCGTTGCGCTAAAAATGTTGTGTGTCAGTTTAAGCACAGTCATGTATAATTTTTCAAAGGGGTTTCAAGGCTTCAACCAGAGACTGCAAAAGTTCTGTGATCGGCTAGGCAGCGACATTCTGGATTTGTGGCATAGGGTTTATAACTATAGGATCCCCATTAATTTTCTTTGGCGGGGGAGGAGGGGGCGAGGGGAGGGAGGGAAATATCTCAGTACGCACAGATGATTTTGACGAAACATTCGTCTCACGCTGCACATGTAAATGGGACGACAAGAAGCTCTAACAACTGTTACAGTGGGACGTACGCTCTGCCATGCACTTCTTAATGGTTTGCAGAGTGCGAGTGTAGAGGTAGATGTAGAGGGAAATCGTGCTCGCTGTCTGTCTTTGAATCGTGTGAACTTCCTACTCTGCTCTGAATTTTCACTTTACAAAGGACTGCGCGCTTATCCGAAACTTCCTGGCAGACTAAAACCGCGCCGGACCGGAACTCGAACCCAGAACCTTAACCTTTCTCGGCCGAATGGCCTTCCGACTGAGCTATTCGGGCTCGGCTTCCGATTGACTCTCACAGCTTTACTTCGTCAGTATACCTCTCCTGTAGTAGCTTTCTTCCAGGGGTGCTAGTCGCGTGAGGTATCCAGGAGAACTTCTGTGAAGTTTGAAAACCAGGAGAGAGATACTAGCAGTAGATTAACTTCTACGGCGACTCTTAAATACACTCCTGGAAATGGAAAAAAGAACACATTGACACCGGTGTGTCAGACCCACCATACTTGCTCCGGACACTGCGAGAGGGCTGTACAAGCAATGATCACACGCACGGCACAGCGGACACACCAGGAACCGCGGTGTTGGCCGTCGAATGGCGCTAGCTGCGCAGCATTTGTGCACCGCCGCCGTCAGTGTCAGCCAGTTTGACGTGGCATACGGAGCTCCATCGCAGTCTTTAACACTGGTAGCATGCCGCGACAGCGTGGACGTGAACCGTATGTGCAGTTGACGGACATTGAGCGAGGGCGTATAGTAGGCATGCGGGAGGCCGGGTGGACGTACCGCCGAATTGCTCAATACGTGGGGCGTGAGGTCTCCACAGTACATCGATGTTGTCGCCAGTGGTCGGCGGAAGGTGCACGTGCCCGTCGACCTGGGACCGGACCGCAGCGACGCACGGATGCACGCCAAGACCGTAGGATCCTACGCAGTGCCGTAGGGGACCGCACCGCCACTTCCCAGCAAATTAGGGACACTGTTGCTCCTGGGGTATCGGCGAGGACCATTCGCAACCGTCTCCATGAAGCTGGGCTACGGTCCCGCACACCGTTAGGCCGTCTTCCGCTCACGCCCCAACATCGTGCAGCCCGCCTCCAGTGGTGTCGCGACAGGCGTGAATGGAGGGACGAATGGAGACGTGTCGTCCTCAGCGATGAGAGTCGCTTCTGCCTTGCTGCCAATGATGGTCGTATGCGTGTTTGGCGCCGTGCAGGTGAGCGCCACAATCAGGACTGCATACGACCGAGGCACACAGGGCCAACACCCGGCATCATGGTGTGGGGAGCGATCTCCTACACTGGCCGTACACCACTGGTGATCGTCGAGGGGACACTGAATAGTGCACGGTACATCCAAACGCTCATCGAACCCATCGTTCTACCATTCCTAGACCGGCAAGGGAACTTGCTGTTCCAACAGGACAATGCACGTCCGCATGTATCCCGTGCCACCCAACGTGCTCTAGAAGGTGTAAGTCAACTACCCTGGCCAGCAAGATTTCCGGATCTGTGCCCCATTGAGCATGTTTGGGACTGGATGAAGCGTCGTCTCACGCGGTCTGCACGTCCAGCACGAACGCTGGTCCAACTGAGGCGCCAGGTGGAAATTTCATGGCAAGCCGTTCCACAGGACTACATCCAGCATCTCTACGATCGTCTCCATGGGAGAATAGCAGCCTGCATTGCTACGAAAGGTGGATATACACTGTACTAGTGCCGACATTGTGCATGCTCTGTTGCCTGTGTCTATGTGCCTGTGGTTCTGTCAGTGTGATCATGTGATGTATCTGACCCCAGGAATGTGTCAATAAAGTTTCCCCTTCCTGGGACAATGAATTCACGGTGTTCTTATTTCAATTTCCAGGAGTGTAGTTCGTGGTCAGCTCAGCCGATGAGGGGGGTTTTCTGCTAACGGCAAAGGTTCCGGCTGCGACTCGCTTTTGCGCGGCGTACGGTTACGATCTGCAAGTTTCTTCTGTGCACTGTCGTATTTTCACTGTTTGTGTATCTTATTTTCTGAGGTTGAGCGTGCGGATCAGCGCAGAATTTGTTTAAATGAACGTGGAAGTTACACTCTCAAGCTTATCGGTGTACCAGAAAAAACCGCTGTTAATCCGGCGGAAGGATTCGATGCGGGCCTGGCAGACCTTTCTGCCTCGCAAACTACCGCGCTGCACCTTAAGCTGTAAGGGCGAGTACCCCATCATTCTACAAAGTTTCGTGATTGGTTTAACAAAAGAAAAAGGAAAGAAAAGTTAAAATGATGGTTTAAATACATCACGTGCTCTGCACAGTCTCCTTCCACTAGAGTACAACGCACAGACTGTTCATACAACCATGTGAAAGTGCCATATAAGTCCTTCTTTGGGATGTTGTTGAACTCACCCGTCACATTAGCTTAAATGTCGGTTATTATGTCAAAGAATTGAACCTTGAGATGAATTTCTTGACTTTCTCGTTTTGTGACAGGTTTTTAAAAAATAAATGTCCGCGTTTTGCATTTCAGTTAAGTCGCATTAGGCATCAAAGCTTTGTTGTTTTTGCTCGGGAGTTAGGGAGTGCTGGACAAACACACTTTTCTCTTCGTCAAAACAATCTGGAGAAGGTCTGAAAACTCGAGTTACAAATGGTTCAAATGGCTCTGAGCACTATGGGACTTAACTGCTGAGGTCATCAGTCCCCTAGAACTTAGAACTACATAAACCTAACTAACATCACACACATCCATGCCTGAGGCATGATACGAACCTGCGACCGTAGCGGTCGCGCGGTTCCAGACTGTAGCGTTTAGAACCGCTCGGCCACTCCGGCCGGCACTTGAGTTACAGACGTTGCTCCCTTGCTATTAGCGCAACAGCGCTGACACATTACGGTCGCTCGTCCGCAAGTTGCCACTGCCTATAGACAACTTCACTGGTCAAATACAAATCTGCTGCTTACAATTTTAGTTCAAGCTGCCACCGTACTTAATGTGCTGATGTCGCTTATTCGCCAGGAATAAAATTAGTCTCTGAAATTTCTGGTTCAAATGGTTCAAATGGCTCTGAGCACTATGGGACTCAACTGCTGAGGTCATTAGTCCAAAAATGGCTCTGAGCACTATGGGACTCAACATCTGAGGTCGTAAGTCCCCTAGAACTTAGAACTACTTAAACCTAACTATCCTAAGGACATCACACACACCCATGCCCGAGGCAGGATTCGAACCTGCGACCGTAGCAGTCCCGCGGTTCCGGACTGCAGCGCCAGAACCGCTAGACTACCGCGGCCGGCATGTGTCATTAGTCCCCTAGAACTTAGAACTAGTTAAACCTAACTAACCTAAGGACATCACAAACATCCATGCCCGAGGCAGGATTCGAACCTGCGACCGTAGCGGTCTCGCGGTTCCAGACTGCAGCGCCAGAACCGCGCGGCCACTTCGGCCGGCGAAATTTCTGGACGAGCGAGCAGTGTGTGAGTTACGTTTCTGTAAGACTGTGCAGAGTATTTGTTTATAAATGGTCAGAAGGTACCGATTCTCTTCTGCTCCTCTCAATTTCTGTCGTCGATACTGTGCGACACGCTACTTTCCGACACAAAACAGCTTCTGCAGCTACTACCCCACCCCGCCAAACATTTATGGGAACCCTACGGGTATCTAACCTGTGGCCCAAGTCCAGCAGACAATACTCCACGCAGGGCCGCCTGGGGAACTCGCACTTGGGTTAAGAGGATCAGCTGCGACTGGGCAGAGACGCTGCCTGCTTAACGTGGGTGTCCGGTTTCTTCGACTCTTAAAACTACTTATGCGAGACTTTAAGCGGCTTTCTGCGATTACATTTGACCTGTTAACGGCTGCGTGTGCTTTATTAGGAGATTTTAGACAATTTGTTGTATTAAGGCTCTGTATTACTATCGCGTTTCCTTCCTAGCAGACATAAAACCATTCCTTGTTTGTCTTCTGATGCGTACATAAAAAAGTGTTTTACAATAAGCTTCGAATCTCCAGCAATATTGTCTGTATTTAAAAGGCCGTTGTTTCGCCCACTGCGCGCAATAATCCAAGAAAGGATGTTTTCTAAGACGCTGTTCTAAAGGCGCTTAAGGGATTCCACACGAATTATATACGCTACAATTCACACAGCGCAGCGCTCGTTTAAGTCGTTTCAGTTAGCAGTCTCAAGAAACGAGAGGGCAGTGGGTGTAAACAGTGTGCGGAAGAGATTTTGGGGAAGCGGAGAGACATGGCAGGGATTAGATAAGAAAAGGGTCTGTAAATAAAATTAAAAATGAAACTACACCGTGACTCACTAAAGATCTGATTGTACAGCTCACGTCTACATGTCACTTATAGACACAATATTTTTAAAAATCAGCTGATCTCTCACATGATTCTTGGTTATTCAACAGAATACGTCATATTAATGTTTATTCAATAAATGAAACCGAGAAAGATGGAAAAAAGTAAATAAACTCTTGATTGTTTCAAAAGCAATCGCCTTAACTATTGATACATTTATCCCACTTCGAGACAAGACATTCAGTGCCTTCACGGGTAAATGTTTGCGGTTGACTACAGAACCACCAGTGTGGCCAGACGTGTACCCTTCTTAGGGTTCCAACAACATGGAAATATCATAGGCAGAGATCTCTGCTGTATGGAGGATGTGTAGGAACTTCCCAGCGAAACTTCTGTAGCGGAATGAAACAACCTTGGCAACGTGTGGGCATCCATACTGTCCCGATTTCTTGCCATGCGATTTACATATTTTTGGTGACCTGAGGACATTCGTGGCCGTCGATTTGCTTAGGTTGAAGAGCTGTACGCTTGGGTACGATAACGGTTCCGTAGGCAACCGCTAACATTTTTTCCGTGAAGGCACTAGCAGTCATCTCCCACAATAGCATAAATGTATTAATAGTAACGGTGAATACTTTTGAAACAATAAACAGTTTACAAACTTTTTTTCTATCTACCTCGTCTTCATTTGACTGACTCTTAACATA
This sequence comes from Schistocerca cancellata, assembly GCF_023864275.1. Lineage (NCBI taxonomy): Eukaryota > Metazoa > Arthropoda > Insecta > Orthoptera > Acrididae > Schistocerca > Schistocerca cancellata. The sequence goes on from NC_064633.1 coordinate 550,504,949, forward strand.
CATATAATGTAAACTTTTATTCGACCTTTCACATAGGTTCATCTTTTCAACAAATATATCTTTCATTATGCGCATGTACTTTACACAGCGTCTGTAATCAATTGATGTCTTCGCTACTTCTGCAACTTTGGGCCTACTGTACTGTTTTCGTTACCCATACGAGGCTGGGCCACATTTTATGATGTTGATCATAATGTGCAGTGCCATTAAATTAATAATAGTGCTTATTAAACCAGTAATTAGTGAACTGGACAGTTCATTCTCTGTGCTCGCGCAATAAGCGAAATTTATAGCGGTACAGTAGAAATATAATAAAATAAATAAACAAAATTCTTAGTTGTTGTTCAAATAGATATAAACATGGTCTTGATGAAAGTGCGTTTCCATTCCCTGTAGGTAACTTGGTTGATGATCTTTCTGGGTTAGCGTTGTTGCATACGCATTCGGGAGACGACGGTTCAATCCCGCGTCCGGCCATCCTGATTTAGGTTTTCCGTGATTTCCCTAAATCGCTCCAGGCAAATGCCGGTATGGTTCCTTTCAAAGGGCGCGGCCGACGTCCTTCCCCGTCCTTCCCTAATCCTATGAGACCGATGACTTCGCTGTCTGGTCTCCTTCCCCAAAACCAACCAACCTTGTTGCATACGCGTGGACTTCCTAGTTTATTAACTAAATTTGAAAATGTCACCCACTACACAATTAAAGCATAGATATTAATACTGCCACTTATGTCTACAAACCGGCCTTATGTGCTATATCGGGGAAGGTAGCGCAGAGTTTAAGACACAGGACTTGCATACGGGAAAAGCAGGTTTCAAATCAGTGTGCAGCTGTCCTAGTGTAGGTTTGTCGTGCTGTCCTTAAATCGTTGAAGGCAAACGCGTGGATGGTTCCTTTGGAAGTTACACGGTTGATATTCTTCACCCATCCTTGTCCTACCACCAGTTGTGCTCCGGCTATAATGACCACGCCATCGACAGTAAGCTAAATAAAAATCTTGTTTCTCTCATGACCTATGCACTGATATCATTGTAATCCATTGCAACTCTGCGGTTAAAACCATTCGGCGTACGTATGAAGGTCACTTCATTCGTCACTGTGATGATTTGCAAGTGAAACATTGATGAAAAGTCTTAATTACGAATGAGATATTCATGCTGAGATTTGAGAAAGTACTATCTAGCTGACTAGACTGTAATCATAGAAACAATATTAAGATTCGTGTACGTTGCAGTGAAACTATTAGAACCAAGAGTATTGTCACGTGAGTAACCAATGTTTAAGGAAAAAGTTTGAGTATTTATACACAAAAGAAGTTCATCTTCCAAAAAATTTAGGAAAAGAAACTTTTATTTGAAATGTTGACTTATTTCTCTCCAGTTTGAAGCTGGCTATCAATACCCGAATTAAACACACACACACACACACACACACACACACACAGAGAGAGAGAGAGAGAGAGAGAGAGAGAGAGAGAGAGAGAACGCCCCACAGTACATTATATTACACCTCTAATGCCTGATAACATGTAAATTGGCTTTTAAATAAAGGAACTTGTTTAGTAGAGCAACGAATTATGTAAATGCGCCGTAAGAGAGGGCATTATGTGCGCTGAGATTTATCTTTGTGTGAGAGTGCTTCGATAAATCAGGCTCGCCGCCACAGCGGCCTGAATAGACCGTTTCAGGAGGAGTGGGGAAGGGAAGGGTGTCTGTTCTGATGGACATACACGCTTTAACGCCACGTCTACCTGAGGAATGTTGCATTTCTCATGTGATTAGAGTATTCGGTATCTGTTCTTGTTCACACGACTTAATAGGCGACAGGGAGTAATGAGAAAGGGGGTAATTAACATTTACATATTTTATTTGTTGTGCTGAGTAGGGGAGCGGGTTGAACTCAGGTAACATTTTGTCTTCATTTTCTCCAAATACCTCTTCACCCGTTCACTATGTTACTTTTTCACGTCTTCTGTCCATTCTGTAGTCCATCGAGCGGACTTCGAAGAAAATTTATGATTGTTAGTTGTGGCTTGAAATTTTGTTCTGTTGTAAAAAATTTATCCATGGATGCCAATTTCTTTTGAGTCTTCACACATTTCTGTTAGCCAGTGCTTTCGATCCCTCATAGTTTAGGTTAACTCCGCGATTTTCTTGTGGGTTTGTTGAACTGCACTTCACGTAAGCGACCAAAAACCGTAGTCGTCATTTCCTAATTATACGAAAGATGTATTCTCCAACTCAGCACAGTTTATTGCAGTATTCGTTGTTCAAATAGTGTACGGACAGCTGCTTTGTCCGGAACCGCGGGACTGCTACGGTCGCAGGTTCGAATCCTGCCTCGGGCATGGGTGTGTGTGATGTCCTTAGGTTAGTTAGGTTTAAGTAGTTCTAAGTTCTTGGGGACTTATGACCTAAGATGTTGAGTCCCATAGTGCTCAGAGCCATTTGAACCATTTTTGAACAGCTGCTTTGCAGCACACCTCCGAATTCCGTCTCCTCGTCTCCCTTCCTGACTTCTTCCTCAACACCGTAAGTACAATCAACGACGAACATGGCAAATGTTTCCGTCAGGACGTCCGAGCGGTGGACTCACGCATCGGGGTCGATGGAGTGCAGCGATGTTGTCTGCACGCTTAAACCCGTCGTGTCAATTGTATAGTACGAACGGAAGCTTACAGAGAAGAAATACAATCCAAACACACATTAAATGAAGGAAATATGTTCGATATGATTACATATGTATTTTTGTGTGTGTACGCCTATAGCCTTGTCTGTTAATACTCGAAGTAGTAATAAATTCTCTAGTAGAACTACTGACCGTGTGTTGTTTGCCTTGGTACAATACTACACATACACAGTGTAAGTAGGCTGTTGAGGTTTTTATGTTGGTAACGCCACGTAGCGCTCTGTATGAAAATCACTGACTGCTGTGTGCAGTCTGTGGCTGGTTTGCATTGTTGGAATATTCGCTTGTGTAGTGTTGGGCAGTTAGAGGTGAAGAGCGCATAGCGTTGCGCAGTTGGAGGTGAGCCGCCAGCGGTAGTGGATGTGGGGAGAGAGATGGAGTTTTGAGAGCGGATGATCTGGACGTGTGTCCGCCAGAAAGAGTAAATTTGTAGGACTGGATGTCATGAACTGATATATATATTATGACTTTTGAAGACTCTACTTCGACCATCATCAGTTATGTTGCTCTCCAAATAGCAAAACTCTTTACTACTTTAAGTGTCTCATTTCCTAACCTAATTCCCTCAGCATCACCCGACTTAGTTCGACTACATTCCATTATCCTCGTTTTTCTTTTCTTGATGTTCATCTTACATTCTCCTTTCAAGACACTCACCATTCCGTTCAACTGCTCTTCCAGGTCCTTTGCTGTCTCTGACAGAATTACAATGTCATCGGCGAACCTCAAAGTTTTTATTTCTTCTCCATGGGTTTTAATACCTACTCCGAATTTTTCTTTTTTTTTCCCTTTATTGCTTGCTCAATATACAGCTTGAATAACACTGTCTCATTCCCTTCCCAACCACTGCTTCCCTTTCATGCCCCTTGACTCTTATAACTGCCATCTGGTTTCTGTACAAATTGAAAATAGCCTTTCGCTCCCGGTACTTTACCCCTGCCACCTTCAGAATTTGAAAGAGAGTATTCCAGTCAACATTGTCAAAAGCTTTCTCTAAGTCTACAAATGCTAGAAACGTAGGTTTGCCCTTTCTTAATCTAGCTTCTAAGATAAGCCGTAGGGTCAGTATTGCCTCATATGTTCCAACATTTCTATGGAATCCAAACTGATCTTCCCCGAGGTCGGCTTCTACCAGTTTTTCCGTTCGTCTGTAAAGAACGGTATTTTGCAGCCGTGACTTATTAAACTGATAGTTCGGTAATTTTCACAACCAGCAACACCTGCTTTCTTTGGGATTGGAATTATTATATTCATCTTGAAGTCTGATATGGATACTAGTTATCTTTAAATCTACCAACACGTTCGACGTCATAGCACGTTGTCGCGAATGTGAGTCACTGGGCATTCAAAAAAATTTGCTCTCCCGAAAATTTCTTACGGAATCAGAAGGTACTGAGGTCGATCATTCTATATTATTTGATGAAAAGTATCCTGACACCTATTACTGAAAGTTAGTGGGGGCTGTGTCCGCCAACCGCCTGTATGGCGTATTGAACTCTGCTGGATACACTTTCAAGGAGGTGTCTGAATATCTGTAGAGCAATGGCAGCGTATTCTTTCTCAAGAGCAAAAACAGAGAAGGTGGTGATTCTGGACGCTTGGATCTAGAGCGAAGTCGGCTATCCAACTCATCCCAAAGCTGTTCCGTCGGATTCTGGTAGGGTCTCTGTCCAGCCCAATCCATTTCAAGAATGTTATTGTCCACAAATCATTGCCTCACAGATGCTGCCTTATGACAGCGGGATATTGTCACGCTGATACAAACAATCGTCTCCGGACTGTTCATCTATTGCGTGCTGTAGAATATTCTGCAAAATGTGTTCATATCCTCCAGCATTTAACGTTTCTTTAAGCGCAATAAGGGATCGTACTCTAACCACGAAAAACATTCCATTTCGTAAGACCATCCCTTCCCCACTGCGCTGTTAGCACTACACAAGCAATCTCCAAAACCCATATCCTTCCATCGGACTGCTACACTCCAAAACACTCGTTTGCAGTCGGCAGCTGTCCCGTGACGTCGTTCTTTACATCACTTCAACCATCCCTTATCAATGACTACAGAAATGTATGGCTTATGGGGAGCAGCTGAACAGCTGTACCAAGCCTATCTGACTGCCTGCACACGGTTATTGTGCTCGCTCCCTAGACACGTTGTGCTAACTGGAACGCCGGTACCACTTTGGTACTCACGGGTTATTCATTCCACTGATTTCGTGCGATTTTTTACAACCACCATCCACAACGCTCTATGGTCCTTGTCCGTCATTATATTAAGTCTGCGTTGTTTTCGTTTAGCTGTGGAAGTTCCTCAGCATTTCCATTTCACAGCCATATCACCCTTTAGGGGGTTGAAATGTCCCTGACTGACTTGTTACTCAGGTGACATCCGACGGCTAGTCCAAGTTCCAAGTCATTGAACTCTAATGACGGACATATTCTGCTTTTACTACTGTCACAGGACAATTTTTCGGATTGGACTCGCAACATACGCAAATTGGCAAAATTCAAATTACAGAGTCACCCTCGACGTGTGTAATGAATTGATCTTGAATGTACAAGCGATCATTACTTGCAGTAGTAGACAAACAGACAAGCATGCGACTGGCAGGCAAGCAGATGTTTTGGAAGTCAGCTGGAAGAAACGGCCAGTGAACCGAACGCCGGGACGGCCAGGCACCCCATTCCGCTTCTTGTGAGAAGGGACCACGAGGGAGCCAGGTCCAAGTTGTGACGTAAAACACCGTAAAGCGAGGCTTCCTTGACAGATGCCGTCGCACAGTAAAAACAGGCTTCATGTGACTCTTCCCTGCTGTTGGTCGCTTCTCAGAGCTTCGCCGCAGAATTTCTACGTAAGTCTCCATCACAGACCTCGACGACGTAGAAGAGAGGACGCCGGCACTAACCACATTATTTCTGCCCCAAACAGTTACACTTTGGTGAGACTGAGCTGCTCCTGCATGAGATGTAGCTCCGCTCTAACGAATTGTCTTGCAAGTCATGAAACTTTTTTTTTTCCAAATTCCATAATAAGAATACAATTACACATGTTGCCTTCAGCTGTTCTATGCTTTACTGACTCATTTCACGACTATCACTCAGTACTTACAAGATTTATTTTCAGTTTTCTCCCTGACCCCCATAATACATTAACAGATTTGAGTCGGCACAGGTTGCTTTAAGTAACTGCCGAGATGTTGCCACAGGATGCCTTTGTGAAATAATATTGAGAATGAAGCATTTTTCTCAGAATTGTGAATTATCGAGATGATAAATAAACTAAATGATTAATATATCCAGCTGCATTCAGTTCCACACTTCTAATATGGAAACCGCTTACACTGCCTCTCTACTGACTACACAGTACTCTGCTGTCTCCATTTATATAGGTGAACCAGCCTCTCGTGACACCTGGTAGTCAATTTTGCAGTTCGTAGGATTTCTGCATACTTTTGATCAGAATATTTGAACTTATTCCAGTTGATCAGAAAGTCGGGGAAGTGGGACCCTCAGTAGGATATGGCGACAACCATGCACCTCCTGAAGATAAGATCCGCCACTTGCTTTATGGTTTATATCGACCGAAAAAGTACTGACGGAAATAAGCGTTCAAGAGAGGCATTAAAATTCACAGCGAAAGGATATCAGTGATAAGATTCGCTGATGACTTTGTGGTCCTTACTGAAAGTACTAGATGGAATGATCGGTCTAATCAGCACTCGTTATGGATTGAGAAGAAAGACGAAAGTAATGAGGAGTAGGAGGAATGAGATTAGCAATAAGCTTACGATCCAAATTATGTGCCACGAAGCAAAGTGAAGCAATCCTGCTACCTTGAAAGCAAAATTACGTACCACGGATGAAGCACGGAGGACATAAAAATCAGGGACTTCCGCAGGGAGAGAATACATTCCTGGCCAAAAGAAGTCCACTAATATCAGACAGCGATCTTAATTTGAGGAAGAAATTTCAGAGAACGTCCATTTGGAGCACCGCGTTGAGTGAAAGTGAATCACGGACTGCAAAAAATCCAGCAAAGAAGAGAATCGAAGGGTTTGAGATGTGATGTTACAGAAAGATACGGATAACTAGATGTACCGATAAGATACGATATGTGGAGAACACTGCACTAGACTAGAAGACAGGACAGGGTGATGGTAGGTATGTTAAGGCATCATAGAATAACTTGCATGGTACTAGACGGAGCTGTAGAGGGTGAAACCTGTAGGGGCAGTCAGAGTTTGGAAAAATCTACCAAATAAATGACCTAAGCTAGTGTAGCTCTGAGAAAAAAAAAAAACAACTCAAATCAATAGCAGATATGTTCCTCTTTTGTCAAAAATTCTCTGCCATTGGGCAATTAATTTTGGTAAACTTTCCGTAAATCAAGTTAATTTTTTTGTATAAATAGAATTAAGATGAAAACATAGTGCAGATCTTTCAGAATATGCTGATGCTAATTCTGTTTTTGTATGATGAACAATTTGCGAGTTTGAGAAAGTTGAATGGACGTAAAATGACGTCTGTGTACCAAGCGCCCCCGCGTGTGCGTACTGAGGTGAAGTGCCAAGCTAGGACAGAGCAGTGTAGACTTCCTTCGCAGCCTCGTCGCCTCTCGCGTCAGCACGGCTGGTGGCGCGGCGCCATCTGTGGCCGTGGGGGGCTGAGCGGCGGGGTGGGAACGCGCCGGTAATTGCAGGGGTGGCCAGGGGGCGTGGTCGCGGCCGGGGCGTTAATGGCAGAGCCCTAACCTGCCCCTCAGGCAGGAGGCGCGCCGCGCGGGTGGTCACACCCCCAGAGCACGGGGTGGAGAGCATACTCCACTGTCCAGCGTCAGGCGATGCGGGGGTGCCAAGTGGGGAAAACTCGTTACCGTCGAAGTCGATCCACCGATGACGGAGCGAAAAGGGATGCAATGGAAGTCGTGCCATTCCGCTATGCCCTTCACATGGCAGCATGTACACATGCCGTCAACGGAACGGAACAGGATGTCAGAATCAATATTTCTCGTGAAGAAAGTTTTAATGTTGATGGGGAAGAGGGTGGAGGTGGGGAGACGGTGTTGTCCTCTGCTAACATCACTAAGGTAGCCTACTTCCGCCGAGAGGAATTTGTGTCTTCTTTATTTTATTATTTTGTTTTGTTCAGAGACACACTGCAAATGATCCATAACGACATAGATTTTTTCCACTCTAGTGTTCCTGCACTAGAAGGGCCAGAAATATGAAAGCGATCTTGATAGGGGAAAATCCTGAACTGTGTATAGCTAAGAACATAATTTTATAAAGCAACTCTCGCCAAACAACGTTTTTTAACAGTAAATAAGTCAGCTCTGTTGAAAGAGAAAGTCCCAGTAGTTTTAGACGTTATTTGGTACTTAGGAAGATGAAGCACAATGGACAAGGTAAAAAGGATGTAGCTGTTGCGTTGTAAACATTGTTTGATATCTTCATATATTTTCACTAGCAAATAAATGTCGATATTTTGAATTCTTTGGATGACAATTTTACTATTGTTTCATTCCTCAGAATTTTACAATACAACCGTTCCCAAGAACATTAGTTATGGAGTATGCTTTGGCATTAATAAACTCTATCAATCCTAGTTACTTAATTCTGATACTGTGCTGTGACGTTTTGTGTCATGGATGGTATTTCGTAAGTTCACTTTCACTGTTCATTACTGGTCTAAGTGATAGGACATTGCGTTGGCGCCCAGTCTCGTGTAAACACTCCACAATATGATGGTGATATCGGCTTGTAATGTGTACCTTTCACAGTAAAGCAAGAAATGTACTTAATTCCTCCGATAACTAATCGTTCGGAGCCTGCATGCATCACATTGACTACAGCAAGATACATTATAAGAAGTTTAATTCTGATTAAACTCACCTACTGTTTGTCAAAATAAAACTTTTCCGTTATTTAATTTTTTAGTGCACAGGTTCAGATTCGTTGTTGGGGAGAAGATAAGTTTTGTGACGGTGAGTCGTGAATGGGAATTTGGATTGAGGAGGGAGTCGTGCTTGACTAGTCCGTGCTATTGTGAAAGGCCACTGTGCCTAGGTGGTGAACTGCTTAGCGGATCTGCCTGTCTACACGGAGACCCGGGTTCGAATCCCAGCCTTGGTACAAACTTTCATTCGTTGCTTTAGTTTCCTTATATACTAGTGCATCTTAGTCTGTAGATTGAAAAATAAAACGCCTGCAGAGGCAAGCGGAATATGACTGCTTTTCAACAAATGGTTCAATGGCTCTAAGCACTATGGGACTTAACTTCTGAGGTCATCAGTCCCCTAGAACGTAGAACTACTTAAACCTAACTAACCTAAGGACATCACACACATCCATGCCCGAGGGAGAATTCGAACCTGCGACCGTAGCATTCGCGTGATTCCGGACTGAAGCGCCTAGAACCGCTCGCCCATAGTTGCACTATTAGGTGCTTATCTCAAACGTTATTGATAATGGTTAATTTCTGGATTTGGTTGGCGGATGAAGGCATTTTTTTGAGCATAATATCGCTTGCTGGGAAGAGCCGTGGGGTGAACAGAGGTATTTTGCTTCACCAGGGAGAGAAAGACATTTATGACTCGTAGCGAGGGAGGTGGGGCTGCTGCAGCCAAGTACTGGGACGCCGTCAGTCACGCAATCTAAAAGCATCAGGGGGCTTGCTGGACGGAGGGGTGCGAGCAGCCGTTGCGTCTGGCACCGTACGAGGTCTGCATTAGCACGGCGCCTTTCGGGCGATCAGTGCAATGCAAAGCTATTCTGTTGCGTTGGGCGGATTTTGTCAGAAGGGGCCTGGGACGCTGGCGGAGCGTCGCCAGCAAAATTTTATGGTCTGAACACATGGCGAACATTCCTGAAGTGAAACGATGACGCCACATCCCCGTCTGGGCGACTGCTCACGAGATAAAACTCTGTTAAAAGAGAAGTGAGTGCAGGTTAGAGTGGGGTGGCTAGAAGAATTATTAGGATAGCGTCGGCTTTCGCCAGCGTCACTCTGAAAAAAAAAAAAAAAAAAAAAGAAATACAGACGGAACGGCCAGTGATTGGGTATGCGGTGTGCCGTGTTAGAAGCGACGCTTCAAAATTGTATGGAGGGGGATTTTCTGTTGTTAGAACACGTGCGATTGGAGCAGAGATACGAAACAACACTCGTATTGGAGTTCTAACATATCTCTCTGGCTGCTCCACATGGAGAAATGTGGAAATTTTACGAAGCGAACGTAGAGGAGACACCTCGCCTGTGGGCGGCGGGCATTAAATACACTACGTCCGTGGGAGACGGAAAGTACTTCGGGCGCCGGCGTTGTAGAGAAAGGGCATTTAGACCAGCATAGCCATCGAGTAAAGACGGGAATGTATTTGGTCAGGTTCCGGAGCAGCCAGCTGTTCTTTCGAGATTACTTCTGAGACAACGCACTGTGCCTTGTATCAGCTATCTTGCGCTTTGTGTTGGATACCAGTGAGATCCTCGCAGCTTAGGCAGAGTAATTTCGCACAGGAGTTTGTTCACGTGTAAAATTGAGCCGTTTTTAACAGCGAGAGTCGCGGTACTTGTAGGTTTAGCGGACCACCAGCCAATGATGTTCAACCATTTTCACTTTTGAAGTCGAGGAAATCCTTCACCCATTTCGCCAACCCTAATTAATTTTACTCTGTGTATGCTAGTTAAGTTTATCAATCAACATACTTATCACTCTCCGAACTTGTCTTTCATTGGAAATAAACATTTTCGTGACCCTTAGCACGGTCTCTAATTCCAGTACAAAATATCCTGATATCATTGTCTTTGAGGCACCATGTTATTGGCGAAAATAATTTGATTAATTTATTAAGCGGAGAGAGAGATGTGGAGTACGCCATCATTGGCCTGGCCGTATAACAATTTGCATTTAATTCCGTTGCGCATAGATAATATGTCATCGTGTGGAAAGTGTTTTCTATGCCGACCTAAATTCCGGGAGAGAAATTTATAGTAGGTACCCCCCCCCCCCCCCACCTCCCATGCCTACTGTTAAACACCGCACTTCCAGCATCGGCAAAGGATGTTGCTCTCAGCACTGTCTGGTCTGTTCCGTATGACCAACAACTGCATCCATACCACCTCCAAAGGATACAGTCAATAATGCCAGCCGATTTTGCACCATGCTTGGTGTGTTCTGTACACAGTTTCCTTTTCGTTTCTTTAGTTAATAATCAGAGGAATTATAAAATACGTGATATGCGTCTAATAAGTTACTTGTTAAAGTGGTCGCGTTACCAATAGGTTTTCAAATCGCTGTAGCACGCAAACGGTACGTTTCTGTACATGGGTTCCAATCCAACACATTATCTACTCAGTCTCCTCTTCAAGTAATGGGAATTTTAGAGCAACTATTGTATCGTCCCCTTAGAAAAATTATAAATGACTGTGCTGGTAAACCTCTTACGTTACTTGATTTTCAAACAACTGAGCAAAACTGAACATCCTCAGACATTTCTCTATTTACTTATTCTGATCATCACTAAACTGACACATAATATATTGATTTTTTATTTATTTATTTTTTAGCTCAACGCAGTCTGACTTTCAACAGTCCCTACAAAAGAATGGCCCTGACTAACAATAACCTACACCTTTCATGAATCACTTACCTTATAAAAATCTTCGTTACTCGAACTACTGCAATACAGCGAGCGCCAACATTCCCACCTAAATGAAAGATTCTAACTACTGAAGGCACTAACTACTGATAGGCATAGTTAGCAAGTGAAAGATTTTGATACAGAGCAAACAATGTATTTACCTTAATAGAAGAGGAGTTTGTGGCACAACTTGACTAGAAAAAGGGATCGGTTGGTAGGACATGTTCTAAGGCATCAAGTAATCACCAATTTAGTATTGGAAGGCGGCGTGGAGGGTAAAAATCGTAGACCAAGAGAGGAAACACTAAGCAGTTTCAGAAGGATGTAAGCTGCAGTACGTACTAGGAGATGAAGCAGCTTGCACTGGATAGAGTAGCGTGGAGAGCTACATCAAACCAGTGTCAGGACTGAAGACAACAACAACAGTACCCATAGTCGGCCAATTCATTCAGTGGACCTGATCTGTGATAAAAAGTCATGCATCTTACAACGACGACAAATTAACTTTTGCCTTATGACAACACATTGTGAATGCTGCTGTATCACGTCAAGTAACCACAGATGCAAAATTATTTCTTTTACAAAATCTGCACTGTAGAATCATCAAACGTCAATTATAGCTCTCAAAATTATCTGGAATTACGTGCGGTGCACATTTAAATTTATCTTTCAAAACAACAACAGAATTATCATTATCAATATCAACATTATTGCTATTACCTTGTCGAAAAAAAAAAATTGTGTCTCTTCAGCTCTTCGCCTTTCAGTCCGACCCGTTAGTGTTCTTCTCCGAGGAATAGCCTAAAATAAATAACAGGGGAAGTCTTAGCTATTCAAAATGAAGAAATTCAAAATTACGAACACTTCAAATTCTTTGGTGACTGCGGTAAACGAACACGAAGGTAGTTCAGTTTACTCTTAGATGAAAGGAAATGAAAAAATAACACTAATAAACAGCGCTTTGGCTGCCTCCGACAACTTCGTTACTGCGTTTCATTTTCCACTGCTGATAGCATCAGCGGCGTAGCAGTTGTGGCGCTGTAGCTACCCGGTATGCGTGAATTACTGCAAATGAACTATCTGCAACATTTAAGCATGAACGTCCCTAGAATGTGATTTCACGGGCCGTTATTACTTCGTGTTTCACTTCTACCGTAGCACCTGATAGGTGTTGGTACCAATGTTAGCAGTGTGAGAAACAGAGGAAAACTTTTCTCATCTGTGTTCATCTACTTCCTATTACCTCTCTTAATGGATATGTACCCAAGCTTTTTTTAAATGCACATCTATGGAAAAGTACTTTTGAATTATATAAGTTTCATTAGCCTCCTTGTATAATTAATTTTAAAAATCGTTGCTTCAAGTTTCGATTTTCGCGTATTAATATTACGATAGTTCATTAAAACAGTTGCAGTATGAATATGAACGTACACGTTTTCCTACTACTGCCTCTGTTCAAAAATTGTGTGTATCTAGTTTTACGTCTTTCACTTCGACTCCTTAGTGCTCTCCTTCAAAGCATAGCCTAAAACAGATATGGTTTCCTTAATAATGAGGGAAGTTGGAAGCCATAGATATTCAAAAACAAGAAATCAAAAATTAGGAATTTACTCCAAATGTTCTGGTAACGGTGGTAATTGCCCATAAAGTTACTCCTACAGAAAAGCGAACGAAATAGCGACGCCAATACATGAGGCTACTTACAGACTTCGTTACTAAGCACTTTGATTTCCACTGTTGAAACTTCATAGACCTAGCAGTTGCTGCACTGTAGCTGACCGGTACGAGTGTGTTACTGCAAATGAACCACGTGAACATGAACGTCCCTAGGTCGCGATTTCACGAAACATTATTGCTTTCATGTGTCATTTGTACCATAGCACCTGCAACCAACTAAAAACACAATATCCAATCGGAGAACCTCCAGAGTAGAATCAGTTGTCAAAGAGACATGATTTCAATTTGTTTTCTAAACTTTCATTATCTGCCTCCACTTTTAATTCACAAAGGAAGTGATCGAACATATTTGTGACTGCATACTCATGCTTCCTTCTTTTCTGGCAAGAGTAAGATTGTGTCATCGATAGCGGAGCTTATTTTTGTTCCTATTATTATAAGTCTGCATGCCACTATTATTTTATAATGGTTCCTGGCTGTTCACAACAAATTTCATGTGAGAGTATATGCGTTGGTGTGACGCTGCTCTTAACATGCCTTTTTCTAAACAGCTATATTTACATACGAAAATCTTTAGAAATAATCACGTTTTAGTTTACTTCAGAAGGAACGTAGTCCACCCACAACGGAGGTAGTTAACAAAACTCTCTTTCTATTGATAGCTGGACATTGTTCATCAGCATGTGACCTTTACCACGTAAGGTAAGATAAGGTAAGGTAAGGTAGCTTGAGGTGAGCAAAGATGAGGAGAGATGAAATGAGGTAAGGTCAGCCAATCCCACGAGAGTTGTAGCCATAGTAATCAGCCATGGTTGCCAGGCCTTCATCCCTATCACTTCGGCACGCACTTAAGCTTTAGTCTCAGGCAGCTTGCTATCTGTGAAATGATTAGCTCCGTACTGTGATTTGTTTGTTTTCACATACTTATCGTTGAGATAGTCAGTATTTCTTCCTTGCTCCTGTTGTATGTTGCCTGATGTGCGCCACTGAACAATTTGAGATGAAATTTCGTCAAATATTATGAGTGGAAAACGTGATGTCATCCTTTTGATGAGTGTGTTGCTGTGGGTCAGAGAAACGTTTTACCCGTCAAGCGTCTCTTTAGAGAAAAAAAACACAAATCTTGCTGGAAGCCCTCTCATCTTCACAAAGGTGATCGAAAGAGTTGCTATATATATGACCTAGAAAGCTTATTAAAAGGAAGAACGTAAAATTATCAGATAGTTACTAGGACCAAGGGAAACAGAAGAGGGCTATAGACTACAAGCTCGTCAAACAACTGAGAAAATGACCAACATTGCAGCAGACATTAGAAAAAGGCGATTAAAATTTTATGGGCACGTCTCTAGGCTTCCCAAAACAAGACTTACGCACAAAATTCTTAAATACATACAAGGACTTAAAACTGTATCCTGGATACAAGAGGTCAAAAAGGACCTACAAAAAGCTCAGATAAATTATTCTGATATTTTGGACAGAAAGGTATTTAAGCAGAAAGTTGATAGATGTGACGTTCTACATCTACATCTACATCTACATTTATACTCCGCAAGCCACCCAACGGTGTGTGGCGGAGGGCACTTTACGTGCCACTGTCATTAAGTCAGAGACCGAAGCTCCGAAGAAAGCATTCTAGCAGCACAGGTAGAGTATCCCGTATGAAATCATGATAACGTGCTCCAAACGTTCACAGAAAATCTGTGTTGATGACGTGATTGCACAATTGCGTGCGGATTCTCGTCAGCCCACACATGTTGAGTGTGATAATTTACAATTTGTTCACGTTGGAATGAGGAAGTACAGTACATACTGACGAAACTAAAATGAGCTCTAACATGGAAATTAAGCGTTTCCGGACACATGTCCACATAACATCTTTTCTTTATTTGTAGGTGAGGAATGTTTCCTGAAAGTTTGGCCGTACCTTTTTGTAACACCCTGTATATATATGTTGTGAAGATCGGCAAATAAATTTACGAGTTTACGAGACAGAAGAGGAAGATGTAAAATCATTGATGATGGAAACACTAGTGGGAAAACGTTGCATGGGTTGATGGGTTGTAACCTGCCTCACCCCCTTTTCTTACAGTTTGATTTTACGGTGGTCGGACATGGGTGTGGGATGGTTTACAGAGGGAACACACTGATCTGCTAAAAGAACTTGACCGTGTTACCTAACGTGGAAAGATCCCCCTTTACGAGTATTAAGTCTCTCAAATATAAGTGGAAAAATGTTCCTTCTAAAGGATGACGGTACAGAATGTTTTACTTAATTTATTAGTCTTTTGCAAGTAACACACATCTTAACAATGGCCAGACCCAAGCACGCTCGACTTAAAAGTATGCAGCGTTGATAGCGGCTCGACCGTTCTTCGTCAGTTATAACCCTCAATTGATATTTACAAAAAGATTAATTACTAAGTTTCTCCCACAAGCTGTGCTTCTCTCCCCAGTCAGCAATTATTTAAGATTCTTCCTTTTAGCAAATTAAATTAAAACATTAGGGGCAATAACAGACGATGAAACCGGACCGTCATAAGTTCTCTTAAGGTATGAACTAGCTAAGCTTAACTGCCATCAAAATAAAGTGGCGGCGGCAGATACCTTTCTGGGGCGGTACGGACAGAGAGAGGTAGTTTGTCTACCGCGGATTTTAGTTAATCGAATTGCCACAGCTGACAGGGGATATGAAACGCCCGGTAAGGAAAGATGGAGGTTATTCCGGATACGCGTTTGCGAGCAGTTGCGCTTTCACGGTTAACGAGCAGACGGGCTCGCTCAATTTCCGATTTGAACGGCGTTTTGCGCAGGCCACATCCACAGCCGCGGCTGCGAATCGGACCAGCGTGTAACAAGATAATGGGACAGGGTCGCAACAGCTGCGCATAAGAAACAAGGAAGAATTTCGCATGGCTTCTCGCTGATTAACAACTATAAAAAGCGAAATGTAATTACATCTGCTTCGACATGCTTTTCTAGGGTCATTGCTTATAAAGTAACCGACCGTGTCTAATGTGGGGAAAACGTTTTTACGAGGCTGACTCTGAATGTGTTTACAGTTACGACTATTTCCCTTTCTTGTAATAACATAAAGTGGTTGTACTAGGTGGGACTGCCATTCTGCGATCGTTTAGGCTGAAACCATTTTCATAGTCGACGTCAGTGAACAAAATTTCAAAATATTCAAAAAAAAAAAATGGTGGGATTCGCACAGACCATCAAAGGAGTGGAACAAAACGTCAGCACCAAGCATTCTCAGGACGAGAGGATCTACGTTGATACTGGTGTGGGGCAGTGATGTCTGCTAAATTTGACCTATTTTCGCCGCATTCACTCATGTTGCAACAGACGAGTTCGTGCTTTCGTGTTTTTTAAATTTTATTTTCGTGGCATATTGCAAAGGGTTCCTGAGACTTCGATATTTTCCTCTAAGTGTTCTACCGCCAAAGAGATCAAATATTTAAAAGCAAACAATGATTTAGTCTTTACAATACCTGCACAAAGAAAAAATGGCTCTGAGCACTATGGGACTTAACATCGGAGGTCCTCAGTCCCCTAGAACTTAGAACTACTTAAACCTAACTAACCTAAGGACATCACACACACATCCATGACCGAGGCAGGATTCGAACCTGCGACCGTAGCAGTTGCGCAGCTCCGAACTGAGGCGCCTGCACAAAGAATAACGCTATCCAGTGAATATGTAAAAATGTAATTAGATGAAACAATTTTAATTAGAGAAACCTTTTTCTGGCAATGGTAACGCGAGATCTGATTTAGGAGAGCAACATACCATAGCGCCATCTGGTTTCCCCCTTCAAGCTAGACGAGTTTCGTTCTTTGTAGTTTTTTCGTTTGATGCTCATTTCGTGAGATATTTGGCCCGGTCACTATCAATGGACCACCCTGTATATAGCACATCATCCAATGTGTTTTGTTTTATTCCATAGCACAAAATAACATAAAAAACCATTTTTCTCCTGAATTTTTCACAGTCAAGAAAGATGTTTTTTATGAAACTGTTTAATGTATTTACGTTCTTGTTTGTGCACAGAGAGCATCCCAGGGTGCCTCAGAGACCTACAATACCACGAAGAACCACTTCTCGTGTTTTGGAAGATCAATGGTTAGTGTTTTTTTTTATCACGGTTCTTTATTTCAAATGCGATAATCCTATTTGCAACTGTCGCTGAGATATTATCGCAGGAGAGCTTCTGTAAAGTTTGGAAGGTAGGAGACGAGATACTGGCAGAAGTAAAGCTGTGAGGACCGGGCGTGAGTCGTGCTTCGGTAGCTCAGATGGTAGAGCACTTGCCCGCGAAAGGCAAAGGTCCCGAGTTCGAGTCTCGGTCGGGCACACAGTTTTAATCTGCCAGGAAGTTTCATATCAGCGCACACTCCGCTGCAGAGTGAAAATCTCATTCTATTATCAACTACATTGTAAACTGTAAAACTGTAAGGCGAGAGCACATATTCCTTCCATAAAGCGGCATGATCTGTGAGTCGTTCAGTGTTGTTGCACGCGCAGTTGCACGACGACTAACGCCGTCTTTCCAAATACATTACTTACGTACCCAGATATTAAAGATCGAAATTTACCTCTTTTGAGGAGAAACATTTGTAGGAAAAGTAGCCACTCTTGTAACCATTGCAATGTATCATGAAAACAATGTAATAAATCCTCCCTATTGTCACGTCTAATAGAACTGAAAATTTACGTAACCGAAACCCATTGTTGTCACTGGAAGCGAGTTCGAAATAATTTTTTTATCGCTTTCGTTTACATCTGCATTTGAATTCAGCAAGGTGCATCAGTTTCCGTCGGCGCTGTTAGAGCTCTTGATCTTAATTGCTTAGATTGATGGAGGCTAATGCTCGGGGGAG
This sequence comes from Schistocerca cancellata, assembly GCF_023864275.1. Taxonomy (NCBI): domain Eukaryota; kingdom Metazoa; phylum Arthropoda; class Insecta; order Orthoptera; family Acrididae; genus Schistocerca; species Schistocerca cancellata. The sequence continues at coordinate 550,522,831 of NC_064633.1, forward strand.
ACAGTATAACCGGTTTGCGCACTTTCGTTGGTGCCAAAAGCAAAACCACTAAGATAGACAAACTGCTGAATATTAATATTGGCGATGATTACCAGCAGAACGTCCGTGACAAATTCCGTCGGACAGAATTTAAATTTCTTAGCTCGGCGCTACTAATAAGCAGAAATATGTCATGCTGTGGCAGCATAGCGGAGAAAAAGAAGCAAACCATTAAAATATAGCAGGATGCCGGACCTCATCCAGCCGCCAGTTGTTTCCAGATCGTACCACAGAGAGAAAAAAAAAAAAAAAAGAGAAAAGAAATCTCTTCGTTCTCTTGAACAATGCATCCGAGTGTTCGGCTTGTAACTTGATGTATTCGAGCCTAGTGCCCCCTCAGTTTATCAACTTTTCGGAATGCTAAGCAAGACTGGAGTATAAATGAGCAGAATAATGTTTTTTCAACGGTAACATAGCTCATGGTTTTGATGCCAGTGGAGGACGTGCAACACTGAAAATATTCTGGCGCTACAGTGAAGTGCTGGGCTTATCGCAGGTTGCCATCATTCTTCAACGTATTCTATCCTTCCTCAGATTTCTGTTATTTGATACATTTCACATCTTTCTTTTTCACAACCATGTTTTAGAGATGTGGTGTGCTATTCAATACTTCTTCATTCAACACAATTTTCAAGAAATAATGACCTTTTTATTCTTGTTTCCTTTATGGTTTTGTGTTTTGATGCACACTTAATTTAAAAATGTATGTAGTTGTCAGAGAATTTGTAATTCTCATTTCTGATGTAACTGACTTTTATAATTTGTGGTTCAGTATTAGGCATATCCAAGCATACAACCCTTACAATATTTACTTTTCTCATAGTTATATATACATTTCTATGGCATGCAATTTTGATCAGAACAAGTTCTCTATCTTTATCATGAAGGCTTTTATGTAGTAGCGACCCCTCTACCTATTTCTCAGTCGTTGAAAACTAAAAAAAAAAACCTGTATTTTGTACATTAATAATAATTGTTGTTGGGATTTTAATGCTACTTCCCTAGCTGATTGTTGTAAGGAACTGATTTTTGTTCATTACTCACATACGGTCCCAGGCTTATTAGCAAGTTCTAGAGACAGTTCCCAAGCGCGGGGAAGTGACTTGGGAAGACATTTGTGGCTATGTTTTGCCAGTCTTTAACCCTGACTTTGCTCTATATACTTGCACATATCACGTTGGTGAGTTCATCCTATGTACAACTAGTTATGAGTAAGTTCATAATTGAAGGGAAGCACACCATTTCACAAGGAAACTCGGCATACTTAGTGACTTCAAAAAAATGTGTGTGAAATCTTATGGGACTTAACTGCTAAGGTCATCAGTCCCTACACTTACACACTACTTAACCTAAATTATCCTAAGGACAAACACACACACTCATGCCCGAGGGAGGACTCGAACCTCCGCCGGGACCAGCCGCACAGACCATGACTGCAGCGCCTAAGACCGCTCGGCTAATCCCGCGCGGCATACTTAGTGACTGACTGTTGCAGGGGGAGGGGGTGGTTATCAAGATGAGTATGCTGCCACTTAATCTATAAAAGATGAGTTACTGGAGACGTAAGTATTATAGCAAAGAACATTAAAATAAGATACGAGATTAGTGCACACAGAAAATTTCTACGTAAAAGTAGAGCAGTGGGAGAGAGAATAATGGTGGCGGCGAGATGAAGGGGCAGAAGAAGAACAAAAAGGAGAGGAGAAGCAATAAATAAAAATGGAGCCGATGATTTATGATGACGAGAAGGAGGAAGAGGAGGATGATGAGGGGACGAGGAGGAGGTTGTGGCGAGGAGTAGTAGGCCGAGGAGGAGAACGATGAGGGGACAAATGTGACGAAGGAAAATTAGTAGTCTGAGGAAAAGCAGCAGCGACAACAGTGGCATAAAGAAAAGAGATAAGATTACGAAGGGTGAGAAAAAGTTTAGGAAGAACACAGAAACTACGAAAAGAATGAATTGTAAGAGAAGGAAGGAGAAGACAGGAAGCGAGCTTATAATTTGCAGTTCTATCTTTGATGGGAACGAGAACATAAAACACTCACGGCATTTTTTATAGGAATTGTTTCGCACTCATCTAAAATGATTTTAGAGAAACTACATAAAATCTTAAATCAGGTTCTGGATTGGGAAGGAGGTTTTAACTCCTTTACTCGTAAATGTGAATACAGTGCATTAACGACTTCACAACTGCAGGAGAGGAAGAAGGAGAAGAATACGAAGAAGAAGTAAAAGAAAAAGTTGATGAAAACGACGAGGAAGAGGAGATCGATAAAGTGAAAAAGGAACTATTAATAGTTGATTAGGATAAAGGTGGAAATTGAAAAGGAGAATGAAGTAGGAGAAGCAGAGCAAGGAGGAGGAGGATATGAGTGTTTAACGTCCCGTTGACAACGAGGTCATTAGAGACGGAGCGCAAGCTCGGGTGAGGGAAGGATGGGGAAGGAAATCGGCCGTGCCCTTTCAAAGGAACCATCCCGGCATTTGCCTGAAGCGATTTAGGGAAATCACGGAAAACCTAAATCAGGATGGCCGGAGACAGGATTGAACCGTCGTCCTCCCGAATGCGAGTCCAGTGTGCTAACCACTGCGCCACCTCGCTCGGTATAAGCAGAGCAAGGAAAGAACGAATAGTAGGACGAGGGAAAGGAGGAGGAACAGGAAGAGAACTGGAATTTCGCATCCAGTTGACAGGAGCCATCAACAATAAAAGAACTGAATGCCACTCCAGCAGTATGTGAGTGGGAATTGTACAGTTCACTTCACCTTTCCATTCTCTTAGAAAGTTGTGAAAGCCGAGGACAAGACTTGGAAAAAGAGATGGTAATCAGTATCTCTCAATGGTATATACCTTGATTTGAAGCAGGTCAACTAGTCGCAGGAAGACATAGTATAATTTTCTGAAGTAGCGATGTATCGAATTTTTATTTGAAAGAAAAAGTTAAGATCAGAACAGGAACTTCTGTAATATAAATGTGTTATATGTCACGTCTGTCATTGTTCATCTATACACAAATATCTAGATTTAACAAGAATCGAGTTTCATTTTTATAGAAGAAACCATGTTGAAAATTTTATTACTTATCAGTTAAAGAAAAATTGCAGAGTTGACCAGTTCCACTAGACATACCACAGGAAAAGAGCTTGGAGAAGTAAGCTTAAAGAAAAGATGGGTCAGTCTGCAGGCTTTCATCGCCGTTGATCTTGTATGTTGCTCGGCCGCCTCATGTTCCTCTTCAAATTTCTTCTCCGCAATCGACGTTTTGACCGCTCAGCTGGGATCTTCTCTAATATCTTCTTGTTTCCCCGATTAACTGAAGAGTGTCAGAGACCAGTTTCGCTTTCATTTACAAAAGGTTAGTTTTTTCTCGCTTGTTCTAAAGAGGTGGGGTATTGAGTGACATTTTTACTGTTGGCGGGCTGTCGTCGTCGGATAAGTGGCGATATCAGGGAGAGAAAGAGAGTGAGAATATTTTCCAAAATATTGTTTTCCTGGGGCGGAGATGACTTCTTGGTTATAATATCTTCGTTTGATGTTCATCAATAGATGTTTCAGGATATACATTTTTCTGCAAGCATATTAATCCCTATCAACTTTGATTGGCTGGGAGGCCACGAAGCTAGATGCCTATAGCCGCCTTTTCCATTGAAATTGATTTCGTTCTTAGACATCTCAATCACTTCACGTATTTTTAAATAAATATTACATGCTTTGGCTAAAACTTTTATGTTCTTGAGATCTACACTACATCTCGGTCGCAGTCCACCTGAACTTTCGCTACCACATTTTCACATTTTTAAAAGCGTCTGGCAAACATTTCCTTCCTTACTCTGCCGCTAAACCTCTATTAAATACCTTTTACTTTTTCATGTTAGTTATGAGTCGTCTCCAAGCATTATCATCGGAGCAATTATTATCTGCGCTAATTGCTTATATAGCCTATATTCTCCTCAGCCTAACTTTACATACCGAAAAACTATTTCGATCTTCAGCAGCATGAGACAGTCAACAGTTATTACTTTATTATTTACTTCCTTCCGATTTTTCGGGCAATACAGAGGTAATCTAGGAGACGACATTTCATATATATTATTTAATTTATAATGGACAAGATCTCTATCAGTGAGCATCGGATTAAATATGGGGATCAAAGCAGAAAACATAAGAATCCCATGCCCACCTTTTACTAATGACCTGATGTTAGTGTTAAAACAACTTTCAAGAGGATTCTATGAAACTTCAAACAATGCATTTAAGAGCAGAGAATGCAAGTCCACTGATCAACATCAGAATGACAGAATTCATCACCAGTATTAAAGACGTCCCTAGAACGCTAAGAGACAGGGAGCGGAAACCGTAAAGTCGTTTGGAGGGTGCGTCTTATATGATCGCAATCAAACAGTAGTCATCGAAAAACGGAAAAAAACAAACTAGATAGGAAATTCTTGCAAAAATAGTCACACCGAGGGTCCTACCAAATGGGAGACGACAGTATGGAATTTTTTTTCTTAACAATTTGTCTCATCGCAACCTACGCTGAAACACCCTTACAAGTTTCTCACACTGTCTGTGACCACCCTGTAGAAAACTGAATTATGAAAGCAGTTTATACCGATAACTGTGTCGATATTGCAACTTACCGACAGTGTAATATCTATATGGGAGTGAGAGTTTCGAGCCCACACGGAGGCCTACCGGCTGTTGTTCTTCTCGCGAACCATTCGCCACCGCAAAAGGAAAGGGTGGAAGTGAAAGTGGTACACGAAGTACTCCCCGCGACACACGGCGCGGTGGCTTTCGCTGTAGAAATAACACCGCCCATCGACATACATACAGGGTGTTTCAAAAATGACCGGTATATTTGAAACGGCAATAAAAACTAAACGAGCAGCGATAGAAATACATCGTTTGTTGCAATATGCTTGGGACAACAGTACATTTTCAGGCGGGCAAACTTTCGAAATTACAGTAGTTACAATTTTCAACAACAGATGGCGCTGCAAGTGATGTGAAAGATATAGAAGACAACGCAGTCTGTGGGTGCGCCATTCTGTACGTCGTCTTTCTGCTGTAAGCGTGTGCTGTTCACAACGTGCAAGTGTGCTGTAGACAACATGGTTTATTCCTTAGAACAGAGGATTTTTCTGGTGTTGGAATTCCACCGCCTAGAACACAGTGTTGTTGCAACAAGACGAAGTTTTCAACGGAGGTTTAATGTAACCAAAGGACCGAAAAGCGATACAATAAAGGATCTGTTTGAAAAATTTCAACGGACTGGGAACGTGACGGATGAACGTGCTGGAAAGGTAGGGCGACTGCGAACGGCAACCACAGAGGGCAACGCGCAGCTAGTGCAGCAGGTGATCCGACAGCGGCCTCGAGTTTCCGTTCGCCGTGTTGCAGCTGCGGTCCAAATGACGCCAACGTCCACGTATCGTCTCATGCGCCAGAGTTTACACCTCTATCCTTACAAAATTCAAACGCGGCAACCCCTCAGCGCCGCTACCATTGCTGCACGAGAGACATTCGCTAACGACATAGTGCACAGGATTGATGACGGCGATATGCATGTGGGCAGCATTTGGTTTACTGACGAAGCTTATTTTTACCTGGACGGCTTCGTCAATAAACAGAACTGGCGCATATGGGGAACCGAAAAGCCCCATGTTGCACTCCCATCGTCCCTGCATCCTCAAAAAGTACTGGTCTGGGCCGCCATTTCTTCCAAAGGAATCATTGGCCCATTTTTCAGATCCGAAACGATTACTGCATCACGCTATCTGGACATTCTTCGTGAATTTGTGGCGGTACAAACTGCCTTAGGCGACACTGCGAAGACCTCGTGGTTTATGCAAGATGGTGCCCGGCCACATCGCACGGCCGACGTCTTTAATTTCCTGAATGAATATTTCGATGATCGTGTGATTGCTTTGGGCTATCCGAAACATACAGGAGGCGGCGTGGATTGGCCTCCCTATTCGCCAGACATGAACCCCTGTGACTTCTTTCTGTGGGGACACGCGAAAGACCCGGTGTACCGCCAGAATCCAGAAACAATTGAACAGCTGAAGCAGTACATCTCATCTGCATGTGAAGCCATTCCGCCAGACACGTTGTCAAAGGTTTCGGGTAATTTCATCCAGAGACTACGCCATATTATTGCTACGCATGGTGGATATGTGGAAAATATCGTACTATAGAGTTTCCCAGACCGCAGCGCCATCTGTTGTTGACAATTGTAACTACTGTAATTTCGAAAGTTTGTCTGCCTGAAAATGTACTGTTGTCCCAAGCATATTGCAACAAACGGTGTATTTCTATCGCTGCTCGTTTAGTTTGTATTGCCGTTTCGAATATACCGGTCATTTTTGAAACACCCTGTACATACAAAGTTTCGGTGTTTGCGATGTATAGTTCCGTCCGGTAGTGGGTGGCAATAAAGCTCGCTGGGAGCACCTTTCGCTACGGCGTGCCCTCGGCATTGAGGGGGCGGTACGAGCTGTCAAGTGTCAGCAGGTCGTGCAGCTGACCCCTCGGTGAGCTCTGCGCTGTCTGCGCGGTAATACGGCACGGCACGGCACGAGACGAGACAAAGGGGGCATCAGCGGCTGTCTTCCTGGGAAGCGTGACTGGGCGGTCGCGCAGCGGCCCGCACACGGCACGCGCTTCCTGGGGTCGTCGCACAGTACACCATACGGCAACCACACACGCCGAAAGGAAGCCAGTTCATCACTTTCCCTCTGCATTCAAGATAGGGTTATTCTCTCTCTCTCTCTGTACTACTGGCCATTAAAATTGCTACACCACGACGATGACGTGCTACAGACGCGAAATTTAACCCACAGGAAGAAGATGCTGTGATATGCAAATGATTAGCTTTTCAGAGCCTTCACGCAAGGTCGGCGCCGGTGGCCAAACCTACAACGTGCTCACATGAGGAAAGTTTCCAACCGATTTCACAAAGACAAACAGCAGTTGACCGGCGTTGCCTGGTGAAACATTGTTGTGATGACTCGTGTAAGGAGGAGAAATGCGTACCATCACGTTTCCGACTTTAACAAAGGTCGGATTGTAGCCTACAGCGATTGCGGTTTATCGTATCGCGACATTGTTGCTCGCGTTGGTCGATATACAATGAATGTTAGCAGAATATGGAATCGGTGGGTTCAGGAGGGTAATACGGAACGCCGTGCTGCATCCCAACGGCCTCTTATCACTAGCAGTCGAGATGACAGGCATCTCATCCGTATGCCTGTAACGGATCGTGCAGCCACGTCTCGATCCCTGAGTCAACAGATGGGGACTTTGCAAGACAACAACCATCTGCACGAACAGTTCGACGACGTTTGAAGCAGCATGGACTATCAGCTCGGAGACCATGGCTGCGGTTACCTTTGACGCTGCATCACAGACGGGAGCGCCTGCGATGGTGTACTCAACGATGAACCTGGGTGCACGAATGGCAAAACGTCATTTTTTCGGATGAATACAGGTTCTGTTTACAGCATCATTATGGTCGCATCCGTGTTTGGCGACATCGCGGTGAACGCACAATGGAAGCGTGTATTCGTCATCGCTATACTGGCGTATCACCCGGCGTGATGGTATGGAGTGCCATTGGTTACACGTCTCGGTCACCTCTTGTTCGCATTGACGGCACTTTGAACAGTGGGCGTAACATTTCAGATGTGTTACGACCCGTGGCTCTACCCTTCATTCGCTCCCTGCGAAACCCTACATATCAGCAGGATAATGCACGACCGCATGTTGCAGGTCCTGTACGGGCCTTTGTGAATACAGAAAATGTTCGACTGCTGCCCTGGCCAGCACGTTCTCCAGATCTCTCACCAATTGAAAACGTCCGGTCAATGGAGGCCGAGCAACTGGCTCGTCACGATACGCCAGTCACTACTCTTGACGAACTATGGTATCGTGTTGAAACTGCATGGGCAGCTGTACCTGTATACGCCATCCAAGCACTGTCTGACTCAATGCCCAGGCGTATCAGGGCCGTTATTACGGCCAGAGGTGGTTGTTCTGGGTACTGATTTCTCAGGATGTATGCACCCAAATTGCGTGAAAATGTAATCACATGTCAGTTCTAGTATAATGTATTTGTCCACTGAATACCCGTTTATCACCTGCATTTCTTCTTGGTGTAGCAATTTTAATGGCCAGTAAAGTATATATACACTCCTGGAAATTGAAATAAGAACACCGTGAATTCATTGTCCCAGGAAGGGGAAACTTTATTGACACATTCCTGGGGTCAGATACATCGCATGATCACACTGACAGAACCACAGGCACATAGACACAGGCAACAGAGCATGCACAATGTCGGCACTAGTACAGTGTATATCCACCTTTCGCAGCAATGCAGGCTGCTATTCTCCCATGGTGACGATCGTAGAGATGCTGGATGTAGTCCTGTGGAACGTCTTGCCATGCCATTTCCACCTGGCGCCTCAGTTGGACCAGCGTTCGTGCTGGACGTGCAGACCGCGTGAGACGACGCTTCATCCAGTCCCAAACATGCTCAATGGGGGACAGATCCGGAGATCTTGCTGGCCAGGGTAGTTGACTTACACCTTCTAGAGCACGTTGGGTGGCACGGGATACATGCGGACGTGCATTATCCTGTTGCGAATGGTCCTCGCCGATACCCCAGGAGCAACAGTGTCTCTAATTTGCTGGGAAGTGGCGGTGCGGTCCCCTACGGCACTGCGTAGGATCCTACGGTCTTGGCGTGCATCCGTGCGTCGCTGCGGTCCGGTCCCAGGTCGACGGGCACGTGCACCTTCCGCCGACCACTGGCGACAACATCGATGTACTGTGGAGACCCTACGCCCCACGTGTTGAGCAATTCGGCGGTACGTCCACCCGGCCTCTCGCATGCCCACTATACGCCCTCGCTCCAAGTCCGTCAACTGCACATACGGTTCACGTCCACGCTGTCGCGGCATGCTACCAGTGTTAAAGACTGCGATGGAGCTCCGTATGCCACGGCAAACTGGCTGACACTGACGGCGGCGGTGCACAAATGCTGCGCAGCTAGCTTCATTCGACGGCCAACACCGCGGTTCCTGGTGTGTCCGCTGTGCCGTGCGTGTGATCATTGCTTGTACAGCCCTCTCGCAGTGTCCGGAGCAAGTATGGTGGGTCTGACACACCGGTGTCAATGTGTTCTTTTTTCCATTTCCAGGAGTGTAGATAGATAAAACTACAGGAGGTGGACAAAAATACGGAAATACCAAAAAGGCAACACAGTACCATGCCTAATACGGCGTAGGAAATCCGTTGTCACTGACCGAGAGAGGAGGCGCAGTGGTTAGCACACTGGACTCGCATTCGCGAGGACGACTGTTCAAACCCGCGTCCGATCGCGCTGATTTAGGTTTCCCGTGATTTCCCTAAATCGATTCATGCAAATGAGGAGATGGTTCCTTTGAAAGGGCACGGCCGACCTCCTTCCGCATCCTTCCCTAATCCGATGGGGCGGATGACGTCGCTGTCTGGTCTCCTCTTCCCAAGTCAACCAAACAACTGTTGTCTTTCAAAGCAGCTTACAGTCGTCTCGGAATGGATAAATACAGGTCCTGTATAATTTTCAAGTTCATCGGCTCCCCCGTTTTTTTCTTTTCTTCCCCCCTCCTTTTCCCCCTCATCGGTCGGGGTCCTCCCTCCCTCCATCTACCGCCGTATCGCCTCTATAGTGCTGTTTTAAGTGAGTGTTCAGTGTTTTGCGTCCCTGTCAGTTTTTTATTTCGCGCGAACAGAAACCAGAGTGTCACCGGGTTTTTTAATTGTGCCTGTTTATTTACTATGTGTTTTAATCAGCATCATTGACCGTTTTGTTTTTTTTATTTTCTTCGCATCTTTTTCTCCATGTTTCAGTTATTTACAGTCACCGTTTCATCGCCTGCTTTTATTGTTCTCATATCTCTTAATTCCGTTTTTTAACTCTTTTGTAGGCTGCAGAGCGGCGTATTGTGCTGCTGCCAGCCCGCCCTCGCCTCTGGTGGTGGTGGTGGTGGGGGGGAGGATTTATTTAGCGTATGGCAAGTACAAATCACGTATGAAAAATCTAAAAGTACATAACACACAAAACAGTTACAATATCACAAACAAACATCTAGGTTAGAAATATAATCGATTGCACTGTTAGTCGCATCCATGAAGTCCCTTGTTGGCCCAGGGTAGGCCCTCAGAGGGCATTCTACCACGATATGGTGAATTGTCTGCCTGTCAGCGCCGCAGTCGCACTGTGGTGATGGCACTATGCTCCATTTGTACAAGGAGTCCTCACAGCGGCCGTGGCTCGTCCTGATCCTGTTAAGGGTAGACCAGATTTTGCGGGGCAAGTCAAAGCCCCGAGGTCTGTTAGATGTTCCCAATAAGGTGTTAGCCTGAGGCGGTGTCTTTTCCTCCCATTCTTCTCTCCAGCGGTCCTCAAGAATAAAAGCGTTCTTTACCAGATCTTTGGCACTTGCGAGAGGGGGGTGTCTGGATTTCAATCTATTTTGCTCAATTCCATTACTCAGGGTGTGGATAGGAAGATCTGGGCTATTTTGGATTTTTCGACACTCCCTGACAAGTGCGTGTTCTCTGCGCAAATGTGGCGGCGGGATATGGTTCAATACAGGCAGCCATTGGACAGGAGTTGACCTGATCGTTCCAGAGATAATCCTCATCGTTTGGTTCAGGGGGGGGGGGGGGGGAGGAATCAGAATCCGATACACGAAAAAAAAGTTTTCAAGTACATTCTTCCTGTAAAATAGTGGCAAGTCAAGATAACGGCAACGGAAGTGGACAGCGATCACGCAGACCACAAAGGCTCAACAATACGGAGCTCCGGTGACCGTCGTGGCCAGAGGAGATGGGACATCCTCGTGCTCACAGAACGAGCCCTGGACGTTGCGAGCTGCGTGCATTGGGGCCCTGTCGCCTTGGAACACAGGATCACCATTGTACCGTCGGATGGAGCTGATCAGCCAAAATGGTCACATACTCCCTGGTGGAAATGTGGCCTTGCAAAGCATGGCGCTCATGGAATATCACTAAATGGCTGTCCAAATCATCACCGAACCCCTGCCACGTTCCACCCTAGAGACATAAACTCGGCTAGAAGTTGGCAACGTTCTGAACAAGACTCATCCGATCAAAAACTTACTTCCATTGCTCAACACTCCAGGTCTTACGGTCCAGGCATCACATTTTCCTGTTATGGGCTTTTGCTGACTGGTTTTGCAATTCCAGCTGACTCTGAAATTTACTGCATATGCAGCTCCCTTCGTGTAGAATGAGATTTTCACTCTGCCGCGGAGCGTGCGCTGATATGAAACTTCCAGGCAGGTTAATACTGTGTTCCGGACCGAGACTCGAACTCTGGACCTTTGCCTTTCGCGGTCAAGTGCTCTCCCAACTCAACTACTCAAGCACAACTCACGATCCCTCACCACAGCTGCAGTTCCTTCCAAATTTCACAGAAGCACTTGCCCGCAAAAGGCGAATGTCCCGATTTCGCGTCTCGGTCCGGCGCAGTTTTAATCCGGCAGGAAGTTTCCCTTCGTGCAGTTTTTGTACCGACAGGGTTCGCGAGTGCGACATTCATTTCTGCAGTGACTTTTGCAGTTTCGTCCCCTAAGTATCTGTATTTATGTACAAGTATGCATTACTCTATATGTTTCCAGGATTTTTGTGCAACCCCTGTGTATCACGTCGTGCGATATTTTGTCTGGCCTTTTCGTTCATCGACTAAGTGTATTCCCATTCAGTTCAGTTGCAAAGTCAGGCACGCCCCAGGAAAATATGGTTAGGCACTTGTTGCTCGTGTTTTACGTTAATCTGATCGGACAATGTTAGAAGTTACCTCAGAATTTATGCAAATGATTCATTTATGTATAATGAAAGACTGTCTCAAATAGCTTTACAAACACGCACTCACATTCTGATGAGATTTCATGGCGGTACAAAGATTGCCAACGTGTTTTAGATAGTAGGGAATGGAAGGTAATCTCTTTCAGAAAACGCAAGACAGTACTATCCTATGTCTGCATCAGTGAATCACCACTGCAGTCAGTAAACTCAAACAAATACCTAGGTGTAATAATTTGTAGGGATTTTAAATGAATAAATGAGCACAGATGTAGATAAGGCATGTGGTAGACTTCGGTTCATTGGCAGGAACTTGGAAAAAGTAGTGTCTCAAACGAGACTGTTTACAAATCAATGTTGCTAGAGTGTGCGGGAGTCAAACCAAATAGAATAGTAAATATTGAACTTTTACAGAGAACGGAGACATAAATGGTGACGGAGAGAACTAAAAACTAAACTCCTGCCGAACAGGCCATGAAGGCCCAACGGTACTGACCAGCCGCCGTGTCATCTTCAGGTCATAGGCTTCACTGGATGCGGATATGGAAGAGAATGTGGTCAGCACACCACTCTCTCGGCCGTATGTCAGTTTTCGAGACCGGAGCCGCTACTTCCTACTCAAGTAGCTCCTCAGTTCGCCTCACAAGGGCTGAGTGCATCCCTCTTGCCAACAGCGCTCGGCTGGCCGGATGGTCACCCATCCAAGTGCTAGACCAGCCCGACAGCGCTTAACTTCTGTGAGCTGAGGGGAACCTGTGTTACCATTGTGCAAGGCCGTTGGCGGTCACGGAGAGAACAACAAGCAAATGCTGCAAAAACCTCAGTTGGCAGACTGATGATGGACGCCAGTTATCCTGTGAAAACCTATATTAAGGACAGAATCTACAGATATTCTCCTGTCCTGTGGCCCACGTCGAAAAGATTAAACTAATTACAGAGCGCATAGAGGTGTTTGGACAGTGACACTTCCCGCACTCCATAGGGGATTGGAACTCTATGAAACCCTAAGGTGTGGCACCTTGCAAGGTCCACTCTGTCATGCATTTCAAAATGGTCTGTAGAGTATGTACGTAGTTATACGCACGCAGACTGTTGACCTACCTTGGTTATCCATTCATTGAAATCTCCTCAAATGAATTCGCATTACGAATAATGACTACCATCAGCTGTAGAATGGAATGACAACAGTGAAAATTGTGACTCGCACCATAATCAGAATAACATAGACACTGCAATATCGTATCGTATTCATTGGATTAGTTAAATTATTGTCCTTACAACACCTGATACTGAAAGTTAACCCTGTGGTAAATAAATTAATTTCCAAAATCAGAGGTTGAACATTCCTTTGAACTCTGCTGGTTCCCAGGTTGCCATATTCATCATCTTTTCCAGATTTTCGAGACGGATGAGTTCATGTCCTCTTACTGCTTCCGAACCTCACACTCAGGGGCCGGCCGGGGTGACCGAGCAGTTCTAGGCGCTTCAGTCTGCAACCGCGCGACCGCTACGGTCGCAGGTTCGAATCCTGCCTTGGGCATGGATGTGTGTGATGTCCTTAGGTTAGTTAGGTTTAAGTAGTTCTAAGTTCTAGGGGACTGATGACCTCAGATGTTAAGTCCCATAGTGCTCAGAGCCATTTGAACCATCACACTCAGAGTTTCTTCTACAGTCAGAACCATTCGTCGATACGAAAAATGTTGTCCACATCCTCGGACTCCTATACGCTTCTGCGGATATTACAACACTGTAAACCACTGTAACCCCTTCTGCACGCTGGAGTTGTGACTGTAAGATTGCGTCTGGTCACAATTTTCGTATGGCGACGTCGGACTTCTACAAATTTCTGGCTTAATTACTCAAACGATTTTTTTTCAAAATTTTCTGTGTATTACCTCAACATTGGGAAGCTGAATGAAGTCTTCATTACAAGTCGTCATCGCATCTTGCACACTGCTCTCTCCTACGATTTAGGTACTCCCAAGAACCAGATCTGCCGGACTGTCTACCTGTAAGACGTGAACAACATGACAGCAACATATTTAGTAACGCCTGCAGATGGTTACACTTGGACTGGACGCGTCAACATTGTATACTACGTACGTCACTTGCTATAGTCATGTGTACGAGAACAGAGCAGGACAAATAATCATCCGCTCGACCGGTATTTAGGAAGCTGCATCGCTCCAAACCCGCCAATGTAATTGTGACTCAGGGAAGTGAACTAATCAGCAGTTGCCTCCGAGATTCAAAAATGGTTTAAATAGCTCTGAGCACTATGGCACTTAACTTCCGAGGTCATCAGTCCCCTAGACTTAGAACTACTTAAACCTAACTAACCTAAGGACATCACACTCATCCATGCCCGAGGCAGGATTCGAACCAGTGACCGTAGCGGTCCCGCGGTTCCAGACTGTAGCGCCTAGAACCGCCCGGCCACCCCTGCCGGCCCTCCGAGGTCTCCGAGCGGTTATCCACTAGATGCTTAACAGTGGTCATCCAGTAACCTTCGAGTAACCTTTCAGATTTCTACTCCGATTTACAAATATTCAAAGACTGGAGTACGTCCAGAATGTTGGACAGCCAGAATTGGACTTTGTAACTTATCCAGTTGCTTCTAAGTGACCTTTACCGAACTCGCGTATTTTATCCTGCGTCTCCCCATACAACTCGAACCGTAGATATTTTGCCTTTAATAAATGTGTTGACTTTTATAAATTTTGTCATCTGTATTTATGTATCAACCTGGGAGACACTGGCATGTACTGGCTTGCAATACGGAACTGTGAGACTGCTGTCGCAATACATACTCTTGCATTGGAAGCACATCTTATCAAGTGTGTGATGCTTCACCACACTGACGAAAGATTTTAAAGTGTTTCGGTTTTCAATGATACATTCATTACATTGCGTGCTTGTTAATATTTTAAAGAGAAACGTAGATAGCATCACTGATTTTATGTTGTTGTTTTCTTCAGTTGAAAGTCTGCTTTGATGCAACTCTTCACACTAATCTATGTTGCGCAAGCCTCATCATATCGGGATAACTACTGTAACTTCCATCCATCTGAATCTGGTTGTTGTAGGCAGGACTTGGACTGCTATAAATTTTACACCCAACACTTCCCTCCATTATCCCACTGACGGTTTCTTTATACAGCAGCATGTGCCCTAACAACCGACGCATTCTTTTAATCAGCTTATGTCGCAGGTCTTTTTCCCAGTTCGATTCAGTACCTCCTCATCAGTTAATCGATTTTACCTTTTAATTTGCAACATTCTTCTGTAGGACTACATTTCAAAAGATTGAATTAGCTCCTTCTCAGAACTGTTTATAGCTCACTCCTTCACTTGCATACAAGGCTGCGCTGCACACAAATAGCCTGAGAAAAATTTATATGTATTTCATGTTAAGAAATTCCAGATTTTCAGAAATTATGTCAAGGAGAACATCACTAATACTGTATTCGAACGTTACAGGATCGTTTTTCCTACTCATCTGCATTAATTTACATTTTTCTACATACAGAACAAGCTGTCATTCATTACACCCAACAGAAATTCTGTGTAAAAAATCTGATATCTTTCCACAATCAGTCAACGACAACAGTTTCCTGTACGCTACAGCGTCATCAGCAAACACTCAATAGTTGCGCCGCCAGCGCCAAGCGATACGAGTGTTTACATAACAAAACTGTTGCATCCGTGTGACTCCGGTTCTAGATGTACCCTTGACCGGTTAGTGGCTGACGCTACAGATCTTTATTTATGGAAATATACAGTACAATCACCAATAAATTTTACATATTCACATACACCTTTACCTTTTATCCAAATAAATACAGATTCATTAGGATTAAGTTTTATTTTGCTACGTGTATACAATACAAGTGGAGACGTAGAGTCATATGCAGATTTTCCAAAGTCTTTATTAGCAATTTCAAACATATGATAAGTGCGAAACGAAATCATATCTCTATCATTAAAACTTTCTAGACCAGGTACACTAGGAACTCCGCTATCACCTCTTACTATGGCAACTGTCAACCATCAATTCCCATGAGAGAAGGTAACGTTTATGTCCAAACTAAAATTAAGAGCACATCCAAGAAACACATATGGTCCATCAACGAGCGCGTTTGCTGCAACACTCTTCACTGGAATGCGATTTTTCTTGTCGCCTGTTGTTGTTGTTAGTTCGATGTTTTCTATATTTTTGTACACTGTTGTACGACGACGAGGTCGGTATCTCCTGTAGGGCATGTTGGCTGACGCTTGTTAGGTCATTTATATAGCATATGTTGAGAACAAAGTTGGTCCTATCATACTTCCCTGGGGTACTCTTGACAATACCCTTGTCTCTGATGGACGCTCGCCGTCTAGGACAAGAAGTAGTCGAGCCACTCAAATAACTGGGAACCTATTCCGTATGTTCAGACCTTCGTTAAGAGTCTGCGGTGTGGCACTGGGTCAAAATCTTTCCGGAAATTCAGAAATACGGAATTTGCCATCGTTCGCAGAATTTCGTGCGCGAGAAGATCAAGGTGGTCTCGCACGTGCCATGCTTTCTAAACCCGCGCTGATTATCAGGGAGAATCTTTTCTGTCGTAAGGACTGTAATACAGTAAATGAGCTGAATAAAATGTTCTCGGGTTTCCAATCGCGTCAATTGCTTAAAATTACACGAGCTTTCGGCCAAGCACTTATATACGCTAGCTGCCGGCTGTGACTGCCATATATGGGCATGTTTTGAGTCGGCGTTCGATGTGCCCTCTTCAACCGCGCGATCGCTGGATCCCACGCTTCGCTGAACTGCAAGCTACCGTCCCTATTCAGGGTGTTTGCGGTAATTTTTATTTCAATAGCTTCCTTTATTAAACTGTCGCAGAAGCCGTTAGTGCGAGCCACGACAGAGGTATCGTCAAATTTTATGTGGTGACCGTTTTCTGACGCATGCTCAGCTAACGCAGATTTCTCTGGATAGCGTAGGCGATAATACCTCCCATGTTCTTTCCTGCGTTGTTCCACAGTGCGCACTGTTTGTCCGATGTACTTCTGGCCACATTCACAAGGTATTTCGTAGACTCCAGGTGTTCTGAGCCTACTGCGTATTTAACTGGTCTCAGTAATTGACGAATTTTCGTTGGAGGCCTGAAGATTGATTTGATCTTGTGTCGTTTCAACAGGCGCCTTATCTTGCCCGACACAGAGCCACAGAATGCCAGCAAAGCAGGTTTCTTTTGCTGCTCTTCGTCGGTGGTCTTATTCTGATATTTCCCAGAAATCACTTGTTTCACTTGATGGACGCTGTAGCCGTTATTCCTGAAAACCTTGCGTAGGTGGCTCAGTTCATGGGGCAGGTTATCGTCTTCTGATATTACTCTTGCACGATGCAGCAATGTTTGTAATACTGTGCGCCTCTGTGCTGGATGATGATGGCTGGTGGCGTGCAGGTACAGGTCTGTGTGGGTGGGTTTTCTGTAGACGCTGTGGCCAAGGCAACCATTTCGTTTACGGTGGACAAGGACGTCGAGGAAGTGCAATGCATTATCTTTTTCCACCTCCATGGTGAACTGGATATTACTGTTGATGCCATTGACGTGTCAAAAACTCGTCTAGTTTCTCGCGTCCGTGTGGCGAAATGACGAACGTGTCGTCAACGTATCGAAAGAAACTCTCTGGCTTCAATGGCGCAGTATCTATGGAAATATCCTCAAAATTGTCCATGAAGAGGTTTGCAACAGCTGGAGCCAGCGGGCTACCCATTGCTACGCCGTCTGTCTGATCGTAATACTGGCCGTTGTACACGAAGTAGGGCGACGTAAGAGTGTGCCTAAATAGCTCGACCACGTCCCTTACAAAGTACTGGGAAATTAAGTCCAAAGCGTCTTTGATAGGCACATTCGTAAACAGCGCCACTACATCAAAACTGACCATAATATCGTCGTTACTAAGGCGTAGACGGTTGATCCTGCTGGTAAATTCTGCTCAGTGTTTTATATGATGTTCGCAGTGTCCCACATGTGGAGTAAGGAGCTTGGCCAAGTACTTCGCCAGCTTGTAGGTTGGAGAACCTATTGTGGACACAATAAGGCGAAATGGCGTCCCGTCCTTGTGTATCTTCGGTAAACCATAAACAGTAGATGGTCTAGGCGCCTTTGGGAGAAGATACTTAACCACACTGTCTTCCACTGAAGATCGCTTAAGAAGTTCTACTGTTCTTGATGTCGGGTCGCGTGGGAGCTTCCGATAAGTATCTTCGTTCAGTAGCGCACACGTCTTCGTATTATAGTCCTCAAACTCCATGATTACGGCGAGACTCTGCATTCATATAGTAAATGAGCTTTTTATTAAAAAAAATGCGAAGTAGTTACACAAAATGCAGTCAGTCTCACTCAAATGAGAAGACGCTGCGGGCCCCGGCACTGCACCTGAAGAAGGCGAAGAAAGGGGTCTCCCAAACTCACTTGTGAGGCCTCCCTTGACGGTTCCACCTCCAGCTGTGTTATGGGGCATTGTCTCTGTGGGGATTTATTGAGGGGGTCGTAACAAAGACACAGTTTCATCCCTCGCAAACGCTGCCCGCATGAATCTGTAATTACCGGAGACTATTGTTATGTCGCCGCGGCTCACATAAAATTACCGCCGGCCCTGGCAGCTAATCGAGACCTGCTTTTTGCCGTCCGCCCGACTCCGGCCGACATTATGTCGCTGCAACGAGGCTATTAGCCGCAGCCCCGGTCCGGGTCGGCTCTCTGCGGTTAAACACCTCCTCGGCAACTGTTTCCGAAGCGGGCCCGCACACGCGCCTCCTTACGTAACGCGACGCGGTGCACTGGCCGCTCCGGATGAGTTATTGACGGGAGGACGCACTGCTCTGATGCTGCTCTTCATCCAATTTATTCCGCGCCGTTCAGCTGTCAGCGTCCATCAATTTCTCCTGATACCGTCTCTTTTCTGAGTTCGGAGATATTAATTCGAAAGTATAGGAGGTATCATTTATTCACGACGACAGGCGGAGCGGTGCCGCAGAGAACTTTGAGAAAAAAACGCGTAGGTCTGTGATAAATACTTCCTGTCGAGCGCGGAGATGTGTCTATTATTCCGGAAGAGCACGTGCTCCGGATGCGTGTAATATTCGCTAGCGCCAGAACACGGAGGTCAGCTCTACAGGGAAAGCGAGATGATTCTCTTCATGCACGGAAAATGCGAAAAATTTGAGCGAACTAGTAAGATTTGAACAGTGATGCCATTGCCACTATTGTCCCTACGAGAACAAGTGCTAGACCTGGTGAACACTAAATAACCAGATGTCGAGAGAGACAGTAAACAAATGTTAATCATCAACATGATAATATACGACAGAATCAACTTGTAGTAGTACTACTGGAAATAATAATTCATATATAATACATACATTCCAAAAAACTTTAAGCAAATAGAAGATGCACCAACACCCTTCAGTGAAACTCATACGAGGGCTATTCGGAAAGTAAGTTCCGATCGGTAGCGAAATGGAAACCACTGTGAAATTCAAAAATGTTATATTTGAAACAGTTAGGCAGACCTTCCGTCTACTTCTCTATATAGTCGCCGCTCAGACTTGGACATTTGTCGTAACCTTGAACCAACTTCCCAATGCCCTCGTCATAGAAGGCAGTCGCCTGTGCTTTTCGCCATCTCTCTACGCTAGTCAAAAGCTCGCTGTCTGTGCCAAAATGTTTTCTTCATAGCCAGCGGTTAATGTGTGCAGAAACGAAACTCAGTGGGAGCCAATTACGGTCTGTATTGTTGGTAATCAAACACTTCCCATCGAAAATGTTGCAGGAGCATCTTCACTGCCCCTCCAGAGTGCGGACGAGAATTGTCATGAAGAAGTAAACGCATGACATGGGCTGAATAGCTTCATGCGAATTTCTCAGCAGACCCTCACACTCGGCGGGAGACACTTTTTTCTAGGCATATTTACGTGCTCCCTATGCGCTCAAAAGTGATAAGAGCGAATGATGCGGTCGACGGACATAGTAGAGACACTGCCCAACACATCTGTGCCAAGTTTCATCGGATTTTCACTGTCGTTTCCATTTCGCGATCGATCGAATCTTCATTTCCGAGTGATCCTCGTAAAAAACAAAAAAAAAAAAAGCCAAAAAAATGCTCATGTGGGGTTGATGGAGTTCCAGACAGAGCTCTGAAAAGTTGTTCCAACTTAATAAATAATGTCCATAGATATGTATGCAATGCATCACTGGCACAGGAAATTTTTCCAGACAGGTTAAAATATGCAATTGTTAAACCTCTCCATAAGAAAGGTGGCAACACAGGCTTAAACAATTATCGTCCAGTTTCCTTACTGGCCCATTTTTCTAAAATATTCGGAAAAGTAATGTACACAAGAGTAGTCGCACACTTACGTCGAAACAATTTACTTAGCACATCACAGTTTGCGTTCCGAAGGGTTGCTCCATTGAAATGCTATTTATACATTCACTTATGAAATGGTACAAGCCTTAAAAAAAGTACATCACGAGTTGGTACTTTCTATGATCTTTCCAACGTAATGTTACTCTCTTGGTATTGTTACTCTCTTGGAAAAGCTCATGTTTTATGGAGATGAAGGCTTTAGACACAGCTGGTTTGAATCATACTTAACAAAGAGAATGCAAACAGTTATGCTGAAGAATTCAATATCAGCATGGTAGTAAATTTTCGTAACTGGGGAGGGAAAAACCGCAAAGGGAGTCCCACAGGGTTCAATTTTAGGTCCACTTTTATTCTGTGAATAGGAGTGGACCATTCTGTGAATGGTTAACATGGTCTATGGCCAGCTATAATGCAAGATGTCCTTGAGCTGCAGTAGCAGGCGGTGTTCCCCTCTGTATGTCCAGAAGATGTGGCAGCTAGATGCTATGGACGAGTCGTGGAATAGAGTTTCTGTTAGAAGAGTTGGTGGAATGCAGTAGTGACTTCCTCGCTGGATATTGCTGGATATTGCATTGCATGATATCAGTCATGCATTTCCGTTGGAATCAGTCAAAACACAGTGGAGCTGTGGTGGTAAAGCGTGTCGCATTAATTGTACCTGAATTGCAAAGGCACGTCAAGGCTGTAGTGTGCTCTGATTCTATTAGCACTGTAGGCGATTTGATAAAGCACAGCAATGCTTTGGTGTGTGTGTGTGTGTGTGTGTGTAGTGTGATCTATTGTATTCTAGTGATGAGCTTTAGTGGGTTTGTTGCACGTCGCCGTTCATTCGAATTTGGCTGTATATTAGTTTGTGTGCCTGTGTAAGTTTTATTGTCCAGAGTTCGTTGTTAGTCGATGTACCTTCGTAGTTGGTTGCATTGACCGTACGTGTTTTCCCAAAATGATGGTTCAAATGGCTCTGAGCACTACGGGACTCGTGATGACTGGGTGTTGTGTGATGTCCTTAGGTTAGTTAGGTTTAAGTAGTTCTAAGTTCTAGGGGACTGATGACCATAGCTGTTAAGTCCCATAGTGCTCAGAGCCATTTGAAACATTTGAACTACGGGACTTAACATCTGAGGTCATCAGTCCCCTAGAACGTAGAACTACTTAAACCTAACTAACCTAAGGTCATCGCACACATCCATGCCCGAGGCAGAATTCGAACCTGCGACCGTAGCGGTCGCGCGGTACCAGACTGAAGCGCCTAGAACCGCTCGGCCACTCCGGCCGGCACGTGTTTTCTGTAATGTATGTGATGGTGTTAGTTTTTTGCAGCAGAAGTAATTTAATGCCTCATCTGTAAAGTTGATTTAAGCTGGGCGAAGCGATAATCCATACGTATGAGATGTATACACACGCATTTTAGGTTACATTCTCTATTGTATGTTGTTTGATGCAAGTTTCAAGTATTAATCATTTTATTACCGTACGATGAGAAATTATTTATATTATATTTATATTGTTGTATCAGAAGATTGAGCGAAAGTGCTTGCCTTATTTGTTCATACGTATGCTCTGGCACTGTAAGTGTATGTAAATACATCAAAGTATTTGGTTAAGAGCCCACACTTTCTCAACCTCGAGTCACACTCAACTCCCACCGACATCCTGCGTCACAAAGTGATGCAGTACGATGCGAGCGAGGGAATCGTGACATGTACACCAGGACACCCATCGCCGTCAGCTGATGAACAAACAAGTGAATACGAAGACAGAGCATTTACAAAATTACGCACACTCGCATTACCGCGGCAGCCGTGGCGGTACGCTTTGGAATTACTGCGTTAAAACACACACTCGCAGTGAAGTTACGGTCGCCCGGCTGCGTATACGCACCTCCGGGGATGAGTTGTGACGTACAAAAAGGGCACACCGCCCCGCGGCCGCGTCCCCGGCGTCGACGTCGCTGTGACGTAAGCGCCGCCGCCACGACGGATGACGGTCCTACGTCACCGGAACGGCGCCCGCAGACGCCGACGGCGCCGTAACTCGCACAATAACGACGGCCGTCCATTAACAAAGTAGCTGTTCCCCGCTTTCGTTAGCACCGAAGGCTAAATATACGTCCAGCGCCGGAAAACACACCGAGATTTGTGAATGCCGTAAGGTGGCATTTGCCCACGAATTATGTGGGGTAGTAATTATACTCCGGCGACTTTTGTCAGCGAGCATAAATCGGATCCTTTTTTTTTTCTTTTTTTTCTGCTGGGTGCCCCGTTCTCACCGTCCTAATGACCCTAACGGCGCCTGCCAAGTGGCATACTACCACTTCAGCCTCTCGGAAGACGTCGATTTTAATTCGGAATTCCTAAACGAGAGCAGACCTATCTTTTATGTTACGACACTGCTAACATTACAGTTAACGAGACTCGTAACCGTACGGATTATTCAAGGGCGAATGTGAAGCTGGGCACTTCACGAAAAGTTAAGATCTATTAGCCGCAGAGTATAAGATTACTGAGCCGACTTTGAGCCGTTCAAGTTGCAACGTATCATTTCCGATCCTACAGGGCCATACTCTCACAGCAGTAATTAAGTGGAGGTGATTCGAATTCGGAGGATGGTTACACGCACATTAACTGCCGTGCAGGAGGCTATCTCAGGACGGCTGGAATTTTCCAGGCTTGGCGGCGAGCGTTCAGTGAACGCGAAATTAATCCGTCACCTTACAGTCACGAATGCTCTCATTTACCGTGGAACGTCAAGTTGAAGGTGGAGGTTTCCCACATACCGAATTTTAAAGGTTCGCAGAGCACTTAATTTTCTGGGCTGCCCAATCTGTCGAAGGATTAGCACAAATGTTTGTTAGCAATGCATTACTTAATCGTGTTTTACGTCAAGAAAAGTTTAGCACTGCCATTCAAACGAAAACTACACGGAAAACACCAGTGCCACATGCAAGAATACCTGAAAAGTGTGTATGCAGACGACACTGACGGATGTAAACAAAAATCTGAAAATGAGACCACTGATGATGTTTCTCATTAATAAAGCGAAAAGTCTATAGTAGAATAAAAGCTTAAAATTAAAATAAAATCAAATTTTAAATACCTTATGGAAATATGCATAATGTAAGGAGTAAAGGTGACAACTCATCGAACAGTAGAGGCGTTGAGTATTTGAAAGGCTTAGCTTTCGGGTGAATCCTTGAACGTATTTCTGTTCTGTCGTTGTTACTAGAAAAATGTGTGATTTGTTTTTCACCAGACGCGTTTCGCTTTATTGAGGTAAAGCATCATCAGTAGTCTGTAGTTAAGTTATTTATATTTTGATTTGCTTTTGGATCGAAAAACAGTTCGTCAAGAATAAACAGATTTGTACTTATGGCGATTTTCGATTGATTTCTTGCTTACATCGGGAAATGCCGTCTGCTAGCACATCGTTGTTTTTCTGCGTTAGACACTGATAATTTTGGTCTAATTTATAGACGTTCCGCAGCACTACGCATGTCTTATGCTTTTCACAACACACTTTTATGCACACCGCTGTATTCTGTTTGGTGTGCATAAAAGTGTGTTGTGAAAAGCATAAGACATGCGTAGTGCTGCGGAACGTCTATAAATTAGACCAAAATTATCAGTGTCTAACGCAGAAAAACAACGATGTGCTAGCAGACGGCATTTCCCGATGTAAGCAAGAAATCAACCGAAAATCGCCATAAGTACAAATCAATTTATTCTTAACGAATTGTTTTTCGATTTAAAAGCAAATCAAAATGTAGGATGCCACCGCAGGACGAGGATGATGATGATGATATTGAAGCAGCCAGACGTTGGCTCCGATATCGACCAGCAGAATGATACCACGCGAGCATACAGGGCCCTTTAGTAAGGCAGCGTAAAGCCGTCGCATCGAATGGAGATTATGTTGAAAAATATGGTTGTGTTGCCACAATAGTGGGGCATATTGTGGTGTACAGGAGTCCCGAATAAAACTACCCCGCTTACAGATAAAAGTGTATTACTCATTTAATGCCCCTCGTAATTGCAGTGTCACCGCTCCCGTCATTCCTTTCTATTTCATTCGCGGAACATCCACAGGAAGAAATATAGTCAACACCGTTCAGTATGGGCCTAAATTACTGTAATTTTACCCCTCTAGCGATTCCGCGATTTGTAAGCTGAAGGAAGCAGTGTGTACCTTGACCTGGATCGAGAGGAAGGCGCAGTGTAAACAGAAGTGGTGCGAAACGATCGTTTGGCGAAAACGAGGTTCTGTGTCGAGTGTTAACAAATCAACAACTTATGCCCTTCAGGTCCATGCTACGTCAGTTTGAAGTCGCGTCTTGCGATCGGAAGCGTGCAATGGTGTAAGACATGAATTCGATAGGATATACAGAGTTATTACAAATGATTGAAGCGATTTCACAGCTCTACAATAGCTTTATTATTTGAGATATTTTCAAAATGCTTTGCACACACATACAAAAACTCAAAAAGTTTTTTTAGGCATTCACAAATGTTCGATATGTGCCCCTTTAGTGATTCGGCAGACATCAAGCCGATAATCAAGTTCCTCCTACACTCGGCGCAGCATGTCCCCATCAATGAGTTCGAAAGCATCGTTGATGCGAGCTCGCAGTTCTGGCACGTTTCTTGGTAGAGGAGGTTTAAACACTGAATCTTTCACATAACCCCACAGAAAGAAATCGCATGCTGTTAAGTCGGGAGAGCTTGGAGGCCATGACATGAACTGCTGATCATGATCTCCACCACAACCGATCCATCGGTTTTCCAATCTCCTGTTTAAGAAATGCCGAACATCATGATGGAAGTGCGGTGGAGCACCATCCTGTTGAAAGATGAAGTCGGCGCTGTCGGTCTCTAGTTGTGGCATGAGCGAATTTTCCGCGGGCTACGCGTGAAACTTGCCCGCACGCGTTCAACCGTTTCTTCGCTCACTGCAGGCCAACCCGTTGATATCCCCTTACAGAGGCATCCAGAAGCTTTAAACTACGCATACAATCGCCGAATGGAGTTAGCAGTTGGTGGATCTTTGTTGAACTTCGTCATGAAGTGTCGTTGCACTGTTATAACTAACTGATGTGAGTGCAATTCAAGCATGACATACGCTTTCTCAGCTCCTGTCGCCATTTTGTCTCACTGCGCTCTCGAACGCTCTGACGGCAGAAACCTAAAGTGCGGCTTCAGCCGAACAAAACTTTATGAGTTTTTCTACGTATCTGTTGTGTGTCGTGACCATATGTCAATGAATGGAGCTACAGTGAATTTATGAAATCGCTTCAATCATTTGTAATAGCCCTGTATTATATTAAGTGCTACCTCCTTTTACACAGGATATTTCAAGGTGCTTGCATCAAACATCCAGGGATGATAGATGTCTAGGGGAACAACTTTTTATTAGAGACAAAATGTTCGCCGAGGCTTCCCAATGACCCTAGACGACTTTCATTATTGGTTATATCCCAGAGATTTGGTAGGATGTAGACACACTGCGCCGTGCCTATGTCTTGTGTGTTGCCTACAATGAAGCGCCAAAGGAACTGCTATAGGCATGCATATTCAAATACACAATGTAAACAGGCAGAATACGGCGCTGCGGTAGGCAACGCCTAGATAAGACAACAAGTGTCTGGCGCCGTTGTTAGATCGGTTACTGTTGCTACAACGGCAGGTTATCAAAGTTTAAATCAGTTTGAACGTGGTGCTATAGTCGGCGCACAAGCGATAGGACACAACATTTCCAAGACAGTGTTGAAGTGAAGATTTTCCCGTACGACCGTCAAGAGTGCACCGTGAATATCAGGAATCTTGTAAAACATCAAATCTCCGACATCGCTGCGGCCGGAAAAGGATCTCGCAAGAACGGGACCAACGAAGACTGGAGAGAATCGTTCAACGAGACAAAAGTGCAATCCTTCCGTTGATTGCTGCAGATTTCAGTGCTGGGCCATCAACAATTGTTAGCGTGCGAACTATTCAACGAAACATAATCGTTATAGGCTTTCGGAGCCGAAGGCCCACTGTGTACCCGTGATGACTGCACGACACTAAACTTTACGCCTCGCCTGGGCCCGTCAACACCGACATTGGACTGTTGATGACTGGAAACATGTTGCCTGGCCGGACGAGTCTTGTTTCAAATTGTATCCAACGGATGAACATGTAGTGGTATGGAAACAACCTCAAGAACCCGTGGACCCTGCATGTCAGCAGGGGACTGTTCAAGTTGGTGGAGGTTATGGTATGGTATGGGGCATGTGCAGTTGGAATGATATGGGACCCCTGGTACGTCTAGATACGACCCTGACAGGTGACACGTACGTAAGCATGCTGTCTGATCACCTGCTTCCATTCATATCCATTGTGCATCCCGACGGACTTCGGCAATTCCAGCAGGACAATGCGACTCCCCACATGTACAGAATGGCTACAGAACAGATCAAGGAACACTCTTCTGAGTTTAAACACTTCCGCTTGAGCATTGCTGGGATGCCTTACAACGTGCTGTTGGGAGGAGATCTCCACACAGTCATAGTCTTAAGGATTTATGGACAGTCCTGGAGGATTCATGGTGTCTATTCCGTCCAGCAGTAATTCAGACATTAGTCGAGTTCATGCCACGTCGTGTTGAGTCACTTCCGCGTGCTCGCGCCGCCCTACACGATATTAGGCTGTTGTTTCAGTTTGTTTGGCTCTTCACTGTATAATCGAGTCGTTTGCCCCTTATGAAACGGGGTAGGCTCAGCAAAATTAAAGTTCTCGGTTTGTTTATAAGGTACCTTTCTCCGCTTGTATATACTACTTCTTAAGGTTTCCTTGCTGAAAATCACTATCTTGATTTATTATGGTAGGCAGTATGCAGCATACCTGATTAGTAGATCCTGTTAGTTCGGTAAAACCTCGTCGTGACATGACCACGCGAATATTGAATTATACCTAGCGTCTCCGGTAAGCGTCGGCGAAAATTATGTCCCCCAAAGTTGTTCTCCATGACGTGAGCCATAACCCCTGGACGTTTGATACGAGGGCTGTTGGGAAAGTAAGGTCCGATCAGTTGCAAAATGAAATCATAGTGAAAATTAAAAAAAATGTTTTATTTGTAACAGTTAGCTAAACCTTCCTGCTACTTCTCTACTATCGCCTCTCCGACTTAGGGTTTTGTCGTAGCGTTGTACCAATTTTCCAATACCCTTCTCATGAAGGTGGCCTCCTGTGATTTCCACCAATTCTCTACACTCATCTGCACCTCGTTGTCTGTACCAAAATGCTTTCCTCATAGCCAGCGATTCATGTGAACAAAGAGATGAAAATTAGAGGGAACAAAGACCGGGCGGTATGGTGGGTGATGAAACATTTCCCACCGGAAACGCTGCAGGAGCGTCCACATTGTCCCTCCATTATGTGGCAGAGAGTTTTCATGAAGAAGGAAATGCACAATTTCGTTTTGTGGGCTGCAAGAAATGAAGCGAAATCTCTCACAGTCGCTCATACTTGGCGGGAGATATTTTCTACGCATCTTTAACGTGCTCACTGTTCGTTCGGGACTCAAAAGAGCAATGTGACGCGATCGTCGTTCATACTAGAGACACTGTCCCACATATCTGTCCAAAGTGTCATCGGATTTTCATTGTGAATTACATTTAGCGTTGGATCAGGCCTTTACTTTCTGAACAGCCCTCGTACAAAGACTTTTAAACACCCTGTATACATACATGACGAAAAATACTGTTTCATTACACACGCAACATGAAATATGTGAACATTATTGACAATAGGAGGACGTTTTCTTAGAAGGAATGATTACTCATTTGCGCACTTATACTACGTTGGTACTTCAGATCAGCACAAATTCCGAAATCGCGATCATTAATAAATTATGTAATAACAGTACGCACAGGACAGGTTGCCATTTCTAAAGTAACACAGGACTGTGGACCCAAATAAACGGAAAATTATAGAGTGACTTATCTGGCGCACCATTGGAAGGAAGAAAGGAAGATTCAGTGGTCCTTCACTGGGTGACGAAATACTTGTGTGGAGATGGAACCGCAAACGAATGGAGAGTTGTATAGATCAAGCCCCAAGTGATGAACGGCGATCGCTGAAATCAGAGACTAACGCATGGCTACGTGACCACGGACTCTGCGGGATTTAGTGGGTCTTCTGGCCGTGTAGCGGGTCCAGATTAAGCTCGGCCGTTAAGATAGAGCTCTGATCCACGGCGTGGCGCGGCTGCTCTGCGCCGGCATAGCTCTTTCCGACACAGCTTGTCCCGTTCGCAGTGGAAGCCACGCCGGCGACAGCTTTCTAACCGTTACCGTTTCCCACGGTGCACAAGTTGCTCCCAGTAATAGCTGAGAAGCTCTCATCGTAGTGAATAAGTTCCCAGTGAGGTGATAGTCTTCTGTAGATAAAGTGAAAGTGTATAGTTCCAGACACCTTTTCAAGTCTCAAATATCTGTGATGTATGTGTGCAGACTGAAAAGGCGAATGAAAATTTTCATTCGTCCTTCAGTCTGCATATGTACATCATAGATGTTTGACATTGGAGAAAGTCTCTGGAGCTATATACGGTAGTTTCATTCGATTAACGTTCGTCTGCCTCGGTTTTAGGCGGGATCACCTGTTCGCTCTATACTATGATGCTATTAAAAGACACCAGGAGAACCTCTGTAACACTCAAGAATGAAAATTTCACTCTGAAGTGGAGTGTACTCTGATATGAAACTTCCTGGCAGATTGAAACTGTTTGCCAGACCGAGACTCGAACTCAGGAACTTTGAATTTCGCGGGCAAGTGCTCTACCACCTGAGCTACCCAAGCACGACTGACGACCAATCCCCACAGCTTCACTACCGCCAGTACATCGTCTCCTACCTTCCAAACTTCACAGAAGCTGTTCGAATTTAGGGGGGACAGCAAGTGGCGGAGGCGTGAATGGGAATTTGGACTGAGGAGGCAGTCGTACTTGACTAGTACGTGCTGCTGTCAAGAGTCACTGTGCCTAGGTGGTGAACTGCTTAGCGGATCTGCCTGTTTAGACGGAGACCCGGGTTCGAATCCCAGCCTTGATACAATCTGACATTCGTCGCTTTAGTATCCTTATATACTCGTTCATCTTAGTCTGTAGATTGCAAAATAAAACGCCTGCAGAGATAAGCGGAATATGCCTCCCTTTCAACAATTCCTGCTTCTAGTTACTCTATTTTGCTACTGAAATTTCGGCGTTACACCATTGTCAAACATTTACAAACACGCAATACAATCGTATCAATAATACGTGATGGGGATCATAAAACAATGCACTGAATCCCCAAAGAAACTGGTATAGGCATGCTTATTCAACTACATACACTTTGTGATCAAAAGTATCCGAACACCTCCAAATACATACGTTTTTATATTAGGTGCATTATGCTACCACCTACTGCCAGGTACTCCATATCAGCGACCTCAGCAGTCATTCGACATCGTGAGAGAGCACAATGGGGCCGCTCCGCGGAAATCGTGGACTTCGAACGTGGTCAGGCGATTGGGTGTCACTTGTGTCATACGTCTATACGCGAGATTTCCACACTGCTAAACATCCCTAGGTCCACTTTTTCCGATGCGATAGTGAAGTGGAAACGTGAAGGGACACGTACAGGCCGACCTCGTCTGTTGACTGACAGAGACCGCCGACAGTTGAAGAGGGTCGTAATGTGTAATAGGCAGACATCTGTCCAGACAATCACACAGGAATTCCAAAGTGCATCAGGATCCACTGCAAGTCCTGTGACAGCTAGGCGGGAGGTCAGAAAACGCGGATTTCATGGTCAAGCGGCTGCTCATTAGCCACATATCACGCCGGTAAATGCCAAACGACGCCTCGATTCGTGAAAGGAGAGTAAACAGTGGAAAAACGTTGTGTAGAGTGACGAATCACGGTACGCAATGTGGAAATCCAATGACGCGGTAAGGTATGGCAAATACCCAGTGAACATCATCTGCCAGTGTGTGTAGTGCCTACAGTTATATTCGGAGGCGGTGGTGTTACAGTGAGGTCGTGTTTTTCATGGAGGGAGCATGCACTCCTTGTTGTTTTGCGTGGCAGTATCACAACACAGGCCTACACTGATGTTTTACGCACCTTCTTGCTTCCCACAATCGAAGATCAATTCGGGGATGGCGATTGCACCTTTCAACATGATCGAGCAACTGCTCATGATGCGGCGACCAGCGACGAGTGAAGAGTATCGCTCAATGTGACAGAAGTGCAACCCTTCCTCAAGTTGCTGCAGATTTCAATACTGGACCATCAACAAGTGTCAGCGTGCGAACCATTCAACAAAACATCATCGATATGGGCTTTCGGAGCAGAAGGCCCACTCGTGTACCCTCGATGACTGCACGACAGAAAGCTTTACGGCTCGCCTGTCAACACTGACACTGGACTATTGATGACTGGAAGCATGTTGCCTGGTGAGACGAATCTCGTTTGAAATGGTATCGAGCGAATGGATGTGTACGGGTGTGGAGACAACCTGATGAATATATGAACCCCGCATGCCAGCATGCTGTGCAAGCTGGTGGAGGCTCTTTAATGGTGTAGGGAGAGTGCAGTTGGAGTGATACTGGACCCTGATACGTCTAGATACAACTCCGACAGGTGACACGTGCGTAAGCATCCTGCGTGATCACCTGCATCCTTTCGTGTCCATTGCACATTCCGACGGACTTGGGCAATTCCACGAGGACAACGTGACATCCCACACGTCCAGACGTGCTACAGAGTGGCTGCAGAAACAGTCTTCTGAGTTCAAATACTTCCACTGGCCACCAAACTCCCCAGACGTGAACATTACTCAGCATTTCTGGGACGCCTATGTAAGTAGGCTGTTTAGGTTTTATGTTGGTAACGCCACGTAGCGCTCTGTATGAAAATCACTGACTGTGCTGTGTGCAGTCTGTCGCTGGTTGGACTCATTGCTGGAATATTCGCTTGTGAAGTGTTGGGCAGTTGGATGCGAACAGCGCGTAGCGTTGGGCAGTCGGAGGTGAGCTGCCAGCAGTGGTGGATGTAGAGAGAGAGAGAGAGAGAGAGAGAGAGAGAGAGAGATGCCAGAGTTTTGAGAGGTTACTATAAGTGGATGATCTGGACGTGTGTCCGCCATATATATATATATATATATATATATATATATATATATATATATATATATATATGAAGACTTTTGAACATTATTAAGAGAAATACATTGTTTGTTCTGCATCAAAATTTTTCATTTTGCTGACTATGCATATGAGTAGTTAGTGCCTTCAGTAGTTAGAATCTTTCATTTAGCTGGCAGTATTGGCGCTTACTGTATTGCAGTAGTTCGAGTAACGAGGATTTTTGTGAGGTAAGCGATTTATTAAAGGTATAGGTTATTGTTAGTCAGGACCATTATTTTGTAGGGATTATTGAAAGTCAGATTGCGTTGCTCTTAAAATATTGTGTGTCAGTTTTGTGATGATCAGAATAAGAGAAAAATGTTTGAGTACGTTGAGTTTTGCTTAGCTGTTTGAAAATCAAATAACGTAAGAGCTTTTCCAACACTGTCATTCATAATTTTTCTAAGGGGACGTTTCACCTAGACAAATGTATTCCTGAAATTTCGTAACTCTACATTATTTATTTATTGGTGCTGGGATCTTTTTTTCATCAGTGCATTTCGTTAGTAAATTCTGCCGAACAACCAACTAGAAAAACTGACCACAAAAAAGTCGGAGCGATTACTTCCGGAAAATTGACTTGATGCGCTGTGGCGTCTTGTTAGTGGAGCGCAGAAAGTTTGTGTCTGTATGTAGTACGCAGAGAACTTAAGCGCTAGATGTGACGCGGAAAGCAAACGCGGCGGCGACAACTGTGTGTTACTGTGTGAGACAATGCAGACGGGGGTGTGAGCCGGAGAGCCGCGACGTGTAAATATGTGCGCGGGCCGGGCCCGGCAGGTGCGCGCTGTTCGCGGCGCATTTGCACAGCGCCGGCCAAACATATTCGCGCCAACGAGCGGCTATAAATCCTGGCAGCGGCGGCGACCCCCGACCCCGGCAGCTGGCAGCTGGCAGCTGGCAGCTACAGCCACGGCATGGCGGGCTGCGCCCGGACGGACCCTCTGCGCCTCCGCACAGGCGATGCTCCGGAACCTGCTGCACCCCTAAAGGGGCGCCCAGAAATTACAGCGACTGAAACTACGTGATTTAAAGTATTCGGACATCTACAATTAAGAGCCGAAGAAACTGGTACGCCTGTGTGATATCGTGTAGGGCCCCAGCGATCACGCAGAAGTGCCGCAACACGACGTCTCGCGGACTCCAGCACACCAAGTGCTGGAGGGAACTGATACCATGAATTCTGCAGGTTTGTACATAAATCCCTAAGAGTACGACTGCGTGGAGATCTCTTCTGAACAGCCCGTTGCAAGGCATCCCAGATATCCTCAACAATGTTCATGTCTGGGGAGTCTAGTGGCCACCGTAAGTGTTTAAACTCAGAAGAGTGGTCCTGCAGCCACTCTGTTGAAATTCTGGAGGTGTGGGGTGTCGCATTGTCCTGATGGAATTCCCCAAGTCCGTCGGTATGCACAGTGGATATGAATGGATGCAGGCTTACGTACGTGTCATTTGACAGTGTCTTATCTAGACGTATCAGCTGTCCCGTATCACTCCAACTGCACACGCCCCACACCATTACAGAGCCTCCACCAGCTCGAACAGTTCCTTGCTGACATGCAGGGTCCATGGATCCATGAGGTTGTCTCCATACCCGTACACGTACATCCGCTCTAAACACTTTCAAACTAGACTCGTCCGACCAGGCAGCCGGCCGGAGTGGCCGAGCGGTTAAACGCTCTACAGTCTGGAACCTCACGACCGCTACGGTCGCAGGTTCGAATCCTGCCTCGGGCATGAATGTGTGTGGTGTCCTTAGGTTAGTTACGTTTAAGTAGTTCTAAGTTCTAGGGGACTTATGACCACAGCAGTTGAGTCCCATAGTGCTCAGAGCCATTTGAACCATTTGAACCGACCAGGCAACATGTTCCCTGTCATCAACAGTCCAATATCGGTGCTGACGTGCCCAGGCGAGTCGTAAAGCTTTCTGTCGTGCAGTCATCTAGGGTACACGAGTATACCTTCGGCTCCGAAAGCCCATATCGATGATGTTTCGTTGAGTGGTTGGCACGCAGACACTTCTTGATGGCCCAGCATTGAAATCTGCAGCAATTTGCAGAAGGGTTACACTTTTCTCACGTTGAACGATTTTCTTCAGTCGTCGTTGGTCCCGTTCTTGTAGGATCTTTTCCAGACCGCAGCGATGTCGGAGATTTGATGTTTTACCGGATTCAAGATACTCTCGTTACTCCCGTGAAATGGTCGTACGGGAAAATCTCCACTTCATCGCGACCTCGGAGATGCTTCGTCCCATCGCTCATGCGCCAACTATAATACCACGTTCAAACTCACTGAGAGCTCGATAACCTGCCGTCGTAGCTGCGCCTGATACTTGTTGTCTTATATAGGCGTTGCCGACCGCAGCGCCGTATTCTGCCTGTTTACAAATCTCTCTATTTGAATATGCATGCCGGCCGGTGTGGCCGAGCGGTTCTAGGCGCTTCAGTCTGGAACCGCGTGACCGCTACGGTCGCAGGTTCGAATCCTGCCTCGGGCATGGATGTGTGTGATGCCCTTAGGTTAGTTAGGTTTAAGTAGTTCTAAGTTCTAGGGGACTGATGACCATAGATGTTAAGTCCCATAGTGCTCAGAGCCATTTGAACCATTTTTTGAATATGCATGCCTATACTAGTTTCTTTGGCGCCTCAGTATAATATCGGACATTAATCTGAGGTATGGGCACCCTCTGACTTTATGACTGTTTGCACTCGAGACACTTTCAGTGAGGTGTCTGAATGCATGTGGAGGAATGGAAGCCCTTTCTCCCTCAAGAGCCGAAACCAGAGAAGATAAGCATGTTGGACGGTGGGGTCTTCAGCGAACTCGACGTCCTAACCCATCCTAACGGTTATCCACTGGGTTCAGATCGGGACTCCGTGCAGAAAAGTGCATTTCAAGAATTTTCTTGGGTACAAACCATTGCCTCGCAGAATCCGCTCCATGACAGGGTGCATTGTTGTGTTGGTACAATCGATCGTCGTCTCTGATCTGTTCCCGTACTGTACGCACTGAGCTATGCATATCCTTTCGCATTTCGTATCTTCTTAAGGGGGAACGTTGTTGAAATGGTCAGAAAACAGAAATTTTCAATTTATTTCTATGTATTATATAAACTCTTGGACATCAATTTCTCACAAGTTTCAATGATGAAATCGCATCAGAAATGCCTGTAAAATAATTAAATGTGTGACGAAAGGCCCACTTTTTGAAGCAACACTTCAGTTCTAGCTGGCTGAACAACGATTCCGTGTATTACATTCATGCAAACTTACACGAGATACATCTAGAAGGCTGTGATGTTTACTCTTTCATCTGTGACTCTTTTCAGTATATTAGAAACATTAACAAATCAGCTGCCTTGTTTGTGAAGACGCAGTTCTTGTTTTCTGACATTTTCGTCTGGCGCAATTGTCGGAATCGCAACTTATGATGCAGTTCTTGTATTTAATGAGGGGAACGAAGAGAGGATGAAGGTATTAGAGAGAATGGGCTTTAAGTTAGGAAATTTCACTCAAGACATGTTGAGAAACACAGGTTTTCAGCGCCTCTCTGCAGCTGGTAAAGGAAAGAAAGCAGAAAACAAGATACCATGAGAGAAGCTTTGAAGAGAAAGAGAACCCCGAGGCCTTGAGAAGAGATGGCATAAGAAAACGTTAGGCTGAACATTAAATTGTGTTTTTAAGGATCTGTGAAGGGTTGAAGTACGAAATTTTGTACACTGATTTCTACTACCTCAATAAATGTTGTCTCAAGATTAAATTTTGAAATTCTAAATGGAAGTTGAGATATGGTGCAAAGTATTTGAAATTTTGTATGAATGTTACATTATACTTACAAAATTATAATTAAAAATTGTTAAAATTTTTCTATTCGATATATTCAAAACTCCTCATGAGAGAAGAGATTAAACAGAGATGACTGTACAGAAATCTCTTGAATAGTTTCTGATAAAAAATACATTATTACTTTTTCAAAATAAAATTTTTAAATTCCGTATAAAAACTTAAATACATTAACTCCAAGGGAGTTAATAGTAAACGTGTTAATTCATGCAAAGCATGGTACAGAATTCTATTGCCGTGTGTTTAAAATTGTGGGTCTGGTACATCTTTTAAATGGTGTGTGTGTTTTCCAATAGCGTTCCCCCTTAAGGACATTAAAAAAAGACCCTTGCGCCGTAACACCACCTCCTCCATACTCCACTGTTGGCACTTCACATGAGGACAGGGAACGTTCTCCAGACATTCGCCAAACCCAAACCCTTTCTTCGGATTGGCTCATGGTAAAGTGTGAGTGACCAGATCAGACAACTCATTTCCTGTCACGCACTGTGCAGTGGCTTCGCTCTTCACGCCACTTCTAGCGCAACATAGGACTGACTAAAGGAATGAACGGCCTATGAGCAGCTGCTCGGTCATTGCACCTCATTCTCTTTAAATCACCACGCACAGTCACTGTGCCAGCAGGACTGCTACGCATACTTTGGAACTCACGAGTGGTTCCTTCCGTTGACTTCATGCGATTTTGTACAACGACCCTCCGGATGGTCACAAATAGGACGCCTATCAGGGGCGTACTGCAAGCTGTTTCTGCAAAATGTTTTGCTCCCGAAAATTCGTCAAAGAAGGGCTGATATGCTTGCAGCAGGCTTCCTCAATTTGCACGATAATACGAGACCGCATAATGCCGTAGCGGTGTGAGAAACTCTCGACAAATGATGATGCGAAATACTTCTCCACCCACCATAAATTCCTGATATGAGCCAGCTCGTTAGTCTATACGACCAAATCATAAAAAGCTTCAGGCAATCAAAATTATTGTAGCATTTATGACATCTGCCAACAGCTAGGCACGTAGCAACGTACGAAAGACAAAAAATTAGTCACCACAACATCAAGCAAACAGCGAGTAACATCGCCTCTAGGTCTAATAATGACCTCAGTTCGGCGAGGGAGAGGGCCCGCAAATTGCTTCAGGTATGCGTTATCCAGCTCAAGCGACTCCTTACTGATTACAGTGAGAAGACAGAAGTCATGGGATAATGATGAGCACGTATGCAGACGCCGGTAGTCTCGCGTACACGAAGTATAAAAGGACAATGAATTGGCGAAGCTGTCATTTGTATTCAGGTTATTAATTTGAAAACGTGTCCTACGTGATCATTGCCGCACGACGGGAATTACCTGACTTTTGAACGCGTAATGGTAATTGGGGCTAGATGCATGCGACATTACAAATCGGAAATCGTTAGGGAATTCAGTATTCTGAGATACCACAAAGAGTGTGATGGGAATCCCAGATTGCTGGCATTTCCTCTTACCACTGACAACGGATTGGCCGACGGAATTCTCTTAACGACCGAGGGCAGCGGCGTTTGTGTATATTTGTCATTACTAACAGACAAGCAAAAAATGTCTCTGAGCACTATGGGACTTAACATCTATGGTCATCAGTCCCCTAGAACTTAGAACTACTTAAACCTAACTAACCTAAGGACAGCACACAACACCCAGCCATCACGAGGCAGAGAAAATCCCTGACCCCGCCGGGAATCGAACCCGGGAACCCGGGTGTGGGAAGCGAGAACGCTACCGCACGACCACGAGAGACAAGCAACACTGCGTGGAATAACCGCAGAAATCAATGTGGGACGTACGACGAATATATCCGTTCGGACAGTTTTGCGAAATTCGGCGTTAAAAGCTATGGCAGCAGACGACTTTCATCGTCTGCAGCGCGTCTGCTGAGCTCGCGACCATGTCGGTTGGAACCTAGGACGACTGGAACCTGGTCAGATGAGTCCCGATTTCAGTTGGTAAGGCCCGATGGTAGGAAATCGAGTGTGGCGCAGATCCCACGAAGCCACGGGCCCGACTTGTCAACAAGGCACTGGGCAAGCTGGTTGTGGTTCCATAATGGTGTAGGATGTGTTTACGTGGAATGGATTGGCTCTTTGGTTCAACTGAAAAAATGATTGAATGTAAGTGGTTATGTTCCGCTGCTTAGAGACCATTTGCAGACATTCATAGACGTCATGTTCCCCAACAATTGTTCTCGACTGGTTGCAAGAACATTCTGGACAATTCGAGCATATCATTTGGCTACCCAGATTGCGTGGCGTGGATCTCTTCGAATATATGGCTTCAAATGGCTCAGAGCACTACGGGACTTAACATCTGAGATCATCAATCCCCTAGAACTTAGAACTACTTAAACTTAACTAACCTAAGGACATCACACACATCCATGCCCGAGGCAGGATTCGAACCTGCGATCGTAGCGGTCGCGCGGTTCCAGACTGAAGCGCCTAGAACCGCTCGGCCACACCGGCCGGCACCTCTTCGAATATTTACGGAACATACACTCCTGGAAATTGAAATAAGAACACCGTGAATTCATTGTCCCAGGAAGGGGAAACTTTATTGACACATTCGTGGGGTCAGATACATCACATGATCACACTGACAGAACCACAGGCACATAGACACAGGCAACAGAGCATGCACAATGTCGGCACTAGTACAGTGTATATCCACCTTTCGCAGCAATGCAGGCTGCTATTCTCCCATGGAGACGATCGTAGAGATGCTGGATGTAGTCCTGTGGAACGGCTTGCCATGCCATTTCCACCTGTCGCTTCAGTTGGACCAGCGTTCGTGCTGGACGTGCAGACCGCGTGAGACGACGCTTCATCCAGTCCCAAACATGCTCAGTGGGGGACAGATCCGGAGATCTTGCTGGCCAGGGTAGTTGACTTACACCTTCTAGAGCACGTTGGGTGGCACGGGATACATGCGGACGTGCATTGTCCTGTTGGAACAGCAAGTTCCCTTGCCGGTCTAGGAATGGTAGAACGATGGGTTCGATGACGGTTTGGATGTACCGTGCACTATTCAGTGTCCCCTCGACGATCACCAGTGGTGTACGGCCAGTATAGGAGATCGCTCCCCACACCATGATGCCGGGTGTTGGCCCTGTGTGCCTCGGTCGTATGCAGTCCTGATTGTGGCGCTCACTTGCACGGCGCCAAACACGCATACGACCATCATTGGCACCAAGGCAGAAGCGACTCTCATCGCTGAAGACGACACGTCTCCATTCGTCCCTCCATTCACGCCTGTCGCGACACCACTGGAGGCGGGCTGCACGATGTTGGGGCGTGAGCGGAAGACGGCCTAACGGTGTGCGGGACCGTAGCCCAGCTTCATGGAGACGGTTGCGAATGGTCCTCGCCGATACCCCAGGAGCAACAGTGTCCCTAATTTGCTGGGAAGTGGCGGTGCGGTCCCCTACGGCACTGCGTAGGATCCTACGGTCTTGTCCGCCGCTCGTGGTCTCGCGGTAGCGTTCTCGCTTCCCGAGCACGGGGTCCCGGGTTCGATTCCCGGCGGGGTCAAGGATTTTCACCTGCCTCGAGATGACTGGGTGTTTGTGTTGTCCTCATCATTTCATCATCATCCAGGAAAGTGGCGAAATTGGACTGAGCAAAGATTGGGTAATTGTACGGGCGCTGATAACCACGCAGTTGAGCGCCCCACAAACCAAACATCATCACTCCTACGGTCTTGGCGTGCATCCGTGCGTCGCTGCGGTCCGGTCCCAGGTCGACGGGCACGTGCACCTTCCGCCGACCACTGGCGACAACATCGATATACTGTGGAGACCTCACGCCCCACGTGTTGAGCAATTCGGCGGTACGTCCACCCGGCCTCCCGCATGCCCACTATACGCCCTCGCTCAAAGTCCGTCAACTGCACATACGGTTCACATCCACGCTGTCGCGGCATGCTACCAGTGTTAAAGACTGCGATGGAGCTCCGTATGCCACGGCAAACTGGCTGACACTGACGGCGGCGGTGCACAAATGCTGCGCAGCTAGCGCCATTCGACGGCCAACACCGCGGTTCCTGGTGTGTCCGCTGTGCCGTGCGTGTGATCATTGCTTGTACAGCCCTCTCGCAGTGTCCGGAGCAAGTATGGTGGGTCTGACACACCGGTGTCAATGTGTTCTTTTTTCCATTTCCAGGAGTGTAATCAATAGGTCAGTTTATGTACGAAATGCTACACCGGTAACACTTTCTCATTTATGGGCGGCTATAGAGGCAACATGGCTCAATATTTCTGTAGGGGACTTCCAACGACTTCTTGAGTCCATAGCTACTGCACTACGCCGGGCAAACGGCAGGTCAGCTACGACATTAGAGGGTATCCCACGACTTCTGTCACATCAGTGTTGGTCCCGAAGAGCTACCAAATTCCGCTAAGGATCACCTGCTGCTCGAAATGTTCGCAGGCATTTTCTGTAGGATTGAGATTGGATGACTTAGAGGCCCAGTAGAGGTGCGACAGGGTTCCTGAGCGTTCGTAAAAACGTGAACGAGTGTGTGTGCACACCCTGTGAAAATGGCTGTTTTCATATTGGAAGATGAGTTTTGACAGCACACTCATTACATAAATGTAAACGCAAGGACAAGTGTTGCTCACCGAGAATGTTGAAATAAATATCGCAGTTCGTATTCTGAGTAGCCTGAACGATCGGTCCTAAATCATACTATTTAAAATAACCCCAAATATCAAAGTTTCACACCTGGTCTCAACTACAACCTCCACAGACAGCGGGTTTAAACGCGTCGGTCGATCGGTCGTCGGTATATTCGGCAGCTGGGACTATTTGAAAATAGGCAAACTCGCGACTTGTCGGACAACATTATGCCTCTCCAGTAACTTCTAAGACGTTGTGGTCTCCTGACCATCATTGCTTACGTATTCTGCCCTCACAATCACATTCCGCACATCAATATGCTTCATTCGAACCCAAACTCCATAAGATAAAGTCAATGTTGTATGAATTCATCTAAACGATATGCAACTAACAAGTAAGCACACCATGGTTGAAATAATCGAGGCTGGC
Source organism: Schistocerca cancellata (assembly GCF_023864275.1). Classification (NCBI taxonomy): domain Eukaryota; kingdom Metazoa; phylum Arthropoda; class Insecta; order Orthoptera; family Acrididae; genus Schistocerca; species Schistocerca cancellata. The sequence goes on from NC_064633.1 coordinate 550,563,285, forward strand.
GTACACACATACATTCCAGACACGACGGTCACAGAAGCTTTTAGTTCGGGAGAGAAACCACACAATGGGATGCCGGTCCCTTCAGAGGATGACCCAGCCTATGTCGGCCGGTGACCGCCCGATTGGAAAGGGGGGAACAACCCTGTGTTTGGCTTAAAAGCAAATTCCGCAACATTGTGTGGTAGTGGCCAGCCTACGCATTCCTTACACATAGCACACAGTTTCAGAGATTTTCACAGAGAGACAGCAAACGCCAAACGCCAATGCTACAGGTTTCCGGATTGGTTGCCTTAAACGAAACGTCATTCTCCCATTTTAGAAGAACAATGCTGATTCGCAGACGATATTTCTGACGCCTTGAGCTGAAGGAATAATGGAAGAGACCGAAAGATATACCCCTTCACATCTGGCGTGGAGAGGCGCCGTTCCGTTGTCGCTCTTGGAGCGAGGAACAAGTCTCTCCTCAGTACTTCACTGGGAGAGCACCTCTGCCGAGAGCGAATCGAAGTGCTACTCTATATTGAATCCTTGCGATTAAGCGTTGTTCACTGTGTTGGCTGACACACTTACTGTGCGGTGTGAACGGACGTAGTTAAACGCTTGCCAGCGAATTTTGAGTTGCATCGCGGTGGACTGGTTATCTGACCGGTGTACCCTGCTAATAGTTAGACTAGGGGCGAATAGGAATCCTTGACTTCATCAAGGCATAGGGAGAGTTTGATTGGCGAAGGTCAATCCAGATAGAACGAGAGTTATCTTATTTATCAGCAGCGAGCGGCGCAGACAGCAGTCATCGCAGCTTACGGTATTGTGTGCTACAGCTATTGCGAGCCCCATATTTCCTCCACAACAGTACACTTCACTGCATTCCACATGCGACAGCCTCGACCGTACCTAGCAACATTCTAAAGGATAATTATTCAAGTTGAGTAGGCACGCCTCTCAGCCATTCTGCCAAGTCAACAACCATCTTAAACTTCGTACAGAAATTTCATTAGCGAATCCTATCCTTGAGAGGTAACTTCACATTCCGAAAAGAACCAGGATATAACTTGTTCAATTCATAACTAAAAGTGCCATTGTGATTTCTCAGAATTTTTGCAAAATAAATAATATTTTTCGTTAGTTTCATGTTTTTTTTTACACTAACTAGCACTACTCCAGTACGCAAGTATCCCACTAGTTACATAAGAAATTTTGTGAATTTTTGTGTCATTTCCTTACAGCGGACGACTCCAGAAGATATTTAGTGCTGAAAGGTTTTCAGGCATTTCTCTTTAGAACGTTAGGGGCATCTGTCTGACTTCTGTAGTAGTGTGGGGGTGGAAATTGCATCTTACAGGAGCCACAGGGTAAAGGGTACATCTCATATTAATCCGTTGCACAGAATAACAGATCAGCTCCACACACTCAGAAACTTATTGCCCTGTTCCTGTGTTTTCTCTCTCAATGAAGTCCTGCAGAAGAGCGTTTTTTCAACGCGGCAGTGCAAGGGTAATATTTTTTCCTACGGCAAATCGGTCGCAATATTAAAACTGCGGTGAAAACCTTTGTGGAGCTTTACGCAGATGTGTTGCACAGTGGCGCTAATGTGACTGTCTATTGCGTCACGTAACACTTTTCAGTTCTGAGCGCGCAGTGAGCACGTGAAGATGCCTACATAAACAGTATCTCCCGCCAAGTGTGAAGTACTGCTGAGAGGTTTCGCCTGATTTCATGCAACCCACATTACGTAACTGTCATGTGTTCCCTTCTTCCCTGCTATATGTCCCGCCCACCTCCATCTCATACTTACGTTATTCACACCATTCCGTTCCCAGACCCATTTACATGCTCTTCAGTTTCTCCTTGTAACTATCCAACGAGCCTCTCTCTGCCGCCTGCTGAGCATTCGTTACTTTTGAACTATTTTCGCATTAACAGTTTATTTTCAACTGTCGTAAGTAAAAACTCGTACACTATGTTACCATACTGCTGAAACTGTTTCCTCATGTCAGATCCCAAACCACACACACACACACACACACACTCCTCATGTCAGTTGCAGGTTGTCTATTCCATGGTTTCCAGGGGCAACAAAAATTTGATTTTCAGTACTCCATAATTTACAAATAATAATCGAATTTAAAAATTCACAATGCTATCGTGACCTTCTCTTTAAGAGGAATAATCTTACGTTAAAGCTTTTACGCAATAAGTACTAAAGTTAGAAAGTGTGTATATATCTTGAGGCGGTGTGACTCAAGGCGCGCAAACTACCCAGACTTTATTCATCCAGTATTTTAGAATGAGAGCACTTAACGGCTTCCAACAAACTTTATGCATAATTTAAAATTTTTTCTAGTTGATACCTCTCACAGCACATTGAGCAGCAGTTTCTCAGGTATTGTATTTTCGGAGTTCATGCATGACTGCACCACCAACTCTCTTCGCAATACATTTTGCAGAATGTATTCATACATACCACTGAATGAACGTGTATAACTGCATCACTACACGGCATATATTTCAAGAGACATGACGTCATAAACATTGCGATGCGTGAAAAACTAGTCCTTTTTAAAATGTAGCGCAACTTACTCAGAGTACACTTTCCTGGTGTTCGGTAATGAGCACTTAGCGAATTCCAACAAATTTTAAACAGAACTTCAAACATTCTATAAACTCTTTCTTGTTTGTTTTATCTGACTGGCGTTTAATATTTAACACGTTAATTCATTCGTAAAGTAATCAGACGTTTGAAACTTGTTTTACACATGGGAGTTCGAGTCTTTAAAGAATAAGGGGTGCGTGGCTACTGGTGTACAAAGACCGAAAGCATTACTTTTCAAGAACGTCGGAAGCTCTGTTTCAAATAAATGTGCAGTTCTACGAAGGCCGCCTAGGCCATTTCGTTCTCTCTGTATTGAGCCATTTTTCGCAACTAGGCTAAATACAAAAACTCATGACTTCATTGTTAACGTGTAATGTGTTCTTTTTTATGCTTTAGCTAAACATTACTGCAATTGATTTTCAGGGCTAATTCAAAATCTGTTATATTAAATTCTTCCATTGTCTAAGCTTATCAGCTTATCTACGTTAGATGGAAGCAGTACAATGCGAAAAAAAAACAAAGGTAGTTCCGAAACGTTACGTTGGAACTACCGGAAATAGTTTTAATGATACGGAATCTCCTTGTCTAACTCTTCCGCTTTTCAATTTATTAAGATCCTTATGAGGTCCAATTATAATCTAAGGGCTGTCAACACAGCTTTTATTGACAGTGAGTCGTAAGCCTTTTAAAATCTATAAACCGACACTTTTTACTCATTTATTTGTTTTATAATTTCGTTGGTGACTTGCAAGAAGTCCATTGTACTGTATCTATTTGTAAACCCATCTTCTTCCTAGCATGATTAAAATCTAAGTTTCTTTTTCCTTACTGTTGACGATAATTTTAGGGACTATTTTGTGAGTTAGGAACGACAGGCTAATAGATCTATATAGATATTCTGCTACGTAACCCTAACATATCTTGTGGAGTGAACAACGATGCAAATAGTGATAAAATTCTATCAAGCTTCCAGCAGTGTCAAGTAGCTTTCACGATATATGCACAGATGGTGCCTTGCCTTTTCTTGATGTCCGGAAACACACATAGATCAATATCTGCATGCTACCAGTTGTCACCACCCTTCGGATAAAAGTTCTGTTCTGAGGGCATTGGTGCATCGAACGGAATCCGTTTCAGATGTTGAAAGCCTTTCGAAGGAACTGAACCACTCAGGCGAAGTATTCAAAGAAAACGGCTACAACAACTTCACTGATTTCGCAAGTCATCACGCCAAACAAACGTAAGCCGAAGGCCCCCGAGGACAACATAAAGAAGATTACTTTTTTGCCGTTCTGTGGCTCAATAATAGGGAAGATTAGCCGGCTCCTAAAGAGCCATGAAGTTGATTCGGTCTATAGAGCACCAGCTAAAATTCTACAACTTATGAGACCTGTGAAAGACGATATAGGTCTCGGAACGCCAGGAGTACCGTGTGGGTGTGGACAATTTTATGTCGGACAGACTATACGTACCTTGAACAGCCCCGTGTACGACAAGAGCGATGTTCACACCTACGGTATACTGAGAAATCGGCGGTAGCTAAACATGCCCTAGAAAACGGACACCGTATTGTATTCTCCGTAACATATATTATTACACGGGCTGATAGTTTCTGGCACAGCATCATAAAAGAAGAAATCGAGATAAAATTTCTGATAACGCCCTCAATAAAGATGGCGGCCATCGGAATGTTGAAACGGGCGCGGCAAGCGCACAACGAAAACATTACCATATTTGGATCTGGAGTGAGCACCAGTGACGTCACGAAAGGCAGTGCGACTATAATTAGGACGACAGCAGCAATTATTCGACAGTCACCACCCGACACTGGCCGAGGAGCATTCGGGCAAAAGCTGGTGGGTTGTAAACGAATTGAGGCGGCTCGAGGCCCGAGATTATTGCATCACTACATATCGCCGCGAAACTATGCATTAGTATGATGATACAAATAACTTTACTATGCGATTAATAAAAGCAGTGGACTATCAGATACGAAGGACACGCTCATAAATCGCTGGAATCACAAGTGTTCCACTACAGACCCCGTATAACCTGTTCAAAAATAAGAAATAAAACGTTCGGTCCACCTCTCTGATTAAAGAGAACCTCGAAGTGGAAGCAATGACTCTTCCGAAAATTAAAAGAAAACAAAGCAACCCAAAGGGTCATTCGTCTTGCGGCTCGCTAGTCATACAGCGGTTAGAAGCCAAGATAAACCCTGGCCCACATGCTGGGTCGTTTTTGTTACCCGAACCAATGGCCCCAATACAAAACCGCGCACACACACACACACAAATACACACACACACACGTTCATTTTCTGCTCACGGCTTCAGCAAGCGCACTTACGTCATCACGCATTCCCACGGCCGTCGAAGGTGTTGTTCCCAGGCTCACGTCCCTGGCTGGGGGATGACAGGTGCGCGAAAAATTAGCGACGCTCGCGGCAGATTGCATCTGGCCAGGCTGAGACACAGCCATCGGCTTTTCGGGGAAGGCACAAAAAAGGCCGCCACGGGCGCCTAACGCGGCGAAAATTAACCCATTAGCCGGCGAGAGTCCTGAGCGGTCAGCGCGGTCGTAAATCAGCTTTTGCGCGCCTTTCGATCAGCGCCGTTCCGCCACGAGGTTATAATTTCATTCGCGGACGAGAAATTGGTACAGCGGGCATCGCACCTCAGCTCCAAATGGTAATGACCTTGCGTCAGAGGCGCCAAAATAAGGCTGGCGGACGGGACAGTCTAATTCCTGTTTACGACGTTCCGCGCTCCGTAAATTACGAGGGCACTAAGGAAAGTTCTCCACCTAGAATACAGATGACGTTGATGTGGATGAAGTTTGATTCATGGATAAATATTTCTCCGTTTTCTTCTCACGTCGAATTTGTTTTTGCACTCAAGCTTTCAACAAGTTTATCTATCTTAATCGTTTGAAATTAACTTCCCTACCAGTAGGTCGTGTGGCGTTTTCGTATGTAGTCGTACCCTTCACAGGAATGGTAGCAGGCCAACCCCGACAACTACAAAGACATGCCTCTGATATCTGTCACCTACAACATATTCTCTAGAATAGTTTAGCTAAAGTTATTGACCAACTTGACTCCCGACTACATGAATATCAGTCTAGCTTCCGAGCAAGTAGATGCTGTACAGAGCAATACCATTCGTACATAGCGGAGTCGTGGCGGACATCTGTGGGTAGTCATATTAGTGGACGTTCAAAAGATAGACACGAAGACTTGGATCTCCACGTTACGAGGACTGGACCTAGATGAAAAGACCACCAGACTAGTCCAGACTATCTGCACAGCCAAGTTTAGAGATGAGCTCTCTGAGAGTTTCCCAGTTCAGGTGCGAGTTAGGCAGGTATTACACTATCATATTTCTTTGTCAAAGTTGATATGTCAAATATTTATGTCAAAGAAATTTGATGGTGTAAGACGGGACTTTGTCAGATCTACCCTGTCGTCAAATAAATATGATCAAAGCTAGGGCTTTGCAGTATATTTGTTCACAAAAGTCGCTTGTCTTCTGTTCACTGCAATGTGACATGTTACCACTTGGAGCGCTAGCATCGCTGCAGCGTTCTGTCACGAGTAGTGTGTTTGTAAACATGGCTGCGAAGTTTAATTCGTGTGTGCTGTCAGCTACAAAATTAACAGAAATGTATGAATCTAATGAGGCGCTTTACAACGTAAGGCACCGTGAGTACAAAAATAGATTAAGAAGACTAGAGAGCCACAAAAAATTGCGGAGGTTATTAGCCGTGAGATACGGCCCAGGTGCACGTCTGACGATAGAAAAAGAAAATTATTGGCCTCCGCTCAAGCTGTTCTCACGAGAAAGTGAAAGTACGTATCGAAATACTTAGAGCTATCCAGTCTTCTTAATCTATTTTTGTACTCAGGATGCTCCATACTGTAAAGCGCCTCATCAGCTTCATACATTTCTATTAATTTGGTAGTTGTGGGACACAAAATGCAATTATTACTTTGCTCTACTATAAAAATAGTTCTTAATGCAGATAAAGTGCATTGGACGTTTGTTTACTTTCAGATGCTGATCCTTTAGTGCTTTATAAATTGCTTCACACGTTTCAGGTATTATTTTAGTTAATGTGCACTGTAGTATTCGAGTGCTGTAATGTAAGCTCTCTCCTGCAGCAAGAAACCAGAATGTTACTGCGAGTCTGTCTTCTGCAGTGAATATTGTGCTTTGTGATATGACGAGACACTTCACTGAGAAAATACTGAAATGTATACTCATCCATTCTACGTCAAATATCTTTGTCAAACAGATTTGACGAGTGTTTGATTATATCTTTGATCAAATCTTTGACAAAGAAATATGACAGTGAAATACCAGCCTCAGACACGGTAATGGTTCTTCATATGCGTACTGGAGAAGATTATCAGGGAATGGACTTGGACACTTCCCTCAAGAAGTGGAATGAAGACTGGTTACAGGAGAGATAACCACAATGTGCCCCTGCCTAGCTTTTGCAGCTGACATGATCTTGTTACCCAACAACATACGAGGAGGTTACTCACCAACTGCAGAGCCTCGACAGAACAGCAGGTGAGACTTGTTTGAAGGTCAATACAAAAAAGATTGAATTCATTACTAACGTAAAGGGAGCCACGTCTACAGTTCCACTAGAAGGCGCCACCATTCGTACATTCCCTGCACTCAAGTATTTAGAAGAGTGAATTTCGGCAAATGACGTTGAGAACTTTGTAATGGTTACCGGATGTATCAAATTGGAGAGGTTCTATCACACCTGCAAGAGCATTTACATTTTCGGATACCTTTCCAATTACCTTAAACTCAAACATTACAAATCTGTGGAAACGCACTCGATATTCTATGCCACTGAATCCGTCCTGACGAACAACTCAGGAAACTAAACGTCAACGAAAGGAAAGGAAAGTCGTAAGGAGCATACTAGGGCCAGCACGACAAGGGGGTGGCACCTACAAGATCAGACACGATAGCGAGCTAACTTATCTCCAAGGAGACGCAATCACTTCTGCGAGAAAAAGGCTACTGTCGTTCTATGGACATCTGACCCACATTAAACCCTGCAGACTCACGAACATGAATTTCATCACGGCAGGTACACGGAAATCCTCCAAGAACAAATGGATCACAACACTGAAATAGACCTGGAGCAACTTGAAGTTCCGTTAGAAACCCTACAGGACCGGTCCACATTCCGCCAGATGCAAGGGATATTCCGAGTATCCCTTAAGAGCAGACCGAAGCGTACAGAGGAGACTAAGATTTCTCACGGCCCGAAAATAAAAGCTTTTTGGCATAAAAAGAAATGAAAGACCTGTGTAAAAAGCAAAAACGAGTCCTAGGGTCCTAAGTAGCCCTAAATGGAAATAAGAAGATGTCGGCCGAATTATGTCTCTTAGTAGTTACGAAGTCACGGAACTTCCACATGATACCAGAAATTACTTCGATGTGTGTACTGGAGGTAATATTTGTCCAAAAATATCTTCGCAAAAAACTACGTTCTCAAATTTGTTCCATATTACGATGATACTTCTTGCACTATAGTCTAAGTCAAACATCAAATAGTTTAGTAATATGGATTTTTGATTGTGTGTTACATTCAGATGCGTGAACTAGAATAGCGAGCGTCACAAAATTCTTAATCTTTTAAATTTTTTAGGCGACTGTCAAAAGCGTATGGAGAAATGCATAGTGAACACTGTGCTGTCTTGCGATATATTTATTCACAAATAGTTTCGATCATTGGTCATCTTCACAGTGGAAAAGTACTGCGACGTGTGAAGTTGTCACAATATTTTCCCACTGTGAAGATAATCAATGAACGAAATCGGTTGTGAATAAATATATTATAAGACAGCACAGTGTTTACCATGCATTTCTCCAACTCTTAATATTTTATTGGTTTATCGCCATCGGAAGTTTATCCATACTTCGTGAACCTTCAAGAGACGTCTGCTCCTTTAAGTTTCAGTAGGGGTCTTAAATACGGTAATTAATGGTAACACATTCAGCCGTGTGTTTAAATCTCATTCGCATATCCATCTTTTGTCTGGAATTTCTGGTGGGACAGATGTGGTCAGCATATGAGAATTAATTGTAGCATTATGTTATCACTGCATCGGATTTGTCGAAGTAGATTTCCTCTGCTGTAAAGCTTTTGCATATAATTTTCTGAGATGAAAATTGTTATCGTTGATTGTTATTACTGATTACCTTGCAAAGGGTCAAGTAGCAACTGGTGAACATTATATAGTAGTCAGAATCGGTTAAGCGATTTTTTTTTCTCTTGAGAGAGGCATGGAAAGAAACCGAAGAGCCGGCCGCGGTGGTCTAGCGGTTCTGGCGCTGCAGTCCGGAACCGCGGGACTGCTACGGTCGCAGGTTCGAATCCTGCCTCGGGCATGGGTGTGTGTGATGTCCTTAGGTTAGTTAGGTTTAAGTAGTTCTAAGTTCTAGGGGACTTATGACCTAAGATGTTGAGTCCCATAGTGCTCAGAGCCATTTGAACAATTTTTTTGAAACTGAACAGAGTGTTGTATCCTCACTTCACTTTTGTAATATATTCAGTGATTCTACATTAGATCTACAACCGAAGGAACATACATCCACGGCAATGCCGACAAATTTTCTCCTCGATCTCACATCTGTGAAACGAAACTAGGAGCGACGCAGGTTGCAGGTGGTCCAGATGGCAACAGTCCGGCTTCGGATGCGCCAAAAGCAGGCGCCCTGCCGGGACAACCTAACTCACGTTTTGGGACTCTAAGGTCCTCAAATTACGGAGCACCCTGAAGCGCGGCCGCAACGGCTTGCATGTGCATCTGTCTCCTCTACAGTTAATTTTAAAATGTGTACTGTTGTGGCGTATCAAGACAGCCACGCCACTCGGAAGTAGCCGAAATGCACGCGTTAAGCTCACGCAGATGGGCGTGAGGTCTGAAACAGGATACGAAATGAATGCTATAAAGAAAAGTACGTAGCTCCAGGAATACTTAACTTTAATCCATCATTTGTATACAGCATTCTTGATGATACAAGTGAGACTCTCTCTAGAAATGGTTAATGGCGCCTTGCTAGGTCGTAGCCATGGACTTAGCTGAAGGCTATTCTAACTATCTCTCGGAAAATGAGAGAAAGGCTTCGTCAGTGTAGTCGCTAGCAAAGTCGTCGTACAACTGGGGCGAGTCCTAGTACGTCTCTCTAGACTTGCCGTGTGGTGGCGCTCGGTCTGCAATTACTGACAGTGGCGACACGCGGGTCCGACATGTACTAATGGACCGCGGCCGATTTAAAGCTACCACCTAGCAAGTGTGGTGTCTGGCGGTGACACTACATGTACAGTACCTATTGGTCTCCTTTTCGGTTTCAGCTGTGTTTACACGCTCCTTTCAATAGTAATAATGCCGTCTGACAAGTAACGCCAGAGATTAGTTTATAACGTATCATCCGTGACCACATCCGTGGACTTGTTCTCTTTGTTGCTGTTGGTGGCAGAACCGGTACCTGGTAAGAAGGAGGAGTAGTTTGTCGAACCTAGAAGCTGGAGATAATGGGTTAGATTTTCTTTAATGCTTTTAAGTGGATTGTGATCGGAGTCTATTATGCTGTCACAAGGGCTGATTAGTTTGCCATGAAGGCATGTGAACACCTGTCGCGAGAGCTGCTGGCAGAAAGCAGCACTTTGCAGAGGAGTGTGATTAGGGAAAGCAGGATGTGACCAGTCAGAATGCTTGCGTATTGGTCCTGAGGCCGACTGTCTGAGAGGTTAGAAGGATTCAACATCTTTGGGGAATTATGTAGGCAGCCATCGCTGGTGTAGAAGGCAAGTTGTGGTGAAGTGAAGTGTTTATAACGTAAGTGAAGTCAGGTGTTCGTTATCAACCAGGTAACCTTACCAATGTGTAAAACCTATAGGAATCGAAAGTGCATTACCGCTTGCTCGTGTGGAATTATGTTTGCTAGGTGAGTGCTGCAGTTTGGTTATCGTCCATATGCTTAACAGGAGCCATTAGCTGGCAGCAGGCGGTATTTTGCGAAATAACTGCTTAAAGCCAGAAAGTTCCTTTTGTTTCCGTGGCGCTGCAGTCCGGAACCGCGGGACCGCTACGGTCGCAGGTTCGAATCCTGCCTCGGGCATGGGTGTGTGTGATGTCCTTAGCTTAGTTAGGTTTAAGTAGTTCTAAGTTCTAGGGGACTGATGACCTAAGATGTTGAGTCCCATAGTGCTCAGAGCCATTTATTTTTTGTTTCCGTGGAAACTTGAAATATTGTGTTCCTATGTGACTGCTTATCTATTGATTTTGAGTATCTTGTTTTGTGGTTGTGGAGACTATTGGTACGAGTTGCTAGAAATTAACTGCGCGCAATGTACAAATATTGTTAGCGGTTCACATGGTCCAGTCCAGTGGTCGAATATGAATAAAGTTAGATGGCTACGTGAGATTTGAGTTTGGAGTCTTGACGGGTTTAACTCTGTCTCTCGGGTTAATGCAAACCTAGTTTTAGTAGTACAAAGTGCAAAGATTTAGTGAAGGCCTGCCAGTAAACATACACAGTAAAATTTTAGAGCAAACTTGGCATAATTTGTGCTGCGCACTTTGCATTGCTAAGAGTTAGTGAATTCTGGCCGCGTCCGCAAGAGAGACTTCAAGCTACGCCGCGGACGCAAGACCGAGAAACACTTCAGCCTGCTGAAGCAGAAGGTTCGATTCCCAAGCGTGTTACTTCCGGGCACCAGCGAACGAAACGGTTTCCCGAGACATGTGAACCTGCTCTCAGATTATTTTAGAGGTAATGCACACACGATGCACAGTCATTGTGTGAGCTTTTATCTGCCAATAATAGATTCTGGACAGCATTCTCATTCTCACATAAAACAAAACACCTATCACCAATAACCACTCATAACTAATCTGAAAGAGCTCAATTGGTTTGTCTTGCGCCTATAGTCAGCTTCCGCTTGAGACGGGTATTATAATTTACCATTTTTTCATTCAGCTATTCATAGAGCCACCTCCACACCCCTTTCTTCTGAAAATCTCAAATCTGAAATCCATCTGATTAAAACAGTGGCTGCCAATAATGGCTATGATCCTTCTATAGTAGCAGTATTTTTAGTAGGAAAAACAATAAGAGTCACTACCCTAGGCCTTTCTAATAACGAACCTAATGAAAAGAAAAAAAATTTCTCCATACCATTTCTGGGTCCAATTTCTTACAGAATACAGCCTTTACTTGAAAATAAATATAACTGTAGAGTAGGCTTCTCTACTAATAATTCTTTAAAAAGTAATATCATACATAACTTGAAACCTACGCTTTCCCTTTGCATAATTCTGGTGTCTATAAAATTATTTGCGGCAATTGTCCTGCCTATTACATAGGCCAAACAGGCCGAGCTATTGTGACAAGATTCAAGAAACACCTTCTCGGCAAAAAAGGCACCAATGTTCATAATTCAACTTTCGTTGACCATTTCTTAATCACAGGGCATAATCCTAAAGATGTAAAAGACGTCTAGATCTTGCACTCGGAGAAAAAAGGCTTTAGACTTAACATCTTAGACGAGCTAGAGATTTTTAAACACCTATCTCTGAAGGACGATCTCATTCTAAAAGAACAGTTGAAATTACGCAATAAAAACATTTTTCAAGGTGTGGAGCAGCTAATTAAAAATGGTCTGAATGGCGATACTTTCCTCAATGTAGACTCTTTCCTTTCCAGTTCCACATTTTTTTATGTATATTTGAACTATATTTCACTTATAAAATAAGACCGTTACGGTATGTTGTAATTTTCCTGCTCTGATCCCTGTTATTGCCTGCATTGTTAAATTGTCTATACAGTGCCTCAATTGCTCTTGTCTGTAATTCGATCACTTTTGCTAGATGGCGCGAATCTGTTTTCGTGTCCAACTCATGGCTGCCTTGGCCTGTTAGCCGTTTAGTCTGGCGGTAGCGGCGGTTTGATGCAGTTGTTTGGCTCTAAGCGACCTCGTTTTCAAATGGCTCTGAGCACTATGGGACTTAACTTCTGAGGTCATCAGTCGCCTAGAACTTAGAACTACTTAAACCTAACTAACCTAAGGACATCACACACATCCATGCCCGAGGCAGGATTCGAACCTGCGACCGGAGCGGTCGCTCGGCTCCAGACTGTAGCGCCTAGAACCGCTCGGCCACTCCGGCCGGCTAAGCGACCTCGTGACTACCATTGTATTTCGATGGAACATTTTATTCCAATTGACGAACATGTTACATTTTTACAGTTTAATTTTTATTCTTGTGATTATTTCAATTTGACAACAGCTTTTTTGCTCAGATTTTTTTCACGTATGGTGTGATTACATGTAAGTACACTGCTTATACAGTATACGGAAGTAATCCTATTAATTATATTATATTATTGAGCCATGTCATTATATTTTCTAGGTAATCCTATGTAATTTTTATTCTGATGAAGCCGGCCGTTGTGGCCGAGCGGTTCTAGGCGCTTCAGTCCCGAACCGCGCTGCTGCGACGGTCGCTGGTTCGAATCCTGCCTCGGGCGTGGATGTGTGTGCTGACCTTAGTTTAGTTAGGTTTAAGTAGTTCTATGTCTAGGGGACTGATGACCTCAAATGTTAAGACCCATAGTTCTCAGAGTCATTTGAACCATTCTGATGAAGACCGCCTTAGAGCTGTCGAAACCATGGTCAATTTAACAACAGTTTTATGCAGCCGAGGTGACTATACGTACATTCTGTAATTAAGTTAACGTACGGTTGCTGGAATTCAGTGTATAACAATGTTTAAAACTTTAATTTACAATGCGTAAAATACTTTACGCTAGAAGAAACGTGGAAACTTCAGAAAAACACTGTTCCCGTAAAGCTCTGAATCTTCCAGCGCTGTTAAATTACCTGTTTCCTTGACGTAACAAATTAACACATTGTGTCGAAATTCACAGGACACATTCTGTAACATCCTATCCATGGAAATTAAGTCAGTGACAGAATTTTTTTTATTTTCCATATTTTTCACCTCATAATCACACAGTCGTCATCTTCCGACAATAAATAGATCAAAGTAAGAGACAAAAATTACTATAGATTCGATAAAATCTGCTAAGATACTATTTCCATTATGATAAAAGAAAGATTGTACCTATAGGCACATGCTGCAAGCCGTGACGTGACGTACTCTTTGCGTTGTCAAGAATTCTAAAGGCAACAGTAAGCAGAAGTCGAGGTTTTATAAGCAGAGTGTCTATTCATACATATCTATAATCAGAAGGAACAGCTACTTTGTCAGATTTTGTAGTTACACTCTTTTATGTAAAATGTTTTAAAAATGGTTTAAAATCATGACACATTACTCTAACGAATGTAATTATAAATTCTTCAGAAGCAGGTTTTGCTTTCGCTTACATACGTATGTACGAATAGTCAAAGACACGTTTTTATAGCCTATGCACCAACAGTGCCAGCCGCTTGCATATTAGGGTCTTTAGAGTACCCCATATCAAGAAAGCAGCCGTGAGAAGCAGGTTTACACCACAGTGTTGATACATGTGTTCGATTACGAGCTAACCGTTGGAGGCGGAGCCCGTGTCGGTATACATCATGAAACTCTCTAATAGTAACCAGGCTAGGGGCGGAATCGCAGAGTTTAACGACCACATCCAGTCGACCGATAACTGTCAACAGTGTCGTATGTCCTCTAAACCTTAAACATTCGACAGAAAGGGACAAAATGAAAGTTCCAAAATGAACAGGCAAAGGGAGAAGTCTGTGGCACAAAAGGCTTTCACATGGGTGACATCTGCTTTGGCAGCCAGGAAAAGTTAATTCACTGTTGGAAGGCGCAGTAAAGCTATGAGAATTTTAATGTTGAACCAGCCATACGCGTCGACGATTTTAGCTTGTCATATTGTAACTAAGATGAAAAGATGTAAAAATGGGCCATAACGGCTAAAGCCTGTGTACGCCTACATTAAATCGCAGTTGACACTGATATCAGTACTCAGCTATTAATACGAATACTTCAAATTTGTTTCCATTTCGACTGCTTATTTGAATAAAACACGCTGAGTTTTTATTTGTGCAATTAATGGGTAGACATTAGTTACGGGATAAGAGACGCTCCTACCATAGCGATGAACTAACATGAAGTAGAGAGTCATCTATCTGACAATATTATTCGATTTTCAGTTTCACTATTATAGAACGCAAGGAAATATCATGTTGACAAATAAAATCATTAATGTTTCACTATACAGTGGAACAGATTTAAACAGACAGTTTAATTTTGTTGATGCTATTCGTTTTAATACCAATATGCATATTTTTATTGATTGAGAAGCTGGATTTTTGCGCGCAACGCTTCTGGCAATAGAAAATGTCAATAAGTTAGCAACAATCAGCATTAGAAAACCAACTGACCAAATGTACGATGCAAAAATTATAGCTTCGGCTTATGAATGAAAACCGCGGTAGGGAAGTAATATATGTAGTTGCGGTTAAATCCGCACGTAACAATAATTTGTAGGCGAGCACATTTTTCTTCCAGTGGTTACGACATACAGCGCAAAATATAAACACTGAAACGAAGAAGCTGACAGTGGCTGTCAATGGGCTAGATCGTTTAACTGCCAGATAAAACCTGTCCCGTAAGCGTCTATTGCCCATTGGGAGGATGTTTACTTTACTGGAGACTTCAATGCACGATACAGACAGGAGCGCGAAAGAAAGCGCGAGCACAATATCTCACTATATTAGGTGCCAATGTATTCTCTGGCGGAGAAACGATTATTTTGGCTCATCAAGTGACCTGGATATGGTTGGTTGGTTGGTTTGTTGGTTTAAAAAGGGTGTGAAACGGACCAAACTGCGCGGTCATCGGTCCCTTGTTTCCAGTAGAGCAATTACCCAAGGGAAAGAAGAAAGCAAAGAAGACGTACGGCACAATAATAGGAGAAAGGAAGAACGAGAAGAATCGACAGGAGGACAACAAACACTACAGTGGACAAAACAGGACAAGAAAACCAGAGAGACGCAAGAAACAGGGAGAAGAGACTAAAAACAAGAAAGCGTATTACCATGACTGACTGACCATGAGAATGAAAAAGGAGAAGCCGGCCACTCTGCAACACATTAAAACCTTCCCCCTAAAAGCCCTAGTGTGGAGTACACAGAGGGAAAAAGGACATGCACTAAAACTCAGAGCAAATCATAAAACCCACCCGCATGAATAAAACGTAAAACTAAAGCTGCTATTGAGGCACTGTCGCCCAACACCGAAGGTAGGGTGCTGGGAAAGTTAAAAGTCCGCCCCAGAGTGGCGGCAGTCGAGCAAGAGGTGGACGACTGTCATTTGGGAGCCACACCGACTCTGTGGTGGGTCCTCGCGACGGAGGGGGTAACCATGTGTGAGCCAAGTATGGCCAATGCGGAGCCGACCAAGGACAACTGATTCCCTGCGAGAAGCACGCAGGAAAAATTTCCACACATTCGCAGTCTCCTTAATGACACGCAGTTTGTTGTGTAAAAGCTCTTGGTTGACGAGTGGCACCATACCCCTCTCGTTGCATTACATCCCACACGTTCTCGATTGGAGACAAACCTGGAGATCGTCCTGGTCAGGAAAGTGTTGCAGAGGACGTTGAGTTTCACGGGCAGTGTGGAGTAATACATCACTTTCCTGCTGCAGGAACGTCAAAAGAACGGGTCTGACAACATTCTGTACGTACCACTCGCTGGTTAGCGTCCGTTTCAGCGGCGCCAACGGTGAATGAGAGCTGTAGCTTACCGTATCCCATACCATACAGCCTGGAGTGTGGTCAGTGTGTCTCGGGTGAATGAATTCTACGAGAAAGCGATCGTCAGGGTTACGTCGTACATGCAAACCATCATCACGTGCGTTCAGGCAGAATCTGCTTTCATCGCTGAACACCAAGGTCCGCCATTCCATCTACCAGTTCATCCTCTGACGGCACCAGTGAAGCCGTGCACATCGATGCTGTGGCGTGAGTGGAAGATGGGCTAGAACTGTGCATGCCTACGGTCTCGCTGGCAATAACAGGTTCGCAACAGTTCGTGTTGACTTGTCTGGGCTTTAAAGCCCACTTATCTGGGCTGTGGTAGCTGTACGACTAGCAGCTGCTGCCCTTACATACAGCGACCTTGGCCGGCGTCTGTGCTACGTGGACATCCAGAACCTCGTCTGTGGTTATGAGAATGTTCACGTGACCACTGACGTGTCGTTGTACAACTGACGCAGCTCGTCCAACTCGTACGGCAGTTCTCCAAAAGGAGGACCATTCCCCTCCTCGGAAGGCCACAGTCTGACCCCTTTCAAACTCGCTCAGTTGGCTGTAGGAAGAAAGAGTGCGTCTCTGTGGCATGGTGGCCTACTTTCTTCACACGTCTGCGCCATACTGAGCCTTCTGGATGCGGCCAATCCCTATTAAAGGGTAGACACAAATGGCGCTCTGGTAGCTATTCATTAAATTGTCTGTTAGCGAACGACGCTGAATCACTATCAGAATAGCTACTATCATCCGGGTGACATATTCCGTCATCGGATAAAAATCGACGTCGTCTTTCTAGGTGTACTAATTTTTTTCTGGTAGTGTATTTCGACTCTAGCACTGCTCACGAAGACCCGCAGCAAGACAGCAGGACTAGACGACGAATTTGGCCGAGCGAAATCTTCCAGAGGCAGCGAGGAGCAAGTCAAAAATTGGACGTCACTATGGCGACTTGTATGTCCCTAAACTACCCCAGTAATCCTATTGGAAAAAGGAACCTACAGTTTACTTTGGAACCTGAACGACGTGTCGTTCCTGGTGAATCTTCACCTCAATGAGAGGTGAAGGCTAAGCTAAAGGTAGCTGGAAATATTTCGGGATTTGATCGCTCAACTTTTCAGTTTCCAGGCGCACGCTTTACTGCTAGACCACCTAGTCCGACGATTGATATGAGAAGATAATGGTTAAGCGTAGGAGATGCTGATCTGCTTGAAGTGACTGCCCTGCGACAGGTTATATCATATTCGTAGTTCCTGTTTGCGGCGTAGCTGCTAAACGTAAGATGTCCATGATATTTGCCATCAATGAGTCTTCGTCTATTGATGGAAAGGATACAAGGAGTATAGCTTGTACTACACCCAGAATTCCTTGCTCTTTTCAACAATCTTAGTTCTCGTGCTGCTTTATTGTCTGAATGTTATGAGAATATTGGAAGTTTAGGCTATATATGTAAAAATACGAATAATAGCCGTAAGCTGTTATTTTGGGGAAGTGGTGGGGTGGCGGGGAGGGGGGTGGTGCGGGTTGGAGGCAAGGGGGGTGGGAGGGGAGGCGGTCCTGACCCCATTAACCAACCTCGGATCCTCATCTGGTCAAGCGTACATCCAGTTTCCGTGAGGAAACAGACGTCATTTACCATTTCCAAAAGTTCCTACCAGGAAGTTCACAGAAAACTTCTCGGGCTGTCAAGCAGCGTGACTCTGCCGAATGTGAGAGGCAGCGCAGCGCGACGGAGTGGTGTCTGGCCAGGGGACGGGTTACCACTGGACGCCGAGACCTTCGGGGGAAAGCCGGCCCTACTCCAGCACTCCAGACCTCTCCGCTCCTCTCCTCTCCAGCGTCTGTTTGTAATTAATGTTTGCCTTTCGGTAAGTCAGTGTCTCTGTTTATGAGACTGCATTCCGCGGGAGAAAGCCGCTGCTATTTGCATGGCTGGTGACTGCCGGGAGGGTGGGGGCATTGCCACGGCGCGAACACGCACGCCGCGCTGCCAGCCGCGGGCTCCACGCCCCACTTTGGCCCTGCCGCGCATGCGCCGTACGTCCTTCACCGGCCTTCACCGCCGCACCCAAGTTCTTGCAGCGGAGGACGCCGTATGTGCAACCGCGTTCGTTAAAATTGCAACATGTACCAACGAGGGCCCGAATCAAACACGACTCGCAGGATGTGTACAGCTGTGTACCAGCTGTAGCTAAGTTTACGGGCCTCCTAAACACTGTTCAGAGTTACTTTAGGACAGACAGGCAGAAACACGTCGAAGTTCTTGTGCAACGCAGCTAGCTCTTTATTCGCACGAAGTAATGGCCGCTGTCGACAGGGGATCTCAAGTTGATTCCGTATTTCTAGATTTCCGGAAAGCTTTTGACACCGTTCCTCACAAGCGACTTCTAAACAAGCTGTGGGCCTATGGGGTATCGTCTGAGTTGTGCGACTGATTCGTGATTTCCTGTCAGGAAGGTCGCAGTTCGTAGTAACAGACGGCAAATCATCGAGTAAAACTGAAGTGATATCGGGTGTTCCCCAGGGAAGCGTCCTGGGACCTCTGCTGTTCCTGATCTATATAAATGACCTGGTGACAATCTGAACAGTTCTCTTAGGTTGTTCGCAGATGATGCTGTAATTTACCTTCTAGTAGGGTCATCCGAAGACCAGCATCAGTTGCAAAGCGATTTAGAAAAGATTGCTGTATGGTGTGGCAGATGGCAGTTGACGCTAAATAACGAAAAGTGTGAGGTGATCCACATGAGTTCCAAAAGAAACCCGTTGGAATTCGATTACTCGATAAATAGTACAATTCTCAAGGCTGTCAATTCAACTAAGTACCTGGGTGTAAAAATTACGTACAACTTCAGTTGGAAAGACGACATAGATAATATTGTGGGGAAGGCGAGCCAAAGGTAGCGTTTCATTGGCAGGACGCTTAGAAGATGCAACAAGTCCACTATGATGATGATGATGATGTTTGGTTTGTGGGGCGCTCAACTGCGTGGTTATCAGCGCCCGTACAATTACCCAATCTTTGCTCAGTCCAATTTCGCTACTTTCCTGGATGATGATGAAATGATGAGGACAACACAAACACCCAGTCATCTCGAGGCAGGTGAAAATCCCTGACCCCGCCGGGAATCGAACCCGGGACCCCGTGCTCGGGAAGCGAGAACGCTACCGCGAGACCACGAGCGGCGGACACAAGTCCACTAAAGAGACAGCTTACACTACACTCGTTCGTCCTCTGTTAGGATACTGCTGCACGGTATGGGATCCTTACCAGGTGGGATTGACGTAGGACATCGAAAGGGTGCAAAAAAGGGCAGCTCGTTTTGTATTATCACGTAATATGGGAGAGAGGTGGCAGATATGATACGCGAGTTGGGATGGAAGTCATTAAAGCAAAGACGTTTTTCGTCGCGGCGAGATCTATTTACGAAATTTCAGTCACCAACTTCCTCTTCCGAATGCGAAAATATTTTGTTGAGCCCAGCCTACATAGGTAGGTATGATCATGAAAATAAAATAAGAGAAATCAGAGCTCGAACAGAAAGGTTTAGGTGTTCGTTTTTCCCTCGCGCTGTTCGGGAGTGGAATGGTAGGGAGATAGTATCATTGTGGTTCGATGAACCCTCTGCCAAGCACTTGGATGTGAATTGCAGAGTGATCGTGTAGATGTGGATGTAGAAGTGCGAAGAAGAGTTGCCACATTCCGCACGGAACACACCCGCAATCCCATATTTGATTCCACTTACTCAGTCTCGCAAAGTAGTCAATGTCCAAAGATGGGAAAGGCAGCAGTGTGTTTTGGAGGAGAGCTACAGGCTTCTCATTTCAGTTTTATTCACGACAATGAACTTGTAAGATGGCGTACGGGGAGTTTACGAAAATATATTTTCTGATGACGCTATTGCATTTTCTATAAGCGAGGAACCTTATTGATTGGAGATGGGTGAGCACATTATGCAAACGTAATGTTAAGAATTCAAGGGATCACCAATTTAGTATTGGAGGGCAGCGTGGATGGTAAAAATCGTAGGGGGAGACCAAGAGATGAATACACTAAGCAGATTCAGAAGGATGTAGGTTGCAGTAGGTACTGGGAGATGAAGAAGCTTGCACAGGATAGAGTAGCATGGAGAGCTGCATCAAACCAGTCTCAGGACTGAAGACCACAACAACAACAACAATGTTAAGAATAAATCTCTCCTTTTTCGACTATTAACGTGATCGTTAGAGGCTTCCAGCACAAGATAATTTGATATAAATGTTACGCATTATATTGCACTCGCGCGTCGAGATCTAATCCGACACTCATTTGGTTTCATTGCGAGAAACAGGTCCCTAGATCGAAGAGCCAAGGAATCAAGTACTCCTGCCGAATATCGTGTAGGGCGCCCCCGGAAGCACGCAGAAGTTGTGCAACACGACCTGGCATGGACTCGAATAATGTCTGAAGTAGAGCTGAAGGGAACTCAGACGATGATTCTAGCAGCGCTGTCAGTAGCTCCGTAAGAGTACGAGGGGTGGAGATCCCTTCTAGAGTCCTGCATGACCGAGTAAGCGAGCACAAAATACGAGATGGGGCGAGCACACCCTAACTGGATAGGCTGCCCGCACGAGATCTAGTGACCGAGCATAGAAGCCGTGACCGAATACGTAGCACGCAACTTCAAACACATTACACGTGTTACTATCCGTGTGAGACTGCAGCCAGTGCGGGCTTCTCATTTGTAGTGTGTGTCTCTCTCTCTCTCTGCAATCATGCAGTGCGAGGAAACCAGTGCAGTAAGACGTAAGACTGAAATCAATGTTTACGCATTGAAGAGACGGGAAGGTCTAAAAAGCCAAGTACGGAGCATATTTTTGGTGGTTGTAGACGAAAACAGTGCGTCTACTGGATACGTATCGTGCATAAACTGCTCCACATTATTGTGTTTCCAATCGGGAACCACTCTTTTAAAGAAACACAGTTGCAAGAAACCTCACAAAGATACAGCTCCTTCAGGAATACCGGCAGTAATAAAATATAGTATTACAGCAAAGTGTGTTGCAATGTGTGCTAAAGATATGAGACCTTTTAATGCTGTTTGCGGTGAAGGTTTCAGAGAACTAGGCCAAGAATTAATACATCTAGGTGCGCATTATGGAAAAGTTAACGTGGCAGATGTCATGCCACATCCCTCTACTATAAGCAGACATGTCAAAGAACAAGCTGATGCAATACGAAACAGTATAATGCCTTCTGTTATTGCGGAAGTTATTAATAAAACATGTGTGCGATAGTTGATATGTGGACTGATTCGCATAATCAGGTGCACTATTTGACGCTTACATCTCATTACATTAACACAGATTGGTCTCCTCTGATCAATGTTTTATTTACAACAAAATTCCCGGACGTTAGGAAGACGGGAGTAAATATTATAAAAGAAAGTGCTCTATGAATTTAGCGGTGTAACGTACCCGTTCTTGGAAACGTTACTTTTGTATTAAAAGAAAGAGAGAGAGAGAGAGAGAGAGAGAGAGAGAGAGAGACAGAAATGGAGAGAGAGAGAGAGAGAGAGAGAGGCGTTGGATTTGTACAGTACAGAGCAGCGAGGCGAGGTGAGACGTCAGCGGTGACCGGTCATGCTCGGTTATCCGCGTGTCCGGAATCCGGACAACAGACATGGGGCGAGTACGTGACCGAGCCGAGTCGTGTGGGGCCGGACACGAGCGGCTCGGTCCCCCCGTCAACAGGCGAGCCGTGACCGGTCAAACATGGAGCGTTGCAGCACTCTAACCCCTTCTGAGCAGCACGTTCCAATGCATCCCAGATATGCTCAGCGGAAGTGTTTAAACTCAAGAGGGTCCTGGAGCAACTATGCAGCAATTCTGGACGTGTGGATGTCGCATTGTCCTGCTGGAATTGCCCAAGTCCGTCGGAATGCACAATGCACATGAATGGATGCAGGCGATAAGACAGTATGTTTACGTAAGTGTCACCTGTCTGAGTCGGATCTAGACGTATCCACCCGCATACGCACCACACCATTACAGAGCCTCCACCAGCTTGAACAGTTCTCTGCTGACATGCAAGATCCATGGATTCATGTGGTTGTCTCCATACTCGTACACGTCCATAAGCTCAATGCAATTTGAAACGAGACTCGCCCTACCAGGCAACGTGTTTCCAGTCATCAATAGTCCAGTGTCTGTGTTTGTGGCCCCCAGGCGAGGCGTAAAGCTCTGTGTCGTACAGTCATCAAGGGTAAACGAGTGGACCTTCGCTTCCGAAAGCACATATCGATGATGTCTCGTTGAATGATTCGCATGCTCATACTTGTTGATGGCCCAGCATTGAAATCTGCAGCAATTTGCGGAGGGGTTGCACTTCTGTCACGATTCTCTTCAGTCGTCATTGTTCCCGTTCTTGCAGGCCGCAGCAATGTCTGAGATTTGATGTTTTACCGGATTCCTGATACTCTCGGTACACCCGTGAAATGGTCGTAAGGGAAAAATCCCCACTTCATCGCTACCTCGGAGATGCTGTATTCCATCGCTCGTGGGCCAACTATAGCACCATGTTCAAACTCACTTAAATCTTGACAACCAGCCGTTGTAGCAGCAATATCCGATCTAACGACTGTGCCAGACACTTCTTGTCTTATATAGGCGTTTACGACCGCAGCGCCGTATCCTGCCTGTTTACGTACCTGTGTGTTTCAATACGCATGCCTATACCAGTTTCTTTGGCGCTTCAGTATATAATAAACCTATCACTACCGCATGAAGAACAACGGCAAAATAAAACTGCAACTCCTGCAACTTCTTGAGATGGGAATAAACAAAAAGAAAAACGAACGATTACCCCAACGCAACACTCTGCCTGAAACTGAAGCACAGTGCAAACGGGAAGTGTTTAGTGGTGGGGATGTTGGACTTCAGGCCTCGTGGAAGTGGCCGTAGCTGTCAATTCTAATTTAAGTTTGAACATTAATATGTGACTGAAACGATCAGTGTTATACTAAGCTAGTGAGGGGCAGAATCGATAGTTTCAAAAAACCGTAAACTGTATTCCAGATATCTAAACGAATCGAACACATTTGGGCAAAACGAAAGGGCTAAACTGTTAATTAAAGGTAGTAGATGTTTTGTGTAGTTAAGGAAATCATTTTGAATTTCCATTCATATAAAGTGTATTTAAAATTCTAAACAATTTATTAATGTTTCCTTCGGTTGGGCACGCCTAAGGTAGTTGCCAAACATAAAGGTAGCATGATATCCGTAGCCAACGGAAAGTCACCTTTTGTCGACGTGCGGTAGCTTAAATCATGCGCTCGGAGTATGAATGTCGTCCTATGAACTACTCGTATTTGGTGGATGCGTCAAATAGTTCCCGGTTTCAGCACTCTCAGTAGTGGCAGAGGTAACTATTGGCGGATGAATGGTGTATTTGAATATCTTTTGCGGAAGCATAAAGTAGTTTCTGGTTTGAGCACCATCTAGGAGACGACTGACCATACTACATGCGAGGCACCACGACCTGCGTGTTTTGTGGTGTAGTCGACGAAAAAAGCGATGTACGGCGTCTGAGGGAGGCACAGCAACTTCAAAGAGAGAGAGTTCACATTTAGAAACAGAGTCCTTTATACGCAAAGAACTGTAGCTAAAGTTTTCTTCTTCGCTTTACTGTACCATTTCAAGTTTGCACAAGACAGCACACCCTGACCTGAAGGAGCTAACTGTGCGTAATAGGTTGAGACAGCGAACCGTTAGGCTGTGTATTTCAGAGACAAGGCACGGATGATATTGATTCTTTAAGTCTCTAGAATTTTAATGGCAGTAAGAAAAGTTTTGTCAAAAAAACCATACAGTTTTCACAACAAGGTCTAAAAACGAGGTAAATGTCACTTGTACGAGGGCAGTTCAATAAGTAATGCAACACATTTTTTTCTCGGCCAATTTTGGTTGAAAAAACCGGAAATTTCTTGTGGAATATTTTCAAACATTCCCGCTTCGTCTCGTATAGTTTCATTGACTTCCGACAGGTGGCAGCGCTGTACGGAGCTGTTAAAATGACGTCTGTAACGGATGTGCGTTGCAAACAACGGGCAGTGATCGAGTTTCTTTTGGCGGAAAACCAGGGCATCTCAGATATTCATAGGCGCTTGCAGAATGTCTACGGTGATCTGGCAGTGGACAAAAGCACGGTGAGTCGTTGGGCAAAGCGTGTGTCATCATCGCCGCAAGGTCAAGCAAGACTGTCTGATCTCCCGCGTGAGGGCCGGCCGTGCACAGCTGTGACTCCTGCAATGGCGGAGCGTGCGAACACACTTGTTCGAGATGATCGACGGATCACCATCAAACAACTCAGTGCTCAACTTGACATCTCTGTTGGTAGTGCTGTCACAATTGTTCACCAGTTGGGATATTCAAAGGTTTGTTCCCGCTGGGTCCCTCGTTCTCTAACCGAACACCATAAAGAGCAAAGGAGAACCATCTGTGCGGAATTGCTTGCTCGTCATGTGGCTGAGGGTGACAATTTCTTGTCAAAGATTGTTACAGGCGATGAAACATGGGTTCATCACTTCGAACCTGAAACAAAACGGCAATCAATGGAGTGGCGCTACACCCACTCCCCTACCAAGAAAAAGTTTAAAGCCATACCCTCAGCCGGTAAAGTCATGGTTCCAGTCTTCTGGGACGCTGAAGGGGTTATTCTGTTCGATGTCCTTCCCCATGGTCAAACGATCAACTCTGAAGTGTATTGTGCTACTCTTCAGAAATTGAAGAAACGACTTCAGCGTGTTCGTAGGCACAAAAATCTGAACGAACTTCTCCTTCTTCATGACAACGCAAGACCTCACACAAGTCTTCGCACCCGAGAGGAGCTCACAAAACTTCAGTGGACTGTTCTTCCACATGCACCCTACAGCCCCGATCTCGCACCGTCGGATTTCCATATGTTTGGCCCAATGAAGGACGCAATCCGTGGGAGGCACTACGCGGATGATGAAGAAGTTATTAATGCAGTACGACGTTGGCTCCGACATCGACCAGTGGAAAGGTACCGTGCAGGCATACAGGCCCTCATTTCAAGGTGGCGTAAGGCCGTAGCATTGAATGGAGATTACGTTGAAAAATAGTGTTGTGTAGCTAAAAGATTGGGGAATAACCTGGTGTATTTCAATGTTGAATAAAACAACCCCTGTTTCAGAAAAAAATGTGTTGCATTACTTATTGAACTGCCCTCGTATATTGATGAAACATGTCGTATTAAGATGTTGATAGATCGATTGATTTTTATGTGATTCTGTTAAATCACACTGTGTACAAAGGTCGTATTTTAATGTAGAACAAGTCAAAGAATACAACATTACGTGGGCAAAAAGAGAAGAAGCAAACAATACTGTAAACAATATAAATAAAAGGTATGCAATATTACATTCAAGGTTTCAAGAAAAAAACACAATACTGCAGACAACATATGTGCAAGATACACAATATCACATAAATTAGCGTACAGTAGCGTCTAGGATGGGATGTATGATCTGTTTGAACGATACGACCCCTGTAATATTGAAACAGTGTTATTTCAATAGTTACGTTACATAACCCCAATCTCTATCGTGTACCGAAAACAGAGAATTTTAGCGAATCCAGTCTAGCTGCTGTGGCCACCGTGCGCTCTGGCAACACATCCGGTTGTAGTCGAAAAGTTCTCGGATACGTGAGGCAGCAGGAAACAAACGGAAAAGAAAAAATGTCCAACAACTAAATGTTTCTCATTCTGGTCTCGAATGCTACCCACCGTCAACATGAAATGGGAGCTCTTGCTCTCTGATTTGATATTTCAGTACCGGATGTCAGTTCTCGTGAACACGAGGACTACGTTGATATTGAGAACTTCTGAATTTTAGGTTCTTGGACAGATCAAGTCCAATCAGGCTGGAGCCACCAAACGGAGCGGAAACGTGAAAGCAGCAGCAGCTGTAAGTCGTTACAAAATGAATGAGGTCACATTTAGAAAAGGATACCGCCGTTCTGCAGAAATGTTTAAGGAAGACTGCACAGAATCCTGAATCTGGACGTCCATACGGGGATTTGAAACCCAGTCCTCCTGAAAACCACTCCATTGTCTTACTGTGTACCTCACGTGGCCAGGAGAAAGAACGCTAAATTTAACGCCCTCTCATCTCAATTAGTTTTTTTGCATAGTTTTACAGTCGCGATGAAATGTCTGAAATGCTGTAAATTTCTTTATTTGTATGTGTGAAATGCCAGTTTTGATCTTAATGACATTTAGAAGCAAACACTGTACATAGCATCGTATGTTGTATGCAGTCACTCAATACAATGGCCAATGGCTACAGAGATCGGCGATATTTACAGCGTACAGACGAAAATATCTTCAAACTTCCTGGAAGATTAAAACTGTGTGCCGGACCGCGATTCGAACTCGGGACCTTTGCCTTTCGCGTGCAATTGCTCTACCAACTGAGCTACCCAAGCACGACTCACGCCCCGTCCTCGCAGCTGTACTTCTGCCAGTACCTCGTCTCCTACCGTCCAAACTTTACAAAGCTCTCCTGCGAAACTTGCAGAACTAGCACTCCTGATATTGCGGAGACATGGCTTAGCCACAGCCTGGGGGATGTTTCCAGAATGAGTGAAAATCTCATTCTGGAAGATATCTTCGCTCATATCAGCTGGATAAGTTTAGAGCGGGAAGGAATCGCGGGACGTCACAGTCACTAGATAAGTGGGTATAGAAAACGGTAACTGATTCTTATACAGTGAAAGTTTTCAATATATCTGATTTTTTTTTCTTATGAGATTGTGTAATTTATTTCGGTTCCCAACTACGTCTCTGTTCAGGAGCAAACAAAAATCACATTCTCGTTCGTAGCTTTGGTTGTACGTTTTTCTTTTCACTTTCAGCTTTTAGTAGTGCTGTTTGTCTACGAAAGTGCTTCGTTTAAGGAATGTCGTAGTTACGAAAGTAGAATGACAAGATTTCTTTCGCCTCTGCGTTATGCGTGACGTGACACTCGCAAGTAGTTTACCCTTAAACTGTGTATTAAACAGGTACAGACTGTCATCTGCTTTATTTGGAATCATTAATTACGCCATCGTGAACGTGTAGTTGCCGTTTACTAGCGTCAACTTACTTAGCTAGTGGGTCTTCCCGGAGGCTGGTGGTTCTAAATCAGACAGGTATGCTTCGTGCCAAATTAGAGATGGCTGCGAGCTATAAACTAATTATTGAGGCAGAACAGCGGTTTATGGCGCCAACGGGAGCCATCCGAGTGGGGAGGCGGAACCTGTTCCGCAGGATCTGCGCGCACCTGCCGCCCACTCGGCGCGCGTGTACGCGAGGTCCTGCGCTGCTCCTGGCCACAGTCGCATCACGCTTCTCTCTTCAGCATCCACAGCACGCAGACGCTCACACGGGTCGTGCGCAAAATCAACAGTGGCCACACACATACAGTGCGTTTCGAAACGTTACTACATCTCTGGGAGAAAAAAAATCACAAAAAGTTTGAAACTACGATATAGATTTCGCGGGTTATCAGGTGTCGCTCTGCAGCAACGTTTCGACAAGTTTCCTACCCGTCATCTTCATGCAAAGCGTCGGGTTCATGCTTATCGCGCTTCACATGCACTGGACATGTCCACGCGCAATAGACATGAATTTACCGAGCGAGGTGGCGCAGTGGTTAGACACTGGACTAGCATTCGGGAGGACAACGGTTCAATCCCGCGTCCGGCCATCCCGATTTAGGTTTTCCGTGATTTCCCTAAATCGCTACAGGCAAATGCCGGGCCCGCATCTCGTGGTCGTGCGGTAGCGTTCTCGCTTCCCACGCCCGGGTTCCCGGGTTCGATTCCCGGCGGGGTCAGGGATTTTCTCTGCCTCGTGATGGCTGGGTGTTGTGTGCTGTCTTTAGGTTAGTTAGGTTTAAGTAGTTCTAAGTTCTAGGGGACTGATGACCATAGATGTTAAGTCCCATAGTGCTCAGAGCCAGCCAAATGCCGGGATGGTTCCTTTGAAAGGGCGCGGCCGACTTCCTTCCCCGTCCTTCCCTAATCCGATGAGACCGATGACCTCGCTGTCTGGTCTCCTTCCCCAAACAACCCAACCCAACATGAATTCGACACTTCACCTGAAGATGACGAGTAGAAAACTTGTCGAAACGCTGACACAGGAGGACGATAACCAGAGAAAACTTCATGATCGTGTTTCGCCGAGGAAGCATGTATTTCCATATAAGACAGAAACTTTCCGTCAGATTTAAACTGAACGCCAGACCAGGACTCGAACCTGGGACATTTGCCTTTCGCTGCCAATTGCTTTGCCTACTGAGCTAATAAGCACGAGTCGCGACCCCGCATCATAGATTTGCGTCCGCCAGTGCCTCATATTCTACCTTATAATTTCACAGAAGTGCTCCTACATAACTTGAGTGAAAAGTACTCTTGGAAGAAAGGATAATGTGGAGACAGTCTAGCTACAACCTGGCGGATTGTTTCCAGAAGGAAGGTAGGAGACAAGGTACTGGTGGAAATTAGGTGTGAGGGCCGTTCGTGAGTGGTATTTGGATAGCTCACTCGCACAGTACTTGTCCGAAAAAGGCAAAAGTCCCAGGTTCGAATTCTGACACAGCAAACAGTTTTAATCTGCCAGGACGTTCCAAATTGGCGTACACTCCGCTGCAGGGTGACAATTCTCTATGAAAGTAAAAAAAAAAAAAAAAAGAAAAAAAAAGGTTGTGGGCTGTGACTGTATATCCCACAGTGTGTCATGACTGAGATGCACATGTTGCACAAAAATGTTTTAATGAACCCTTACTGTAACGTTTCGTCCACTGAGTACTTAGAATTGGAAAATGTGGCCCGCTAAACTCGCACGTGGGCAGGTAAAGTATAATTTACATGTAACGTCTTGTATTCTTGGGAAGTCCATCCTTGTGCAAGAAAAGCCTGTAGATAACTATCAATACAGTTTTATCGATATTTTTTGTTCTGATATTATAGAGCTATATATGTACTTTTCACTATTAATATCCATAACAAATATGGGTCCTAGACCCTGCATATATAGATTGTCGACTTTTCAACTCAATCATTGCTGCAGTAACAGTGACAGTGTAGTAGCCCTCTAGAAAAATGTTCGCCACCTGTTTGTCGAGGCGGGTGGTCTCGCTGATCCCTTATAGACAAACAAGGAGTCGTACTACAGTCAGGTGTTGTTCTGGTATACAACAATGTCCGTGTATTGTTCCATCAAGTCAAGCAGTAGGTGATGGATGACGTATCCCATAGTCCGGAAGTAATTTACACTTTCTTCCGAAAATGCAGAAGCGGTTGAGCGGACGACGTACTGAAAAATACCGGGGCGACATGCTTAGCTCATGGGCAGCAGTCGTTTCACAAAGACGACTGGAAAGCTGGTACACCATTGCTAAATATGACTCAATAGCCATGACGATTAGGTTGAAAAGTAATCATCACCAGTATACTTAGTACGTACATAAACCCATTCCTGTGTTTATACTCTTTTTTAGCTTCCAGACTTCCTATAAGAACTTGAAAAAGGACAACTCTTACTGCCTGCGAAAAACATACGGTTATGAAGGCACTAATTCCATTTTTTCTAAAGCTCTGACATGAAATGTTCAGGAGAATAGATGGGTCGTTCGCCTGCTTAACAATATTTGTTAGTATACTGTGCCAGTGGCACAGACTTTATACTGCTTCTCATATTCAGAAAATCACTGCACGAAGGCTTGCCGACAGACTGGAGAAATATTGCCTTACGCGTTTACTGCAGGGAGAAGGTATCACAGGAGAACGTTCGCAGTTTGTTAACGAAACATTTATGATGGGAGCACTCCATGTATGGCAGTAGGTCATCCACAGAAGGAACAGCAATTCTACGCCCAATCTGGTGGAGAGTATAAATTTTCAGCTTAACAGCCGTTCACGTGTCGTTAAAGTGAGAATTCATACGGCTGTGTAGTTTATGGTCAAAGGATCTTCTCGAAGCCTTCAACTTGAAAATCTATTCTGTTTCAGCCAGTAACAACTTCAGCGTCTAATAATGCTCATTCATGCAGCTCATATTCATAGGTGGCGGAAATCCATATCTTTGTACTACTTCCAAATAACTTTTCTAGAGATTTTATCGTTGCGTTAAGGTATTTTATTGATAAGTGGTGATTCGGCGTCAGTTACTGTTTCATCTCAAGTCAGTAGCGTTATATCTCTCCATGATGAAACGTGAAATAAATGGAAAACTAGTAGGGGGCAGAAGATACTGGCGGTAATGGTGGCCATGGTGGTGGTGTTGGTGGTGGTGGTGCTGCTGCTGCTGAGTTCATGTGGGACCAAACTGCTGAGGGTATCTGTCCTTAGGCTTACTCACTACTTAATCTAACTTAAACTAAATTAAGGTAAGGACAACACACACACACACACACACACACACACACACACACACACACGAGGGAGGACTCTAACGTCCGACGGGGGGCAGCCGCGCGAATTGTCGCAAGGCGGATCCTACCACGCAGTAGAAGATACTGGAATATTCGAGAGATGCTGTGGAGGATTGTAGATGTAGCGATGACGTACGGACGGAAAGAATAGCGCATGATAGGAAAAAGACGAACGCAGCATGAAACCAGTTGTGAAACTTATTACTTAAAAACATATTCAAACTGAACTTCGTTCATCCCGTGTGAACCCTGTGTCGCGTTAAACTATGAGGGCTACATTTTCCTGTAGCGCGGGAGTACAGGTATGATGGTCGTGAAAACTGTCAATTACGCTGAACCATTGTGTCACCAGAGCAACAAAGACGGAACCATCAAGAAATCACAGACCATACCAGACATTTATTCCAAATAAGCGTCGGTATCTAGTGATCACGGTACCAATTAAATATTTGGGCGTAACATTGCAGAGCGATATGAAGTGGAACAAGCATGCAATGGCAGTCGTGGGGAAGGCGGATAGTCGTCTTCGGTTCATTGGTAGAATTTTGAGAAGATGTGGTTCATCTGTAAAGGAGACCGCTTATAAAACACTAATACGACCTATTCTTGAGTACTGTTCGAGCGTTTGGGGCCCCTGTCAGGTCGGATTGAGGTAGGACATAGAAGCAATTCAGAGGCGGGCTGCCAGATTTGTTACTGGTAGATTTGATCATCACGCGAGTGTTACGGAAATGCTTCAGGAACTCGTGTGGGAGTCTCTAGAGGAAAGGAGGCGTTCTTTTCGTGAATCGCTACTGAGGAAATTTAGAGAACCAGCATTTTAGGCTGACTGCAGTACAATTTTACTGTCGCCAACTTATACTTATAAGATAAGAGAGATTAGGGCTCGTACAGCGGCATATAGGCAGTCATTTTTCCCTCGTTCTGTTTGGGAGTGGAACAGGGAGAGAAGATGCTAGTTGTGGTACGAGGCACCCTCCACCACGCACCGTATGATGGATTGCGGAGCACGTACACTCCTGGAAATTGAAATAAGAACACCGTGAATTCATTGTCCCAGGAAGGGGAAACTTTATTGACACATTCCTGGGGTCAGATACATCACATGATCACACTGACAGAACCACAGGCACATAGACACAGGCAACAGAGCAAGCACAATGTCGGCACTAGTACAGTGTATATCCACCTTCGCAGCAATGCAGGCTGCTATTCTCCCATGGAGACGATCGTAGAGATGCTGGATGTAGTCCTGTGGAACGGCTTGCCATGCCATTTCCACCTGGCGCCTCAGTTGGACCAGCGTTCGTGCTGGACGTGCAGACCGCGTGAGACGACGCTTCATCCAGTCCCAAACATGCTCAATGGGGGACAGATCCGGAGATCTTGCTGGCCAGGGTAGTTGACTTACACCTTCTAGAGCACGTTGGGTGGCACGGGATACATGCGGACGTGCATTGTCCTGTTGGAACAGCAAGTTCCCTTGCCGGTCTAGGAATGGCAGAACGATGGGTTCGATGACAGTTTGGATGTACCGTGCACTATTCAGTGTCCCCTCGACGATCACCAGTGGTGTACGGCCAGTGTAGGAGATCGCTCCCCACACCATGATGCCGGGTGTTGGCCCTGTGTGCCTCGGTCGTATGCAGTCCTGATTGTGGCGCTCACCTGCGCGGCGCCAAACACGCATACGACCATCATTGGCACCAAGGCAGAAGCGACTCTCATCGCTGAAGACGACACGTCTCCATTCGTCCCTCCATTCACGCCTGTCGCGACACCACTGGAGGCGGGCTGCACGATGTTGGGGCGTGAGCGGAAGACGGCCTAACGGTGTGCGGAACCGTAGCCCAGTTTCATGGAGACGGTTGCGAATGGTCCTCGCCGATACCCCAGGAGCAACAGTGTCCCTAGTTTGCTGGGAAGTGGCGGTGCGGTCCCCTACGGCACTGCGTAGGATCCTACGGTCTTGGCGTGCATCCGTGCGTCGCTGCGGTCCGGTCCCAGGTCGACGGGCACGTGCACCTTCCGCCGACCACTGGCGACAACATCGATGTACTGTGGAGACCTCACGCCCCACGTGTTGAGCAATTCGGCGGTACGTCCACCCGGCCTCCCGCATGCCCACTATACGCCCTCGCTCAAAGTCCGTCAACTGCACATACGGTTCACGTCCACGCTGTCGCGGCATGCTACCAGTGTTAAAGACTGCGATGGAGCTCCGTATGCCACGGCAAACTGGCTGACACTGACGGCGGCGGTGCACAAATGCTGCGCAGCTAGCGCCGATCGACGGCCAACACCGCGGTTCCTGGTGTGTCCGCTGTGCCGTGCGTGTGATCATTGCTTGTACAGCCCTCTCGCAGTGTCCGGAGCAAGTATGGTGGGTCTGACACACCGGTGTCAATGTGTTCTTTTTTCCATTTCCAGGAGTGTATGTAGAAGGGGATACACATCTACCCATGTGTTCCTACACTCCTGGAAATTGAAATAAGAACACCGTGAATTCATTGTCCCAGGAAGGGGAAACTTTATTGACACATTGCTGGGGTCAGATACATCACATGATCACACTGACAGAACCACAGGCACATAGACACAGGCAACAGAGCATGCACAATGTCGGCACTAGTACAGTGTATATCCACCTTTCGCAGCAATGCAGGCTGCTATTCTCCCATGGAGACCATCGTAGAGATGCTGGATGTAGTCCTGTGGAACGGCTTCCCATGCCATTTCCACCTGGCGCCTCAGTTGGACCAGCGTTCGTGCTGGACGTGCAGACCGCGTGAGACGACGCTTCATCCAGTCCCAAACATGCTCAATGGGGGACAGATCCGGAGATCTTGCTGGCCAGGGTAGTTGACTTACACCTTCTAGAGCACGTTAGGTGGCACGGGATACATGCGGACGTGCATTGTCCTGTTGGAACAGCAAGTTCCCTTGCCGGTCTAGGAATGGTAGAACGATGGGTTCGATGACGGTTTGGATGTACCGTGCACTATTCAGTGTCCCCTCGACGATCACCATTGGTGTACGGCCAGTGTAGGAGATCGCTCCCCACACCATGATGCCGGGTGTTGGCCCTGTGTGCCTCGGTCGTATGCAGTCCTGATTGTGGCGCTCACCTGCACGGCGCCAAACACGCATACGACCATCATTGGCACCAAGGCAGAAGCGACTCTCATCGCTGAAGACGACACGTCTCCATTCGTCCCTCCATTCACGCCTGTCGCGACACCACTGGAGGCGGGCTGCACGATGTTGGGGCGTGAGCGGAAGACGGCCTAACGGTGTGCGGGACCGTAGCCCAGCTTCATGGAGACGGTTGCGAGTGGTCCTCGCCGATACCCCAGGAGCAACAGTGTCCCTAATTTGCTGGGAAGTGGCGGTGCGGTCCCCTACGGCACTGCGTAGGATCCTACGGTCTTGGCGTGCATCCGTGCGTCGCTGCGGTCCGGTCCCAGGTCGACGGGCACGTGCACCTTCCGCCGACCACTGGCGACAACATCGATGTACTGTGGAGACCTCACGCCCCACGTGTTGAGCAATTCGGCGGTACGTCCACCCGGCCTCCCGCATGCCCACTATACGCCCTCGCTCAAAGTCCGTCAACTGCACATACGGTTCACGTCCACGCTGTCGCGGCATGCTACTAGTGTTAAAGACTGCGATGGAGCTCCGTATGCCACGGCAAACTGGCTGACACTGACGGCGGCGGTGCACAAATGCTGCGCAACTAGCGCCATTCGACGGCCAACACCGCGGTTCCTGGTGTGTCCGCTGTGCCGTGCGTGTGATCATTGCTTGTACAGCCCTCTCGCAGTGTCCGGAGCAAGTATGGTGGGTCTGACACACCGGTGTCAATGTGTTCTTTTTTCCATTTCCAGGAGTGTATACATGTTTCCACAACAAATGTAAATTGTCACCATGATACGTTTCGGCAGGCAAGCACGACACCACATTTTGCTGAACGAGTATGCTTCACTTGCAGCGTGTTAGACGTTTGGACAGAGGAATATTTCGTCTTGTTTTGATCTGAGGAACAAGTCCCGATGTTTGGTACAGGTATTCAGAAACGTCCTCGACGGTGCTAGCTGAGTTGTAGCTACACGACGGACAGGCGCCTCCGCTAGTGCGATGACCGTCCCTCTCCTCTGGTATCTCCAGCGATCTGTGGGAGACGAAGGGGTTCCGGCACTCGCGCCTGACGCCTTTAAGGCCGGGTTGGCCTTCTGTGACGGCGCCGCGTTACACAACCACGTAACACCGGAGGCGAGAGCCTGTCGCCCTGGAAACGACGAAACAACGAGACCAGGTGTGGCTGACGCAGCGGCTCACCGGAGCTGCAGCTGCGCGGGGCGGTCCACAGCCAGTCCGGCGCGACTCAAGGCACGCTGTAACAAAATGATGCCCACAGGCCTACTGCCTAGCCGCTCATTAATTCATACTATAATATTTTCCCCCTGTTTCTCAATGAGTGGCGAGGAGAACACAGCGAGTGCTGTAGCCCGACTTTCCAGATGATGATGATGATGATGATGATGTTTGGTTTGTGGGGCGCTCAACTGCGTGGTTATCAGCGCCCGTACAATTACCCAATCTTTGCTCAGTCCAATTTCGCCACTTTCCTGGATGATGATGAAATGAGGAGGACAACACAAACACCCGGTCATCTCGAGGCAGGTGAAAATCCCTGACCCCGCCGGGAATCGAACCCGGGACCCCGTGCTCGGGAAGCGAGAACGCTACCGCGAGACCACGAGCGGCGGACCCGACTTTCCAGAAACTTCGTTCAGAGGAAGAGTGGTCAAATTAAGCGAACACGTCTCTCAGCTTATCCGCAGATACTGAGAAAACGACGATCAAGGTTTTTGTTGGAATTTAGATATCGCTTATCAGGCGATAATTTTAAAGGGAGGTTTACTATCTTTTGGTTAAAAAAAATCGACTTTTTTGAAATGCAGTTTTGGATCCATAAAAGTGTTTAGAATCCACCACTGAAAGGTTTCTCCGAATACGGAACGCAAATGTTTGTTATTCGCGGTTGAACAAAACAATGCACCTGCCTGAAACCAGCCTTTTTCACGCACCAGTATTTTTCTTTCGGATGACGAGTTCTTGTAACGGTGCTTGGGAGGAAACACACAAAATTCAAATGAAAGTTTCAACGCGCGTGTTTGGAAGTTAGCATGCAAGCATTTGCATTCTGGTGTGAAGATTGTGGGGACTGCGACTTTCCTGGAAGTGAGCAGCTTCAACGAAGGGTATTCAGCAATTCTGAGGACCATGACAACGATGGACGTCACCCTGGGACTCTATTCGACGGAGTTCACCGGACGACCACCGGATTCAAGCGGCAGAAAACCGTTTGTCACCGGACGTACGAGCGGCTCTGGAGCAGAGCAGGATGGCCCAGATCGAGCAGAACGCCCTCTATGAGGAAGAGGAAGAACTAGTTTATGGACCCGGAATAGCAGATTAAACGTACGTTATATAATATTGCATTTATATGTAGTCAAAACTTCAAACGCGTTTTTCTCGAAATGACGTTTTTTATCACGCGGTATGGTGACTTCAAATCTACTGAACCGATTGGTATGATTCTTTGTTTCAGACGAAGCTAACTAAATTGTCTAGGAGTTGTACCACTTTTCTTCCGATCCATCGACTATAAATATTTTTACTGGCCGACAAAGTCGAAAAATCGATGGCCGCCATTTTGTTGCCTATGGTGCAAATAACTCATAAAGAATATTATATACTTCTCTAACGTCATCTCAATTTTGATTTCAGACGACCCGGCTGACCTGTGACATACCGCGCGTGGGGGTCTACATCGAAATTTTGTTTCGTTCCGACGGCACTTCCACCTTTACTCTTCTACATTTCCGGCCGAAAAAAATTTTAATTTGTACAGGAAATACCAATTAACATTTTGACCAAATTTCACATTGATATCTATGACACATCCCGAGAAAAAGATTATCGAAGAACATGCTTTTTTCGGGCCAAAGATAGTTAACCTCCTCTTAATGGTAGCGTTGGCACAGTTGGTAGTGTTTCGGCTTCACACTTCAGCGCCCCGTATTAGAAACCCGATTATTGTTTTGATGTTACTTCCTTCTTTCTAATTTATCTACCCATATCCGTAGAACGTTACTACACGAATCTTTCCTCACCTCATGGGATACAAGGGCCTCATATTAATTGTAAAATTACAACTGGATATCACAATAAGTAACATACATTTATTATATAACATACGTGTGTATGCCTCATTGCTGTCTTTTCACTTTGAGAACTAATTCAGCAATGATGTGTTTTCCTTACTGATTCCCTCAAGAGGACGAAACCAGCTGGGCAGATCAGAATCGACAGAATACAAATCCTACTTGCAGGTTACACGAATAAACGCTTGTACTTGCTGGCCGACTGAAACCCACTTCTCGGCAACGACTACGCAACACCTCCATCATTACCGACAAGCCGCAAAAAACGAATTTCACCGAAACAAATTTCAAATTTTTCTCATTCATTTACTGTTCTACGCATTCTCGTAGTAATCTTCTGCGGAAATGAGTAGATAAATAAATGATAAAATAAATAAATACATAGATAAAAGCTTAAGTCAAAATTGACAAGGTTTCGACGCTACTATAAGCGCCGTCTTCAGAATTAAACTAACTGTTCTAAAACATAATAGGTATATAAGACATTAATAAACTGAAGTGTGTACTGACTGGGAAGAGATGCAGTACTTACAAGTCACATTCTAAAAAAAATCTAAGCCGGAAAGGCGACGTCATGAAAAGTTGTAAATAAGATGAGATGGCTAAGGGCTGCTCGTACCTGAGTGAACACGGGTTGCAACAAAACTGTTCTAATACAATTCTGACATGGTTACTGAACCTTAGCAGCTATGTTCAAAGTTTTATAGGTAAAAACAATAATCGTGATTTGAACACGGGGCGCAAAAGTGTGAAGGAGCGACGCTACCAATTGTGCCAAAGCATCAGATGTTGAGGTTACGTCCTGAAACGCACATAAAGTACCTCAGAAATTTTGACTGTCATTTTCTCATAAACAGTCAGTATTTACGGATAAGCAGACACGCGTTCGCTTATTTTGAGCCAAGTTTCTGGCAAGCCTGGTTATGGCGCACAGGTTAACTATAACAAATAATCGACTCACCTGTCGAATGACCAGGTTAATGGCGACAGAGAACACTTCCAGAGAAAAAAAAACATATCCAGGTGTAGTGGACTGATATCCAGATTGTAAGGAATACGTGGTAAAACTTTCGACTCGAATTCGCTCAGCTTTCCGATTACGACATCTTATTCATAGGCGAGAGTTATCTTGGGTAAGAAGTGGCCTAAACTTGAGGAAATCATTTGGTGTTTCGTGCTAATTTCTGCATGGATTTTAGGTGACACTTGTTTCGAGTCGAACTCTGACATACCTTGGTCATCATATGGAATGATTTCATAAGAATTCAGAGGTGTGCAAAGACTGGTACCTCGCTTTAAATGTTTAGAAATGGAAAATTGTGCATCTCGAAAAACCCGTAAAATTGGTATTATACAATACCAATGAACGATAGCGGAAATTAGTGAAAGCATACAGATAGCTGCTTGTAAGAAATTGTGGGATGTTCACACTGAGCCAATACCAGTTAAAACAAATGGCAGAATTAAAAATGGTTCAAATAGCTCTGAGCACTATGGGACTTAACATCTGATGTCATCAGTGCCCTAGAACTTAGAACTACTTAAACCTAACTAACCTACGGACACCAGACACATCCATGCCCGAGGCAGGATTCGAACCTGCGACCGCAGTGGTCCCGCGGTTCCAGACTGAAGCGCTTAGAACCGTTCGACCACACCGGCCGGCCTGCTGAATTAAAGACAGCAGCTGTAAATAATGGCAAGAAACAGTTTGATAAACAGAGTTATTACGTATAAAACACGGTAAGTGATGTGCTTCATTCATATTAGTTGATGGTCCCACGATAAACCGAAAAATGGCAGCTCTATCTGATTCTCGCTAATGGAAATTTGGCAGTATGTGCGCATGTAAACAGTGGTAAGTGCCACGAACATAGCTGCCACTCATAGAACCGCGTGCGTTGTTTCTGCCAGCAGAATACTTTTCAGGTGTAATTTTTACGAATCTGAGGATGACGTGGATAGCTATGTCACAGATCAAGATTATAAGTTCCCGAACGCATATTCGCTTCAAAAGTTGTTGGTGATCAGGTAAATTTGAATGTTTGCTTAAGCAAGTAAACAATGATAAACTGTGTACCGTAGTACAGTCTACGTGAATTTAGACGGCAGGCTGATGATAGAAATGTTAAGGACCATCCTTAACATTGTTCATATGCTGTCGTAAGGTACTTACTCAAATTGATTTTATATTGTGCTAAATCACAGATTAATTTTTGAAGTTGTTGTACTTAATTGTTGCAAAATTTGGTAATACAAATCACAATTTCAAAAACTGAAACAATTTGGACATATTAAATTTGTATCTTTGAGAGGCTTCCCAATAATGTCTTGTAATTCAAGCAGCAAGTAAACTGTGGTAAGTCAATCCTAACCCATGTTACGTGCACTCACGTTGGATAGAATTTGCCACTTTAAAAATATATTACTGTAAAAGTATTTGAAAACTATGGCCTTTCTGAATAAGGATCACACTATAACTACTTGAAATATGTTATTTATAAGATTTTACTAAAACTTTACGGTGCATATTCTCAAAACAACCAACTTGTCCCTTATCAGTGTTTACGCTGGGATTTACAGTTCGCTTCTTTGCCACTATTCTAGGAAAATGCAACAGTCCAAAAAGAAGATTGCGTGACCCATCCTACAATAACGCCCAGCCGTGTGTGACCAGTACCGGACAGGACTAACTGGTCATAGTGAATGTGTATAATGAAGGACAGCACGAATAGTAACAGGTTTGTTTGGTTGGCGAGCGATCTTCGCGGAGACGCTGCAAAAGTGAACTGGCAACGCTTGAAGATAGGCGCTAACTCTAACGCGAAGATCTACTTACAAAGTTTCACGACCAGTGTTAAGTGAAGGTTATACGAATACACTACAATCCCCTGCGTATCACTTCCTTAGTGACCGCGAAGACAACTTCAGGCTAATCACAACGCGATTCGGAGAATTAGTCATTCTTCCACGCTCCATACGCCAATGGAACGGGAAAAATCATTAATACGTGGTACAATGGAAGGTGCGCTCTGCCATATGCTTAACAGTGGTTTGCAGAGTAAGAAAGTAGAAGCGGATTTGTTTCACATTCGATTGTGCTACCTTTTTTTGTTTCCTTCTTCTTAAATCGGGAATGTGGCCTCTCCATAGGTCGGACAACGATTTCTACGCTGGTTTTAGATATGCCACCCACTTATCGTCAATACAGCCTCTTCAGTACAAAATTACTTTAACGTCGATTCATCTTCATTCTGATATATTTAAAAATATTCTAGTGTCGGAGAAAATATTTCTCTAGATGGCGCATAAGTATGTACCGGAACTAAAGGGCTATTACAAATGATTAAAGCGATTTCATAAATTCACTGTAGCTCCATTCATTGACATATGGTCACGACACACTACAGATACGTAAAAAAACTCATAAAGTTTTGTTCGGCTGAAGCCGCACTTCAGGTTTCTGCCGTCAGAGCGCTCGAGAGCGCAGTGAGACAAAATGGCGACAGGAGCCGAGAAAGCGTATGTCGTGCTTGAAATGCACTCACATCAGTCAGTCATAACAGTGCAACGACACTTCAGGACGAAGTTCAACAAAGATCCACCAACTGCTAAGGGGAAATCAACGGGTCGGCCTGCAGTGAGCGAAGAAACGGTTGAACGCGTGCGGGCAAGTTTCACGCGTAGCCCGCGGAAAATTGGCTCATGCCACAACTGGAGACCGACAGCGCCGACTTCATCTTTCAACAGGATGGTGCTCCACCGCACTTCCATCATGATGTTCGGCATTTCTTAAACAGGAGATTGGAAAACCGATGGATCGGTCGTGGTGGAGATCATGATCAGCAATTCATGTCACGGCCTCCACGCTCTCCCGACTTAACCCCATGCGATTTCTTTCTGTGGGGTTATGTGAAAGATTCAGTGTTTAAACCTCCTCTACCAAGAAACGTGCCAGAACTGCGAGCTCGCATCAACGATGCTTTCGAATTTATTGATGGGGACATGCTGCGCCGAGTGTGGGAGGAACATGATTATCGGCTTGATGTCTGCCGAATCACTAAAGGGGCACATATCGAACATTTGTGAATGCCTAAAAAAACTTTTTGAGTTTTTGTATGTGTGTGCAAAGCATTGTGAAAATATCTCAAATAATAAAATTATTGTAGAGCTGTGAAATCGCTTCAATCATTTGTAATAACCCTGTACTATGGAATTTTTGTGGGTGGCAATAAACTTTGTCACGGGGCCGAAATTGTTCGCGATAGCTTTGAAGAACGTTCTGGACAATTCGAGCGAATTATTTGGCCACCCAGGTCGTCCAACAGGAATCCCATCGAACATTTATGGGACACAATCGAGAGGTCAGGTCGCACAAAAAAATCCTGCACCGGCACACTTTCGCCATTTTGGACAGCTATAGAGGCGTATTTCTGCAGGGGACTTGCAACGACTTGTTGAGTCCATGCTGCTTCGAGTTAATGCACTACCCCGGGAAAAAGGAGGTCAGACAAGATATTGAGAGGTATCGTTGTTGTGTCTAGACAAGACAGCCTAGACACAATGAGATGAAGCCGAAAGGCACGCGCTTAAACTCACGCAGGCTGGCGTGAGGTCTGAAACAGGATACGTAATGAATGCTATAAAGAAAAGTACGTAGCTTCTGGAATACTTAACTTTAATCCACATTTGTAGAACATCGCTCTTGATGATACATTAATAGAATCTCAATATAAATTGAATACGGCGCCTTGCTAGGTCGTAGCAAATGTAGCTGAAGGCTATGCTAACTATCGTCTCGACAAATGAGAGCGTAGTTGTCAGTGAACCGTTCCATGCAAAGTCGGCTGTACAACTGGGGCGAGTGCTAGTACGTCTCTCTAGACCTGCCGTGTGGCGGCGCTCGGTCTGCAATTACTGACAGTGGCGACACGCGGGTCCGTCGTATACTAGCGGACCGCGGCCGATTTAAAAGCTACCACCTAGCAAGTGTGGTGTCTGGCGGTGACACCACAATCGTCATGACTTTTGTCATCTCAGTGTAAGTAACACAGTAAAAACGGAAATAGAGATAATATGTAAAACACAGAACGTACACGCTCATTAAACATATGGAACCCGTTCCGAAACCGATGGACAGCGCAGAATAAAATAAAGTTATTAATTCTAGACGAACTGCCTTTGCAGAACTGGCAATGTAGTTCTTGAAGTTTTTATATCGCAGATCTAATCAGAAGTCATGCATGACCTGCTTTCGGCCATAAAGAGTTTCGACGGTCCTGAAGCGAAGGGAAGCTACACCGCAGTGGGAGTGGCTAAACCGGAGAGCAACGTCCGCCCGCCTTAGTCAGTCGCACAATACAACACATCCGTCACGGACAGCGGGTATATAAAGTCGCCGGCTGGTGTCAGTACAGAGAAATGTCCTTCCCGAATAGAATAGGCAGCCTTTTCGCGGAGGCATTAAAATTTCCAACCGGTCCCCAGAGCCACCTGCCAGCCAGAGAATAAGCTGTTTCGGCCGTGCCTAGCATCTTCGGGGAGTGGAGTGATTCATGGCGTCTCTAGGCAAACGACATTCGAAAGCTTTTGGCATACACAGGTGGCGGCGGGGACCTCGTCTCTGTGGTGGCCGCGACTCGTTTCAGCGCGTCGTGTATTTTATGCTAAGTACATCCGTATTATAAGGCCGGCCGGCTGCTAGCTGAATGCTAAGGCGGGAGATGGACGGACAATGGTGCCGCAATAGGCTGTTTGGGGAATCGTAATGGCAGGCGCGGACCAGTAGCGACAAACCGAGCGCCGCGCCGCTCCCCCGCAAGTCGCCATCGCATTCCTCAGAGGCCGCCGCGCCACACGCAGCCATCAAAACGCTCTTTATTGACTGCCAACCAGTTCCACTGCGGTTACGATCGCTGGAATTTTCCAGCCCGAAGAGAACTGGTTCTCGACCCATATGGTTTTCGGCCAGGTCCACGAGGAGAACAGATCTTCATCTGCAGA
The DNA here is from genome assembly GCF_023864275.1 of Schistocerca cancellata. Lineage (NCBI taxonomy): Eukaryota > Metazoa > Arthropoda > Insecta > Orthoptera > Acrididae > Schistocerca > Schistocerca cancellata. Next base: position 550,606,396 of record NC_064633.1, read on the forward strand.
GTGGTCACAGTAAAACTGGTCCTAAAAGTGTTTTCGACACTCTACGGCTACATAACAAGCCACTGTGGTGGTGGGCGTATTGTAACGCATCGTGTTGCGAACCCTGCCAAGAACGCCAAGTGCAGTTCTGAGCGTGTGGGGTTGATCTGTTATTCTGTTATTCTGTGCAACGGATTAATCTGAGATGTACCCTTTACCCTGTGGCAAGATGCAATTTCCTCCCCCACGCTACTACAGAAGTCAGACAGACGCTCCTAACGTTCTAAAGAGAAATGCCTGAAAAACTTTCAGCAATAAATATCTTCTGGAGTCGTCTGCTGTAAGGAAATGACACAAAAATTCACAAAATTTCTTACGTAACTAGTGGGACACTTGCGTACTGGAGTAGTTCTAGTTAGTGTAAGAAAAACATGAAACTAACGAAAGTTATTATTTATTTTGCAAAAATTCTGAGAAATCACAATGGCACTTTTAGTTATGAACTGAACAAGTTATATCCTGGTTCTTTTCGGAATGTCAAGTTACCTCTTAAGGATAGGATTCGGTAATGAAATTTCTATACAAAATTTAAGATTGTTATCGACTTGGCAGAATGGCTGAGAGCTGCACCTACTCAATTTGAATAATTATCCTTCAGAATGTAGCTAGGTACGGTCGAGGCTGTCACATGTGAAATGCAGTGAAGAGTACTGTTGTCGAGGAAATATGGGGCTCGCAATAGCTGTAGCACACAATATCGTAAGCTGCGATGACTGCTGTCTGTGCCACTCGCTGCTGACAAATAAGATAACTCTCGTTCTATCTGGATTGACGTTCGCCAATCAAACTCTCCCTATGCCTTGATGAAGTTAAGGATTCCTATTCACCCGTAGTCTAACTATTGGCGTGGTACACCAGTCAGATAACCAGTCCACCGCGATGCCACTCAAAATTCGCTCGCAGGCATTTAACTACGTCCATTCACACCGCACAATAAGTGTGTCAGCCAACACAGTGAACAACGCTTAATCGCAAGGATTCAATATAGAGTAGCACTTCGATTCGCTCTCGACAGATGTGCTCTCCCAGTGAAGTACTGAGGAGAGACTTGTTCCTTGCTCCAAGAGCGACAACACAACGGCGCCTCTCCATGCCAGACGTGAAGGGGTATATCTTTTGGCCTCTTCCATTATTCCTTCAGTCGAAGGCGCCAGAAATATCGTCTGCCAATCAGCATTTCTCTTCTAAAACAGGCGAATGACATTTCGTTTAAGGAGACCAATCCGGAAACCTGTAGCATTGGCGTTTGGCGTTTGCTGTCTCCCTGTGAAAATCTCTGAAACTGTGTGCTATGTGTAAAGAATGCATAGGCTGGCCACTCCCACACAATGTAGCGGAATTTGCTTTTAAGCCGAAGACGGGGTCGTTCCCGCTTTTCACTCGGGCCCACATTGTCCGCTACACGGGCGGTCACTGGCTGACATAGGCTGGGTCATCCTCTGAAGGGACTGGCGTCCCGCTGTGCGGTTTCTTTCCCGAACTAAAATCTTCTGTGACCGTCGTGTCTGGAATGTATGTGTGTACGCCAGCCTCGAGTATTTCACCCACGGTGTGCTTACTTGTTAATTGCATATCGTTTACATGAATTCATACAACATTGACTTTATCTTATCGAGTTTGGGTTCGAATGAAGTGTCTTGATGTGCGGAATATGATTGTGAGGGCGGAATGCGTAAGCAATGAAGGTCAGGAGACCACGACGTCTTACACAGTGATGAGCACGTGTGCAGCGGCGCAAGGTCGGAAACAAGGAACAAGTCGAGAAGTAATTAATGAACACAAAATCAGGTGACATATTCGGGTCCTTTTGTCGAGGAATGATCTGCGGCTCCATCCATAACTTGCAGTATCAATTTTATTTGGAAGTATCTAAAGATTCAACCGCAAAATAAAGCAGCTAAATCGTTACAAAAACGAAAGCAATTCTGCAATAATAATTTCCTACGTACAGAGGAACTGAAATTTTTATACAGATCTCGGCTGCAGTTTTCTTGAGTGGAATTAATAAACTGTCACAATGGCGGCGGCGTTAAAAATATTCAAGTTCAAAAGGAGCCTGTTCTTCGTCTTGAGGCGCGCCCGAACGCAGAAAATCTCGCCGTCTCAACGGCCAAGGCTGCGCCTGGTCAGGAGACTTCTGGGGCAAAAAGGAAGCGGCCTGGTCTGTGGCCCAGCAGTCGACAGCTAGCAGCTCGACCACCCAGCAAGTTGGCACCGAAGCTATTTTTTCAAGCTGTAAACAGACTACATCTACATCTACATTTATACTCCGCAAGCCACCCAACGGTGTGTGGCGGAGGGCACTTTACGTGCCACTGTCATTACCTCCCTTTCCTGTTTCAGTCGCGTATGGTTTGCGGGAAGAACGACTGCCGTAAAGCCTCCGTGCGCTCTCGAATCTCTCTAATTTTACGTTCGTGATCTCCTCGGGAGGTATAAGTAGGGGGAAGCAATATATTCGTTACCTCATCCAGAAACGCACCCTCTCGAAACCTGGACAGCAAGCTACACCGCGATGCAGAGCGCCTCTCTTGCAGAGTCTGTCACTTGAGTTTGTTAAACATCTCCATAACGCTATCACGGTTACCAAATAACCCTGTGACGAAACGCGCCGCTCTTCTTTGGATCTTCTCTATCTCCTCCGTCAACCCGATCTGGTACGGATCCCACACTGATGTGCAATACACAAGTATAGGTCTAACGAGTGTTTTGTAAGCCACCTCCTTTGTTGATGGACTACATTTTCTAAGGACTCTCCCAATGAATCTCAACCTGGTACCCGCCTTACCAACAATTAATTTTATATAATCATTCCACTTCAGCACGCATACTTCCAGATATTTTACAGAAGTAACTGCTACCAGTGCATGTTCCGCTATCATATACTCATAAAATAAAGGATCCTTCTTTCTATGTATTCGCAATACATTACATTTGTCTATGTTAAGGGTCACTAGTGTGAGGTGACGACCAGCTAACAAAAACTCTGAGCATCACCGTTATAGAGGATTCTAGACCGTCTTCTTGGAAGGTCTAGCAGCTACCGTCTCGGCCGCTGCCGCCTACTGTCCACACGTACGCCCCGCCATGCGAGGTAAAGCTTATCTGTTTGTCACTTCGGGCACAGTCTAATAACGATACTCGGATTCGCCATTTCGGTTGTTTGGCGATCGCGGGTGTTTCGCCATAATACGTGAGAGCAGTAGGGCCAGCCATGTGGTAAGGTTCACCGAATTCTGCCACCCTGCCTTTGCTTGCTCACAGTGTCAGGATTGTCTGTCTGAAGTGTTCTCAGTTCAACTTATGTTGCTGTAGGTGAATGCTACCTCTATACGACATTCTGCGAATGCGCCCGTGTCAGTCGAGCTGTCCTCGGTTAAGAGGGCTAATTTCAGAATATCTCTCTTCAAGCTAATTTCTAAACCTTTTATTTGTGATACCATTTCTATCAGTTTTCTCCAGTATCCATTCAAGTCAGTTGCTCCCTGCAAGTACGGTCATGGCCCAAGCTTTCCCACTGTCTGATACAGGACAGAACACTAACATGAGATCGCGATGGCCTATCCATATTTATCTCACCCGGTAACTGGGGCAAGCTCGTTCAATTCACGCCGCCTGGAATACGAAAACAGTGGCAGTGAGTAAGTGTGGTAGAGCAGTATCATACCAGTCTAGACGATTTCCTGTCTATTCGAGTATGACACGAGGAAAAAGCGACTTGCTGGATGCCTCGGTATGCGCTCTAATACACTGAATAGTCACCTGCCTAATATCGTGTAGGGCCCCAGATAGCACGCAGAAGTGCCGCAACACGACGTGGCATAGACTCGACTAATGTCTATAGGAGCGCTGCAGGGAACTGAGACAATGATTCCTGCAGCGCTGTCCGTAACTCAGTAAGAGTACGAGGGGTGGAGATCTCTTCTGAATAGCACGCTCCAATGCATCTTAGATATGATCAATAATGTTCATGCCTGGGGAGTTTGGCGGACAGTGGAAGTGTTTAAACTCAAGAGTGTTCCTAGAGCCACTATGCAGAAATTCTGGACGTGTGGGTGTCGCACTGTCCTGCTGGAACTGCCCAAGTCCGTCGGAATGCACAATGCACATGCATGGATGCAGGTGATCAGACAGGATGTTTACGCATGCGTCACCTGTCATAGTATCTAGACGTATCTGGGGGTCCCATATCACTCGTCCTGCACACGACCCACGCCATTACAGAGTCTCCACCAGTTTGAACAGTTTCCTGCTGACATGCAGGGTCCATGGATTCATGAGGTTGTCCCTGTATCCGTACACGTCCATCCACTCGACACAATCTGAAACGAGACTTGTCAGACCAGGGAACATGTTTCCAGTCTTCAAGAGTCCACTGTCTGTGTTGACGGCCCCTGGCGAGGCCAAAAGCTCTGTGTAGTGCAGTCATCAAGAGTACACGAGCGGGCATTCGGCTTCGAAAGACCATATCGCTGATTTTTGGTTGAATTGTTCGCACGTTGACACTTGTTGATGCCCCAGCATTGAAATCTGCAGCAATTTGCGGAAGGTTTGCCCTTCTGTTACGTTGAACGATTCTCTTAAGTCATCATTGATCCTGATCCTACAGGATCTTTTTCCGTCTGCAGCAATGTCAGAGATCTGATGTTGTAGTGGATTCCTGATGTTCACGGTACACTCGTGAAATGGTTGTTCGGGAAAATCCCCACTTCATCGCTGTCTCGCAGATGCTGTGCCCCATCGCTCGTGCGCCGGCTATAACACCACGTTCAAACTCACTTAAATCTTGATTACCTCCCATTGTAGCAGCAGTAACCGATCTAACAACTGCGCCAGACACTTGTTGTCTTATATAGGCGTTGCCGGCCGCAGCGCCTTATTCTGCCCGTTTATATATCTCTTATATGAATACACATGCCTATACCAGTTTCTTTGGCGCTTCAGTGTATCTGTTATTTTATTATCATGATCTCCAGGAGACATATGTTGGCGGTAGGAGAATTTTCTCCCAGGTCTCCGAATACCGGTTCTGCAAATATACTCAACAGAATTTCTCGAGAACAACGTCTCCTCTCTTCCAAGCAATCTTATTCAGTTAATTTTAGCGACCCGTCCCTGCTTCGCACAGGTAACGCGCTCTACGGCCACACGTCTCGTCTTGCCGTGGTGGTAAATTTATTGTCGGGCCACTTCGTACAGTTAGTCATAGAATTGTGAAAGCAATGTTAGGTAACTGAATATCGTCAGTTTCATATAACCGAAATTATTTAAGCATCTCACGCCATTAAGGCTCTTAGGAAGAATGAATCTAGTAACTTACTTCAATACACGAAGTCGTGACCGCAATTAAGTTTGTAAGTAGGCTGTTTATGTTTTCTTAATGGCAACGTTACATAGCGTTCTGTATGAAAATCGCTGGCTGTGCTGTGTGCAGTCTGTGGCTAGCTTGCATTGTTGTCTGCCATTGCAGTGTTGGGCAGCGGCAGCTGGATGTGAACAGCGCGTAGCGTTGCGCAGTTGGAGGTGAGCCGCCAGCAGTGGTGGATGTGGGGAGAGAGATGGCGGAGTTTTGAAATTTGTAAAACTGGATGTCATGAACTACTATATATATTATGATGTTAAGGTAAATACATTGTTTGTTCTCTATTAACATCTTTCAATTGCTAACTATGCCTATCAGTAGTTAGTGCCTTCTATAGTTTGAATCTTTTATTTAGCTGGCAGTAGTGGCGCTCGCTGTATTGCAGTAGCTTGAGTAACGAAGATTTTTGTGAGGTAAGTGATTTGTGAAAGGTACATGTTAATGTTAGTCAGGGCCATTCCTTTGTAGGGATATCTGAAAGTCAGATTGCGTTGCGCTAAAAAAATATTGTGTGTCAGTTTAAGCACAGTCATGTATAATTGTTAAAAGGGGACGTTTCATAAGTTGTTTAGTTTTATTTTTAGATGAGAGGTTTCGGTTTTCGAAGAGATCATCTTCAGATCTTACATTTTGTGAGGCGGAATGAAACATAATGCTTCAGTTACAGTCGAAACGGACATTAAAATAAAATAATGCAGCAAAAGGCAACCGTAAATACCGTTGGCGAGTAGCAAGACCACTAGTGGAGGCGTGGAGAACACTTCATACGGCTCGACTGCGGAAGCCCTGCCCATTGTCTTTGGCGTGACGCCATTTGTAGCCAGTGGCCGTGAGACTTGATTATATTGTGCGAAGAACACGTGCTGCATGTGTAATTATTATGAGTTTGGTCCTTGGCAAAACACCGATGAATGTTTTGATGTTATAAAAAAGAACATAAGTTACAGAAAGCGTCAAAATAGAAAAACCGTCACTACCCAACAACAAGGCTCGTTTAAACGTGAGCTGCCTTCTGCAGGGCCTTTGGTAAACGTAAGCGTAGCAAAGACGGTCGGTACGACACCAGCTTGATAATCAAGGAGACGACGTACGTTATACCTTTAGTCAAAGCTGTTAGGAATTCCCATTGGCCTCCTTCTTGCCCTACCATTGGGTAGTAACTGCCTCTCTATTTCGACGCTTTTTATAACCCATGTTCTTCTTCCCAACATCAAAATATTCTTCGTTGTTTTATGAAGGACCAAACTCTTACTAATTACACATCTAATACATTTTCTTCAAACAATGTAATCAAGTCTCACCGCCACTGGATACAAATAGCGTTACGCCAGAGACAATGGACGGGGCTTCCGATATTTACATACCGCCAACAGAGCCTTGTGTAGCCGTGTTCTCCACGTCTCCATAGCTGGACCTGATCCACGCCAGCATAGTCATAAAGGTTGTATCTGATACGCTTTTTTACTTCGTTATTTTATTTTTTGTAACTGAAGCATTATGTTTTATTCCTCTTCACAGAATGTAAGATATGAAGATGACCTCTTAGAAGATCGAAACCGATCTACAAATAAAAAGGAATAACTTAAATGCTGTCACAGGTCTGTGTATTGAAATAAGGTATAATATTATGCAGATCGCTGTTTTTCTTGTAACAGTGTTCCAAAAACATTATAACAAGAATGTTATCTGTTCCTTAAGAAATAGGCGTCTGGAGTGACATTTTCGGGCTTGATGGGAATCCATCATGATTTAGTTAATATGTTTACAACCAATGCGAATTCTCCATGCGCACCATGAGTGTACGTGAGTAAGTGAGTGAGTAAATAAGTTGCAAAATGTCTGAGCGTTCGGAATGATAGATGCGAACATTGGTGACAACACATGTTTGAATCAGGTCTGGAAATGTGCTCGGATAGCCGAATGGCTTAGCGAAGTACTCGCGATATGTCGGAAAACTAGGTTTGACGCAAAAGTCCTGTTGTTTCTGCATATTCATTACATTGCACGTTCAGGAGACTCGAATGATTTGAACTGATAATGTAATGAACGACTCTTTCGCGTGATTAACGGCTCTCTCTAGCAGCGAAAGACAACCAACAGTCTCTGGAAAGCGTAAATCACTAACGTTCAGCAGCGAGCTGAAAAACTAAGCATTTTGAGAACTGACCTACTTCAGTGAATATTTCTCTGTTCATGTTAACAGAATCTTCCGTCGGATCTTGGTAGAACAACATTGTAATAAATGAAAAGCAACAGTTTGCTTTTGTTCTACAATATTATTTTTACTATGTTAACACAATAAAAGTAATATTGTAGAACAAAAGCAAACTGGTGCTTTTCATTTATTATTTATTTATGGTCATGTATAACCCTTTAGGATGAATACATAGGTCGAAAGGCGTGTGAGTTCTCCAAGGGATTGTGTTTAACTGAACGTCGTTGAAACTTTCTCAGGCGATTATGATGAAACAAAATGGAAAGAGAGGAATGAGATAAGAGGAAAACGAAATCTGTTTTCTTGTATATATCATTTACGGTGATATGAATACAATATCAGGTCAGCTAACACCACCATTTGACGTTATTCTAGGAGACAGTATAGTAAACTGTTATGCATCCTAAGGAAAAACCTAGAGATTTTTGCTGCGAGCAAAGATTAGAAAATTTTTTGATAATTCAACTACTAATGGCTGACCACCACAGCTATGTAAGAACACGGTAAGTACAACACGAAAAGTTGTTGAGGAAGAGCGAAAGACACTTCCAAACCAAGAGAATAATTTTATTTTAATGGAACTGTTAGTTTACTTTAGATGGGTACTGGTTTTTCGCTTTTAGTCTTAACGTTTTCTCGTTTGTTCTCTTTATATTCATTTATTGTTTAGCATTTTTAACTGCATTACCACTGCACTCTCAGAGATGGCATTTATCCTGTTCTCTTACCTTACTCGCCATGTGTCACATCCATTTCACCGTTGCTCACGAAAGCTGTATCCTTTTTAAATATGATCTGCAGTTAAAATGTACTGAAACTCGGTTGCTGTAGGACATACACAATATTATGTTTCCCGTTTGTAATTATGAAGTTATTGTACCAAGAAGAGACAGATGAATCAGTTAACAAAAGAAACAAAGACTTTTCACCATGTTAGCAAACGAGACACTGATAGCATACGAAATGAAGCTGTTGCTATTGTCAATAACCTTTCTCTCTATAGTTATTACACCGGCGTACTGACTTCATTATCTTTTAAATTTATTACCTCACTTAACCTCTCACTTCATATAGGACGGCGTATGAAATATACCCTGGCAGGAGTCCAATACCGCGTCTTATATGGTCGCTGCAACTGATTCCACTTAAGATACGAAATACTACTGCACATGAGAATACGAACGCATATTCCGCACAGGCAAAATCCTCCGGTAATGCGAGTGTCACGTTTAGCTAAGGAGTCAATGACCTGTGTTGTAGCAGTGTGAATGTAAATGCAAAGCCACTTTTGCCCTGTAATTATTTTCACATCGGATTTCAGAACTTACGTGGGAGGGGCACTCGTTTAGTCGAGAACCGTCTGGCTCCGGCAATGCCCGCAAATAAATGAGAAACTGTTTTGCATAAAAGAGCTCCGTGGGGCACTGTAAATTATCGGACTTCCCTTTGCGATGCATGCAAATGTCGCTCCGTCTTTCGGGATTATTACAATGCCCTACCAGTCTGCAGTACATGACACTTTCATTCCACATTTAGAACTGAGGAATATTAAACTGCTACTTCCTGGTGAGTTCTAATTCACCTTAGCATATTTATGGACCAGAAACTCGTGCTGTGTTTATGATGTACCTTCCCAGAAAGTTGAGATTTAGTTGATATTATTGGAATAGTCTTACGTACAAAGACTTTTTGATGCAGTTCTCCATGCTAACGTATCCTGTTGAAGCTTTTTCCATCTCTGCATAGCTGCCGCAACCTAACACACACCTGAACCTGCTACAACTGTAGTCAAGTCTTTGTCTCCCTCTGCTTATTATTACCCCCCTTGAACACCCTGCCCTACTCCCCTTCACTGCCTAATTAACTATATCTTGATACCTCAGACTGTAAGTAAGTTGTGCCAGAAGTCTATTTTTCACCAGATTCCGTTCATTATTTCTTCATTAGTTATCCAGATATCCACTTACTTTTCAGTATCCTTAAAAATTTTATTTGTTCACCACTGTTTATCCCTAAATTTCCACTTCCATGTAAGTCTACACTGCAAAAAAACTACTTCTTGATACATAAATTAATATCCGAGATTCGAACTTAACACCCTCCTCTTTTGAATAAAAGCTTTTCTTCCTGTTACTATTGACGATTTGTATTTTGTATTCTCTACACTTGAGAATAACTAAGGATAGAAGCAGTAAAATGAATTTTTTCAGTACTTGGTATAGATTTCGCAACATGGACGGCAAAAATACAATGCACTTAGTTTCCCCCTGTGAAACCATCGACTGATTTCTATGTACGGCGTCTATCGATTCACTAGTTACATAAATGGAAATATTATCGACTGAAGTCACTCAATGGTGTACGTAAGATCGTTCCATATTATGAATGACAAGATATACTGCTAGAAAGAAAGGCAACATCACGAGGAATAACCACAGAAACAAGAAATTTGTTTCACACGTGCCCATTTGGCGAGTTAAAGGAAGGAATAATCAGTTTCGCTGTGACCTCTTAAGCTTCCCAGGTGCCATAATTCATTGTACACAAGTAGAATTTGCCGACGAAACCTGCAGTTAGAAGCTCTAGATATTTCAGCGATCGCCGGACCGCCATCTTAAAATTATAGACGTGACGGAAGTGGTTTTATCGGAATTAAAGTGAGGGACGGAAGCAATGCAGCTGTTCTTCAGTGGTATGTACGTAATTCACTTTTTCGAACAACAGCACAAATTGAAATCGTAGGTTTCTTTATTGATGTATATAACAAAATTTATTTTATCGTAAATTACTTATAAAAGAAGAAGGTGAAGAAATAACAGTTACAAGATATAAATCAAATCAAGAGATTCTAAAAGTGGCCAGTAATAGTAAATAAAGCATAACGTTCCGGTTTTGCGTGGTTTTAATCTCTTTCTTAATGAGACGTCCATTAACACAGCCCCGCTAACCAGTTTGTGATTTGACACTGAAGGAGACCCTATGACATCCGGTATTCGTTAAGTTTGTTGTGTTTAATTTCCACGACGACACAGGAGCATCAGACATACAAATACAATAAATTTCTCAACAAGATGTTTGGTGCGAAGAAATGGTAAAGTTTTTATTATCTTCGTCCTCATCGTGTCTCACTAAAATATTTGATGAAGACACAACATAGCGTTTTTCATCCCTTTTGTCAAAGTTCACAAACTGCAGCTGTATTAATTTCCCGGGCCCATAAGCAAATTGAACGTCGAAAGAAATCACTAATCTGTGCCTAGAATGAGGAGTACTCTCCGCTTTACAGTTCACTGTAGATGTATATAACCTGATGAGCCAAAACATTATAATCACCTTCTTAATAGCCTTTGGAACGAAATACACCCTGATTCTGCGTATCAGGGACCCGACTGTTTGTTGCTTCGTTTGTGGAGGTACTAGATGTGGCACTAGAAGTGTATGCACAGGTCACGTAATTCGCGTAAATAACGGGCCGCTGATCTGCGTACTATGTGATGGCGCGATAGTAACCCAGATCGATTTCGTGGAATTTACATCAGGCGAATCTGGTCACCAAGACATCAGCTTGAGTTCAGTATAATGCTTCTCAGACGACTATAGCACGATTCTGGCTTTGACACACGGACAATTATACTGCTGAAAGATGTTATCACCGTCGAGGAAGACATTACGCACAAGAGATGCAGGTGGTCCACAGCTGACAGTCTCTTCGATTACTACCGCAGGTCCCATGCAAGCTCAGGAGAATGTCTCTGGTAGTAGATACTTAACAAAAGTTTTGCATCACCCCGGTTCCCAGAACTATTGTAGATAGACGTTGGCTGGATATAATATCACAGACACAGTCCCTTTGACTGTCCGGAGATGTCACTAAACCCGCCCAAAGATGTAAACAACCATGCATGAACAACGCCTATTAGACGGAGATGGTCCGACAGCCGATCAGTTCCAGTTATTCCACCAGGAAGGAGGTACACGGGTCGTGTTGTCTGTAGTTCAACAATGCCTGGACGGTCAATACCGCGGTTCGATCGCTTCCGCATTGTTACTTTGTGCCAGGAACGGCTCTCAAAAAGGTAAGTCTCCAGGCGTCTAGGAGTGAACCAAAGTGATGTTGTTCGGACATGGAGGAGATACAGAGAGACAGGAACTGTCGATGAGATGCCTCGCTCAGGCCGCCGAAGGACTACTACTGCAGTCGATGACCGCTACCTACGGATTATGGCTCGGAGGAACCCTGACAGCAACGCCACCATGTTGAATAATGTTTTTCGTGCAGCCACAGGACGTCATGTTACGACCCAAACAGTGTGCAATAAGCTGCATACTGCGCAATTTCACTCCCGACGTCCATAGCGAGGTCCATCTTTGCAAAAACGACCCCATGCAGCGCGGTGCAGATTAGTCTAACAACATGCTCAGGATTGGCATCACGTTCTCTTCAGCGATGAGTGTCGCATATGCCTTCAACCGGACAATCGTCAGAGACGTGTCTGGAGGCAACGCGTCAGACTGAACTCCTTAGACACACTGTCCAGCGAGTGCAGCAATGTGGAGGTTCCCTGGTGTTTTGGGGTGGCATTATGTGAGGCCGACGTACGCCGCTGGTGGCCATGGAGGTGCTGTAACGTCTGTACGATATGTGACTGCCATCCTCCGACCGATAGTGCAACCATATGGGCAGCATATTGGCGAGGCACTCGTCTTCATAGACAACAATTCGCGCCCCCATCGTGCACGTCGTGTGAATGACTTCCTTCTGGATAAAGAAATCGCTCGGCTACAATGGTTAGCATGTTCTCCAGACATGAACCCTATCGAACATGCCTGGAATACACTAAAAAGGGCTGCTTATGGACGATGTGACCCACTAACCACTCTGATGGGTCTATGCCGAATCGCAGTTGAGGAGTGGGACAATCTGGACCAACAGCGCCTTGGTGAACTTGTGGATAGTATTCCACGAAGAATATAGGCATGCATCAATGCAAGAGGACATGCTACTGGGTATCGGAGGTACCAGTGTGCACAGCAATCTGGACCACCACCTCTGAAGGTCTCGCTGTATGGTGGTACAACATGCAATGGGTGGTTTTCACGAGCAATAAAAAGGGCGGAAGTGTTGTTTATGTTGACCTCTATTCTAATTTTCTGTACAGATTCCGGAACTCTCGGAACCGACGTGATGCAAAACTTTTTTTGGTGTGTATACGAGGGTTGGAACTTAAATAGTGGCAACTATTTATTCACAACCGGTACAAAAGTGTTACATGTTTGTACCTATTACTGTCCTTCAAAGTAGTCACTAGCGTTGTGTAGAATCCGCTGCCAGCGATGTGGAAGGCGTAGTACACCGTTAGCAGAGCCTGTTATGTTGATGGTGCGAATGGAGCGGTCTAAACTTATGGTGATTCTCGTGTGCGAATGTGATGGTGTTATTCTACCGTATTACGTTCCTTTACGGTGTAAGTAGGCTGTTTATGTTTTCTTATTGGCAACGTTACGTAGCGCTCTGTATGAAAATCACTGGCTGTGCTGTGTGCAGTCTGTGGCTAGTTTGCATTGTTGTCTGCCATTGTAGTGTTGGGCAGCGGCAGCTGGATGTGAACAGCGCGTAGCATTGCGCAGTTGGAGGTGAGCCGCCAGCAGGGGTGGATGTGGGGAGAGAGATGGCGGAGTTTTGAAATTTGTAATACTGGATATTATGAATTGCTATGTATATTATGATTTTTCAACACTATTAAGGTAAATACATTGTTTGTTCTCTACAAAAATCTTTCATTTGCTAACTGTGCCTATCAGTAGTTAGTGCCTTCCGTAGTTTGAATCTTTTATTTAGCTGGCAGTAGTTCGAGGAACGAAGATTTTTGGTGAGGTAAGTGATTTGTGAAAGGTATAGGTTAATGTTAGTCAGGGCCATTCTTTTGTAGAGATTTTTTAAAGTCAGATTGCGTTGCGCTAAAAATATTGTGTGTCAGTTTAAGCACAGTCGTGTATAATTGTTGAAAGGGGACGTTTCAACGGCAGACCGTCAATGCACAGTATTACTGTTCGTTTTTGGAGCACCACCTGCGACCAGCTTTGCGAAAGAAGCGGCGACACTTTCTGCGCAACCCACCCATTATTTTGCACGACAATGCGCAAGCTGTGGCTGTTCTCTTAGGTCGATGGGAATGGGAAGTACTGTACCACCCACCATACTCCCTGGACTTGAGTCCTTGCGACTGCGATTTGATTCCGAAGATAAAGGAACCACTTCGTGCCATTCGCTTCAGAACTGTTCCAGAGATTCGATAGGCAGTAGGCCGCTCCATTCGCTCCATCAACAGAAAAGGCTCTGCTAACGGTATACTACGCCTTCCAAATCGCTGGCAACGGATTCTACACAAAAACTGGTGACTACTTTGAAGGACAGTAACAGGTGAAAACATGTAACTCTTTTGTATCGGTTGTGAATAATTAGTTGCCATTATTTAAGCTCCAACCCTCGTATAATACTGCTCCCACCAGCGTGGGTCAGTGGCGCGCTGCACTTCTCGAGCCGACATTCGCGTGGATGACGGCTTTTGTGGAGACGACCATTAACCTGCTGGTGCAAGAAACGTGTGTCATCCGCTCAGCTGAATCGTTTTGGTTGATCCATAGTTTAATCATGATGATACTGTCCCCACTGAAATGATAACTGACGATTCCTTTGGGTCAACATATGCAAATGTGTGGGTTGTCTGCTATGGAGCCCAGTGTTCAATAATGATCGCTGAATGGTGTGCTCCGAAACTCATGTGTGTGCACCGGCATTATGCTCCTTCACCAGAGAGCTACAGACCGCCATCTATACTAATTTACCAAGCCGACAAGCCTCTGAACCTTGGACAAGAGTCGTCGACACCCAAGAACTTGGCGCCTAGTGGTAGTTTCCGTATCCTTCTACCACCTTTCATAGACGCTCTCGACTGTAGCACGTGAACATTCTACCAGTTTCGAGATACTCGTTCACGGGCTCCGGGCAATAATAATCTGCCCTTTGTCAAGCTCATTTACGTCAGTGGGTTTCTTCATTTTCGGTTCGTATCGTCGCTAGAATGATTCCCCATCTGTCTCTGCTCCGCTTACGTAGTTCCATTGCCGTCTCACGTTCCCGCAAAGTCACCAGGCGACATTCAACCTCGCAGTGGGCAGGGTCATAATGTTGTGACTCATCAGTGTAGATAACGTTTTGTTGTCTGCCTTTGTTCTTTGAATGACATGTTTACTAAATGTTCCTATTTTATTTTATGCTGTTGACTTCGTTGCATGTTATGTACAGGAGATACAACAAAAGAGATAATTAAACAGTGAGACATCCAGGATAGACTCTCAATAATATGAACTAGGATAGATTGGTACTTATGTGGATTGGTACTTATGTGGATTAAGCTGTTGGGCACAGTTCTCCTTCAGATTTAGAAAAATCCATACATATTTGTACACACACACAACTGACACACACATGACCAATGTTATCTCTGGCACAACTCAGTTCTTACAGGAAAGGGCTCGTACTACTTTGGGAATGGGGCTTTTGGAGGCCAGGTTTATAACCGTGTTGTGGGTCTATAGAGGCTCTGGATTTGGTAGGGTGGCAGGAGGGAGTTTCTGAGACTAAGGTGGATGTAGTATGTGTACAAGACATTGTTTGAGAACAGTAACAAAGGGAATGAACTAAAAGTGGTTAGCAGCTAGTCTTCTACCACTTGACTTGCTGAAATGTTAATTCCAAATTTATTTTAACTGGATATAATCAAAAGTGGGAGTATGAGGGGAATAGTATGGACGGTTTTATTCTCCATAGGACCAAATTGAGGAGAAAATCTCCAAGATCATGGAACGTGTCAGCACATGGAATTACAACATAAAAGTAATAGATAAAAATGAATGCTCATGAACCCACAGAAAGTTTTGTTTCGATGAACCCTCTGCCAAGCACTTAAATGTGAATTGCAGAGTAATGATGTAGATGTAGATGTAGATATACAGGGTGGTCCATTGATAGTGACCGGGCCAAACATCTCAAGAAATAAGCATCAAACGAAAAAACTACAAAGAACGAAACTTGTCTAGCTTGAAGGGTGGAACCAGATGGCGCTATGGTTGGCCCGCTAGATGGTACTGCCATAGGTCAAACGCATATCAACTGCGTTTCTTTTAAATAGTAACCGCCATTTTTATTACATATTCGTGTAGTACGTAAAGAAATATGAATGTTTTAGTTGGACCACTTTTTTCGCTTTGTAATAGATGGCGCTGTAATAGTCACAAACGTATAAGTACGTGGTATCACGTAACATTCCGCCAGTGCGGACGGTATTTGCTTCGTGATACATTACCCGTGTTAAAATGGACCGTTTACCGATTGCGGTAAAAGTCGATATCGTGTTGATGTATGGCTATTGTGATCAAAATGCCCAACGGGCGTGTGCTATGTATGCTGCTCTGTTTTTTTTTCTTTTTTTTACGCTTATTTCGTGAGTTATTTGGCCCGTTCACGATCAATGGACCACCCGTTATAAGCTGGATTGAAAGTGTCTAAATGTGACACAGAACACGAAATGTGCTTTCCTGGCGAAAGTCAACTGGTCGAATTGTAGCGTTCAGGAACAACTGATGAGGAAAAACAAGCGAGTGCATCACGTAACGAAGTGAATTGCCCACTGGCCTACAACAGGAAACAGTGCAGCCTCATCGAAAACCGCATTTATCCACAGAAATCAATGAGCAGATATAGGGCTACATGGGAGTGTAGAGGCAGATTTATGCTGGCGGCGGCGTTCACGCAGCTATGAATCTTCTCTCGCGACCGCACTAACTGGCAGAGGGCCGGCGGACCAGTTTTATGTTCGATGTTCGCGAAACTCTGCTCTTTGGGCGCTCGACGGCCGTTCTGAGGAAAGCCGCCACCCGCCATCAGCGTCTGCTGCCGGCAGTAAAATCCGAAACGTACGCGGTCCGCTCCGTGTTCGCCATTCACGACGAGCTGAAGAATGGCGCTGGGAAAGCCGCACCATATCGCCCCCTGTTCTCAGTCTCCGAGGAGCTATTGCGAGACCAATGGAACCCAACTCGATTACAGAACACATTTCGTGGTATGCAGATATGTTGTCCTATGACGCACTCTAAATTTATACGGCAGTCTGTTGAACGACCACGGGCTTTTTTTTTTTACCCGCACCTGTTGAAGAAGAGCAATAAACAGTCCCCTTAACCAGGGACCAACAATACTGTTTATTACTGACGACACGGTTCTGAGGCTTATGTCAGACGCCAGCACTCGGAAGCGCGACAAGCTTAGAAATTCCAAATTAATTGAAATTCCCATTGAAGATAAAAAAGAAACATTATTTTATTGCAAAAGATCATTGCTTTTGAAATGCTACTGCATAAATACCAGGCGTTGTACTTAAACGTGCCATCGTTGATGCGAAACACTGTCGTATAGTGAATTAGGAAAAAAATATAAAAAAGCTACTTAGACTGCAAATAAATGGTATTCATTTTATTATATCATTTCGTTCCCTGTAAAGGCTATTTACAATTTGTACAGAAACCAGATGGCAGTTATAAGAGTCGAGGGACATGAAAGGGAAGCAGTGGTTGGGAAGCGAGTGAGACACGCTTGTAGCCTCTCCCCGCTGCTATTCAATCTGTATATTGAACAAGCAGTGAAGGAAACAAAAGAAAAATTCGGAGTAGGTATTAAAATCCATGGAGAAGAAATAAAAACTTTGAGGTTCGCCGATGACATTGTAATTCTGTCAGAGACAGCAAAGGACTTGGAAGAGCAGTTGAACGGAATGGACAGTGTCTCGAAAGGAGGATATAAGATGAACGTCAACAAAAGCAAAACGAGGATAATGGAATGTAGTCGAATTAAGTCGGGTGATGCTGAGGGAATTAGATTAGGAAATGAGACACTTAAAGTAGTAAAGGAGTTTTGCTATTTGGGGAGCAAAATAACTGATGATGGTCGAATTAGAGAGATTATAAAATGTAGACTGGCAATGGCAGGGAAAGCGTTTCTGAAGGAGAGAAATTTGTTAACATCGAGTACAGATTTAAGTGTCAGGAAGTCGTTTCTGAAAGTATTTGTATGGAGTGTAGCCATGTATGGAAGTGAAACATGGACGATAAATATTTTGGACAAGAAGAGAATAGAAAAACAGAAGAATGCTCAAGATTAGGTGGGTAGATCACATAACAAATGAGGATGTATTGAATAGGATTGGGGAGAAGAGGAGTTTGTGGCACAACTTGACTGGAAGAAGGAATCGGTTGGCAGGACGTGTTCTGAGGCATCAAGGAATCACCAGTTTAGCATTGGAGGACAACGTGGAGGGTAAAAATTGTAGAGGGAGACCAAGAGATGAATACACTAAGCAAATTCAGAGGGATGTAGGTTGCAGTAAGTACTGGGAGATAAAGCAGCTTGCACAGGATACATTAGCATGGAGAGCTGCATCAAACCAGTGTCAGGACTGAAGACCACAACAATAACAACAATATCATTTCGATGCTTGTAGCGTCACCAGACGTAGCTGACACATGTACATCCAATGGAAGTGGATTGTAAGTCTTAGGACATCGTCTTTCGGTAACGTGCACTGCACAAGAGACACAGAGCACCTCTCAAGAAGCGATCAAGAAGCAAAACCCGCAACGGTTGGTTCCAAAATAAAACCATCCAGCTGCTGTTAAGCGCTCTGATGGGGGACTGGAACGCCCTTCCTCAAGAACGTCTTGTCAGCAAGCATTGCCTTCCATGGTGATCACATGCCGTATTAAGAAACATGTCCCACCTTTTGTAACGTCCAGGGGACCATCACAAATCGCAGTAACTTCAGTGTAATTATTATCTTTGAATAAAAGTATCATTTCTGTTTATCTCACGCTACGGTCGCAGGTTCGAATCCTGCCTCGGGCATGGATGTGTGTGATGTCCTTAGACTAGTTAGGTTCAAGTAGTTCTAGGGGACTGATGACCTCAGATGTTAAGTTCCATAGTGATCAGAGCCATTTGAATCATTTATTCGTCTCACTGCGTATTTCTTTCTGTTACTCTAGTAGTTGTTTGTGTATTTGGCCTCAGTTTCAACGAGAGATATTACCTGGCAGCGACGCGTCGTTCGAAATTTGCTGTCGTCTTGACGTTTCTCACACCAGTGTATTATGGCCCGGCGCCTTGGACTGAGCATCTTTGAAACGGAGTCGCGCATCTACGGAAAATTTCTTGAAGAACGGTGAACCGCGAGTAGGCGACCTGATGAATCCAGGCAGCTCTTTTCAGAATAAATCAGCTATTCTCCTGAAGTCACGCAAGCCACTTCGGGCCGATCTTAGAGTCACAGTCGCTTTCGACGTCAACGGGAAGTGGAAAGAACGCTGGAATAAACATCCGCACCAGAAGGCCCACCAAATCGAAATCCAACGATGGAGGCAGCAGAGACTTTGATCTTCATCACCGCAATTGGTCGAGACACAACCACATCCGAATGGGACAAGGCAGATGGTGTCACGTTTCGAAGAAGTAGCCTTATTGTGAAAGTACTGTTTGTGGCTGTAGTGCGGAGGAATAGACAGTAGTACATTTTGGTGAACTGTCTATTCCATGCTTTTAAACGGGGTGTGAAAAAATTGCACGTATTGGAGAGCAACCGTAGAGTTATCAGATTTGACATTAAACTGTAAATTTCATTGTGTATGTATTAATGTTCGTCTTACACTACTGGCCATTAAAATCGCTACACCACGAAGATGACGTGCTACAGTCGCGAAATTTAACCGACGGGAAGAAGATGCTGTGATATGCAAATAATTAGCTTTTCACAGCAATTAACCGGCGTTGCCTGGTGAAACGTTGTTGTGATGCCTCATGTAAGGAGGAGAAATGCGTACCATCATGTTCCCGACTTTGATAAAGGTCCGATTGTAGCCTATCGCGATTGCGTTTTATCGTATCGCCACATAGCTGCTCGCGTTGGTTGAGATCCAATGACTGTTATCAGAAATGGAATCGGTGGGTTCAGGAGGGTAATACGGAACGCCGTGCTGGAACCCAACGGCCTCGTATCAATAGCAGTCGAGATGACGAATGCCGGATGTCTGCCACGCGTCCATTTGCCACGCCGGACATTTGCCACACTTGTCCCTTCGCCAGGTAGCGATCCCTCAGGTAAGGGACGCCCTTCCTCGTACTTATTCTGTCCGCTTTCAAACCGCCGTCTCCACATCTTACTCGATACAACCAGTACGTAAGGAACCTTCTTCTTCGACATCTTGGCGAAATACAGAGCTTCTTTTCCGAAATCGAAATATTTATATCTTTTGGGAAACGAAAGCAATTCCGACGATTATGTCAGTATGTAATTAGTTCTGCCAAGTATAAATATAGATCCCTCTGTCTGTACGGTAGCTTCCTTTCACACTTAATGATTGCGATAGAAACAGTCCATCGCCATGGGAGCAACAAGAAAGGAATGCTGCAAAGAGAATGCGAATGTACGCTAATCATTTCTTTTTGATCGCTGCATTTGTGCCTAATTTAATTACTACAACTGCATTCCCAAAAGACAATAAGGAAAGAAGAAATGGATATGTGAATGTTTGAAAAGAAGAACGACATACTCCATATTAATTTACTCTCTAAAATCCGATATCCCTTCCGGCGAAACATTAGTTAATAAAGT
The DNA here is from genome assembly GCF_023864275.1 of Schistocerca cancellata. NCBI lineage: Eukaryota > Metazoa > Arthropoda > Insecta > Orthoptera > Acrididae > Schistocerca > Schistocerca cancellata. The sequence goes on from NC_064633.1 coordinate 550,626,731, forward strand.
GTAGCGGGACAATGTTCAAAACATGATTGAAATTTCGTTCATAAACAGAGATAAGAACATTTATGATTGACATGTCATCTAAAGTCGACGTACAATTTTAAAATGTTATAAATAAGGAAATGAAGTAATACAGAATGCTATGCTTGTAACGTACGTTGTTGTTCTACATTGTTTAGCTCTGGTATTAACAGGGTCACAGAGAAAGCATCCTAGATTTTCGAGGGAAAAGGCGTAATTGTAATGATCTCCACTACAACAGAAACAAGAAGCACAACTTAAGGAAAAATAATGTAATGTGTGTTCAAGCTCACAAGCGACATTGAAGCAGGTAGTTCCTGTGACTTAGTATGGACTGAGGTTATATTCGACAAACAGAATAAATAAATAACTTGCTCCTTTTACCGACCCCCGTCTCAGATGAAACAGTTGCTGAACATTTCAAAGAAAACTCGAGTCTCATCGCAAATAGGAACCCTACTCATACAATTATAGTTGGCAGTGACTTCAGTCTACCTTCCGTATGTTGACAAAAATACATTTTCAGACCTTACTGTAGGTAGAAAACAACTTCCATAATTGTTCTAAATACTTTTTATAAAATTATTTTGAACAATTAGTTCACGAGGCCACTGAAATTGTAAATGGTTACGAAAACACACTTGACCCCTTAGCCACAAATAATCCTAAGCATCACGACGGGTACAAGAACTAGTGAACACACAGCCGTAGCGAGGCTCAATTCCGTAACAAAGAAATTCACCAAAACTAAACGCGAAATATATGTATTTATAAAAAATTCGGTTGACGTCTTTCTAAGAGACAGTCTCCAATCCTTCCAAACTATATAAGTGAAGACCATATGTGGCTTAAGTTCAAAAAAATAGTATCAACAGCACTAGAGAGATTCATACCAAATAAATTAATATCAGAGGCAACTTATCCCACATGGTACACAAAACACGACAGAAAGCTGCTGCAGGAGCACCGAAAAAGGCACGTATAATTTAGACGAGCTCAAAATCTCCAAGATTGGCGAAGTTTTACTGTGGCTCGAAATTTGGTGCGGATTTCAATGCGAGATGCATTTAATAGTTTCCACAACGAAACTCTCTCTAGAAATGTGGCGAAAAATCCATAGACATTCTGGTCCTATGTTAAGAAAACCAGCGGAAAGGCTCGGTAACTACCTGTACTGCGGGTCCGGCGGCGGGCGAGGAGGAGAAGCAGGAGGAGGGGGAGACAAGGGACCCAACCCTTCGGAGCAGGTAAAGTAGTGGCAAATGTCTGGCGTGGCAAATGTCCGCACTCCAGATGACAGGCATCTTATTCGCATGGCTGTAACGGATCGTGCAGCCACGTCTCGATCCCTGAGTCAACAGATGGGGGCCGGCCGGAGTGGCCGAGCGGTCAAAGGCGCTACAGTCTGGAACCGCACGACCGCTACTGTCGCAGGTTCGAATCCTGCCTCCGGCATGGATGTGTGTGATGTCCTTAGGTTAGTTAGGTTTCAGTAGTTCTAAGTTCTAGGGGACTTATGACCACAGCAGTTGAGTCCCATAGTGCTCAGAGCCATTTGAACCATTTGAACAGATGAGGACGTTTGCAAGTCGCGTCCGTGTTTGGCGACATCGCGGTGAATGCACATTGGAAGCGTGTATTCGTCATCGCCATACTGGCGTATCACCCGGCGTGATGGTATGGGGTGTCATTGGTTACACGTCTCGGTCACGTCTTGTTCGCATTGACGGCACTTTCAACAGCGGACGTTACATTTCGGATTTGTTACGACACGTGGCTCTACCCTTCATTCGATCCCTGCGAAACCCTGCATTTCAGCAGGATAATGCACGACCGCATGTTGCAGGTCCTGTTCGGGCCTTTCTGGGTACAGAAAATGGTGAAAAAAAAAGTGTGAAATCTTATGGTACTTAACTGATAATGTCATCAGTCCCTAAGCTTACACACTACTTAACCTACATTATCCTAAGGACATACACACACACCCATGCCCGAGGGGGGACTCGAACCTCCGCCGGGACCAGCCGCACAGTCCATGACTGCAGCGCCTAAGACCGATCGGCCAGAAAATGTTCGACTGCTGCCCTGGCCAGCACATTCTCGAGATCTCTCACCAATTGAAATCGTCTCGTCAATGGTGGCCGAGCAACTGGCTCGTCACAGTAGGCGAGTCACTACTCTTGATGAACTGTGGTATCGTGTTGAAGCTGCATGGGCAGCTGTACCTGTACACGCCGTCCAAGCTCTGTTTGACTCAATGTCCAGGCGTATCAAGGCCGTTATTACGTCCAGAGGTGGTTGTTCTGGGTACTGATTTCTCAGGATCTATGCACCCAAATTGCGTGAATATGTAATCAAATGTCAGTTCTAGTATAATATATTTGTCCAATGAATATCCGTTTATCATCTGCATTTCTTCTTGGTGTAGCAATTTTAATGTCCAGTATTTTAAATAGGATGCTCTTTTTTTTAACGCCCTGTGTAAAGAGGAGGGAAAATATTCTGGTAATAGCTGGTCTGTAAAGCACGTTACACAGGTGCTGAGGCGTGCAGCACGAGTCTTGGGTTCGGCGACTGGTTGTCGGCGCAGTTACACTGGAACACGGCGGAGCTGAGGTCAGCTCAGAGCGACGAAGCGCGTCTCGTCCGCAGGAAGCCGTAAATCTGCTGCTGCTGCTGCTCTCTCTCTCTCTCTCTCTCTCTCTCTCTCTCTCTCTCTCTCTCTCTCTAGAGGCGCTGGCCTTCGGCAGACAGGTCTCTTCCGGCGGTCGTCGTCGCCAGCAGAACTCGGCGCTACCACCTTAAGAGTTGCCGCCGATTTCGCAATGGGACATCGCAGAATGTGTTGCCACTGTTGTGGAGTCCATCCGTTCGCAGAATAGATCCATCCTATCACAGTACTTCCCTGCAATTAAGCCCGTATCACACTGTCTGACCAGGACCACATTCCAGCTTTCATAAAAGGCATGACAAAAAAGCTGACTCCCTAGCAACTCACATAGAGGCGAGCTTTCAGAAAAAACTCAAAACATCAGTAGCCTTTATTGACCTATCAGCCGCTTATGATACCGTTTGGCGACAAGGCCTGATATTTAAGTTGCTGCGGGTCATACCATGTAACAAGCTGGCCAACCTCATTGATAACATGCTCACAGATAGAAGTTTCAGAGTCATAATGGGCGACTTAAAAAGTGACCAAATGAAGCTCAACAATGGTTTACCACAAGGCTCCGTTCTGGCGCCATTGATGTTTAACCTCTACATATCTGACTTACCTGAAACCACTTCTCAAAAATTCGGATATGCCGACGACTGGGCAATAGCTGCAAGAGGCAGATCAATGGAGGCAACGGAAAACACGTTAACTGCGGATCTAACAAAGCTGGGAGATTACTTCCGAAGGTGGAGATTACGGCCAAACGCGACAAAAACGGAGGTGACATGCTTTCACCTCGACAGTGCCCAAGCAAAAAGAAAGCTCAACGTTCATTTCGAAAACAGGCTGCTAAACCATAATAATTACCCCAGATATCTAGGCGTCACCTTTGATAGAACCCTAACATTCGAGGAACACCTACTAATACAGCCGCAAAACTTAAAACTCGAAATAATATCATACAGAAGCTATGTGGGACTACGTGGGGCTCTTCTGCGGCTGTACTGAGATCTTCGGCTCTGGGACTTGTCTACACAACAGCAGAATATGCCGCACCGGTATGGCTAAACAGTAAACACACAGGCTTGATCGATGCTCAACTAAACTACACAATGAGGATGATATCAGGAACAATAAAGCCAACGCCTTTACACTGGCTACCTATACTGAGCAACATTCTCCCACCGGACCTGCGCAGAGAGAACGCTCTCTTACGCGAGTGTGGAAAAGTGCTGAACAACGAGAAACTGCCAATCCATAAGGATGTTCCCGCCCTGGAGATGAACAGATTGCGCTCCAGACACCCCTCTTTAAAAAAGGCAAAAAATACGCATCCTCTCAACCCGGATTATGGCAACCTCTGGGAAACGCGGTGGAGAGAATCTGTGCCCCAAAACCTGCAGAATATGCCATGTATCAATGTCCAACCACCAGGATTCAATTTGCCAAGGAAAACTTGGACGACCTTGAATCGAATTCGGACAAATAACGGCAGATGTGCAGACAGCCTCGACAGGTGGGGTAAAATCACCTCCCCGAGATGTGACTGCGGTGCGGACCGGCAGACGATTCGTCACATCGTGGAAGATTGCCCTCTGAGACGTTTTGCAGGAGACCCCAATGAGTTTCTGACCGCGACTGAAAGTGCAATAGACTATGTCACAAATCTGGATGTTTGTTTGTGAACTTTTGTTTGTTATATACACTATTTTAAATACTTTTATATCTACAACTATATGTTATACACTGTGACTACTCTTTATTTGTGTGTCTTATGATTTTTATGTCTTTTTTTTATATGATGTGTTACATGCCATAAGCTAAAAAAAAAGCTGATTACGACACCATATTGCAGGACCCGTGTTATTCTTATTACGATGCAACTGCGGCGACCACAGCCGCTAGGGAACACCATGAAATGAATTCGCAAATGAATATGTAATATCGCATTTGTCTGCCAATACCGGGCAAGCGACTTTCGAGTACAACGTCTGACATGTACGGGAATATACATAGTGGTGTACGAGTTCAGCTCGTAGACGCATGGTTGACGATATGTGGAAGTTTGGGCCTGGCCGTGAGTCATGCACGGATAGCCAATGGCGAGGCGACCGCTCGCCGTAAGAGGGAAATCCGGGTTAGAGTCCCGGTCTAGTACAGGTTTTCATTGTCGTCATTTCATTCTACAGTTGATGCTCGTCCTTATTCACAGTCGCGAATTAATTTGATGTGAAAAACCTAGTTCGCCTCCGTATATGTTATTTAAGGTCTTTTATAAAAGATCTTTGGAAAAGTTATTTTACAGATTACATACTGGGTCGTTTCTCATTTCCAAAGGTACTAGTCGTAAAACCGAAATTCAAGCAGCTGCCTAGATAGTGCCTGCACTTTTGGCTACGCCCGCATCTCGTGGTCGTGCGGTAGCGTTCTCGCTTCCCACGCCCGGGTTCCCGGGTTCGACTACCGGTGGGGTCAGGGATTTTCTCTGCCTCGTGATGGCTGGGTGTTGTGTGCTGTCCTTAGGTTAGTTAGGTTTAAGTAGTTCTAAGTTCTAGGGGACTGATGACCGTAGCAGTTAAGTCCCATAGTGCTCAGAGCCATTTTTTGAACTTTTGGCTACACATATCTACAGAACTGTGTGGTACACTTGAAGTATCACTCTTTTTACTCACGCCGAAAAATATGTCAGTGCTAGCAAACACAAATCAAGGGAAACAAACAACAACTGACAGTAACATGTATTTGATAAAGCTAACCTTCAAATTAATTGTTACTAAAGAGAAACAAATGAGGGACGTAGTAAGATTGGACTGCCATCTACCACGCTCCTAAACTAAAAGGACATATTTTTTGAAGGACATTATATTTATTCCACAACTGCAGTTTCGGCCTTTGGGCCATTTTCAAGTTGTACTGTAATAGATTTTGCATGGGCACATGTCAGAATTAAAAATGTGTACGTATGTACATTACGGAGTATTTTAAAATCTTATATTTGTTAAAGAAACGTCTTTTGCAGTACGACTTGAAAATGGCACAATGACCGGAACTGCAATTGTGAAATAAACAGTTTATACACTGAGCAGTCAGAACATTCTGACCAACATTCTGACCACCGACCTGTTATCGATACATCTGCCTCGTGAGGACTGGGTGTTCTGTGATGTCCTTAGGTTAGTTAGGTTTAAGTAGTTCTAGGGGACTGATGACCATATGAAACGTCCCCTTAGAACATTTATACACGACTGTGCTTAAACTGACACACAATATTTTTTTAGCGCAACGCAATCTGACTTTCAGAAATCCCTACAAAGGAACAATATTTTTTTAGCGCAACGCAATCTGACTTTCAGAAATCCCTACAAATGAATGGCCCTGACTAACATTATCCTATACGTTTCACAAATCACTTACCTCACCAAAAATCTTCGTTACTCGAACTACTGCAATACAGCGAGCGCCACTACTGCCAGCTAAATAAAAGGTTCAAACTACGGAAGTCACTAACTACTGATAGGGATAGTTAGCAAATGAAAGATTTTAATAGAGAACAAACATTGTATTTACCTTAATAATCATAATATATATATAGCAGTTCAATTTCAAAACTCCGCCATCTCTCTCGCCACATCCACCACTGCTGGCGGCTCACCTCCAACTGCGCAACGCTACGCGCTGTTCACATCCACCTGCCGCTGCCCAACACTACAATGGCAGACAACAATGCAAACTAGCCACAGACTGCACACAGCACAGCCAGTGATTTTCATACAGAGCGCTACGTAACGTTGCCAATACGAAAACATAAACAGCCTACTTACACATAGATGTTGAGTCCCATAGAGCTCAGAGCCATTTGTTATCGATATAAACCAGGCCAGGCGGCAGAAGCGTCATCTGGTGGAGGATTACTGCCAGTCAGACAATGCATATAGTATCAGTGAGCATGCTGTCCGTGTGTAGGATGAGGCATGCGCACGATATGTCTGCGTTTGTCATGTCCCGGAGTCTCAGGTTCTGAACCCGCGCGACTTTCTCGGTGTTCGAGGAGTGCTGTTGTGAGTGTCTCGAACGCGCGGAGAAACGAGTCCAGACGTCGTGTGGTTGGACGGCCGCCCCTCATTACAGATACCAAATGTCGTAGGCTGGGCACATTGGGAAAACAGGTCAGGTGGAGAACTATGGCGGAACTAAATCAGACTTTCACCGAATACTTCAATGGGCCCCCGCAGCTGACGACCCACCCATGTGCCAATGTTAACACCATGACTTCGGCAACTATGCCTGAAATGGGCATGTGACCATCGGCACTGGACATTGGCGTAGTGGCAAAGCGCAACAAGGTCTGATGAATCCCGACAGCTTCTTCATCACGCCGATGTGAGTGCGCGAATGCGTCGCCTTCCAGGCGAACGTCTCCATGACACGTCTTGTACGGGATGGAGACAAGCTGGTGGCGGCTGCATTATGCTCTGGGGAAAATTCTCGTGGGCATCCATGGGTCCAGTGGAGCTCGTGCAAGGCTATGAGGTATCAAATGGTTCAAATGGCTCTGAGCACTATGGGACTTAACTTCTGAGGTCACCAGTCCCCTACAACTTAGAACTACTTGAACCTAACTAACCTAAGGACATCACACACATTCATGCCCGAGGCAGGATTCGAACCTGCGACCGTAGCGGTCGCACGGTTCCAGACTGAAGCGCCTAGAACCTCTCGGCCCTATGAAGTATCGTGTACTGCTTGAAGACCACGTACACCCCTTCATGACGATCATGTTTCCCGACTGCAATGACACTTTTTAACAAGATAATGCGCCACGTCACAAGGCCAGGAGTGTGATGGGGTGGTTCGAAGGACACAATGGCTAGTTCCAACTGACGTGCCAGCAATACTCCACATGTGAATTGGATCGAATACATCTGGGATGTGATTGAACTTGGTGCCAAAGCTCATCGCACACCCCCCGGGGTTTGTGACGACTTATGTGTACAGATGTGGTGCAAGCTCCCACCAGCAACCTACCAAGGCATCATTGCTTCAGTGGCAATGACACGTCGCCGCGGTTATTCGTGCCAAAGCTCGTAATATTCTGCCTGGTCAGTGTACAGTCAACGACGAATAACACGTGCATCAAAAAATTCAACATGATGGTGGACACCAACGATGAGAAATTAAAATCACTTAGATATTGGCCTGCTCGATACCACTACTAGCGCACTTGTTCCTTTCTCATAAAGCAAATCGACCACATCAGTAATTTTAAGAAATCATCTCGATGCCGCTACAGTAAGGCGCGACGCACAGTTTGAAAACCCCTAGAATACAGGATTGGCAACGGCCTTGGCGCAGTGGATACACCGGTTCCCGTAGGATCACCTGAGTTAAGCGCTGTCGGGCTTGGCCGGCACTTGGATGGGAGACCACGCAGGCCGCTATGCACAGTTGCCATTTTTCGGGGTGCACTCAGCCTCGTGATGCCAATTGAGGAGCTACTCGACCGATTAGTAGCGGCTTCGGTCAAGAGTACCATCGTAACGACCGGGAGAGCGGGGTGCTGACCACACGCCCCTCCTATCCGCATCCTCAGCTGAGGATGACACGGCGGTCGGATGGTCCCGATGGGTCACTTGTGGCCTGAAGACGGAGTGCTAGAATACAGGATTAAATGGTTTCCAGAGCACCTAGAGAGAACGAGAGTTCGCATACAGGTGAATGGTCGAGCGCCGAGAAGATGAATGAGGAGCTGTGGCGCGTCGCGACAACGCTATAGCATGGGACCGCTCGCGAAGCAGCGGGAGATCGACAGGCAGTGACGGCGGCGGGATTGCGGAGGCGCGTCCTCCGGCTGATGCAACAGTCCGCAGCCACAAGACAATGGCTATTCTGGGCGCGTCTCGCTCATAAGCCGGCGCGTATCGCCGAGCTGCCCCGTCATCTTTCCCGGTAACTCAATTGGCCAGGCCGGCCGAGTCAACGACTGCGCGTCCACAGCGCGCCGTGGCGCCGCGCCAGAGCCGAGGCCGGCTGGCGCCTCCCGTCTGCGGTTCTCACGACTCTTCGGCTGTCGCTACGATATCGTGTACAAGGGGCGTTCCATAAGTAATGCAACACATTTTTTCTCGGAAAATTTCGGTTTAAAAAATGCGGAAGTTGTTGTGGAATATCGGGAATATCGTGGAATATTCCCTTTGCAACCCGTTATAATTTGATGAAATTCCAGTAGGTGGCGACCCTGTACGTAGTCTTTAAAATTGAGTCTGCAACAGTGGTGCGTTCCAGGTAGGGGAGCTGTCACCGAGTTAGTTTTGGCGGAAAACAAGAGCATCGCAGATATTCATAGGTAATTGCGGAATGTCTACGGAGGACCAGCAGTGAACAAAAGCACGGTGAGTCGTTGGGCGAAGCAATGTTGCGGAAACCAGTCGGATCTCCCACGTGCCGGCCAGCCGCAAACAGCTCTGACTTCTGCATTGTTGGAACTTGCAGACACACTCATTCGAGGTGATCGACGAATCACAATCAAACCTCTCGCTGCACGGCTGTCGGCAGCGCTGACACACTCGTCCACCAGTTAGGGTACTCAAAGGTGTTTACCCGCTGGGTTCCTCGCAGCCTAAGAGAAGGCCATAAAGAGCAAAAGTGGACCATCTGTGCGGAACTGCTTGCGCGTTCCGAGGCTGATCGTGTCAGTTTTTTGAGGAAGGTTGGCCGGCCGGGATGGCCGAGCGGTTCTAGGCGCTACAGTCTGGAACCGCGCGACCGCTACGGTCGCAGGTTCGAATCCTGACTCGGGCATGGATGTGTGTGATGTCTTTAGGTTAGTTAACTTTAAGTAGTGACTGATGACCTCAGATGTTAAGTCCCACAGTGCTCAGAGCCATTTGAACCATTTGACGACGGTTTTCACAGTGATAAAGCACGGAATCATCATTTCGAATCGGAAACACAACGTCAATTTATGGAGTGGCGCCACATCACCTCTCCTCCGAATAAAATGTTCAAAGCTGCACCATCAGACGGTATTATCATGGCGACGATCTTCTGTGAATCTGAAGGGATTGTTCTGCTTCATGCTCTTCCTCATCGTGCAACGATCAATTCTGAGGTGTACTGTGCTGGGAAATTGAAGAAAAGACTTCAGAGTGTTCATCACCACAAAAATGGAAATGTATATCTCCTTCTTCTCGCCAACGCAAGATCTCACACGAATCTGTGTACCCGAGAGGAGTTCACACAACTTCATTGGACTGTTCTTGCCCATCGATCCTACAGCCGGGATCTCGCACCTTCCGACTTCCATCTGTTTGCCCCACAGGAAGCAGCACATGGGTGATGGGGAGGTTATTCGCTGGCTCCGACGTCGACCAGTAGAGTGGTACCAATAGGCCCTGCCAGGATGGTTGCGTAAGGCCGTAGCACTGAAAGGAGATTATACGAGGAAGTGCCCAATAAAACGGAATTATTTTTTAAAAGCTATACATTTTCTTACTGTTTGTACCTTATCCCCTTCAAAATACTCCCTGTTACAACTATTGTTCGAAACATTTTTTGCAGTCATCTTTACAAGTTGCCAACAGCACCTCCCTCGTTTTCTTCTGGACTTCTTCAATGATGTCAAATGGATGTAGTTTCATTCTCTTTTTCATACGTGGAAATAAGAAAAAGTTGCGCGGACTCACGCCAGGCGAGTAACGTGGGGCAGCGGAACCAAGCCATTTTTAGCCAAGAACTGTCTGTGTGTGTAGGGGCGTTGGCAGCAACAATTTTCATTCCAAAATCTTCCGTTAAAATTCGCTGAACCGAGCTCCAAGATAACCCGATACTCTCTGACAGTTGATCGATTGTCTGTCGACTGTTTCTGAGCACAAGCTCTCGAATTTTGCCAATATTTTTGTTGATTCGGTCAACTGATGGACGTCCAGAACGAGGTCTGTCATCAATCTACGTGCCGCCATTTTTAAATCGAGCAATCCACTCGTACACTTGAGTTTTTCCCACATCGTCATCTTGGTAAGCTGTTTTCAGGATCAAAACAGTTCCAGTAGCATTTTTACCGAGTAGAAAACAAAATTTCGCAGCTGCGCGTTGTTCTCTTAACCTTGCCATCATAGAAAATGAAACTAGAACGAAACAGCACTAGCGAAAACCATCACTGCAGATGACCACAAAAAGCCAGGTCGACAACGCAGGCGGCGCTGAACTGAGAATCAGTTGCGCTATACAGAAACGCGTACTACACAAGCTCCGCACATGTCAATGTTATTCCGTCTCTCTCTCTTTTTATGGGGAGGGGGGGAGGGGGAGCGGAGGATACCCCTTCGTATACGAATGTGTAACACACATGCCTGGGGGGGGGGGGGGGTAAAGGGAAATATCTGGAAGAAAGGCGATCTTGTTCTCACGAACCGTTTATGGGTACATTCACAGAACGCTATAGGACTGCTCTGCTGACACTATCATATGCCTCATGTAGGGGTCATGAGAATAAGAGAGATCAGAATGTGTTCAGAGACGAATTAAGAGTCACTTCACTCTCGCTCGAAACGCGAATGGAATGACACAGAAATAAGAGAAATGGTTCAAATGGCTCTGAGCACTATGGGACTCAACATCTGAGGTCATGAGTCCCCTAGAACGTAGAACTACTTAAACTTAACTAACCTAAGGACATCACACACATCCATGCCCGAGGCAGGATTCGAACCTGCGACCGTAACGGTTGCGCGGTTCCAGACTGAAGGGCCTAGAACAGCTCGGCCACACTGACCGGCAAATAAGAGAATATTCCCAAGAATCACCCCTCTGCCAGGCATTGTAGAGTTGGTTTTGGAGTATATATAACGCCTGAAAAAAAAGCACCCAAAACACACGGTCACATGTCACGTACGTACACACCTCCAGTGGACACTTGCAGTTCTTTGTGACAGGTAGAACGGCCAATAGAATGCATTTTTACTGTTCGTGTTTAGTACGGTTGCCAGGCCTGGAAGGGTACATAAGGCGCGTGAAAAACGTCAGACGATACATGATCACTGTCAGGGACATGGAGATACCGCGCACACGTATGAGACCCGTTATCAGCACCTTCCAGAGCTTGAAATGGGCCTCACTGTGTGTCTCATTTGGCTGGCTAGTCGAATCGTGCAGTATCCAGGTTTCTTTTGGCATTAGAGTGATACAGGGGTCCGATGTTGCACTGCATGGGAACGTGAGGGCAGCTGTACTCGTCGTCAAAGGTCGGTCGGCCACGTCTGAGCACCACAAAGGAGGACGGTTCCATTATTGTGCACGAAGTGCATCGTAGCACCCTCTGCACTTCCCATTCCGCACCACTGGCGCAGAAGCCAGACTAGGGAATTACAGTCCCAACGCAGACTGACGTTAAAATCATAACACAAACGGCTGCGTATGGAATGCCACATTGAACAGGATGCGCGCACTGCATGTGAATGGCGTAGGGTTAAATGTTCAGCAACGAATCGCGGTTCTTTTCTGCCGCCGAAGACCATCGTCGGTGAATACGGTGGCGACGTGGGGAGAGGTCCCACTCTTTCAATGTTTTGGAGAAGCACAGCGGTTTTACTCCTGGAGTCAGGGTGTGGGGACCTCTCGGGTGTGATCTCAGGTCACTACTGGCAGTGACTGAGGGAACTCTGCCTGCATAACGGTACGTCACAGTTATCCTGCGTCTTGAGGTGTTATCTCACATGCTACATTATCGTGTTGCCATTTTTGAGCAGGACAACGTTCATCCCCACGTGGCGCTTTTCTCTATGCAACTGTCTGCGTGACGTTGAGGTATTTCCGCGACCACCAACATCACCAGATATTTCCCCGACAGACGTGTGGAACCAGTTCGAACGTCAACGCCATCCCAGATCCAGTGTCCATATCAAGAGCCAGCTACAACAGTTGTTGGCCACTTTGCCTGAGGAGGGACTGGAACAGCTCTGTGACACCCTACCAATCGAATCAGTGTATGCATATCAGCCAGAGAAGGTGGAACGTCTTACTGATAAATGGTGTTCTATTAACAAGCATCTTGTCATTCTGACAGTATTTTAAAATTGCTGAAATAACATCACATACCATCTCACCCCTTGAAATTTCAGATCGTTTCCTCCTTCTCCCATTGATGCCTTACGTCCTTTGTCAGGCAGTGGGTGTAGTTCCTTCCCCGTCTCCCTCAGAGTCCAGGTTTCTATTCTATAAATGTTTTGCCCGCATCTCGTGGTCGTGCGGTAGCGTTCTCGCTTCCCACGCCCGGGTTCCCGGGTTCGATTCCCGGCGGGGTCAGGGATTTTCTCTGCCTCGTGATGGCTGGGTGTTGTGTGCTGTCCTTAGGTTAGTTAGGTTTAAGTAGTTCTAAGTTCTAGGGGACTGATGACCATAGATGTTAAGTCCCATAGTGCTCAGAGCCATTTGAACCATCTATAAATGTTTGATCACAGTCGATAAGGCAACTCCTATTGAGCCAAACCAAAGAATGAACTAGTAGAAAATGAATGACTAAAAGTTTGTATTAAATACAAAGGATGACGATGTAAGTGCCACGGAGTAGTTAAATGCGTCAGTTTCCTGCCTTCTACATGATCGAGTCTATTTTGACCCTCATCTCTGGTGATTTTTAATTTAATCTCGTACTTCCGTATCATTTGTCTCGATGGTTCAAAAATGGGTAAAATGGCTCTGAGCACTATAAGAATTAACATCTGAGGTCATTAGTCCCCTAGACCTTAGAACTACTTAAACCTAACTAACCTAAGGACATCACACACATCCATGCCCGAGGCAGGATTCCAACGTGCGACCGTGGGTGCCGCGCGGCTCCAGACTGAAGCGCCTAGAACCGCTCGGCCACACCGGCCGTCTCGATGGTTCCGTTGGTAAGTTTTAGACCGAAGATCGTTGACTTTCGATGCCCAGTCGGCTATAGTAACATCTCTCTGATATCGTTTACTTCACACCTGGAAATCATTTGTTGACGTAGAAAACGCCAAACTTCAGTGTGGTTCGAAGAACGTTGTATACTGCAGGTAACTGGTTAAATAAGTAAGTTCAAAGATTATTGGAAGACAAGAAGAAAGCCGGCCGGGGTGGCCATGCGGTTAAAGGCGCTACAGTCTGGAACCGCGCGACTGCTACGGTCGCAGGTTCGAATCCTGCCTCGGGCATGGATGTGTGTGATGTCCTTAGGTTAGTTAGGTTTAAGTAGTTCTAAGTCCTAGGGGACTGATGACCTTAGAAGTTAAGTCCCATAGTGCTCAGAGCCATTTGAACCATTTTGACAAGGCGAAACCACCTCCAACAGGATCATGCCTAGGAAACTATTTATGACGTTCAAAACAACCTCACCGACTGCTGTGGCCGAGCGGTTCTAGGCGCTTTAGTCCAGAACTGCGCTGCTGCTGCGGTCGCAGGTTCGAATCCTAACTCGGGCATGGATGTGTGTGATGTCCTTAAGTTGGTTAGGTTTAAGTAATTCTAAGTCTAGGGGACTGATGACCTCATATATTTAGTCCCATAGTGCTTAGAGCCATTTTTTCATAACAACCTTTCCGTTATGGACGACTTTACTTTTGCTTCATCTATTGGGATTCGATTCATCTGGTCAACAGCATAGTGCAGCTCGTTCTTATCACTGTTCATTAAAGGAATGTCATCTGAAACTGGATCATTTTGAAGCATTCCTCATTAACTGTAACTAGGCAGCAAACACAATTCTGAATGATTGGGATTCAATATCGCTTTCCCCAACTGTAGTACCACTTTCGTCAATTGTTCCGTCATACTAGATCTCTCTGAACGGAGGGCTCCATATGAGCGGTCATTTCGCTGTTTCCTGAGACGGCGCATAACCAGAGTTGGACAAAGATGGCGGGAAGGCACTGGAAGACCTTTCACTTAAGGAGTCACCCTGAAATTTGTTTCACATAAATCAGGATAACCGAGTGATAAATTTTAATCACATTCTTTCGGGATACGGTTACAGAATATAAACCAGTGCGAAAAATCGTTCAGTAGACGGAGAAAGAGGCCTTGTACGGTACTGCCGTAAGTCATTGGTCCCGAAGTGCTTGTTTATTCGTTGTAGGTGCTCAGGCTTTTCAATATTCAGCTATATCTCGAAAGGTTCCAACAGATGTAACGTAACGCTGCTATTAATTTTCTCCCGTTATATTTATAGTTGGGCCAACTTGAAAAGAGGCTCTCAAAAACAGGTATAATGCAATTTTTTATTACGCTCGACTGCGGTAACTACTCAGGGCCATCACGGACAGAAAAGTCGTCGTGAAACTTCTGGGCGCAGCTTATCGTAAAAGTCTGCCTGAGATCTGCTTCTGCTGCCCACTCAGATACTGCCCTCCAAAAGTATTCGCAGCAGGAGGAATACATCCGCGTCTGGGCTGGGAAGGGCAAACGACTCTTCTTCGAAATTTCCCGTCTGTCTCCTGGTCGAGGTTTCCGCAGTACGAGTTTGGGAAATATGTGACACTGAGGAATTCTAGGTAGTATTTAGAGCGCTGTCTTCCAAGTCTGGAGCCCACACATTCACATACCTGTGTGGTGACTGGTGAGGCTAACGTTTACCCAGTCGTTCGTGTGGCTACTAGACTCATTTCTAATTCAGAGTTTTTGTAGCCTGCTCAGTTTCTCGTCTCTGTACCCGAGGTTACCACAACACACTTGTGTCAAGTCACCTACCTAGAGGTGAATTGTGGAGAAGAAAAGTTCATCACTAGTATCTGAGCGTCATGAGAAAGAGTGTAGTGGCGTAAAGTTTCTTGACGCCGGATTACAGAGCAAGTGGTTGCGATGACTTCGTAACCTCTCCACAGTGCCTCATGGACTGAGGACATCCGCCAGATGGCCACGTTTTGTGATCACCTCGGTGCTTTCACTTTGATGCGTTTTGCTCCGGTATTTGGGTACAGTAGCAACGCCTGTAAAAATAAAGTTGTCAAATGAATTTAATTTCTCTCTTATCGAGCGATGGAGGTCATTGTTGATGGTGGCACACATTCTTCCTACTGCATCTAATACGCGCCTAAAAAGAATGTAATGATTTCAGAATAAAATTATTTCCTATACCATTTACGAGCCGTAGTTATGTAACATCACCGTAAGTACTGTGGGACATTTATCTGACAGAAACGAGAGCAACAGATTCACAGTCCGGAGACAATGGCCAGATCATACGTAATTTGCGATTGCTCAAAATGATCATAAGGCACTGTTAGATGATCAACAAATAATTTCAGAGACGCGCTATGGCTGTAGCAGAATGAAATCAATGGAATTGTGGTTCAGTTTCCACCTACAACAACACACTGTAGGAGATGGTACTCCCAGAAAACCAGCGGCATTCTATTTCAAATAATTTTATTTCTAGCGAAGTCCTTAGTGTGACAAACTGTTGAGCTTTTTTCTCTTATAGCTAATGCATAAACTGATTATTCCAACACAACAGAGGAGAGCTGAATTTCTCTCTCTCTTTTCCGTTCTTCTTTCTTCTCTTTTTTTCTTTCCCTCTTTGATTTTCTGTTTCTTTTCTTTCCAGTTTTATGTTTTTCATTCTTTCTTCCATTTTCACTTCTCTTCCTCTCCTAACTCCCACTTCTTCTCTCCTACCTTTCTCTTTCACATTGTCTTTCAGCTCTTTTCCAATTCTTTGATTTTCCCATTTACATTTTCCCTAACATCCCTATTTTTTACTTTCCGTCTATTTTCCACACTTCTCTTCATTGTTTCTTCCATTCTATGTTTCTCTTTCAGTCTCTTCTCATCCGTTTTCTCTTTGTTCCTCTCCTTTCTCTTTCCTTGTTCTGCTTTCTCTCCCTTTCATATACTGTTTCCTTTCCCGCTTTTGTGAATATCCACTCTTTCTCTCTCTGATCTATTCCTTTGTTCTCATAACGTTACCTTTGTTTCCTCAACTTTGTATTTGAAAGAACAACTTCTGTTTCAGATTATTTTCTTTATTTACCGTTTTTTTGACTTCCTTTTCATATGTTTGTTTTCCAACCCTTTCCTTTTTTCATCCCTTCCTTTTCTTGTCTTGCCTTATCTTTTCTTACTATTTCCCTTTATTTATTCATTTTTCTCTTCCCCTTTTTCCTGTTTCATCTTTATATGTTAACCCATATCTATATCCTTCTTTTCTTCCTCAATCTTTATCCTCATTGTTGCTTCTTCTATATCCTTTTCTTTATTTTTCTCAAGAAATAATATACATTCAAATAAGAATCTCAAAAGAAAACTTCAGCCGTGCATTTTTCGCTGTTGAAGACGCGATTTTCAAAGCATCTTGTACACGTGGGGGCTGGCTTCCATCGTCTAGATGCCATGTCCCTCACAGTGAGAGGCGAGACAGATTAAGCGTTACGTGTTGAGCGCGCACCACCCACCTGCCGTGGGCGGAATGAGCGATGCAGCCGCCAGCCTAAGCCGAGATCATCTCGCCTGTTAATCATAATTGGTCGCGCTGAGCCCCTCTATTGCGGCAGTGGCTTATGGGGCGAGACGCCGCCTCCACGATGGAGAGAAGAGAAGCTGGCCGACCGATAAACCGGCGGACACGTCCGCGGAAGGCTTAAGAGCTTATGCAAATGAGCGCCGGCCCTGGGGAACAGAAAGCAGTCGCCCAGTAGACAAGCTTCCTTAAGATAGGCGCCTCGCCAAATGCGGACATTTTTCACGCCTTTCACGGTCAATTTTCAACAAACCGTTTAAGCAGAATTAATAGCCTTTCGTTTCGAAAGTCGAGACCCTCTGGCGAATACCGACCGTGTGACGTGTGCTAAATGACGACGGGAAATAGCGGTGCTTTGACTGTAAAATTCGGCAGAAAGTTGGGAAATACTTTTAAGGAATACAGTCTGACTCATCTGCTCCTATGAGCTGGCGTTTATCATCATTACTTCTTTGCGGCTCGGATTTCCATTTGTGGTGACAGTGTATGGAATTCTTGCTGCGCTTAATCTCTATTACGTCGTTTTCTGCGAGACACACTTAAGCAGTTGCTTCTTCTTCGATAAATGATTGAAATGGTATATCTGTTTCTTCTTATTGCTACTAAACTCGAACTATCGAGTTGCCCATCCCTAATTGCCCAATTTACCTTTGCTCCAGAAAACAACCATCCATCTGAGTGCCATCATACCCTCCAACGGATCAAAATTTCCGATCGATCCGTACTTAACCTAGATGCCACACCCACATACTCCTAAGATCACTCCGACTTCTTTTCCTACCATCCAGATACCCTGAGCTGCACAGTCTCAGGAACAACAAAAGCAATATCTACGAACTGGAGCTATTTGGTTCCTAGGTCATTGGGTGTTGCAGGAGGGTAAAATGGCTCTGAGCACTATGGGACTCAACTGCTGTGGTCATAAGTCCCCTAGAACTTAGAACTACTTAAACCTAACTAAGGACAGCACACAACACCCAGCCATCACGAGGCAGAGAAAATCCCTGACCCCGCCGGGAATCGAACCCGGGAACCCGGGCGTGGGAAGCGAGAACGCTACCGCACGACCATGAGATGCGGGCAGGAGGGTAAAGGTGCTAAAATTCTGCCACATAGTGTCATGTATTATAAGTCCAAGAAAATATTACCCATGTCTCCAACGACGCTATCTTTCACTTATCCTTCCCACTGCAAAACACTAAAGAGTGTATAAGAGGGTTACCGTCCCTCGATGAGGTAGTTATTGTGTACCGGCTACTACATAGTAATGGAGAAGGGTAGGGAAGGACATGGGCCGTGCTCTGTCAAAGAACTGAACTGGAATCCTACTCAACTGATTTAGGGAAACCAAGTGCAACGTGGCGAAGTCGTTCATGATAGCAAAATTACGAAGTGAAACTAATCGCCGGAAGGAACGAAGATGTTGCAGGAAAGCGAATAACATTTGACCGCAAGAAGCTACCTGTGCGTAATAGTTGGTAAAACTGAAATATGAAGCAGCCTATTACAGTTACAAGCCAGCAATGGTATTGATTTGTACGATATTATTGATATTTTAACGGTAAGAGGAGAAGCATTGTCATAAAAAACTGAATCCTTTTCTCGTTACTATCCAAAAACGAGGTGAATGGTAAAAATTTGGTTTTCTGTTAGTGAATCCTACCACAAGAGTAATCCAATAGGTTTTAGCGTGGAACGTAATACTTACTTAACAGGTACGACTCAACAGCAGCATTATTTTTATAGTTACATTAAATATTCCCCATCTAAGTCTCTAGGTTCTCCCTTCATCATCATCGTCATAGCCATCACATCACAATTACCCGAAAAATGGTTAAAATGGCTCTGAGCACTATGGGACTGCTGAGGTCATCAGTCTCCTAGGACTTAGAACTACTTAAACCTAACTAACCTAAGGACATCACACACATCCATGCCCGAGGCAGGATTCGAACCTGCGACCGTAGCGGTCGCGTGGTTCCAGAGTGAAGCGCTTAGAACCGCTCGGCCACACTGGCCAGCTTAAATGCAGACTAACTAATCGAAGGTCTGTACACTCGTTATAATACCTCGAGTGTTCAGGTATCACTGCGCGAGTGTGATCCGCAAGGAGAAAAGGTTCTACGTTAGCAGCAATCTCATTGGCTGCGTTACATATTAATACGCGGATCGGCGGAAGCAGAACTTGGTCCGTCTCTAAGACAGCGCCATTTCGTAGTGCGGAGATGGACGAGCGCTGCGCCTGCGCTGTTGTGCTTAGCGGGGCGCGCTCTAGTGGGAAAGTTGTGTACGCGCTGACTACGCGGAACTATGTACACAACAAGGAAGATTGGTATGGAGGGAGGGAGGGAGTAAAGGAGAAAGCACTTTTTTTTTTAAAGTTCTGTGGATGACTAGATCATTAGAGAAGGAATAGAATCTCAGACAGGACTACGAAGATGACATACGAATAACTTAAACTGGAATGATCATATAGATAACGTTGTGTGGAAAGCGAACCAAAGACGGGATTTATAGGCAGAACAATTAGAAAATACAACAGGTCTACCAAGGAGACTGCTTACACTACGGTTCTGCTCCGTCTTCTGCGTATTGCTGTGCGATGTGAGATCCACATCAAAATAGCTGACGGAGGACACCGAAAAAGTTCAAAGAAGGGCAGCTCGTTTTGTATTACAGTAAAATAGGGGATAGAGTGAGTCGGATATGATATGCGAAATGGGGAGGCATTAAAGCGAAGACGACTTTCGTTGCGGCAGAATATTCTCATGAAATTTCAGTCACGAAATTTGTCCTCAGAGTGTAAAAAAAATATTGTGTTAGTTCCCACCAACAGAGCGATGAGTATCACCATAATAAAATAACAGAAATCAGCGCTGGCACAGAAAGATTTAAGTGTTCGTTTTCCCCGCGCGCTGTTCGGCAATGAAACAGTAGATAAATAGCTTGTAGGTGGTTCGATTAAACCTCTGCCTCTGTGAACTACGGAGTACTCATGTAGATGTAGATGGAAACTGGCCGCGAAATTTTGAAAGGAACCATCACTGCACCACCTCGATCGATTATTTGAGGGTACTAGGAACCGGATTTGTCTCCTTTCTTCATATTTCATAACGACCCAGAACACAGCAATGCACTGCGGAAACACTCCCCCAGTCACTCGTACAGTAGTGTTATAAACACACTCCGTAGAATAACGAAGGCAAACTATCTCAGTTGTTTACTGTACTCCGCCAAAACCCACTCATGATATGGGTGCCGTATTTCACATTCCAGCTAATGGCGAGGCAGGAACAATTGCACCAACCACGGCTGACATTAGAGCTAAAGTTAAAAGCGTGGTAACTCGTGACTGCGCACAAGACGTTTCTCATTTTGGTACAACTTACGAGTTGTGGGCTGGCTGAAGAATTTGCTGATGGCTTATTGTCGACTCTGCGCTGGCAGACTATCAGAGCTGCAGATCCCTGTGGCCTCGCTCTTGGCAGATTATGGGACCACATAGGCAGCAGGAGAGGAGTGGCTGGTGGAACGCTATTGGCCATTGTCCGTGTGTTGCAAGCTCCGTGTTCATTCACAGTCACTCTATGCATAAATAACATTGTTCAGCTTTTCGCAATGCCCTCACCTTTTCTGTCCGTAGGTCATCATGCCCATTCCCAGTACAACAATTACATTTGTACGAACCCCCCCTCCCTCCCAAAATGTGCTTTCCATCTCTTCTCAATTCGCCCGCGTAATCAGATAATACCACAGATGAAAGAACTTTGTAAGGAGGCAGACGGTAAGGCGTGCCGCATCAGACTTCGTGAGACGGCAATTCATTTGCCACTTTGCACGACAGGGGGTCCAAACAGCTTATCTGCATATCTGTTACAATCAAAACTCAAAGTAGTTCCTTCACTCAGGAATGAGCGTAGGAGAGTGGATGCAGGATTCCTGCATTGTCGTTCTAGGCAAGGTCCTAATGGGTTTGCCATTGTCTTCCTCAGGTCTATTATTAAGTGTATCTGTATCGTGTGGATAACTGTAGTGAGTGCTTGTGCAGTGTAGTATAAGGTTCTTACTGCAACGAGCGATGTAACGCAGTGATTAGCGGTCTAAACTAGTATTCGGTGGTTCCTTTCGAAGGATACGGACGATGTCCTTCCCCAACCCGAGTTTGTGCTCCGCCTCTAAGGACCTTGTTCTCGAAGGGACGTTAAACTCTCATATCCTACTGGTTCGTGTTTTTATGGGCAATCTGTCACCAGATGTTTTCAGCGACTGGTAGATCTGCCCAAATCAACAGAATGTCTCTGTACCGACGTACACTAGGACAGTTCAAGCAACGTGTGGTCTCATGTTACTTTGTTGAAAGATAACGCCACGGAGACCCGTAATATAGGGCACAGACTGTAACCTCCCCCTCACTTATCGACCTTAATGACAGTGAAAAATTAAACCGCATGTACCTAATGGAAATTTGGGAATAGCAATCGTCACCGAAGTTAATTTGTCGGTAAAGAGTGAGGAAAGGGTTACATCTAAATGAAAGGAAAAATGCAAATGAAGCTGGTGGAAATTAATTTTGAAAACGGGTAAAGTTAATAAAGAAAGTAAATGTGCGGCCGTTACGTTAACAAATAACTAGCAGAAATTAGGTATTTGAGGTTTGGGGGAAATTACGGTCGCCAGTCCTAAGGACAATTACTATAGTAACTGAAAAAGAAAGCTTATTACACATATAATTAGCACTAGAAACGTGGCAACTGAAGGTTGACACGTGTAGTGTGAAAATTGAAAGTTTGTCAGAAGTAATAAATTTCGCTACACTCTGACTTAATTTAGCAAAAGAATTAATAAAACCGGGAAATCGGAAGTTAATTTTGTGACTGAAGTTAATAGTGAGCTTTCTTTCTTAATTACATCGAAATTCAGTAAAATATGGTTAGTCTTGGACTACCTCAACAATCATGTCAAAAGCTACTTGAATCTACGCAATTTAGAAATAAGAGATTTAACTTTGAACTTGAATTAAATGATTCTGAACAATTAACAATAGTAAAATTTAGTACGTACCAAGCTGAGCTGCAGTCACAGGTAAGCTAAAATACGGTAACAAAACTAGCACTCTTAATTTGTGCTTGTGTAATCTAAATATTGTAGCCAGCTATGAATACCTTAACTGAACTTTAAAATTAAAGCAGTGAAATCGAATGAAGCTGGCGTTTGAATTTCAACGACACTCGGGTACATTCCGGAAAAGGAAGGGACCCTGCTAGGTAATTGGGACAATGAGCAACAAAGGTCAATGCTACGTTGCTGTAATTTAGTTACGAAAATGGAACAGTTTGAAAAGCTGAGGTCTGCCATACAGTTCTAAAACTTTACGTGCTTCCAGTCTTCCTTGTTGGTTGATTGAAGGTTTGAAGCCGTCGATCGAGGAGGTGGCGACAGTCACTCATTGTCGGCTGTCGCTGTTGCAGAAGCTGGATGTTGGCGCGCTTTCTTCTCGACACGGTCACCAGGCGAAACGGTCTCTTGATGTGCGCCAGCTAATGCTTCCCGTCCGCGACACTGTGTCAGAAAATATCATAGCAAGTCGAGCGCAATTACATGCTGCCCAACCCCGAAAGCGCGGCAACTCGCGGGAGCGTCACGCAACACACCTGCTCCACTGCACCACCCCAGCCAGACTCTCCTCTGCCCGCGCTCCACGCGACCGAGTTCACACTACCAAAGATCCTAAACACTTTGGTTCTCCACACGACCTATCGATGTATTCGTTCGATAGCATAGTTTTCCCTAGGCCAGACCCAGCGTATACAAATAATATTCACAAAACAAACCAATTATAAATCGACATAAATGCATATATATATACAAATAGTAAAACAATTACAATATACAAAGACACAGAAATGTTATATCTTCAGTAACAAAATAATGAAAAAAAATTGCAGTGCTATAGATGGAAATAGGAGGATATGCATTTCCGGCGTTACAAGTCAACGGCCTAAACACATCAGAAATATAACCGCTGCTGCCTAAATTAGCGACTATGCGAACAAGAGCTGTCCCAAAGGCACCCCTGCTCTTTGCAGTGCCCGATGAACCAATCGGTACCAAACAACTAGTGTCGTGCAACACTATGCCTCCACGCATCATGTGACAAAACGAGCTATAAGGGAGTGAATGTCAGTGTGACCTGGCATCTCAATGTGTCAAATTAAAATTAGTGTATGTCCACTAAAATTTCCAAGATTGCCGACTTTTGTGGAACAGCAGATATAAGAACATTTCTGGACTTAGCGGACGCTCTATACACAAATTATTAACATATTTATACGTCGCCGTGTTTAGCATTCATTAAAGTTTAAATGTTTGTTTATTTATGATGTATAAAAAGATTGTTAAATAATTTGTAATTTTGGTTAAACTGCGATATAACAGAATTTGGCACACACTTATTTAGCGACAGCATGTTGACTTTCCAGTAGCGATTAAGATGTAATAACATATTTAAAATGATTATGTTCGTAAAAAGATCGAAAAGTGTGCTTTGAGTCTCGTAGTGGCACGGCAATAAGACGAATATGGTATTTGACTAGCTTCGGAGATTTCCCTTCGAAACAAAAGTAAAAGTAATAAAATGATAAAGTGTACACCTAGTTATGGAATGAGCTGTACACATGAGTAGATTTAAGATTATGTATATTAAGAATTTGAAATGTGATCAAAAGAGTTTATTCCGATAAGTTAGGGCCAGGAACGTAACGAACTTGATTACTGTAGTTGGTCATGTGACCAAGTTCTGGAGGGGGCAAGCAGAGTAGCCTCGTGGTCGTTCGCCGCTTTCGTTGGAGGAGCGAATAATGGCTTCTGATCTTTGGCGCTGGAACAGCGGAGGTACTTTTAAATGAATGTCAGTGGAAGTTAGAAAACTATGTAAGGTGTCGAAATGTTTACATGTGCTACAAACTCTGACCTACGTTACCGTTCGGATATTTCATTCGATGCTCTGCTTGCTTTGCTCTGCACTATACAGTGATTCCATCTGCAGCAGGTTTCAAAAATGGTTCAAATGGCTCTAATAACTATGGGACTTAACATCGGAGGTTATCAGCCCCTAGACTTAGAACTACTTAAACCTAACTAACCTAAGGACATCACACACATCCATGCCTGAGGCAGGATTCGACGCTGCGACCGTAGCACCAGCTCGGTTCCGGACTGAAGCGCCTAGAACCGCTCTGCCACAACGGACAGCTGCTGCAGGTTTGCTTAGAAACGTAGCTACCATCATCTTTTCGCACTTGATTTCCATTGATTATTTACTTGCAAGTAAAGCCAAAAGTTGAACTGAAACCAACGCATTGTTACTTCACTATCATTTGGGATCACCATATTTTACTTGTAACTATTCGATTTAATATAGTTGAAAACATTTACGCAGCTCTATAAATTTTTGCTGATTTGTCTGTGCAGCTACCGCAATGCAAAATTATTTGGGTCGAAAGGCAGCAGCATATAACCGATCCTTAGATGAAGTCGAGCCAAAATTATTGTAGGTTGTGCGCTTGCCCAATGACTACAGGTTGCTGCTTGATAGGAGAACAGTCAACATGCAGGTGCAGCCAGTGAGCTCGCAAACGTTAACACCATGCCACCGAAACGACCATGTCAGACAGTGTTCCTAAGTGCATTATGTGTTCCCACGTCTCGCCTTATGAGGGCACGTACTGCACCTAGGAACAATGTCGAATACTCTCGGCCGGCCGCGGTGGCCGAGCGGTTCTAGGCGCTTCAGTCTGGAACCGCGCGACCGCTACGGTCGCAGGTTCGAATCCTGCCTCGGGCATGGATGTGTGTGATGTCCTTAGGTTAGTTACGTTTACGTAGTTCTAAGTTCTAGGGGACTGATGACCTCAGATGTTGAGTCCCATAGTGCTCACAGCCATTTGAACCACTATGAACATACTCGTCTTGTTGTTCCTATTGCTATGGTGTGGGGAAGCATAATGCTGCATGGCCGCAGTGATTTACAAATCTTTGAAAATGGTATACTCACTAGTCAAGATTATTGTCGCATTGTACTCCTGAGCCATGTGCGTCTCTTCAGGGGTGCATTCGACTATGATTTCACTTTTATGGATGACTACCGTATTGAAGACTGCAGGTGGAGTAGCTCTTGGAACGAAATGATATTCGGTGAACAGATTGGCTTACCCGTTCCCCCGACTTAAATCCCATCGACCACGTGTGGGATGTATTGAGCAGGCATGTTGTATCACTTTTTAACAATGAAATTAGTCAACAGCCGAGCATTTGAGGCGTTATTTTATTTAATTTTTACTACCAGTTTCGGCAACGGCCTTGTCTCAGTGGATACACCGCTTCCCGTCAGATCACCGAAGTCAAGCGCTGTCGGGCGTGGCCGGCACTTGGGTGGGTGGCCATCTGAGCCGCCATGCGCTGTTGCCATTTTTCGGGGTGCACTCAGCCTCGTGATGCCAACTCGACCGAATAGAAGCGGCTCCGGTCAAAGAAAATCATCATAACGATCGGGAGAGCAGTGTGCTGGCCACACGCCCTTCCTGTCCGCATCCTCAACTGAGGATGACACGGCGGTCGGATGGTCCCGATGGGCCACTTTCGGCCTGAAGACCGAGTGCTTTTTTCTTTTACTTCCAGACTCGGCATTCCAGTATGCCCCACATGCATCTCTCAATAATAAACGACATTGTCAAAGTGGGCAATACGTGCCTGGATGTCATCAGTTCTAAACCGTATCCCAAATGCTTCCTTCGAATACCTGATTGCGCCTGATTGGCCTTCAAAGGAACTTGGTGAGTTGCAATCAGGTCTCCGAAGGAAGTGCTTGAGACACGGTTTAGAACTGACGACATCCAAGAACATATGGTCCAGTTGAAAGGGTCCTGTAGCCACCTTTCATTAGTCCGGTAGCCCAATTTCACAAGTATTTCTCTTTCTTTTCCTTGTTTCTCTTTTATCTTTACTCTCATAGTGGCGTGATTGAATGAATGTGGTTGTGTGTCACGTTGCTAGACGGTGGCGTAGTCTGCTGCAGAAAGTCTGCGATAGTCGTACAGATTCAGCAGCACTGGTACAGAATAGCCAACTCTCGTAGTGGTCAAGTAGGCAAAGAGGTTTGCACTACTTGTGAGAAATCCACCTGCGTCAGGTTGGTGGCGGAAATGGCTTCTTTGGGTTTTCCGGTCCACGCGGAGCGTGGAGGAGGCTGGAGAGGAAACAGGGAGGCAGTCTGCCGCCGGTACGGGAAGCGTCCACAGCTGTGCTCCAGTCGAAGAAGCGTGAGTTAGACTGACCGCGTGGCGCGTTGTTACTTAGCGAGGGGAGAGCTGTTAGCTTTTGGTCTCGCTTTTCAAATATGGAAGATTGCTTTCCCTTGTCGCAGCAAGGAATGCTTAACTTTGGCAGATTTTTCTTTTAGCAAATTTCTGTAGCAGACTTGGATCCGCCGGAAGAGCGCCACACAAAGGTGTCGATAAGAAGTGAGCACTCGCTTCTGTACGAATGTCTGTTTACCTTCAACTGTGCCTGCACAAGCTTTCACCTTTCTAAATATTTAGAGCTTTGCCTTGTCGTAAATTTTCCTTGCTTTATGCGTCTTTCGTCCGTGGGGAGCCAACCACGTGGTAGAACATTATATTTGTTGGGCTACCGGCATCACTAACTGTCCGATCGCATGTTTGTTTTAGATAATCTTAACATGATTGTGTGATGTGATATTGTTGGAATTTGGCACTATACTTAGAAATTGTGTCTCCACAAACCATGTGTTATCAGGAATCGCGTACATGCCTCACATCCTTATCTTAGGAATACATGATTTTATGTACAATTTTCTCTTGTGTTCCGAGATTACGTTTTTGCACCTAAGCCACTCACCTCGTAGCTTTCCCGTTAGCACATCCAATGCGTACCCTTATGCACAGGTACAGTGATTAATCTCCCCTTGTATTTCATTACAAATTCTTTAGGTTAAGTCTTATTTTCAGGTGTGTTGCTGGGAGCTGATCTTATGCAGTGTTCATGCATTTTCTATTTTATTTTAAATGTTTGATTGTCGTGAACAGTGCACGGGAAATACTATTAATTACATCGTATCCGCTATGAGCGACCTCACAACGTATGCATTTTTGTGAGTTTTTGGTCTGTGATCAAATTTATTTATTATCCGACCCTAATCTTCTCAAGTTAACTTCACAAACAATAAGCATTTACATTCCCAATAATAACGTAATAACCCGTAGTAACCAGTTAGTTACACAGTATACCAATATTTTTGAGAGATGCATATGGAGCCTGAAGATGGAATACTGGAATGTCGAAACTGGTAGTAAAAATAAAATAAAATAACATCTAAACTGCACGACTATCGGGTAATTTGATTGTTAGCTACTTGACCAGCCGCTGCCTCATTTCCACACTGGTTCAACAGAGAGTATTGTAGCAAATTCACAAGCACCTTCTACCATCCAGCAGTTGTGAACCGCGCTTATGGAGGAATGGAATGCCCTATTTCAAGAAATCCTTACCAACCTCGTGGCCAGCGAGAGTACACGTTGCAGAGCGTGTACTGCCGTCCGTGGTGATCCCAAGTCTCGTTAAGAGCTATGTCCCGCTTTCTTTGATGTCCAGGGGACCTTCAGTATAATTACTATCATTGAATAAAAATGTATTTCTCTTCGTCTCATAGCGTAATTCTTTCTCTTACCTCCTGTACTATACAGTACCAGTTCGTCCTTTGTGTGGTCCAAGTTCCATCGGGCTAAGTGAAGTATCTTTCGTCTTTAGCCAGCCGCGGTGGCCGTGCGGCTCTAGGCGCTTCAGTCCGGAACCGCGAGACTGCTACGGTCGCAGGTTCGAATCCTGCCTCGGGCATGGATGTGTGTGATGTCCTTAGGTTAGTTAGGTTTAAGTAGTTATAAGTTATAGGGGACTGATGACCTCAGATGTTAAGTCCCACAGTGCTCAGAGCCATTTGAACCATTTTTTTTTCATCTTTAAGTTTTGCACGCCAGTATATATTAGTGAAACTTTCTTTTGGTGGGACACAGAAACATGGTCTCACCATCCAATTAAGGCAGAAGATATGGCAGTATATGGGGGTCCCTTGCCCGTTCATGAACTACATGATATAGAGGTCATATTTAAAAAATATATATATCAGTACCATGCAAAGAACCAGTGTTGCAATTTATTGTTAGAGGTACTATGACTACACGCTCGAGTAAATTAGCTGCAAAACTTTCCTCGTCTCCTCACTTGCCTTTTCCGTTTCTCTGCGGGGTCGGAATTGTTATATGGGTTAGCAGTTAGGTAGCTGGTTTCTTAGTTAGCAATTTTATGTTAGTAACAGCGGGCGTGTAAACGTTTTCTAAATGTTTGAAAGTTTATGTAACGTGTATCTGTGACGGGACGTGGGTACCTGCCCGGAATTCACGTAGCTGGATGTAGGAAAACTTATAAAAGCCGCATGCAGGCTTGATCGTTAATTGCGCAAGCGGCGTATTAATGCACTCCGTTATCCGAGCGGTTGGTGAGAGAGAAGTGACGTTATTATAATAGTAGTAGACATGGATTTGTTAGTAGGTGTAGTTTCTGTTTATAACAGAAACAGTTTTTCTAATTATTATTATTATTATTATTATTATTATTATTATTATTACAAGGTACGTCCACAAAGTAAGTTCCGTTGAAATTTTGTAGGCACTTGTCATAGAGAGGCACATGTTTTTGTATGCCTTATTCATAGAAGATTGCCACCTGTGTATTCAACCATGTGGTAACATGTTCTTTCAGCTCGTCATCATCGTTGGAGTGTTGATCACCAAGGACAGATTTTGGGTGTAACAAGAGATGAAAGTCGCTAGGAGACGGCTGTACGGAGGATGATCAAACGCGTCCCAGTGAAATTCCCGGAAGAGTTGGTTGGTCACATTCGCCGTGTGAGGTCGGGCATTATCGTGGGAAAAAAATACCTTTTGACAGTAATACTCGGCGCTTGT
Organism: Schistocerca cancellata; assembly: GCF_023864275.1. Taxonomy (NCBI): domain Eukaryota; kingdom Metazoa; phylum Arthropoda; class Insecta; order Orthoptera; family Acrididae; genus Schistocerca; species Schistocerca cancellata. The sequence goes on from NC_064633.1 coordinate 550,655,919, forward strand.
TCTGTATTGAGCGGCGCAATTTCTTAATGGTCTTGCAGTAACCATGTGCATTGATTGTTTGGCTTCGTGGTAAGAAATCAATCAGCAAAATGCCTTTTCTGTCCCAAAAAACGGTGCACATGACTTTTCGAGGTGTCAAGATTTACTTTGGTTTAACCTTCGTTGGGGATGAAGTGTGCCTTCATTCCACTGATAGCCGTTTTGTTTCAGGGGTGTCGTACGATACCCAAGTTTCATCCCCCGTGACTACCCCAGAAAGAAAACCATCGCCTTCTTGATTGCAGCGTGTCAGAAGCTGAAGTGCATTGCCCATCCGTTGTTTTTTGTGTTGTTCAGTAAGAATTTTGGGCACCAACATGAGCAAAGTTTTCGTTCAAATGGTTCAAATGGCTCTGAGCACTATGGGACTTAACATCTATGGTCATCAGTCCCCTAGAACTTAGAACTACTTAAACCTAACTAACCTAAGGACATCACACAGATCCATGCCCGAGGCAGGATTCGAACCTGCGACCGTAGCAGTCGCGCGGCAAAGTTTTCGAAATTTCGGTTTTTCAGTAACAATTTCATGAGTTAGTGATCGTGAGATTCGCTTAACTTCCATAGCAAGGGCACTAAGTGTTAACTTACGGCTGTGCTTAATCTTCTCTTCAATTGTTTGAACCAGTGCATCAGTAACCACAGACGGGCGTCCACTTCGTTCTTCATGGTCCACTTGACCACGTCCCTCATTGAACAGTTTGACCCATCTTCTAACCATTGAATAAGTCATAACATGTTGTCCGTAAACCTCGCAGATTTGTCGATGAATTTCCTTTGGTTTAACTTTCTTTGCATTTAGGAAACGAATCACAGATCTGATTTCGCACGCGGCGGCATTTTCAATTACGGCTGACATTATAAAGAAGCATTACAAAGCACACGTCGGCAGCAGCGATCTGAAAATGGCGTACATGTCTTCTCCTTGAGTCAGAGTAACTGCCGCGCATGCTCGGAACTGCGATCGTAGCGCTGCCGCGGTTAGAAACAGAAACGGAAGTTACTTTGTGGACGACCCTCTTATTATATTATCATTGTTAATAGTAGAAACACTTCTGGTGATGGGAGGTAATATTGTGTACGAAGTACACTGAACAATGTGTGTTAGAATCTGTGTAAGAATCAGTACAACTTGTGTTAAAATTATGGGTAACATGCTACAGTGTAATAAATAAATATTTCGAGCGGGTCGAAACTCACCTGTAACGCCCCGCAACGAATTAAGAACGTAGCGACTTTCCAACGCTGCACTCGATCATATACTGCGACTGAAGTAGGTGTCCACACTTCAGGTTCGTACCTTCAGTTTTTTTTTCTAAAATCAGGAAAACCTCTCTGCAGAATTATTCGCTGCGTCATCCTGATTGGCGATACACTCAGTCCGCGTCTGAAGACGTCGTAAGCAGCTGCTTTGACAAACGGAGCGCGTGTTTGCCTCTGAGTGACCAAGCTGTGAGTAAGCATGACGAGCACGGCTTTCAGGCTCCAGTGAGTTCGCTGCTAGTTCGCCCTAAGCAAAGCATGTTGGTTTGTTGGTTGTAAATCATTTCGGAAACTAAATACTGCCGTCTCCTTAGTAATCGTAGGAATTTTCCAGCATCTAAGTGATTTAGAGAGGTCCAATATCAGTCTCCAGCAGACATCCAATTTGAGCGCTAACGGAAGGGAGCCTTTATTCATGAGAACAGGTTGTCAAGTATCTACAGCCTGGGGAGCAAGTCCTCCCGTCCTGAGAATTTCGGTTCTTGCTTTGTGTGTGTCCGCTGAAGAGTATGCTTCACCTGTGTGGAGTGCACCCACTCACACCAAACAGGTTGATATGGCAATCAATGAGACCTTCCGAATCTTGTCGGTAGGGATGTATGAAGATGTATGAAGCCAACTCCATTCGATAAACTCTACCCAATTGTTGGAATAGCTCACCCCACTATTAGAAGGGCTGTTGCTGCTGATGTAGAGAGGGCTAAGGAAACTTATGATCCCTGACATCCACTGCATGATCATCAGTAGTCAGTCGACTGAAGTCGAGAAAGAGCTTCATCGCCAGGACTCAACCACTAGAGGGAACACAAGGAGTCTAACCGTGTCACCAGGTGGAAGAGCAAGGGCTACATTTCAGCAAGATAATTCCCGCCCGTACAAGGTGAGAGTTTCTACTGCTTGTTTTTCGTCCTTGCCAAACCCTTTCTTGCCCAGTAAGGTCGCCGGACTCCTCCCTCCAATTAAGAGCGTTCGGAGAATTATGGGCAGGGCCCTCCATTCACACTGCATTTTGGTGAACTAACGCGCCAATGAGAAAGAATCTGGGGAAATATCTCTCGAGGGGACATCCAACAACTCTGTCAATCAATGCCAAGCCGAATAATTGCTCACGTAAGGGCAAGAGGTGGACCAACGCGTTATTGACGTGCTCGATTTGTCGAGCTCTTTCTCTTTCATAAATCATCCAATAATTCTGACATTGTAATCATTTGTTTGTCTATACATGTACATCACATCTACCGATTTCCGTCCCATTTGGATAAATCCGCCGTGCTGAGTCTTTTTCTCGTAGATTATATTACTAGTCGTGCTACTCTATGCTCCGTTTATCTTCATTTTCCTTTGGGTAATGTAGAAAATAAAGAAAATATACTATGAATATATAGTAAATCATAGCGTTTTTCATTCATAAGTGTATGTCAGCGTATTTTCACATTTTGCCGCTTTTGTCGTTCCAATTACGTGCAAATGAGGTTGCTTACAAAACGCTTATCCCATAATATTGATCAGTAATTTAGAACTCGTATCAGATAGGACTAACGGGACACACGAAGTATACAGAATAGGGAAACACAAATGGTCACAGGTTTATTTCACCCCACGTGATGGCGTCACAGAAATGCTGACATAACTGGACTGATGCGTCCAGATGTAGCCAGCTATCCCGAGACAGCCTACGAACCAAGTTTAAAGAACAAATATTAAGGGAGACTAAAGGAATAAGCTAAACCCCCTATGTATCGCGCGCGTAGGTAACGCGAGACAAGTTTGTACTAATTATAACGGGCAGTCAAATGGTAAGAAAATAGACGGAAAAACAGGAAGTAAACTTTTTATTATTTCAAAAGTAATCGTCATAAGTGTTAATTCATTTATTCCGTTGTGAGGACAAGATGGTCAATGCCTTCATGGAAAAATGTTCGTGGTTGCCCAAGGAAACGTGACTTGTGCTCGAGCGTGCACCTCCTAGTTCGAAGCAAATCGGTAGCGACGATGTCTTTCTTCATGGCTCCAGAAATGTGGGAATCGCATGGCGAGTGTTCGGAACTGTGGAGGATGTGCAAGGGTCTCCCAGCGTAGTCGAGACAACGGGCACGCCATTTCCGGGAATATCATGATGAAATTTGTTTTTGAATGTAAGGGCCCGCTGCTCACTGATATTGTGGAATACGGCGCCAAAATTAAGGCACAGTGATATGTGGACACTTTGCAAAAATGAAAGCGCGCCATCGAGTCCAAACGTCCAGGAATATTCACGTACGGCATCAGTCTGTTGCAGGATTATGCCCGGCCACATCTTCTACATCTACATCTACATCTACATCCATACTCCGCAAGCCACCTGACGGTGTGTGGCGGAGGGTACCTTGAATACCTCTATCGGTTCTCCCTTCTATTCCAGTCTCGTATTGTTCGTGGAAAGAAGGATTGTCGGTATGCCTCTGTGTGGGCTCTAATCTCTCTGATTTTATCCTCATGGTCTCTTCGCGAGATATACGTAGGAGGGAGCAATATACTGCTTGACTCTTCGGTGAAGGTATGTCCTCGAAACTTTGACAAAAGCCCGTACCGAGCTACTGAGCGTCTCTCCTGCAGAGTCTTCCACTGGAGTTCATCTATCATCTCCGTAACGCTTTCGCGATTACTAAATGATCCTGTAACGAAGCGCGCTGCTCTCCGTTGGATCTTCTCTATATCTTCTATCAACCCTATCTGGTACGGATCCCACAGTGGTGAGCAGTATTCAAGCAGTGGGCGAACAAGCGTACTGTAACCTACTTCCTTTGTTTTCGGATTGCATTTCCTTAGGATTCTTCCAATGAATCTCAGTCTGGCATCTGCCCTACCGACGATCAGCATTATATGATCATTCCATTTTAAATCACTCACTCTTGCCAAGGTAAATAATCTCTTCCATGCACTTCACAACATACAGCACAGGGTGGTCATAAACTGTCTCAGAAGCCTGCAAGGGTGTTTCAGGGTAGGTCGTGCTGAGAAATAATTGTTTGCAGAAAAATTCTATACGTTTCACCGTTTCTGAGTTAATTAGGCCGTCGCTCGGGCTAATTCAAGCTGCCCGCCAAATACAGTTAATTATTTTCATAGCGCAGATGATAGCTCACGAGACCGCTCATCCTTTGGCACGGGTTCTAGCTTAACTGCCGTCCCAACTATGGCATCGCTCTCTTCTCCGGATTTAGGAAATCAGACGAAGAAAACGTTTGGTGACACCGTCTTTGGCGGGCCACTTGAATTTGGTCGTGCAACGGCCTGATTGCCTAACTTGAATGCTAATTAATTTGGAAACGGTGCAACGTATTGAATTTATTTCTTAACAGTTATTTCTCAGCACAGTATATCCTGCAACATCCTTACAGATTTCTCAGTCTGTTTCTGATGACCCTGTATACGTAGATGCAATACAGTTTTAAGTTAATATAAATCGCGTTTCACCCACAACGTGAAGGCTCCTTCCGATCCTGAACACTTTTTACGTAAACTGGCAAATAACGAGTACATTTTATTCAGAGAAGGACTCGAAGCAAAATTTCATTTTTATTCACATGAATTTGCCTGCTGTTTGATATTATGGTTTCACAGTCTCCAAACACGAGAACATAGCAGTAGTTACATTCTCTTATCTCCGGATGAGTTGTAGACTGACGATACCCTACTCGAAAACAGATTAATCATTTTCTTGTGAGAGCATTTCCTAAGGCGTTACTGAAATTATGACATGCTTGTTTAGAGAATTTCCAACACACCGGCAGGTTTGTGCTTCAACGTATGTGGTGTCGTTGACAAGTGTGTTGCCGGCCGGTGTGGCCGAGCGGTTCTAGGCGCTTCAGTCTGGAACCGCGCGACCGCTGCTGTCACAGGCTCGAATCCTTCCTTGGGCATGGATGTGTGTGACGTAGTTAGGTTTAAGTAGTTCTAGGTTCTAGAGGACTGATGACGTCAGATGTTAAGTCCTATAGTGCACAGAGCCATTTGAACCATTTTTGAACAACTATGTTAATATTTCCAACAACAAATTCACTAAGTGCCTTGTGAAACGGTGAACACTTGTTAAGACATCGTATTGACCACTGTATTTGAAAGAGCGAAGATACAGCGTGTTTTAAAAAGAATGATCTGATTTCATAAGTTCATACTGATTGATATAAACATACTACAAAGACGGCATGAATTGCAAAACTCTCACTAAATCTTAAAGTTTTAGCTGCTGCTGGTGGTGGACACAGAGAATTTGTAATAGAACAGGTAAACTTTAACATTTTTTGAGTCTTTTGCAATTTATCGCATGTTTGCAGTATGGCTCTGAGCACTATGGGACTTAACATCTATGGTCATCAGTCCCCTAGAACTTAGAACTACTTAAACCTAACTAACCTAAGGACATCACACAACACCCAGTCATCACGAGGCAGAGAAAATCCCTGACCCCGCCGGGAATCGAACCCGGGAACCCGGGCGTGGGAAGCGAGAACGCTACCGCACGATCACGAGCTGCGGACGTTTGCAGTATGTTTCTATGAATAAATATGGAGTTTTGAAATCAAGTCATTCTTTTTGAAACATCCTGTATTATCTTTGTTCATTGGAGTGCTGTAGTATAGGAATCGAAGAAGGGCGGGATGGTAGTGGGAGAGTGGGGAGGAGTAAGGAAGGGGAGGATGGTGTGTCGTCCGAACAAGACATTGTCAGGGCAAAAGCAGCACAGGCGCAAAGATGCGAGCTGGCGCCAGTGCCATAGAGACTCGTCACTTCTGCGAGTTCCACCAGCGTTATAGGTGACGCTGAGGATGAAGATAAAGACTTCGCCTCGGCCAGTTGACGGTAGAGTACAGTCCGCCAGTGAACGGACGACAGCGGACAGAAGCCTACCAGGAAGAGAGAAGAGCAGCTCTCGCCAACTTGTTTGTATATCATCGTCCAGGGCTGACTTGGACAGGGAACGTCGTTTAGTGAACTCTTCGAAGTGAACAGCGGTTGTAAATTGCATTTGCTATGTATTGTGAAGTTAACCTACGATTATTTGTACTTGGCCATTGAGGGCCTTTTTTGTGTTATATTACATGCAGTGTTGCAGACTTAATGATCCAACAAGACACGAAGATAAGTCATCATTATCATCATCATCATCATCATCATCAGTGTTCTGCCAAAAGGCAGGTTTTCACATGATGGTTCTCCAGACTGTCCGGTCTTTTGCCATCCTCTTCAGGTCTGCATAATTACTTCTTTTAGCCGGCCGCGGTGGCCGTGCGGTTCTGGCGCTGCAGTCCGGAACCGCGGGACTGCTACGGTCGCAGGTTCGAATCCTGCCTCGGGCATAGGTGTGTGTGATGTCCTTAGGTTGGTTAGGTTTAAGTAGTTCTAAGTTCTAGGGGACTTATGACCTAAGATGTTGAGTCCCATAGTGCTCAGAGCCATTTGAACCATTTTTTTAATTTCTTCTTCCCTTTATGTCGTCTGTCATCTTGTATCTCTTTCTTCCTCTCAGTCTTCTCCCACAAACCAATCCTTCCAAAGCATCTGCTAGCAAGCACTCGTTTCTCATTGAATGTCGCAACCGGTTCTTTTTTCTTTGTCTTACAATCTGCAGCAGACATCTTCTCTCACCAGCACTTTCCAATACTCTTTCATTACTCACTCCTTCCATCCAGCTTATTCTCTCCATTCTCCTCCACATCCACACTTCAAATGCTTCTAACCTTTTTTCATCCCCTCGTCTCCGCTTCCATGTTTCTGCCCCATATAGTGCCACACTCCAGACAAAACATTTTCCAAACCTTTTCCTTAGTCCTTTATGTAAATTGCCTCATAAAGATTCTCCTCTTTCTGTTGAATGCCTCCTTCGCTATGGCAATTCGAGTTTTCACCTCCTAGTGGCATCTCAAGTCTTCCAAGATATTTAAATGCACTTACTCGGCTAATGGTAGGTTGTCCCATTTTAATATTGGACAGTCTGCGTCTTGTACTGATAACCATACTCCTTGTTTTTGCTGTGTTTATTTGCTTCCCATATTCCACACAAGCTTCATTCAGATCTTTCAGCATCTTATTCAATGTTCGCTCACTTTCTGCCACTAATACCATGAAGATAAGTAAATATTTTTAGCTCATTTGTGTGACTTCGTTACTAATTTGCTAGAGTTATCCAGTTACCTGACCCTGGGGCATAGCTTTGTAATAGTAGCAGGAAGAAATTGTCTTAGCTGTGTGCTGCACCACAAGCCGTTTCACGAACCCTCAAGCTGGGCCCACCGTAATGGTGGTAACTAGGCCTACATATCAGTAGCGACGAGGCCTTCACAAAACTGGCGACGAGGATGTACAAAAGAGGAGACATGAGAGAGCAAAGGCAAGGGAGGAAGGAGAAGAAGGGAGGGAGAGAGCAAAGGAGGGAAAGAAAGGAAAAGGTTACGCGAAAACAGGGGAAAAACACAAAGCAAAAGGGAGGTAGTGAGGGGAAGTGAGAGGCAGATAAGGGCTACAGGGTGTAATCCAGGGGCGGGCAAACGTTGCACGCGGCTCATGAGCGCACAGCGCTGCACGTGTGCTGCTCGCGTGCAATCGTCGAACGGGACAGTGCCGACAGCCTGCAGGTTGCGGCAGTGTAGTACCAGGCTAAGCTGCGGACGTTGAAGCGAAGCGACACTACGTAGTGAACGTTGTATTTCAATAACCGGAAAATGCAGAGTGAATCAAGGAAACGGATAATGGGAGATTTGCTATCTTTTAAAAAGGAATGGGAGAATCATTTGTTCTCTGTGGAAAAACGTGAAAATTGGAAATGTATAATATGTGACAGTTTTGTCGCTGGTGAGCGAAAGTTTAATATTGAACGCCATTATAATAAATTTCAGTATGTTGCCTTTCTTAGTGCAATAAAAGAGGAATTTCTCAAGCGATTTGGGGATATATCTCACTTATCCCAACGTTTTGAATAGTTCTCGAGAGAATCTGGTTTCTGTATATGATATTCATCTCAGTTTGCAAATCGAATTAATAGATCTACAGTGTAATTCTCGTCTGAGAGACAAGTTCCTTTTGGCAAGACGTGTAATATATTTTTATCACGACTTTCCACAGCAAGAGTTTCCTCGTCTCCATCGTGAAGCCATGAAGATAGTCAATGTTGGGCTTGACATACTTTTGTGAGAGATTTTTTCTGTTATGAAAATTAATAAGTCTCGGTTAAGAGCAAACATCAGTAGTGAAAATTTACGTAACTGTTTGCGTTTATCTGTATGCAGAAATTTTGTTCCAGACATTAAACGTATTGTAAACTCCACCTGTGATAATTAAATAAAACGTATCGTAGGTAATAGGTACTCTTTCAAACCATGATTTCTGTCAAGCACTCCTACTAACCTTATTCCTTCATTCAATAAAGCAGGCCAGGAAACAAAACGCATTACAGAGGAAGAAGCGGTGAGACGGTATGGTGGGGAGGGGTGAGAAGCGGGTGGCCAGCTTGCCCCTGTGTGCACGCAGAACGCCTGTTAACTGCACACGTGCATGTGCACCGCTCACGTGCAGGATTCATGCCCGCCCCTGGTGTAATCCATTACCAGTAAATGAGGTGACAAGTACCAAAGGAGAATGAAAGACTATGTGCTGATAGAGTAGTGTCGCGTGCAGACGTGGGGATGTTGAGATGGGAAACGGTGGATGTTGGTAGATTTGAGGGAGGCAGAGTGCGTGAGTTGCGAGTGGCTTGGAAGCGAGAACAGGAGGGGTTGGGGGAGAACGCGTTTATCTGAGTGGTTAACCTAAATGAGGGCCGCCACAACGACGGCAGCTGTCTGTAGAACAGGCGTCGTAGCTCAGCCTGAGCGGACTTTATTGTCCCGAGGGCGGCTGCCCGGGCACTTGCAGCGGCGCCCCTCCGCCCGTGTTGTGGCCGGCGCTGTGCCGCAGCCGGCCGCGGAACACAAATTGATTGCCTCGGGACGCGTTCTGCCCTCCCCCACAACAAGTGGCCAGTTGTCGTACGCTCGCAGCTGAGAACGCATCCAACAAAGAAGCAAAAATGAAGCTATTCCAATATACAAGACACCTAATTACCTAAACCTATTTTACAAGCTCTCGTTATATCGGAGGAGCACGACGCGATACCAAACATGCCTGTTGGGTAATAGCCAAGTTGTCTTTGTTAAAAGAATGAAAGATTCCTTCCTAGTTGAATTTCCCTCTGTTCTTTCACTTCTGAACTTTGAAACAAGAAGGTTCTTTGGCGTTCGCAGTGTTATTCAGTGGTTTGGTATTTAACTAATTTGTAAATGAAAATGATAATTGTTGTGAATTGGCAGGAGCCAATTCACGGAGTTTGAAGGAAGCCGAAAGCCACGCGATTAAGCTCACGCAGGCTGGCGTGAGGTCAGGAACAGGTCAGAGAAATAAGAGTAGCAAAACAAGAGTAACTGGTAGAATACTTAACTTTAATCCATAATTGGAGAACATCGGTCTGACGGTACAGGCTTTATAATCTCAATATAAACTGGTAATGGCGCCTTGCTAGGTCGTAGCAATTGACGTAGCTGAAGGCTATGCTAACTATCGTCTCGGCAAATGAGAGCGTATTTGTCAGTGTAGCATCGCTAGCAAAGTCGTCCGTACAACTGCGGCGAGTGCTAGTACGTCTCACTAGACCTGCCGTGTGGCGGCGCTCGGTCTGCCATCACTGACAGTGGCGACACGCGGGTCCGTCGTATACTAGCGGACCGCGGCCGATTTAAAAGCTACCACCTAGCAAGTGTGGTGTCTGGCGGTGACACCACAATAATCTTATTTTATTACATTCAATAATTACTAAATAATTTTTCCCCCGGCTAAAGATTTGGTCAAGTTGCTAAAGAACTCCAAGTTCACGTTGTGTTAAAGTGTTGTAAGTTGTGTAAGTGTCACTAAATCCCAGTTCGTACAACAGATTCTATACAACTATTGATTATGATGGAAGCAATTATCTTCAGCAAAATAATCATTAAAGCTACCGAATATCAGCCACGCACAAGTCTGACGTATGTTATCTGAAACAATATTCTTCGCAACTCGTGTTTAATTAATCTCGGCTCCATACATCAGCTAGAAAAGTTTGTTATAAGGATCGTGCTATGAGCACTGTTTTTAAAGAACCAATATGATTCGAATTATTTTCATTAAAATGAGTTCGGGACCATCGGTGCACATTTATTTTCACATTTGTATCACGTTCGGCATTTATGTCTGCGGAGTTGCGTTATTTGAAGTTGCCGCTTAAATAATTGTTAAGATGGCGGTAGACAATTCATAGAGAGTTTCTATTGTTAGAGCAAATAAGATAAGTATTTGAAATGCTTATTAAACTTTACTTTCGTGTTGTGCACTATTTAGACTTCATCGAGCAAACATTTGATTTTTTCCTAAGGAAAACACAGACAAAAACGCGATACAAATCGCTATCATCAATGGCTGCGCTCCTTGCAGCGGAAAGAAATAATTAACACAGATAATGCTTACTGAGAGAGGAATTAAAGTTACAAATAATTATTCACTCATATTTATAATAAAATGAACTCTATTCTGAAATAATAATTAACAAATAATTGCAATTTCTTAACAGACCTCAGTTTGATATGCGTCCGCAACCTACAAAAGCCAACCAACAAAAGGTAAAAACGAAGGAAGACAAACGCAGATCATAAAAGTAATTTACAATCATAATTGTCTTTGTATGATACATACCGATATGTCCAATTACATCATAGAATATTATATAAATAATTAATATTTATCATCGTTTTCACTATTTTTTCATATGTTGAATAGATAATGTTTATAATTGTTAGAGGCATAATTTCCTACCGTGGCACTGTAGCTAAAATTTATCTCGTGGATGTTACAGTTCGTAGTTGAATATTAACATCGAGAGCAATGCTTTGGTTGCAATAATTACAAGTCTGTTGTTTGAAACTGATAAACAATATTTTATTCGAAATAATCTCGATTGCTATTTATACATTTCTCCCATCTCTGCCGCGCGGAATTAGCCGAGCGGTCTTGGGCGCTACAGTCATGGACTGTGCGGTTGATCGCGGCGGAGGTTCGAGTCCTCCCTCGGGCATGGGTGTGTGTGTTTGTCCTTAGGATAATTTAGGTTAAGTAGTGTGTAAGCTTCGGGACTGATCAGCTTAGCAGTTAAGTCCCAAAAAATTTCACACACATTTGAACATTTTTTTGCCCCATCTCTCCGGTAAGCTATGAATGCCACGCTATAAAAAAAAATTGACGATCGGACGCTGTCAAGTCTGGAGAGTAAGCCACATGCCATCTTATTTCCCAACTGAATGCCTCGATCGTTTCCCTGCCCCGTTTTGCTGTGTGTGATGGGGTTTACCATGGAGCAGTATGACTGTGTTGCCTTTTTCCATATTCCTGTCGTTTTTCAAGTAATGCTCGATTTAAATCGATCATTTGCTGTTGGTAGAGAACAGTGTTAACGGTGCTACCAGGTTTTAGCAGCTCATAATAGATGACACCATTCTGATCCCTCCAAACAAATAGCATTGTTTTCTTTCCAAGACGATTTCATATTGCAGTGGACGTTGCAGTGGTTTGCCTGGATTCACCCACCATATACGACGCTTAGAATTCTCAGAGTACATCCATCTTTCATCACCTGTCACTACTGGATGGAGAAACGACTTTCTTTTGTATCTGGCGAGCAGCATTTCACAAGTGGTCTTTGGATTTGCTTGCTATCTTTCATTCAGATTATGCGGAACCCATGTTCCCACTTTCTGGACCTTTCTCATAGCTTTCAACCGAAGAGAAACGGCTTTCTGCGTCACATTCAGTGGTTCCGCGAGTTCCTCTTGAGTATCATTTTCATCCAATAAAGCCTGCGATTATTGTCTTCGAATTTTTTCGGTAGTTTCCCGCGCTCGTAGTTTCTCACGTCAAATTTGCCACTTTTGAATTTTTTGAAAAACTCGAAACACTGTGTTTTTCCGAGAGGATGTTCGCCGAAAGCTTTGACAAGCATTCGATGCGATTCTGTAGCAGTTTTCCTCAAATGGTAACAGAAAACCAGTGCTGTCCGCAAATTGTAGTTCGTAGACACAAGACTCGACATGTTTACGGGTTTGAAACAAATACCGATCAATGGAACTTGGCTTACTGCGTGTTGATATTCGTCGTCGAACGTCACAGGAAGCAGACGGCGCTACAGACGCCGTCTCACGGGCTCTACATTTACGGCTAGCACCATCTGTAGGGAAATTCCGGTTTCATACTTCTACACCTGGTACAAACTCCAATGATACAATGTTATGGAAGCAAATCCACCGCTACCTGTTTAAAGGAAGTAGCCCTGCATTCACCCAGATGTTTCTGAGGAAGTCGCAGTAACTTTGAATTAGGATGTTCGAATGGGGGTTAAAACCTGAACCTCTATAATGTGCGTCCAGTATCGTCCTGAAAGTCATTTCATTGAAGGATTTCACTTTCTCACACGAGGAATAATTACACAACTGTTGCACGAAAATCTGTCCCCCATTTCCTCCTCAGAACAACAGGTCGTCACGAATAGCTTGGCATCGAGCACGTAAAAATCTTCCCCAACAGTCTGATTCATCTCAGCACTGTTAATATTTGAGAAAAGGAAATAATTCTGATTCGATCGAATGTTAGAGATTTCATTGAACCACTCACTAGGGGGACAAGAGAATTTCTGGGTCGGGCAGCGAAAGGCTTCGTATTTAAGTTGTCATGCTTGCTTTTATTGCGCTATTGCATTTTCGGCATATACGCCTTTTTCAAGCATAAGATTTCATGTTATATCACAGAAATAAGCTGATAATGTACGAGTTCCACAATTTTATTCAGCGCGTTGCTACGTCAGTCGTACTCCCCTTGCCATGAAGTGCAGCGCATCCGTTTACTTCCCGTAACATGGGTGCACTATAGTGCAGTGAAACGGTTCCAGCTAAAAGCGAACAACAGACAGTTTAAAAAACTGATACAAGCTTTGGGCCTGCATTACAAGAAGTTAACTTCAGTTTTAGTTAATTGTGTGCTTATTTCCTCTACACAGTATGGCTTAGGGAGAACCCATTTTCTCATAGTTTCTCCCTGCGACTAGATCCCACCCTTTTAGTTAGATTCTGGGAGATTCGTGAAATGCTTATTTTCAGCTGTCATAGCCTCATCATTAGACTGAAAACTTTCATCATGTACAAATTTCTTGAGATTTCGCAATAGGTGGAGGAAAGAACGTTTCAAGTCTGGCGAACAGAGTGGATATTCCAACAATTTGTAAATCAGATTTATCCGTTTTCTCGTTGCCACAACGTTTCTGTGGACAGGTGTATTATCTGTAGGGAAGATTACTTTTTCTGTTGCAAGTGTCTATTTGCATTCCAGCAGATAAACAACGCCTTTTCCCTATTTGGTCCTTCACCCACCTCTCTTATTTCAGGCATGAAGTGATGGTCGCAAGTGTCATCTACAGCAACACATCGGCAATAAAACCTGACTTTTCTTCAAATGGCCCAAATAACTGTGCAAAATTCCAGTTCGCTTTCGATGAGCATTCAAAAAAGGTACCCTACACTTCGCACAGCCCTTTGTCGTAGTGAAACTTGTAAAATTAGCCGCAGTCTTCCTTTTAATGTTTGTGGTGCCAAGTATGTCACTAATACTGAGACGTCGTGAAGTTTCTTGACCTTTCAATCTGTGGTTGCAGTTTTCGGAGGCAATTCCGTCTAAATTGAAACAGGCCAGTAACAAAACCTTCAAGCATAAAAGAGGGTGAAAGGCGTCTGCTGGTTGGCCTGTTTGTTCCCTTTCAAGATCTTTCACTTCCTTTTCATGATTTGTAACATGGGTACCTGCATTAATTCTCACTGTTTTTATGGACAGAAAATACACGTTTGTTGTAATATAATTGGGTGAGATATTTTACTGAACACAGGGTCGTTCAGCAGCTACAGCCTTTCCCCCCTTTTCGGGTAACAAATGCATTCCGCGATAAAAATACAGGTTCTTTTGAGGTTATCCACTCATGGAGCCAGTTTTTGATACTGCCGTTCTGCATGGACCGAAATAAATCGTAATTGGAAGGGAGCGATGTCTGGTGAATATGGTGGATGACCTAGGACATCCCATTGAGGTCCCTTCAGCGTTTCCTTCACTCAATCTGCAGCATGTGATTTGGCACTGTAGTGAAGCAGAGTGACTTTGTCGTGTCTCCATGTCTCTTAGCTTACTTTGGGTGTTTGTGTTTAAGCACGCGATTCAGACTGAGTAATTGTATTTCGTACAATTTAGCATTCATCGTTTGATCCGTTTGCAGCAGCAGCTCATGGTAAACCACACCGATATCGACGCGTTTTGTCACACACCTCAAAATTGTTGTCTTTGAATCGTTTAAACCCTTCTACGCACGTTGTTCCCTAAAGAGTATGTTCTCCATACACTTCCACTGGCAAACAATGGCTTTTCGCAGCAGATTTCTTGAGATGAAAGCCGAAAACTAACACTTCCCGCAGGTGCTGTTTTGTAGGTGTATAACGTAACATGTTTAAGGCGCTAGATATGCATGTTCTTTTGACTCCACTCGGAAGTAACACACAGATTTAAAAGCCTAATGTTTCAACTGTTAAACAGGCTTCGTGTCGATATTCGCGAAGCTGCACTAATATAACTATTGTCCCTCTTCGTCAACAGCGAGAATTAATTCAAGCTTTCAATATTTATTTTACAACTATCTTTGAGATGTTGCAATAACCTGTTTCAATATCCGATTAATACTTCTGCGACCTCTTTGCTAAACCACTGCATTGGTAGTAAGTCTTTGGAGAGACGGTTGGCCATCAGCCAGTAGTATTCATTGGGAGCAAGTAAGCTATAAAGTTCCTTGTTCAAAGGAAGTCAGTGATTATTCCTATTCTACTTACGGTTACTGTCTTGTAAAACACTTTGGAGTGTTCAGATGTGTCTGTCTCTGGAGCTCGTTGAGAATGCATGCTGTTCCGACGAAGTCACTATTTGATTGAGAGCCATGTTATTGAACAGTCTGGGAGATGTCTGGTAAGATCAATACTATTTACTTTGGTGTAAGATTAATCCTATTTACATTCTGTGCTGTAGTGCAATTTACTGTGCGACGATAGCTGCGTTCATTTATTAGTAATTCTCTGCCCGTGGATATTCTTCATCGTGCTTACAGAGAGTGGAATATTATTCTTATTTTGTGTGGGGAATGTCTAGTAAGAGCATCCAATTTAAATTCTGTGCTGAAGTGCATTTTAACGTGTGAGGTTAGCCGCGTTTGTTTGTTAATACCGCCCCCCGCAGTACATTCATGTGCGTGTGTACGTGCAGGTGAATAGGTTCGGAGAGGTTGTGAACTATTAAGTCCTTGGAGGCTATTAAATGCATGATTTATAACTTCATTTCATTTCGTATGTTATTAAAGTCTGCAATGTTACCTGTTTAAGAAGAGTAAGGTTACTTTTTGTCTTGGTTTTCTAATGAGAAGTGTGGATTATTGTACTGTTACGAATTTGAAAATTGTTCTGACAGTTTTTCAGGTTCAGTGCATTAGTATCAAAATCATAAGTTGCGATATTATTTACTAGAGCCCTGCGTTCTTCGTATAAACTTCACTTAAATGTGCCGTGTTGAAAAGACGCCACCTTGTCTTGTCGAACTCACGGATGTAGGCCTACTCCCAGTTATTTTCATCGCCGCGCAGGATTAGCCGAGCAGTCTAGGGCGCTACAGTCATGGACTGTGCGGCTGGTCCTGGCGGAGTTTCGAGTCCTCCCTCGGGCATGGGGGGTGTGTGTTTGTCCTTAGGATAATTTAGGTTAAGTAATGTGTAAGATTAGGGACTGATGACCTTAGCAGTTAAGTCCCATAAGATTTCACACACCTTTTTTATTTTCGTCAACAGGCATTCAGTCACAGAATGGGCAGTGATTATTATTATTATTATTATTATTATCAGCAGCAGCAAGTACTGCAATATCTTTAGATGATAGTTTCCAGGAGTTTTAAAGTAGTGCTACGTATGGTCCTGTGTTGGTGAACGCTGATACAAGACATACGGTAGCACTGCTCCACTGAAATGTAATCATCATAAGGCCGATAGACTTTCAGGCTTCTGTTACATGAACTTTCAGCAAGTTAACTATTTTCTGTATTCCGAATTTCTGTGCGCACAACCAGAACGGATTCTGTAAGAGCTCTGAGCACTTTTTCAGTGCAGGAGATGTGTTTTCATATTAGCGAAGATAAACAAGTCCTCATTGCTCTTAAGGACCCATGTTTAATGGACTTTTTCTTATTTGGTCCATACTACCACCTCTAAAAATATAGAAAGCAAAAAGCTTGCAGTAGAAGAGATATGTTTCACAGCATAGCTGTTGAGGTATGCATTTTACAGCAATGTTTACCAGACTTTTCTTACTTCGAATGGCGTTCTTGTGTTATCGTTGCACGTTGACCATTCCTCCGGCGTCACATTGTATGTCTTAAGTAGTCTTCAGTGAGTATGTAAAAATGTGTGCAGCAGTTTCAAACAAAATTATTCTCATATCGCTTATTGTCCGAAAAAACGTATGGAATACGACACGTGTATCGCCCATATGTATGAAGATGATATCTGTTATTTCGGACACGTCCGAAAGAACAGATACCATCTTTATATAATAGCTATATATAATTCATATATAACTGTATATAGTTAAGGCTCACCGGCCATTTGACCATCTTCTTCTGTGCAGATGCACAAGCAGTGCCCGAACTCTTACGGGAATCGGCAGTAAAGCCGCGAGTAAGCATTATAATGGGCACGAATATGGTGCAGGACAGTAAGTTGGGAATGTGAGCCTCACGGGAGACGTGCCCAAGATAAGTCCCTGCAGTCGCACTGTGTCCCCGGTGGCTCAGATGGATTTTCCAGCATGGTAGCTCAGCGTGTTCGGTCAGAGAGCTGGCTGGCATCTGTAATAAAAAAAGAAAAAAAAACTGGGTGGAAGGATCAACAAAAGAACTTTAACGGATGTCATGTGACGTCCGCAACGACCAAACGTAACGATTAAAAACAAAAAAAAAAAAAAGGATGCATAGAGCGTCTCCCATGTAAGCACTAGATCCCGGGATCCCGGGTTCGAGTCCCAGTCGGGGCACACATTTTCAGCTGTGCCCGTTGACTTATATCAAAGCCTGTATGCAGCTAGGGGTAATTTCATTGAATGGTAACTTGGTTGGAAGAAAAAAATCGAAAATTACTTTTTAGTATCGAATACATGGCCTTCTGGAGTGTTGAATGATTGGTGACATTCCCATGACGTTTTATCCCTATTGCCTGAGGAGGGTTGGGAAGGGGCTCATTCCATGTTTCCATAGACCTAGAGAGAATGCTACAAAAATTGTATACAATCAAATTTTATGTTAAATTATTAATATAAAGAATTTGTAAACGATTTTACTTCATAATTTGTATATTGTTTACACTTCTGAGAGCATAAAATAAGTTCTTCACAGGCTACAGACATTTCTTTGCCTATTAAATAACAGTAACTCCGGCTTATCAGTTAAGAGATCAAAGTGGAGGAGTATCTACCGAACTGCTTGCTACGATATCTTTGGGAGGCTCTCGAGAGTGACAGAAGACGCGGTACCACCACAGGTTGACTGTGCAGACATTCCGCTGGCTAGCAGCCTAACCCTCAACACCAAACGGCGGCCATCGCCGGCCACTGGGAGCGGGTGCTGTGGTGGCGCTGCGCCGTGTGTGGTGACTCGTAACACGAGACCGGAAACAGCGGCGTCGCGCTGCCCCGATAAATTGGGCAGATTGCGGCGTCGCGCCGCTGCTTAGCATATCAGATGGGCGGCGCCGTTTTCCACGAAACAGGAGACAGGGGAAGTCCCTCAGCGGCGGTGGCGGCGCTGCAGTCGCTGCGCCGCGGAAAGGCGACGTGCCTCACGATTCTGGTACCGGTGGGGCTATCGCTGTCCAGCCGGTCTGTGCTCCTCTGTCGTCAGAACCTTCCCTATCAGCGCAACACAGGGAGGGCCGGTTGCCTGGATTGTTGTCTACCACATGTTTGGCTTATACGTGCCTGCTTCAGTTCAGACGGTGTCTCGTGTGGTTTGCCCGCCTCGAACTATCGCGTTATATGTTGTAGCTATATGTTTACGACCGCAGCCAGGACTAACAAGAATCACGATGGCTCACAGTGTTCGTGATTCAACAACCGGCGAACGGGACATGGGCGGGACTGTGTGTGTGGCGCTCCACGAGATGGCCGTGGTTTGGTCGCTCGAGTAATGGTACTCTACTGTCAACAGATCAGTTCGAACGACGATGGCGCTGTCTTACAGAAACGCCACTATAAAATTAACGTTTCAGGCCCAGTACGCACGACCTAAGGCAGGCTGTTCCAACCGAGCTCCAGGGAGCCGGAGCGCTCCGGAGCGCTCACTGCGGCAGCTCGGAGCCCGCGCGGAAGGGGAAAGCGAACTCACTGCCCCCTGGCCGCATGAATCCGCAACTGACGCAATAATCCGTGTTCAATGACAGCGATGATTAGCCGCGGGAGCCCTGTATCTCTATTGGAGGAAACCTTTCTATTCATTGAGAGGGATGGTCGTCCGCAGTGTCTTGTATGTCATAAAGTATTTAATTCTGCGAAGAGGTACAATATACAACGACAGTATACACGTCTTCACGCAGCGCACTACGATCAGGTAGAAGGCGTTGCACGCAGAGAACTGATAGCCAGGCTTAGAAACTACATACCAGGGGACGTAAGTTTAAAAACGGTTTCGTAATACGGAGGGTATCAAAACATGTAACATAGTTCGTGTTCTATAATGCGTTTATAATTTTCAGGTGAATGAGAGCGGAGAAAACACTACCGAATCTGCAATTCGAGCAAGCTGCAGGGTCGTTCACATCATTGCGGTGAGTGGCAAGCCGTTTTCGGTGGGACCACTCGTAAAATCGTGCAAGGGAGGTGCAGGCAATTCAAGGGGTTTGCCTGTCGAAGCAAACAATATCTCGTCGAATCCTGGACATGGCAGCGGATTTAGAGACACAACTCAGGAAAAAGGCGGAGAGCTTTGTTGCATTTTCGCTAGCGCTTGACTAAAGCACCGACATATCTGACTGTTGTCAGCTTGCAGTCTTCGTGTGTGGTGTCGACATGGAGCTGCAAGTAACTGAGGAACTCTTGGATGTGGTACCACTCGATTACACCGCACCAATACGTGACATTTTTGACGTTGTTTGTGAATCAGTGGACAATTTGAATTTGCCGTGGGATAAGCTCCATTCTGTAGCGACAGACGGTGCACCACAAATGATCGGGTGTCACCAAGGTTATGCTTCTCGTTTGAAAAATAAACTCAGGGACGAATTCGGGAAAGACATTTTGACTCTTCATTGTTTTATTCACCAAGAGGCACTGTGCGCTGAAACAGTAGAGCTAGGTGGCGTAATGAAAGATGTCGTGAAGTTTGTGAATTTTGTGCCGGTGTGAATCATCGCCAATTCAAAGGATTCCTGAAAGATATGGAAGCGGAGTATGGGGATATACCTTACCACAATACAGTTCGTTGGCTGAGTCGGGAAAAAGTTCTTGATTTTTTCTTTGCCATTCGTGAGGAAATAACCCTTTTTCTCGAAATGAAAGGGGAAGAAATTCGTTGTCTGAAAGATATAAAATGGATATCAGAGCTGGCGTTCCTAGCTGACATAACTATGCATCTGAATAATTTAAATCTGTCATTGCGGGGCAAAGGGCAGCTAATCGTTGACATGCACGACCAGATCAAAGCGTTCATGCAAAAGTTACGTTTATTTGAGAGGCATATGACTAATGGACATTTAACGTTCTTCAATCATCTTGCTTCTTTATAACTACCTGAAGGTACTAATTTCGGCGATTACCAAGCGAAGTTAAAGCAGCTCATCACGTCGTTTGAAACACGATTCCAAGACCTCACTAGTTTGGAAATGGAACTTAAGGTGTTCAGCACTCCTTTTTCAGTTTCCCCCGATGACTTGTCATCATCACTTCAATTGGAGATTATTGATTAGCAAAATTCAACTTTGTTGACAGACAGGTGCTTCAACACGTTTGATTTGTCATGATGGTATCATTCATTACAGCAAAAAACATTTCCCAAGCTTCACAACAATGCCGCTCAGATCATGTGCTTGTTTGGATCTACGTATTGTTGTGAGCAGCTTTTCTCAGCAATGAAAAGAGTAAAAAGTACGGAACGATCGTTTCTTCAGGATGCAACAACGAAGGCCATCCTCCACATTAACGCTGCGAACACTTTGACGCCTGATATTTTCGATCTTGTAATGAAAAGAAAAGTCAAGCTACAGAGGCCCAATAAATTTAGTATGCAATTTCTTGTAAAACAGTTGTTTCTTATTTATTTCCTGAACATCGTATTTCCTGGTGTAGCATGTCACCACGTCTTAGCAGCTAAGAGTATGAGGTTGTCGATCTTGGAAGACGCAGCTGGCACGTCAAAACGCTTGCCTTGCCGCCTGCCTCAGCCAGCCGTGCCGGCGTGCCGGCCCACTTGAATGGCCACAGCGCGCGACACGGCTCCCTGGAGCAGGGAGCGCTCCGCGGCTCACAACGGAGCCGACGAGCTGGAACAGCCTGACCTAAGGCATACGAAGTAGAGCGTTTTCTGCGTGAAATAATGCATATCGATCGACAGCAACTCTTCGGAATACATCTCTTGATCGTCTACAGCACGGTTTAGCTGAAATTTGTCGATGAAGCAACGTACAAACGGCTTATTTGCCGCTCCACGGATGGATATTGGTGCCATCACTCGTGCGGAGCCGGCCGCGGTGGCCGAGCGGTTCTAGGCCCTTCAGTCCGGAACCGCGCTGCTGCAACGGTAGCAGGTTCGGATCCCGCCTCGGGCATGGATGTGTGTGATGTACTTAGGTTAGTTAGGCTTAAGTAGTTCAAGTTCTAGGGGAGTGATGACCTCAGATGTTAAGTACAATAGTGCTCAGAGCCATTTTGAACTCGGGATTTGTACCATACGAATCTTGGAGCTGCCGTTTGAAGTTCCCGCCAAGCTTGCTGTAGACGCGATGCAGCCTTACGGGGAGGTACTAAGTCGCGTGGAAGGACAGTGGCAGACGTTTGAGACGTACCCTGTTCTGAACGGAATGCGTCACATGCGAACTGAACAGCGCATATACAGGGCTATTACAAATGATTGAAGCGATTTCATAAATTCACTGTAGCTCCATTCATTGATATATGGTCACGACACACTACAGATACGTAGAAAAACTCATAAAGTTTTGTTCGGCTGAAGCCGCACTTCAGGTTTCTGCCGTCAGAGCGCTCGAGAGCGCAGTGAGACAAAATGGCGACAGGAGCCGAGAAAGCGTATGCCGTGCTTGAAATGCACTCACATCAGTCAGTCATAACAGTGCAACGACACTTCAGGACGAAGTTCAACAAAGATCCACCAACTGCTAACTCCATTCGGCGATGGTATGCGCAGTTTAAAGTTTCTGGATGCCTCTGTAAGGGGAAATCAACGGGTCGGCCTGCAGTGAGCGAAGAAACGGTTGAACGCGTGCAGGCAAGTTTCACGCGTAGCAGGCGGAAGTCGACGAATAAAGCAAGCAGGGAGCTAAACGTGCCACAGCCGACGGTTTGGAAAATCTTACGGAAAAGGCTAAAGCAGAAACCTTACCGTTTACAATTGCTACAAGCCCTGACACCCGATGACAAAGTGAAACGCTTTGAATTTTCGGCGCGGTGATCTGACGGAAACCGGTGTTATCACTGTGCCGACAAGGCCATTGGCTTATTACTGACTCTATTCAGAACGAGTCTTGCATACCACGTAAAGTGCCTGCAAAATTATATGATTGTACGACACATAGTTCAGGAGATATGAAGGCAGAAACATTGAGACGCTTAAAAAGGAGCGCATATTACCCACATTATACTCATCCAATGTTTGATGAGGAGAGCAGTTAGTACTTTCAACAGACTTCAAACATTTTCTAGTCTTTCTTCTCTCTTTCGTGGTTACCTCCAAATAAGTTCATGAGACGTTTGAAGCTGTTTTACCCGTGGGAGTTAGATCCTTTAATGAATCGAGAGTCGTAGGTTTACTGGTCTATAATATTCCCGTAACTGAAGAGGCCTGGAGAGATACCCACGAGTGAAGAGTTGAAGAGCTACTGTGTAAGGCATTTAGATCATCTGATGGTGACATGGTACCCTTCGCGTGATTCAAGGCTCAAAAATATATATAATAGAAATTTCTACAACTACACCGAAACTTCGACAGATGACTTACGGTGTATGTTGGAGGAACTTGGTGAACAACTACCACTTTATCGTTTCCACGATGCATTGGGTAGGAGAGCGAGGGAGAAGAAAGACTGCAAGTAAGTCTCGGTGTGAACTGTGATTTCTCCCTGGGGCTTTGATGTGCTTGCAAAGATGATAGTTCATTTGCCACTACACCATGCTTTTAATTTAGTCGCGTCCTGCTTTGTGTGCCTCTGTATGTGTCCCTACTTGGGAATTTCTGGAGCAATGTCATCATATTCTTTACAAGTTATTATTGTCGCTGGTGCCCGTGCACCCGCGTTAATAAAGAAAAGAGAGTATTTGATTCCTGGAAACAGTTAAGCGATGTGTGGCTTCTGTAAGCGGACAAAGCCACGAATAACCCTCACGTAAAGAAACACCGCGAGTCTGGGAACAAGCCGCTGTATTTAAATACAACGGACATGACAAATGATGCGAGTGAGACACTCGAGGCAATTACTGCAGGGAATGAGTAACGGGCGCGTGGACTGAGTCACAACCTGGGTCAAATATTTTTGTTAGCGAGCGCCAGAGGCAGAGTCGGGGACCGCCTAATTGGCGTGACGAAGAGGGCCGCGGCGCCGGGTCGCCCGTCGACGTGTGTGTTTGTTTGGCAGCGCCGGCGCTCTTTGAGGGACCTGTCCGGGAGCGGCCTGCGCAGCGTCGGAGCGCTCAGGTGTCCAGCCGCCTGGGGAGGGGCGGCCGAAGCCTCCACAGTGGAGGCTGTCAGCGGCGGTCATCGCTGGCCGCCAGCCGAACTACGAGGACAGTTCAATAAGTAATGCAACACATTTTTTTCTGAAACAGGGGTTGTTTTATTCAACATTGAAATACACCAGGTTATTCCCCAATCTTTTAGCTACACAACACTATTTTTCAACGTAATCTCCATTCAATGCTACGGCCTTACGCCACCATGAAATGAGGGCCTGTGTGCCTGCACGGTACCATTCCACTGGTCGATGTCGGAGCCAACGTCGTACCGCATCAATAACTTCTTCATCGTCCGCGTAGTGCCTCCCACGGATTGCGTCCTTCATTGGGCCAAACATATGGAAATCCGACGGTGCGAGATCGGGGCTGTAGGGTGCATGAGGAAGAACAGTCCACTGAAGTTTTGTGAGCTCCTCTCAGGTGCGAAGACTTGTGTGAGGTCTTGCGTTGTCATGAAGAAGGAGAAGTTCGTTCAGATTTTTGTGCCTACGAACACGCTGAAGTCGTTTCTTCAATTTCTGAAGAGTAGCACAATACACTTCAGAGTTGATCGTTTGACCATGGGGAAGGACATCGAACAGAATAACCCCTTCAGCGTCCCAGAAGACTGTAACCATGACTTTACCGGCTGAGGGTATGGCTTTAAACTTTTTCTTGGTAGGGGAGTGGGTGTGGCGCCACTCCATTGATTGACGGTTTGTTTCAGGTTCGAAATGATGAACCCATGTTTCATCGCCTGTAACAATCTTTGACAAGAAATTGTCACCCTCAGCCACATGACGAGCAAGCAATTCCGCACAGATGGTTCTCCTTTGCTCTTCATGGTGTTCGGTTAGACAACGGGGGACCCAGCGGGAACAAACCTTTGAATATCCCAACTGGTGAACAATTGTGACACCACTACCAACAGAGATGTCGAGTTGAGCACTGAGTTGTTTGATGGCGATCCGTCGATCATCTCGAACGAGTGTGTTCGCACGCTCCACCATTGCAGGAGTCACAGCTGTGCACGGCCGGCCCGCACGCGGGAGATCAGACAGTCTTGCTTGACCTTGCGGCGATGATGACACACGCTTTGCCCAACGACTCACCGTGCTTTTGTCCACTGCCAGATCACCGTAGAAATTCTGCAAGCGCCTATGAATATCTGAGATGCCCTGGTTTTCCGCCAAAAGAAACTCGATCACTGCCCGTTGTTTGCAACGCACATCCGTTGCAGACGCCATTTTAACAGCTCCGTACAGCGCTGCCACCTGTCGGAAGTCAATGAAACTATACGAGACGAAGCGGGAATGTTTGAAAATATTCCACAAGAAATTTACGGTTTTTCAACCAAAATTGGCCCAGAAAAAAAATGTGTTGCATTACTTATTGAACTGCCCTCGTACTTGTCGACTACGCTTCCGCAGTTTCCGAGAGCCGGACTCCTCACCCCCGCCACCGTCAACGGCACTTCATTTCGCGAGGTACCTTAGGAGGTTCTCGTAGATATCAGTCCAAAGACTGGTTTGATGTAACGGTCGACGCCAGTCTACTCTCTGCAAGCCTTCTCGTATTTACTACACTACTGGCCATTAAAAGTGCTACACCACGAAGATGACGTGCTACAGACGCGAAATTTAACCGACAGGAAGAAGATGCTGTGATATGCAAATTATTAGCTTTTCAGAGCATCCACACAAGGTGGGCGCCGCAGGCGACACCTACAACGTGCTGAGACGAGGAAGATTTCCAACCCACTTCTCATACACAAACAGCAGTTGACCGGCGTTGCCTGTTGAAACGTTGTGATCCCTCGTGTAAGGAGGAGAAATGCGTACCGTGAGGTTTCCGTCTTTGACAAAGATCGGATCGTAGCCTATCGCGATTGCGGTTTATCGTATTGCGACATTGCCGCTCGCGTTGGTCGAGATCCAATGACTGTGGACCATCAGCTCGGAGACCATGGCAAAACGTCATTTTTTTGGATGAATCCAGGTTCTGTTTACAGCATCATGTTTGTCGCATCCGTGTTTGGCGACATCGCGGTGAACGCACATTGGAAGCGTGTATTCTTCATCACCCGGCGTGATGGTGTAGAGTGCCATTGCTTACAAGTCTGGGTCACCTCTTGTTTGCATTGACGGCACTTTCAACAGCGTACGTTACATTTCAGATGTGTTACGACCCGTGGCTCTATCCGTCAGTCAATCCTTGCGAATCCTTATATTTCAGCATGATAATTCACGACCGCATGCAGCAGGTCCTTTACGGGCGTTTCTGGATACAGAAAATGTTCGACTGCTGCACTGCCCAGCACATTCTCCAGATCTCTCACCAATTGAAAACGTCTGGTCAATGGTGGCCCAGCAACTGGCTCGTCACAATACGCCAGTCACTACTCTTGATGAACTGTGGTATCGTGCTGAAGCTGCATGGGCAGCTGTACCTGTACACGCCATCCAAGCTCTGTTTGACTCAATGCCAAGGCGTATCAAGGCCGTTATTACGGCCAGAGGTGGTTGTTCTGGGTACTGATTTCTCAGGACCTATGTACCCAAATTGCGTAAAAATGTAATCACATGTCAGTTCTAGTATAATATATTTGTCCAAATAATACCCGTTTATCATCTGCATTTCTTCTTGGTGTAGCAACTTTAATGGCCAGTAGTGTATATCCTCCAACTCCATTACCAGATTAACTGCTCCACGATGCCTCAGGATGAGTCCTGTTGAGCTAGCCTTTCTGTTAGTGACAATGTGCCATCTTCTTCCCTCTATATGCTTCAATAACTGTTCATCCATTGAGGTCACAATACTTCCTGATATCGTGTCGGACCTCCTTTTGTCCAGAATAATGCAACGACACGACGTGGCATTGACCTGACAAGTCGCTGGAAGCCGCTGCAGAAATAATGAGCATGCTGCCTCTACAGCCATCCACAACTGCGAAGGTGTTGCCGGTGCACGATTTGTGCACGAACTGATCTCTCGTTTATGTCCCATAAATGTTCTATGAGATCCATGTCAGGCGATCTGGGTGGTCAAATCGTTTGCTCGAATTAGACAACATTCTTCAAACCATTCGTGAAGAATTATCTCTCGATTACATGGTGCGTTGTCATCCACAAAAATTCCATCGTTGTTTGGGAACATTAAGTCAATGAATGGCTGCCAATGGTCTCCAATTAGCCGAACATAACCATTTATAGTCAATGTTCGCTTGTACCAGAGGACCCAGTCCATCCCATGTAATGAAAGCTCACACCATCGTGGAGCCGCCACCCGTTTGCGCGGTGCCCTGTTGACAAATGGGGACCGTGGCTTCGTCAGATCTGCACTATACTAAAACCCTACTAATAGCTCACCGACTAAAAGTGGGACTCTTCCGCTCACGTCACGTTTTTTCAGCACACATCGCACACATACACCGCATACGACTTCGGTCCTTCAGGTTACCTGCAAGCTATGACCTCAGGAAGGATATCTGTTCACAAAATTGTGCCATGCCCGGCAAAATTTTGTTGCTGTCAGAGGTGTCATGCATGGTATCAAAAGAAAGGAACTTTATTAAGCAGTAGTTTTAAGCGGTATCGGGTGGGCATCCGGAAGCGGGTTTTAGGAGCAGATCTACGTATGAGGTAAGAGAGTGACAGCCAGCCGAGAAAGCGGCCGTGCTGTAGGTGCTGTCGAGAACAGCAAAACCCACGGCGTAGCTGGAAGCGCCGAAGTGATTGTACCCAGTAGGAGCAGCGCGTTCGAACCAGGCAGAGAGTTCCAGAATGTTTCAGAAAAATGTCGGTTCTTAGGATGAGCTGTAAGACATTGTAATTCTGTCAGAGACAAGAAAGGACTTGGAAGAGCAGCTGGACGGAATGGACAGTGTCTTGAAAGGAGGATATAAGATGAACATCAACAAAAGCAAAACGAGGATAATGGAATGTAGTCGAATTAAGTCGGGTGATGCTGAGGGAATTAGATTAGGAAATGAGACACTTAAAGTAGTAAAGGAGTTTTGCTATTTGGGGAGCAAAATAACTGATGATGGTCGAAGTAGAGAGGATATAAAATGTAGAGTGGCAATGGCAAGGAAAGCGTCTCTGAAGAAGAGAAATTTTTTAACGTCGAGTATAAAATTAAGTGTCAGGAAGTCGTTTCTGAAAGTATTTGTACGGAGTGTAGCCATGTATGGAAGTGAAACATGGACGATAAATAGTTCGGACAAGAAGAGAATAGAAGCTTTCGAAATGTGGTGCTACAGAAGAATGCTGAAGATTAGATGGGTAGATCACGTAACTAATGAGGAGGTATTGAATAGAATTGGGGAGAAGAGCAGTTTGTGGCACAACTTGACGAGAAGAAGGGACCGGTTGGTAGGACATATTCTGAGGCATCAAGGGATCACAAATTTAGCATTGGAGAGCAGCGTGGAGGGTAAAAATCGTAGAGGAAGACCAAGAGATGTATACCCTAAGCAGATTCAGAATGATGTAAGTTGCAGTATGTTCTGGGAGATGAAGAAACTTGCACAGGATAGGGTAGCATGGAGAGCTGCATCAGACCAGTCTCAGGACTGAAGACCACAACAACAACAGGAAGAGCTTTAGAAGAGACAGCGGAAAGCAACACTACGCGAAAAGCTCGTTCTACAGTCCTGAAAAATCACTATGTAAGCGTCCAGTGCAGATGGCCAAGTCAAACTGTATCGTAAGTTTGAAGGAAGCGATTGGAGTTAGTAGTCGTGGGAAGCAGTACCACAGCCGAGTCTCGGGGTCACTACACAGTGACCCTTTGATGCTGCTGCAGTAAAATCTACGAGAAGACTGTACACATTCAAATGGGGACAACTGTGTATCCAATAAGGGTCCAGAAACAGTTGTTATCTTGAGTTTTCTGCTCGTTGTAGAATAAGAAGCGCTGTAGAGCTTGTCTCTATTAGAACGAGTACAACGAGTAGTAGGTGATATTCTCTGTTTGTTGGAATATAAAGAGTAAGTAGCGCTGTTTTGCTGTTGCCTCCAGTTATGTTTAAAGCATCTGATTGCGTATTGTCAGAATGAGTTGCAAGCGGAGTGCTCGTCTCTGATAGCGAAAGGTGAGAGTTGCTGCAAGGGCCCAACGCTCAGAGTGTTAGGGTGAACTCACTGCTTCGCAGAGATATACAGCCACTGCAAGACACCTCTGCGAGTAAGGTTACACTGCTGGGAAAATAAATTGTTCTTAAATTGAATATTTAAGTTATTGCTACCTTATTCACTTCGTATCAATCCCAGCTTCTCCTCTTCATTCTGGAATCACCTGTGCTACGCCTCCTAGGTTACTTCGTCTCTCTCCTCTGTTAAATGTGGATTAATGAGCCTCAGCCTACATTGTAGCCGACACCCTGATTCCGATATACAGGCCACATCTTCGTCCGAGTTGGTGACGGGACCTGTACTGGCCGAGGTATGACAATAATAGATACGACATTTCCCCAATGCTGAAAAAGTGGGTTCTGTATTATGCCGGATTTTGTCTTTAAGACTGTGTTTCAGTTTATCATAACTTTATATAAACGGAAATTTATGGATCATTTTCTTTACCGGTCGCATAATAGATTCTCAATTCTTGGGCTCGTTTGATAATTCCTTTGGGCCGAGTGCGGCTAGCAGGCCACAGGTTGCAGGTTGGACACCCATGCTGTAGAGTATAGGTAATATAGGATGGTGGGTGTAGCAGCTATGTAAGGGTAAAAGTAAATTCGAGTGGCCTGACTGGCCGAGAGTGGCTCAAGAGGGAAGTTCAGTCACCTGTTTGCTACACTACTGGCCATTAAAATTGTTACACCACGAAGATGACGCGCTACAGACGCAAAATTTAACCGACAGGAAGAAGATGCTGTGATATGCAAATGCTTAGCTTTTCAGACCATTCACGCAAGACTGGTGCCGGTGGCGACACCTACAACGTGCTGACATGAGGAAAGTTTCCAACCGATTTCTCATACACAAACAGCAGTTGACCGACGTTGCCTGGTGAAACGCTGTTGTGATGCCTCTTGTAAGGAGGAGATATGCGTACCATCACGTTTCCGACTTTGATAAAGGTCGGATTGTAGCCCATTGCGTTTGCGGTTTATCGTATCGCGACATTGCTGCTCGCGTTGGTCGAGATCCAATGACTGTTAGCAGAATATGGAATCGGTAGCTTTAGGAGGGTAATATGGAACACTGTGCTGGATCCCAACGGCCTCGTATCACTAGCAGTCGAGATGACAGGCATCTTGTCCGCATGGCTCTAACAGATCGTGCAGCCACGTCTCGATCCCTGAATCAACAGATGGGGACGTTTGCAAGACAACAACCATCTGCTCGAACAGTTCGACGACGTTTGCAGCAGCATGGACTATCAGCTGGGAGACCACGGATGCGGTTACCCTTGTCGTTGCATCACAGACATGAGCGCCTGCGATGGTGTTCTCAGCGACGAACCTGGGTGCACGAATGGCAAAACGTCATTTTTTCGGATGAATCCAGGTTCTGTTTACAGCATCATGTTAGTCGCATGTGTTTGGCGAAATCGCAGTGAACGCAAATTGGAAGCGTGTATTCGTCATCGCCATACTGGCGTATCACCCGGCGTGTTGGCATGGGGTGCCATTGGTTACACGTCTCGGTCACCTCTTGACAGCACTTCGAACAGTGGACGTTACATTTCAGATGTGTTACGACCCGTGGCTCTACCCTCCATTCGATCCCTGCGAAACCCTACATTTCAGCAGGATAATGCACGACCGCATGTTGCAGGTCCTGTACGGGCGTTTCTGGATACAGAAAATGTTCGACTGCTGCCCTGGCCAGCACATTCTCCAGATCTCTCGACAGTTGAAAACGTCTGGTCAATGGTGGCCGAGCAAGTGGCACGTCACAATACGCCAGTCACTACTATTGATGAACTGTTGTATCGTGTTGAAGGTGCATGGGCAGCTGTAGCTGTACACGCCATCTAAGCTCTGTATGACTCAATGCCTAGGCGTATCAAGGCCGTTATTACGGCCAGAGGTGGTTGTTCTGGGTACTGATTTCTTAGGATCTATGCACGCAAACTGCGTGAAAATGTAATGATATGTCACTTCTAGTATAATATATTTGTCCAATGAATACCCGTTTATCGTCTGCATTTCTTCTTGGTGTAGCAATCTTAATGGCCAGTAGTGTAGTTCTTTCACGCGGACATCACTTCGGCGTGTTCGGCTCCCCTAACTTAGCCCACCAACCCTGTCAAGGAAAGAGGATCTACAGTTTAAAGTGGAATCCAAACAATGTGTCGTTCCTGGCGCATCGTGACGCCAATGAGAGGAGGAGACTAGCGTGAAGGCGGGCTGAAAAATTTTCGTGTCCGATCCGCGACGTTACGATCTTTCGGGTAACGCTTTACCACTAGACCAGGAAGCCTGGCAGTAGTAATTTAGACATGAAAAGAATAGCACAAGGTAGGAGAAGGTTTAGGAGAGTATGAGACCAGGGGGAAAGGACGATAACTCTCAAAGAAGAGCGTATTACGATGTTATTTTCCAAGTCAGTGAAAGGGCCGAGACGCTGACAAGGAAGGGGCGGGCAGGAGGCGGGAGAGGCCGCTGACTGGTGCGACGACAGCGGAGCTGTCACTGCGGCCTGGGCTGGTGGAGGGACGCATTCCGTGGCGCGCGTGATGGACGAGGAGCCCCGCGCCCAGCTAACGACCTGCAGAGTGACGGCCGCCAGGGCGGCAGCCGCGGGCAGGTGGCGGCGTCTCGTCCACGCCGCGCTCCGTCTCTCGCAGCGCGAGAGGCCACCTGAAGGGCTCTCACTGAGCAGTACAAATGCGCAGAGTTGTTACCTGAGATGTCCGCATACGCTACTGACCTCTTCCTAAACTGGACGTCAAATTGCACGCGTCCCCAACATGTCGGCCAAAGGTACTGAGATCGGCCAAAGAGATTGAGATCGGAATGGAGTGAATAGGAGCCTGATTTTGAGGGTTGCATGCATTGGAATTCGAGGCGCCTCCTTTCTTGTGTCATCAGTCTCTTTTTTTTGTTGTTATGGTTTGTGGTGTCACCGCCAGACACCACACTTGCTAGGTGGTAGCTTTAAATCGGCCGCGGTCCATTAGTACATGTCCGACCCGCGTGTCGCCACTGTCAGTAATTGCAGACCTAGCGCCACCACACGGCAGGTCTAGAGAAACGTACTAGGACTCGCCCCAGTTGTACGACGACTTTGCTAGCGACTACACTGACGAAGCCTTTCTCTCATTTGCCGAGAGATAGTTAGAATAGCCTTCAGCTAAGTCCATGGCTACAACCTAGCAAGGCGCCATTAACCATTTCTAGAGAGAGTCTCACTTGTATCATCCAGAATGCTGTATACAAATGATGGATTAAAGTTAAGTATTCCAGCAGCTACGTACTTTTCTTTATAGCATTCATTACGTATCCTGTTTCAGACCTAGCGCCAGCCGGCGTGTGTAAACGCGTGCCTTTCGGTTACCCGTCACTGTGGACTTGGCTGTCTTGTCAGTCCACTACATGGTTTTAGGTCGCGCAAAACTGCTACGGTCATTAGCGCCCAGTCTGTGACTTAAGAGAAGGTAAAAAAACCAAATTGGAAACCAGCAGCAATGGGAGCGAAACTAAAAAAAAGTGGGGAAACTAAAAACAGAAAAAAAAGGTTCAAATGGTTCTGAGCACTATGAGACTAACCTGCTGAGGTCATAAGTCCCCTAGAACTTAGATCTACTTAAACCTAACTAACCTAAGGACAACACACACATCCATGCCCGAGGTAAGATTCGAACCTGCGACCGTAGCGGTCGCGCCGTTCCAGACTGCAGCGCCAGAACCGCTCGGCCACCAGCGGCCGGCTCTAAAAGCAGAAGGAAAGCTTAAAAAACCACTATAGAAGGGGCGTTGTTTGTCCCCAAAATGAGCTTCAAATGACTGACGTCATGTCACTGACACTAATAAACTCGAGAACGCGATCGGCCGAGCGCGTGTCATCTGCTACAATGGAAGATATATCAGGCGACAGATGTAGACAGGAGCGTAACGGAGTAAAATAGGGGCACTCAAGTAAAAGGCGTCTCACCGTCCACAGTTGAGAGCAGTGGGGACAAAGCGGGGGAGGATCGGCACTTAAAAGATGTCTATGGCTAAAAAGACAGTGCCCTATCCGGAGTCTAGTTAAAATTACCTCCTCCCGACGACGCGTTCGGGAGGAGGAGGTCCAAGCACAGGGAAGAGCTTTCACGTCCCGCAATTTATTACTGGGAAGTGTCGACCAATATGCGTGCCATAAAAGAGCAACTCGACGACATAAAATACTGCATAGACCGGCGAAGGGAATCATGCGAACAGCAGGCTGAAGAATGCAGCCTTGGCCGCTATATCGGTCGCCTCGTTTCCACAGATACCAACGTGTCCTGGGATCCAGAGGAACGCCACAGAGACGCCCCCAAGTGGTGCAAGTGGTGGCAGTCCTGAATCCGGTGGACCAGAGGGTGGACAGTTTAGAGAGCTTGGTCACCAGTCTTCAGACTGGTTCGATGCGGCCCCACGAATTCCTCTCCTGTGCCAACCTCTTCATCAAAAATGGTTCAAATGGCTCTGAGCACTATGGGACTTAACAGCTGAGGTCATCAGTCCCCTAGAACTTAGAACTACTTAAACCTAACTAACCTAAGGACATCACACACATCCATGCCCGAGGCAGGATTCGAACCTGCGACCGTAGCGGCCGCGCGGTTCCAGACTGTAGCGCCTTTAACCGCTTGGCCACCGCGGCCGGCCAACCTCTTCATCCCAGAGTAGCACTTGCAACCTGCGCCCTCACTTATTTGTTGCATACATTCCACACACTGTCTTCCTCTACAGCTCCCTCTAGTACCACGGGAGTCATTTTCTGATGTCTTAAGGGGCTCCGGAACGCCCTATACTTGCAATGTTAAAATAACGCTTATAAATTACATCTTTCCTCACAAAGTATTTGAGGTAGGAAGTTGAACTTTTTACAGATTATTTATTGGAATATGGGCTACAACTTAACACAGGGATTTTACAAAATTTTAGTTCAGTTATTAAAGATGATTTTTTTTTTCAATTGTAATGAAAATTCACAACATTTTTTTGCAATTTTTTATTTATACATTCAAAAATATACAGTTTTTTGGAAAAAGGCTGTGTTAAATTATGCAGAAGGTACTGTGTAACATTTACTGAAAGTCTGAAACAAATATGTTTGGAAGATCCTTAGAAAACATGTAATTAGTATGAGAAAATAAAAGTTTTGGGAATCGAGCGACAGAGATTGGATTAACTTTTTAGTGCATTCCAGGTCCATAGGATGAATTATCTTCATGCTCTGCAAACTCCTCTTCCAGCTTCCTCTTGTTCCTCCTCCTGTTTACTCTTGCTTGTATTTCTAGACTCTTTACAGCCCTGTCTGCAGCCCGAAGGCGTTCCTTGTCTAAAGCAAGCATCGCTCGTACCATGTTAGAACCTATCTTCATTCCCATATTTCTAAATACCTTGCACCTTACAATGTTGCCATCCTTCAGAGGATTTCTAATAACTTTACTTTTACTCATTATTATACTTCAACATAACAGAGACTCAAGAAACAGAATTAATTACGAATATTTTCGAGATAACGACAGAGTAAATAAACATGAAACAATCGACAATCACACCAGCGATATATATTGAACCATCACAGGTTAGCCACAACACATACTTTATCTCACATCACTAAAATGTACCTGATGAACACGGACGTTAATAATAACACCATTTGACAGCAGTTTAACAGCGCCACAGTGGGTCACGCCCATGTAGAACACATTTCAAAAAAAATTTAAAAATAGTTGTTGTCTTCGGAATTGAATAAATTATATATCTATTAAAAGGTAATAGTCTGCAGATTCAGAAAACGCAAAAAAGTAAAAATTGAACTTTTCATGATTTTGAGCCTTTCCGGAGCCCCTTAACAGATGTCCTATCATCGTGTCTCTTCTACTTGTCACTGTCATCCACATATTCCTTCCCTCTACGATTCTGCGCATAACCTTCTCGTTCCTTACCCTACCAGTCCACCTAATTTTCAACATTCGTCTGTAACACCACACCGCAAATGCTTCGATGCCTTTCTGTTCCGGTTGTCCCACAGTCCATCTTTCCATGCAGTGCTGTTCTTCAAATCTACATCATCAGAAGCTTCTTCCTCAGGTTAAGGTCTATGTTTGACACTAGTAGACAGCTCTTGGCCAGGAATGGACATTTTGCTAGTGCCAGTCAGCTTTCGATATCCTTGCTCCGTCCATCATTGGTTATTTTGCTCCCTAATTACGAAAATTCCTTAACTCCTTCTACTTCGTGACCATGAATCCTGATGTTAAGCTTCTCGCTGTTTTCGTTTCTGCCACTTATCATTACTTTTGTCTTTCTTAAATATACTCTCAATCCATATTCTGTACTCATTAGACTGCTCACTTCACTCAGCGTATCCTGTAATTCTTCTTCACTGTCACTCAGGGTAGCAATCTCATCAGCGAATCGTATCATTGACGTCCTTGCACTTAGAATTGTAATTCCACCCCTAAATCTTTCTTTTATTTCCATCATTGCTTCTTCGACGGAAGAATGAAAAGTAGTGACAAAAAAAAAGACATTCCTGTCTTACACACTTTTTAATCCGAATACTGTTCTTGGTCGTCCTGTCTTATTATTCCCTGCTGGCGCTTGTTTGTTTGCTCTGTCCATACTGCAGAGATTAAGAGTGTGGTCAGAAGTTTTGTTTTAAAACGTTTACTGCCGTAGTTCAGAAACTATCCACTCCTAGAAGTGGTCCCTCTTTCACTCAAAAT
This sequence comes from Schistocerca cancellata, assembly GCF_023864275.1. NCBI lineage: Eukaryota > Metazoa > Arthropoda > Insecta > Orthoptera > Acrididae > Schistocerca > Schistocerca cancellata. The sequence continues at coordinate 550,691,183 of NC_064633.1, forward strand.
TACCAGCCAGCCCCCTTACATCCTAGGTGCGGTCAGCGCAGTTACGAAGCACCCTCTAAGTAACTTCCACTACAATCTGTCACGGTAATACATTGTAGCCATTACGGTCGGCATCAGCTGTGATCAAAATTACATGCGATACACACTGTACATGCGCTTCTTCCTTCTCCTTTTTGGGCGATAACTGCTCCTCCCCCCCGTCGTGAAGCAGTACGCATCCCTTGACAGATTGAAAGCCTGTGTGGGCCGCTTGTCCATTCGAGTAGCTCTGCGATGGGAGCGGTTTGAACTGTCGATGAAGTTTACGTAGTGTGCGAGGCCTGGCCGGCGGTCTATAGCTCCGCTTGTCCACTTACCGGACTCCCGCTGCTCCGTACTTTAGAGACTACACTGGGGCGCTGAATGGACCGCGTCCCTTTGCAGCGTCAATAGCAGCCGCCTCGCCGGCATTCTAAGCTGTCGCGAGGACTCGCACGGACTTGGCTGAGTTAAGCCGTCGGCACACGGACCGTGCATCCGAACGTTGAGCGTGCCGAGTTTCTGACATCATAGCGTGGAATAGCACGTTCTGGAGTCTTTACGAACGTGCAGAGCAATATCTAGGGTATTCTGAGTGTGCGCCTGAGCGTTGACCAATGAGATGGCACAACACCTCCTACGTCACATGCACGCCATCCCCGTTCAGCAGAAAGTTGTGAGGCGCCATACTGACATTCATTTCAAGCCTATACGTATATATGCCGTTTCTAAGCACCAGCAAGTGTAAGTAGGCCGTTTATGTTTTCTTATTGGCAACGTTACGTAGCGCTCTGTACGAAAATCACTGGCTGTGTTGCGTGCAGTCTGTGGCTAGTTTGCGTTGTTGTCTGCCATTGTAGTGTTGGGCAGCTGCACGTGAACAGCGCGTAGCGTTGCGCAGTTGGAGGTGAGCCACCAGCAGTGGTGGATGTGGGAAATGACATGGCGGATTTTTTAGTACAGAATGGATGTCATGAACTGCTGTATATATTATGATTATTAAGGTAAATAAATTGTTTGTTCTCTATTAAAATCTGCCATTTGCTAACTATGCCTACTAGTAGTTAGTGCCTTCAGTAGTTTGAATCTGTTATTTAGCTGGCAGTAGTGGCGCTCGCTGTATTGCTGTAGCTTGAGTAACGAAAATTTTTGTGAGGTAAGTGATTTGTGAAAGGTATAGGTTAATGTTAGTCAGGGCCATTCTTTTGTAGGGATTTTTGAAAGTCAGATTGCGTTGCGCTAAAAAATAGTGTGTGTCAGTTTAAGCACAATCATGTATAATTTTTCAAAGGGGACGTTTCATGCAAGTTGAGAATCACTGGAAAACCCGTTGTTAACTGTGTAATCCGTTGCAATAAAATAAAGAGAAACATCATATTTGTGGCAAAAGAATTATTGTAACTTGTGTATTATGAGTGTATGCTATTTGAAGGCGGCAATACACTGAGCATGCACCCAAAACGCCTTGTTCTTGGTACAGTTTGTTATATGTAAATTTCAGTTAGTAAAATAGCTACGATTCAAGCTTTCAGGAAGTGCTAAGATCGGTAAGATCCTAGGAATGGCAAACAACTTGAGGATGTTGTTGTTGTGTGGTGAGTTGCGGTTACTGATCGATGGAAGTTTTTATGTATGGGCGGTGGTTCGCGACTCGCCAGTACATAATTTTTTTTCCTAACATTTGCGTTTTTATTAGGTTCTGTTACTTTGCTATTAGTTTAATATAAGTATATAGTATAATTTTTGATGTTATGTAAATGTAAGTTCACCTTTCTTTGGGTGTTCTATTGGCTTGATCTACAGGACACCTTGCGCTACTTGTGTAAAGCTATTTTGCTCCTTTTTCTTTTACGCTTCGTAATTCACGTGTTGCAAAGATTCTGCTACTGGGTAGGAAGAGTGATCAAGTAAGATTGACCTTGGGGTTTTACTAAAATATGGGAATGATGAAACAATGTTTACCTTATGTGAAGAAGTATTGCAAATTTGTATCGGACTGTTTGTAATGGAACTTTTATAAGCCTGTGTCCTTATGGACTGGACATAGTACTTTCCTTTTCGTGGAGAATGGAGGAAATGTGCCTTTTAATAGAGCTAACGTGGGAATTTTACGCGTGCCCGTTTAGTAAACTGTGATTTACGAACTAGAAAATTCCCGCAACTGCCGCCAGAGTGCGTTGCGAGCGTGTGTACCACGTTGGGGCCCACGTACCGTGTGCACAAGTCGCATCGTTCCTGGGCGTTCAGCAACACGTTGAACTTGGCACGCTCGACGTTAACGTTGGGTGGTTTAATATTTCTGGCTTATTCAGCCATCATGTTAGGCTCCAGGAAGCTATTCCCAGGGCAGTGGAGATGCAAGAAGCATAGAGATGACGCAATGTGGGATGAGGTACCGGTACAGATGTTAGATTCGGTACCATTCCCGTGAGAAAGACCGCCTGCATGATGCTGCTGCTCTGTGATTGGCTGCTGTGTTCGGCGGTAAGGCGCCATAGCGTTAAACTTTAGTTGCTATTATTAATTAAACCTGTCATCCAAATTACTTCATTTTTTTACAATAAACATCTCTCAACAGCCAGCTATCAATCAGTCATTTCAAAATTATTAAAATCAAAGTATTACTAAAACGAAAGACTGACGATATTACTGCCGATGCACTTCGGTGGCGTTCGGGTCACGCCTTGCTGGCTTGGAGCGCGAAGTGTCTCCGGCAGTCCGGCTCTCCAGTTCTGACCGTTCCAGTAGACAGACACGTTGTCTGTTATAGCAGTATTTGTTTCATGCAAATTTATTTACTACAGTTCCGACTGTCGCTAGGTACATACATGTTATCTGTAGTAGTAGTATTTGATTCATGTAATTTTATTCTCTAGTTCTGACGGCTCCAGTAGACAGACATGCTGTCTGTGGCAGGATGCATTTCATGTTATTTTAACCAGATATAATGAAAGATATGTTCAATACGTTGTGATCAAGAATAGTTTCTCGTGTCTGTATCAATAAAAACGCGAGTGGCATCCCAGATGAGTTATAGTTTATTCGTAGCAGCAGTTCCTTGCGAAGTTAATTTCGGCCTCAAGAAAAAGAATCCACGACCTGCGTGCTGTTTCCTGCGCTGGGGACATCGTCATCATGAAGACAGCAGGTTAGAGAACTGTACAAGAACTTATGTATTCCACACAGGGCAGTGGAAACAACTAGGCACTTCACGTGCACTGCATGCACAGTACAAATGTGCTCAGTGACACGTCATCTGCAGTAATGCAGAGGAGGTAAAGAAGGATGAAAGTGCTATATAGCTAGAGAAGGCCGATATGCACGCGTCAACTCACGCAGGCTGGATTTAGGTCTGAAACAGGATACGTAATGAATGCTATAAAGAAAAGTACGTAGCTGCTGGAATACTTAACTTTAATCCATCATTTGTATACAGCATTCTTGATAATACAAGTGAGACTCTCTCTAGAAATGGTTAATGGCGCCTTGCTAGGTCGTAGCCATGGACTTAGCTGAAGGCTATTCTAACTATCTCTCGGCAAATGAGAGAAAGGCTTCGTCAGTGTAGTCGCTAGCAAAGTCGTCGTACAACTGGGGCGAGTGCTAGTAAGTCTCTCAAGACCCGCCGCGTGGTGGCGCTCGGTCTGCGATCACTGACAGTGGCGACACGCGGGTCCGACATGTACTAATGGACCGCGGCCGATTTAAAGCTACCACCTAGCAAGTGTGGTGTCTGGCGGTGACACCACAGAAAGTATTAACACTATCTCACTTTTATTCCTTTTTTTCTTGCCGTAGTGGCTGGCAGATAGCCACTGCCGTGTACTGTCGTATCCCGTACTGTGCTGTACTGTGCCGACTGCGCTGTATCAACAAAACAAGCAGTGTGCGACAGCAACGGCAAACCGATGCCCACGAGGAAGACAGGCCGCGGCGCGTACGTCACAACACGTGACATTGAAGGTCCTACGAGGGACAGCAGCCTTCTCCGGCGGGTAGGGAGTTTGATGATTCTTGACTGCGCGTATAAATGCGTCCAAACTCTCGATAGCACACGACAGAGTTATGACCTTCAGTGGGTACCTTTTGAATTACGTACTGATTTTCCCTTCACCCTACACGGAGTCGAGCTTTCGCGAAGTCTGGCGGACAAGCCTACCACCTTGACGTCACAAGTTCGTTGCGGCGCCTGTCTTTCTCAGGGGCCTCGCGGCAAACTGAGAAAAATTCAGATGGTTTAAATGGCTCTGAGCACTATAGGACTTAACGGCTGAGGTCATCAGTCCCCTAGAACTTAGAACTACTTACACCTAACTAATCTAAGGACATCACACACATCCATGCCCGAGGCAGGATTCGAGCCTGCGACCGTAGCAGCAGTGCGGTTCCAGACTGATGCGTCTAGTTCCGCTCGGCCACACCGGCCGGCAAACTGAGAGACCCACTCAGAAACGGCTAGGAAGGAAAGTCTAATGTTACAGTTGCATCAAATGGTTCAAATGGCTCTGAGCACTATGGGACTCAACTGCTGAGGTCATTAGTCCCCTGGAACTTAGAACTAGTTAAACCTAACTAACCTAAGGACATCACAAACATCCATGCCCGAGGCAGGATTCGAACCTGCGACCGTAGCGGTCTTGCGGTTCCAGACTGCAGCGCCTTTAACCGCACGGCCACTTCGGCCGGCACAGTTGCATCAACAGCGACGGAAGTAGGTCTGATAGATGAGGATAGTGATATTAAGCTAACAGGTCTGTCTACCAGAATTGCCTCGATATTCTCCACCAATGATTTGGAAAATATTAAATGCAAAATTCGAAACTGAATATTGTTTTCAGAGGTAAATTCACAATATGTTTCAAGCGGAAAGTCTGCAACCACTGTACATTGCCAGTACTCTCTCTGTCCCATCGTAAGTTTTAACCTGATGTAAACATTACGCTTTATATTTTTCCACGTCTCCTGGATTCTCATTGGATTTCGTTTCACACAGAGCGGAAACCATGGTGTCTTGAGTACAGTCTAGTACAATAATAAGGATAGGTTTTATGCTGTGCGTTACGCGCACATCGACTCAGCGATGGTGCGGGGTAACAGCTTTAGTGGCGCATTTAACATGGACCAACCAGCTGGTCCAACTAACCTGTGGGGAGAGGAATTGATGCAATTAACACGTACAAGAGGAGAGCAGAGAAGCGATATAGCTTCGAATTTCATTTAATTTTTAAACAAAATGAAAGAATACACTGCAAAATTCCAGCAATACGCTTCTTAGGAGACCAAACGGGAAACATAAAATGTTATTTTCTTACCTAAAACATTATTGTTATTAAAAATGAGTGATAAAAATATCTAAATTAAACACAGCTTAATTTTTTCCGCTTGAGTTATGTGTGACATGAAAGCTTGTTGCAGGGTTATGGCCAATGAAGTAAGTCAGTCGTCTGGGGAAACTCTGAGCTCCTTCCATATCCAAATCCGAAGAATACATTCCAGTACTGGAACTGTCGTCAGCTACACTGGCGGCCAACAACAGAATCCACGAAGTCATCGACGCGCCACATTTTCGCTTCCTCTTTTATGACAGGCTGTTCTGATCTTCAGCCAGCGTTTGTCAGTGGCAAGTGACAGAGATTCGTGCATTAGTTCTAGTACCTCTGACAACTTAAATTTCTACAGTTTCTCACGACGTGTCCCTTAACCTGGCACCATATCATTTCTATTGTGCTTAGATTTCAGTTGTACGAAGGCAACAGTAAAACTGCAGCATTTGTACACTGTGCTCGATGCCAGAAAACTACTGCTTTCCGTGTTTCTACACCGCTTATATTCCTGTTCGTGTGACACCACTTCTATCGTATAAAATAATGGACGTAGTCCAAATAAAGATTTTTCATTTTTGTCCCTCAAATTTAATTTATAATGATTTTCTAATTTATACAATCCTTATTAAATATCTTTTGTAAAATATCGATAGTTAAGAATTTACATTTGTAATGAAAACTCGGATTTTGCATGTGATATGTAATCAGAAACTAGAAGATGTGTACTTTTCATAAAAATGATGATTAAATGTGTGTTAATCAGTATTTATTTGATAAATTTTATAGGTATTCGAAGGGAACGAAAATAAATAAATAAAAAATAAAAGAACGCAGGAGGTTTCGAATCGCGATCCACAAAACAGCCAAGCTCCATTTTTCAGCGTTACAGATTACTCCACGTGTTACGGGATTAATGATACCTTAACTTCAGTTAACACAGTAGTGCGGAAAACTTCAAAGCCGATTTTTCCCTGTAAATTTGTGAAAAACATTAAGAACAACCTGTTTGTCGCCTTTTAACGCTGTTCCACGCGCTTATTTCGCTACGGAGCAGAAACCAGCGACAGCCATTTTTCCAGTACCTATTAACAGCGTGACAGTTAGAGCTCAAAGCACTTACAGACTGCGACTGTACATGATTTTTGAAACAGGAACTTCATAGCTAAAGTATGACTAAGAATAACTGAAATGACTGTTAATACATTAGAATACCCTGAGGTTTAATTTACAATAAAAACTAAACTAACTTCCGCCCCAACAGGCCATGAAGGCCCAACGGTACGACCGGCCGCCGTGTCACCCTCAGCCCACAGGCGTTACTGCATGCGAATACGGAGTGGCACGCGGTCAGCACACTGCTCTCTCAGCCGTATGGGACCGGAGCCTCTACTTCTCACTCAAGTAGCTCCTCAGTTTGCCCCACAAGAGCTGAGTGCAGCCCGCCTGCCAACAGCGCTCGGCAGACCCGATGGTTACCCACCCAAGTGCTTGCCCATCCCGACAGTGCTTAACTTCGGTGTTCCGACGAAACCTGTGTTACCACTGCGGCGAGGCCGTTGGCCTTCATTTACAATTTACAACTCCCCAGTAATAAGACTGAGAGGCACCCACATGCCTTGCTCATACTGTGGCATCAAGCAGTCAGGCCTGCAAGATGAGTGGTCTGCCAAGCGAGTGGATTCATTCTTATTTATCGAGTAACATGAACTCTTGTACTCACAATTAAGTTACAAATTATCCTCCTGTATGAATAATACGCAACGGAAACGCACATCTGACTATCAGTGATTTACAGAACTCAGACTGTTCACTACGCACTGGCAATACCACATTTTCTTTATGTCTTTTATTTAACGGCTTTTATCAACACGTGGCCACCGCACTGAATATGAATGGCGCACACATTATAAATTCGGGACATCATTACAACATACAATTCGAAGGAAAAGTCCACCAATCTTTTTCTTTTCACTATCTTATTTATTCCGATAAATTCTATAACCTAAACACACAAATTCTATAACCTACAACAATAACACATGCGAAATTCCGCCCAGTGGGCATGGCTTCACGTTGGTGAATCTCTATATTATGGTCTCGTAATTATTTAACGCTACAGTGCACTTTCTGGATAGGATGGTGGATCTTTTATTATTTCTCACACTTCGACTCTCACAATCATCATCACGAAACTTTCCTCCAGACCGAGCGGTGCAGAAGGAACAAGCATAACCCACTAATCTTTTGCAACTACCTCGCTACTCTCCCATGCAAACCACACATACCCAAATTACATGACCTACACCACACTACAATATGAAATACTACACAGGTAATAGTCACAACATTATCACTTTAAGCTTTCCCACTTCAATTAATATTTAACCCAGTTCCACACGACACTGCCCCACATCGTAATTCTACTTTCCTACTATGAACTCTGGAGATATATGCACGTCTTCCTGTGCAATGCAAGCCAAGTGGATAGACGGCCGACTCACCTTGCTTCTCTCTCAGAGTTTGAATCTAGCGTCACACGGAATCATATCACGCAAAGTAATATTAAGAACATATTCATCACACACGCGAGTCCTCAACTGATACCACGGACGAGTACTTCTCTTTATGTTTTGTCTCATACACAGTTTGAGACTCACACAGTACTCACCACGTGGAAGTACTCGTCTCTAATTTCAAGTCCTGCACACGCCATTTCTTAAATATTTCAACTTACGGTACACACGCTATTTCTTAAATATTTCAACTTACTGTACACACGCTAGTAATTCAGATTAACTTAAGCACATGGAAGTATTTCAAATTATTGCTACACGTGGTTTCAATGTGACCGTTGGTAACTTCTGAAGATTACTACAATCCCATTAATATTACGTGCCTGACATTTAATTCTCCCCACAAAAGATCCTGAAATAGAGAAATTATTATTTCAAAATACTCTTAAATATTCCACATGCATACCATGTTTCCACTCTTTCCTCATTACGGAGCACAACTAAAACAGGTCATCACAGCACAAGATCCAGCGGCAGAGTGCTGAAACATGGCCGTTCTCGAGGTCCTCTCGCACCTCTGCTGAAGTGGGGGAGCACCTTGCTACCGTATTGGTCAGCCACATTTCAGGCGCTCAAAGCTCAGGTAAGTTTCATCTCTTTGGTCCCACCAAAGGATCATCTCAAAGATGATAATATATTCACATTCACTATCTGCGGTTAGCAGACGACCATACATTCATTCATTTCACAGATCTCACCAAACTGGATGTAGGGATTTACTTTGTGGGAGTGCACATGTGATTAATTAAATAAATAAATTGTCATTCTTTCCCACACTGGTATCTGGCTTCGCTGTATTAATTGAAATTGAGTTATTTTACAAAAAAAATGTGTTGTTCTGACAAAAATAATTAAGTATGTTGTACCTATTTTCAATGTCGGGCGGTACTGTACCCTTTCAAGACATCTAATACAGTAGTGGACCTACTTCGAAGAGCGCAACAACACCATTGTACGTGTGCAACAGCTTCTGACCAATTATCACGCTTGTGTTTGTTTACATGATGTTTATTCTTACAATGAACGAAGTACAATTTAAGAGAGTAAATCAAGGACGATGACTGCAGAAATTGTTGAAAGTTGGCTATTAGCAAAATTTCATGAAATAATTTATATTTATGCGAAAAATTAGGCGCAGGCGAGGACCAAAGACACACTCTGCACAGTTTTCGCCGATTACGAATAGCACAGTATTGGCGGCACCGCGGAGGTACATCTATACGCTGTACTTTGCAGGAGTAGCTATCTGATCAATCTGTTATCAGCGCGGCAGAGTCTGAACAGCTTTCCAGAACAGACAGCCACACAAAGAAGTCTTGTTTTTGCGGGATGGATTACGAGGACGCTACCTACACTGTTTCGAACATCTGTATGACGTTTCGTTTGGATGACAATTTTCTGTGTTGCAGAAAATAGGCGTTTATCCTGAGATCGTGACTTGCATGTGCGCATTGGCTAATATTTCATTCGCAATGTTTCCATTTTAGAGAGGGACTGTGTTTGTCACCAAGGTCAAATCCATTGTTCAAAGTGAGACACTTTGTTCCATGTTCGAGGATCAATATTGGCATTTCATTTGTTCATTCATGAATATATACTGCTGCGCGGTGTGTGATCCTTACCAGATAGGACTGACGGAGTGCATCGAAAAAGTTCAAAGAAAGGCAGCACGTTTTGTATTATCGAGAAATATGGGAGAGACCGTCACAGAAATGATACACGATTTGGGCTGGAAATCATTAAAAGAAAGGAGTTTTTCGCTGGGACGGAATCTTTTCACGAAGTCAATCACCAACTTTCTCCTCCGAATGCAAAAATATTTTGTTGACACCGACCTACATAGGGAGAACGATCACCATGATAAAATAGGGCAAATCAGAGCTCGTACGGAAAGATATAGATGTTCATTCTTTCCGCGCGCTATACGAGATTGGAATAATAGAGAATTGTGAAGGTGGTTCAATGAATCCTCTGCCAGGCACTTAAATGTAATTTGCAGAGTATCCATGTAGATGTAACTCACGGCACAGGTTTCTATCCCACTTATCCTTTATTATCATTACGGAAATTTACAATTACATGGTCTTCCTCTTTGTATTAATTCAAATGCTTGGTGCAACTATTCCTCACGTGGTACGTTAGAAGCTGGACGACAAAGGGAACCTTGCTACAGGAATTTCTTACTAGTTTATTTACTCTACATTTACTCTACAAATTACTCTACATTTATCTTCAGTTATTTTAATCCCACAGCCATTTCTGAAATTTAACTTGTTTTTCTAGGATGTTCCCATTTATTCATGATTTCTTGCTTAAATCGGCAGCTGACGCGTGCACAAACGACTAGACGCGTTCTGCCTACGATAGGGTCGTTTTTCAGATAAGCTGCCATCATCATATAAGTGTTTTCACATTATTTATATGCATGTTACAGCAAGTATAAGGTAGATTTGTGAGTTGAGAACTTTGAGATTTCCTGCTGATCCTGAATTTGTTCGGAGGGTTTACTGAATTTCATGTCCATTGTCAATTGGTGTTTGAGAATAAAAAGTAAGATTTTACGTCGTCACTGCACGTGTCCTCTGTATAATAATAAGTGTATATGTATTTGCAGATCGTATAAGGAGAGTAGAGTGTGTTGACAATAATTTTGCATTCAGTTGATTACAAGTTCTTCGTAAATTACTTTTTTCGTTATGAAGGTCTCTCCTACTTCTGAAAACACCAATCATGTAGCTGTCAGATCGCATTTTTTACTTCGTACAAAAATAAAATAAAATAATGAGAATAAAATAAAAAAGGATGGAATATTTTCAGGGCATTTTCTCTGAAGTAGTACCAGCTATGTACTCAGCTTACGTAAAAACAAGTCTAGCCTTTACTGTTAAGAAATTGAATTTTATTCAAAGGGATATATTCATGTTGGGTGACAGGAGCTGTGGACGTGATGTTAAGTGTTAAGAAACTCAAATGGAGAAGGGCTGAGTATACCCCGAGACTCAATGATAGGAAATCGGTAAGGACAGTCTGTGTAGGATTCTTCGTGGCAACACTGTACAGGACCTACCAATGGAACGTGGGCAGACAACAAAAGGATGTAAGCGGGAAAAACCTGGATACGAAAAGCTAAAGGCAGAAATACATGGAGAAGTGTGGAAGTGGTCTGCGTCCAGCAGTGGTTGACAAATGGTTGGTGGCGAATATTAACAATATACGTAAGACGCTCCGCCATACACAGTCTTTCTATAATGGATCATTCTTTCACTCTGTGGCGGAGTTTAGAAACTACTGGGCAGATTAAAACAGTATGCCGAAACGGGAAGCTTCCAGTTCGCCGGCAGTGCTCTTACCAACTCAGCATTCGACTCGCCTCTGTTCTGCCGGCAACAATTTCCAATCTTCAGGTCCAGCACACAGTCTTAATCTTCCAGAAAGTTCCACGCACAATTCTAGTTTTTTTTTCCTTTTACTTCCAGGATTATCCAGTCTTACTAGTAACGGCAAATAATCTGAGAATCTTTAATTACCATGATAATATTAGACAATCTGTTTACATATTTACATCTCTGGAAGTAATTATCGTAAATTTACCTTTTTAAAGATTAATCCTTCTCTTGTGTGTGTGCTGAAGTGTTCCTCCTCTCTCTAAACATTTCTCAGCAAAATTTTTTGTCAGGTCACGATACAAAGAGACCACGAATACTAACAACTTCCGCGTAACTTATGCCACGAAGAGATAGAGAAAGTTCCAATGACGATGTATGAAATTAGTCTCCCTTTAGACAAAAATACCGCACAACCTTGCATGACCGTAAGTTAGATTGCTTTTATGAGATAATTCATCATCAAAAGTAAACGGTGAGGCGGTATACATCATACTGTTGAGGTGACTGACGACGTCATTGTTCGGTGATAGATGACTGGTCAGTTTAACAAAGTTCTCAATTCAAAATGGACTAGAGAATGAGGAAATGATCGCAAGCAAATCTCAGGGTGGTTCTGCTTTGTAATAAGGAACAAATAACGAAAGAACACGTTAAGTCTCCGTCCGCTGTACCACCGAACAATCCGCCCTCAATCTTTTCGTTGAGGCAACTGAAACAATGGAGAAGTACGTATCAAATTATATTCATTATCGAAGAGATGGGAAAGGTAAGTCGTTTTCAAAGAAATGAATTGTATCAAGGTTACAATAGAATCTACTTCGGTGAGTACGGACATGCCACTTGCATGCTCACAGCTCGACGTCGGATGGGGAAAAGGCTCAGACATGGAGAAAAAAAAAAAAACATAGGTAGTTTCACATGGAAAAGAAATTTACAGTACTTCTCGATACATCTAATGGTGAGTCTGGTTAATTATAGTCTCCGGCCACTATATAAGGCAGTTATTATTCTGAGAATTTATGTTATTCCATAAGATAAAAAATAAACAAAATTGGAATGTATCAAAACGAATGTATAATCTCATATACATATCATATTCTAATGTTTGATATGTATATTTCCTATAGTAATATATGTAATGTTTTAGCTTGTGTGTGTATTTTTCTACAAGAGGAAACAGAAATACTGCCGCTGCATATCATACACCGCAAAGTACACCACTAGCAGACGGTTGTTTGCGGTAGGGACCTTTCAATACTTACCTGATTTTGTAGCCAGACGCCACAGATTATATACACTTTACAGTTTGGTATTATATTCGACGCTTTATCCCAGTTTTCGCGTAGTATTTGCATACTGTTGTTGTTTTCTTGTTATTATCAGTCCGAATACTGGTACAATCCAGCTCTCCAAGCTAGTCCACCTTTTGCAGTTCTCTTGATCTCGTTACGAATACTGCACCTCACATGAGTTCCAACTCTCTGACTGTGTCCAAGCTTTAGTCACCAGCTGGAATTGTTACTCTCACTCATCCGTCTGTTACAGAATTAAGTATACCTTGATGCCTCAAGATTAGTCCTGCCAACCTATTACCTATTTTCCTCAAGTTAGATTCAGTGTGTCTTCACTCTTGACTCTTATCTTCCAACATAATTTCTAGCACTCTTCTGTAGCACACCATTTCAAAAGCTTTGACTCTGTTCTTGTCTATGGCGTGTATCACTTCCACATAAAGCTACACTAAAAAAAAATTGTTTTACGTAAAGACTTCCTGAAACGTATATATATACATATATATATATATATATATCTTAAAATTCAGTATATATATATATATATATATATATATATATATATATATATATATATATATATATATATACTGAATTTTAAGATACTTCTTGTTTTCACAAATACTTTTGTTGAAATTGTCATTCTACATGGTAAATACTCTTTACCTAAGCCCTTATTTTGCAGTACGAATTGCAGAACGCTTGAATCACTTTCAGCGTGTCACCTCCGAATTTAATTATCTCAACACAACACGGTTTAACTCGACTACACTCCATTATTCTTGTTTCACTTTAATTTAATAGCATCTTAAACTTCTTATTCAGGACAGTATTCATTTCGTTCAACTGGATTTCCAAGTCGTCATAATTACAGTTTCATTGGCAAATTTCAGAGTTTTTATTTCTTCCCCCTGAACTTCAGAGCGCTTTCCATACCCCTTGTCTGTTTGCTGCACAGCTTGCGTATTGTACAGAATGAATGACGGCGACTTGGCTACAACGCTTCCTCATTCCCTTCTCGCTCTCGTTTATCATGCATATCCTTCAAAGGTGCTATCTGGTTTCCATACAGCTTGTAACTAACCTTTCGCTCCCCACAGTTTATGCATTATGACTTCAGAATACCAAAGAATACATTAGTCAAGACTGGCAAAGGATTTTTTTTCTACCTTTACGGGTACCTAAAAGCTGAGTTTGTCTTCACAGTGACTGGAAGTTACAGAAATTTACTGTGACTGTTTGTACTGATTCGTCTTGTACAAGTACAGGGTGTTTCAAAAATGACCGGTATATTTGAAACGGCAATAAAAACTAAACGAGCAACGATAGAAATACACCGTTTGTTGCAATATGCTTGGGACAACAGTACATTTTCAGGCGGACAAACTTTCGAAATTACAGTAGTTACAATTTTCAACAACAGATGGCGCTGCAAGTGATGTGAAAGATATAGAAGACAACGCAGTCTGTGGGTGCGCCATTCTGTACGTCGTCTTTCTGTTGTAAGCGTGTGCTGTTCACAACGTGCAAGTGTGCTGTAGACAACATGGTTTATTCCTTAGAACAGAGGATTTTTCTGGTGTTGGAATTCCACCGCCTAGAACACAATGTTGTTGCAACAAGACGAAGTTTTCAACGGAGGTTTAATGTAACCAAAGGACCGAAAAGCGATACAATAAAGGATCTGTTTGAAAAATTTCAACGGACTGGGAACGTGACGGATGAACGTGCTGGAAAGGTAGGACGACCGCGTACGGCAACCACAGAGGGCAACGCGCAGCTAGTGCAGCAGGTGATCCAACAGCGGCTTCGGGTTTCCGTTCGCCGTGTTGCAGCTGCGGTCCAAATGACGCCAACGTCCACGTATCGTCTCATGCGCCAGAGTTTACACCTCTATCCATACAAAATTCAAACGCGGCAACCCCTCAGCGCCGCTACCATTGCTGCACGAGAGACATTCGCTAACGATATAGTGCACAGGATTGATGACGGCGATATGCATGTGGGCAGCATTTGGTTTACTGACGAAGCCTATTTTTACCTGGACGGCTTCGTCAATAAACAGAACTGGCGCATATGGGGAACCGAAAAGCCCCATGTTGCAGTCCCATCGTCCCTGCATCCTCAAAAAGTACTGGTCTGGGCCGCCATTTCTTCCAAAGGAATCATTGGCCCATTTTTCAGATCCGAAACGATTACTGCATCACGCTATCTGGACATTCTTCGTGAATTTGTGGCGGTACAAACTGCCTTAGACGACACTGCGAACACCTCGTGGTTTATGCAAGATGGTGCCCGGCAACATCGCACGGCCGACGTCTTTAATTTCCTGAATGAATATTTCGATGATCGTGTGAATGCTTTGGGCTATCCGAAACATACAGGAGGCGGCGTGGATTGGCCTTACTATTGGCCAGATGTGAACCCCTGTGACTTCTTTCTGTGGGGACACATGAAAGACCAGGTGTACCGCCAGGATCCTGAAACACTTGAACAGCTGAAGCAGTACATCTCATCTGCATGTGAAGCCATTCCGCCAGACACGTTGTCAAAGGTTTCGGGTAATTTCATTCAGAGACTACGCCATATTATTGCTACGCATGGTGGATATGTGGAAAATATCGTACTATAGAGTTTACTAGACCGCAGCGCCATCTGTTGTTGAAAATTGTAACTACTGTAATTTCGAAAGTTTGTCTGCCTGAAAATGTACTGTTGTCCCAAGCATATTGCAACAAACGGTGTATTTCTATCGTTGCTCGTTTAGTTTTTATTGCCGTTTCAAATATACCGGTCATTTTTTAAACACCCTGTAAGAGCGACGCTTTAATAATGGTCGCAGATCGTACATTTAGTACTTCGTTTTGTTTGTCCGATCCCGCAATTCGAACATACTGTTTCGGCGAACGGAGTACGGACCAGCTTGATTCATTACCCAGTCGGAGGGAAGAAAAATGGAGAGACGGCACGAGAACACGGCGAAGCACAGCGGCGGCCGAACGGCGCATTTCTCTGTGGCGAACGCGCGGCCTATCGGATATGACAAATTCGGCCATTACGGGTACAAAGACGTGAAATACACGCCGGCAGATATCATCTGCGAAGCGGTCGGGTCCGTTTGGTTGGCGACCTTGGCTGGGACCGGCCTGCACCTCGGGCAAGGCACTGGAGGCGGCGAACCCGCCGCCGAGTGCGTGTCCAGTCGGGGTATTCGCCAAGGCGGTGAGCGGCTGCGGTTTACCGTTCGGTCAGCATATCGCTGGAAGCATGCGCACGCCATTCACAGCACGGCTGCGGTCAGTAGAGACATCACAGAGAATCTACAAATAAGCAACCTCACTGTAACCAACGCGAGAGTGAAGCTTCTCCAAGCAACACGAATGTTCCGTGAGGTTTTGGGATAAGGGGTTTTCTATTCACTACTGCCCATAGTAGTTGTGTTGCTTCGAAATTAAGTAAAATACAGCGTAGATTTTGAAAAGTTTGCAGTAAAAAAGTAGTGCCTGACCTGTTTGCGTTTGGCACGTTTCTGGTCATACAATGCTATGTGCAACATGTAGGCCACGTACCGACAGTTGCCGCATATTGTCTCTTGTTGCTTATTGTATCGCAACTGTGGGAACACGAGTGATGTACGGAGAATCGCCGCTTTGTGCGAACTCTACTGCAAAGTGTCATTGTCATATTGCATACTGAATTGCCTCAGTGAGGATTTTGTCTAATATACGCACCTGTGCACCAATGATGGAGCAGAAGGTGCTAAACTCGAAAGAGAATATTATTTTAGCGATAACCTATGGGCACAGGCCTCCACGCCAATGTTTGGTATAAACATAGAGACGTAGACAAGCAATATAAAGTACGGAACACACGCCTGAAGACGGTTAAGTGGTAGTCAGGAAATATTGTTGTACGAGGGTTGCCCACAAAGTAATGCACGGCATTTTTTTCTTCAACAATTTTTTTTGAACATAATGAGAATGACACACACGAAAGAATAGTGTTTTATCTAGCACCCTATTTTTTTTACGTAATCTTCATCCCGTTCTATGGCCTTCCTCCAGCTCGGACCAAGGGCGTGTATGCCCCGTCGGTACAAATCCTTGTCCTGGTGGCAGAGCCATTGCTTCACTGTGTGAACCACCTCCTCATCGTCCTCAAAATGTCTTCCACGAATGGCATCCTTTAATGACCCAAACAAGTGGAAGTCAGAGGGGGCTAGGTGAGGACTGTCAGGTGTGGCAGCCGTGGATGGTCTCCCCGACCGCTGTAGATCGTGGAGCTCCGCCGAACCTGCTCCTCATGATCTCATCCTTTGCGCCCAGCGACTAACTATAGTTCTGTTAACAGTAGATGCTCCATAGACTTTGCACAAGCGGTTATGCATATTTCCCACAGTTTCTTTCTCTGCAGTGAGAAATTCAATGACGGCAAGTTGCTTGTAACGTACAACACCTACAGACGCCATTTTGAAACTGTCATGCAGCTACGCTATGAGTCGGAACTGACGGAAACTTTGAGCGCTTGTGAGGTGCCGGGGCTAGCAGTGTATTTAACACTAAATTCTTCTAGAATCTACATATGTAAATGATGCTCTAAGCCCCCCCCCCCTATTCTAACTCCGACTTTTGCTGTTGCACATGGATTAAAAAGAAACGCGAACTGACTGTAATCGACCCTGCAAGTGGAGTAGAAAAGAGTTTGGCACCTGCAATAATTTCATTTGATAAATAAGTTAAATAAAGGAAAGTTTCATTAACGTAGTGAGAAATGATAGGATTGCTCTACCGATTAACAGAATGAAAGTTCTGTCCAAAATAAGAATATGATTTATTATAACTCTAAATAATAAACAAAAACACATGAAACATTTACAATACATCAAATTGGCTCAAATTGGATACTCAAATAAATGCTGTGAAGGTGAAGTTGTCCCTAAACTAGATTGTGACATTTATGACGAAGTGGTATGTGGAGCCAATTCCTTGCAACTCAAGTCTTAAGAGAGACACACAGCTAACCCAGCATTAATTGCTGCTACATTAGTGAGAACTCAGACACTGAACACCCAAGACAGATCAAAGTTATAAAAAACAAACAGACGCGCTCTGCTGAGCTCGGATTATCACCTAGCAAAATTGCCTGCTTTGCTGGTGCTGCAGATGTACATTACTAAGCTGTCTTCTTAACTGCACGGACACGATCTGGCATACCGGAGGCGATGTCGCGAGTATAGCCCGAAACAAATTATCCTGGCCTGGTTGTTCCAGACTAAAGACTTCCTAGCAATACAAAAGCGCCTCTGAGGGAGATGAAGAAGGCTCGCCACACAATCACTGATGGCACAGTGATTGATTTTAACAAGCGAAGTCACACAGTAACTCTGATACAGTCAACTTTAGCCAAAACTGCTCAAGACAGACAACATAGGCCTCTTGTACGCAGAACGCTCAATTGCCAACTGTACTCGGAAAGTTACATTGAAGTCGAAACTTCAGCAACTTCATCAAACAGTTACAATTAAATAAAAGTATATTAGACAGACAACGGAAGGCAAGTTGACCAGAGTAGCGAGAGCTCAATCTTGTAACCTACTCCGACCGAAAGGCGAGAGCCGACTCCCCACAAGAGCACCCATACAAACCGAACACAGAACATTCCCGCCCCCTCGACAGGGGCCGTGGTTAACCATTCCAATCAGCAACTCGAAAACCGGTGGAAAATTCCACTCTATTGCCGGAGCACTACCATTCCACCAATGGAGATTCTTGGCGCCAATTTCTGCGCTGATTTTGCTACGTCACGGAGCTATGCGCTGAGCAAGCCAATCACAGTTACGATTTTGCAGAAAGCATGGGAATTTGCCTGCCAAAACTGCCTGGGTACACAAGTCATTCCCACGCCTCGCTGGTAGCCCGCCAGAAAGTGTTTTCGCTAAGTTTCTGCGAAATAACGGTACCTCTAGCCCAGCCGCTACTTCAGGCCCCTCAGAGCGTGTCTCCGCCGCTATTTTACAATGTCGGCGTCTGGAAAGCATTCACTCGACTCCCTTACACCCGTCAGCTGACCCTTTCAAGATCAGCAGAGCCCACCTGTCACCGGACCACCCAAGTGACGAGAGACGCTGCGTGGGAAGTCTGCGTGTGAAGGAATAGCAACTTTTCACAGCATGCAATTAGAGAGGAAAATCGTAAGATAGAAATATGAGAGGGGGCTCATGCCACCTCTCACGCTTACTCAGAAGACTTCAAATAATACATACGTAACGTTTCGTATCCGTAGCATTGTTTTCGGCTGAGAAAAAAGAAATGCGGTGCATTACTTTCTGGGCAACCCCCATACAATAAGGCCATCACAGTGAGAATAACATGCTTGTTTTGCACTAGGTTATTTTTATTATTACTGGGTCGCCCAACCATGGAAAAGTTGTGTAACAATGTAAAGGGTATTGGAATGCAAGTCAAGACTGAAATGACAGGTATTTATTTGCTTCAATGATTGACTAAAATCACAATAAAATTAGCAGACAATAAATTACGAAATGACTATAACACTGTGGGAAGGTAACAAAAAGTGTGGAAGATTATATGGAGAAAGTGCAACAAGTTATGCTCATCTTGACAGTTCGCAAACTGAAAGTTAACGATACAACGAGATACCGCAAATTATAACCACATTAAGCAAAACAAATTGCTTGGCAAAGTAAGCAAGTAACGAGCTGCTGACGATATGGATCGTGCTACCACAACTACGACACTTAGATTTCCCCAAAATCAACAGGTGATGTGCCTTCAGCATCAAACGAAGGCCAGGGATTGAATGACTCTCACGTGAGGCAGTGATCGAACGTCCATGAAACATAGATGTCCTCCTGCAACTGTGAACTTTCGAAGAAACTCTATATGGAACGGATGACTCAATGATCTTGCCAGTGTCATGGACGAGAATATCTCTTATTTAATGAGAAAACAAGGGAACGCTGCGGAAGTTCCCATTTTGGTGGACAAGTAAGACAGAGATTGGTACTGGGTTGGAGCAGTGTCCCATCGATTGATCGTCTTCGTCAAGTCAAGCACGGTTGTAGGGCGACTCATTTCAGTCGGGTACATCAAATTTTGTTGGAAAAGCAAGGGACAATCCACACTGGTCAGGCGGCGTCTCGCGGCTTCGTCCTTTGGAGTCCCGCCGGAACAGGCAAAAATATTGTGCTCAATTATTGTCTAGCGACATCAGTGTCACGTCGCTTTCTGTTCGGTTCTAGGAGAAGTCGTGACTCTACCGTCAAAAGCACGAAGCAGGCCACGGCTTCATTTACGCGAAAACTGTACTGTTCCCACGGGAGCTTCGCCCTTCCTAATGAGATCCACTGACAGACTTCTGTCAACCAAGAGGACCCAGAGACTGCACCGGGGAAAATCTCCTGAGTGGGAAAACGCAAGCTTTCCTCCTAGTAAATGTGCCCAGTACACTCTAAATAAAATTAACTACGAAATGGTGGAAAAATAAGTTCTTGCTGCGACATGTGATAGTAATGTCACAACACTATCAAATCCGTTCTGGTGGACTGCTATTTTGAGCCCTTCAAGTACGTCAAGTTTCTCAACTCCTCAGTATCCTTTAGTCTAACATGTATGCTTGGTTACTACTACTATACCTCAACTGCGTAGCCTAAAAGCATTTCGGTGTTTTGTTATATCTCATCGAAGATGTTCTCCCACCACGGCCAACGCGTCTTGTGTCGCATAGTGAACACTGTCTCTTGCACATGTTCGCCTGAAGATGGCTAAGTGGTTGTCAGCCGGAATATTGTCGTGCAACGGCCAAATTCAACTATCAGTTATATTAAGAATTCAGAGAAAAGAACGAACGTTACACTCGCTCGTCTTGTATGATCAAAGACTTGTTTTATTACGAGCATTCCACTCACGCTCCTCGAACCTGATCCAGAACTGGCGCGCAACTTCCAGATGTGGTTAATATACTAATGGGAGACAGCCTTAACGGATACCTTTCTAGGACTCATGGACTTTTCTTGATATCAGAACAAATATAATGTGTTAGATATCTTCCAGAGATTACAATGAACCATGTGTTGGGCTGAGAGGGACGGTCACTTACTCGGTAAATTCACGTCGTGCTGTGCAATAGTGTCCTGAACACACAGTTTTGCGAAGTCAGTTGGAACCACAACAAGCGGATGAGGTGTGAAGCATTGCTGAGAACTGGTGGGCATTGTGGCAGTTGAATGGTGGTTGATGTATCCGAAAGGATGCACGTGGACGAACTAAAAAGACGACTTTTCGTCCTTATTGTCGGCCGGTGTGGCCGAGCGGTTCTAGGCGCTTCAGTCTGGAACCGCGCGACCGCTACGGTCGCAGGTTCGAATCCTGGCTCGGGCAGGGATGTCCTTAGGTTAGTTAGGTTTAAGTAGTTCTAAGTTCTAGGGGACTGATGACCTCAGATGTTAAGTCCCATAGTGCTGAGAGCCATTTGAACCATTTTTTCGTCTTTATTACTTTGCTTCAAGCCCATTATCCAAAACGAAGGCTTTTTGCCCAAGCGGTTTTATTTAGTAATCGCTGTTTCGCATGTTAGTGTGCTTATCTTTAATTATTTAGAAATGAACACACAGAAGATGACAGTGAGACTAACGAAACGCATTGCTGTGTGTTTTCATTTCTTTAGCGCGGTTGTATTCTAGATGAATATAAGGAACACTTAACTTTAATTTTTTAACTACGACCCTTTTCGGAAGCTTTGCTTCCTAATCAGGTGATTGGTTTGGTGCGTGGCTCATCAGCTCCAAGGGGAAACCAATGATACCGAAATACCTAGTGGAATAATCACTTTGATTAAAACTGATTAGCAAACAGAAATTTTTCAAAATTCATGTTGCGTTCTTCGAGCCCCGACCATCTGGGCTGCACAGTTTTTGCGACAGCTCTGCGTTATGCTGTTCGCACATAGAATGTGAAAGCGGACATGGAAGCGCAGCTGCTCGAGTTTTTTGACGCCACAATGTGGAATTTCACATTACGGAGCATTCCCAAACGTGAAAAGTAGAATGAGAAACATAAGACAATTGCTTTGTGGGGAGGAACGTGGCTAATGACATGCAAGATCTTTTTTAGCGTCACAAGCACATCTTAGGAAGTATCATACTGCAGTACGGCATTACAGTTCAAGACCATATTAGGATTTTTTTTGTTGTTCTTATATCTTATACGCTGTTTCAAAGCACCGATACGTCGAGGATCTCTCGTAAACGCGTCGCATTTGATACGATAGGTCATAACAAAATAACGCAAAACGACGTGTCGTTAGTCAAAGGCTTCTCGTACTGCAAACAGCGTGGTGTGAAAGTATGTCTTTCCTAGGCACCGGCGCACTGAACGTTTATCGAAAACTTATCTTTTTTTGTACGATTTGATAGGTAAGTATCAGTTAATGAGATTTCGGTGATTAAAGCCTATGGATACCGTAAGTTGACTCTGAGACGCTGACTTACCTGCAAGATCACAGGTTCGTATCTTGCTTCCTGCTTGTATTCTGAAATATTCAGGACTTTAATTTAACAGAATTATGTTATGAACTATATAAAGCCCCGGAACCTTTAAAAAAATACATATACACACCAGAACTTCTATTAAATTAAAGTCCCGAATCTTGTAGAATATATGAAGGTGAATAAAAAACTTTACAGGAGGCATGACGCCTACCTTTAACCTTTCAGTTCACGGTCAGCGCTAAGAAACGTGCCAGTGAACAAGATGTGTTATTCGACGTCACTGGCTCTTTCCATCGCAATTCATCACAGCGAGAACTACGACAGGACAACATACACTCCTGGAAATTGAAATAAGAACACAGTGAATTCATTGTCCCAGGAAGGGGAAACTTTATTGACACATTCCTGGGGTCAGATACATCACATGATCACACTAACAGAACCACAGGCACATAGACACAGGCAACAGAGCATGCACAATGTCGGCACTAGTACAGTGTATATCCACCTTTCGCAGCAATGCAGGCTGCTATTCTCCCATGGAGACGATCGTAGAGATGCTGGATGTAGTCCTGTGGAACGGCTTGCCATGCCATTTCCACCTGGCGCCTCAGTTGGACCAGCGTTCGTGCTGAACGTGCAGACCGCGTGAGACGACGCTTCATCCAGTCCCAAACATGCTCAATGGGGGACAGATCCGGAGATCTTGCTGCCCAGGGTAGTTGACTTACACCTTCTAGAGCACGTTGGGTGGCACGGGATACATGCGGACGTGCATTGTCCTGTTGGAACAGCAAGTTCCCTTGCCGGTCTAGGAATGGTAGAACGATAGGTTCGATGACGGTTTGGATGTACCGTGCACTATTCAGTGTCCCCTCGACGATCACCAGTGGTGTACGGCCAGTGTAGGAGATCGCTCCCCACACCATGATGCCGGGTGTTGGCCCTGTGTGCCTCGGTCGTATGCAGTCCTGATTGTGGCGCTCACCAGCACGGCGCCAAACACGCATACGACCATCATTGGCACCAAGGCAGAAGCGACTCTCATCGCTGAAGACGACACGTCTCCATTCGTCCCTCCATTCACGCCTGTCGCGACACCATTGGAGGCGGGCTGCACGATGTTGGGGCGTGAGCGGAAGACGGCCTAACGGTGTGCGGGACCGTAGCCCAACTTCATGGAGACGGTTGCGAATAGTCCTCGCCGATACCCCAGGAGCAACAGTGTCCCTAATTTGCTGGGAAGTGGCGGTGCGGTCCCCTACGGCACTGCGTAGGATCCTACGGTCTTGGCGTGCATCCGTGCGTCGCTGCGGTCCGGTCCCAGGTCGACGGGCACGTGCACCTTCCGCCAACCACTGGCGACAACATCGATGTACTGTGGAGACCTCACGCCCCACGTGTTGAGCAATTCGGCGGTACGTCCACCCGGCCTCCCGCATGCCCACTATACGCCCTCGCTCAAAGTCCGTCAACTGCACATACGGTTCACGTCCACGCTGTCGCGGCATGCTACCAGTGTTAAAGACTGCGATGGAGCTCCGTATGCCACGGAAAACTGGCTGACACTGTCGGCGGCGGTGCACAAATGCTGCGCAGCTAGCGCCATTCGACGGCCAACACCGCGGTTCCTGGTGTGTCCGCTGTGCCGTGCGTGTGATCATTGCTTGTACAGCCCTCTCGCAGTGTCCGGAGCAAGTATGGTGGGTCTGACACACCGGTGTCAATGTGTTCTTTTTTCCATTTCCAGGAGTGTAGTTACCAAATGGTCGCTGGAGCACATGTGCTTTTTAGTAAAGGCAGTGAAAGAGGACCTGCCTTTTTGTTATGTTAAAAGTTACATGTGAAACGTTCCTCTACCACAAATTTTGCTATCCTGTCCATCGATATATCCAGAACGTTCTTCGTGATTTCCTTCGCTTATACTCGACGATTACTAAAGAGGTAAAATAGCTATTTTACAGTCATGCAGTTTCGTAAACAAACTTTATGCATTGCGCGCCAGGTGTAGCCAACAACTGCCACTGAGAAGCACTGCAGTCGCAAATGACTGTGAGGGGGCACGCTCCGTGCGAATGTACCAGCATACGAACTACACTGGTAAAGACGGCCGGCGCGTTTCACGTTGAGAAACACGTCCCGTGTGAGGATGGGCTACACACCGTGGGCCAAATGCTGGCCGGCACCTGCCGCGGAGGCGGACGGGCAGAGCTCTGTTTGTTTGGGCCGCCGGCCGGCCACCGTGGAAACTAATTTAGATAATAGGCGCAGATTGGCAGCCGCTACCTGCCGCGTGCCGCTATTAATAGCTCGGCGGGGCGATTCGGCCGGCGCGATCGTCGCGAGCAATTAATTCCGATGGCTCGCCAGATGGGCCTGATGAATGGCCGACATCTCTCTCTCTCTCTCTCTCTTTCTCTGCCCCTCTCTGCTCTTCCAGGAAGGCCGCGTCGCTGAGTATAAACGGAGCAAATGCGACGGAAGACGCCTCGTCCCGGACTAGCTGCCGTTGCCCTGTCGCGGCTGTGAGATGAATTATACGCTCCACCTGTTGCATTAGCGGCAGACAAAAAGCCTACGCAAGACATCCCCACTGTGCGTCCATCGCATGAGAAACGCGAAATGCAACAGGCTGCTGGAGAGACGGACGCGGACGTGGCCAGATAAGATAAGTTGAAGTGAAGAAGCAAAAGGCAACTAATTACATTTGGCGTCGCTACAGCATCTGCCCGCCCACCTTGTCTTCATCTCACTTCTTTCCTCCCCCCACCCCGTCCCCACCTTCCCTCTCTCACATCGACGTCACCTTCCAAACAAACCCATGCGGCAGATATTTTGTAAGCATATGCATACATACCAAGTAGGTTATACGCAGTACGTTACACATTTTTGTTACGAACATAAACTTAGTCAGACAGGGTGAGACACAGGAACACAATATCATTTCTTATTTTTCGTAGACACCATTCGGGGAACCGATTTTGCAAGTCACTGCTATGAATCTATTGAAGGAGCGATATGTGGAAAGGATAAAACTACTTGAAATATAGTATTCCTAGAATTCTTCCCAAGCTGTTCCTACTCACACAGTGAAAAGTGTTTTGCGTTTTATACTGCTATAACGCTAGTTACATTTCTCTTATCAGCAACAGGTTAAAATGGTTCAAATGGCTCTAAGCAATTTGGAACTTAACATCTTAGGTCATCAGTCCCCTAGACTTAGAACTACTTAAACCTAACTAACCTGACATCACACACATCGAGGCTCGAGGCAGGATTCGAACCTGCGCCCGTAGCAGCCGCGTGGTTCCGGACTGAAGCGCCTAGAACCGCTCGGCCACGCGGCTGGCAGCAACAGGTGAGAGAAATACAAGTAACATTTTAGCAGTGTAACACGCAAGTCACCTCACAGTTCTTGTTGCTTTTCGTTGGCTTATTTCAGTCTTAAGACTTCCATTTCCTGGAATTTTTTTTGAATGTTTCCAAATACATATCTTTAGGACTTGGAATTATCAGGATACCTTTCAGCATACAGCACCAGTTTGGTGACAGCCGTCATAAACGAAAACCATATTTAGTTATTCGAATGTCGTATTGATTGTGAAAGACTGAAAAGCTTCACGACCGAGAAGTTTGGGTCTGGCAGTGAAGCATGCTCGGATAGCCTAAGGGCTAGGTGATTGCTCGCTATAAGTTGGAAATCCGGGTTTGACTCCTCGCCGGGCACAAATTTTCATCGTCGTCATTCCATTATGCAGCAGATGGTTATCCATATTCGCAACTATGAATATGTTTCATGTACAGGGCTATTACAAATGATTGAAGCGATTTCATAAATTCACTGTAGCTCCATTCATTGACATATGGTAACGACACACTACAGATACGTAGAAAAAATCATAAAGTTTTGTTCGGCTGAAGCCGCACTTTAGGTTTCTGCCGCCAGAGCGCTCGAGAGCGCAGTGAGACAAAATGGCGACAGGAGCCGAGAAAGCGTATGTCGTGCTTGAAATGCACTCACATCAGTCAGTCATAACAGTGCAACGACATTTCAGGACGAAGTTCAACAAAGATCCACCAACTGCTAACTCCATTCGGCGATTGTATGCGCAGTTTAAAGATTCTGGATGCCTCTGTAAGGGGAAATCAACGGGACGGCCTGCAGTGAGCGAAGAGACGGTTGAACACATGTATCTGGACATGCTGGAAAATTGGGTCATGCCACAACT
This sequence comes from Schistocerca cancellata, assembly GCF_023864275.1. NCBI lineage: Eukaryota > Metazoa > Arthropoda > Insecta > Orthoptera > Acrididae > Schistocerca > Schistocerca cancellata. Next base: position 550,717,513 of record NC_064633.1, read on the forward strand.
GAAGACCGACAGCGCTGACTTCATCTTTCAACAGGATGGTGCTCCACCGCACTTCCATCATGATGTTCCGCATTCCTTAAACAGGAGATTGGAAAACCGATGGATCGGTCGTGGTGGAGATCATGATCAGCAATTCATGTCATGGCTTCCACGCTCTCCCTACTTAACCCCATGCGATTTCTTTCTGTGGGGTTATGTGAAAGATTCAGTGTTTAAACCTCCTCTACCAAGAAACGCGTCAGAACTGCGAGCTCGCATCAACGATGCTTTCGAACTCATTGATGGGGACATGCTGCGCCGAGTGTGGGAGGAACTTGATTATCGGCTTGATGTCTGCCGAATCACTAAAGGGGCTCATATCGAACATTTGTGAACGCCTAAAAAAACTTTTTGAGTTTTTGTATGTCTGTGCAAAGTATTGTGAAAATATCTCAAATAATAAAGTTATAGTAGGGCTGTGAAATCGCTTCAATCATTTGTAATAACCCTGTATTATCGATCGTAAGTCGGTAATGAAAGACTGGAACGTGGTGACATAACAGCCAAAAATACATCACAAAAAAAAGGTTCAAATGGCTCTGAGCACTATGCGACTTAACTTCTGAGGTCATCAGTCGCCTAGAACTTAGAACTAATTAACCCTTACTAACCTAAGGACGTCACACACATCCATGCCCGACGCAGGATTCGAACCTGCGACCGTAGCGGTCACGCGGTTCCAGACTGAAGCGCCTAGAACCGCACGGCCTCACCGGCGGGCAATACATCACAGTTACTGCTTCTGAAGAGGAGTGTTCAGCACAAACCGGAGAGTGTGTGGCGCGCACGGACAGGCCGGCCGGCCCAGCGGGCGGCTGGGCACTCGGGCAGCGGCCGCTGGCAGGCAGAGCTTTCTCCGCGGCTTTCACGGGCAGAGCCACGCCCAGCGTGTGGGGGAAAGCTGTCACCACGCCGCCCCCACCCAGCTTCGCCGATGGCCCGGCCGCCGGCGAGCAACAGGGGCGGAGAGTCCTGCACCAGCGCAAACGTAAGGTGCGCGCTTCCTGTATACTGACACGGCTGTTGGGGTGTCTCCACCCAACGCTTTACATGTAGCGCCCTTTCTGCGGGTCACAGGTCACTGCTGTTCAGTCCGAACACACATACTTGTCACGTATAATGCTGACCATTAAAGCTGCAACACGATGAAAATTGGGATATTTTCTTATTTAGTAGTTTCTGTGTTTTAGGCATTATTATTATTATTATTATAGCTATTATTATTATTATTATATTATGAACAGTACAATCCACAGTGCATTAATGAAATTGTTTCCTTCTTTTGCAAACATATATCTGTACAGCTCCAAAATCCAACACCCCTTTACAGTGCTAACTACTCAGAAAGACAGAAAAGTATAAATGAAACGAAAGTGATGTAAAGATGGGGAAAGAGGGAGGACAGACACAATGTGACTGAAGAAAGTTGCCGCGCGGGATTAGCCGAGCGGTCTCAGGCGCTGCAGTCATAGACTGTGCGGCTGGACCCGGCGGAGGCTCGAGTCCTCCCTCGGGCACGGGTGTGTGTGTTCGTCCTTAGGACAAGTGTGTAAGCTTAGGGACTGATGACCTTAGCAGTTAAGTCCCATAAGATTTCACACACATTTGAACATTTTTTGAAAAAAAGTGAGTTAGTATCTAGCTACGTACAAACGCTAAAAATAATCAAGGAAATTATCATTAACGGTTCGAAAAAGTAAGGAAGTTAAGGAGATATTTCTAGACACGTCAGTAGTATTAGTAATGACGACAGCATGCGGCGGACGTCTAATTGAAGAGATTAAATTAGATGTGCTTTTCCTTCCAGTACATCCACAGTGAGGAGACGCTTTGTAAGTAGGCTGTTTATGTTTTCTTTATGTAAGTTTGATGTTTATGTTTTCTTATTGGCAACGTTACGTAGCGCTCTCTGTATGAAAATCACTGGCTGTGCTGTGTGCAGTATGTGGCTAGTTTGAATTGTTGCCTGCCATTGTTGTCATGAACTGCTATAGCTGGATGTGAACAGCAGATTGCGTTGGGCAGTTGGAGGTGAGCCGCCAGCAGTGGTGGACGTGGGGAGAGAGATGGCGGAGTTTTGATAATCTGTAAGACTGAATGTCAATTATGAATATTAAGGTAAATACATTGTTTGTTCTCTATTAATATCTTTCATTTGCTAACTATCCCTATCAGTAGTTAGTACCTTCAGTGGTTTGAATCTTTTATTTAGCTGGCAGTAGTGGCGCTCGCTGTTTTGCAGTAGCTTGAGTAGCGAAGATTTTTGTGAGGTAAGTGATTTGTAAAAGGTATAGGTTAAAGTTAGTCAGGGCCATTGTTTTGTAGGGGTTATTGAAAGTCAGATTGCGTTGCGCTAAATAATATTGTGTGTGAGGTTAAGCACAGGCTTGTATAATTGTTCTAAGTGGACGTTTCACATGTAAAATTGTTCAAAGGGGACGTTTCATATGGCGACCCTGCCAGGATACCTCACTGGAATCTTCTGATTTTTTCTTGTAGTTTGTGTATTTAGTGTAGCTTTTGTTTATAGCTAGCGCGTAATTGTAGAGAGAATCTCCTTTGTAGTTGCAGTCTTTCATTGTTGTACTGTAAAACAGTTGTGGTATGCATGTAGATTTGCACCAAGTATTTCGCAGCTGCAATTAACTATATATTATTTTCAGTGCTATGTTAATGTGTTCTCTTATTTTTTGCTATTCAAATTGTGCTTTTCTGTGTTATCGTGTGAAAAATTGTCTCAATAATGGCGTGTGAAAAACGTAACACTCGGCTCCAAAGTAAACTAAGAAACGACAGTGAAGACGAAAGCAATGTGTTAGCGCCACTGTGTAATGAGTTAACTAATGTTCAAAGTAGTAATTTGGTAACTGTGCATAGGGAAATGGAGCGGGCGTCAAACAATGGCGTAGACAGTCAAACAGGTAGTGAACAGGGAAGCATTATCGATCGATCGGTCGGCAACAGCTCGCCTCAGGAATCCGAAATGATAGGAGACAATTTTGCAAATACTGTAGATTCAGGTTTTGCGTCCTCACCGGTTTCTCAAATGAGTCAAGACACATTTTCTGCTTGTCAAAATGTGAATGCTGCCGGTGAAAACGCACTGCCAAAGAGCATAGAGAAACAGATTCCAGACACTAATACATTATTATTGCAATTAATGCAAAAAATGGAACAAAATCAGAAACAAACACAGCAACAGTTAGATACAATGGGACAAAATCTGCAAAAGTTAGACACAGTGGAACAAAATCAGAGACAAACACAGCAAAAGCTTCAAAAGTTAGACTCATTGGAACAAACGCTTGAACAAACACGTGAAGATTTAACTACTGAGTTACATAAAATCGAATCGAAATGTCAAAAAGTCTGTAATGACGTAAAAACACAAATTTGTGAGCATTTCCAACCTATTTTTTCGCTGCATGAAAATGCATTACAGAATCACGAAGCAGCCATAAAAGAGCTGCAAACCATTGTTCATGAAAATCATGAGACCTTGTGGGCTAAAATTGACTCAGTTGCATCTACCGATTCGGTAACGCAACTTGCAAAAACTCAGGAAAACTTAAAGGACACAGTAGAAAGACACATGGAGGAAATTAGTTCATTATCAGAGAAAGTAGCCGAACTTTCGGATCAGGTCACTAATTTATCTACAAAGGTAGATGATGATCTGAATGACACAAGACCCGTAGCCTTCACTGACACAGAAGAGTATGAACAAATAAGAAAATTCAAACAAAATCAGAATCAAATTAATACGCAATACAAAAGAGAAATGCGGGAAGTACAAGATCAGCTGACACAGGTAATACAAGAATTACGTATTTCAGAGGACACTCGCGCCCCAATAAGGGAAGAGGGACATAGAAATACGGAACAGCCACAAAATAATAACACAGGGCATTTCGGTAATTATGAAAGAAATTGGCAAGGTACACCGAATTTTGAGATGGAACCGCCGACACGACGTAGCAATGACCGACATGCTACTCGCCGACACGATGATTTTGACTATAAGCTGTACATTACTACACGTAAATTCAAAACATTTAAGAATTCTGGCAACGACATTCATCCACAAGCATGGCTCCATCAATTCTCTCATTGTTTCCCTCCCAACTGGTCATTGGAGCACAGATTAGAATTTATGTGTGGCTACTTGGAGAATGAACCAGCTGTAAGAATGCGATCGGTCATTCACGATTGCCACAGTGAAGGAGAGTTTTACCATGCCTTCCTCTCAGCATATTGGTCCCAAGCCACACAAGACCGCGTAAAACATAGCATCATGATGATGAAACACTTTGAACAATCTGAATTTTCCAGTCTTGTCAAATATTTTGAAGACATGTTGCACAAGAATCAATACCTGTCAAACCCATACAGCCCCTCAGAACTCATCCGCATTTGCTTAATCAAACTGCCCGAACATTTGAGACATATTATTTTAGCAGGACGTTGCAAAGACGACATTGAAGCTTTTCAGGGACTGTTACAAGAACTGGAAATTGACACAGACAGTCGCGGGATGCGAAAACAGGAAAACAATCATTACAGGTCACATCCGTCACAATTCCGTGACGACAGAAACAATAAATGGCCACGACAAACCTATTCTTACAACGTAAATCGTGACCAAAACAGACACCACCCATATGATAACCACTGGCAGAGTAATAGTTACAGGGAAAGATCACCTCTCCGCAGTAATGACTATCACAGAGACAATCAGAGAAACAGACAATATGGGAACCAAAATAACTATTATCAAGGGAGACAGAATAACTTTAGACGCAACGGTCCAGCACGCAGTTACGACTCAGGCAGAAATTCTCCACCACGTGACCGACAAACAAGAAACTATGTAAACTACCGACATGACGACAGACGATATGATCGTAACGACAGACCTGAATTGCATCAGAACTGGCGAGATTTAAACAGAGCTGGGCCCTCTCGGCAAGGCGAATTTGTGGAAGTTAGGCCTCCAAATCCCAATAACGACGCGCGCCAACAAAGAGACAATAGGCGATGACTCACACCACTGGCAGCCACAAGACGTACTTATGAAACTGATGACGCAGCTGCCGTAGCTAGTAATTACGTAAAAATGGAAGACATTAGGGACATCTTACTCCAGGAACACGACGTAAAACATAACAACATTGCATATCCTGTGATTCATATTACTGTAAATGACGTAAAATTTACGGCAGTACTTGACTCTGGCAGTCCCATTTCAGTAATTAGCGAAACAGCTTTTAGCAAATGCAACAAAGCGAACGATTGCCCCACACTTCCGTTACGTAAGATTAAATTACAAGGTGCAATCTTTGGAAAAAGTGTAGATGTACGCCAACAAACCAATTTAGAATTCTTTTGTCAAAGCCACAGCTTCTCTATGAACTTCCTTATTGTTCCATTATTGTCGACGGAAATTATACTGGGAGTAGACTTTTTGAATGAATACAAAGCAATCTTAAGCTTTCACGATGCTGAAATAAGTTTAGAGAAAGAAGGTAAGTCAATAGCTTTGAAATTTGAAGACTGGCTCTCAAACCATGATGAGGAAATTAATCGGCTTTACCTTCTGTTAGATAACAGTTCGGAATTTTCTACGGAACTAGACACTAACAATCACTCTGCAAGTACTGACAGGGATGACATCGACGGCATATTTGAAATTAATGAGTTAATTCAGAATAAAATTCAGACAATTGAGAATTGTAATGACACTGATAGGCAGGACCTTTTTGAGATTTTACAAGCACATTCCACAGTTTTTACTCACAAAACAGGAACAATCAAGGGATTTCAATACCAATTTCGTGTTCGTGAGCATACTAAATTTTGTGTTAGACCATACGTAATTCCGGCGCATTATAGGGACCGTGTTAGAACAGAAATACAATCTATGCTTGACGAGGGCATTATTGAGCCTGCAGCAAGCTCATACAACAATCCGTTACATGTTGTTGAGAAGAAAAATGGATCGATCAGACTTGTCTTAGATTCGAGACAAATCAATACTATCATTATTCCTGAAACAGACAGGCCGCAGACGATGGAAGAACTTCTTCAAAATTTTAATGGTGTAAAAGTGTTGTCTTCCATTGATCTCAGATCCAGCTTTTATCAGATCGAACTTCATCCAGAATGCAGAAAATACACAGCTTTCCTTTGTTTCGGCGTTTGTTATCAGTTTCGGAAACTTCCTTTTGGTTTGAACATTTCTTCGGCAGCATTCATTCGTGGGTTAAATTCCATATTACCTGAGTTCTTAAAACGTCACATCACCTTATATGTGGACGATATTCTAATAGCAGAAGCTTCATGGAAACAACATAACCGCATCCTCAACAGTTTGTTACGTATTTTTGCAGAATCTGGAATTACAGTTAACTTGGAAAAGTCTGAATTCGGTAGGTCAAAGGTGAAGTTTTTGGGACATATTATTTCTTCTGAAGGCATTCAGCCGGATCCTGAAAAGTTAGAAGCAATTAGAGCCATTCCAGTTCCATCCACAAAAAAACAAGTCCGCAGTTTTCTAGGTCTCGTAAATTTTTACCGTCGTTTTCTGAATATGCAAATTCTAGTTACACCTAAACTTTGTTCTCTCACTGGAAAAAATACTATTTGGAACTGGGACGAACAAGCACAGTTGGAATTCAATTCTTTGAAAGAAGCGTTACTTCACGCGCCAATACTAGCTCATCCAGATCTGTCACAAGATTTCTGCCTTAGCACTGATTCTTCCAAAGTTGGTCTTGGTGCCCATTTATTTCAAGAAGCCATAGAAGATGACATTACTGTTCAGAAAACCATTGCTTTTGCTAGCCGAGTGCTAACAAAATCTGAAAAAAATTATTCCGTTACTGAATTAGAAGCTTTAGCTATCGTTTGGGCATTTAACAAATTCCGTTTCTTTCTTTCTGGTAAGCACGTAAAAGTATACAGTGATCACCGTGCATTACAGTTTCTTATGTCTTCAAAATTAAATCATGATAGGTTAAAACGTTGGGCATTGTTTCTGCAAGAATTCCGCTTCACAATAGTCTACGTTCCCGGCAAGGAGAACATTGTTGCGGACGCGCTGTCACGCGCACCGGCTGGGCTTGAGAAAAGTAACACAGAAGGCAACCTCGAGAAAAATTTCAGTATTCTTTACATTCAGAAAGTCGCCTTTGAAAACTTCATCACCACATCTTTAAAGGACATTGCTCATGAACAAGATAAAGATCCAATTTGGAAAGATATCAAAAGTAAATGGCATGAAAAGACACACACTCAGATTCGGCATTATTACCTGGTTAGAAACAACATACTCTTCAAACGCTGCACTGTTGATGACAAGCTATGGGTACTTTGCATTCCAGACGATTTTGTTAATAAGCTCATTTGGTACATTCATTTCAGCTACGCACATTTTGGTCCACGAAAATGTTATCATATTCTTCGAACGACTTGTTATTTTAACAATATGGAAAAGCGAATTCGAAGAGTCTTGTCTATTTGTAAACTTTGTCAAAAGGCGAAACCATCTACTATCTCACATCGTGCTCCGTTATTTCCTATTATTCCTTCTAAATTGAAAGAATTTGCTGCTGTTGATCTCTTGGGACCCCTTGTCAGAACATCGAATGGATTTTCGTACGTTCTAGTCGCTGTTGAACTTACTTCAAAATTTGTTTCTTTCACTCCGTTACGTAAAGCCACTGGACGGTCTGTATCCAACGCCTTTGTTAAAAATTTTTTACGTGAAGTTGGACACGTTAGTAAAGTCATTTCAGATAACGGACCGCAATTCAGATCTGCTGTTTGGTCACGCATGCTTCGGAATCATAGAATCAAACCTGTTTTTATTTCATTGTATTCACCACATTGTAACCCGTCTGAACGGATTATGAAAGAAATCAATAAGCTTTGCAGACTTTATTGTCACAGAAAGCATCAGCATTGGGACAGATATTTACACTTATTTCAAAATGTGCTGAATGAAATGCCTCATGATTCCACTGCTTTACCACCTACTCTTGTACTGAAGAATGTAGAACCTCCGAACAGAATCAGAGAGCTTGTACCTTTCCCGAATACACGTAAACTTCGACACAAAGACATAATTGATTTGGCTCTTAAAAATATAAAATCTGCAGCAGACAAAAGGAGAAAACTACACGGTAAAGCAAATGCAAAGAAATTATATATTGGTCAGAACGTTCTCATTAAAGCTCATTCATTGTCACATAAGAAGAAACACTTGAGTCACAAATTCTTTCTAGTTTACAATGGACCTTACAGAATCCGACGTATACCACATGATAATTGCGTTGAAGTTGAAACTCTGCGTACTAGGAAGAGTAAAGGTTTACACCACATTTCTCATGTAAAACCATTTATTGACAGATAATCTGCCTTTTAACTTAGTCTTTGCAATTGTCACTTCACGCTACTTGTACAATTTGTCCCACTGAGAAACTGTTAACATGCAACTATGTTTTTAAAGTTAACTAACCATCCAGTCAAGAACATAGGTAACTTAGACAAGTAATTGTGAATGCATTGTTATTGCGAACAGACGACACAGTGTTGTTATTTATACATTCTTCCTTGTTAGTTGCACGATTACATAACGAATATACGGCTTACATACTTAGAACATATACCAGCACTGCTAGTGAAATTTTCATGCAACATTTTGGTTTGCTTACGAGTGGATTCTGGATTTGAGGTGCTTTCTGTGAAATGCCAGATGACATAGTGGTTAGTTTATGTGACAGCTACACGATTTTATCACGACGCTGCTAATGCGTGACAATTTACAATGTTGCTTTTGCGGTGTATCTGTTTTATATCTGCACAGTTTTTTCTGAATTCTTCTATAAAGTGAGACATGTTTTAGTGGTGACTTTTGTGCTATTGCTACAAGGAGACAGCCTTTTGCGTAGGACAACAATACGTTACAGCACAGTACTTTCCTCATCACGGCAATAAGCGTAATAACTAAGTTATCTATACGCAAAGCATTTCACTTTGTTTATCATGAGGTAAGTACATTGACTTCTGCAGAACTTAGCTTTCGGAGGATAATAACTACGACACTTCCCAGAGATTATCTTACAGCAAGACGCACATTTAGCGCTACAGGACACATATTTGAGTGATTAATTTTGTACTTAAAACATTTATTTTTAAAGATTTTTGAATTACAAAGAAAGTTTTTCGCAATACATTTCATTCCATTGCTGAAATCTGTAACATCTGAGGGTATAATTACAATAATCCTCAGGGGGGTACACGCCTACTTTGTGTATCATGTGTTTGGCAAGCACAAGGAGCCCTAGCTAATATGGTATTTGCTTATACAACTTTACACATCGGTACCATATTTCTCTAACACATAAATTACACAGCTATCTGATCATTTAACTGAGAGAGACAAACTTTTTTATTACGTCAGTGACGGATGTTTACGCAATTGCACAGTTGGGTAACTTCACACTTACGAAATTGTATTTTGTCTGTACTGTGTGAACTGTTCATATTTTTTGGTACCATTGTGATACTATGAAAGCTTTGAATGATGTATTTGGTGTGAGATCATGATTTTTAAAGTACGTTTGAGGTAGATGACACTACTGAAATGAGCAGAGAATTTTCTTTAGATTTTGAAACAATTGCAGAAAGCTACGACGATTTTGAGATTTGACTGAGGTTTTATGATGTTATTTTTACGACGACGATGTGTATTATGCTGTTGCGGTAAGTTTATGATCCATAAGCTGATGCTATATGAGTTATTTGATTATGCTATGTATCTGTTATGATGAAATATGAAAAAAGTGTCGACGAATAAGGTAAGGAGTAATGAATAGTGGTTAGGGACTCTTGACTTGTGAAAAAGGATGTTGGAAACCAAGAATCGTACTTTAAGAGTTATGAAATGTATGTAAATGCGTGAATGTATTACAATGCCGACGAAAATTTTTTGGACTCTGTTATGTCAATTGGATTTTGTCTCTACAGATTTGTAACGCAAATTCTTGACCTGTGAAATATTTTTATATGAGACTGTCACTGTAGCGGAAACTGCTGTCGTAAATATTTCCGTAAGAAAGTTAAGTGACCACCTGCACATAATGCGACGTGGGCACCCAGGTGTGTCAGACACCTGGAGAACAAGCCTTTTCAGACGCTCAGGTAGAAAAGAAAGCCATTAGGGTGTGCCAGAGGCACAGGTGGAAGAAAAGGACAAAGGGAGGCCATTAAACTCGCTGTTGACATGTTGACATACCTTTGTAGAGGGCATCGCTAATGCGACACGCTCGTTACTTGAAAACATATGATTTTTGTAATGCGTTGTGGGCACACAGCTGTGTCAAACACCTGGAGAATAAGCCATTAGGATGTGCCTTTCATCGCTAATGCGACACCCTCGTTACTTAAAAATTTATGATATTTACTGAAATGCCTAACAAAATGACAAGAAATATTTTTACATCTGCACACCTGATTATGACAAGTGTCTTTCTACGAGAGTTGAGAGCCATTAACTTATGAAATGAAATGTCACATGACTACTGAATGATATTTTTATGCTTTGGTTTGTGTAATTGCTTATTTCATTTGATATCTGGTTTCCAGCTGTGTTGCAGCATTGCTTTTATAAAATGAGATGCATTTGCTAATGTGAACTCTTTCTGTCAACAGATCTATTAAATGATAATTTTGTAATCCACATTCTTTAAAAAAGGAGCACTTGGAAAGGAAAGAACAATAAGAAGTAACTAGTAACAGTAACACTTAATTTTCTTTTCAGGTACATGGTAATATTTTTTTTACAATCAGTTGTTATGGTGCACCACTTTAATTACATAGACATTAAGATGTGAATATGCATTTCCCTTGTCTGCATTGTTGTTTCCTGTAATATTTTTTCTGCTTGAGCTATGTCATGTTTAGGTATAAGTTGCTGCTGTTTGTCAGGCATAGTGTTACTGAATTTGACTTTGTGTTACTCTTCTAAGCTAGTTTTTCTTGTTTCCTGCATTGCCTTATATTAGTTGTAATATTGCACTTGCTTTGCTAATTTATGCTGCTTGCTTTGCCATTTCTATATTTTGTCATTGATGTTTGTGTTAATTATTTTTTTTTTTTGCTGCATTGCCTCGTCCCTTGGTATATATATCTGAGCTCAGTGGATTTAAGTTAGCTTAAGAGGGGGTAGACTATATAAGAAACTGACTATGGAGAATAGGTAAAGAATGCATTGCGAAGAAAGATTTGGGCCCCAATGAGTATTGTACAATCAGAAATAATTATTTTGAAAGAAATATGAATGGAATACAGGAAGGAGGTATAGGTAGGATTATCTTGGAAATAAATAATGAGGTAAGAAATATGTGAACACATAAATACAGAAAGCATGCTTGGATAGGATTTTTTTGGTGGAAGCAAAGGTTGAAATAAGACGAACGATCTATGGAATGAAGGGAGATCTCCAAGCAAAATACTGCAGTAAACCAAACCCTGTCCTTTCCTCTTTGCTGCCTTTTCCAAATATGTAATTGTGTGTTGTCCTTTCCTTTTGGTGTTATCCCACTATGTGTTTGTGTACCCTTGTGTATTTGTGTTTTTTTCCTGTCTTTATGTGTTTATGTGCTGATGAGAGCTATGTTGTAGAATTTTTCTAATATTCTGTTATTTTCTTTGTAAAGATGCTTAGACATTATTTATTCTGTGTTGTTTTCATGCTCATGTGTGAAGTTGACGTTTCAAAAGTGATTCTGATCTTTTATGTATGTACTCATGTCATCATTCCTGTAACACTGATGTATATGTTTATTTCTACTCTTTTGTAAAGCCCCTATTACTACAAATATTATCTGTATTGTTATGTCTTTAATGTTGTATTTTGTATCTTTGTAATTGTATTCTTATGTTATATAATTGTAATTGACGCCAGTTAATCAAATTAAGTAACTTGAAAGCATTCATTTCACTGCACACATTTCTGTTGGTCATAGTATATGGACAATATGTGAGGAGTAGGGACTGATAGTGTTTGCACGTGTGTTAATAATTCAGCAAGGGACTGGATAACAGCATTGCTGGTTCTAAGGACAATTTCAAAAACTTTGTGAGTGCACAAGTGGTGGTTATGGACTTGCTCTATTATACGCAAGACTCTTCAATGGTGATTGTGCACCTGCACAGTCGCAACAGATGGCTGCTGGCGATCTCTACAAGGACTGCAGTGGGTCTGCATCTTTGATGACCCACCAATACCATTATCTCTACAAGGACTACAGTGGGTCTGCATCTCTGATGACCCACCAATACCATTATTTCTACAAGGACTGCAGTGGGTCTGCATCTCTGGTGGCCCACCAATACTCTCTACCAGGACTGCAGTGGGTCTGCTCTGTGATGACCTACCTACCAATATTCGTCAGAACTTCGAATGACTCAGCTGTGGGTTTGCTCCATTGTGGCCCATTACCTGTCAGGGTGTCAAGAGTCAGCACTGTCTTTCCGTTGGAAGGACACCACTACTTCTTCAAGACTGCATGGAAATCCACTACTTCTGTGTGCAATTTTTTAACTAATGAGACTTTGTGAAAAAAAACTGTAATTACTATTATGATGAATGATCAGGACTGTCTTTATGGACTGTGAGAAAATTTTAGCTTTTGACCAACATTGTATCAATAAGTGTGTGCATTGGATATCTTTGTTAGTGTAATTATGAAAAATTTTATCAAATCATTATTGGCCACTGGCCAAAAACATTTGTAAAATTTTTTGTGGGGAGCATGGGGGCTATGTAAGTAGGCTGTTTATGTTTTCTTTATGTAAGTTTGATGTTTATGTTTTCTTATTGGCAACGTTACGTAGCGCTCTCTGTATGAAAATCACTGGCTGTGCTGTGTGCAGTATGTGGCTAGTTTGAATTGTTGCCTGCCATTGTTGTCATGAACTGCTATAGCTGGATGTGAACAGCAGATTGCGTTGGGCAGTTGGAGGTGAGCCGCCAGCAGTGGTGGACGTGGGGAGAGAGATGGCGGAGTTTTGATAATCTGTAAGACTGAATGTCAATTATGAATATTAAGGTAAATACATTGTTTGTTCTCTATTAATATCTTTCATTTGCTAACTATCCCTATCAGTAGTTAGTACCTTCAGTGGTTTGAATCTTTTATTTAGCTGGCAGTAGTGGCGCTCGCTGTTTTGCAGTAGCTTGAGTAGCGAAGATTTTTGTGAGGTAAGTGATTTGTAAAAGGTATAGGTTAAAGTTAGTCAGGGCCATTGTTTTGTAGGGGTTATTGAAAGTCAGATTGCGTTGCGCTAAATAATATTGTGTGTGAGGTTAAGCACAGGCTTGTATAATTGTTCTAAGTGGACGTTTCACATGTAAAATTGTTCAAAGGGGACGTTTCAGCTTGAGAATGATAGAAAAACAAGAACACGAAATAAATATTTACACAGAAAAAATATAAGCTTCTGTACTGTACCTTCCACAGATCCAAAGTGAAATGGGCCTCGTATATGTGTATTAAGGCAAAATATTAAATATATTTCATTTAGAAGGTAATGACAAAATTGTCAGAAAACATGTAAATGCCCAATACACTGAGATACATATGATGATACATATGATGACTCTTAGACTTTTGTAGCCTTGCAGTTTCAAATAGAAAAATTATTTTCCAACAATTATTTATACTCATCACATTAACGCACTGAATTTGCTAAGAAGTCAGATTTTAAGTAACACTTGCTTTATTTGGTATCACTAATAAGGTATACTGTTATACACATCAATCGGTTCTTCCAGGAGATTCGTCAATGAATTACAAGGAGTCGGCCATCAGTAAAGCCTTTAAGATCTCTTAAACAAAACAGTAACTGCTGATGAACTAATAAACTAATAATAATGACAGGTTACTGAAAATGTTTGTCACTGAATAACGGCACCTTTCGAAACCAGAGTTAGTGACTTTACATCTTTGTGAAGATTATTCGTATCTGAAGTATTGATTACAAGATCTGAGCTGTTGATTTGAAACAGAGATATAAATTTAAATGATAAATTTCATAGAGGAATAAACATATTCAGCAGCATTACTTAGTATCCCTGGTTCCCTAAAAATGCCTCTGCAGGGCGCTGCTGAGGTCACACCACAAAGTGCTTGCGTATGCAAATGATTAGCATAGTAACAATGTAGATAGAAGGAAGCTCATTTACATTTTGTACGTAAGGGAAAATTACGCAGCCGACTGACTATCTGTCTGCTGAATCTCACCGTAAGATCAGCTTAACCGCGAGCCTGGCTGTTCTCCTCAGACCCTATTTACGTAAAAACTCTGGCCTTAAGGTCGTGGTCTACTCACAAAAGTGGCAATACCTTTTATGACCATTCTATCTGAGCCCTTGTAGCTAGTTCCGAAAGAACCACTCTGGTACGTTAGATTGTCAAGCTGTGGTGCCTTCTTGTCACCAACTTCCCCTTCCACGTGTGTCCCTTCAAGTGAAGGAGCGTTTTTCTCAACAAAGATATGGTTTTTAATGTAAATGGTGTAATGATATTACTACCGGTAGCGATATGACATATTCGATCGTAATCCTTACGCATCGCTGGTTCTCTACAACATTCGGAGGCATTGTGTCTTCGGCAGGTCTGCATGCTTTTATTGTCTTGCAGGAACAACAGAAAAGTATCTGCTACAAGAAAAAGTAGTTCCTGTTGCCAACGTAACAGGAGGATAAGGGGAGCGGGGGAGGAAACGTTGACTACTCCTGCAGCTTTTTGGCTGGAGGGGTAGGGGAGACTCCAGAGCGCTTGGGTTGGACATTCTGCGGTGGCGCCAGAAGTTCGAGTATCTCTACGAAAAGGTCTCCTTCCGCTCTAGTGTGTCTGGGGCTACAGCTTGAAATCAGTGGTCCCGGTTCTTTCCTGATTTTTGCTACCTTATGGTTTTCTTCGGAGGAAGGCAACGGCAAACCACCTCCATTAGGACCTTGCCTGGTAAGGCGGTGCGGGTCTCCCGCATCGTCCCCCTACGCTCTGTAAAGAAGCATGGGACTTCATTTTCCATTTTTTCATGGTTTTCTTAAATTAACCAGCTGTAATTCAAATTAATTCACCCTCTCCATCCAGTAGTCCCTCACCTAGGCAGCACGTTGGTGTGCACACAAGGCTGAGAAAAATTGATAATGAGGCTTGAATTTGCCTATCAAGTTACCTGACTCATTAAATGTTAATGCAACTGGCTCATGATTACTAACAGTGATCAAAAACATTATTCCTCAAGTAATTCAGTGCTGTTACTTTGTGAGCCACTGGACGACAAGCCGGCCGGTGTGGCCGTGCGGTTCTAGGCGCTTCAGTCTGGAACCGCGTGACTGCTACGGTCGCAGGTTCAAATCCTGCATCGGGCATGGATGTGTGTGATGTCCTTAGGTTAGTTAGGTTTAAGTAGTTCTAAGTTCTTGGGGACTGATGACCATAGATGTTAAGTCCCATAGTGCTCAGAGCCATTTGAACCACTGGACGACACAACTGCTGAGGCCTGCCCCATGTGTGGATGATACATCGCGGAAAAGCCTCACGTTTACAAAGGAGTTGTTAGCCAGGCCGGGTCCCACCGAAAATTATGAACAGTTTGAAAACGTTATTAAAATACGAGGTTGGAAGTTTTCCGTGGAATGATAGGGCAAAGTGAATGATTAATCGGTTTACTTCTGGAATGCGCAAGTAACTACACACGAAATATCAGTTAACCAGTTGTACTGTTATTTAAATATTATTAACGCTATGGTAAACTTTTGTAACGCAGTAGTGTATTTAGTATAAGCAATACAAGTATGCAGACTTCTTTTATACGAATGAGTGGGTTTATGGTCTTTCGGACATGTACAAAAGAACAGACACCATGCATTTATGTAACTGATTCGCAGTGGGCAATGTATCCACCACATTCAGTGTGGACGGACAGTTACGTTAGACCTCTTGCGGGAATCTCAAAGGAGCGAGTGTGGAGGACGTGGACGGGAACTGTCGATAGATGGCGCTTGGTGGGAATGTGGGTCAGCCGAGGGTCCTACAAAGACAGCCCATGCTGTAGCGATATACACCGTTTGCGGGATAGCCCTGAGGACAGTCGGCTCGCAGCCGTGCTAGAGTGCGGAGCTTCTCCGCGCGCCGTCCGACGCTCCGCTGTCGGCGGTGTTTACTTCCGCGTCGCGATGTTTGTGTCTATCGAGTCCAGTACTAACGTACACCATGGCGCACTCGTACCGCCGTGCAACGATCAAAGTAACGTTTCAGGCCGAACACCCACGACCCAGAGCTTTCGAAGTCGAACAGTTCATACGTGAGGATCTACGTTTGAACCCCCAGGACGTAATCGGCATACATTTTTCCATCACTGGAAGTGTTGTCTAAATCAAGATGTCGACGGAGGAAATTTGCAATGACATAATTCACCGTCATGCCACCGGACTGAAATTTGAACACTCTGATGGACATATGGGTGCTGTGACAGTCGCCCATGCTGGATTCGGCCTCCGGGCATTGCGGGTGTTTGAGCTCCCGTTCGAGGTTCCTCAGGATGAGGTCATTGCCGCTTTCCAACCATATGGCACCATCTTATGTCACGTGGCGGAGAAGTGGCAAACATTTACGACCTACCCCGTATTAAATGGCCTCCGGCAAATAAAAACTGAGCTGACGAAACATGTCCCATCGTACCTGCTGATTGGCGGTGTGAGGGCCATCGTCAGGTACGATGGACAGCCACGAACGTGCGCAGGATGTGGCCAGGAGGGACATGTACGTTCCGAATGCTTACACCGCCGTTTAATACAGACGCCGTTAAGTGAAGAGACCCAGGCTTCGACGGTCACGTCCTTACCCATCACCTACGCCAAGGTAGCACAGGACCCCGTCGTACCAATCTCGATTGCGCCAGCAGCATCGTCAACGCCACCCGTCGCAGCACAACGCGCCGACGACACAAGCACGGCGTCGCCTCCAGTGCTCGCTTCAGGACCGTCCGGGTTGCAGACCGAAACCGATGTTTCTGTTGGAACCGTGGGCGTCGACCTCGGTGTCGTGCCGACGTCTGCCTTTGTCCAGACGGGTTCGGCGTCAGACGACGGGCGACCACATTCTGATTCAGAAGGCCACATCAGAAAACAGCGGTCGCCTCGCAAACAC
Organism: Schistocerca cancellata; assembly: GCF_023864275.1. NCBI lineage: Eukaryota > Metazoa > Arthropoda > Insecta > Orthoptera > Acrididae > Schistocerca > Schistocerca cancellata. The sequence goes on from NC_064633.1 coordinate 550,734,777, forward strand.
AGGAAACGACGACGAACGCCTTCCGATGACGCCCTTTCTCAGACGGCCCCGCGAGATGTCGACCTGTTGTCTGACGGTGATCTCCCACATTGCGTCCAGTCACGCGATGCAGCAGCAACAGGCGCCCCTCCTGTGACGCCTCCTCTCCCAGCCTGGGACGTGTCCTCGCCGTTGTCAACGAATGATGACGGCGGTCCCCCTGCCACTCATGTTGCGGAATCCACAACACCCGTTCCGGAAGTACGTGACCGCCACATGTCCACGTCGTCAGCTTCCTGGGCCGATGACGTTGAAGAAGAAGTGGAACAGACTGCCAGCGTGTCTGCACAGGAGTCCACCTTGCGACACTGGGGCTGGCGTCCCGCCAGTAATTATCACCACTGCGGGACCACCGGCGCGTCTCCACCTGCCGGCTACTTCTACCGCACGTTCTGCAAATACTGGGGATGGCCGCACACAGCAATATCGTATCGCCACGATGAATCTTGCCACCATTCGTGCCCCCCATAAACTGGCCATGTTAAGAGACACTATTTACTCTGCGGATGTGGATATAGCACTCTTACAAGAGGTGTTTGTGGCTGACTTCCTAGTTCCCACCGGATACAACGCCCATGTTTCCCCCGCATCCGATACCGGTGGCGGCGTCGCCATCCTGCTACGCGACGGACTCCCTGCAGAGGACGTCATCTACCTCCCCACTGCGCGAAGTATAGCCCTCACACTGTTCGGCGTGCGTATTATTAATATCTACGCTCCGTCCGGAACTGGCCGCCGTCATGACCGACAAACTTTTTTTGCCAAAAGCGTCACACCCCTCTTCACCTGTCCGCAGGACGATTTGGTACTCGGTGGGGATTTTAACTCGACACAAGAGCCCGCGGACCAACTCCCGCGACATTCCCCTTGTGCATCTCTCTCAGTGGTAATCGACCGTCTACGACTTGTTGACATATGGAAAAAGCTCCACGGAATTCAACCGGGCTATACATTCTACACCTCTCAACCGTCAAGCCGCATAGATCGCATCTCCGTTACTCGTTCCCTTACTGATGGCACACGTCATGCGGAAGTCTGGCCTTTCAGACCATGATGCGTACCTCTGTGACGTCACTCTCGCCCGACAGCAAGTGTGGCATAGTGGTGGTCTGTGGAAACTCAATGTCGCTCACCTGACCTCCTCAGACTGTCGCCGTATAGTCGAAGAAGCGTGGGCACGCTGCCACCATCGTCGAGAAGCCTGTGACTCCACCTTATCATGGTGGCTCTCCTGTGCAAAGCCGACCCTTAGGAAGACTCTGATGAGTTATGGGAAGGAATTAAAGGCGTGGCAAACTAATACCCTGCACTTCTACTACGCCATACTACGTGACTGTACGACGATGCCTTTCTCGCCAACCCGGCAGTCGATGGTCCATCGCATGAAGGCGCAGATATCCTCGACCATGCGGCGTAACTTGGAAGGCACTGTAGTCCGTTCTCGAGTTTCTAATCGAATCCCTCAAGAACGTCCGTCGATGTACCACCTCCTTCAGGAAAGACAACGACGACGACGAGCTCTGATCCAAGTCCTCACTGATGTGGAAGGGCGCCGGCACGACACCCAACAAAGCATCGGTCGTACTCTCCATGCTCATTTTGCCGGGCTATACGCAGCCGTACCGCATTCTGCAGCACTGATCATAGAAGTCGCTCAGCTTACTACTAACACTCTTCCGGAGGATGCAGTGCATGACTTCCAAGACGACGTAACCACAGATGAATTGGTACATGCTATCAAGGCGGGTTCCGATAACAGATCTCCTGGACCTGACGGTATACCCATCGAATTTTATAAAAGTTTTCACTATTTCCTGGCTTCCACGTGGACGGCAATCGCACAAGAGCTGATGTCACCGATGACAGTGGTCCCGAGCGTCTTTCTAGAAGGCATTATTATCCCCGTACATAAACCGCGCGGGTTACTGAGGGCCCAGGACTATCGACCAATTACTGTGCTCAACAGCGACATGAACATATTCACACGGCTACTGGCATCGCGACTCAAGAAGGTCGCACGTTACGTCACATCCTGCGACCAGACTTCCCTAGGAGGCGACAGCAACATCCGTACGGCCCTTTGCCGTTACAGAGACATGATAGCATTAGCGCATTATCTGCGTCTCCCTGGCGCCTTGGCTTCACTGGACTTTAGCCAGGCTTTCGACCGTGCTGACTACTTCTATTTACGGACAGTTCTTCAGCATATGGGTTTTCCTGGCGGTATTGTCACAGTGGTTATGCGCCTGGTGAGTAGTGCAACCTCTAAAATCATGTAAAATGGTCGCCTTACACCGTCCCTGGTCATCGCACGATCTGTACGACAAGGCTGCCCTCTTTCCACGATTTTGTATGCTTTCGCCTTGGAACCCCTGCTCCAGGGCATGCGCCAACGTTTGGAAGGCATGGCTGTGCAAGGCCACCGTTTTTGTTGTACAGCCTACGCAGACGACACTATACACCCTCGCTCAAAGTCCGTCAACTGCACATACGGTTCACGTCCACGCTGTCGCGGCATGCTACCAGTGTTAAAGACTGCGATGGAGCTCCGTATGCCACGGCAAACTGGCTGACACTGACGGCGGCGGTGCACAAATGCTGCGCAGCTAGCGCCATTCGACGGCCAACACCGCGGTTCCTGGTGTGTCCGCTGTGCCGTGCGTGTGATCATTGCTTGTACAGCCCTCTCGCAGTGTCCGGAGCAAGTATGGTGGGTCTGACACACCGGTGTCAATGTGTTCTTTTTTCCATTTCCAGGAGTGTAGATCTGCTACCCAGAACCCACGCCTACGCCATGAGAAGACACGTTTGGACGAGCTGGCATGCTGTAGGCGGATACACTTCAGGAGCTCCTGTAAGAACTGGTCTTTAACTAAAAGTCGCATGACGACTTTAATTAAAAAAAACTTTTCCTTATTTATTCCTCATAATTTGTTCTTAAAGGAAAAATAAATTTGAGTTTGCCTCTGAGAAAAAAAAAGAATTGTTCCAAAAGATTGCTCCTTCGCCAACAAGACGAAGGAGACTCATTTTTGTTCACTGGAAGGAGAAACCAGTATAATTGGAGTCTACTAAAAAAGTGGTTAACTCAACGGCCCAGTAAGCAGGAGGTCGCGGTTTCGAATCCCAGTCTACGACACATTTTTGAATCGTCTCTGCTGATTCCGCACAAAGTCTCGAAGCAGCTGACATCTATAATTCCATTCCTTTCTCCCCCTCCACCTTCTATTTACACAATGCAAACTTCATTGAGAAAGTGAAACTCAATTTTTCTGTTTTTATGATCATGGTTGTCATTGTTAGGAAGTAAGATACTACATAACCCAGTAAACCATGTAGAAGATCCTTTCAAAGCAATCTTCACAATTAAATTGAATAACTGATGACTAATATTCGTACAGTATAAAAGACGTGTTTTTTTTCAGGTAACATGGTCAGATTTGGTTGGTTGATTGCGGAACAAAGTACGAGGGTATCGGTCTCGTCGGGTTAGGGAAGGATGGGAAAGGAATTCGCCCGTGTCCTTTTTAAAGGAACAAAAAATGTTCAAATGTGTGTGAAATCTTATGGGACTTAACTGCTAAGGTCATCAGTCCCTAAGTTTACATACCACTTAACCTAAATTATCCTAAGGATAAACACACACACCCATGCCCGAGGGAGGACTCTAACCTCCGCCGGTACCAGCCGCACAGTCCATGAGTGCAGCGCCTGAGACCGCTCGGCTAATCCCGCGCGGCTTTCAAAGGAACCTTTCCAGCATTTGCCTGAAGCGATTCAGGGAAATCACGGAAAATCTAAATGAGGCTGACTGCACGTGGGTTTGAACCGTCGTCCTCCCGAATGCGAGTCCAGTGATAACCACTGTGCCACTTGGTTTGGTGGTACGATTTCGTACGAAGCATGTTATCTATGTTAATCATCCTTTACCCATGTATTATCACCACAAAGGAAACTATTTTAATTAAGAATTAGCAATAACATACGCAAAGGTAGATTACAACCGTCGTCTTCGCGATAATATGTACGTTGTTAATGCTATCACGTACTGACTAAAAAAAACACAAACAGGGAAAATTAGTCCTCTATCTGTGGAACACCATTATCATCAATGTCGTCGTCGTCGTTCTCGTGTTCACCGTGGTTTTCATCCTCATGGTCGTCTCTTCTCGGTCAGCTTCGAAACACAGGCGCACGGAGTGGCTGCGCGGTTTGAGGCGCCATGTCACGGATTCCGCGGCCCCTGCCGCCGGATGTTCGGGTGCTTCCTCGGGCATGGGAGTTTGTGTGTTGTTCTTAGCATTAGTTAGTTTAAGTAGTGTGTAATTCTAGGGATCTATGACCTCAGCAGTTTTGTCCCTCAGGAATTCACACACATTTTGACATTTTTCTAAACACATATAAAATAATAATCACGTTTTCCTACTCGTTAATTAATAAAGATTTTTATTAATTTATGGCCTCATTGGCTTCTGATAATTAATGTCACTCGATTATCAAATGTAACATTGATATCTCCAGCCCGTGAGGCTGTGGCACCGCAGCTGCTGTCAAGACAAGTCAGGTTACAGAACACGGCGGCAGCTGCAGCGCCCCGTTGCCGTTCAGCGGTGCCCAGAGGACAAGCAGTCGTAGCCCGAGGCCACTTGCGGCTCCTAAATCAGGACTTGGGGAGTCCCGCAGCTGCAGTGCGGGTACTCGTCCGGCGTGATGCGGCCCGCCATTAAATTTTACTCTCGATCTGACGCAAACGGCGGGACGCTCGGCTGGCTGCGAGGAAGTCAAGCGTGGCGGCGGTGAAACAGAAAGCGAGCCGGCCCCACCGAAGAGCCAACCTGTTACTCCGGACCGTGACGCAGCGGTCTGGGCCGTTCTGACGTAAACTGGCCGCCTCACCCGACTTCTCCGAGGTAGCCTGTCTGGAATCCGAAAACATCGAAGCTGCAGAAAACCAACTCGCAAGGGTAAGCTTACTTTACCCTCACTTGATTCTATAAATTTGACGCTAAATGCATTTTACCTCAGTAAACGGGCCTATTGTGTAGATTACCATATGCCTGAGAACAATAAGTATAACTGTAGGTTTTGTTAATTTGCGGTTGTTTTTTAAAGTCAGTTTACGTTCCCGCCCTGGAGCTTTGAAACGTTTCCATAGAAAATGTGGACTTGAAAACTCGTATTAAATTACTGATTCCAAATTTCATTTAAAAACTTCTACAGACACATTATTTATGTGCTCTTGAGCACAGTACATTCGACTTAGCTACAGATCTCACTCTTCTCCCAACTGAATTCAAAATTTAACAAACTCAACAAACATGTCAGCTCGCCAAAGATGGCGTAATTTCAAACATACGTGAAATTTAAAGACATACATCGAATTCTATCAATCAGTACGATTTCACAAAAAAAATTTACATTTTGGATAGAATATGTTAATGCTAGTGCTCAGATTACAGAAAAGACTGCATAAAATTTTTTAAAACATTACCATATTACTATGTCATTAGAAAAATTTAAATGTTTTCGCAGTCGAATTTGGTGTGACAGAATATCGCGCATAATACTTAGTTACACAAACATTACTAAAGATAAGAGAGAGAATCTGAAATGACCAAACTTAACCCCACGCCAAGAGAATAACAAAATCAATTAACGCCAGCGATTCTCAGTGTGTGGGGCGTGACCCTCTAGGCGGGCGTCATAAAGTAAATGGAGCGCGCAAGCTCACTGAAAAGAAATTTTATATATATATATATATATATATATATATATATATATATATATATATATATATATATATATATATATGAATTTATAGCTTGAGTAATTTATTTAAAGGAGAACAAAGAAAAATATATTATGACAAAATAAAAATACTAAATTTACATTTACAATCATATTATGCACTTATAAATAGGACAGTGTCAATACTGCATAAAGCATTTAATATATAACTTTTGAATATCACACTAAAAAACAAGTTTTATAACTATTAGTAACTCCCTTGGATCTGTATTGCAGAATAAAAGTTTTCAGGGCACCGTTATATTAGAAACAGACACTCTTGAGCTACTTTTCTATTTTTACTATTACGCCTCGACTTTTTTATGCATATTGTATACTCTTCATTTGACAGAGTGCTGTAAGCACCGTATGGTGTAACTACTACTTTTTGGTTTTACGGACCTGACGTTAGCAATAAATATTTCCGAAACTAGTAAGCCAGTAATAATGTTAACACAGGAAGCATGGCAAACGTGAGTCTGCCTTTCTTCAGTCTTCTAAGATAAGCTACAGAGAGTGTCTTCATTTTCTCGTTCCTGCGTGTTTTCAGAACGCAAACTGATCTTCTTCCAAATCGGCTTGTAGCAATAATTCCACAACACGCAAGGAATTCTTGAAAACAGAAAATGAGATGTACGCAGGAGTACCTGCTGCACAGTATGTGGTAATCTCTTAACTCGCACAGTCATTGCCGTCCAACTGAGATGCTGAGAGACACTGTACAGAGACAGCTACAGTGCAAATTTACATTATCTCGTCGCACTTTCGAAGTCTATTTTTCAAGTGTGGCCGGAAAACGAAGATCATTCCTATTGAGAGCTGAAGTTATCTCCACCCCAGAGACTTGGAGGATAGGTCACGTCTTCTTATTAGTTTGAAGAAACAAAGTGTTAGCAAAAAGATAGCCTTAACAGAAGTGCCTTGAGGTCCCAGTTGGTTCCACGTCAGTTAAGTAACTTGAACTGACTGTAAACGCTGCACAGGGATTTCTCCCTCTCTTAAGCAATGTGACCGTGATCACTGGCAGTTAGTTCGATTTAACCAATTTTAGACAAATGCGACCGAGTAAAAATTAATCACCACTGGAAACAAGAAAATGAACATACTGATTCATTCGGGTGTGCGATACTTACGCCTCCACAGCACCCTGCGGGCTTTTGCAAGGTGGTCGAGGTGAACTCAGCCAGGGCCGATTGCGAACAACTGGGCCCCACAGTTCCAGTTTAGAGAGTTCAGCAGAAACGACCACTAGAGATAACCAAACCACTTCCGCCTCAGAAGTCGCTTTCAGCAATCAAATAAGTCAACAATAGAAGCCCAGTTCTTTGAAACTGGACACACTGTTCATAATAATGAAAGCAATCCAAAGATATATAAAGCAGAAGCAGAACACTGGACATCCTGCAACGTTTATAATGTGTTAAGCTATTGAAACAGAGTGGTCTTATATTCAGGAGCGTGGAGACTCCAGTCTACATCCAGCCACTGTGATATAGGTTTTCTATGTTTTGCAAAATTACTTCAGGCAAATTCCATAAGTCTATGCCTGCCTACTTGTTCCATGCTTGTCAAACTACATCCTTAAATATGCAAAAGTTTGTACATATAAATTACATTGTTTTTATTATACTTAAATTGTATCCCACCTATTGCAAGCTCTTATTTCATCTTGTTTTCTTTTGCTCCTTAAAAAATTAATTCGACACAAAAATGTAAGAATATTCTGTAATATTTCTGTTATGATTTACGTAATTTCTCGTAGTAATAAAACGATTATGCTCTCGGGCAGCGTTCTTGTTCCTCCGTTTATCATGTTTACAGAGGAGAAAGAGTGTAAGCGAATATCTTTGGTCGTATAGGACGTTTAGTTTCATATTTCAGCTTGTTGCCGATATACAGAGTGTAACAGGTATAAATGGAATATTTTCATATGTGGTACCTTGATGTGTTGCTTTTACTCTGAGTCGAACAATCTCCTCGCAAACACGTCGCATAAATTACTACCCAATGTTTTCTGCACGGTCGTAGCTGTACGACTAAGTAAACTACACCTGTCAATATAGATTAACCACTTTGCGTCCACGAGTCCGCATTTCAACACCAGACCTGCTGTCCTGGGAAAAATGAGCATTAACAGCTTGCTCTTGCCATATGTGCAGTTGGAGGTACTGGGTGATCAAAAAGTCAGTATACATTTGAAACCTGAATAAATCACGGAATAATGTAGACAGAGAGGTACAAATTGACACACATGCTTGGAATGACATCGGGTTTTATTAGAACCAAAAAAATACAAACGTTCAAAAAATGTCCGACAGATGGCGCTTCATCTGATCAGAATAGGAATAAATATCATAACAAAGTAAGACAAAGCAAAGATGATTTTCTTTACAGGAAATGCTCAATATGTCCACCATCATTCCTCAACAATAGCTGTAGCCGAGGGATAACGCTGTGAACAGCACTGTAAAGCATGTCCGGAGTTATGGTGAGGCATTGGCGTCGGATATTGTCTTTCAGCATCCCTAGAGATGTTGGTCGATCACGACACACTTGCGACTTCAGGTAACCCCAAAGCCAATAATTGCACATACTGAGGTCTGGGGACCTGGGAGGCCAAGCATGACGAAAGTGGCGGCTGAGCACACGATCATCACCAAACGACGCGCGCAAGAGATCTTTCACGCGTCTAGCAATATGGGGTGGAGCGCCATCCTGCATAAACATCGTACGTTCCAGCAGGTGTTTATCAGCCAGACTGGGGATGATGCGATTCTGTAACATATCGGCGTACCTCTCACCCGTCACGGTAGCAGTTTTTCTGTCCAGCGCCATTTTGAGAACTTTTTTTGGTTCTAATAAAACCCCATGTCATTCCAAGCATGTGTGTCAATTTTTACCTCTCTATCTACATTATTCCGTGGTTTATTAAGTTTTCAAATTTATACTGACTTTTTGATCACCCGGTACTATCCAACATAAAAACATATGACTTGTAATAGCTTAATTATTAGTCTGTAAATAATATAAATAATGTGATGTTTTCCAGTACACCATCACGTCACCAATAGAAATATCCGCGCTTATACCGGTTACACCCCCTATGTACAACTGAAGTCAACTTACAGGATTTTTTTCCGTAGTATTCGTTCACAGCCGCTCTTATGTTTTTCCGATTTTATGAACCATAATCTCCCTCAGATGCGATTGTTCCTCTAAGTCATGACTTATCAGAAATAAAATCCGAGATACGAATGGTCGACGGATGTTTATTCATAAAATATATTTGATTTATTGATGATCACGGCTCGAACACAATGTTGTCGGTGTATTATTACCTTCACGCACACGGCCAGCGAATATTTGCCCAGGGGCACGGGCGAAAGGTTGTTAATCCGCCGTAACCTTCACCGCCCGACGGCAGAACTGATTTACGGTGACGACGGACGGAGCCTCGCCGAGTGCAGCCCGCCCCTCGCAGGCGCCTGTGTGTGGGAGGCGTGTGGGGGCGGAGCGCGCCTTGTACGGGCCAAGCCGGCGCGGCGGTCAGCGCCTGTCCACTGTCTGTCCCCTGGCCCGGCGCACGTTTCAATTAGGCGCCGCCTAATTACTAATTAGAATGCGCCGGTGACGTTCGCGCGCGAGCTCTATTAATCTCTGTCGGCGCGCGCACGGCCTAATTTATACCCACAATGTCTTCATTCTTTTGTGGCCACTTAATTAGGGGAGGCGCGCAGGCCAGCCGCAGCCAGTGGTATCGCCTCGCTTCTCGTCGTGCCGCCGACCCGGGTCGCCGTGGCCCCCCGGCTGTGGTCCGCTGCGATGCGCGCTGCGGGGCTGCATACTGCGCAGGGGCGTCGCTCTGCTACACGAGTGGGTGCGTCCAGAGGCGGCGCTAGATACGAGGACTCCGGCGCGCAGTGCGCGATTGTTCTCCCAAAAGCCGAATAACCTAGATGCTAGCCGTAGTGTCAGCGACTACTCGCCAAGTGGCGAGCGCCTTGAACCGGACGTAAGTACATTACCTTGCTGTTAGTCCCTCTAGGAACAACGTATATTCGAGATTCGGTAGCTCTTAGGAATGGGGACTGATTCGGTAATCGTAATTAGTGCAGCTGCTTCCACAGTACTGTCGTGAGGCAGTACGTTAAGGAAGAAGAAGGAACGGAGAAAAAGAAGGAGAAGAAAAAGAAGAAAGCGGAGAAACGTAAGTATTAACAAATAAAAAGTAAATATCTGTCCATAATATACTTTTTAAATTTAATTTTAAGACTGAATTTAATTTTTACGTGTATTGGAGATTTTTGTTGAAATTTGTTGTAATTGTTGTAGTTATTCCATGAGCATGTTACATACTTTCAGGAATGATGAAGAAAGGTAAATGTATCAATTACGGTAAGGGATCCTCGTCCGGAAACGAGCGAGTCGAGAATTATAAGTGAAAATCGTACCGATATCTCTGACAGTGGAATATACAGGGTGTTACAAAAAGGTACGGCCAAACTTTCAGGAAACATTCCTCACACACAAAGAAAGAAAATATTTTATGTGGACATGTGTCCGGAAACGCTTACTTCCATTTTAGAGCTCATTTTATTACTTCTCTTCAAATCACATTAATCATGGAATGGAAACACACAGCAACAGAACGTACCAGCGTGACTTCAAACACTTTGTTACAGGAAATGTTCAAAATGTCCTCCGTTAGCGAGGATACATGCATCCACCCTCCGTCGCATGGAATCCCTGATGCGCTGATGCAGCCCTGGAGAATGGCGTACTGTATCACAGCCGTCCACAATACGAGCACGAAGAGTCTCTACATTTGGTACCGGAGTTGCGTAGACAAGAGCTTTCAAATGCCCCCATAAATGAAAGTCAAGAGGGTTGAGGTCAGAAGAGCGTGGAGGCCATGGAATTGGTCCGCCTCTACCAATCCATCGGTCACCGAATCTGTTGTTGAGAAGCGTACGAACAGTTCGACTGAAATGTGCAGGAGCTCCATCGTGCATGAACCACATGTTGTGTCGTACTTGTAAAGGCACATGTTCTAGCAGCACAGGTAGAGTATCCCGTATGAAATCATGATAACGTGCTCCATTGAGCGTAGGTGGACGAAACTAAAATGAGCTCTAACATGGAAATGAAGCGTTTCCGGACACATGTCCACACAACATCTTTTCTTTATTTGTGTGTGAGGAATGTTTCATCAAAATTTGGCCGTACCTTTTTGTAACACCCTGTATATACCAATAGTGTTGCTGCTACTACTGTACGACTGTCAATGTTCGCTGTTGGTAGTATGGACCAAAAAAGAAAAAAACTCTAGTAAATATCTACTCTACAATGCATGCCTTAAGAGCTATGACCACTTGTGGATGATATGTTTCGCAGTAGCGAAGTTGGATAAGAGCTAACAGCTCATAAGGTGCGCTTTTTAGAGCCAATATTTACTGACCGCCGGCCGTTGTAGCCGAGCGGTTCTAGGCTCTTCAGTCAGGAACCGCGCTGCTGCTACAGTCGCAGGTTCGAGTCCTGCCTCGGGCATGGATATGTGTGATGTCCGTAGGTTAGTTAGGTTTAAGTAGTTCTAAGTCTAGGGGACTGACGACCTTAGATGTTAAGTCCCATAGCGCTTAGAGCCATTTACTGACCATTTATTTCTTGTTTTGGTCCCTACTGCCACCTCTGAAAATAGTCTATCCTTTATATTTAGCCACAATAGTACTGACACAAGTATTCCACTAAATTAGAACGATTCCCCCCGTCTCTCTCTCTCTCTCTCTCTCTCTCTCTCTGTGTGCGTGTGTGTGTGTGTGTGTGTGTGTGTGTGTGTGTGTGTGTGTGTGTGTGTGTGTGTGTGTGTGTGCACGCGAGCGCGCGCTCGTGCGCGATAATGACGCGAACCCTGAAAAATGAAACTTTCTGACGCGATGTTTCGTAAAAGAAATTGCTATGGCAACATAAAGTATACTCGTTACATAGAAGACAGCCAATTGGGCAATAAATACATTTAGATATAAACTGTTTCCTTTATTTGTTTACCCTTTTATCCACAAAAAACAAATAAACGTTTTCATTCGCGTTAATTATTAACGACTCGAGCAAATATTTGTATTCTCATTCACGTATAATGCATTATAATATTTATCTGCAAGATACAGCTGTAAACTCTGTCAGAAAATTCTAACTACCCACACACACTTGTACACATGTGGAAGAACAGCAAGCATCTGAGTATGCATGGTTTAGAAATACCTACTCTGAGATTTGTTTCCCGTTGTTTTTAATTATATGAATTTTTTATTGTCTATTACTACTGTGGCTTTGACACCTACTATTATCCTATTATTATTATACTGTAATTCATGTGCATTGGCGACCACGTAGTTTGTGACTGTGTGGCAGAATATTTTTGTTTTATTCTGAAGAGAGTAACTGTAAAAACTCCTAAACAAAGGGAGACTACTGCATAATTGTTGTAAAACAAAACAGAAGGCTTTAGATGGAATGAAGTTGAATGAAACGCGTTTTGAGATCAAGAGAGGAATGTGGAAACATTCAGTATCTACAACGCTGATTATTATCGGAACATGTTTCTCGAAACCCTAAGAAGTTCCGAACGTATTAAGAGGCTGTTAGTTACTCCATAGTTAGCGGACAGTCACTCACAGTCGACATAGGAACTGAAACAATGGGTCGCTCCGATTTCAAATGTTCCTTCACAAAGGAAATCCCAGGTGAATGGCCAACGTTTAATTGTCGTTCCATTGAAAAGGTGAGTGAAATAAATGTTAGTGGCGTTGAGAAACATTTGAAACTGTTAAAACTGTACAAAGCTCCTGGTCCACATGGAATCTCTGTTAGATTCTATTAAGAATCTCCGGTTGAGTTAGTCCTTCTTTTAACTATAATCTGCCGTGTTCCTCGAACAAAAAAATCGTGCCCATTAGCTGGCAGAAAGCACAGGTCAACCCTTGTATAAATAGGATAGCAAAAGTGATCCACAAAACTACCATCCAAAATCCCTTACAGTTATTTTAACAAACGTAGTGACGTATCTCGAACGCGGTGATTGGCAAAAGTACTGGATGAATGGCTAAGGGAATCACATACAGCATCCATCTTATTTGCTCGATTGTCCCACCGTTCCTCCAGGAATCGGAAAAAATCGGAAGTCTTTGCTCAGCTAGTATATTCGCTTTGACGCCCGCTTGTCAGCCTTGGAGAACCTACACTATTGTATCGAAATAACAATAAGAAACTGTACTATTGAACATGAGCGAACTGTGTAGGTGGCACGAAGGGCACTATTGACCCATAAATAATGCTAGCGATAAATGTGTGTCCGGTGACGGTCTTTTGTTTATGATGCCACTAGTAAGAAATGACGCTGTAGAAATGGCAATGTGAAAAACGTGAGCGATTACAGTCGCTGCCCAAGGGAGAGGGCCCTTCTCATAGGTTGAAGATAGGAATACTAGGGATAGCAGAACTTGGTTGATTGTAAAACAGTTCATCCTTCTTGCTTTTTTTTTTAAAATCAATTGTTGGGCTACCTCTGTGACTGTTCCCTTGAGGGGGCCTAGGCTAAGATGATAAAAGGGATGCGACAGGGATATGCTCATATACCGATGTCGGTAGTGTTGTATACACAAGGTGTACAAGGACAGTGCATTAGCAAAACTGTTATTTGTACTGAGGTGATCCAGGTGAAAAGATCTCAGATTTCATTATGACTATGCAAAAGAAAACTATTAACAACAGCATGACATGGGCAGAAGCATATGTGCCCTTATGTTACATATAGTTTTAATGATATACAATATATCTCTTTGAGCCACTTACATAGTTAACATGATACCTGTAAATTGTTAACGTATGTTCTATGAATGCTGAAGATTTGATGGGTAGATCACATAACTAATGAGGAAGTATTGAATAGGATTGGGTAGAAGAGAAGTTTGTGGCACAACTTGACCAGAAGAAGGGATCGGTTGGTAGGACATGTTCTGAGGCAACAAGGGATCACCAATTTAGTACTGGAGGGCAGCGTGGAGGGTAAAAATCGTAGGGGGAGACCAAGAGTTGAATACACTAAGCAGATTCAGAAGGATGTAGGTTGCAGTAGGTGCTGGGAGATGAAGAAGCTTGCACAGGATAGAGTAGCATGGAGAGCTGCATCAAACCAGTCTCGGCACTGAAGACCACAACAACAACAATGTTCTATATTTTTTATATTAGTACATTTCTTCTGCTCATTGTACAGGGGCCTGAAGATGGCATCAATGTAATGCCGAAACTGGTTGCACATAGAAGTTCATAAAATAAAATTAACTTCTACAAATCATACGGCTGTTGGTAAATTATTGCATCAAGAAGTTCATGCCAGCCGTCGTCCCACGATCCATAAAGGACCAACGAAGATACGACAAACGTGTCCGTTATGACAGTGCGGCGAAATTTGGCGTTAATGGGCTATGGCAGCAGACGATCGCCGGGAGTTCCTTTAGTAACAGAAACACATCACCTACAGCGCCTCTCCTGGGCTCTTGCCCGTAGCGGTTGGAGCGTAACGACTGGAAAATCGTGGCATAGACGACTCCAAATTTTAGTTAGTAAGAGATGAGGGTAAGGTTCGAGTGTGACGTAGACCCAACGAAGCAGTGGACCCAAGTTGTGAACAAGGCGATGTGAAAGCTGGTGATAGCTCCATAATGAATGGTGTGGGCTGTGTTTACGTGGAATGGACTGGGTCCTCTGATCCAACTGAACCGTTCGTTGACTGGAAATAGTTATATTGGGCTACCAGGACACCATTTGCAGCCATTTATGGATTTCATGTTCCCAAAGAACAATGTCATGTCACTGGCAATAACTGTTCACGACTGGTTTTAATATCATTCTGGACAGTTTGAGCGAATGATTTGGCCACACAGGTCGCCTGACATGAATCTAACCCAACATTTATGGGACATAATCGAGAGGTTGGTTCGTGCATAAAATTCTACGCCGGCACCACTTTCGCCGTTATGGGCGGCTATAGAGGCATCCTGGCTCAATATTTCTGCAACGGACTTCCAAAGACTTATTGAGTTCATGCCACGTCGATTTGCTGCACTACGCTGGGTAAAATGAGGTCCGACACGATATTAGGAGGTAATCCCCTGACTTTTGCCACCTCAGTGTACATTGAAACCCCCTCGACACGTCCCTCAATGAGGTTGTTGTTGTTGTTGTGGTCTTCAGTCCTGAGACTGGTTTGATGCAGCTCTCCATGCTACTCTATCCTGTGCAAGCTTCTTCATCTCCCAGTACCTACTGCAACCTACATCCTTCTGAAACTGTTTAATGTATTCATCTCTTGGTCTCCCCCTACGATTTTTACCCTCCACGCTGCCCTCCAATATTAAACTGGTGATCCCTTGATGCCTCAGAACATGTCCTACCAACCGATCCCTTCTTCTGGTCAAGTTGTCCCACAAACTTCTCTTCTCCCCAATCCTATTCAATACTTCCTCATTAGTTATGTGATCTACCCATCTAATCTTCAGCATTCTTCTGTAGCACCACATTTCGAAAGCTTCTATTCTCTTCTTGTCCAAACTATTTATCGTCCATGTTTCACTTCCATACATGACTACACTCCATACAAATACTTTCAGAAATGACTTCCTGACATTTAAATCTATACTCGATGTTAACAAATTTCTCTTCTTCAGAAACGCTTTCCTTGCCATTGCCAGTCTACATTTTGTATCCTCTCTACTTCGACCATCATCAGTTATTTTGCTCCCCAAATAGCAAAACTCCTTTACTACTTTAAGTGTCTCATTTCCTAATCTAATTCCCTCTGCATCACCCGACTTAATTCGACTACATTCCATTAGCCTCGTTTTGCTTTTGTTGATGTTCATCTTATATCCTCCTTTCAAGACACTGTCCATTCCGTTCAACTGCTCTTCCAGGTCCTTTGCTGTCTCTGACAGAATTACAATGTCATCGGCAAACCTCGAGGTTTTTATTTCTTCTCCATGGATTTTAATACCTACTCCGAATTTTTCTTTTGTTTCCTTTACTGCTTGCTCAATATACAGATTGAATAACATCGGGGAGAGGCTACAACCCTGTCTGACTCCCCTCCCTACCACTGCTTTCCTTTCATGCCCCTCGACTCTTATAACTGCCATCTGGTTTCTGTGCAAATTGTAAATAGCCTTTCGCTCCCTGTATTTTACCCCTGCCACCTTTAGAATTTGAAAGAGAGTATTCCAGTCAACATTGTCAAAAGCTTTCTCTAAGTCTACAAATGCTAGAAACGTAGGTTTGCCTTTCCTTAATCTTTCTTCTAAGATAAGTCGTAAGGTCAGTATTGGCTCACGTGTTCCAGTATTTCTACGGAATCCAAACTGATCAATGAGGTACTCGCTTAAAATAAGAGCTCGGTGGACACGATTTCGTTCTTTAAATCTGCAGTATTACAATACTGCAGTGCCTGTGTTATTCCAAATCACGAGGCAATGTCCGTTTGGAGATGCATGCATGTCCGAAGGAACAGGTACTATAGGTGCCATGAAATACTTGAAATGTATTCGCGGTTGCGAATAAGGAGAACTGTCAGCTGTATAATGGGAAGACGACAATGAAAATTTGTGCCGGACCGGACTCGAACTCGGATTCCCGCTTATAGCGAGCGATTGCCCCACCATTAGGTTATCCGTGCACGACTCTCCGCCGGACATAAACTTCTGTACGTGGTCAGGTTGTAGACTTATGGTTGACAACATGTGAAAGTTAGGGCCTGACCGTGAGTCGCGGTGAGATACCATAATGGTAAGGCGACCGTTAGCAATAAGTTGGAAATCCGGGCTCGAGTCCTGATCCGTCACAAATATTCATTGCCGCCGTCCATTTTACAGCTTATGGTTGTCCATTTTCGCAACTGCGTATACATTTCCAGCATATCTTTAAATCTGCCGAGGTTGTGCTGTCCATCTAGAAGGCGCCCATTTCTATCTCTACACGCTGTTCGTAATTCGAAAAGCTCTTCGGGCAAATCTGCTTGAGCAGGTCCAAAATTGATACGCTGCAGTGTGTTCTGCCGAGTTCAGTATACGTGAGCTGTACAGAATTTGCTGGTAGCCACTTAGCGCCAAGAGAAGGAACAGACGGGGGGGGGGGGGGAGGAGCGCTGGCAACAGCGTTTCGGAGAGTGGCTCATCGTCGGTAGTTTACTGCGGCGGCGTCACACCTGAGCGCGATAAATCTAGTCGCGGCCGACAATCGGGCTCCGTAATGGGATAACAGCCGCCATTAGGCGACGCCGCCTCCAGCTAGAGCTGGACCCGGCTCTCTGCGCTCTGCAGGCAGCGGCGAGCGCCTCCAGGTCTCCAGCGCAGCGGTAGCCGACAGACTGTTCCAGAACCATTCCTAGACGTTCTCGACAAGTGACTTCCAGTACCCCAGTACCTTCTCCGGGAAACCTCTCAGTTCCACGTTTCGGACGGGTTAGAATCGGCAGCACTTGACGCCAGAACGGGAGGCTTGTAAGTTGTTCTCCATGGCTTTTTTCTTAAACTTCTCCCTCTCTAAGACTTCCTGGCAGATTAAAACTGTGTGCCCGACCGAGACTCGAACTCGGGACCTTCGCCTTTCGCGGGCAAGCGCTCTACCATCTGAGCTACCGAAGCACGACTCACGCCCGGTACTCACAGCTTTACTTCTGCCAGTATCTCGTCTCCTACCTTCCAAACTTTACAGAAGCTTTCCTGCGAAACTATCCAGATGGTAGAGCGCTTGCCCGCGAAAGGCAAAGGTCCCGAGTTCGAGTCTCGGTCGGGCACACAGTTTTAATCTGCCAGGAAGTTTCATATCAGCGCACACTCCGGGGCAGAGTGAAAATCTCAATCTGGAAACCTCCCCAAGGCTGTGGCTAAGCCATGTCTCCGCAATATCCTTTCTTTCAGGAGTGCTAGTTCTGCAAGCTTCGCAGGAGAGCTTCTGTAAAGTTTGGAAGGTAGGAGACGAGATACTGGCAGAAGTAAAGCTGTGAGTACCGGGCGTGAGTCGTGCTTCGGTAGCTCAGATGGTAGAGCGCTTGCCCGCGAAAGGCAAAGGTCCCGAGTTCGAGTCTCGGTCGGGCCCACAGTTTTAATCTACCAGGAAGTTTCATATCAGCACAAACTGCGCTGCAGAGTGAAAATCTCATTCTGGAAACCTCCCCAAGGCTGTGGCTAAGCCATGTCTCCGCAATATCCTTTCTTTCAGGAGTGCTAGTTCTGCAAGCTTCGCAGGAGAGCTTCTGTAAAGTTTGGAAGGTAGGAGACGAGATACTGGCAGAAGTAAAGCTGTGAGTACCGGGCGTGAGTCGTGCTTCGGTAGCTCAGATGGTAGAGCGCTTGCCCGCGAAAGGCAAAGGTCCCGAGTTCGAGTCTCGGTCGGGCCCACAGTTTTAATCTGCCAGGAAGTTTCATATCAGCGCACACTCCGGGGCAGAGTGAAAATCTCAATCTGGAAACCTCCCCAAGGCTGTGGCTAAGCCATGTCTCCGCAATATCCTTTCTTTCAGGAGTGCTAGTTCTGCAAGCTTCGCAGGAGAGCTTCTGTAAAGTTTGGAAGGTAGGAGACGAGATACTGGCAGAAGTAAAGCTGTGAGTACCGGGCGTGAGTCGTGCTTCGGTAGCTCAGATGGTAGAGCGCTTGCCCGCGAAAGGCAAAGGTCCCGAGTTCGAGTCTCGGTCGGGCCCACAGTTTTAATCTACCAGGAAGTTTCATATCAGCACAAACTGCGCTGCAGAGTGAAAATCTCATTCTGGAAACCTCCCCAAGGCTGTGGCTAAGCCATGTCTCCGCAATATCCTTTCTTTCAGGAGTGCTAGTTCTGCAAGCTTCGCAGGAGAGCTTCTGTAAAGTTTGGAAGGTAGGAGACGAGATACTGGCAGAAGTAAAGCTGTGAGTACCGGGCGTGAGTCGTGCTTCGGTAGCTCAGATGGTAGAGCGCTTGCCCGCGAAAGGCAAAGGTCCCGAGTTCGAGTCTCGGTCGGGCACACAGTTTTAATCTGCCAGGAAGTTTCATATCAGCGCACACTCCGCTGCAGAGTGAAAATCTCATTCTGGAAACCTTTCTCCCTCTCTATTTCAAGAGCGGAGAGGACTGCATTACGTCCCACCCATTACAGAATTGCAGTTGTTTCCAGCCAACTGCCAGACGAGCTGGTAGTAATGCATGGGGGTTCCCAGTTGGGAATAAGTACAAATGGCTCAAATGGCTCTGACCACTATGGGACTTAACGTCTGAGGTCATCAGTTCCCTAGACTTAGAACTGCTTAAACCTAAATAACCTAATGACATCACACACATCTATGCCCGAGGCAGGATTCGGACGTACGACCGTAGCAGCAGCGCGGATCCAGACTGAAGCGCCTAGAGCCGCTCGGTCACAGCGACCGGCTGGGAGTAAGTAGGCATTCGCCAGACAACCAAGGGAAACCTGTCAAAAACGTTGGTCGGACCCACGGGATCAGATATATTGTAATTTAGTTCTGTGATGAGAGCAGTATGTGTACCGTCAAAAGGGTTTAAACTGACCGGTGTGGTGAAGTGTACAACAACAACAACAACAACAACAAAAATTCATGTTAAATATGAGTAACAACATGTTAATGACGATTATTGTTTCTTTGTAGTTATACTCTGAGATGACAATAGTGATAGAATACCTCTTAATATCTTTTCGGACCACATTTTGCTCTGCTTGGTTCAGCAACTCTGCTCAGCATGGACTCAACAAGTCGTTAGAAGTCCGCTGCCGAAATACTGGGAATAATAATAAAAGTCCTTAAAAACTACAAAACACAACATGCAGTTTTAAGAAGCGTACCTACGCATGCTAAGCACAACAAAGAGAATGGGAAAACAGTAGTGGCTTTTATTCCCAAGGGGACAGTAATTACATAGTCCGTTCTCATTCTCGGGAGAGCCCCCTTGGGTAATATGGAATTTGGGGTTTTTTGCTTGCCCCTAGCATTTTCCAGCCGACTAATTCGTTTTTAAGAGACTTTAAGTTACATGGTCTTATTTTTTGATTTGATATAATATTATGCCTTCTAGGTATTTTATAAATATTCCTCACAAGTTCTTCGCTTACCGTTATTCACGTAGTAATTTGCCGACCATTGGGGTTTTGCTTCTGGTTGCATTTGCTTGATATTGTGACAACTAATTCTGATATGTCACTAGTGATTATATTACTTGGGCGATGGATATCAACACTACTGTGTGCTTCGTACGTCCAATCGCGACTTTGAATCTGAATGAGGATAACGTAATTTTGTCATATGATGACATGGTTGGAGACCGTGTCTGTTATTTGAAGACAAATGTTGATGGTGCTGGGACAGCAACCAGCCACAAGCTTATTTTCCTTTATTCAAGAGGTACCGTTACCGGTTTCGAAACATTACAATTCACCGTCAGACGGCTTTCATGACTTCATTAGAACATTTAGGACAACTAATCAGTAAAAAATGCACCCCATATTCTAATGAAAGCATGAAAGCCGTCTGAAGATGCATGAGGATAGATTTCCTAAGAACTATGGTGATTCTCAATGTATGAGTTAAGGAAGTGTTGTATATATAGACCAACTTGATTCGTTTGTGCGTCCGATTTTGTTTATTGTCTATTTTCTGTTTATTTTTTTCCTTTTTTGTAATGTTTGGCATGTTCTGTGATACCTCTGTTACGTCAAAATAATTAGTTTCGATACTTACCAATGTGCGTACGTATTCTGCTTTGTTGTGTGTGGTATGCACAGGCACTCTTCTCGACGCTGCATGTTTCCATTTTGTAGGTTTGAAGGACTTTTATCATTACGCTTTATTTTCTGTGATGCCAGCTAGTGGTACACTTCGGCATATACTGCAAGTATACTCGTTGTTTTTAACATGCAGGGGGCTGAATGTGACATTGACGAGGTGACGATACTGGAAATGTAAATGAAGTAACAGCATGTGAAAACATGCCGCAGCTTAATGATTTTTATTTGGTAAGTATCTGATCCACCGCTGTCCCCTATTCACGGTGGATCAAAATAGATAACTGCTAGAGGTCATCTCCTTCGGTTTGATGGAATAGCAACACAGGCGCCCGTCATTCATTTCATTTCAGTGCATTTAATTCACATACTTCTGCAGGACGTAGCACTGATAAAAACTTGGACAGTTGCTATAATGATGCGCCTGGAAACCAATAACCTGCTGACATTAGTTGGCACTTAAGTCCCGTCAAGCTAGTCGTGACCAAAGTAGGTCAGCTGAAATGCATTGACATGTCTCACCCACAAAAGAGGAAAAATATATTTCGTGAAAAATGTACGAATATCTCATGCGAAGATGGGTAACTGCACGCCACACACAGTGCAGTGGCTTCTGGAGTTTGGCTGTAGATGTAGAGAAAGTATTCAGCAGTTGCGTACTTCGTGACTAGATACGGAGAGAGGGAGGAATGATTTAGTACTTCCGCTATGTGCTCTTCTGTCAAAATGAAAACATATCATATTTCAGCAGCGATACGCCCAACGGCATGGGCGCAGCTATTTATCGTCCCATAACGTCAGACAACAGATGTCAGTGCACGGCATTATTTCAGACGCTATTAGAGATAGAACTGCGTCTTATATTTCACTTTCTCAAAGTGGAGGTTAGTGATTTATGACCAGCAGATGCTAAGTTTACGACTCGCACTATTTGTCTTTCGAACTTCAAGAACTGTGGCAATAAATCTTAAACTGAAAGCACCAGTAATGTGGACCTTTAAATTCCACATATGGGTGATTTACGAGAGACTGGCGACATAAAAATTAGTCGGCGATACCAACGGGAGATGGCTAACTTCTCTGACGGATCTGAAACGCGAAGCCTCTGCTGAATCAGATTTATGGGCGCACACCTATGACTGGTAGTGACAAACTGCCGCTGACTTTGGTTAATAGGACATTCTTTGTAGGCAGTGAAGCCAATACGTCAACCTACACCACACCGAACGTTATTCATTGCTAACGTCTGATGAACAGTTGAATCGAGTGGGTGTATCGGTTACAGTAGATCTACTTCCGATTTCACACTGCAACAATCGTGTAAAATGATTTACTGTCTACAAAGAAGGCAGAACACAGACTATGGTATTTTTATTTATTGTGGGACTGATAACAGTGATTAACAATTGTGCACATCCCCTGTTACAAGTATTACTTTTCTGCTCTGGTAGTGTATGAAGGTTTTCCGCAAGCGAGTCCGAATCACAAATGCACATTGTTAAATGTTGGTAAACGTATGCGCACGTTATCTGCTCTGGTCTGACGTGATTTTCCTTCTGTGCTACACAAATAACGAAAAATATGAACTCTAGGATCAACACAATATGTATCATTACTTCTAAAAAAGTTTATTTTACGGGAACTATTAAACCAATAATACAACAGAAGGAGAATTCACTAAAAACAAGAAAAAAACAATTAGGATAGCAGGAATATACTGTCTAATATATTATACAGTAGTGAAAGTATTGGGTAAATGAGGCCATTGGATATCAATCAGAGAGTAACTGACGCATAATCAAACAGTAAATAGGAAAGTCAACCCTCAACAAACATAGTAACGCATTAAACAAAACAGACATCAATCTTACGGTATGTCTGCATACAACGGTGCAATAGTAGGCAAAGTTCGATTGCTGGCGGTATCCTGCACCTTCCGCCGGCATTGCAACGGACTTAGCCAATCCGGTACAGGAGAATTGTGATCTAACACAGAATTCTCAACGTGCTAAAAACTGATTTTCTCAAATGCACAATGCACTTGTAATGATGCCAGTAGCGCTCTTATAATAAAAAGAAACAGTTGTAAATTACTTGGTTAGAACCCTGGGTAACTGCAACTGTGATTTGATACTGACTCACGCCGGCATACTATGCATTTCATGTACCACTCGAAATAAAAATGGTGTCTACGTTTTGTTAAATTAATTACTCATTCGACATAATTTTGGATGTATCAATTTTATAATTGATTTCTTGATTTTTGAAGTGCTGTTTGCTTGTATTCCTGTCGTCTTATCTCCATTGATAGGCGGAGCGTCCTCAGTAATGGAGAGGTGAATGCCTTGCAGTGATTTGTGAGACTCCAGGAATGTTCAGAATCACTATAGGTGACAACACTTATAGTTATTACAATAACTTACTTGTACGCTGATACCGGATGTGTTCCACGGAGCAAAGGAAAGGAAATTCCACCCACGTGCATAAAATATCGCGGGCAAACAATACACGTGGAGGAAATTAGCAGCATTAGGAAAGAAGTCCATGAAATAAAGAACCAATGTTCAAGTTATTGTAGCTTCCCCGTCGAAAAGAATGTTCTAATACGTTAAAGGCATCTGTAATGCATGTTTCAGATGAAAACCCACCAGGCATTGTCAAAGTAAGAGGATACCACCGACTTGCAGCCGCCTTGATAATAATTGGACGGTTTTCAGGTGAAACATCAGAGGAAGATATAAAAAAATTGCCTGATACATGCCTGTAAACTATTGGTACACAATGGCACATCATAAATGTCAGTTTCCAACACAGCTGTGTGAGCTCAGTGTAGGATCAGACGAACAACTAATGCAAACTCCATACGAAGAACAGAAATGCAAGAAGTCATACGCCTGTGTGACAGAAATACAGGAAAAAACTCTCAACTGGCAGGCAGTCAAAAAAGACGCGTACAACCAGAAAAATTCGCTTGAAAATCCCAAAAATTTGTTTTCAGGATGGGAACTAAGAATATTTTTCAGCTTCCTACGTATCGTTTCAGCAGATATTCTGAGATAAAACTGGACTAATAACGTAGCGCACAGTTACACAAACAGTCGTTCTTACCACGATGCATCCGTTAAAGCAACGGGAAAATGGGTCAACACAACCTCGCACTTATCCTTGAGCGTTATGTCCACCACTACATGCACTGTGCTTTTCATCGGCACGATGACATACACCATCAAGGTAGTTCAACGTGTTAAATAGCTAACAGTGCACGTGTGTGGTTCGAAGAGCGCCATTGTGAGTTTATTATACACTACTGGCCACCAAACTCTCCGGATGCGTCCATCACGATCGGGCTGTACGCGCCACGAAACCTCAAACCGAGAAACCAAGCGCAACTGGGCGCGAATCTTGAATCGGCATGGCTGCACATACCTGTCGGTAACTTACAGAACCTCTGTGACTGTCTTCTTCCACGTCTCGAAGCAGTCCGCGCTGGCCGACCGGAGTGGCCGAGCGGTTCTAGGCGCTTCAGTCTGGAACCGCGCGACCGCTACGGTCGCATGGTCGAATCCTGCCTCGGGCATGGATGTGTGTGATGTCCTTTGGTTAGTTAGGTTTAGGTAGTTCTAAGTTCTAGGGGACTGAAGACCTCAGAAGTTAAGTCCCATAGTTCTCAGAGCCATTTATGAGTCCGCGCCGCAAAAGTTGGGTATCCCTTTAGGACTGTAGACTCACTTCATTCTTGTGGAGCTGTGATATTACCTTGCATACGTACCCGTAGTAAAAATTCACGTCTCTGGAAGTTTAGATCAAAATCAAGATGACGAAGCAGGTCCGGATCACATAAGAACAGCATGAACGAAGTACAATTAAGCAATAAGTACTGTACAGAAAAATGTTTGGAAGGGTTTTTCCCCTACATACCAGTGCTATTTCCTCAGTCTACAGATTCGAAATAAATTAGTACAGAATAATTGAGGGGATATATAGATTTAAACTTTGCAGTATAAGCCTCTTGGTTCACATTATGTTACGGACACAGGTCGGCTATCGAAATAATACGTTGTACCTTTGCATTATTTTTAAAATAAACAACTTATATTTATATAAGAAGACTCAAACTATCTTGAATAAGATATTCCATATAAAGGCATTCTAAGAGTAGTTTTGTACGTAAAGTAACCGTCACCCCTATTGTATTTTCTTAGTATATTGTACTGCGCACAATGCTGAGTTTATTCTGATAGCTATCTTTAAATAAATTTTTATATTTAGACTGTACAGTTTTATCTTTTACTGGCCGTATGGTTAATGATGTCTAAATCGAAAATCAATAAATAAAAAAGTATTATGGAGCTCAGACATCATGGAAAAGAACGGGCACTGTATTTGTGACATTGGGGTTTAACGTCCCGTCAACGATGAAGTCATTTTAGAAAGAGCATAACTTTATTTTGATGAATATTAGAGAAAGAATCCTGCTCGAAGCAACCATGAAGGCAATATGCCTTAAGCTACGTAGGTAAGCCACGATAAAGTTATATTCGATTGGCTGGCGCCTACTTGAACTACGGTCCTCCCCATTGCGAAAGCAGTGCCTTAGCCTGCTGCCTATGTGGCACCGACATCCGACATCGGGGACTTACACCGACATCGGCCGAAGATGGGCAATCTATTCAAATCAATAGACCAGCACGCTCGCGGTCTCAGTGCAAGCGACTCATCATCAGAACGTATAGACATCGGACGACAATCAGTGAAACTCGAATCAGTTTGTTTTCTTGGATCAAATCCTACAAGCGAGACATGCACTGTGAGAAATTTTTAAGTTTAATGTTACAGAGAAGAACTTTGTGGCTTCCTGAAGATGTGAAATATGACAGTGGTATAGCTCGGAATCTATGGTAATCGCTACATTATTGGGAACCGCAAGGTTCAAATAACATAAAAATTTAATAACAATTTACTGAACGTTACCTTATATTACATTACGTGTAGGGGGTAGACAAAAATATGGAAACACCGAAAACACAACACACTACAATGCGCAATACGGTGTAGCAAAACCGCTGGGTTAAAAAACAGCTTCTAGTCGTGTCGAATTGGATAAATAGCTTAATGGTCTCCAAGTCTCTTTCCTGCAAAACAATGGCAAGTTCGGGTAACGATGATGGAGGTGGACAGCGATCACACAACCTTCTCTCCAAAGTAGATCAGTGGGCTCAATAATATTGAGATCTGGTGGCTGTGGTGACAAGGACAGATGCAGCGATTCACTGTCGTGCTCGCAAAACCAGTCCTGGCCCTATCGTCTTGCAACACGGCAACGCCACTGTGTGACAAACAATGTATCGTGCGATAGAGAACCTGATACACCAAACTTATCACACAATTCGTGGGAGTAATGCAACCTAGCAGATAAACGAAACAGTGCGTGGAGTATCACGATACGGATGCCCAAATCGTCGCCACATCCCCGCCATTTTTCAATCTTGGGAAGTAAACACTGCCAGAAGTTGGAAACAATGGGAAACGAGGCTCCGCCGACCAAATGACTTTCTTTCGTTGGTCCATAGTCCAGGTCTTATGGCTACAGCATTTGTGTTACTGATTAGTGGCTTTGGAATGCCAACTCGCCCTGCAATTGCCTCGCTAATGGAATTCCGTTCGTGTTGTTTTGCTGCTGACAGGGTTGGCGAGGGCGATATTCAGTTCTGCTGTGAGCCTTCTTTCTGTGTCACACTCCTCTTCAACGAACGTCTGATATGATCACTCAACACACACTTTTATCCGCGATGTGACTTGGCGTATTATGTTTTTCCGCGTTTTCTGCATGTGGTATAAATCTTCGATACGGTGCCTCTTGAAATAGCGGACTTCGACTACCTTGGTTATGGAAACAAACAGCATGCGAGCACCAACAAATTGTCGACGTTCGAATTCACTTACTTCCAACACAATGCACTCGCAACTAAACGCAACACTGTTCTGACCGGTGCTGCTCACGGTCAAA
Source organism: Schistocerca cancellata (assembly GCF_023864275.1). Classification (NCBI taxonomy): domain Eukaryota; kingdom Metazoa; phylum Arthropoda; class Insecta; order Orthoptera; family Acrididae; genus Schistocerca; species Schistocerca cancellata. The sequence goes on from NC_064633.1 coordinate 550,761,426, forward strand.
TACAACAGCGCTATGTGCAGCACTTGCTAGCATCTGCAGTTATGTTGAAGCATACATTTCTCATGCTGTTTCCATATTTTTTTGTCCAAGTCCAGTACTTTGACTGTATTGACATTTGACACTCCTGTGTATATTTTATGCAGGATCTCACCTGCGACACATGCAAAATCTGTATCGAAAATTTTAGGGCTTGGTCATAACCTCAAAAATCTGTATTTTCAGATGACGAAGGTGGAATATGTTTATTTTAATGCTTAAATTACTGTAGTGGATCTCCGTAGCCAATTTGGAGTACACGTCACTTATAGGACAGCATAATATATGTTGAGAATTGTCATATGTCTCTTCTGTCATTGGGATTCATTTTTAATGGCTTATGGTGGTGGTGGTGGTTAGTGTTTAACGTCCCGTCGACAACGAGGTCATTAGAGACGGAGCGCAAGCTCGGGTTAGGGAAGGATTGGGAAGGAAATCGGCCGTGCCCTTTCAAAGGAACCATCCCGGCATTTGCCTGAAACGATTTAGGAAAATCACGGAAAACCTAAATCAGGATGGCTGGAGACTGGATTGAACCGTCGTCCTCCCGAATGCAAGTCCAGTGTGCTAACCACTGCGGCACCTCGCTCGGTAATGGCATATGACGACAGAATGCTAAACTGCCCCTTTTTGTGCAAGCAACAAAAATTGTACCTGTGAACGTCCTTCATATCAGGAATAAATAGCGAAGGGTAAACAGTGCTGACAACAATTATGCCGAACCGAAGAGAGTTATGGGTGCCACAAAATGCCCAGCGCAGTACTAAATGAAATTTGGCGCTGTACGTGGTACGTCCCAGAAGGACGTGCTTTAGGGGTTCCGAATACGTTATTCCGAACATTACGTTTGTCTTTTTACACATATACTGATGACAGTCATTGAAGGTTTGTTGATATATGTCTAATTTTACTGAGTTTATATGAAAATGTGCAGAGCGTTTGTAATCTTGCTTTTTCAGTTTCACTACGTATAATCTCGATTATGGAATACAACGTATCTCTCTTCATTTGATACAGGGTGTCCCAGGAGAGATGACCAACATTCATGGAGGTGAGACGAACGATCATTCGAAGCAAAGAAGTCTAGTAAACATAGGGTCTTGACGCATGCTCTAATGTAGGGGATGTTTAACTTTTCCGCTGTCGGAACAGTCTGAGCATCGTGGTGCTTTGATGGAACACCTTGTTTATTTTGAAGGTCGACAGAATTTTTAAAAATAAGAAAAGCTACTTTTACTCAGCAATTACTTCTATTTCAAATCATGACTAATTACACAGAAATCATAACATTTAAAAAGTTTAGTAATGTCAAAACGTTGGGAAAAAGCTACGTTATTAATTTTTCCAGAGCATTTATTTACTTTCGGCAGAAAACAACTGTTCCGCAGAACACAGTTTGCGAATCCCTGCCCTAAGAGCTATAAGCATTTGTTTATCTTCGCTGTTCTGAAACATATCTTCTGAACAAGTGCTCGTAATTCTTAAGGTATGAATTTTAGAGCCCATATTCACTGCTATGTATGACTTCACAAGCTATGGTAAGGAGTGGTAGGCTACACAGTGGTAACCACTGTCGTGCGATAGGTGGAGAGAAGCAGAAACCATTAGTGAACTTAACTTGAATTTCTGCAATTATACCAAAGCTCATTACAAATAATGGGGCAAGTATCACAGCCCACCTATCTAAACTCGACAGGAGGATTCTCTCTATAATGAAGCACAAAATACAGGGTTATTACAAATGATTGAAGCGATTTCACAGCTGTACAATAACTTTATTATTTGAGATATTTTCACAATGCTTTGCGCACACATACAAAAACTCAAAAAGTCTTTTAGGCATTCACAAATGTTTGATATGTGCCCCTTTAGTGATTCGGCAGACATCAAGCCGATAATCAAGTTCCTCCCACACTCGGCGCAGCATGTCCCCATCAATGAGTTTGAAAGCATCGTTGATGCGAGCCCGCAGTTCTGGCACGTTTCTTGGTAGAGGAGGTTTAAACACTGAATCTTTCACATAACCCCACAGAAAGAAATCGCATGGGGTTAAGTCGGGAGAGCGTGGAGGCCAAGACATGAATTGCTGATCCTGATCTCCACCACGATCGATCCATCGGTTTTCCAATCTCCTGTTTAAGAGATGCCGAACATCATGATGGAAGTGCGGTGGAGCACCATCCTGTTGAAAGATGAAGTCGGCGCTGTCGGTCTCCAGTTCTGGCATGAGCCAATTTTCCGCGGGCTACGCGTGAAACTTGCCCGCACGCGTTCAACCGTTTCTTCGCTCACTGCAGGCCGACCCGTTGATTTCCCCTTACAGAGGCATCCAGAAGCTTTAAACTGCGCATACCATCGCCGAATGGAGTTAGCAGTTGGTGGATCTTTGTTGAACTTCGTCCTGAAGTGTCGTTGCACTGTTACGACTGACTGATGTGAGTGAATTTCAAACACGACATACGCTTTCTCGGCTCCTATCGACATTTTGTCTCACTGCGCTCTCGAGCGCTCTGACAGCAGAAACCTGAAGTGCGGCTTCAGCCGAACAAAACTTTATGAGTTTTTCTACGTATCTGTAGTGTGTCGTGACCACATGTCAATGAATGGAGCTACAGTGAATTTATGAAATCGCTTCAATCATTTGTAATAGCCCTGTAGTGATGGTGTCAATGCCATGGCTATGCGGTGTCTGCATAGCCTCCCATAGCGAAGTGACTGCAAGTGCAAGTGGGCTGAGCGGCTGCTAGATACTGCCAGACTGCTGCCGGCGTCTAACCGAATCTTAGAATTCTGTTACAAGCCTTGATGTGCTATGCTGTGGTAGTGATATGTGGTACCACATTTAATAGACAATTTTTTTTCAGTTGTTAAATACTATCTCCTCCATAGAGATGGATAGCAAAGAGCTTGCAGTACAAGATATTTTTTCACGGTACTGAAGGTGAGCCGTGCTGATAGCTCTTAAGGTAAGGAATTTAGGCCCTCGTTTACTAGATATTTTTTTTGAATGATCGTTCCTGTCATATTCCTGAATATCGATTACTCATCCTGGGACACACTGTGTATTCATGAAACTTGTCTGGTTATTTCAGTAACTGAGGAAAGGTTGTACGGTACTCGCCACGTTCTTTTCGAAACATATGTGGGTTAGAATAGAATCTACTAGAGCCTAATCACCATCATCACGCCAAAAACCGAAGGAGGAGATCGAACGTACTGTGACCAAGATCTTGGACCACCTCCACCGATCAGCCTGGGTTCTCCTGGCTGTGTAACGAGCGCGCGCAGGTTGGAGCGTGGCTGGCAGAGTAGTGGAGAAGGGGGGCAGAGACAGTGCCGGGGCCCGAGGCGACTCAGACACCCCTGCCGCGCCCGCCGGCCGTACAGACGGCTGCGTTTTAAAAATATTCACCTGTAAACAAACAGGGAGCGCCTGCAGCGGCGCGATTGAGCGCAGCGAGGCTAATTATACCGGAGGGTAGGCGAGGCAGCGCGGCTTGCACTCAGGTGAAAAGTTCAGGTCAGGCCGCAGGGGGCACGTGGGCGCTCCGGAGCAGCGGTGCCCACGCGGATCACACAGATTTTTCAATCTACGGGAGGATCCACGGATCTCAAACCACCTTCCTAAAGCAAAAACCTTTGGATAGACAGAAGTGTCTATGGTGGTATGAGATGGCAGAGAATAAACCTGTGAGGCTACTGTATCATTTCGGTGACAACTCGTAATTTTCAGATGGAGAGGGGCTCAGGTGACATATCAAACAGGTACACAATTATACGAGAAAAAACAACAGTATCTTTCATGTTGACTGGAATACTCTCTTTCAAATTCTAAAGGTGGCAGGAGTAAAATACAGGGAGCGAAAGGCTATTTACAATTCGTACAGAAACCAGATGGCATTTATAAGAGTCGAGGGACATGAAAGGGATGCAGTGGTTGGGAAGGGAGTAAGACAGGGTTGTAGCCTCTCCCCGATGTTATTCAATCTGTATATCGAGCAAGCAGTAAAGGAAACAAAAGAAAAATTCGGAGTAGGTATTAAAATCCATGGAGAAGAAATAAAAACCTTGAGGTTTGCCGATGACATTGTAATTCTATCAGAGACAGCAAAGGACCTGGAAGTGCAGTTGAACGGAATGGACAGTGTCTTGAAAGGAGGATATAAGATGAACATCAACAAAAGCAAAACGAGGATAATGGAATGTAGTCGAATTAAGTCGGGTGATGCTGAGGGAATTAGATTAGGAAATGAGACACTTAAAGTAGTAAAGGAGTTTTGCTATTTGGGGAGCAAAATAACTGATGATGGTCGAAGTAGAGATGATATAAAATGTAGACTGGCAATGGCAAGGAAAGCGTTTCTGAAGAAGAGAAATTTGTTAACATCGAGTATAGATTTAAGTGTCAGGAAGTCATTTCTGAAAGTATTTGTATGGAGTGTAGCCATGTATGGAAGTGAAACATGGACGGTAAATAGTTTGGACAAGAAGAATGCTGAAGATTAGATGGGTCGATCACATAACTAATGAGGAAGTATTGAATAGGATTGGGGAGAAGAGAAGTTTGTGGCACAACTTGACCAGAAGAAGGGATCGGTTAGTAGGACATGTTCTGAGGCATCAAGGGATCACCAATTTAGTATTGGAGGGCAACGTGGGGGGTAAAAATCGTAGGGGGAGACCAAGAGATGAATACACTAAGCAGATTCAGAAGGATGTAGGTTGCAGTAGGTACTGGGAGGTGAAGAAGCTTGCACAGGATAGAGTAGCATGGAGAGCTGCATCAAACCAGTCTCAGGACTGAAGACCACAACAACAACAACATCTTTCATTTCAGCATAGCTTCATTCGGTCACGACTGGTGCCGCATTTTATAAAAACCAAGGCAAATGTTGGTATTAATATATTGAGTCTACATGATATGCTCGACTTGTCTAGCATATTTTCAGGCGGCTGTTATCTGCTTCACCCCATTTCTCATGAACTTTGACCAACATATGTTCCGCAACCGGAATGCGGGGACAACCATGGACAGTCTGCTCCCTGTGACATGGAAAGTTCTTGGCTTCCACCACCATCACACGTCTTCACAGGCAGAAACTTACAAAACGGGGAACGTAGCTCCTAATTCAGTGGAGCACTTGGACCTATACATCTCCAAGGAAACTGGATATCCAGGTGCTCCCAGACATCTCATCATCATGTCTTCAAGTATTAGGCATCTTTTTTCGCCTGTTACGGTACAAATCGCTTTCTCACTCTTCCTTGACTTCTTCTCCCAACTGGCTTAAATCTTTTTAGCTGGAGAGGTAATTTTTCTTCACACATTCATTCATTGGAGATGTTCATCCCCATTTGTCCTATCTCCTTGTATTTTATTGAAGAACAGTGGCCCACCCCCATGTCGCACGGGCAGCACTAACAAGGATACCTCACTTCCATCGGGATTTTATAATTTTTTTATATTTATGCTTCGTGAAGTTCAGAACACAAATATTATTCCCCCACAATAGCTCGGTGTAACTGTCAAAAGTTATCGAGAAAATCGACTTTGAATTTTTCCGACCATATAACAAGGTCGATTTTTCTCGACAGGCCATCTGGATGTGTGGAATAATGCTCGCCTGCAAGAAAGTTTTTGGTTCGACTTTCAGCTGATGCAAATTTTGAACAGAGGTGCCTATCTTACTATAAACTGCTTGAAGTTGAAAACATATAAATGTGGGGAAAAATTAGTAATTTTCGAGACTGATTATCACTGGTTATGGCCATTGGTATTCGTTTTTCTTCCATTCAGTTTAAATACCCACGTCATTTCAATATAAAATTCATCGAATATGTGCTAAGAAATACCTAACTGGTTTTTACGAAATAATTATTTCTAATTACACATCACACACTAAAATCCAGTTTCCATTGTAAATGTAGTCTTAGTTAATAATATAAACGTAGACGTCGAACATAAACGATGAACATAAGACGTAACTGATTACATTCATCGTTTACATTCAGTGTTTACGTTTAACTTTCTTGTTCAGCTTTTAAAAATTTCTTTATCTTTTCTCTGTATTTATCGTTATTAATTTTTCTTCTCATATCTCTTGCAATAAAACTAAATTCATTATTCCAATATTTACTACACATTTCTTTAAAATCGTCAAATTTAAAATCACTTCCAACGAACTCATGGTAAACATGATTTAAATTTTTGTCATCTTGTCTGAAAATATTTAAAAAATTAAGATTATCTCTAATTGTGTAGGAATTTTTAAATATATTTGTGTTAAATAAGAACAATCTCTTCTTTATGTCTACCTCTAGTAAAATATTGTTTAACTATACACTGATTATCAATAATGAAACAGTCAAGTATAACAACTGAATTATCTTCACACTCATCTAACGGAATAATTTCATTCGTTGGTATGGATAAATTTTTTAAACAGGGGATACAGTGAAATTAAAATCGTGGTTTTAAATCAGGAAACTTTTTAAAAAATGTGCTCCCTGCTAGAGGAATGGTATACATACTTCTCACATCCTATTACCTATTAGGAACCATTTCTTGCTCTTGGTAATGTCCTAGGTATCATTACGAATCGCGGTGACGTCAGTGTAATCATTGTCTTTGAACAAAAGTGTCGTTTCTGTTCGTCTCATTGCGAATTTGTTTCAATTACCTTCTGTGTTATACTGAAGCAGGTCGTTACGTATGGTCGAAGTTTCATCGAGTTATGTTACTTGGCACTGACATCATGTGAGGTTACTATCGTCGTTAAGCTCTGCACACCAGTCAGTACTGAGAAGCGAATCACAATAACATGCACGAACTATTTGGACTTTTTCAGTAGTTAAAAACATTTAACATGTAAGTAAAAAATCAGAACAAATGTGAACATGAAGAAAAGAGGAATTCATTGCTACAGACTGTGATATTTGCTGTTAGTTTCATGCTAAGAGATGTGTCCAGACGGAAGCATACTATGTGATCAAAAGAATAGGACACCTGGCTGAAAATGACTCACACGTTAGTGGCGCCCTCCATCGGTAATGCTGGAATTAAATACGGTGTTGGCCCACCCTTAGCCTTGATGACAGCTTCCACTCTCGCAGGCATACGTTCAATCAGGTGCTGCAAGGTTTCTTGGGGAATGGCAACCCATTCTTCACGGAGTGCTGCACTGGGGAGAGGTATCGATGTCGGTCGGTGAGGCCTGGCACGAAGTCGACGTTCCAAAACATCCCAAAGGTGTTCTGTAGGATTCAGGTTAGGACTCTGTGCTGGCCAGTCCATTACAGGGATGTTATTGTCGTGTAACCACTCCGCCACGGGCCACATTATGAACAGGTGCTCGATCGTGTCGAAAGATGCAATCGCCAACCCCGGATTGGTCTTCAACAGTGGGAAGCAAGAAGATGCTTAAAACATCAGTGTAGGCCTGTGCTGTGATAGCGCCACGCAAAACACGAAGAGGTGCAAGCCCCCTCCATGAACAACACGACCACACCATAACACCACCGCCTCCGAATTTTACTATTGGCACTACACTCTCTGGCAGATGACGTTCACTGGGCCTTTGCCATACCCACACCCTGCCATCGGATCGCCACATTGTGTACCGTGATTCGTCACTCCACACAACGTTTTCCCACTATTCAATCGTCCAATTTTTACTGTCCTTGCACCAAGCGAGGTGTCGTTTGGTCTTTACCGGCGTGATGTGTAGCCGCTCGACCATGAAACCCAAGTTTTCTCACCTCCCATGTAACTATCATAGTTCTTGCAGTGGATCCTGATGCTGTTTGGAATACTTGTGTGATGGTCTGGATAGATGTCTGCCTATTACACATTACGACCCTCTTCAACTGTCGCCGGTCTCTGTCAGTCAACAGACGAGGTCGGCCTGTACGCTTTTGTGCTGTGCATGTCCCTTCACGTTCCTACTTCATTATCACATCGTAAACATTGGACCTAGGGATATTTAGGGGTGTGAAAATCTCGCGTACAGACGTATGACACAAGAGATACCCAATCACCTGACCTCGTTCGAAGTCCGTGAGTTCCGCGGAACGCCCCATTCTGCTCTCTCACGATGTCTAGTGCCTACTGAGGTCGCTGATTTGAAGTACCTGGCAGTAGGTGGCAGCACAATGCACCTAATATGAAAAAACGTATGTTTTTGGGGGTGTCCAGATACTTTTGATCACATAGTGTATAGGAGCCATGAGTAACTTCTGCTCCTCCAGTTGTAAGCAATGAAATAATATGATGCACTGAACTTGTCGGAACTTTTCTTTCTTACTGTTTACATATTGACACTGCACATCTTGGCTCTATGGTTTGTGTACTCTATCAAAACATGCTGGCTCGTAATTGGACAGAGACAAAGAAATAATTTCTACTTATGTGTGTATGACGTTTATGAACGTATTTCCAAACCGAGTTTCGCGCTGGGCTGTGCAGAGCAGGTTAGTTGTAGTACTGGGGCATAGAGAGACCACTGCAGGCTACTCGTCCCCTGAAAATGGCAGAGCGGAAGTGGGTGAAACGCGCAGAAGCCGCGACGTACCGCTCGCTGCAGCCGCCTGCCCCCGACCGCTGCTTGTCCCGGCTGGGCTCGCCACTCAGCAGCGCTCTGCGAACGCCTCTCCTCTTACCTGAAACAATATTATTCCAGCTAAGTGCAAAAGACACGCCGTGGCACAGCACAACTTCTGCATTTGCACTCCTTGTGCACACACCCCTCCACACAGGGTCACCTTACCAGAATGTAAGCTATTCACAGAACTCACTGGTAAATACCGGGTAGTTATAATTAAGGTTCAGCTACTCACGAAGCTGCAGTGTGGGCTGTAATTATCGTTTGGTGGCGAAACTTGGTGGATGTGCTAATGTGTTAATGCGGGACCGATTTATGCTGAAAAAAAAATAGTTCCAATTTTGACCACCAGGTGCAAATCTGGCGCTGCACGGCATCTCGTCAACACCACCGTTAACCATATTGAACAAACTGTGTAAGCGGCGGTTAATAATAAATTCAACATTAGGACTCTCTCACTAGTTTGACCTTTTCTGCCTACGTCCTGTTCGTGACTCATTACATATGGAAACATTTCTATGCGCCTTTCTTGCATTAAGACCGCCAGATTTGCAGATGGTAGCCAAAATTGGAACTAAATTTTTCCAACGTAAATCGGTTTCGAATTAACGCATTAGAATATCTGCCAAGTTTCATCACCATACGAAAATTACAGCCCACACTCTATCTCTGTGAGTAATCACGCACCAATTATAACCACCCACTACTACAGGAATGAAGAGCAAAGTGTGACAAAGCTGTAATGCATAGCAAATACACAAAATGCGTAGCATCATGAGTTTCATTCGCAAGAGAAAAGAACAGCAAGCTAATTTGGTAAAGAAGGGGGAAGGAGTTGGGGTTCTTCACATTAATCATCCGGCCATTCGAATCATGTGATTTAGGGAAACTATGGCTTTTTTTTTCTTTTTAAGTGCGTACGGGGATTTGAGCCATTAGCCTGAATGAGAGTGCGGGTGTGAAATACTTCTACTCTATAAATTTTTGTTTATTTGTCACACAATCAGCATTTTATGACACATTCATGACCGGTATTAGCCTTTAATGGCCACAACAGGGTCAGTAAGAAAGCTTATATTAAAACCTTAAAAGAAGTAAAAATATTTGCACTAGCTCTACTTCTGACTCAAGTAAAGCATTATTAAAATAGATGTGGACCATAAAGATGGGCGTAATTTGGTAAACAAATGTTCATGCGTTGTCAAATTAAAAGTAATACCATTAACGACTTACATGGAAAAAACTAAATGTACTTTTCTTCCCCATTCTTTGAGTTACATCCGAGCGTCCTCTATAAGATAATCTTCGCTTCTGAAAAGTATAAAATATGAGAAATAGTACAATAAGGTTTCAGTTATTCGTAAAATATAAAAATAGGATACGGGTTGTTGAATCAGTGAATCCACATTTAGAATAAAGTAAGGTATTTACAGTAAAAAATCCTTATGGTACAAACTTCCGACGGCCGCTGGCGCTGCAGTTAGGCTGCTAGATGTTTACGCTACTGCCTCTAAACTTAAAAGGGACGACACATATTTTATGGCTTTCTCAAGTAAAGACTGTGCTAAAAAGTAAAAGAAAAATTCATAGTAAGACAATCAAGTGAATGTCGTTTTTCCAAACACTGAAGCTCTTTTACTTAATTTACTCCGTTTTCTGAAGAAACACCCTGTGCTTTAGTTTACGTAATCTGGAGAGTCATGGAGAGATGGCAATGATGATGGCACTGAAATGACTACTGAAGTCCAGCTTTAAATGCACATGACACGTAATCATTTATTACACTTTCTGATGCACATAACACACGATGGAGTCACATTCTCACAACGAGGAACAGACAAGGTCGAATATTGCACACGAATCAATATCAATCTACTGAAAATATGGAGACACTTCCAAATGACCTAGAGCAAACTGTGGCAGTAACTACACAGTATAATAACTGTATGAGGTTCAATTCGTATCTCAGACCACTTACTCCACTAGCAGCAAAGAACGAAGAAAATATTTTCGGTACGATTTTCCAAGAAAAAAAATTATAACTAGGGTGACCATTAGTAGGAAAAATGACTCTCTCATGCAGTGAACTACGTGGCTTATCGTTCGTAGGAAAGTCCCATTAATAAAAGGGAAGAACAAAACCACGATTTCTGAGACACACATCTGCGAAACGCACGCATACTTATGAAAAGCTTAAGAGAAATGTGAATTATTTTTACCACGAAGTATCCTCGAGTACACTAGGTGTGATTCCGAACGGTATCAGGAATGGTGGTCACATGTACAAAAGCAACAAAAAGTTACCAACACGGGCAGCTTCCAGCAGCCCCAAGGTTGAGGACCAGAAGAAGTTTCCTCAAAACCACTTCAGTCTTGCAAAAAGCAGCAGCTAAAGCAAGAAAACGGTTGTGGATCTCTTGACTTGAGAATAACTCTATCTGGCCTTCCCCTTAGGAAACCTCCCCAACTCGGCATGAGCAGAATTGGATCATGTAGAGGTCACTAAGCTGTCAGCTTTCTGGGGTTGTAAGATCCAGGAGAAATCTCCAGAAAAGCACTCTCCTATGGATAGCACCATATTTGGCTGCGGAGAACCACAGACCATGGATCACCTACTGGATTGTCAACTGTGCCCTGCATCTTGCACTAAACATCCTCTGTTTGCGACACCAGATGCAGTAGAAGTAGCTAAATTTTGGTCAAGAGTAGTGTAGCCTGACAATTCTTTCTTTCATTTGTTCGTCATGGTGAGTATCATGTACTGTATTTGTTTATCATTCGAATAAATGATAATAAATAATCAACTGAGTGACAGAATTATGTAATCAAGGGTCGAAACTGATTTGGAAAAACAAGAAGCAGACTACACTGGACAGGTTACACTGGTATTCCAGTTGATACTGAACAAATCAGGACATCAGCAGAGCACGCTTAATTGCCAGCTGCGACCATATCCACGGGAAGCATAGGAAGGTGTCATGGGCCACGTGCACCTCGCTTATTCACGGAAGCGGACAAAAACCAAACTTTCCCACAGAGTTGCTACCGGCCAGTGAGCTGTTTGAGCCTGGCCACAGTCGACAGCGACGTAGAGCAATGTGACTCAGGCGGAGAGAGAGAGAGAGAGAGAGAGAGAGAATCTAAAGCATCCATGCGACGAAAGCAGTTTTTCAGGTAAACAAAGAAATACAACAAACTCCATTCACAGGATAAGATGAGTGCAATGCAAGAAGAAATCTTCACATGAGGGGACGGCCTACCTCCTAAGCTTTTCGCCCAACATTTAAGTGTATTACCTGATTGAGGCATCCTAAAAGCAAATACGGTACATTCACGTTCGTAAGATTCAAGTATTTAGTAGAGTTCTATATTCCGACATAACTGTCGTAAAGGGGTGTGACTATAATATAATTTAAATGTTTATTTGACACTGCAATAGTAAAGCCATATTCACAGTGCACAATTTTTTAAAAAAAAGTATGTTCTGTGACTATGACTTCACTATTGTAGTGTCAATTAAACGTATTTAGCAGAGCTCACACACACTCTGTTACTTCCAGAAGTACTTCTAGAAGGTCTCCTAATTGAAGAGAAACCGATTCTGGGATATCGGAACAGGCATGCGACTGAAGACATCAAACCTTGCAGAAATCAATACGTCGATTTTAATGGGGAAACATCATCAACATTGTACTTAGCGTCCATCATACATTTTGGTCGCGTGGTAGAACTCATCCTGTTCATCATATACACGTCTAAAAATTACCTTTGAGGTAAAGTACCTGCTCTCTGGAGCAGTTTATAGACAAGGAAATTAAGCACAAGGGGGCAACGTCATTAACCGTTTGCTAAAAGCCAGAAACTTGCAGTTGCTTAATGGATGGTACATTCACTCGCAACTGACTTTGAACACAAACGAATGTTATGAAATGCTCGCAAGTAAATGGATACACCGGACATTGTTTGAAAACCCCGTGGGTGATACGAAGATCACTAGAATCAGTCACAATTCTCACGCGGCCAGACGTTGATATGAGAAGCTTGTAAGGTGACCATATCCTTTGAGATCTCTGTGTCACCTCACACTATTTACTCATGCACATAATTACAATTCTTGATACATAAATGAATATCTACATTTGGCGCTGAACATAGTGTCTCTTTGTTACAGCTGCGTGATTATGAAAGTAAAGAAAAGAAATAATCCAGAACAGTTATAGGCCACTCTGACAATAACGTGAAAGGCACATACCTCCTTGCTTTGTTGCTGCCAATCCTTGCGAGCTGTTCACGTGATTACAACGTGCGGCGCACGTGGACGGACCGGAGGGAAGCGATGCCAAGTCAGTCTGGGATGGGCGACAGCAATGAAGAGATCGACAATGGATGGCGTGGGAGTGTACACAAAAGAACTCATAAAATTAACAATTAGGATATAATATCGAGAGTGCAAGAAAGAAGTGAGTATCGCACTTAAAATAATGAAACAGTTATACACTCCTGGAAATTGAAATAAGAACACCGTGAATTCATTGTCCCAGGAAGGGGAAACTTTATTGACACATTCCTGGGGTCAGATACATCACATGATCACACTGACAGAACCACAGGCACATAGACACAGGCAACAGAGCATGCACAATGTCGGCACTAGTACAGTGTATATCCACCTTTCGCAGCAATGCAGGCTGCTATTCTCCCATGGAGACGATCGTAGAGATGCTAGATGTAGTCCTGTGGAACGGCTTGCCATGCCATTTCCACCTGGCGTCTCAGTTGGACCAGCGTTCGTGCTGGACGTGCAGACCGCGTGAGACGACGCTTCATCCAGTCCCAAGCATGCTCAATGGGGGACAGATCCGGAGATCTTGCTGGCCAGGGTAGTTGACTTACACCTTCTAGAGCACGTTGGGTGGCACGGGATACATGCGGACGTGCATTGTCCTGTTGGAACAGCAAGTTCCCTTGCCGGTCTAGGAATGGTAGAACGATGGGTTCGATGACGGTTTGGATGTACCGTGCACTATTCAGTGTCCCCTCGACGATCACCAGTGGTGTACGGCCAGTGTAGGAGATCGCTCCCCACACCAGGATGCCGGGTGTTGGCCCTGTGTGCCTCGGTCGTATGCAGTCCTGATTGTGGCGCTCACCTGCACGGCGCCAAACACGCATACGACCATCATTGGCACCAAGGCAGAAGCGACTCTCATCGCTGAAGACGACACGTCTCCATTCGTCCCTCCATTCACGCCTGTCGCGACACCACTGGAGGCGGGCTGCACGATGTTGGGGCGTGAGCGGAAGACGGCCTAACGGTGTGCGGGACCCTAGCCCAGCTTCATGGAGACGGTTGCGAATGGTCCTCGCCGATACCCCAGGAGCAACAGTGTCCCTAATTTGCTGGGAAGTTGCGGTGCGGTCCCCTACGGCACTGCGTAGGATACTACGGTCTTGGCGTGCATCCGTGCGTCGCTGCGGTCCGGTCCCAGGTCGACGGGCACGTGCACCTTCCGCCGACCACTGGCGACAACATCGATGTACTGTGGAGACCTCACGCCCCACGTGTTGAGCAATTCGGCGGTACGTCCACCCGGCCTCCCGCATGCCCACTATACGCCCTCGCTCAAAGTCCGTCAACTGCACATACGGTTCACGTCGACGCTGTCGCGGCATGCTACCAGTGTTAAAGACTGCGATGGAGCTCCGTATGCCACGGCAAACTGGCTGACACTGACGGCGGCGGTGCACAAATGCTGCGCATTCGACGGCCAACACCGCGGTTCCTGGTGTATCCGCTGTGCCGTGCGTGTGATCATTGCTTGTACAGCCCTCTCGCAGTGTCCGGAGCAAGTATGGTGGGTCTGACACACCGGTGTCAATGTGTTCTTTTTTCCATTTCCAGGAGTGTATTTCACAATGTGTCTGACACGATTAATTGGTGCCATGGATACCAGTTCTGTACAGGGAAGTTAGAAACAATCTGAAAAGTTTGCAAGGAGGATCTGGGATAGGTTGTGCTGAGAAATAACCATAAAGAAAAAAAATGTATACGTTACGCAATTTCACATTTAATTAACACTGAAATTAACCAATCATGCAGTTGGGTGGGCAAATTAAAGTGGCCCGCCAAATACAATTAGTGGCAGTTGCTCTCATAGCAAATAGATGATAGCGCATGAGACTACTCAGCCTCTGATTTGAGATCGACCCTTACTAGCGTCCCATGTCCAATTTTTGTATCGCTGTCTTGTCTGGTTTTAGGGAACCAAACGAAGAGCACCATCTGTGGTAGGCCGATTGAATTTGCACATGCAACAGCCTGACTGGCTAACTTCAGTCCTAAATAACTCAGAAAAGGTGGAAATTACGACTTTTTTCTTAACAACTATTTTCCTGCACAATCTATCCTGAAACACCCTTACAAGCTTTGCAGACAGTTGCTGACAACCCTGTAGAATAGCGGCTGGTGCCGACAAACAAAGCGAAAAATGATAATTTGCAACTAGAATCGAATCGCCTTTCATTTAATCATTTTCCCACAAAACATTACCACGAAAGGAGCTGTGCACTCTTCACCATCTTGAAGATAAAATCGAGCACATTATTGGCATAGTCTAACAATCAGATTTTTCAGGCATATGAGAGGGGTCGTGACGCACTCTTAACAAACAGACTGTGGGAGTTCGTGCTCAAGCATAAATATTACGTGCTCTAGACTCTTTCAATAACATTTCCTTATTTCCTTTTGCAGTCACATAAGATGATAAAAAAAATGACAAAGAACGGAAATTTACAGAATCATGAACACTAAGAGACAGTTTCTATATAGCAAAGCGTACATTCAAAAGTGCTGCAATTAATTAATTATACTATTACTGCCAATTACCTATGCATGAGTTTCACGCAGTAACAGTTAACATGTCTCACCAAGCACACTAACTATACAGCGGCTGCAGTTCGATTCATATGAGGTGTGAAACGACAGCATAAATCAAACTGTGGAGAAGGCAGATCCCACATGGAAATTTAACTGAAGTATAAAAAAGAAAAGGCGTATTACGCACAAAGTAGCTGCCGACAAAATAAACGTTCGAGTGATTCTTGAGTAAATTTTGTCGGTTTCAGACAATTACTAGGCATGACTACAAAATAGAGAAGATTAAAAGAAAGCTGTGCGTTGCATGGCATTTTTTTTGAGCACGAGAGTGCCGTCGTAATGCTGAACACATTCCAACTACAACAAAGACGCTGTACGTGATGACGAGCCTTACCGTCAAAATCCATACACCTTCTTCCGATAAAAGTCAAGAAACACATTACTTCCTGCCTTCCGTACGAGCTGCGATGGTACAATTAGAGAAATTCGGGCTAGTGCAGATGGTGCTCAAGGTCTTTCGTCCCGTGTTCCATGCATTAATGCCACATGACGGAGGAGTGGAAATGACTGTGGAACGCTAGGTAGTCTCCACCATATTCCTTGCGAAGAATTTTCTTATGTAGAAGATAAGGCAACTAAGATAGCCGAAGCTAAATATAAACAGGGCGAGAAAATAAATCAAGGTACGGTTAGCTGAGCGACAGCAACCAGTGTGGCGAATTTTCAGACGTATGGAAGTTGATTTTAATATATTTTAAAACTGGCGAATTATGACGCTAACTTCGTTTTCTTTTTCGAATCATATTATCTACTGTTCTCATTGCTATTGGATAGAACCCTCGAATAAGACTTTGAAAGTAAACTGTTACATACGCCAATTTCACTATTTAATCTGCAACTTTCACTATTCGATTTCTCTCGAAGACAAAAGACGACTCACACCACAAAGTAATTTTCTGAATGGGACGGAAATCGATAAATGTAATGCACATGTACAGGTAAACAAATGATTACAGTTTCAGAAAAAATGGATGATTTATTCAAGATAAAGAGCTTTAAAAACTAAGCAAGTCAGTAATGCATATGTCCACCTCTTACATTTATGCAAGTACTTATTCGCCGTACGATACAAATTCCGAGTCATCTGATGCACCTTGAAAAAATTGTTTTATGTAAATGAACCACTCTCTACTTAGTTTCTGAATGAAGCTTTTACTTCTTGCGCAAAAATTTAGAAAACATAGTTTTTAGATTCGTATATGTAAACTGCTATTCAGTCTTTGTTTCTCACTCGAGTCCAACCAAACTAATCAGTAAAAAGAAACGGATTTTTTTCACATTTTATAGTTCCACATCACAGCTTTATAATGAACTGGTTTCATTTTTGTTCGTTGGTTGGTTGATTTGGGGGGGGGTGGGGGTGGGGTAGGGCGGCAGCGGCGAGATCATCGATTCCATCGGATTAGGGAAGGATGGGGAAGGAAGTCGACCACGCCACTTTCAAAGGAACCATCCTGGCATTTTCCTGAGGGGATAAGTCAGAATGGCCGAACGCGGGTTTGAACCACCGGGTATGTTTTGAAAGATTTGCCATGGAAAAGGTAGTCGCAGGCCAGTTTACATTTGATGGATTTAGGTCATACATTGCTGTATACGAAATATAACTAATATAAATAAATTGTTTTTAATGGTGAAAGGAGAGCTATACCTATTTCCGTTCCTGCTATGTACTGGAGGTTGTCCAGGACAATGTTGGCAGCTACATGCAACATGTGACACTATTATTGGCTGCTATGGCCTGCTACTGCTTGGAGTGCAAAACTGACTCGTGTTTCTCTTTTTCATATATTGCTGATACAAGCCAAAGTTTGAAACGAAAAACTTACTAAAATGAACAGACACTGGGAATCATCAGCCGATGATGCTGACTGGATATTTTTCCAGTCTATGTCCCATTGTTTCAGAAGACTTCGTGACAGACATAAAAGACATAAGAAACCTATATTCCTGTTACTTCTGAATGTGCAGCCGGACGAAGCTGAAAAGGACACATCGGGGTTTTCCTTATTGTCATGGGCTTCTTCCAGTTCTTCCTATACATTGTCTAACATTATGCACAGTTCACCACCCACTGTTACACCACCAATGGTGATTGATTTCGCTTCAAATCAAGCGACGTTTCCTCTGAATACTCCTCCAGCCGAATGGCATACTTCTTGAAGAAACAGTTGCAGAAATACTATTCTAGCTCTATCAATTTCAAACCATAATTTTGTAAGTAGACTGTATAGGTTTTTTTATTGGTAACGCCACATAGCGCTCTGTATGAAAATCACTGGCTGTGCTGTGTGCAGTCTGTGGCTGGGTGGCATTGTTGTTGGCTATTGTAGTGTTGGGCAGCTGGATGTTAGCAGCGCGTAGCGTTGCGCAGTTCGAGGTGAGCCGCCAGCATTGATGGATGTGGGGAGAGAA
Source organism: Schistocerca cancellata (assembly GCF_023864275.1). Lineage (NCBI taxonomy): Eukaryota > Metazoa > Arthropoda > Insecta > Orthoptera > Acrididae > Schistocerca > Schistocerca cancellata. Next base: position 550,779,411 of record NC_064633.1, read on the forward strand.
ATGGCGGAGATTTGAAATTTGTAAGACTGGATGGCGTGAACTGCTATATATATTATGACTATTAAGGTAAATACAGTGTTTGTTCTCTATTAAAATCTTTCATTTGCTAACTATGCCTATCAGTAGTTAGTGCCTTCAGTAGTTTGAATCTTTTATTTAGCTGGCAGTAGTGGCGCTCGCCGTATTGTAGTAGTTCGAGTAACGAAGATTTTTGTGAGGCAAGTGATTTCTGAAAGGTGTAGGTTAATGTTAGTCAGGGCCATTCTTTTGTAGGGATTATTAAAAGTCAGATTGCGTTGCGCTAAAAATATTGTGTGTCAGTTTAAGCACAGTCGTGTATAATTTTTCAAAGGGGACGTTTCAATTTATAAGGGGACAGTCAAAAAGAAGGAACAGATTTAGAACATTTACTGCCTCCAAATTATAAAAGATAGAAACACAATTCCAGCGTTCCTGGAAAGAGAAAAGTTCAAATTTATATGCATTCAATGTGGGCACCATGTGTTACGTGACAAATATGGAAACGATGGCTCATTTCCTGCTACGCACAAAGCAGCTGGTCTCTCGTTGTCGAATCCACAGCTTCAACAGTGCGACGTCGCAGACTTTCAAGGGTGTACAGGGAGATTAAAAACGCGGTCTTTTACGTAACCCCACAGATAGAAGTCAGAAGGTGTGAGGTCTGGAGATCTGGGAGGCCACCGTCGATGAAGTTCATCCTCTGCTCCTTCTCTTCCAATCCACCGTCCTGGAATGGTGTCATTCAAGTAACATGGGAAAATCCCTAAGCACATCCGACAATTCTGATTCTACAGAGGTGCGAAATGTCCGCAGAATTGACGCGATCTCTGCTTCTCTTCGGATTGCCTCTGATTAGAACGACTTGAGGCTCTGCTTGTAGAGGGCACACCGGAGTCATTCGCATTGTACATTCGGCAGACACACTTGGGGTTCTGCACGCCGCTGGGACACTTCTCTTAGCAAGCCACCGGCGCCTCCCTCAGTCAGCGCATTCACACGTCAGCAATGGTGAGATTTAGGGCTAGCACCACTGACACAGGTCGCGATGAGTTTTATAACCGTTAATAATTTCATAGTTAAGATCTACCTGACCACTGGGGTTGGCAGAGTTGCACAGCAACTTCACTTATATTCCGAGCATGAATGAAATCACTGTTGAAGATTTGCGAATTTGATTCGGCCAAATTTAGAGAGCTGAACTTACCATAACATGCTTCGCTTCCTAAAATTTCTCGACCACAAGTTACTCCAGTTGTATCTTGTTTTTTGTTAATCATTACACTCGTTGCTTCTGCTGTAACTTTTACTTAATTACTTGTCTGTGTTTTTTAGCGGAATGAACTTGTGTTAATAAATTCAGGAATTTATCGTATTCTTGAATTTAAGTTCACAGCTAGTCCTCTCTGTGCACAATTAAGGAAACTATGTGATTACCCCCACCCATTGATCTATTGCTCGGCCGAAAATTAGCGATTATTAAATCCGTTGCGCACAGTTTAATTAGAGTGGTTTCTTGGCTGATAGACCTAGATAAGTAACTAACTAGCATCATTTCTCACTCTCTTTAATACCGCGGGGAGTGTCGCACACGTATCTTACAGGATGATAATTATTGAAATATAAAAAATAAAGATAAATTAGTTACAAACTATGGCTTACACACACTTCATTCAACATGTAAACATCACAACAGATATTCGGATTTAGATTATGATGTGTTCGATATGCCTGCCGTCCTTGACGATGATGTGGCGCGGACGAATAGGGAAATTCTGCATGACTCGCTGAAGTGTCGGAACATCCATGCTGTCGATAACCTCCTGAATGGCTGTTTTTAGCTCAGAAATGGTTTTGGGGTTGTTGCTGTATACGTTGTTTCTAAAACAGCACCACAAAAGGGGTCGCGTGTGCTCAGATCCGGATAATATGGCGCCCAATCGACGACCATGGCCGGCCGCGGTGGCCGAGCGGTTCTAGGCGCTTCAGTCCGGAACCGCGCGACTGCTACGGTCGCAGGTTCGAATCCTGCCTCGGGCATGGATGTATGTGATGTCTCTAGGTGAGTTAGGTTTTAGTAGTTCTAAGTTCTAGGGGACTGATGACCTCAGATGTTAAGTCCCATAGTGCTCAGAGCCATTTGAACAATCTTTTTTTTTCCGACGCCCATGCCAGTGAGTTCTGGGTACCCCAGAGATAGAATGCGGTTCCCAAAGTGTTCCTCCAGCGCATCAAATACTCTCCTGCTTTGATGGGGTCGAGCTCCGTCTTGTTGCATGAACCACATCTTGTCGAAATAAGGTCACTTTGGATAATGGGGGTAAAATCATCTTCCAATACCTTCACGTACCGTACGGTAGTCACCGTCTCATCAAGGAATATCGCACCGATTATTCTATGACTGGACACTGCCCACCACACAGTCACCCGTTGAGGGTGAAGAGACTTCTCGATGGCGAATTGCGCATTGTCAGTCTCCCAAATGCGTCAACTTTGCTTATTGACGAACCCAATCAAATGAAAGTTGGGTTCGTTGCTAAGCTAAACCATGCGTGCTTATACCAATTCCCGTCATGCCCCGCGGTCAACCGTGCAGTTTGAACGTCCTAATGCAGACTGCTCAGAAGTTACGACGATTTTATTTAAAATAGTTCAACATTGTCACCCTTAGTGAGAACCGCGATCTACTCTTTCAACCTTCATTCGCCAATGGAATACGAAGGAAGGGCAATGACAGTGCAGCTATACATGTAGATATAGGATATTCCTGTACGAGCTGAGACGGAATGGGAGAGAGATCTACAAAGGATCATGAGTTGGTATTGGCCGAATAAGCGAGAGTGGTTGTTGGGACGAGTGGCCGCCCTCTATCGTGGACGCGTGTCTCGCATTCCTCTGGCCGGACGTAGGAGTGTGCCCGGCGTCTGGGCCGTCTCCACAATGGGCCGCGCCTTTTGTGAGCGCCGATTGGCTTTCACGGCATTACACGACACATTCTGGAAAAATTAATTTCGTAAGCGCGGAGGGAAATAAGTACATTCCCGAGAGGCACCGAAAAAGGAGCAGCGCGGCGCGTCCTTATGCGCGAGCGGTGAGGGAACCACAAAGGGGACTGCGCCCCCTCCTGACAGCAAGTGTGGGAATAAAAAGGAGGACGGGTCTGCGCTACCGAAATTAGATTTTCAAGAGCCAACACCGGGGCGCGGGCGAGGTCAGGTGTGATTATAAATGGAGAGATAAGGAAGTGTTCAGAGGCGCGTCAATGGTGCGAGGAGGGCGGGAAAAAAAAAGACCTCGTCACGCCGAAAGGCTGCGTCGTCGCGGAGTGCGTGGCATAGCTCACGCACCGCGAGCAGCGCCCCACTCGTTCGCTGTCAATGGTCGCCGGCCGAAGGAGACCGAGGCGTTCGACGAATGCGTGCCGCTGCGATGGTCATCACGCGGTAATTTAGTCGCGCTGAGGGGGCCCGTCTTCAAACATATTACACGGCAGTGCTCACGAAGCTCTCACAATGGAACGACTACAAAAGAGGCAAACTCCACAAAGGCAGCATTCCTCCTTATACTAACAAAGCGCAGCAAGTAGTTTACAGCGACGCGTGGCGTAATGCGAATGAATTTTGCAGCTGAGCATATCAAGGGCTATCCAGCCTACTTGAAATACGGCTTCACGTATTTTAAGCTGTTGGACATAGAAAATATATGTTCTCTACATTTCATTTCAGCGCCACCGAACTGAATGAAAACATAATGGCCCAGAGATCGCCAGTGTGTGTGTGTGTGTGTGTGTGTGTGTGTGTGTGTGTGTTACGAAACAATGTGCGTATAGTGTGTGCAGTGACTGGTAGTGAGATATGAGTGAACAATGTGGCATTACATTATTTAATAAGTTATCAGTAAACAAAGTATTGCATAGCAGGAGTAAATCTAATGACTGTCCCTAACTAGAAGGCTGTAAATACATGTGTATGCGAATTAGCATATTTTAAATTGGTCTAAACTTGTAAATATTTGGCGTGTCCTATGTCCTAGTAAAAAGAGATCTACGGATGAATAAAGCTGCTACTACTACTACTACTGCTGCTGCTACTACTACTACTACTACCACTACAACTACAACATAAGACCCAAGATCCGGCCATTCGATGTCAGAGAAGTGCGAGATGAAATATTTATTCTCACGAGGTGATACCTCGAAATTTGATAGGTCTTCGTTAACGAACGTGGAAATTTCATGTTGGCTTGGCCTACTTATCACTTTAACAAACAGCAACATTGGGAAGTCTTCTTTAATTAGCATCAGGAAACAGCGGGAGTAAAATCTTCCGTGGAAATTAAAATATGTACATCTTCTGGTAGCTGAATACTGTTTACGTTCTTCGATTTGCTTACGTCACTAATAGCAAAGCATTTCACAATACAACTTCAAAGCTGCCTTTCTGATGCCTTTATATTCAACAAAGCCAAATTGTTCATCTAAAAGATTCTCACTTTTCTTTTCAGTTCTGTTCTACATTCTTGTAGCCAGCGTTGTTAACGCATGAGCCACCGAAAGCGACAGTTGGTCCGCTGCTCACATCAGATACATTTTGGCACTGGAAATTTCGATAAAAGCCATGTTTCAATGCCCTGGAAGAATAAATGTGCGACTCAAGTTCAGAAGGGGACTTTGGTGACTCTGACACTGATCCAGATTTCTGTATGGCTGAATGATCCGCTAACTGATATATAAAAGAAAACAGTGCACTTTATAAAGTCTGAAATATTATTTTACCCAAATGAACACTAATAAAACAATAATTCTGGTAGTAGAAAGTGTTAAAAAAACTAAACGCAACACATGTCTGCAATGTGTTTTGCGATGACAATAAGACTCAAAAGGGAAAAGTGTGACGCAAATTTCAAGACAAATTATACGTAATAACGGCGTGTATGAGTTCTTCCTCGGAATAAGAACATACCTCAATAGAATATTTCTTACACCTGTAGGTCTTTATACTTTGTGATAAGATTTTTAACATTAGATGAACCAATTTCATCATCTCAAATGAAACATTACACATATATTTTGCATTCACAGTTATAAAGAAATAATTTTCAAACCATACGTTAAAAACAGTAAATTTGAGTAATCGTTTCGTTGCCACTTCCCTCCAGTGATCTACGCCCTAGGCTGTGTTTGATCCCATGCCTTCTAAAGCTCTGTCAAGTTCAGATTTGAACAAGGCACCAGAGTGACGCCCATTCTCAGAGGACTGCACAGTGACCAGTCTGCGATGAGTGGTATTCAGCACCTGACGGTACACTTCCTTATTTTAGCGTCTATGCCTCTATTTTCTTTACACTTTCGAGGGCTCAGTTGCCAATATGGCTTTAAGCGTTTCCCTACCAATTCCCGAAACAATTAAGTTAATCAAACAGAAGTCAACCGGCAAATGTGACCACAGATTGACACCACCTTACGAATTGTAACAAACCTAGAGTTATGACTACTTTCTAGGTTAACCGAAGTTTGCGTTTCCACCTTCTTTCTGTAACATTTTCTCCGATTTTCGGCTACAAAGTATGAGATTCATGTTTCTCAAATAGTTACGTTATACATATGGGCTTTTGCGAAATTTATATCTTTTCAATTTTGTCCATAACGTAATAATATTCTTGCATGTTTCCGTAAGATTCCGTTTTGGTATGAAAATAAGTTATCCTGAAGATTTCGCTTTTCAATGACATGAACCCAACTTAGATTATGTGCTGACGCAAAACATGCTATGGCTTTGTTTTAGCTTGATATCATTCATAACAAATGCCATATATTTAGAATGTTTTTCCAAATATCATTTACGTAAGTTTCCATGAAGTTCTATTACTAACTAAATAGAATATTACTGTTATATTTCAGAAACTCACTTATCTTTTTCATTAATAACAGTATATTTTGTGAAAGCTCATTATATTTTGCCTTATACACATCGCATATTCCATAATTTTAAAAGTTATATTTCATCAAATAAATGTGGAGCATTAGGACTTGAGGACAACTGTGCATGGATATCAGTTGGCATGGCGTTGATGTAAAAGGAAGGAAAGAAGGAAGATTGCGTTTAACGTCGCGTCGACATCATTAGAGACGAGCTCGAATTGCGTCAAGGATGGGGAAGGAAATCGGCAAAGTCCTTTCAAAGGAACCATGCCGGCATTTGCCTGGATCGATTAAGAACAATCACAGAAAAACTAAATCTGGATGGCCGGACGCAGGTTTGAGCCGTCGTCCTCCCGAATGCGAGTCCAGCTTGCTAACAACTGTGGCGTTGACATAGTGACAACGTATGAAGTGGAATTAGGAGAGTGAAGGCGTTGCGCATATCGGCCATCGTGTGAACTGAACTCAATGCCGCAATTGGAGACAGAAGTGTACCGACAGTCGGCAGGGTTAAAATGGTTCAAATGGCTCTAAGCACTATGGGACTTAACATCTGAGGTCATCAGTCCCCTAGCATTTAGAACTACTTAAACCTAACTAACGTAAGGATATCACACACATCCATGCCCGAGGCAGGATTCGAAATTGGGACCGTAGCAGTCGCGCGGTTACGGACTGAAGCGCCTAGAACCGCTCGGTCACCCCGGCCGGCAGTCGGCAGGTAGCTGGCTTGTTAATCAACCTGGCGCACGTGACTTCAACCTGGCGTCGGCAGTGGCATGTACACTGGAGGGCATGAGAAATTCCTAGTTCGGCAGTTGGCAGAAGTGCATTACCGACTAATGGGTTATAAGCTACTTAGCACATGAAGTGTCAAACGCATGACTGTGTTGGGGTGTCGGATGACTTAACAGTGATTACTGAATGTAACAACACTATTTAAAATTGGGCTTTTCCTAAAGTTTAAGAGGATTTACCTTACAATTTTAGAACTTGTGATTTGTGTGTTTTTGTGAAGTGTTCATTCCAAAAAATAAGGCAAGATGAGAATATGGGTGAGGTGAATTCCAGTCTAGTTAATATTTTCATTGATGAGGACAGCATTAATCGGTTACTGTTACCAAAGAGAATGACACTTTACTTCCGCTGAGTGGGTCTCGTAATGTAGAGCGTGGTGACATTGTTGAGACAAGTGGGGAATAAGAAGTAAATGACGCTGTAAGTCAGACTAAATCACCAAGTGGTCACGTAGTGATGAGGAGATTAGTATTACAGCTTCGAAAGAAATTGATCTTAACGATATGTTGTAAAGAAAAGGGCGTGTGTAGCAGCTCTCTTCATCACTAAAAGGAAGATTGGTGTAAATTTCTACAGTTCAGACATATTAAAATTTATAACAAAACTTTATGTTTTGATCCCTTGAAGAAGCGTCTTTACTATGAAATTAAAAATCCAAGGCCTCTGATGTACCTCTGGAAAGAGTACGACGAGCCTGTAATTTGGAACTGCAACAAAGATGAGTATTATATTTACCGACATTATCATTCATCTACGAAATTTTTTGATGTTGCTGAGCAACAGTCATACAATATTTTTTAAAGGAACACACCGCCATTTGATCGTGTTATTGTTTATTTAAGTACAACCCAGGTTTCGGCCTTTTATACCGTTTTCAAGTACTTGATTTTATGTCTTCAACATATACTTCATGACACTTAACATGTGTCAAGCTCAAAGTTGACCGTGAAGTAAGAAAAACATTGGCTCCCCACGAAATGTCAAATGCAAAATCACCATTCTGTAACAAATCAGTAAATAATCGTGGGAGCACGTCATATTTAGCAAAAACAGGCTTACGTTGGTAAATTAAAGATGAGTACGTGTCCTTAAAACGTAATGATAATGAAATCTGTTACAAGATGCTGATTTTACATATGACATTTCGTGGGGAGTCTATATTTTTCTTAACCTGTGTCCAAGTTTGAGCTTGACAACATGTTAAGTACCCTGCAATATAAGTTAAAGGCATAAAATCAAATACTTGAAAATGGCATAAAACGCCGAAAACTGGCTTGTACTTAAACAATAACACAATCAAATGGCGGTGTGTTCCTTTCAGAAATACGAAATTTTGGTTAATGTTGTCTCTTTCTCCGTAGATTAGGTATGGACGGTATTGTTAGTTAAAAATAGTAGAGAGTACATTATTATGACACGAATTTTCATCAGAGATTTTTATGTAAACAGGATAGAGCAACACTCTGGAACGCAGTGTGAGTTCCTCAGGCGCCTCTTCTGAGAGCACTCCCTTACAGAGACTGTGGTGCAGTCAGCACTGGAGAGCTTCTGCCCGGCCGTGGGAGGGTTCCAGTCAGCGGCCATGGACTCGCTCCTAGGTCCTCGCCATATTCCACGCCAGCAGGTTGCCAACGACGAGAAAGAGCCGGAGGCGTTCAGTTCGCAGTTTCCTACTCACGAACTCCTCCGTGATTTTCCAAACACGGTAGTCATTTTTGTGGAAATGGCAGGTACGTATTTGGCTACCCACAGCTCCAATAAAAAATAATGTTCAAAACAACTTCGTGTCGCTGTACCCTCTGCCTCGGTTACACATCTACAGTAGTGGCGAATAGCCGCGACAGGTAGTCACTATGATGCCCTGTGTTCACTGCATTGTGTAATCAAAACACTAAATGCAGCCAAGAGTTGTTCGGAGCTATAAAACCAAGTTCGTATGAGCGGTTACACAGCGGACGGTGTTCGCAACAAGTAATCGTAAGGCTATAAGACGGTGCAAGGCGTAATAACGTCCGACACGAAGTAATCCAAAATGGGAAGTACTAATGGTATTTAGTTAATCATACATTTTCTTCTAAAATCACTATCTGGTTAATGATGTTTCAATAAAATAAAATCATATTTGGAGTCAGTCACACTATTTTCGATGTATAACGCGTCTCGATAGTCGAATTATCATCATACAGACTGTATGTCTGCTACACACACTACACCCCACCTCGGCTGTTCAGCCATATGATGATGGCATTAAAATATCACACGTGTATTTCGCAACTCAAAAGAACTAATGCAGTAAAGCACAAGGCGAAGAACATGACAGCGACAGCGATGGTTTTACTATCAGAATGCGTACTGCAAGGAATGAAAAATTGGTTTATATAAAAAATGATACTCCGAACAAGGTTGTCCACAGTTTATATACGTCCAAATGACCGCACTATATTATTCAGATCTTAACTTTGATTAAGAGGCTAATTTTTTTATTCTTCCAACAGCGTACCTCTGTCCTGTCCATATGGCACATGAGTTGTTTGTGACCAAATTGGAGTGTTACTATTTCTGGAGCAATGCTTTTCTGGTTGATTTAATGGCCTTAATAGTTACCACTATCAACGTTTCTTGCTGACTGATTCTTAGTTCTGTTTTACTTCTGATGTTGTAGACAGAACTTAACTTTTCTTTATAGTGTATACCACAGCAAGAAATTTATTGGACGAACGTGCTATTTTCCACTTCTGCTGTATTTATTTTATTGAGTCATGACTAGTTTATGCATTTTAGGCCATTTATAGGTGATTTTCTGTATAAAAGGGAGCATACAACATTACTGCCACAAACTGAAAAGCAGTTATATGAATGTATCTTGTTAAAAATTTAGTGCAAAGGATATACCTAATCGATCTATCATTAATAGTATTAAGAGCCTCTTCTAATTCTTATGCAGAAAAATCAGTTACTGACACAACAGATTCTATAAACATGAGAATATATATATTAAACTGGTCAAAAATACACATATTCCTGAGTATAATAAACTGGTTTCTTTCAATATCACAAAATTTGCGCAAATATATGAAGATATAACTGAAACTAATCACAGCCAAAATCAGTAAGTTCATTCAACTATTACAGCTGACTCTTTCATTGAATTATTTATGCTTTCAAGATGTTGTAGATTCCCAATCAGGTGGTTTAGCCATGGGGTATTCACTAATCTTACTGAAGCAATTTTTTTCAGAAGTCCTTTACAACAAATATCACATCGATGACACTTCAGTCCTATTAAGCAATACAGAAGACTACACAGCTGATATGAGCCCCCAGCTGAGTAGTATGCATGTTAAAATAAAATTTACCAGTGAAATCGAAATAAAGAACTGTATTAACTTCTTAGATATTACAATAAAGAAAGAAAATTCAATGTACAAATTTGGAATTTTTCGAAAATGAACCACTACCAACACCTTAATCAATAACGAATCATGCCAACCTGTAATCCATAAAAAATGTATTTGCACTCTGTGATACCTTCAGCTGATGAAGATAACATCAGTAAAGAAATAGTGCTACTACAAAATTTTGCCATAATAAAAAAAATTTGAGTCACAAATAATTAAAGACACGTATAGAAATAAAATGAAATTAGGTAAAAGTCAGATGAAAAGGAAAGTGAGAAATCTAAACAAACGCCTAAATTCATAGTTTTGTCCTGTTATGGAAACGTTTCTAATAAAATTGCCAAAACTTTTAAAAATTTCTTTCAATACTAAAAACAACATTAGTAATATTTTAAGACACATCATCAGTACAACGACTTTTAATAAGTCAGGCATACACTAAATTGTATGTGACGATTGTGACGACGTGTACATTAGGCAAAATGGGAGAGTACTTTGAGATACATTTTAGAGAGCACATTCAATCTAACGTAACCATACAAGCGCCTTTGCACTGCGCATCCTAAAAAGCACACAAATCTCGAAAAACATTAACGTAAAGCCGCAAAATTTGCATTATGCTATGAAAACAAAGAAAATGTATATTTGATAAGCAAACGGAATTTTCAGTCATTTAAAAAGTTAACTTGATTCACGTATTAAAGAACAAACAAATCTACACAACAGGAAGTTCCTCGATAACTTACACCACATTCCACTAATGGCCAGTCAAAAATAGTCTGTACAATATATGAAACGTAAAACTTAACCTTATCTGATCATACATATACAGTATTTTTATTTTCAACATTTTTTATTTATTGCTATTTATTAACTTCCCTGTCCGCCCCCGGTAGCTGAGTGCTCAGCACGACATAATGGTAATCCTAAGTGCCCGGGTTCGATTCCCGGCTGGGTCGGAGATTTTTTCCGCTCAGGTATTGGGTGTTGTGTTGTCCTAATCATCACCATTTCATCCCCATCAACGCTCAAGTCGCCGAAGTGGTGTCAAATCGAAAGACTTGCACCAGCCGACCGGTCTACCCGGAGGAAGGCCCTAGTCACACGACATTTTTTATTTTTTTAACTTCCGTCAGATACATATAAATGTACACTCACCATTATTTGAAATTATTAGTCCATGCTTAGCTTTATTCTTCGTTAAATGTAATATCTTCGTATATTTCACGCCTTATGAAAATGCCAAGCTGTCAGTCTAACAAGACACTATGTATGCGAACCAAAGTGAATAAGAGACGCAAGTTTAAAGACGTTGTCATTTCAATGCGTATGGTGCATTTTCCTCCTGCAGGCAACTATCTATCTAGTAAGTTTCTAATAAGTTACATTCACATCATTATCGGAATTCTCTTTGTTGGGGTGGTGTAGTTTGCTCTAGTTTACACAGAAAATCACTTGAAAATTACATAAATAACGGAAACTTGTCGTCGACCAATAAAATAAATACCGAACGAGTGGAAAATGGCACCTTCTCTTAGGCAGAAACAGGTATTGTTGCTAAGTCCATTCTCCTTCTCTGACAATCATATATCAGAGACATTTGACATCAAAGCCATCCGAAAATATACTCTCTCAAGGTTAAGTGTATATTTCAATTAACGTATGTGAGTCGAGGTCGAAAAATGTCCATGTTGAAATACAGGAAACATCACCAATGAAAACTTTAAAAATTCTGATGTAAATTACTACGTCTACGTCCAAAGATTGATGATTTTCTAACGCTTATCGTACCGTGAACGTATTCGCTACAGAAACAGACCTGTTACAAGCATGTTTGCCTCTGAAATGTGACAGAGCTTTTAATAACGAACTATATTTAATACCTCGTAAAAGTCGCGCAGCTGTACCGTGTATCAGTGGTACAGTCGGGAGACAGGTACTACCATGTTCTTCGAGACATTCGGCTGTTGACAGTTACGAGAATACGGTCGACACACCAATGGAAACTCAACCCGTTGCGCGACGGTGTTGGTCCACCTTTCCCTTCCGCTGGCAGCCCGTTCGTAAAACCAGACTTTTTATGCTTGCTGATCTGGAAGCATTAACTTTTTATCAGTTCACACCGTACCTGCAGGGTAGGGGCGCGTCAGAAGCCACTAAGCCCTGATCTGCACTTGAAGGCGCGCTGACGTTGCAACTCGTTTTCCTTGAGAGTTTTTCACGATGTTAAAATGTTGTACTAGCGGAGCACGAGAACGTCTCTGGGCGATACTGTGAAGGCATTATGCAACAGTTCAGACTTGTTTAAGTATATCTGAAGATAGAACTGCTCCGTTGTTGACACTTGAATTTAAAGTTCTTGTTTATCTATCTTTTTCTTCAGCATTTGATAATGAGATTTCAGCTTGATGGAAAAAAATATATACACTTAAGAGTAACCGTACTCGTTACCAGATTTGTGTAGTTACGTTTTTCAAAATGTAGTGTCATGGGCCTTAATGCGTCTGCTTATCGGCACACTCGGGTTTTTCTCTAATTATGTTCTTCGTCCTTTCTTCAACTCATTTCACAAGAATGAAGGGATGGTTCCTTCGACAATCCAACTGCCAAATTTACTGCTCCATCTAATGACATCCATATAGACAGAATCTACATTTCCTTCAGTTGCCACAATACGGGGTGAACAGGAGCACCATTAACACTCCTTGAACTCCTTGATCGGTTTTCGTCAAATATACGCAAAGAGCATTCACAATGAAAAAAATGGAAAAAATGATTGTTTCATACTCGATGCCGTGAAATGAGGATGAAGCAGAATGTGTAGGCCTTACATTCAGTGAATTTTTCCATTTTTGTTTTTGTGTTTTTGCAAAGAATTTTGCTGTGTACGTTGCCATATCAGTATTTATCTCTTCGTCATCTACTGAGTGCCTCGTGTCTTTTAAAAGAATATCTTTACAGGCATTTGACAACCACTGTTGGCTAAGAATCTCCTATACGTTTATCCACTGCGTTACGGGTACACGAATTTTTTTAAATTTTTTGTTGGCCTTTAGCCTACACCATACAGTTAGTTGAGACTTACATAAAATGTAATGGTACAAACAAAAATTTAGTGTTACAGTACTTTTTTGCAACCTCGTACTCGTTGTAGGCAGAACTGACATAGTTACAGACCAATACTGTATAATCATTGCGAAGTCCAATGTTATGGCACACATTTGTGCCCTTCATTGTCAGTGATGGGTCGATTTTAGATGCGGAGAACTGCGGCACTAGTGAAGCTATATATGGCATAGATGTTTGTGATACGGTTGCTAACAAAGCCGTCACGCATGTTTACTAAAAGGCTCCCACGCACCTCCTATTCAGTCGACGTCAAGATTTTCTCTTCTCTCTTGGAACCCAGCAAAGAACTTCCTCGGTACATCTACCATCCATTCACCTGGCTATATATGTCCAGCTCACCTCTATTGTATTTTTATGCGGGACATAATTACGTTCTTCACTCTATCCTGTTCCCAGACCCATTTAATGTCTTTTCGTTTTTTTTTTCTTTTTTTGTCGCTCCTGGTAACGCCCATCACGCAACTTCCCATTTCCAGCTCAGCAGTATTTCATGTCAGCCTTCGAGCGGCATTCGCATTAAGTATACTTTTATTGCTACACGTCAAAATTGGTAACATGCATTTTACAGAGGCATGCGAATTTCAATTCTGAAATTACTATTTAGATTGCAGAAAGCACTTCAAATCATTTTCCTCTTCTGTTTCTTTCTTTTCTTCTGTGGCTGGTCATTCTGCTAAGGACTATGGTTGCTTAAATGTCTCTATAGATGAAATGTTTACCGCTATACAGTATACAACGAAGCGGTGATGAAGCGGTGCAAGCAGAGTTGAGGTTTTAAAAAAATGTCTCTGAACACTGGGACTTAACATCTGAGGTCATCAGTCCCCTAGAACTTAGAACTAGTTAAACCTAACTAACCTAAAGACATCACGCACGTCCATACCCGAGGCAGGATTCTAACCTGCGACCGTAGCGGTCGCGCGGTTCCAGACTGAAGCGCCTAGAACCGCTCGGCCACAGCTGCCGGCTGAGGTTTTATCTCTATTGAAAAACTCAAACATTCTACTGTAACGGTATCAACAAACTGGTCTCTCTTTGGGAGAAACGTGTTCGTCACTACGACGATCACGTTGATAAAGAAATATGTGGACATAAAGATGTAGAATGTTAAAAACGTTTACTTTATTTAAAAAGCTTTACGAGTTTTCACATTTAAAATTCGGAACCTTTACTTTTCAGCACACACTCGTACATGGATTCCTAAGACTTCTGCCGACCGCGGTGGTCTAGCGGTTCTAGGCGCTCAGTCAGGAACCGCGCGACTGCTAGGGTCGCAGGTTCGAATCCTGCCTCGGGCATGGATGTGTGTGATGTCCTTAGGTTAGTTAGGTTTAAGTAGTTCTAAGTTCTAGGGGACTTATGACCACAGATGTTGAGTCCCATAGCGCTCAGAGCCATTTTAACCATCCTAAGACTTCTAAATTTTTAACGTGTGTTTTAGTGGTCATGGACAGCAAGTTGCCAAATATCTTTGTGTTTTTATTATGATCATTTTTGTGTGCATTACTTTATCCGTATCATAACTCTGCTCGTAGATGTAACGCAATTACAAAATTGATCGGTCTGTCTCTGCATTGTTGAACCACAATAAAGTACTAACATAAATAAATGTTTGTTACTCAAACAACTTTAGTAAATTCCTTGAGTGCTTCCACCAAAGAATTGTAACCCATGGGATCAAGAGGCATATCGATGAGGAGACCTTCATTTTAAAGTGGTACGTCAAACTTTCATATCCTTCCCAACAGCCATATACTGCTACCTGCGGAGTGCTTCCTTCATTGGGCCAAACAAATGGAAATCGGTTGTGAAAGACCCTGGCTGTAGGGTGGCTGGATGACAGAACAGTGTAATGAAGTTCTGTGAACTACTGCCAGGTACACAGACTTGTCTGAGGCCTTGCGCTGTCATGGAGAAGGAGAAGTTCGTTAGCATTTTTGTGGTGATGAACACACTGAAGTTGTTTCTTCAATATCCTGAGGGTAGCACAGCGCACTTCGGGGTTGATCGTTGCACCTTGTGGGAAGACATCAAACGGAATAACCCCATTGAGCCGACCGTGGCTCACGATTGTAGCCTGTCCTTCCTGCAATTCTGAAACGTCGGGAATATTTTTTTTAATTTTCTGTTAATGTCTTCTGGGCGCCACTATCCTTGCTCACCTTCGCTGTCCGTGACTGGCAGCACCAGCGTTATCGATAGTAGCTTCGTGTTACTATCTGTGGAGCGAGCGCGAGTATTTCCGGTTCTGCTCTGAGAGGAAGGAGGCGGTGTGACGGAGTCGGTGGAGTGAGTCGGTGCAGCGAATCGGCAGAGTAACTCGGAAGGTAGACAGTCGTATGTTAGTCAGTCGGCTCTGAGTCTCAGTCGCTTTTGGGTTGTGGACTGAGTCGGGTTCGTCGTTACTCGGCTGTGGGGCGAGTTGGCATTCAGTAGCAAGCGGGTCCGCTCGGTGCAAGCACGCGCCGGGACCGTGGTCGACGCAGACGGAAGGCCGTCGGTCGGTCGGATGGAGGTGTGGGTTCTGCTGAGCACTGATACCAGTGTCAGTCGGGGAAGAGTTGGTAGCCAGCAACGGTCGTGTACGTATGGTGTTAGTATTCGGCAGGACCGCTGTTGGCGAAAGTGGGCTGCCGTTGGACGTTTGCTCGGCCGCTCGTCTCACTCGACGACGTCTTGGATCCTCAGGACGAACACCATTTTCCGAGTCAGGGTGTGGTTAGACCTTGTTGGTTCGTTGGAAGGGAGCAGTGACGTGCAGTGTGTAAACTTTTAGATGGCAGACCTCTCCCTAGTCCTAAATCGGTAGAAGTCGGTAAACGTCGGGAGGCTTCGGTAGGCACGCAGTTTCGACTGCTGCCAACATTACGTAGCTGACTGTGTTGTACAAGGTAGCCATTGTCGTCTGCTTCGTTATTGTTTTGCGCTGTACTGTTCTGCGTGTTTTTATTGTGCAGTTGTGCTAAACATTATCAAAATGAGCGTAGAGGCAGTTGCTGGCCCATCTCGGGAGTCGCCAACAACCCCTACCGGTAGGCCTACGGTTAGAAGGAAACCAATATTACGTAGCGATGCTCGCAAAATTGCGTGTGATTGAATGCTGCGGAAGGGAAAGGGAGCAGAAAAAATTGCTTCACCCCATTTACAAATCTTCAGTGGGAGCTCCAACATACACGGGACAAAGCATGCGTAGCATTGGAAGATTCAAACAGTTTTCCAAGAATCAGCCTGGCGTATCACCACAAACGCCTGACAAGAAAAGGTGAGTTTCGATTTCAGATATTTTGTTCGCGATCACTTTGAAGGAGCCCCCTATTTCGTCCGAATTACCTTATATTTCATTTTTCCTTGCTACCGTATTGCTTTGTATGGAAACACCGCTGGGTACTCTACTATTTCGAAACACATGCTCTCATTCTCAAATAGTGGATGCATAAATCTGGGTATTTTCCCGCGGTGGCATCTCATTGTTTATGACGTCATATATCCTCAAGAATGTGTCTTATTTCTTTTTTTTTTTCGACTAGAAACCTTCGTGGGTGTACGGAGAA
Source organism: Schistocerca cancellata (assembly GCF_023864275.1). NCBI lineage: Eukaryota > Metazoa > Arthropoda > Insecta > Orthoptera > Acrididae > Schistocerca > Schistocerca cancellata. The sequence continues at coordinate 550,796,225 of NC_064633.1, forward strand.
CAAATCACCAAAGTTTCATTGCAATCGGATGAATGGTTTGTGAGCGCATAGTAGACGAACATACAGTACATTCATTTATATATATATATATATATATATATATATATATATATATTTTAATGTACATGACTATTTCAGTTTCGTTTACGAACAACATTTAAAGCGAGTTTCACTTCCAAGCCTTTCGTCTGCTTTGGTGTAAGCATGACGCGCAATGTGTAGTGCCAGCACTGCAACTGGTAGGCGTGCCTTGTCCCCCCCCCCCCCCCCAACGGCTCCTCCCCCGTCGCCAGCCAATGCTTGCTTCCTCCTCTCCCCGCACTCCCCTCTCAACTCTGCCGTCATACAGTTAACACACTGTAGTCTCCACAGCGCTGAGCCAGGTTGGGGCTTTTGGCGGTGGGCACGCGCTGTTGCATTTGGAGGCGCTAGCTATGTCAGCGACTTTTCGCTTTCCTCCGAAACAAGATCCTCAAGTTGAGTAATTAGTTGCCTGTTCTTAAAACTCGACTGTTACAATTTCTTCGTTTTGTTGGATTGTTCTTTCCTCAGCCGTCGACGCTTTTGATCACAAGTGGTGTGTGTTGTTGCCTACAGCCCGCAGCCTTCTTCCGTAGTGATTTGACGCTTGTGACTTGTGTTTTCTGTATTGTTTTAAACTTGTCTTGAGTGGTGTGTGATGCCTTGATCTTGGCGAGGCCGTGTCCGAAGTATAGGTATTTTTGGTTACTCGTCATCGGCAGATATATTCTATTATTTGTGCATTTGGATCTGACGGTTGGAGATCGGTTAGATTGTCCGTCGGTCGTGAACCGTCCCTAGGTTGTGCTGCCTTCTCTTATCTGACTTTAAGCCTTGCCTGCCTGTCCCACTTCACCACACACGTAAGCGACCTTCTCAGATCGATACTGGAGTATTATCTGAACACCACTTGTTATGGTTTTAATTTGTATTTTCCCCTTTTGTAATTTTGTAAGTACTTTGCTTGGCCTTCTCTAGTGTATTAATGCTGTTTTAATGATTGAAATTAGGCCTTCAGCCATGTATTAATATTGTCTGTTTTATGTTTAGTCTATGGCCTTCAGCCGAACTTCGTAACAACTTAAAGATTAGGCCTTCAGCCGTGTTTCATTTAAAATTCTTGTTGCTCTGTATTTAGGCCTTCAGCCGCGTTTGTTTCAGAATCTGTGGCTTTAATATGTAAATCCTTGTCTGGAAGGTTTCTCTTTAATTATCTCGAATTCTTGAAACGGCCTTCAGCCGTATTCTGTAAGTGTTTATCTTAAGGTTGTATTTAATTATTGTTGAGTAACTGTTTGGGCCTTCAGCCGACAGGATATTTCAAGTTTTCTTAAGATTTTTTCTGTTGTATGTATTGCTTACCTTTAAAGCCTCTCCTTTATTATGCAAAGAAAATTTTGTTATTGGGCTTTCAGCCGAAGAATTAACTTGAATTTTCCTTAATACGGCCTTTAGCCGCAATTTGTAAATGCTTGGCGTGTAAAGAATGTCCTTAGCTGATCTGAAATATTATTTCGGCCTTCAGCCGAGAAGATATTGTAATTTTGCTTAAGGCCTTCAGCCGTTACTCTAAATCCTGGTGTTTTGAAAGCAATCTCTCTAACTTATTCTGGAGAAGTTACTTGGGCCTCAACCCGTGAATTGATCTTTGTTGTTTTAAAGAGAAAACTGTGCATTGGTTCGAGCAATAAACTGTGTGTGTTCTTATATAACTAACAGTAACTGACATTGGCCCCTTTCTACAACGTGGTCCGCTCTGTCCTGCGAAACAAGATTTCACCCATAAGTATCCCAGAAGACTGTCACCAAGATTTTATCGGCTAAATGTGGGGCTTTGAACTTTTTCTTCGGGGAAGAGGTACTGTGGCATCACACCACAGTCTGCCGTTTTGTTTCCGGTTCGGAGTGATGAACCATATTTCATCACCTGCGACGATGTTCTACAAAAAACTGTCACCATCAGCCTCGTTACGCGCAAGCAATTGCGCAAAGACCGTCCTTCGTTGCTCTTTATGGTATTCTGCAAGGCGGCGAGGAACCCAGCGCTCACACACGATTTGATACCCCAGCTGATGGAGGAGTGTGTGTCAGCGCTACAAACAGAGATGTCCAGTTGCGCACCATTGTGATACGTCGATTGCCTCGAACGAGATTGTCCGCACGTTCCAGCATTCCAGGAGTCACAGCTTTGTGCCTCAGGATCGTGTTAGTAAGTGGATTAATTTTCAGTGAACAGTGTTGGTAATAGCAAAAAGTTATTTTCTTTCGAGTACAGCAATAATTTATGTTTGTGGATGTTTCGAGTCTAACACTGCGCTTCATATCATTCAACTTTCATAATGTACTTCGGTACTGAGTTTTATTCACATAGTTTTTATTGAGCACACAACTGTACTAAAGCACCAAAGAAGCTGGTACAGGCATGCGTATTCAAATACAGAGATATGTAAACAGGCAGAATACGGCGCTGCGATCGGCAACGACAAGTGTCTGGCGCAATTGTTAGATCGGTTACTGCTGCTTCAGTGGCAGGTTATCAAGATTTAGGTGAGTTTGAACGTGCTGTTATAGTCGCCTGCACGAACGATGGGGCACAGCATCTCCGAGGTAGCGATGAAGTGGGGATTTTCCCATACGACCATTTCGCGAGTGCGCCGTGAATATCAGGAATCGGCTAAACATCAACTCTTCGGCATCTCCTGCAAGAACGGGACCAACGAGGACTGAAGAGAATCGTTCGAAGTGACAGAAATGCAATCCTTCCGCAAATTGCTGCAGGTTTCAGTGCTGGGCTATCAACAAGTATCAGCGCGTGAGCCATTCAACAAAACATCATCGATATGGGCTTTCGGAGCCGAAGACCCACCCGTTTACCCTTGACGACTTCACGGCACAAAGATTTACGCCCCGCCTGGACCCGTAAACACCGACATTGGAGTGTTGATGACTGGAAACGTGTTGCCTGGTTGGACGTGTGCTTGTTTCAAATTTTATCGAGTGGATGTACGTGTACGAGTATGGACACAACCTCATGAATCCGTGTAGCGTGCAAGTCAGCAGGGGACTGTTCAAGCTGGTGGGAGGCTCTGTAATGGTGTTGGGCGTGTGCATCTGGAGTCATATGGGAACCCTGCAACGTCTAGATGCGACTCTGACAGGTGACATGTGCGTAAGCATCCTGTCTCATCACCTTGAGAGGTGGCATGAGCCCCCTCTCATATTTCTATCTTACGATTTTCCTCTCTAATTGCATGCAGTGAAAAGTCGCTATTCCTTCACACGCGGACTTCCCACGCAGCGTCTCTCGTCACCCGGGTGGTCCGGTGACAGGCGGGCTCTGCTGATCTGGAGAGGGTTAAGCCGACGGGTGTGACGAAGCCGAGTGAATGCTTTGCAGACGCCGACATTGTCAAAAGACACGCCCGGAGGGGTCTGAAGTAGCGGCTGGGCTAGAGGTTCCGTTACTTCGCAGAAACTTAGTGAAAACACTTTCTGTCAGGCTACCAGCGAGGCGTGGGAATGACTTGTGTACCCAGGCAGTTGTGGCGGGAAAATTCCCGCGCTTTCTGCAAAATAGTAACTGTGATTTGCTTGCTCAGGGCATAGCTCCGTGACGTAGCAAAATCAGCGCAGAAATTGGCGCCAAGAATCTCCATTGATGGAATGGTAGGGCTCCGACAATAGAGTGGAATTTTCCGCCGGTTTTCGAGTTGCTGATTGGAACGTTTAACCACGGCCACTGTCGTGGGGGCGGGAATGTCGTGTGTTGGGCCTGTACGGGTGCTCTAGGTAGTCGGCTCTCGCCTTTCGGTCGAGGACGTCGAAGCAACCAGCCATCGACTTCGGTACGCCAGATCGTGTTCTGGCAATTAAGAAGACAGTTTGGTAATGTATGTCCGCAGCACCGGCAGATAGGGATTTTCCTAAGTGATAATCAGAGCTCAGCAGAGCGCGCCTGTTCGTCTTTTTCTAACCTTGTTCTGTCTTGTGTAGCAGCAATTAATGTTGGGTTAGCTGTGTGTCTCTCTTAAGATTTGAGTGGCAAGGAATTGGCTCCACATACCACTTCGTCTTAAACCTCACAATCTAGTTTAGGGACAACTTCACCTTCATAGCGTTTGTTTGAGTATCCAGTTTGAGCCAATTTGATGTATTATAAATGTTTCATGTGTTTTTTTTTATTATTTTGTGTTTAGTCTTAATAAATCATATTGTTATTTTGGACAGAACTTTCATTCTGTTAATCGGTAGAGCAACCCATCATTTCTCACTACGTTAATTAAACCTTCCTTTATTTAACTTATTCATCAAATTAAATTATTGCAGGTGCCAAACTCTTTTCTACTCCACTTGCTGGGTTGATTACAGTCAGTTCACGTATATTTTTTAATCCATGTGCAACAGCAAAAGTCGGAGTTAGAATAGGGGGGCTTAGAGCATCATTTACATATGGAGATTCTAGAAGAATTTAGTGTTAAATACACTGCTTGCCCCGGCACCTCGCAACCTGCATCCGTTAACGTCCACTGTGCTTTCCGACGGACTTTGCAAATTCAAGCAGGACAATGCGGTACACGACAAGTTCAGAATTGCTACAGAGTGGCTCCAGCATCACTCTTCTGAGTTTAAACGCTTCAGTTGGCCACCAAACTCCCCAGACATGATCATTACTGAGCATAACTGGGATGCTTTGCAACGTGCTCTGCAGAAGAGATTTGCACCAACCGCGTACTTTTACGGATTTCTGGACAGCGCTGCAGGATTCCTGGCGTCAGTTCCCTCCACCACTACTTCAGACATTAGTCAAGTCCATGCCACGTCGTGTTGCAGCACTTCTGCGTGCTCGCGGGGACGCTACACAACATTAGGCGTGTTCACCAGTATCTTTGGCTCTTTAGTTGTCGTTTAGTTAGTTTCATTTTCTTTATCTGAAATTTTGCCTTTATGCAGTGTAAAGTTTTATTTCACGACACTGTTCACATGCGCAACACAGGGGCAACGATCAGTTAGTTCTTATCAGCAACTGAATACGATAGCTAAAGTAGGCGTTTCATGACAAGAAAGTTTTTGAAATGAACATATTCTTTTTATCACACAACAGTTTTTTTATAGAAAGCTTGCAACTAATGAACTAATGCTAGCTTGTTTTCGACCATTTCATGGCCTTGTGTGGCCCGTGTAAAAACTTTTGACGCTGAAATGTATTGCTGCAAACATGCGAGGTGCTGGGGCTAGCAGTGTATTTAACACTAAATTCTTCTAGAATCTTCATATGGAAATGATGCTCTAAGCCCCCCCCTTTTCTAACTCCGACTTTGGTGTTGTACGTGAATTAAGAATAAACGCGAACTGACTGTAATCGACCCTGCAAGTGGAGTAGAAAAGAGTTTGGCACCTCCAATAATTTAATTTGATAGAAATTAATTTGATAAAGGAAAGTTTCATTAACGTAGTGAGAAATAAAAGGGTTGGTCTACCGGTCAACAGAATGAAAATTCTGTCCAAAATAACAATTTGATTTATTATGACTAAACTCAAAATAATAAACAAAACACATGAAACATTTACAATACGTTAAATTGGATACTCAAATAAATGCTGTGAAAGCGAAGTTCTCCATAAACTAGATTGTGACATTTATAACCAAGTGGTATGTGTAGCCAATTCTTTGCAACTCAAATCTTAAGAGAAACACCCAGCCAACCCAACATTAATTGCTGCTATAGTAGTGAGAACTCAGACAATAAACACTCAAGACAGAACCACGTTAGAAAAGACGGGAACAGGCGCGCTTGCTGAGCTCTGATTGTCACGTAGCAAAATTCCCTAATCTGCCGGTGCTGCGGACATTCATTACCAAGCTGTCTTCTAAACTGCAAGGACACGATCTGGCTGGCATACCGGATGCGATGGCTGATTTGCTTCGACGTCCCGTCGTGGTGATGATTATGTCGCGAGTATAGCCCGAAACAAATTATCCTGTTCTGGTTGTTCCAGACTAAAGATTTCCTAGCAACACAAATGCGCCTCTGAGGGAGTCGAAGAAGGCTCGCTACACAATCACTGACGGTGCAGTGGTTGATTTTAACAAGCGAAGTCACACAGTAACTCCGATACAGTCAACTTTAGCCAAAACTTCTCAAGACGGACAACATTGGTCGCTTGTACGCAGAACGCTCAATTGACAACTGTACTCGGTAAGTTACATTGAAGTCGAAACTTCAGCAACTTTATCAAACAGTGACAATTAAATGAAAGTATATTAGACAGCCAACGGAAGGCAGGCTGTCCAGAGCAGTGAGAGCTCAGTCTTGTAACCTAATCCGACCGAAAGGCAAGAGCCGACTCAACCAAGAGCACCCGTACAAGCTGAACACTGAACATTACCGCACCCACGTCAGTGGCCGTGGTTAAACGTTCCAATCAGCAACTCGATAACCGGTGGAAAATTTCACTCTATTGCCGAAGCACTACTGTTCTACCAATGGAGATACTTAGCGCCAATTTCTGCGCCGATTTTGCTACGTCACGGAGCTATCACCTGGGCAAGCCAACCACAGTTATGATTTTGCAGAAAACGCGGGAATTTGCCCGCCAAGACTGCCTGGGAAGACAAGTCATTCCCACGCCTCATTGGTAGCCCGTCAGAAAGTGTTTTCACCAAGTTTCTGCGAAGTAACGGAATCTCTAACCCCAGCCGCTCCTTCAGGCCCCTGTGGGCGTGTCGATCCCGCTCTTATGACAACGCCGGCGTCCGGACAGCATCCACTCAACTCCCTCACACCCGTCAGCATAACCCTTTCAAGATCAGCAGAACCCGCCTGTCACCGGACCACCCGGCTGACGAGAGACGCCGGGTGGGAAGTCCACGTGTGAAGGAATAGCAACTTTTCACTGCATTAAAATATTCATATCTTCTGAGTTTTCAATACTAGCCTTGTAATGACCATACTCGGCTGTACTTCACCAAATAGAATTACTCAGAATTAGATATAAATATGAGAGAGGGCAAGTCACTGTGTGCATAGAAAGGCATGCCACGTCTCGAACATTGTCGGGCAACAATGACTGGCCATGTTGCGGAACAAATGATTGAAGATGGAGTGTCCGGCTATGTTGCCGGGCCACGTTGTTGGAAATATGCATTTTTATGGCCCTCGTTAAAGTACCTTAAGGGGCTCCGGAACGCCCTATACTTGCAATGTTAAAATAACGCTTATAAATTACATCTTTCCTCACAAAGTATTTGAGGTAGGAAGTTGAAATTTTTACAGATTATTTATTGGAATATGGGCTACAACTTAACACAAGGATTTCACAAAATTTTAGTTCAGTTATTAAAGATGATTTTTTTTCAATTGTAATGAAAATTCACAACATTTTTTTGCAATATTTTATTTATATATTCAAAAATATACAGTTTTTTGGAAAAAGGCTGTGTTAAATTATGCAGAAGGTACTGTGTAACATTTACTAAAAGTTTGAAACAAATATGTTTGGAAGATCCTTAGAAAACATGTAATTAGTATGAGAAAATAAAAGTTTTGGGAATCGAGCGACAAAGATTGGATTAACTTTTTAGTGCATTCCAGGTCCATAGGATGGATTATCTTCATCCTCTGCAAACTCCTCCTCCAGCTTCCTCTTGTTCCTCCTCCTGTTTACTCTTGCTTGTATTTCTAGACTCTTTACAGCCCTGTCTGCAGCCCGAAGGCGTTCCTTGTCTAAAGCAAGCATTGCTCGTACCATGTTAGAACCTATCTTCATTCCCATATTTCTAAATACCTTGCACCTTACAATGTTGCCATCATTGAAAGTCGCAACAGCATCATACACACCAAAGTGAAGTGTTTCTATTCCAACAAATACAGTCTTGGGGATTTTCGACCATATAACACTATTTACACTTTCATTGGGGTTTTGAGTTTTTCCGTGAATACACTTTTTCAACAGTTCAGGTGCTGCTAAGTCTCTGAAAATAGGTTTTATCACCTCCATTATTGCATGAGGCAGACTATGCTTACGAGTGTACACTTCACCAGTTAGCAATCCTTTGTTATACGTATTTACACCAACTGTCTTCTTCTTTGCGACACAAGCTATGTTGGGGATTTTCATCGGTTGAAGAAGTATGAAAAAAAAAAAGAGCCCAAACAGCCTTCTTCATTTCGTCGACACTTTGTGTATTTTGCGTAATAGCCATTCCATAATAGTTCTTTATTTTGTCAATTACACTGTCAGTTAACCTTCCCTTCCCATCCAACCCTTTACCATCACTGAGTTTTTGTTTTTTGTACGAAGCTTTCAGTCACCGAAGTCTTGTTCCCATTCGCTTCTGTACGTGTCCAATACACTCAAATTTCTGCACTACAACATCATCACCATAGGGCTTCAGTCCTTGAACATGTTTGAAACTTTTAGAATCACCGTCACCAAGGTAATTAACATATCGCACAGCGCCACAGTGGGTCACCCCCGTGTAGAACACATTTCAAATTTAAAAATAGTTGTAGTCTTCGGAATTGAATAAATTATATATCTATTAAAAGGTAATAGTCTGCAGATTAAGAAAACGCAGAAAAGTAAAAATTGAACTTTTCATGATTTTGAGCTTTCCGGAGCCCCTTAACACGTTGTAGTGTCCCACTGTCGGCCTGGTGCGGCCCGTTCCAGAAGAAGCAGCAGACTGCCGGCTCGGCGGCGCCGTGGCCCGGATCCCCTCGCGCTGCCCTCTGCTGCCCCCGGCCCGCCTCCCACACCGCGGGGCGCCCGGCGCTTCCCGTCGGCGGTTAATTGCGGGGCGACTGCCGGCTGGTGGCTGTCGCGACCCAGGCGTCGCTGAGTGCGCCATCCGAGCGGCAGCGGCGGCGGCGGCGCGATTTGCACACAATGTGGCGGGGTGGGCGCCGAGGCGGCTTCGGTCGCGCTGCTGACGGAATCCCGACCTGCCCACAGCGCGGGCGTCGCGGCAGTTCTCGTAGGCGGGGCGGGGCGCGCTAACGCCGATCACAGCCCAGGCGGGGTCACGCTCCCTGCATCACGTCGCGGCGCGGTCGCTTCACCCGCGTCGACCTCAGCACCGCGTGTTCAGTGAACGTTTCTATAAACGCACTGGCAAAATTATTAACATACGGCGTATTTTGGGTCGAACGCCGCTGTCCATTAAAACTGCAACAGCATGAGGGCGGCACGCAACAAACATCGATTTGATATTATTATTTTCGAATCCAGGACAGTACAGTTATTTAAAAATTCAAAATATATCTACAATGTTGACTGGAATACTCTCTTTCAAATTCTGAAGCTGGCAGGGGTAAAATACAGGGACCGAAAGTCAGTTCTTATCAGCAATTTGTACAGAAACCAGATGGCAGTTACAAGGGTCGAGAGCCATGAAAGAGAAGCAGTGGTTTAGAAGGGAGTGAGACAGAATTGTAGCCGATCCCCCATGTTATTCAATCTGCATATTGACCAAGCAGTAAAGGAAACAAAAGAAAAATTAGGTATTAAATAGGTATTAAAATCCATGGAGAAGAAATAAAAACTTTGAGGTTCGCCGATGACATTGTAATTCTGTCAGAGACAGCAAAGGACTTGGAAGAGCAGTTGAACCGAATGGACAGTGTCTTGATAGGAGGATATAAGATGAACACCAACAAACGTAAAACGAGGGTAATGGAATGCAGTCGAATTAAGTCGGGTAATGCTGACGGAATTACATTAGGAAATGAGACACTTAACGTAGTAAAGGAGTTTTGCTATTTGGGGAGCAAAATAACTGATGATGGCGGAAGTAGAGAGGATATAAAATGTAGACTGGCAATGGCAAGGAAAGCGTTTCTGAAGAAGAGAAATTTGTTAACATCGAGTATAGATTTAAGTGTCAGGAAGTCGTTTCTGAAGGTATTTGTAAGGAGTGTAGCCATGTATGGAAGTGAAACATGCACGATAAACAGTTTGGACAAGAAGAGAATAGAAGCTTTCGAAATGTGGTGCTACAGAAAAATGCTAAAGATTAGATGGGTAGATCACATAACTAATGAGGTGTTGAACAGAATTGGGGAGAAGAGGAGTTTGTGGCACAACTTGACTAGAAGAAGGGCTCGGTTGGTAGGACATATTCTGAGGCATCAAGGGATCACCAATTTAGTATTGGAGGGCAGCGTGGAGGGTAAAAATCGTAGAGGGACACCAAGAGATGAATACACTAAACAGATTCAGAAGGATGTAGGCTGCTGTAGGTACTTGGAGATGAAGAAGCTTGCATAGGATAGAGTAGCATGGAGAGCTGCATCAAACTAGTCTCAGGACTGAAGACCACAACAACAACGATACAGGGTGGCCCACTTAAAATTTTCAATGCAAATATTTCTGGTACAACAAAACATAGAAGAGGTGGAACAAATATGGAATACCATTTTCTTTTCCGTTCACAAATTTCACAGTTTTTCACATTAAGGAAATGGAATATCTGTTGCTCATACTGTGGGATGTACTTTAATGCCACCTATGTTTTCGAATACGTACTACGTTAGGAACATTTATAAATTACGTTTAACACGAAGTTTGACGGTTTTGGCTCTTCAGTTTTTTGATACAAATATGGAATAGTCCATTCATTTCAAGTTTGTTAAAGTTAAAACAATTAATAGAGAATCTAATGTATTAGCTAAACGTCTGTTTAGAAAATGTGTTAACGATGTACGCATTATGACAAGAATGAAACGGAAAACCACCAACCTGCGACAATTGTTCCTCCTAATGAATCCGTTAAAACAGGTTCACTCACTCGCAGTGGCGGCCAACTGCAATATGAATGCATCCCAAAGTGGTCTACACGTGCTGAACGTACCTTTCCAGCAGGGCACCAGAGTCCAGCTCGTACAAGACGAGGAACCATGGTATTTCATATTACTACACCTATTCCATATTTGTACCTTTTCCTCTGTTGAAAATCGATTGTCATGGGAATGAGTGTAAAGCAGGGGGACATAAAAGTAAATACCATGAGATATTCTAAAATGTAAACAAATACACTACTGGCCATTAAAATTGCTACACCAAGAAGAAATGCAGATGATAAAAGGGTATTCATTGGACAAATATATTATACTAGAACTGACATGTGATTATATTTTCACGCAATTTGGGTGAATACATCCTGAGAAATCAGTACCCAGAACAACCACCTCTGGCCGTAATAACGGCCTTGATACGCCTGGGCATTAAGTCAAAGAGAGCTTGGATGGCGTGTACAGGTACAGCTGCCCATGCAGCTTCAATACGATACCACAGTTCATCAAGAGTAGTGACTGGCGTATTGTGACGAGCCAGTTGCTCGACCACCATTGACCAGACGTTTTCAGTTGGTGGGACATTTGAAGAATGTGCTGGCCAGGGCAGCAGTTGAACATTTTCTGTATCCAGAAAGCCCCGTACGGGACCTACAACATGCGGTCGTGCATTATCCTGCTGAAATGTAGGGTTTCGCAGCGATCGAATGAAGGGTAGAGCCACGGGTCGTAACACATCTGAAATGTAACGTCCACTGTTAAAAGTGCCGTCAATGGGAACAAGAGGTGACCGAGACGTGTAACCAATGGCATCCCATACCATCACGCCCAGTGATACGCCAGTATGGCGATGACGAATACACGCTTCCAATGTGCGTCCACCTTGATGTCGCCAAACACGGATGCGACCATCATGATGCTGTAAACAGAACCTGGATTCATCCGAAAAAATGACGTTTTGCCATTCGTGCACCCAGGTTCGTCGTTGAGTACACCACCGCAGGCGCTCCTGTCAGTGATGCAGCGGCAAGGGTAACCGCAGCCATGGTCTCCGAGCGGATAGTCCATGCTGCTGCAAACGTCGTCGATCTGTTCGTGAAGATGGGTGTTGTCTTGCAAACCTCCCTATCAATTGACTCAGGGGTCGAGACGTGGCTACACGATCCGTTACAGCCATGCGGATAAGATGCCTGTCATCTCGACTGCTAGTGATCCGAGGCCGTTGGGACCCAGCACGGCGTTCCGTATTACCCTCCTGAACCTACCGATTCCATATTCTGCTAACAGTCATTGGATCTCGACCAACAGTAGCAGCAATGTCGCGATACGATAAACCGCAATCGGGATAGGCTACAATCCGACCTTTATCAAAGTCGGAAACATGATGTCACGCGTTTCTCCTCCTTAGACGAGGCATCACAACAACGTTTCACCAGGCAACGCCGATCAACTGCTGTTTGTGTATGAGAAATCGGTTGGAAACTTTCCTCATGTCAGCAGGTTGGAGGTGTCGCCACCGGCGCCGACCTTGTGTGAATGCTCTGGAAAGCTAATCGTTTGGATATCACAGCATCTTCTTCCTATCGGTTAAATTTCGCGTCTGTAGCACGTCATCTTCGTGGTGTAGCAATTGTAATGGCCAGTAGTGTATTAATTTATACACAAAATTACTATTTTAAAAATACGGACATCACGTATTATTTCTTACGCAATTACATCCCGAGAAATTCTAAAGCAAAGTTGACGCATGAAATAGACGAAACGCGCCGCTATCGCTCATCTGTAGATGCAACCGTAGCAGGAAACACTGTTATTACTTTCTGTCCTTGTCACATAGTGAAAGTAGGAGTACGTACGTCAATCAAATCGCGATTATGAGAAACGTGGGGTTCGCGCTTTCATTTCGAGGTGTACAATAACGGCGCGTTTTATTCATTTCAAGCGTGAACTTCGCTTTGCAATTTCTCTGGATGTAACTGGCTTAATACAACGCAACCAACGCCATTTTTGGTAATTTTTCGTATTACTGATTGCATAAGAAATAATACGAGGTGTCAATAAAAAATAAGTTTTCGTTGAAACTAATATCTGCTTACGTTTTAGAATGTCTCGTAGTATTTATTTCCACGAGCTCATGTCTTACATTCATACCAGTGGAAGTCGTTTTTCAATATCTGTTTTTGTTCCATTGAGGTACAAAATACGGCAGTCTTAATTGCTGGAACATCTGCTGAAACCAGGTCCTGCAGCGTGCAGACTTCAGGCAAATTCGGGCAGACAAAACAGATATTCAGCATCTTGAAGTTCTCCAAATTCGCAAGTTGCATCTACAGAAATGTAGTCCAATTGCTCCAAATACTGTTAGCACCGCATCACTCCAGTTCGCAGTCTGTTCTGAGTTCCCAGCATCTGGTACGGTAGTTGGAGACCAGCAACGGACTCTTTCTTTATGTTCTGGCTATTATTTCCAGCTGCCTTGCTTCGCCACAGTTGTAATCGGCGAGCGGTAGCGGATGATGAAACAGCTTCAGTTTTTCGAAGAAAGCTCTTTCGGACTTCAGCCTAGGACATGATGCTTCTCTTCCAAACATGAGATGCCTGGAATCATTTTGCCGGTTTTCCTGCTCAGCCTCTGCCGCTCTTCTTCGTCTAAATCCGGGAATGCTATGCTTATGAGACGGTAAATTTTGTCAATTGGAGTTGGCCGTAAGCAACCAGTTGTAACGAATCCTGTATCGTTAAGAGCAGTGTCAACCTGCCTCGTGTGTGCGGAGTTCTGCCGGACTGGTGCAACATGTTTTGTCGTAGACATACAGCTGGAGTAGACGTAAGTAGAACATTGGGTTGAGCAACCATGTGCTGTTACTGATGATGCGTGTGATATTATTTCGGCTGCTGAGTTTGAGCTTGACGTTCTCGCAATGGTGTTTGAAAGTAAGTGTGCGGTCGAGGTTCGCTCCGAGGTATGTAGTGGTGTCGCAGTGCTGCAGCTGCTTTCCATTTCAAGTTACTTCCAGTTTTTTTTGTCTATTTCTCAACTGAAACGCACAGACCTGTGTTTGGGGTGGGTTAGGATTTAGGTGGTTATTATCACAGGATTCTGCAAATCCTCGAGGGCTGCGCTGAGTTGTATTTGTACCTCCTCAAACGTTCTTCCTTGTGCTGCCACTGCTGTGTCATTGGAATCAATGAAAGATATTGAATCTGTTCGGAGAGGCTGATCGCCGGTGTAGTTGTGCCACAGCAGCAGTGCCAAAACACTGCCTCGAGCAAGACTCTTCTTCTGGATTCTCCGTCGGATTTTCTTGTTGTTCAGGCCGACAAAGAACCGCCTGTGGGGCTACAATGAAAGGTTCCCCCCCCCCCCCCCCCCCCAAAGATCGTTCCGCTGCTGATATGCCAAGCCAGCTCTGATCGATGTGACATGAAATGTGCTACTTGCTTGGATATACAGGGAGTCCATAAAGACCTGTTATTATTTTTAAAAAATCTTAACTTGGAAGCTGTTATAGATCATCATGCTTTGTTGTAAAACATGTAGCGGTTCTTTAAGTTTTTTTTCTGATATGCCAGAATTTCAATGTGTACCCCATTAGTCGCCAGTACAATGTCAAGGCGATTTTCGATTTCTGCCCGTGTCCAGTCGGCCATTCCAATAGCAACACTTCTGAGCATGAATTTTCGCTCTGCAGCGGATAGTGCGCTGTTTTGAAACTTCCTGGTAGATTATAATTGCGTGCCGGACTGGGTCTCGAACCTGGGACCTTTGCTTTTGCAGGAAAGTGCTCTATCGACTGAGCCGTCCAATCAAGACCTACGATCCGCCCTTACAACGTTACATCCACCAGTACACGGTGACAAATATTGAATTATATGAAATAAAATCGCAATAACTTCTGACTGGTTTGCGTTAGGCCGTTTAAACTACACGGTTTGCTGCGGGTAATGATGGGAGTTAGTACGCCATGCATGGTTTGGTTTAGCGACGAAGCCCAGTTTCATTTGGGTGGGTTCGTCAATAAGCAAAATTGGCGCAGTTCGGGGACTGAGAAACCGCATTTCGCGATCGAGAAGTCTCTTCACCCTCAACGGGTGACTGTGTGGTGTGCAGTGTCCAGTCACTGAATAATCGATGTGATCTTACTTGATGGTACGGTGACCACCGAATGGTACGTGAAGGTTTTGGAAGATGATTTCATCTCCATCATCCAAACTGACCCCGATTTCGTCAAGATGATAGAACTCTACCCATCGAAGCAGGAGAGTATTTGATGTTGTGGAGGGGCATTTTGCGGACTGCATTCTGATTCTGGGGTACCCAGAGGCCACTGGCATGGGTCTCGATTGGCCGCCATATTCTACGGATCTGAACACATGCGACCTTTTTTTTGTGGGGCTGCATTAAAGACAAGGTGTACAGCAGTAACTCCAAAACCATTACTGAACTGTAAGCAGCCATTCAGGAGGTGATCGACAGCATCGATGTCCCGACGCTTCAGCGGGTCATGCAGAATTTCGTTATTCGTCTGCGCCGCGATACCGCCGATGATGGCAGGCATATCGAACATGTCATAACCTGAATCCGAATATCTGTAGCGACGTTTAGATGTCCAACAAATTATGTACACGCCGTAGTTTGTCACTAATTTAGGTTTTTTTCATATAGTTCAATAATTAGCGTCCCATACGTCAACTAACTTACCTCCAGAACTTCGCAGACATCCTCCTACATACCTTGCAGGCCTAGCACTCCTGAGCTGGCGAATTGTTTCTACAAAGAATTTTCAGCCTGCAGTCTCCCAAGCTGTGGCGTAGACATGTCTCTACAATATCTTTTCTTCCACGAGTGCTAGTCCCAGAAGTTATGCAAGACAACTTCTGTGTAGTTTTGATGATGGGAGATGAGATACTGGCGGAAGTAAAGCTGTGAGGGGTGGGTCTTGAGTCGTAATAAGACAGCTCAGTTGGCAGAGCACATGCTAAGCAAATTAAATGTTTCATCTACATCTACATATACATCTATACTCCGCAAGCCACCTGACGGTGTGTGGCGGAGGGTACCTTGAGTACCTCTATCGGTTCTCCCTTCTATTCCAGTCTCGTATTGTTCGTGGAAAGAAGGATTGTCGGTATGCCTCTGTGTGGGCACTAATCTCTCTGATTTTATCCTCATGGTCTCTTCGCGAGATATACGTAGGAGGGAGCAATATACTGCTTGACTCTTCGGTGAAGGTATGTTCTCGAAACTTTGACAAAAGCCCGTACCGAGCTGCTGAGCGTCTCTCCTGCAGAGTCTTCCACTGGAGTTCATCTATCATCTCCGTAACGCTTTCGCGATTACTAAATGATCCTGTAACGAAGCGCGCTGCTCTCCGTTGGATCTTCTCTATATCTTCTATCAACCCTATCTGGTACGGATCCCACATTGCTGAGCAGTATTCAAGCAGTGGGCGAACAAGCGTACTGTAACCTACTTCCTTTGTTTTCGGATTGCATTTCCTTAGGATTCTTCCAATGAATCTCAGTCTGGCATCTGCTTTACCGACGATCAACATCATATGATCATTCCATTTTAAATCACTCCTAATGCGCATTTTTAGATAATTTATGGTATTAACTGCTTCCAGTTGCTGACCTGCTATTTTGTAGCTAAATGATAAAGGATCTATCTTTCTGTGTATTCGCAGCACATTACACTTGTCTACATTGAGATTCAATTGCCATTCCCTGCGCCATGCGTCAATTCGCTGCAGATCCTCCTGCATTTCAGTACAATTTTCCATTGTTACAACCTCTCGATACACCACAGCATCATCTGCAAAAAGCCTCAGTGAACTTCCGATGTCATCCACCAGGTTAGTTATGTATATTGTGAATAGCAACCGTCCTATGACACTCCCCTGCGGCACACCTGAAATCACTCTTACTTCGCAGGACTTCTCGCCATTGAGAATGACACGCTGCGTCCTGCCATCCAGGAACTCTTCAATCCAATCACACAATTGGTCTGATAGTCCATATGCTCTTACTTTGTTCATTAAACGACTGTGGCGAACTGTATCGAACGCCTTGCGGAAGTCAAGAAACACGGCATCTACCTGTGAACCCGTGTCTATGGCCCTCTGAGTCTCGTGGACGAATAGCGCGAGCTGGGTTTCACACGATCGTCTTCTTAGAAACCCATGCTGATTCCTACAGAGTAGATTTCTAGTCTCCAGAAAAGTCATTATACTCGAACACAATACGTGTTCCAAATTTCTACAACTGATCGACGTTAGAGATATAGGTCTATAGTTCTGCACATCTGTTCGACATCCCTTCTTGAAAACGGGGAAGACCTGTGCCCTTTTCGAATCCTTTTACATTTCACGTTCGAATCACGGCCCGTCACGCAGTTTTAATCTGTCAGGGAAATACAACAGTTCTGATGGCTTCACATCCACTCACACTCACATCCACACTCACACCCACACTCTCTCTCTCCGTCTCTATAGTTAGTCGATGTGGTAAGTGCCCAATCATAATGAACAACACTGTATCATTAATCGTGTGAATATTTGATTAGGCGTCTCCTCGAAATGAGAGCCAAGTTGGTGGACAACCTTCGTTGAAGATTAAACGCTACAATAGTATATCACAGAGAACACAGAGGTACTTTTACGTACAGTGTTGTCTTTGTACGAAAAGGAGTGGGTCTCCGAGACCTTGCGTCCACTATCTGATGAAAGGATGAGAGTGAATACTAAATTTTTAAACACGAGGTGCTGCGCTTCAAGGGGAGAACATGCATCCTGGCCACACAACTTTCGCCGTTGTTTTACGGCGTCCGGAACGCAATTAAGCGGCCGGCGCGACACCGGCTGGTGTGGGTCCGAGATTTAGTGAGGCGCCGCGTCGCCCTTTGGTACACACGACCTGTCCCGCGGGGTCATTAGAAGCGGCTGATTAACACCGCCGGCGCGCCTAACCAGCTACCTGCGTTAACACGGAGTCGCAGTAAATTAACCACTCGCTACAGGTCTCCGGCCGCGGGCGCACGAATAGCTCATTTAAACTGGGAGCGCGCGGCCCTACAAATTGTTCCGCGATCGTACAAGGAAGCCTTGTGCGGGCGCCACCGGTATTTATACGCGGATTGCTCCCCCGGAAGCTCTTCTGGAGAGCTCTGTGAGTCCGTCCGTGCGGACAAAGCGTTGTCGGAGACGGCCACACACGGTAAATCTCGGGTGGGCTGGCCGTCCATCTTGCTTCTGACTCGTGCCTTATTATTCTTACGTCGCAACCCCGGCACGCTCAGGCTGACAACCAGGTTGGCCACCGCACAGGAAGATGGGAGTCTGTACGCGGAGGGCGGTTCTCGTGGAAATCTGGTAACAGACATTGAGAGGCACCCACATGCCTTGCTCATACTGTGGCATCAAGCAGTCAGGCCTGCAAGATGAGTGGTCTGCCAAGCGAGTGGATTCATTCTTATTTATCGAGTAACATGAACTCTCGTACTCACAATCAGGTTACAAATTATCCTCCTGTATGAATAATACGCAACGTAAACACGCATCTGACTATCAGTAATTTACAGAACTCTGACTGTACACTACGCACTGGCAATACCACGTTTACTTTCCTTTTTTTATTTAACGGCTTTTGTCTACACGTGGCCACCGCACTGAATATGAATGGCGCACACATTATAAATTCGGGACATTATGGCAACATACAATTCAATGGAAAAGTCTACCAATCTTTTTCTTTTCACTATCTTATTTATTCCGATAAATTCTCTAACCTAAACACACAAATTCTATAACCTACAACAATAACAGATGAAAAATTCCGCCCAGTGGGCATGACTTTACATTGGTGAATCTCTATATTATGGTCTCGTAATTATTTAACGCTACAATGCACTTTCTGGATAGGATGGTGGATCTTTTATTATACCTCACACTTCGACTCTCACAATCATCATCACGAAACTTTCCTCCAGACCGAGCGGTACAGAAGGAACAAGCATAACCCACTAATCTTTTGAAACTACCTCCTTACACTCCCATGCAAACCACACATACCCAAATTACATGACATACACCACACTACAATATAAAATACAAGACAGTGAATAGTCACAACATTATCACTTTCAGCTTTCCCACTTCAATTAATATTTATCCCAGTTTCACACGACACTGCCCCACTTTGTAATTCTACTTACCTACTATGAACTCTGGAGATATATGCACGTCTTCCTGTGCAATGCAAACCATGTAGCGTTGCTGGATAGACGGCCGACTCACCTTGCTTCTCTCTCAGAGTTTGAATCTAGCGTCATACGGAATCATATCACGCAAAGTAATATTAAGAACTTATTCATCACACACGCGAGTCCTCAACTGAAACCATGGACGAGTACTTCTCTTTATCTTTTGTCTCATACACAGTTTGAGACTCACACAGTACTCACCACGTGGAAGTACTCGTCTTTAATTTCAAATCCTGCACACGCCATTTCTTAAATATTTCAACTTATGGTACACACGCTATTTCTTAAATATTTCAACTTATTGTACACACGCTAGTGATTCAGCTTAACTTAAGCACACAGAAGTATTTCAACTTATTGCTACACGTGGTTTCATTGTGACCGTTGGTCACTTCCGAAGATTACTACAATCCCATTAATATTACCTGCCTGACCTTTAATTCTCCCCACAAAAGTTCCTGAAATAGAGAAATTATTATTTCGAACTACTCTTAAATATTCCACCTGCATACCATGACTCCACTCTTTCGTCATTACGGAGCACAACTAAAACAGGTCTTAACAGCACAAGATCCAGCGGCAGAGTGCTGAAACATGGCCGTTCTCGAGGTCCTCTCGCACCTCTGTCGAGGTGGGGGAAGACCATGCTATCGTATTGGTCAGCCACATTTCAGGCGCTCAAAGCTCAGGTAAATTTCATCTCTTTGGTCCCACGAAAGGTGGCCAAAGTATCGACTCAAAGATGATCATATATTCACATTCACTATCTGTGGTTAGCAGACGACCATACATTCATTCATTTCAAAAGATCTCACCAAACTGGACGTAGGGATTTATTTTGTGGGAGTGCACATGTGATCAATTAAATAAATAAATTGTCATTCTTTCCCACACTGGTATCCGGCTTCGCTGTATTAATTGAAATTGAGTTATTTTACAAAAAAAAATGTGTTGTTCTGACAAAAATAATGAAGTATGTTGTACCTATTTTCAATGTCGGGCGGTACTGTACCCTTTCAACATCACCCACACTCTGCGTCTACTTGAAATAACTATTGTTTTAGTTTACTTCTTTACCTTCTTTTGCTTTCCGATGAAACGCTCTGTGCTTTACATTAGTTGCCGGCCGAAGTGGCCGAGCGGTTCTAGGCGCTTCAGTCGGGAACCGCGCGATCGCTATGGTCGCAGGTTCGAATCCTGCCTCGGTCATGGATGTGTGTGATGTCCTTAGGTTAGTTAGGTTTAAGTAGTTCTAAGTTCTAGGGGACTGATGACCTCAGATGTTAAGTCCCATAGTGCTCAGAGCCATTTGAACCATTTTGAACCTTTACATTACTTGAACGATACCTTCATCAAAAGATAGAGGTAATGTTGCGATTACTGTAGTTTGGAAGGAATGCCATTAAATGTCAATTCACACCATAATTTATTGCAACGTTCTGATGCTTGTATAACAACGGGACTGCTACGGTCGCAGGTTCGAATCCTGCCTCGGGCATGGATGTGTGTGATGTCCTTAGGTTAGTTAGGTTTAAGTAGTTCTAAGTTCTAGGGGACTGATGACCTCAGATGTTAAGTCCCATAGTGCTCAGAGCCATTTTTGATGCTTATAGGGGTGGCGCAGTGGTTAGACACTGGACTCGAATTCGGGAGGACGACGGTTCAATCCCGCGTCCGCCCATCCTGATTTAGGTTTTCCGTGATTTCCCTAAATCACTCCAGGCCAATGCCGGGATGGTTCCTCTGAAAGGACACGGCCGACTTCCTTCCCAATCCGTCCCTAATCCGATGAGACCGATGACCACGCTGTCTGGTCTCCTTCTCCAAACCAACCAACAAAAACAATGCTTATACTTCACGATGCCCGCAACTTGGGTCAGACATGCAAATTAAAAACGACCTAACAGTTAAAAAACTTGACAAGTGCCAGTAGGAATCGCGCTATGAGGTTTCCGTACTGAACTAATTATGTTACTCCTACCTCCTACTAACGTGTCGGACCTCCTTTTGGCCGGCGTAATGCAGAAACTCGATGTACCATGGAGTCAACAAGTCGCTGGAAGTCCGTTGTGGAAATATCGAGCCATGCTGAGTCTATAGCCGACCATAAATGCGAAAGTGTTGCCGGTGCAGGATTTTGTGGACGAACTGACCTCTCGAAGATGTCCCATAAATGTTCGATGGGATTCATGTCGGGCTATCTGGGTGGCCAAATCATTCGCTGGGATCATCGAGAATTATCTTCTCCCAATGGCGAACGACTGTATTGTCATCCACAATAATTCCATCATTGTTGCGGAACATGAAGTCCGTGAATGGCTGAAAATGGTATCGAAGTAGTCGAAAATAACCGTTTCCAGTCAATGGTCGGTTCAGTTGGACCAGAGAACCCAATCCATCCCGTGTAAAAGCGGTCCGCAACATTACGGATCCACCACCAGCTTGCACAGTGCCTTGTTGACAATGTGGATCCATGGCTTCTTCGGGTCAGTGGCAGACTCGAGCCATCAGCTCTTGCAGAATGAAATGGGGGCTCCTCTAACCAGACTACAGTTTTCCAGTCCTCTAGGATCCCATCCGTATGTTCACGAGCCCAGGCGAGGCGCTGCAGGCGATGTCGTGCTGTTAGCAAAGGCATTCGAGTCGGTCGTGTGCTGCCATAGCCAATTAACACCACATTTCACCGCAATGTCCTTGCGGATAGGTTCGTCGCGCGTCTCCCATTGATTCCTGCGGTTATTTCACACAGTACTTATCTGTTGTCACTGACAACTATACGCAAACGACGCTGCTCTCGGTCGTTAAGTTAAGGCCGTCAGGCACTTGATGGGCCGTGGTGGGAGGTAATGCCTGAAATGTGGTATTCTCGGCGCACCCTTGACACTGTGGACGTCGGAGTGTTAAAATCCCTAACGATTTCCGAAATGAAATGTCCCATGCATGTAGCTCAAATTACATCCCGCGTTCAAACTCTTAATTCCCATCATGCGGGCCGTAATCACGTGGGACACCTGTTCACGTGAATCACCTGAGTACAAATGACAGTGTGAGGTGGCATGAGCCCCCTCTCATATTTCTATCTTACGATTCTCCTCTCTAATTGCATGTGGTGGAAAGTTGCTATTCCTTCACACGCGGACTTCCCACACAGCGTCTCTCGTCAACCGGGTGGTCCGGTGACAGGCGGGCTCTGCTGATTTTGAAAGCGTTAAGCCGATGGGTGTGAGGAAGTCGAGTGAATGCTTTGCAGACGCCGACATTGTCAAAAGACACGCCCGGAGGGGTCTGAAGTAGCGGCTGGGCTAGAGGTTCCGTTACTTCGCAGAAACTTAGCGAAAACACTTTCTGGCGGGCTACCAGCGAGGCGTGGGAATGACTTGTGTACCCAGGCAGTTGTGGCGGGAAAATTCCCGCACTTTCTGCAAAGTAGTAACTGTGATTCGCTTGCTCAGGGCATAGCTCCGTGACGTAGCAAAATCAGCGCAGAAATTGGCGCCAAGAATCTCCATTGGTGGAATGGTAGTGCTCCGGCAATAGAGTGCAATTTTCCACCGGTTTTCGAGTTGCTGATTGGAACGTTTAACCACGGCCACTGTCGTGGGGGCGGGAATGTTCTGTGTTCGGTTTTGTACGGGTGCTCTAGGGAGTTGGCTCTCGTCTTTCGGTCGAGGACGTCGAAGCAACCAGCCATCGCCTCCGGTACGCCAGATCGTGTTCTGGCAGTTAAGAAGACAGTTTGGTAATGTATGTCCGCAGCACCAGCAGATAGGGATTTTCCTAGGTGATAATCAGAGCTCAGCAGAGCGCGCCTGTTCGTCTTTTTCTAACTTTGTTCTGTCTTGAGTAGCAGAAATTAATGTTGGGTTAGCTGTGTGTCTCTCTTAAGATTTGAGTGGCAAGGAATTGGCTCCACATACCACTTCGTCTTAAGCCTCACAATCTAGTTTAGGGACAACTTCACCTTCATAGCGTTTGTTTGGGTATCCAATTTGAGCCAATTTGATGTATTATAAATGTTTCATGTGTTTTTGTTTATTATTTTGTGTTTAGTCTTAATAAATCATATTGTTATTTTGGACAGAACTTTCATTCTGTTAATCGGTACAGCAACCCATCATTTCTCACTACGTTAATGAAACCTTCCTTTATTTAACTTATTTATCAAAGTAAATTATTGCAGGTGCCAAACTCTTTTCTACTCCACTTGCAGGGTTGATTACAGTCAGTTCGCGTATATTTTTTAATCAATGTGCAACAGCAAAAGTCGTAGGTAGAATAGGGGGGGCTTAGAGCATCATTTACATATGGAGATTCTAGAAGAATTTAGTGTTAAATACACTGCTTGCCCCGGCACCTCGCAACAGATCCGGCAATTCACTGACCTTTTATACCTTGTGTGCGTGATAATAACACCATCTGTATATGTGCGTATCACTGTCGTACGACTTTTGTCACATCAGTATAAATAGACAGTTCATACATCCCGGGAATAGAGAATCTCTGAGACTTTGGTCTGTTATCGATATCGATGCTGGCAAGATATCAGTCTCGGGGATTCCAATATTTTCGAGAATGTTTTAATTTCAACTTTTTCGTATAACTTCGCATTTTTCATGTATTTTATTAATGTTGGAGGTATATTAGCATTCTATGTGAACTGGTAAATGCAGATGCGTTTACTTAGTCTGTTGCAATAGTGGCAAGATTTGACGAAAGTCTCTAGTGAAAAAAAAAAAAAACGGTACAGCTAAACGTAGGGCTACTGTTGTTACCCAAATGTCGAATTGTTCTGTAGAATGCTTTGAGGAATATTTTATGGGATATCGGAACATCATTCCAAAAATGGACGTTCAGTCCTACTTCAGCTAACAGCATTACTTTACTTTGACCATTACTGATGGTTGTACAGAAATATTTAAGTGTTCATTTTTCCCGTGCACTGCTAGAGTGTGGAAAGGTAGAAAAAAGGTCTGAAGATGGTTCGGACAACACCCTGCCAGGGACTTAAGTGTTGTAGATGCTGTAGGTGTCATAGGCATACACTGTCAATATTTGTCAATGTTTGTATGTAGACTGAGTATTTCGTAAAGGACCTGTTATACCAGCAATGTTGTGGCGCGGTAATTGGCCAAAAGTACGCCTGTCACCGCTAGATGCCAAAGGCATCGGTTCCACAGCGGCATAGGACTTAATTGCATCGTATTCAGTCAATTAGCACGAAAGATTTATATACACAAAAGTTCCTTGTAAATCATTGTACCTATTACTGAAAACCAGATCAAAATCCCTACAATAGTTGCTGTGATTTTCGACGGATTACGAATGCAATGTAAATTTGTAATGAAAAAATATTTTTTACTTGATACAATTACAAATTAACAATTTTAGAATTTTTTTTCGTTACTTGTACTGCAAAACCTTGCTCCTTGGCAAATTACATCTTTCTAGATGACGGTAAGTACGCTAAAGATTTTAGTAAGTGACTTTTGATCGCACAGACTTAGAAGCTAAAATTTTTCACGCTCTCGAGGGACTGTAGACAGTATGTGACAGTAAATTTCAACTTGATACCTCCAGCTGTGCCGGAGAAATAGGGGTCTTATGGCCAGAGAGATGGACAAACAGATGAACAATGTGATTCTATAAGGGTTCCGGTTTCACCAATTAAGGAACCCTGAAAGTGAGAAAGGCTTCCAGAAAAACTCTTGCAAATTGCAGCTATAGTTACACAATACAAAGATTGAATTACGCCCTGTGCTTAACACCAATCGTGTACTTGATCTGTTCTGTAAAGTAATGAAGTAGTTCTGTAACGGAAGATTGTGGAGAGTCGATCGCCTGTAGCTGACCTAAGTCCCATAAATAAAACGGAAAAAATTGAAAAAAAAACAGAACCCAAATGCTCGAGAGAATGTTGTTTCAAGAACCACACAAATGCAAGTACCAAAAGAGGGAATGAATATTGATTGATTTTTACCGCGGGATATCTTCTAACAAACCACGTATAGTCACGAGCGTTAGCATCGACGAATAGCTTACGGATGATAACCAAGGTACCACCAACTGTCCCATAACAATTCGCGATCAAAAACCCGAATAAATATTATTCAACAATAGAACCATCAATGATAAAAAAATCGACAGTTTACTCTGGTGTACTACGGGATCGCGACATAACCAGAACACTATCAGCTGCGTCCAAATCGAGAAAACAAATGCGCGGGGCCCACGTATGTCTCTCTTACCAGAAGAAAAACTCCAAATACAACCTTGCCACAGAGTTACCTCCACACAAGATCGTAGCATGGCCACAATCGGTAGCGATATAAAACGATGCATCCCAGAGAGAGAGAGAGAGAGAGAGAGAGAGAGAGAGAGAGAGAGAGTTGTGGTCATTGAAACACTCCCGATTAGTTTGGAAATTATTAATCACCGAGTACCAGCCTAAAAAATGAGTTATACGGACTGTGTCCTAAGAATAAGGGCCTGATCGGTTAATACCGCTGTGGGAGTTGTTTCGTATCAGCATTTCAGTTGCTGAATAATGCATTAACACAATCACTACGCCTACACTACGTTTGTCCGTCCTCTTTTGGCGTACTGCCGCGCGGTGTGGGGCCCCTACCAGACGGGATTAACGGAGTACATCGAGAAAATTCAAAGGAGACCAGCACGATTTGTACTATCGAGAAATAGGGGAGAGAGTGTCACGGACATGACGCAGGATTTGGAGAGGACATTACTAAAAAAAGGGCGTTTCTTGTGGCGGTAGAATCTTCTCAAGAAATTTCTATCAACAACCTTCTGCTCTGAATGCGAAAATATTTTGTTGACGGCGCGGCCTTTGGGACACGCTCAGTCGACAATACGTAATACGAGCGGCCTTCCGCCATTACACTGTGTTCTGTTAGCTTGGCGCTCTCAGTGACACTGGCGCCCCTGAACACTGCCGGCACTGTACTTTCTAACAATTGCTACCTCTCTGGGACTCGTGGCACTCGACTATCGATATATCCTACCTCGAATTGCGTCATGAAAAACAACTTTTATCTTTACGTATGGGGCCGCGAGCTCTTGACATCTTCAGTACGAAGACTGGTTGAACGCAACTCTCCACGCCACTTTGTCCTGAGCAGGCCACTTAATCTCTATTAACATTAACTGAGGATGATGAAAGGTGAAGAAAGAAATTAAAGATTTCATTCAAACTACTGATAATGCCCAGTTCTTTGGGAACTAAAATTCATGGTGTTTTTTTCCGATGCGAGAAAAAAACAAGCTTGTGAATTCGTGTTATGGAATGGTTTCCAGGAATCCGGGAAAACTAATGAAAACACTGCATTGGAGACAACATAAAACAGGTGATTCAAAACTGGAGTAATATGATACGACTCCAGGTATAGTTGTAGCAAAAAATACATGCTTTGATACCGAGGGAAAACAACTATGTTTCTAAGCGTACTGAGACACGTCTAAACATCATTTGAAGGGTGATCTACAATGAAAGACCAATCGTTAAGTGAAACTGTCCGTTCTGTGTTTTCTACATATACTTCTATATCTTCATTTCTCAGGCTACCGTACAGTCCGTGTTACTGTACTTATAACGTCGTGATCATTACGTAAGATGTTAAGTTAGAGGATAGCAGTGTTTTGCTTGACTCGTATTGAAACGTCGGCTGTCTACGATCTACAGTAGATATCTTGCAGTGTTTCGCATTGGAGTTTGTTGAACATTTCTTTGAATTTCTCGGACTGGGCTTCGCAAACAGAAATAAGGTGGCGGACATTCAGCACATTTTGCTCGAATTCCCTCTGGCAACCCGTCTTTAGGTTTTCTGCGGTTCGTTATAAAAGTGTTCGAAGCACATAGAAGGATGGCTCCTTTGAAAAAGATATGTGTAAGTAGACTGTTTAGGTTTTTTTTATTATTGGTAACGCCACGTAGCGCTCTGTATGAAAATCACTGGCTGTGCTGCGTGCAGTCTGTGGCTGATTTGCATTGTTGTTTGCTATTGTAGTGTTGGGCAGCTGCATGTGAACAGCGCGTAGCGTTGCGCAGTTGGAGGTGAACCGCCAGCAGTGGTGGATGTGGGGAGAGAACTGGCGGAGTTTTGAGAGCGGATGATCTGGACGTGTGTCCATCAGAAAGAATAAATTTGTAAGACTGGATGTCACGAACTGCTATATATATTATGACTTTTGAACACTATTAAGGTAAATACATTGTTTGTTCTCTATCAAAATCTTTCATTTGCTAACTATGCCTATCAGTAGTTAGTGCGTTCAGTAGTTTGAATCTTTTATTTAGCTGGCATTAGTGGCGCTCGCTATATTGCAGTAGTTCGAGTAATGACGATTTTTGTGAGGTAAGTGATTCATGAAAGGTATAGGTTATTGTTAGTCAGGGCCATTCATTTGTAGAGATTTTTCAAAGTCAGATTGCATTGCGCTAAAAATATTGTGTGTCAGTTTATTGATGATCCGAATAAGTAAAGAGAGAAATGTCTGAGCACGTTCAGTTTTCCTCAGCTGTTTGAAAAACAAATAATGTAAGAGGTTTATCAACACAGTAATTCATTATATTTTCTAAGGGGACGTTTCATATGGTCCGTTTTGTCCCTCATCATTCCCCAATCCGGTTTCTGCTCTGTCTCCGACGTCATCGACTTCTGACTGTTGTGCACATCTTGCTTGACTGCCCAATTTTAGCTGCTCTGTGGCGGACTATTAACTTTCCCAGCACCCTACCTTCGGTGTTGGTCGACAATGCCTCAACGGCCGATTTAGCTTTAAATTTTATTCTTGAAGGTTTTTTTTTATCGTACCATCTAAGGGTGGGCGTTTGGCCTTCTCTCTGGGGCCTCCACCCTCCCTCTATTTTAACTCTGTCACCCTTTCTTTTCATTTGTCTGTCTTTGTGTTCGTCTTTTCCCTACTTGCGTTCATCTCGCCTTGTCCTTTTGGGCTGGAAATTTTAATGTGTTGGAGAGTAGCTGGCTCATCCTCTTTTATTATTGCGATCCTCCAGCCCAGACCATCTGCTCTATGGTTTCAATACAATCTTCTACTTTTCCTTATGGCGTATGGTTTTCCCCGTTTTTTGTTTGTATCATTCGTTTTCATTTTTTCCTTTCTCCTTTCCCAAACGTACTTTGGGAGTCGTTTTACCCTGAGCCTGTTTGCGAGCGGAAGAAGGGACTGATGACCCTGTAGTTTTGTCCCTGTAGCCCTCGAACCAACCAACCATAATTACGACTGCCTGGTGTCAGTGTCAGCACATGGACGAAATTACGATGAATTTAATAACCTGTTGTTCTCATGTATGACAATCGTTAATGGCTTCCGTTGGTAGTACCGATCACCATGTTGGTTTAACAGGAGTAATTTTCTTAAACTCGTACTCAGTCATCTGCACTGATATAAACATTTACAATACCAGACAGGAGTTGTAGTATATAAGTGAAAGTTGGTAGGAGTGTTTCTACAGCTGAAAGATCACGTATATTCAAATTTCGTGCCAGTGGCACAAGAGTGGCGCTAGTAGCGTCACAATGAGGATGCAGCACGTTTGCTTTAAATACACGCTCTAACGGTCGAGACCGTTAGTTACCTTAGAGATTGGACGCGGTGAGTTGGTGTTAGTCAAGAAAGCCTATAAGGCGACAAAGACGCCATTATCAACACCTCACTGAGTTTGAACGAGGTCGTGTAATAGGGCTACGAGAAGCTGGATGTTCTTTCTGCGATATTGCGGAAAGACTTGGCAGAAATGTAGCCACAGTACATGATAACTTGTTGAGGTGATTGCGAGAATGTACGTTTGCAAGACGACTCAGCTCCGGACGACCAAGTGGCACTACCGAGAGAGAAGAGCATTGGCTTCGGTGTGTGGCTCTGGCTCATCGTATTGCATGTGCAGCAGCGATGTGAGCAGCAGCTGTCGCCACAGCGACACAACTACCTGTTACAAATAGGTAACTTCAAGGGCAGCACAGTAGCGTGCAAAGCACCTACCCCAAACCACCATCATTTGCGACTGCAATGGTGACAAGCGACAGCACAGTGGAGGGCAGAATGGAGGTCTGTTGTATTTTCTGATGAAAGCTGGTACTGCCTCGGTGCCATTGATGGCCGTGTGTTGGTTAGAAGGTCGCCAGTTTAAGGCCTGAAACAACCTGTCTGCATGCTAGACACAGTGGACCTACACCTGGAGTTATGGTCGGAGGTGTTCTGATGAAAGCTGGTACTGCCTCGGTGCCATTGATGGCCATGTGTTGGTTAGAAGGTCGCCAGTTTAAGGCCTGAAACAACCTGTGTGCATGCTGGACACAGTGGACCTACATCTGGGGTACGCACCCTGACTGCAGAATTGTACGTCAGTCTGGTGATTCGACCTGTTGTGCTGCCATTGATAAACCGCATAACAGGAGGAGTTTGCCAACAGAATAACACTCGGCCACATATCGCTGTTGTAATGTAACATGTTCTAGAGAATGTCGACAGGTTGTCTTGCGAGGCGCCGGGGTGGAGAATGGAGAAGAGTTTGTACCTCTTTAAATCAGACGAATTTTACATGAGAACTGGACATGCACTCGATCCCCTCCTTACATATTACCTAATTGATTATGTGCGCAACGGTAACGGAAGAAAATGATGGTGAACCCTGCTAGTTGGTAAAATAAGGAGTGCACAGACACAATAATTTAATAAAAATCGTAATCTACTCAGAAAAAAAGAAAACTTTATCATAATAAACAACATTAAATGGTATATTGATAATTTTTACTTATGGACCGTCTGAGAGCAACTGAAGAAAACACAATTTTAGTGCCATATGGGTTTCGCCTTTATTTTCTGCAAGGCATCATCAGTGGCCTGGAATATATACATATGTTAGCTATTTTATTTACATTTTTGTCACTGTGCCTATAGGTTATAAACAGTTCTGGTGGTTGGTATTTCCTATTAAGTAGTAATGTTTGGAACTGTACTTACAGGTTGCGTGGACATATTACGCTCCTGTTGCATTTTTGGTGTTGTTCTTCTTCTTATGAACGCCAATTTGCGGTTTTTTCCACATTCCACAGCACTATGCACTGAACGCTTGTTTTAATGCAATGTTTTGGTTTCTGTTGCCGACTGTCAAATGTTTTTGCCAAAGATCGAATATTATTGCCAAACTTATGAGTGTAACTATTGAAGTATCTGTGGTCTGTTCGCGTATCCATTTCTGTGTGCGTTTGTGTGTGTGTGTGTGTGTGTGTGTGTGTGTGTGTGTGTGTGTGTGTGTGAGAGTGTTTTTTGGTGTGATAAAATTTAATTTAATTTAATTTTTTATTTTTTTTTATTTTTTTATTTTATTTTTTTGTCCTCTGTGTGTGTGTGTGTGCACTGCATCACAACTTTGACATTCAATTTTATATATTCCTGATTGTTGGAATTTGTCCCTCTTGGTAGCTGGCTGGCATAGGTGTGATTGAAGGGTTTGCCCAGGCTTATATGCTATTTTGAAGCCCTGTCTCTTTAGGATGTTTGCAACTCTGTGTGTTAGTTTATGTGTGTAGGTCATGGTGTACCATCTGGTTCTTTTCTGTGTGGTGTTGTCATTGTGTGTGTTTGTTGAGTGTGTTTATAAGTTTTCAGCTTGTGAGTTGTTTTGTATTGTGGAACTGTTGTGTTTGTTTTTTATTTGTGTTTTTATTTTTTGATTGAGCCTGTGTACCACATGTGTGTCATAACCGTTGTTCCTAGCTATTTGTATGATTGTACTCATTTCTTGTTCATAGTTTCTCTTGCTGAGTGGGATTCTGTTTAATCTATGTAACATGTGTCTTAGTGCTGCACGTTTCTGGCTGTGGGGGTGGTTGGATGTGGAATGTATTATTGTGTCTGTGGCTGTTGGTTTTCTAAAGATGTTAAATGTATGTTTACCATTTTCTTTTTTAATTGTAGTGTCAATAAAATTTATTTGAGTTCCTTTTTCTTTTTCAAGTGTGAATTTTATGTTCTGATGAGCTTTGTTTATTCCTGAATGGAGTTCATCTATTTTTTCACTTGGCTCATCTACCAGACAAATAATGTCATCCACGTATCTGTACCAATATTTGATTTTGAAACTTTCATTTGTGGTTATCTAATCAAATATCTGATTCTCTAGGTGACTCATGAAAATGTTTGCTAGTGTTCCTGATATTGGGGATCCCATGGGCAGTCCATCAGTTTGTAGATAATATTCTTTCTCAAACTGAAAGAAGTTTTGTTCAGTTGTCAGTCTGAGCATATCTGTTATTTCTTTTATAGCGTCTGTGGTGAGGTTGCTGTGGGATGAGAGATTTTGTTCTATGATTTCTATTGTTTCTGTGATAGGGATAGAGGTATACATATTTTCTATATCGAATGAAATCAGTGATGCTGTGTGTGATACCTGTATGTTCTGTATGTTTTCTATTAGGTTTCCTGTGTTTATCACTCCGTAAGTGAATTAACGGGAAGAAATCCATAACAACTGGCAGAGTCGAAAGTACCCGATGCCATGCGCTTCACAGAGATCTGCAGAGTATGGATGTAGATGTAGACGAATGAGGAGCATTCTGGCTACGATACAGGACGTAAATTGCAAAAGTCCACTGGCATAAATAACTTTGACAAACGACTGTTTGTAATGGCCACGCGCATGACAACGAACATCTCGGAAAGGCAAAACTGGTTCGCCGATCGCTTGCTACTGTCACGAGTATCCACGGAAAGTGACGAAGGACAGTGAAACCACGAATATGCGACAAAGTGTTGAATATCGGTGCATCACAGACCATGGAGATCGAAACGGCCCCCTTTGCAAAGCAGGATAAGCGGTGATCTCTGGCAGATTCGAAAACAGAGTACATCGACAATACAGGGCGAAGTGTTTCGGAGGTCACCGTTTATGTGAGAAATTTTGTTCATGTTATGTGCATAGTACAAGAAAACGTTATGTTTCACGCGTTTATTTACAGATTATCATTACTGTAATGATTTTTTATCATAGTAATGACTTACTTATTATATTTCATTAACAAAATATACGTACGTGAAACGGCAAAGTAAGTAAACAAGCAAAAATTAATTTAAAACGTAAAATAACAATTTGAAACATAAAACAATTATGAGTTAAATAAATAATTATACTAATAAAGCACGTTTAGATGTCTTAATTGGGTATGTTGAAAATACTCTGACAGTAAACTATATGAAGTTTATTTTTCAAAAATAGTATTTCAGGAAGAAGCTTTATTACGCTTGCATATACGAAGCTTGATAGCTTCTTTAATTTATGTTGTAACAAAAGTTTTCATTTTTCAGAATAAATAAAAGTGTCCGGGTATTTCGAAAAATATCAAATTATTACAAAACTCGATTACAGCGTTTTGAAGAACGTTAATAATACGAGGGCAGTTCAATAAGTAATGCAACACATTTTTTTTCTCGGCCAATTTTGGTTGAAAAAACCGGAAATTTCTTGTGGAATATTTTCAAACATTCCCGCTTCGTCTCGTATAGTTTCATTGACTTCCGACAGGTGGCAGCGCTGTACGGAGCTGTTAAAATGGCGTCTGTAACGAATGTGCGTTGCAAACAATGGGCAGTGATCGAGTTTCTTTTGGCGGAAAACCAGGGCATCTCAGATATTCATAGGCGCTTGCAGAATGTCTACGGTGATCTGGCAGTGGACAAAAGCACAGTGAGTCGTTGGGCAAAGCGTGTGTCATCATCGCCGCAAGGTCAAGCAAGACTGTCTGAACTCCCGCGTGCGGGCCGGCCGTGCACAGCTGTGACTCCTGCAATGGCGGAGCGTGCGAACACACTCGTTCGAGATGATCGACGGATCACCATCAAACAACTCAGTGCTCAACTTGACATCTCTGTTGGTAGTGCTGTGACAATTGTTCACCAGTTGGGATATTCAAAGGTTTGTTCCCGCTGGGTCCCTCGTTGTCTAACCGAACACCATAAAGAGCAAAGGAGAACCATCTGTGCGGAATTGCTTGCTCGTCATGTGGCTGAGGGTGACAATTTCTTGACAAAGATTGTTACAGGCGATGAAACATGGGTTCATCACTTCGAACCTGAAACAAAACGGCAATCAATGGAGTGGCGCCACACCCACTCCCCTACCAAGAAAAAGTTTAAAGCCATACCCTCAGCCGGTAAAGTCATGGTTACAATCTTCTGGGACGCTGAAGGGGTTATTCTGTTCGATGTCCTTCCCCATGGTCAAACGATCAACTCTGAAGTGTATTGTGCTACTCTTCAGAAATTGAAGAAACGACTTCAGCGTGTTCGTAGGCACAAAAATCTGAACGAACTTCTCCTTCTTCATGACAACGCAAGACCTCAAACAAGTCTTCGCACCCGAGAGGAGCTCACAAAACTTCAGTGGACTGTTCTTCCTCATGCACCCTACAGCCCCGATCTCGCACCGTCGGATTTCCATATGTTTGGCCCAATGAAGGACGCAGTCCGTGGGAGGCACTACGCGGATGATGAAGAAGTTATTGATGCAGTACGACGTTGGCTCCGACATCGACCAGTGGAATGGTGGCGTAAGGCCGTAGCATTGAATGGAGATTACGTTGAAAAATAGTGTTGTGTAGCTAAAAGATTGGGGAATAACTTTGTGTATTTCAATGCTGAATAAAACAACCCCTGTTGCAGAAAAAAAAATGTGTTGCATTACTTATTGAACTGCCCTCGTATATAAATTTTTGTATGAGAAACAATTTTTATGTGTCATGGTTTCGAAGATACCCTTCCAAACCTAGTACGTCAAATTAACCTGTTGGGCCGTGTTTTACCCCTTGAATATGAAAGTGGGCACAAACAAAGGAATACGTATTGCATTATTTTGTCGCCTCTACACACCCGCCAATTTTCATCAAGCTCGTTTATCGTCACTTGGGAATGTTTCCTTTGAATGGCGCGCTCTAACTCTGTGACGCCGACAACAGTTCTTCCAGATGCCAGCGGCCGTAGCAGAACGTAACAGGCACGGCGAGGCGAGGCGGCAGCGGCGGAGGCCCAGTAAATCGCGCGATAGCCATCGGCGCTTCCCGCCTACACCCGCGCCGCGATTCAATTATGCGCCATAAATCTGGACCGGACGCGCCGCGCCGCGCTGCACCGTGCATGGCCACAACAACGCACGCACCTGCTCGCGACAAGCTCTCACAGCTCAGGAGAGTACGCTTCCCTGCAACCTCAAGCCCTCAAACGCACTGATCTCTCACCACGAATCTCTGGCGAGTCCAGTTACATCAGAATTTTTTTTTATTGTTATAATAAAAATTTGTATCCAGCAAGCTGCTAAAGTCGTCCTTCATCGCTTCTACACTGTCGGAAAGAAAACGCAACATCAAAAATTAATTAATGAAGAGTAATGAAATTTCGGGAACACATCTGTCTAGGTAATATATCAAAGTGATTAACATTGCATGATCACAGGTTAACGTAAGTGCCAGGCAAGACATTGAAAATGTGAAATCTGACATGTCAATAACCGGCGTAACCGACAGAATGTTGAATGCAAACAAGCGTGCATTGCGTTGTACCTGTGCTGGATGTCAGTTTGTTGGATGGAGTTGCATGCCTATTGCACTCGGTCGGTCAATAGATGGACGATTAATACTGTTTGTAGGTGACTAGCACGTTGGGTTACAATAGCGGTATGTGGGCGAGCATTATCCTGTTGGAATACACCCCCTGGACTCTTGTTTATGAATAGTAACACGACAAGTCGAATCACCGATTATAAATTTGCAGTCAGGGTGCGTGGGATAACCACGAGAGTGCTCCTGCTGTCGTATGAAATTGCACTGCAGACAATAACTCCGAGTGTGGGTTACAATAGCGGTATTTGGGCGAGCATTATCCTGTTGGAAAACACCTCCTGGACTCTTGTTTATGAATAGTAACACAACAAGTCGAATCACCGAATATAAATTTGCAGTCAGGGTGCGTGGGATAACCACGAGTGTGCTCCTGCTGTCGTATGAAATTGCACTGCAGACAATAACTCCGAGTGCGGGTTACAATAGCGGTATTTGGGCGAGCATTATCCTGTTGGAAAACACCTCCTGGACTCTTGTTTATGAATAGTAACACAACAAGTCGAATCACCGAATATAAATTTGCAGTCAGGGTGCGTGGGATAACCACGAGAGTGCTCCTGCTGTCGTATGAAATTGCACTGCAGACAATAACTCCGAGTGCGGGTTACAATAGCGGTATTTGGGCGAGCACTATCCTGTTGGAAAACACCCGCCGGACTCTTGTTTATGAATAGTAACACAACAAGTCGAATCACCGAATATAAATTTGCAGTCAGGGTGCGTGGGATAACCACGAGAGTGCTCCTGCTGTCGTATGAAATTGCACTGCAGACAATAACTCCGAGTGTGGGTTACAATAGCGGTATTTGGGCGAGCATTATCCTGTTGGAAAACACCCCCTGGACTCTGGTTTATGAATAGTAGCACAACAAGTCGAATCACCGAATATAAATTTGCAGTCAGGGTGCGTGGGATAACCACGAGAGTGCTCCTGCTGTCGTATGAAATTGCACTGCAGACAATAACTCCGAGTGTGGGTTACAATAGCGGTATTTGGGCGAGCATTATCCTGTTGGAAAACACCCCCTGGACTCTTGTTTATGAATAGTAACTCAACAAGTCGGATCACCGAATATAAATTTGCATTCAGGGTGCGTGGGATAACCACGAGAGTGCTCCTGCTGTCGTATGAAATTGCACTGCAGACAATAACTCCGAGTGTGGGTTACAATAGCGGTATTTGGGCGAGCATTATCCTGTTGGAAAACACCCCCTGGACTTTTGTTTATGAATAGTAGCACAACAAGTCGAATCACCGAATATAAATTTGCAGTCAAGGTGCGTGGGATAACCACGAGAGTGTTCCTGCTGTGGTATGAAATTGCACTGCAGACAATAACTCCGAGTGTGAGTTACAATAGCGGTATTTGGGTGAGCATTATCCTGTTGGAAAACACCCCCTGGACTCTTGTTTATGAATCGTAACACAACAAGTCGAATCACCGAATATAAATTTGCAGTCAGGGTGCGTGGGATAACCACGAGAGTGCTCCTGCTGTCGTATGAAATTGCACTGCAGACAATAACTCCGAGTGTGGGTTACAATAGCGGTATTTGGGCGAGCATTATCCTGTTGGAAAACACCCCCTGGACTCTTGTTTATGAATAGTAACACAACAAGTCGAATCACCGAATATAAATTTGCAGTCAGGGTGCGTGGATAACCACGAGAGTGCTCCTGCTGTCGTATGAAATTGCACTGCAGACAATAACTCCGAGTGTGGGTTGCAATAGCGGTATTTGGGCGAGCATTATCCTGTTGGAAAACAGCCCCTGGGCTCTTGTTTATGAATAGTAACACAACAAGTCGGATCACCGAATATGAATTTGCAGTCAGGGTGCGTGGGATAACCACGAGAGTGCTCCTGCTGTCGTATGAAATTGAACTGCAGACAGTAACTCCGAGTGCGGGTTACAATAGCGGTATTTGGGCGAGCATTATCCTGTTGGAAAACACCCCCTGGACTCTTGTTTATGAATAGTAACACAACAAGTCGAATCACCGAATATAAATTTGCAGTCAGGGTGCGTGGGATAACCACGAGAGTGCTCCTGCTGTCGTATGAAATCGCACCCCATATCGTAACTCCAGGTGTAGTTCAGTGCGTCTAGCACGCAGACTGGTTGATTGCAGGCCTCTTCCTAACCAACAAACGGCCATCACTCGCCCCGAGGCACAACCAGCTCTCATCAGAAAAGAAAACCTCTGCTCTACAATGAGCTCTCGCTTCACACTACTGACGCCGCAGATGGCTGTGGTTTGGGGTCAGTGCAACGCACGCTACAGTGCCTCTGGCTCGAAACTGTCCTTGACGTAAACAATTTCTAACTGTTCGTTGAGTCACTGTGATGCAAACTGCTGCACAAATTTCTGCTGCAGATGCTGTATGATGCTCCAGAGCCATATGTCAAAAATGATGGCCTTTCCTCTACATAGAGCCACGTGGCCGTCCGGAACCCGGTCTTCTTGTGACCATACATTCTCGTGACCACCGCTGCCAGCAATAATGTGCAGTGGCTACATTCCTGCCAACTCCTACTGCAATATTTCAGAAGGAGCATCTAGCTTCTCGTAGTCCCATTATACGACCTTGTTCAAACTGAGTGAGGTGCTGATAATGGCGTGCTAGTAGCCCCGAAGGTATTCTTGCCTAACATCAACTCACCACGCCCAGTCTCAACGATAATAAACTTTCACGTCCGTTACAGCTTGTATACGGCTGAAAGCAAGGGGAAACTACGGCCGTAATTTTTCCCGAGGGCATGCAGCTTTACTGTATGGATAAATGATGATGGCGTCCTCTTGGGTAAAATATTCCGGAGGTAAAATAGTCCGCCATTCATGGGTGACTGGAATTCGAGAGTAGGAAAAGGGAGAGAAGGAAACATAGTAGATGAATATGAATTGGGGATAAGAAATGAAAGAGGAAGCCGATCTACTAAAGAGGATGTCGTTATCAGGAGAAAGAAAACTGGCGTTCTACGGATCGAACCGTGGAATGTCAGATCCCTTAACCGGGCAGGTGAGTTAGAAAATTTAAAAAGGGAAATGGATAGGTTAAAGTTGGATATAGTAGGAATTAGTGAGGTTCGGTGGCAGGAGAAACAAGACTTTTGGTCAGGTGAATACAGGGTTATAAATACAAAATCAAAAAGGGGTAATGCAAAAGTAGGTTTAATAATGAATAAAACAATAGGAATGCGGGTAAGCTACTACAAACAGCACAGCGAACGAATTGTTGTGGCCAATATAGACACTAAGCCCACGCCTACGACAGTAGTACAAGTCTATATGCCAACTAGCTCTGCAGATGACGAAGAAATTGATGAAATGTATGATGAGATAAAAGAAATTATTCAGATAGTGAAGTGAGAGGAAAATTTAATAGTCATGGGTGACTGGAATTCGAGAGTAGGAAAAGGGAGAGAAGGAAACATAGTAGGTGAATATGGATTGGGGGGAAGGAATGAAAGAGGAAGCCGCCTGGTGGAATTTTGCACAGAACACAACTTAATCATAGCTAAGACTTGGTTCAAGAATCATAAATGAAGGTTGTATACATGGAAGAACCCTGGAGATACTAAAAGGTTTCAGACAGATTATATAATGGTAAGACTGAGATTTAGGAACCAGGTTTTAAATTGTAAGACATTTACAGGGGCAGATGTGGACTCTGACCACAATCTATTGGTTATGAACTGTAGATTAAAACTGAAGAAACTGCAAAAAGATGGGAATTTAAGTAGATGGGACGTGGATAAACTAACTAAACCAGAGGTTGTACAGAGTTTCAGGGAGAGCATAAAGGAACAATTGACAAGAATGGGGGAAAGAAATACAGTAGAAGAAGAATGGGTAGCTTTGAGGGATGAAGTAGTGAAGGCAGCAGAGGATCAAATAGGTAGAAAGACGAGGGCTAGTAGAAATCTTTGGGTGAAAGAAGAAATATTGAATTTAATTGACGAAAAGAGGAAATATAAAACTGCAGTAAATGAAGCCGGCAAAAGGAAATACAAACGCCTGAAAAATGAGATCGACAAGAAGTGCAAAATGGCTAAGCAGGCATGGCTAGAAGACAAATGTAAGGATGTAGAGGCTTATCTCACTAGGGGTAAGATAGATACTGCCTACAGGAAAATTAAAGTGACCTTTGGAGAAAAGAGAACCACTTGTATGAATATCAAGAGCTCAGATGGAAACCCAGTTCTAAGCAAAGAAGGGAAAGCAGAAAGATGGAAGGAGTATATAGAGGGTCTATACCAGGGCGATTCGTACTTGAGGGCAATATTGTGGAAATGGAAGAGGATGTAGATGAAGATGAAATGGGAGATATGAAACTGCATGTAGAGTTTGATAGAGCACTGAAAGACCTGAGTCGAAACAAGGCCCCGGGAGTAGACAACATTCCATCAGAACTACTGACAGCCTTGGGAGAGCCAGTCCTGACAAAACTCTACCATCTGGTGAGCAAAATGTATGAGGCAGGCGAAATACCCTCAGACTTCAAGAAGAATATAATAATTCCAATCTCAAAGAAAGCAGGCGTTGACAGATTTGAAAATTATCGAACTAACAGTTTAATAAATCACGGCTGCAAAATACTACCGCGAATTCTTTACAGACGAATGGAAAAACTGGTAGAAGCCGACATCGGGGAACATCAATTTGGATTCCGTAGAAATATTGGAACACGTGAGGCAATACTGACCCTACGACTTATTTTAGAAGCTAGATTAAGAAAAGGCAAATCTACGTTTCTAGCATTTATAGACTTGGAGAAAGCTTTTGACAATGTTGACTGGAATACTCTCTTTCAAATTCTGAAGGTGGCAGGGGTAAAATACAGGGAGCGAAAGGCTATTTACAACTTGTACAGAAACCAGATGGCAGTTATAAGAGTCGAGGGGCATGAAAGGGAAGCAGTGGTTGGGAAGGGAGTGAGACAGGTTTGTAGCCTCTCCCCGATGTTATTCAATCTGTATATTGAGCAAGCAGTAAAGGAAACAAAAGAAAAATTCGGAGTAGGTATTAAAATCCATGGAGAAGAAATAAAAACTTTGAGGTTCGCCGATGACATTGTAATTCTGTCAGAGACAGCAAAGGACTTGGAAGAGCAGTTGGACGGAATGGACAGTGTCTTGAAAGTAGGGTATCAGATGAACATCAACAAAAGCAAAACGAGGATAATGGAATGTAGTCGAATTAAGTCTGGTGATGCTGAGGGAACTTGATTAGGAAATGAGACACTTAAAGTAGTAAAGGAGTTTTGCTATTTGGGAATCAAAATAACTGATGATGGTCGAAGTAGAGAGGATATAAAATGCAGACTGGCAATGGCAAGGAAAGCGTTTCTGAAGAAGAGAAATTTGGTAACATCGAGTATAGATTTAAGTGTCAGGAAGTCGTTTCTGAAAGTATTTGTATGGAGTGTAGCCATGTATGGAAGTGAAACATGGACGATAAATAGTTTGGACAAGAAGAGAATAGAAGCTTTCGAAATGTGGTGCTACAGAAGAATGCTGAAGAGTAGATGGAAAGATCACATGACTAATGAGGAGGTATTGAATAGGATTGGGGAGAAGAGGAGTTTGTGGAACAACGTGATTCCTTACACAGTCTGGAACTGCGCGACCGCTACGGTCGCTGGTTCGAATCCTGCCTCGGGCATGGATGTGTGTGATGTCCTTAGGCTAGTTAGGTTTAAGCAGTTCTAAGTTCTAGGGGACTGCTGACCTTAGAAGCTAAGTTCCATAGTGCTCAGAGCCATTTGAACCAATCCTTACTGCTCAAAAATTCTACTATTAACTGTTTAACACTCTTTGAATCAGAGATTCCTCAGAGTCATCCAGTCCGTGGGTGCAATTAAGTCCAGTAAGCTAAAGAGTGCAAAGACTACAGAACAAGTGGCGAAGAATTGGGTTCAACACAAGAGTGTGGCCAGAAGAATGGGCGCGTGTCTCTCTCGAAACATTCCGTAGCGAGGATACCGATGGAATGGAGAGGCTCTAATGAGTAAACAGATAACGGCTGATACGCAAAGAGAGATTACAGGCAGTGTGTCATTATGAACCGTACGAAAAGATTATTGGAAGGTGGGTTTGGATCCCGAGCTGCAATATGTCGTTTACCCCTGACACCGCACTACACGCAACAGGCTGTTTAGGAAAGAGTCAAATAACACATAGATTTGCATTCTGTGGTGTTCAGCGATGAGTATCGTTTCTGTTTGTGGCTGTCAGATCCACGCCAACACTGTCAGTATTCGACTGATGAAAAGTTACAGGAAGAAAGTTACAGGAAGCAGTGACTGAGACCCAATCGTTTCAGAGTCCTTGAATAATAGTATGGTGAGTTATTGGATATGAGAATAGAAATGATTTAGTCATTGTTGGAGGGAAACTGAACTCTCGGCAGGATGGAGCAAGAATGCAAAACTTCGTTATCTTACCATTCATGACCAGGGCACCAAATGACATTTTCCAGTAGGATAATGCAAGACCCCACGCTGCAGTTCACACGATAAAGTCCTTCAGGAACGTACAGATAGGTATTTCCCTGCACGAGCCCAAATTGCACCCCAGAGCCCGTCTGGGATGTGGTAAGACGTATCCTTTCATACCAGCTTCCAGCCAGCAATAGTCATGACCTGAGGCAGCATGTGTTTCAAGTACGGCAAGAAATTCCGCAAGATGCTATTTGGAGGCTGTTAATTTCCATGCCAAAAACGATAAAACAGTCTGTATGTACTCATGGTATCACAGCTCATACTGAAGGAGGTATTGGATACCACTTCCGGATGAAATTAAGGTTTAATCATATAATAGATATTATGTGTGGAACATCCTCATGAAGTTTGGTAAGTATCGGAC
Source organism: Schistocerca cancellata (assembly GCF_023864275.1). Taxonomy (NCBI): domain Eukaryota; kingdom Metazoa; phylum Arthropoda; class Insecta; order Orthoptera; family Acrididae; genus Schistocerca; species Schistocerca cancellata. The sequence goes on from NC_064633.1 coordinate 550,837,816, forward strand.
TAGTGCTTCATGGTGAAACTTTTTCCATTTACATCAGTGGAACTGGATCCTGGAGACCCAGTCGCAGCATATGAATCGTTGCCCTAGTCCACTGGCTCCTCCAGTGTGAATGGAGAGTTCGTATCGGCGTGAGCCGATGCGCGGGGCGTTGCTGTTCCTCCCTCCCTCCCGCCCGAGAAGATTTATGGGCTGCCCCATAATGGCGCACCATTAGCTGCGTGGCCCTGCCCTGCCCTGCCCTGACCATATCTAAGCGTTACTGATTTACGCACCGGGCGAGCCCGCATTTATCGACTGCATCCCAACTGGTACTTTCTGCCCCACACCCCGCTCTCTCTCGCTCTCTACCCAAATCGCTCTTCTTTCGCGGGCCGTAATATTTTACAGAAACCCACATTACATAATGAAGCCGTATTTCCAGCGTGTATTTGTTATCCGAGAGGCGCAATAAATATTTAAATAACGTTGTGGTATTGCTAGCGCTCGTGCGGATTTAATGAGACAGAAATGAGCAGCAAGTGATTTGCTGGCCAGGGAACAATGGCGCCGCCGACGGCAGCCTTTAACGACTGTCTGTGGCGTCGCAGACAAAGAACACAAAGGCTCGCGCGAGCGGCCGTCCGCGCGGCTCTTGAGGAGGCGACTCCACAGGCACAGCGGAACTGATCCCTGAGTGGCGGCCGCCGCAGAGAACAGAACGCGCGCCGCCGCACCTCCCAGCGCTGTCTCTACAGCCAAAGCTATTCCTCGTATTCATACACTAGTGGAATGTGAAACACTGGACACGCAGAACCAACGGTGTCCCACAAGCACATCAGAAAAAATACAAACCAACCACTTAACAGAGCATACTGGTTGCTATGGAGCAAACATCCTGCAACTCTCCCCACAGAAAGAAATCCGGGGACGTCACATCTGGTGAACGCGCGGGGCATGGTGTGTTGCTTCGACGACCAATCCACCTGTCATGAAATATGCTATTCAATACCGCTTCAACCGCACGCGAGCTATGTGCCGGACATCCATCAAGTTGGAAGTACATCGCCATTCTGTCATGCAGTGAAACATCTTGTAGTAACATCGGTAGACCATTACGTAAGAAATCAGCATTCATTGCACCATTTAGATTACCATCGATAAAATGGGGGCCAATTATCCTTCCTCCCATAATGCCGCACTATACATTAACCCGCCAAGGTCGCTGATGTTCCACTTGTCGCAGCCATCGTGGATTTTCCGTTGCCCAATAGTGCATATTATGCCCGTTTACGTTACGGTTGCTGGTGAATGACGCTTCGTCGCTAAATAGAGCGCGGGAAAGAATCTGTCATCGTCCCGTAATTTCTCTTGTGCCCAGTGGCAGAACAGTACACAACGTTCAAAGTCGTCGCCATGCAATTCCTGGTGCATAGAAATATGGTACGGGTGCAATCGATGTTGATGTAGCATTCTCAACACCGACGTTTTCGAGATTCCCGATTCTCGCGCAAGTTGTCTGCTACTATTTTGGCATCATCATTTGTTACAGGTCGTGGTTGACGTTTCACATGTGGCTGAACATTTCCTGTTTCCTTAAATAACGTAACTATCCGGCGAACGGTCAGGACACTTGGATGATGTCGTCCAGGACACCGAGCAGCATACATAGCACACGCCCGTTGGGCATTTTCATCACAATAGCCATACATCAACACGATATCGACGTCTTCCGCAAATTGATAAACGGTTCATTTTAACATGGGTAATGTATCACGAAGCAAATACCGTCAGCAGCACTGACGGAATGTTACGTGATACTACGTACTTATACGTTTGTGACTATTATGGCGCCATCTATCACAAAGCGAAAAAAGTGGTCCAACTAGAACATTCATATTTCTTTACGTACTACACGAATATGTAATAAAAACGAGGGTTCCCATAAAAAAAACGCAGTTGATATCCGTTTGACCTATCCTATGGCAGTGCCATCTAGAGGGCCAACGATAGCGCCATCTGGTTTCCCCCTTCAAGCTAGACGAGTTTCTTTCTTTGTAGTTTTTTCGTTTGTTGCTTATTTCGCGAGATATATGGCCCGGTCACTATCAATGGACCACCCTGTATAAACGTACAATCATACTGAGATACGATGGCTGTGATAGCCAGGAGAGATACGAAAATACGTCCTCGCGGTTACAAAATCAGTCCTGGATGATGTGAACTGTGTGGCCGGTTGCATGTGAACTGCGTAGACTACGTTATGCCTCATTATGTTGCCATGTGAACTATGGAGCGAGACGGCTCAACGGCTTATTGATTCATCCGATAATCGTCCCTCGACTCTCGCTGTTTAACATTGTGAACTGCGGACAGTTATTTACTCATATTAGTGAAACATATCGTTCTGCACATGTACACCATTTTATTCACTTTTATTTACTCAGTACTCATGTAGGTGTGACGCATTCTCGCTTCATAATGTCCTTTATGTGGTATCACCGCTTACCGATACCACAAAGGAGACAACCGATAGAGCCACAGAAGCTGGCAGTGAAGAGTTCAGCAGCATCCACTGGAGCAGGGCTTCCCAACCATTCCAGCTGGCGGAGCCCTTCTTCTGTCGAAAATCCATGGCAGACCCCCAGTCAGTCAAGAGCACAGTAACTTTAAATGGAAACTGAAAGCTTGTTAATGCAAGTGCCATGTTCCCAATGACCCCCCCCCCCCCTCTACCGAAGTATCAATAGTCTTTGGTTTAGTGATGAATGAAAACAACTTGAAAATAACGATCCAATTATGAGATTTTCTGCAATGGTATGAGCTTTGCCTGTTTTTGCCACCAAGAAAGAAGCTTTTAATGAATATTCATTATTTGTTTTTGCAAGAGTTTTCATGCAATGCTGAGAAACTGCTAGTTCAGCACTCTTCCTTTTAAATAAATCGATGTCTTTAGCCTGGAAACCTGGGTGAGTACCTTCAAAATGGCGGCGCAGTTTAACTGGAAGCATTGAACTGTTCGTAAGAACAGGTGCACAAATTACACACTGAGCTTTACCCTCCTTTGTCTCCATAAAGCCCATTTCTAAATAGTTTTCGTTGTACTTACGCTTCTTGGTTATCCCACTTCAAAAAAATGGTTCAAATGGCTCTGAGCACTATGGGACTTAACTTCTGAGGTCACCAGTCCCCTAGAACTTAGAACTACTTAAACCTAAATAACCTAAGGACATTACACACATGCATGCCCGAGGCAGGATTCCAACCTGCGACCGTAGCGGTCGCGTGGTTCCAGACTGAAGCGCCTAGAACCGCTTGGCCACTCGGGCCAGCTATCCCACTTCCACAGGAGTACTTGCAACGTTTTCACATAACAACTCCGGCTGTGGAGCTTCTTGTGATCGTTCTTCCTTTGGTCGTCCTCCCTCCTCATTCATTTCAACAGGAAATTTCCCTTGTTGTGAAGGCGATGGAGAAACTGCACCCTTCTTCAATGATCCTGACTTCAGCCACCGATCGATGTTAGAAGTAATAAACTGGTGAAAAATCGACTTATGAAATGCGTAGTGCACTGACAAAGCAAGTTTAACATTTAATGATGCCTGGGGCCGCATACGTGCCAGCGAGCGCTGTGATTGGTCGACAAAGCTCGCTCCGCGCATGCGTAAAAGGTTCCAGTGCATGTAGCGCCGTGAGCCGGCGCACAAGCGACTCCCGTATTCTTGCGAAACAGTCGACCAGAGAAGCCGCATTCTTCGGCACTAAGCCGTGTATGCGCTCTCCCTTAGGAACCGCAGAGGCTGCTTGGGAATACGACCTGAAGTAAAACTACACATGCTTTTCACACGGAAAAAAATAGTGATGAATTTGATTTTCACATTTTTATTCAATAATTTTACTCATTATTTTACACGAATTGTTGAAACGTGGCCGCGGACCCCCTAGAAAGAACCGGCGGACCCCTAAGGGGTTGGAAAGCCCTGCACTAGAGGAAGCCACAGAGACTAGCGCCGTCTATCGTTAACGGTCCGAAAGGTAGTGTCTACGTGCCATTTGTATTCGTCCTCCTGGCTGATAAAGTACGTTTTCATACACGACAGCGTTACAGCATGTTGCGCAAAATTCTCTTCGCTACGACATTAAACCGAAAAATGTTTTCATCGATTTTGTAGCTGCCATTCATCAAGCAGTGAGCAGCTTTTGGCCAAATTCACGTAGCTCTAGGTTTCACCTTGCTCAGTATTGGTGGAAGAGGATTCACACCTTAGCAAAAGATCTGACAGAGAGCCCGAGAAAATTCTGGTCCTATGCAAAATAGCTAAGTGGGTCTCAGACTTCTATACAGTCACTTGTTTGAAGATAGCAAAACGAAAGCCGAAGTTAGAAATTTCTCGTTCAAGAAGCGTTCACAGAGGAGAACATTGCAAACATACCGTCATTTGACCATCTAACAGACTCCAATATGGGCAACATAATAATAAGCATCCCTGGCGTACAGAAACAACTGAGAGATCTGAAAGCAAATAAATCACCTGCTCCGGATGGAATCCCAATTTAATTTTACAAGCAGTACTCTATGTTACGGCGTAAAATCAAGCGCCAGCACGCCAGTCGGGAACGAAAAAGAAGGGACGGCTGAGTGAAGTAGTCAGTCAATCCCATGCTGACCGAATCCCTTCCAGGTCGACAATGCGACAGCAGCGGCCCTGGAAAGGACACCAGCGCAGCGCCCGACTGGTGACGGCCCACTAGGATAGCAGCGTCAACATTAGGAATCTATGTAGCACAGACTTAAGTTGGATTATTCTGAAGAAGACTGCATTATTTTGTATGTCGCCCTTTGCTTGCGACACATATCACAGTTACGTATTGTGATCGTGTTGATTGTAATAAAACTCATTAATAAGAGTTGTTTGATTGCTTGTCAAGCGAACAGAGTACGCAGGATTCCTAGACACAACACTCTACTCCATTGGCCTCTTACAAAGCCTGCATTTATTGTGAATCACACCCCCAGCGACAACCGCAAGTGACCGGGAAATAGCGCAGTTGACTCTAGTATATGAGAAGGGTAAAAGAACGCACCCACAAAATTACAGCCCAATATCCCTAACTTCAGTCTGCTGCAGAATCCTTGATCATATACTCAGTTCGAATATATTACGCTTTCTAGAGACTCAAGAGCTTATGTCCAAGAATCACTCGTGCGAAACTCAGCTCGCCCTTTTCCCACATGGTATACTACGAACTATGGATGAAGGACAGCAGGCAGATTCCATATTTCTAGATTTCCGGAAAGCAGGAAATCATTTGACAAGGTGCCCAATGACAGGCTGTTAACGAAGGTACGAGCATATGGAATACGTTTAAAGATATGTGAGTGGCTCGAAGACTTTTTAAGTAATAGAACCCAATATGTTGTCCTCGACGGCGACTCTTCATCAGAGACAAGGGTGTTTTCGGGAGTGCCCATTGGAAGTATGATAGAAACACTGTTGTTCTCTATTTAATTGGGCAGCAATTTTCGGTTGTTTGCTGAAAATGCTGTAGTGTACGGTAAGATCTCGAAATTGAGTACAGGGCTATTACAAATGATTGAAGCGATTTCATAAATTCACTGTAGTTCCATTCATTGACATATGGTCACGACACACTACAGATACGTAGAAAAACTCATAAAGTTTTGTTCGGCTGAAGCCGCACTTCAGGTTTCTGCCGTCAGAGCGCTCGAGAGCGCAGTGAGACAAAATGGCGACAGGAGCCGAGAAAGCGTATGTCGTGCTTCAAATGCACTCACATCAGTCAGTCATAACAGTGCAACGACACTTCAGGACGAAGTTCAATAAAGATCCACCAACTGCTAACTCCATTCGGCGATGGTATGCTCAGTTTAAAGCTTCTGGATGCCTCTGTAAGGGGAAATCAACGGGTCGGCCTGCAGTGAGCGAAGAAACGGTTGAACGCGTGCGGGCAAGTTTCACGCGTAGCCCGCGGAAAATTGGCTCATGCCACAACTGGAGACCGACAGCGCCGACTTCATCTTTCAACAGGATGGTGCTCCACCGCACTTCCATCATGATGTTCGGCATTTCTTAAACAGGAGATTGGAAAACCGATGGATCGGTCGTGGTGGAGATCATGATCAGCAATTCATGTCATGGCCTCCACGCTCTCCCGACTCAACCCCATGCGATTTCTTTCTGTGGGGTTATGTGAAAGATTCAGTGTTTAAACCTCCTCTGCCTAGAAACGTGCCAGAACTGCGAGCTCGCATCAACGATGCTTTCGAACTCATTGATGGGGACATGCTGCGCCGAGTGTGGGAGGAACTTGATTATCGGCTTGATGTCTGCCGAATCACTAAAGGGGCACATATCGAACATTTGTGAATGCCTAAAAAAACTTTTTGAGTTTTTGTATGTGTGTGCAAAGCGTTTTGAAAATATCTCAAATAATAAAGTTATTGTAGAGCTGTGAAATCGCTTCAATCATTGGTAATAACCCTGTACATATAGGAAGATACAAGACGACTTAGACAAAATTTCTAATTGTTGTGATGAATGGCAGCTGGTCTTAACTGGTGAAAAATCTAAGTTAATGCGGGTGAGTAGGAAGAAAAAACTTGTAATGTTCGGATACAGTGTTACTGGTGTCGTGCTTGACACAGTCAAGTCGTTTAGATACCTAGACGTAAGATTCCAGAGCGTTATGAAATGGAATGAAATTGTGAGAAACGTGGCAGGGAAGGCGAATGGTAGACTTTGGTTTATAGGGAGTATTTCAGGAAAGAAGGGTTCACAACTAAAGAAAATGCATGTATGAAGCTGGTGCGACCTATTCTTGAGTACTGCTCGACTATTTACGATCCGTGCCAGGTCGGATTGAAGGAAGACATCGAAGAAATTCAGAGGCGGGCTGCTAGGTTTGTTACCGGTAGGTACGAACAATACATAAGTGTGATGGTGATGGTTGGGAACTCAAATGGGCATCCCTGGAGGGAAGGCGTCGTTGTTTCCGAGGTACACGGTTGAGAAAAATTAGAGAACCGGTATTTGAAGCTGACTGCTGAACGATTCTACCACCACCGACACACACTGCGCGTAAAGACCACGAAGATTCTGCAAATTAGGGCTCATACGGAGTCATATACAGGGTGTTACAAAAAGGTACGGCCAAACTTTCAGGAAACATTCCTCACACGCAAAGAAAGAAAATATGTTATGTGGACATGTGTCCAGAAACGCTTACCTTCCGTGTTCTTCTCTTCAAATCACATTAATCATGGAATGGAAACACAGCAACAGAACGTACCAGCGTGACTTCAAACACTTTGTTACAGGAAATGTTCAAAATGTCCTCCGTTAGCGAGGATACATGCATCCACCCTCCGTCGCATGGAATCCCTGATGCGCTGATGCAACCGTGGAGAATGGCGTATTGTGTCACAGCCGTCCACAATACGAGCGCGAAGAGTCTCTACATTTGGTACCGGGGTTGCGTGGACAAGAGTTTTCAAATGCCCCCATAAATGAAAGTCGAGAGGGTTGAGGTCAGGAGAGCGTGGAGGCCATGGAATTGGTCCGCCTCTACCAAATCAACCGGTCACCGAATCTGTTGTTGAGAAACGTGCGAACATTTCGACTGAAATGTGAAGGAGCTCCATCGTGCATGAACCACATGTTGTGTCTTACTTCTAAAGGCACATGTTCTAGCAGCACAGGTAGAGTATCCCGTATGAAATCGTGATAACGTGCTCCATTGACCGTAGGTGGAAGAACATGGGGCCCAATCGAGACATCACCAACAATGCCTGCCCAAACGTTCACAGAAAATCTGTGTTGATGACGTGATTGCACAATTGCGTGCGGAATCTCGTCAGCCCACACATGTTGATTGTGAAAATTTACAATTTGATCACGTTGGAATGAAGCCTCATCCGTAAAGAGAACATTTGCACTGAAATGCGGATTGCCACATTGTCGGATGAACCATTCGCAGAAGTGTACCCGTGGAGGCCAATCAGCTGCTGATAGTGCCTGCACACGCTGTACATGGTACGGAAACAACTGGTTCTCCCGTAGCACTCTCCATCCAGTGACGTGGTCAACGTTCCCTTGTACAGCAGCAACTTCTCTGACGCTGACATTAGGGTTATCGTCAACTGCACGAAGAATTGCCTCGTCCATTGCAGGTGTCCTCGTCGTTCTAGGTCTTCCCCAGTCGCGAGTCATAGGCTGGAATGTTCCGTGCTCCCTAAGACGCAGATCAATTGCTTCGAACGTCTTCCTGTCGGGACACCTTCGTTCTGGAAATTTATCTCGGTACAAACGTACCGCGCCACGGCTATTGCCCCGTGCTAATCCAAACATCAAATGGGCATCTGCCAACTGCGCATTTGTAAACATTGCACTGACTGCAAAACCACGTTCGTGATGAACACTAACTTGTTGATGCTACGTACTGATGTGCTTGATGCTAGTACGGTAGAGCAATGAGTCGCATGTCAACACAAGCACCGAAGTCACCATAACCTTCCTTCAATTGGGCCAACTGGCGGTGAATCGAGAAAGTACAGTACATACTGACGAAACTAAAATGAGCTCTAACATGGAAATTAAGCGTTTCCGGACACATGTCCACATAACATGTTTTGTTTATTTGTGTGTGAGGAATGTTCCCTGAAAGTTTGGTCATACCTTTTCGTAACACCCTGTAGACGGTAGTTTTTCCCTCGCTCTATTTGCGAGTGGAACAGAGAAGGAAATGACAAGTAGTGGTACCGGGTACCCTCCGCCACGCACCGTACTGTGGCTTCCGGAGTGTCTGTGTTGTCGTAGATGTAGAGGTAGGCCTATCGAAAACGTATAAGGAGACTCCCAACACGCCAGAGAGTTATTACTTGAAACACTTCTTCGGGCTGCCTTTATTGAGCCCAAAAGAGGTGATAGAGTGCTTCATTGATGATTTCATGGCAGTTATCCCTGGTGACTGTGTGTGGGAAAATGGGGAGCACGTGTTGAAACAGACTCCTGCAATGGTAAAATTTGCCGACTACGTTTTCGATAGGTATGTATCACCCGAAGCCTTGTTTCCGCCAACTATCTGGGCCGAATACTCGCCCAGCTGCAACCGTACCACCAACTGTTCTGACTCTTTGCATTCTAAACTGAACGATTCGTTTTACTCTGCCCATCCTTCTGTCTACTGTCTTGCGGAGATTCTGCCTGAGGAGCTAGCAGACGCATATATGAAAATCAGTAGTGCGAAAAGAGCAAAAAAAAAAAAAAAAAAAAAAAAAAAGGAACCTGTTAAGAAGAAGCACCCAAGTTCTTGTCCCAAGAAGTGAGGAGGAAGAACTCGAATGACGTTTTTTGACGATTTGATGTTTGTCAAACATGTATTTGTTGACTGATATTTTAATTGTAATTACGGTGGCGAATACGGGTGATAATCAGCCAACAGTTGACAGTTTATGATTGGAGAGACATCACAGTTACAGATAGTCTGCGTAAAGCAGTTATGTTGGCCACTGATGCATCATATATACGGATCGTGATAAGCCGTTCATCATCAACTAAGGCCTGAAGATGGCGTACTGAAGCGCCGAAACTGGTAGCTACACAATAAATAAAATCATAACGATGGCTGTAGGCGTTTCATTTTCTTACAGTACCCAAGTGTTGGAAGTCCCCTGCAGACATATCTGCCTCTGTATCCGTCCATAGTAGCGTGAGTGCTGCCGCTTCAGGATTTTGTGCACGAACTAACCTCTCGATTATGTGTCATAAATGTTCTATGGGATTCATGTCGGAAGATCTGGGTGGCCAAGTCATTCGCTCGAATTGTCCATGATTTTTGTTCAAACAAATTGCGAGCAATTTTCGCACTGTGACATGGCGCATGGTCAACCATTAGAACTCTATCATTTTTTGGGATCATGAAGTCCTTGAATGGCTGAAAACGGTCTCCAAGTAGCCGAACATAAGCAAGACCCAGTCAGTTCCACGTAAACACAGCGTACCCAATTATGGAGCCAGCACCAACTTGCACAGTACCTTGTTGACAACTTGGGGCCAACGATTCGTGTGGTCTGCGCTACACTCCAAACATAAAATCAGCTTTTACGTCCGCCTCCATAGCGTAGCGGTAGCGTTACCGCCTACCACGCAGGGGGCCCGGGTTTGATTATCGGCAGGGGACTGTGTGTTGTGCGCCCTTCATCATCATTTTCATTATCATTGACTCGCAAGTCGCCGATGTGGCGTCATCTAAAAAGGACTTGCAATACGGCCGCCGAACTCAACCAAATGGGGCCTCCCGGCAAACAATGCAATACGATCAGTTCATTTCATCACCTTCCACGAAATGAAATGTGGACTCATCTGTCCAGGGCACATTCCAACCAATATGGTTAGGAGCCCAGGAGAGGCGCTGCAGTCGATGTCGTGCTGTCAGAACGGCACTCGCATCTGTGGTCTGCTGCCACAGCCCCTAACGCCAAATTTCGCCCAACTGTCAGAATGTATACCTTCGTCTTGAAAGTCTCTTCGGGTTTGCTGCCGGATCCTAAAATCAACTTGACTCGATATTTCGGCGATCCAACTGTTCGCCATCTTCAGGAAATGCTGCTTCTGCTGATGAGTCCCGCTGAGAACTGACGCAAGGTTGCAATTCGACGTCCTATATACGCCACCGTTGAGTACACGGCGCATGCGCCGCCAATCACGGTTTCTGGCTTCCAAAACAGGGAGGTGGCGCCGCCCTTAGTGAAACACTGCTGGCAACGATATATCGCAATCAAGGCCGCATCGAAGAACGTTCAGTTTTGATGCGAGGTAATACAGGATTCCACGTATATAGGACGTCGAATTGCAATCTTGCGTCAGTTCTCAGCGGGACTCATCAGCAGAAGCAGCATTTCCTGAAGATGGCGAACAGTTGGATCGCCGAAATATCGAGTCAAGTTGATTTTAGGATCCGGCAGCAAACCCGAAGAGACTTTCAAGACTTATTACGCCGGGAAAGCCTACGTAGTCACATTATATCTTCGTCGTTCGTCCCACATTGATATATGCGGTTATTTCACACAGTGTTGCTTGTCTGTTAGCACTGACACTATACGTAAACACCACGGCTCTCGGTCGTTAATTGAAGGCCATCGGCCACTGTGTTGTCTGTCGTGAGAGGTAATGCCTGAAATTTGGTACTCTCGGCTTCATGGTTGTCCCTGTGAATCTCGGAATACTGAATTCCTTAACGATTCCCGAAGGAATGTCCCATGCTTATAGCTCCAACTACCGCTCCGTGTTCAAAGTGTGTGAATTCCCGTCGTGCGACCATAATATCGTCGGAAACTAGAGCGTTTGGGATCCCTATCAGGTCGGATTGAGGGAGGACATGGAAGCAATTCAGAGGCGGGCTGCTAGGTTTGTTACTGGTAGGTTAGATCACTACGCGAGTGTTACGGAAATGCTTCAGGAACTCGGGTGGGAGTCTCTGGAGGAAAGGAGGCGTTCTTTTCGTGAATCGCTACTGAGGAAATTCAGAGAACCAGCATTGAGGCAGACTGAAGTACAATTTTACTGCCGCCAAATTACATTTCGCGGAAAGACCACAAAGATAAGATAAGAGAGGCATATAGTCAGTCATTTTTCCCTCGATCTGTTTGGGAAACCTTTACATGAATTACCTGAGCCGGCGGTTGTGGCCGAGCGGTTCTAGGCGTTTCAGTCTGGAACCGCGCGATCGCCACGGTCGCAGGTTCGAATCCTGCCTCGGGCACGGATGTGTGTGACGTCCTTAGGTTAGTTGGATTTAGGTAGTTCTAAGTCTAGGGGACTGATGACTTAGATATTAAGTCCCATTGTGCTCAGAGCCATTTGAACCATTCGAATTACCTGAGTACAAATGACAGCTCTGGCACTGCATTTCTTTTTTGTGCCTTGTGTACGCAATATTACGCCATCTGTATACGTGCATATCGATAGCCATGATTTTTGTCTTCTCTGTGTATACTGGCAGACGTCCCGATCGTAAACAAAGCAGAATTTTGAGCGGTAGATGGGGGAGAAACGGTGTCGTGGAGCAGTCCTCGCCACCCTCTCGCAGGACGGCATCCTTGACCCGTTTCTGCGACAGGAGACGTGACACATGGTCACAGGGTTTGCCGAGTATTTCTCGTGTCTTGGGAGTCATAATCTAAATCCACGACGGACCACACTATTGACTCGTTTCAGAATAAGAAAGCAAAACAACCAGCAACGCAAAACATAAAACTTCCGGGAACGACTACCGCGCATTCGCGTGTTGCGTTAGGCATTGTGTCGTAAACAAGGCAGATCAGGTCTGACCTTTAGCGGTATTTGACGCAACCACTATTCAAAACACCATCCACTTAAAACTGCGACATTAAAAGCGTCGGCATTATAGCAACACTTCAGCTGGACGTTAAATGTATGAGATGATAGGTCCCACGTCTGCGTACTACGTTGTATTGTGCGGCATGTATGACCGTTCAACTTTCCGCAATTGACGCGACACGAGAGCATCGAGCGCACTGGTATGTCATTACATTCATGAACTTCCCATTTTGCAAACACGTTCTTACACACATTATCCTTCCGAACTGGGCTTCGCCAGATGATATGTGCAACCAGTAAACGAAAATTGATTACATTTTCGGTATTTATGAGCAGTAAATAAGGCTATTCCAAGCAGCTTTCATAAAATAGCTCATCTGGATACAGTATGCAATGAGATAAAGTAGTAAATGAGTTTTGCTATTTGGGGAGCAAAATAACTGATGATGGTCGAAATACAGAGGATATAAAATGTAGACTGGCAATGGAAAGGAAAGCGTTTCTGAAGATGAAAAATTTGTTAACATCGAGTATAGAGTTTGAAAGGTCTCTGTTGGATTCCTTTCATGTTAATTTCTTAAATCTGTTGTCATTTACGGCATTAATTCCTCTCCTAAATTTACTGTGGTGTTTCTGACTGTCTGGGAGGAGACTGAGCAGTGAAACGTGTTACTTTTACACATAAACAAGAACGATCTGTCACACTACAACACTTTGAAACACAGTTTATATGTAATTCATGTCACACAGTCTCATACGGAACCTACATCCGCTTTTAATTATATACTGTATATGATAAGATACTGTCATCCCCCTTCCCTTCTGTGTGAGAGGATGAATGAGCAAATGTATTTCTAGTTGCATGCCTCAGGGTAGCAGACCAGCCTGTCTGCTAGAGAACAGTAGGACCAACGTCGGAACAGGTAGCTACGCTTTCTAAAAGCAGAGAGGTTTCTATTCTTAGTATGGTACTGTCCGTCCCTTGTCATAGTGATATAGGAAGCTGCCTCTCTGGTCACTTCCGTTTGTATCCGTTAAGCACACTCGGTAGGAGCCCAGGTCAGTCTGTCCACGGAGAGCGTTTGAAGTAGTAAGATCTCCAGCTAAGCGCGTGTCTGCTAAGTCCGTAGGACAATGGATTTCTTAAGTTCAGCCTAACTAAAAATTTAATCACCTTTATTTCAGGTTTAGCTCTAAAATATCTAATGTTACCTTAAATTGCAACGCAGTGTATTTCGAGTGTGAAGTTCAGAATATCTTCCGCTAGTTGCTTTGTCACTAATTTGTGAGTAAAGTGGAACCACGTATTGATCAGTAACTCTAACTAAGATCATCAATCTTAAATGCGAATGTGCGTGAGATTATAACGTCTGGTCTTGACAATATTTTTCAAGATAGCAACTTTTCTTTATGTTCAACACACGTGGGCTGTACTTTGTGAGACCAGTACCACGTGCTTATACAATTGTTTGACCCATCAGGTTAATAGTAAGACGATAGTAACCAGTTCTAGGTTTTTCTTTTGTAAATTGCTTTTCGATCTGATTTATTTTAATTATCAAAATTATTGTGGAGTTACACTCTTTGTGTAAACGAGGATGACCACGTGAAGCATGTCGTGTAATCATCAAAGTAGCCCTCAGCTATTCTTTTCGGGAAGATTTCACAGTGAGTTAGTATGAATTTAGTATACCAGTATGTGGTAATTACATGACGGACAGGATTGCGCCACGAACGTAACTTCTTTGGGTGAAAATTGAATCGGTTGGTTGTGGTTAATTTCCTCTTGGATATGTTTCAACGTTCTTCGTGTGTTATTTTATGAATGCAGTGTTGTATATAGTCTCCCAATCGTGGCTCCCTATTTGATGTGTTCCGTAAGATTACAAACTCACATTTTCACAATCCTAAATAAGGCACCAGTTTAGTTATGAATCAAGTTTGATATGCTGAAATTTTAACGGAACAATGATCAATGATAAAATAAATGTCCAAATATAAACTGATTTATTTATTTTTATTTAAATTGTCTTTATATATATATATATATATATATATATATATATATATATATATATATATATATATATCACCGGTTACCGTAAGATGAATAATAAAAGATTATAATTAATGTTAGTCTGGTTGGGAATTTGGTAAGCTAGACTGGATACCTGGTGAAACAGTTGCGCAGTAATGCAAGTTTAACTTCCCCACATAGCTCACAGCTTTTAACCCACTTTTATGGTCTTGAATATCAGCACCGCTTTCAGAACAAATTAAAGCAACAACATTACAACTTAAGTGTCAGGAAGTCCTTTCTGAAAGTATTTGTGTGGAGTGTAGCCATGTATGGAAGTGAAACATGGACGATAAATAGTTTAGGCAAAAAGAGAATAGAAGCTTTCGAAATGTGGTGCTACAGAAGAATGCTGAAGATTAGATGGGTAGATCATGTGACTAATGAGAAGGTACTGAACAGAATTGGGGAGAAGAGGAATTTGTGGCACAACTTGACTAGAAGAAGGGATCGGTTGGTAGGGCATATTCTGAGGCATCAAGGGATCACCAATTTAGTATTGGAGGGCAGTGTGGAGGGTAAAAAGTCGTAGAGGGACACCAAGAGATGAATACACTAAGCAGATTCAGAAGGATGTAGGTTGCAGTAAGTACTGGGAGATGAAGATGGAGAGCTGCATCAAACCAGTCTCTGGACTTGAAACCACAACAACAACAACAACAACAACAACATAAATAGCGTCCGTTATGTTATTTCGGATTTTCTGGCAGAATCTGTAAGTTGGCGGTGGCTCCGTAACGGAGTGGGCTGTGTTTACATGGACCTGACTTTGTCTTGGGTATGTTCGATTGCTTGGAGACCGTTTGCAGCGTGTTCAATAAGTAATACAATAGTTTTTTTTCTCGGCCAAGTTCTGCTGAAAAAATACAGAATTTGCTGTGGGGCATCGTGCAATATTGCCGCTTTAGCTCCTATAGTTTCATAAAGTTCCGATAGGTGGCGGCACTATACATAGCCTTCAGAATGGCATCTTTAGTGGAAGTGAAATGACAATTAAATCTAGACCCTCCGCGTTGATATACAGGGTGTCTCAGCTATCTTGTCCACGCAAAATATCTCTGGAACAATAACAGCTATTGCAAAACGACTTTCACCGATGTCAATGTAGGGCTGGGGCCCATAAATGTACATATTTGGAAACATTGTAAAACGAAATCATGTGTGTTTTTAACACAAACTTATGTTTTTTTAAATGGACCTCCTATATTTTTTCTTCAGCAATCCATAGCATGACAAAGCACATACACAATAGCGTTGATTGCATCGCAATATTCCCACTACATCCAGAGATATTGAGACGCGAAGTTGACGCTTGAAACACCCGACATGCGCTGCTAGCGCACGTCCTGAGGCTCAGGCGTGAACCCATGGTGCCCGTAATCGCGATGTGATTGACAAGTAAGTGTCCCTCTTGATAAGTACGGACGTGCGCTAGCAACGCATATCGGGTGTTTCAAGCATCAACTTCGCGTCTCAATATCTCGGGATGTAATGGGAATATTGCGATGCAACCAACACCATTGTGTATGTGCTTTGTCATGCTATGGATTGCTGAAGAAAATATATAGGAGGTCCATTTAAAAAAACATAAGTTTGTGTTAAAAACACATATGCTTTCGTTTTAGAATGTTTCCAAATATATACATTCATGGGCCCCAGCCCTACATTGATACCGGTGAAAGTCGTTTTCCAATAGCTGTTATTGTTCCAGAGATATTTTGGGTGGACAAGATAGCTGGGACACCCTGTATATAAACGAGGACAGGTGAAAACATGTGCCCCGACCTGGACTCGAACCCGGGATCTCCAGCTTACATGGCTGACGGGGTTAGTGCGACTGCAGGGACTTATCCCTTGCCCGCTCCCCGTGAGACCCACATTCCCAACTTAATGTCCACACGCTACATTCGTTGTGCCCCTGCCCATTACACTCATTACTCGCGGCAGACAATCTTACCGAGTCCCGAAAGAGTTCGGGCAATACGTGTGCATCAGCACAGAAGGAGGAGGTCAATGGCCGGGTAGCCTCAACTATATGAAGATGGTATCTGTTCTTTCGGACATGTCCGAAAGAACAGATACCACCTTCATATACATTTAGCGGAAATGTTTTCCAAGCTGTCGTTGAGTTTATTTTTGCGGAAAACCAGAGCATCGTAGATATTCACAGGAGCTTGCAGAATGTCTACGGAGACCTGGCAATGAACCAAAGCACAGTGAGTCGCTGGGCGATGCAACTGTCATCATCATAACAAGGTCACGCAAACCTGTCTGATTTCCCGCGTGCCAGACGGCCGCACACATCGTCAGGAAACTGCAGAAACGAGTTCAGCGCTTTCGTCGCCACAAAAATGCAAACGCACTCCTCGTCTTCTATGACAACGCAAAGCCTCATCCAAGTCTGCGCACACGAGAAGATCTCATAAACCTCATTGGACTGTTCTTCCTCACCCACCCTACAGCCCGGATCTCGCACCTTCCTACTTCCATCCAGCTCTATGAAGGATGCAGCCCGCGGAAAGGAGTACGTGGATGATGGGGACGTTATTCGTGCACCAAGACGTTGGCTCCGACGTAGACCAGTAGAGCGGTACCAAGTGGGCGTACAGGTGCTCCTAAGAAGGTGGCGTCAGGCCGTCAAACTGAACGGAGATTATGTTGAAAATAGGGTTTTGTAGGCAAAAGAGTGGGGAATAATGTGGCGTACTGGAATCCATTAGTCATTGAATATCCCCCGTATATTCACGTCCCTTGTGATAGTGATAATACAGAAGACAACATCGATGAGGAGGTTCAAATGGTTCAAATGGCTCTGAGCACAATGGGACTTAATATCTGAGGTCATCAGTCCCCTAGAACTTAGAACTACTTAAACCTAACTAACCTAAGGACATCACACACATCCATGCCCGAGGCAGGATTCGAGCCTGCGATCGTAGCGGTTGCGCGGTTCCAGACTGTAGCGCCTAGAACCGCTCGGCCACAACGGTCGGCGGATGAGGAGGAGCGGGTGATGGACAACGATAACAGTTCGAATGAATAGGGCTGTGAGGGGGAAGGTGGTGGTAGCTGTGGTGGTGGTGGTGGTTGTTGTGGTGGCAATGATGATGATGATGATGATGATTTTTTATTTATTTTTATTTACACGTCAAGTTCCGTAGGACAAAGATAAGGAGCAAATTTCCAAGGTCATGAAACGTGTCAGTACATGAAATTACAACATAAAAGTAATAACAGATAAAAATAAAATGCTTATAAACCGGAAAAAGTCAGTCTATAAGTTTAAGTAAATGCGACCAACAATACAAGAAGAATCTAAGAATCTGATAAATTTTTCAAGGACCTTCTCGGCAGAATAGAAGGAGTGACCCATGAGGAAACTCTTCAGTTTCGATTTGAATGCGTGTGGATTACTGCTAAGATTTTTGAATTCTAGTGGTAGCTTTTTGAAAATGGATGCAGCAGTATACTGCACACCTTTCTGCACAACGGTTAAGGAAGTCCGATCCAAATGCAGGTTTGATTTCTGCCGACTATTAACTGAGTGAAAGTTGCTTATTCTTGGGAATAAGCTAGTATCGTTAACAAGAAACGATAGTAAGTTGTATATATATGAGAGGCCAGTGTCAAATACCCAGACTCGTGAACAGGGGTCGACAAGAGGTTCGTGAACTTACACCACTTATTGCCCGAACCGCCCGTTTCTGAGCCAAAAATATCGTTTTAGAATGGGAAGAGTTACCCCAAAAATATAATTCCATACGACATAAGCGAATGAAAATAAGCAAAGTAGACTAATTTTCGCATCGAGCTATCACTCACCTCAGATACCTTTCGAATAGTAAAAATTGGCAGCATTAAGTCTTTGAACAAGATACAGAACGTGGGCTTTCCACGACAGTTTACTATCTATCTGAACATCTAGAAATTTGAACTGTACTGTTTCACTAATCATAAGCCCATTCTGCGGAATTAAAATGTCAGATTTTGTTGAATTGTGTTTTCGAAACTGTAAAAACTGAGTCTTACCGTGATTTAACGTTCCTTTACTTTCTACAAGCCATGAACTTAGGTCATGAACTGCACTATTTGAAACGAGCCAATGTTGCTCACAACATCCTTTACTACTAAGTCCGAGCGGTCTAAGGCGCTGCAGTCATGGACTGTGCGGCTGGTCCCGGAGGAGGTTCGAGTCCTCCCTCGGGCATGGGTGTGTGTGTTTGTCCTTAGGATAATTTAGGTTAAGTTGTGTGTAAGCTTAGGGACTGATGACCTTAGCAGTTAAGTCCCATAAGATTTCACACACATTTGAACATTTTCACTACCAAGTTAGTGTCATCAGCAAACAGAAATCTTTTAGAGTTGCCCGTAATACTAGAGGGCATCTCATTTATATACATAAGGAAGAAGATGATGATGATGATGTTAATGATGATGATAGACAATGTCGATGAGAAAGGGGCGGAAGCTAAGAGGAGTAAGTTGAGGAGATGGAGACGAAAGAGGTAGTGTACGATGGAGATGATGAGTTTAGTGGTATTCCTATGGAGAAGGAAGAGAGATGGTGGTGAAATATGAAGAAGACAGTGGCAATAGGTGTGGCTGTGAAGATGAATTGAATATGAGTAGGGATAAAGATTATGATGATGATGATGATGATGATAATGACATGGAGGAGGAGGAGGAGGAGGAGGAGGAGGAGGAGGACGAGGACGGCAATAGACAACAAGACGAAGATGCTTCAGATGCCAGAGAAACGCTTCTTCTTCTGACAAATCCCGGCCTCATGGTCTACTTCGCGTCGTCCCCCGCTAGCACTTGCAGCACCACGGCGCATCCCGTGCCTGCCCCTACTGGTGGAGACGCAGCAGCTCTCGGCGGGGCGCGCCCTCTATTTATACCCGCCGTCGCCGCCCGCTGGGCCGCGCCTCGGGCGGACGGCTCACTCGGGCCGCAGACAAATTACCCGCAGATAAATTTGTCCGGACTTCGCGCGCCCTTTGTGGGGAAATACCGCGGTCCGGTTTGTTAGCGCCCCGGTGCCCGGTCCCCGCCCCGAGCAGTGCGACAAAAATCGGCCGTAACTCTGCGGAGGCCATCGCCGCAGGAGATTTACCGTCCGCCCCAGACCCTCCTGACCTGCCCTCTGGCCTCACCTCACCTCACCTCACCTCACTCACCCTCTGTCTACGAGGGCGCTAACCAAACCGCCGCTGCCACCCACTGCTTGCAGCTGCTCCGTCTCTTCTTATACAGGGCCATGCACTAGGCAATTAATGGCAATAATTGCGCTATTAGCGTATTTTATATGAAATTAAACCACAGAACGGCTCTAGTTCCCAAAGTAAATTACAAACATTGCACTGTTATAGTATGAAAATCTCACTGAAACTTGAAATGCAATGAAAAGCTCTAAGTGCCACAGTCCAATTCTCACCATCATTGGAGATTTCCTCCTTGATATTCCTATGTACCAAGTCTCAGATCGCTTTATGTGAAAGCTGTTTCACACCGTATCACAGACAGGAGAACTGATATGATTGTCACACGAGACACTCGAATTTGCATGTAATGAAAACGAGCTTGTCATTTGGAATACTCTACCGAACTATCAGATATTTGCAATCTTAAACATGGTCCAAGTGCTTTCTGAAAACACTTATCTCCGATTAAGGTAAACTATATATGTGTTGTAAGAGAAATTCGGACCTCAGCCGCAATCCGGCGTTTAAATAAATCCAGTGGATACAACTAAGCTTGTGCTGGAACGGGTCTCAAACCCGTATTTCCCGCATCACTTAGCGGACGCCTTAACTGCTTCGGCTATCCGAGCGAGCTTTCCGTTCAACACAAATTCTCAACTTGTTGGACACTACACACCTGTGCATTGCAGGCACTTTTGATATCGATAGTTCCCGCCCGTTATTAGCCTCTCTGGCCCGAGGTCCACGAGAAAGACAGGCCGCGGATCGTACGTCTAGAAGGTAGTCCTCAACTCCCTCGCTCGCTCAAATCAGCAGACAAAATGCGTTCCTAATCCTGGTAACTCGTAGATGGGAGTGTAATTACTAACGAGAATTCCATCTTCCACTGGAAACTGCTATTATGAAGTAATCTTACTGATTAACAGTACTACAACAAAATTTAATTTAAGATCAATACTCGATATAAGTGATCCACTACTGGCCATTAAAATAGCTACACCAAGAAGAAATGCAGATGATAAACGGGTATTCATTGGACAAATATATTATACTAGAAATGACATGTGATTACATTTTCACGCAATTTGGGTGCATACATCCTGAGAAATCAGTACCCAGAACAACGACCTCTGGCCGTAATAACGGCCTTGATACGTCTCGGCATTGAGTCAAACAGAGCTTGGATGGCGTATGCAGGTACAGCTGCCCATGCAGCTTCAACACGATACCACAGTTCATCAAGTGTAATGACTGGCGTATTGTGACGAGCCAGTTGCTCGGCCACCATTGACCAGATGTCTTCAATTGGTGTGAGATCTGGAGAATGTGCTGGCCAGCGCAGCAGTCGAACATTTTCTGTATCCAGAAACGCCCGTAGAGGCCTGCAACATGCGGTCGTCCATTATTCTGCTGAAATGTAGGATTTCGCAGCGATCGAATGATGGGTAGAGCCACGGGTCGTAACACACCTGGAATGTAACGTCCACTGTTCAAAGTGACGTCAATGCGAACAAGAGGTGACCGAGACGTGTAACCAATGGCACCCCATACCATCACGCCGGGTGACACGCCAGTATGGCGATGACGAACACACGCTTCCAATGTGCGTTCACCGCGTTGTCACCAAACAAGGATGCGACCATCATGATGCTATAAAGAGAACCTGGATTAATCCGAAAAATGACGTTTTGCCATTCATGCATCCAGGTTCGTCGTTGAGTACACCATCGCAGGCGATCCTGTCTGTGATTGCAAACGTCCCCATCTGTTGACTCAGGGATGGAGACGTGGCTGCATGATCCTTTACAGCCATGCGTTAAGATGCCTGTCATCTCGACTGCTAGTGATACGAGGCCGTTGGGATCCAGCACGGCGTTCCGTATTACCCTCCTGAAACCATCGATCCCATATTCTGCTAACAGTCATTGAATCTCGACCAACGCGAGCAGCAATGCCGCGATACGATAAACCGCAGTCGCGATAGGCTACAATCCGACCTTTATCAAAGTCGGAATCGTGATGGTACGCATTTCTCCTCCTTACAAGAGGCATCACAACAACGTTTCACCAGGCAACGCCGGTCAACTGCTGTTTGTGTATGAGAAATCGATTGGAAACTTTCTTCATGTCAGCACGTTGTAGGTGTCGCCACCGGCGCCAACCCTGTGTGAATGCTCTGAAAAGCTAATCATTTGCGTATCACAGAATCTTCTTCCTGTGGGTTAAATTTCGCGTCTGTAGCACGTCATCTTCGTGGTGTAGCAATTTTAATGGCCAGAAGCGTTAAACGGCTTGTTTGTAGCATTTAGTCTCTTCTGCTTAACAGTACTCATTTCATACAAGAAGTGGTGCCTTATGCAACTGATAATCATTTTAACATGATTTTATTGTATTGTACGCCAGTACAGCCTTAACAAATTATGAGTAGGCCTATGGACAACCGATCATTATTGGACTAATAACAGTAAGATTCCACAATAGCGGATTGCAGTAAAAGGTCCAGTTTTCGTTTGTACGGACGTGCCTAGTTACGAGTTAACAGGTGTAGAAACGTAGTTCGTCTGCTGAGCTGAGCGAGTGCAGGACTACCCTCGTGAGGTACGCGCTGCGGCCTGTCTGTCTCGTAGGCCTCGCTTTGGCCGAACTTCTCGAGCGGTTTCTCCTCTGCAGGAGGCAGGTCTGGGGGTCGGCATTTCAAAGCCGTCGCGGCCAGGAGGCGCTAAGTAGCGGCCGGCTGAGTGGTGTCTTCGGCAGCGAATGGGAATAAACGCCGCGACTTCGTGGCCGACTGTATCCTCGGCCCGCTGCTAAAAGTAGCGTTTCTGGTCACTGCGGGTTCGGTAGGGTTGAGTGTCGGCTGCGATCATGAAGATTGCTCATTGAAAAACATATCTCCGCGCGATCCACGGAATCCGACTTGTTCTCGGCATCTGGATTTGCAAGAAATCTCTGTCCACTTTGGTGCTAGGTTGGGTGCCTATCTGCCAGTTTCAAAAACCGGGTGCAGGGGTGTCTGTGAATAATATCCGTTGGTTCATCACTTTTAGCAAACTCCTCGTAACATCCACTTAATGCCAGCCTTTGGACGAACGGTTCTCAGCTTACGTTTCGATCTGCAGTAAATTACGGCGAGCGTCCGTCCATGTTACTTCGCCCAGTGGCTATTCTAAATCACCATCCAGGTCGTGTGGCTAGGGCCTCCCGGCGGGTAGATCGTTCGCCTGGTGCAGGTCTTTCGAGTTGACGCCACTTCGGCGACCTGCGCGTCGATGGGGATGAAATTATGATGATTAGCCGCCCGGGTTGGCGAGCGGTTCTAGGCGCTACAGTCTGGAACCGCGCGACCGCTACGGTCGCAGGTTCGAATCCTGCCTCGGGCATGGATGTGTGTGATGTTCTTAGGTTAGTTAGGTCTAAGTAGTTCTAAGTTCTAGGGGACTGATGACCTCAGAAGTTAATGGTGGTGGTGGTGGTGGTGGTTAGTGTTTAACGTCCCGTCGACAACGGGGTCATTAGAGACGGAGCGCAAGCTCGGGTTAGGGAAGGATTGAGAAGGAAATCGGCCGTGCCCTTTCAAAGGAACCATCCCGGCATTTGCCTGAAACGATTTAGGGAAATCACGGAAAACCTAAATCAGGATGGCTGGAGACGGGATTGAACCGTCGTCCTCCCGAATGCGGGTCCAGTGTGCTAACTACTGCGCCACCTCGCTCGGTCTCAGAAGTTAAGTCCCATAGTGCTCAGAGCCATTTGAACCACTTTTTTATGATGATTAGGACAAAACAACACCCAGTCCCTGAGCGGCGAAAATCTCCGACCCAGCCGGGAATCGAACCCGAGCCCTTAGGAGTCACGCTGACCACTCAGCTATCTGGGGCGGACGCCATACTGGTTATCCATTGTCCTCGATGGTGAGTGTTCATCGGAGATGAGGGTATCATCTGGAGTGCCCCAGGGAAGTGTGGTAGGTCCGCTGTTGTTTTCTATCTACATAAATGATCTTTTGGATAGAGTGGATAGCAATGTGCGGCTGTTTGCTGATGATGTTGTGGTGTACGGGAAGGTGTCGTCGTTGAGTGACTGTAGGAGGATACAAGATGACTTGGACAGGATTTGTGATTGGTGTAAAGAATGGCAGCTAACTCTAAATATAGATAAATGTAAATTAATGCAGATGAATAGGAAAAAGAATCCTGTAATGTTTGAATACTCCATTAGAAGTGTAGCGCTTGACACAATCACGTCGATTAAATATTTGGGCGTAACATTGCAGAGCGATATGAAGTGGGACAAACATGTAATGGCAGTTGTGGGGAAGGCAGATAGTCGTCTTCGGTTCACTGGTAGAATTTTGGGAAGATGTGGTTCATCTGTAAAGGAGACCGCTTATAAAACATTAATACGACCTGTTCTTGAGTACTGCTCGAGCGTTTGGGATCCCTATCAGGTCGGATTGTGGGAGGACGTAGAAGCAATTCAGAGGCGGGCTGCTAGATTTGTTACTGGTAGGTTTGATCATCACGCGAGTGTTACGGAAATGCTTCAGGAACTCGGGTGAGAGTCTCTAGAGGAAAGGAGGCGTTCTTTTCGTGAATCGCTACTGAGGAAATTTAGAGAACCAGCATTTGAGGCTGACTGCACTATATTTTTACTGCCGCCAACTTACATTTCGCGGAAAGACCACAAAGATAAGATAAGAGAGATTAGGGCTCGTACAGAGGCATATAGTCAGTCATTTTTCCCTCGTTCTGTTTGGGAGTGGAACAGGGAGAGAAGATACTAGTTGTGGTACGAGGTACCCTCAGCCACGCACCGTATGGTGGATTGCGGAGTATGTATGTAGATGTAAATGTAGATGCGAATATCTTCATTCAAGAATACTTTAAATGATCTCACTCAGGTTACGTTTCTGTGAATGTGCGACTAAACTAGCGATGCTCGAGCTGTCTAAATTTGGCGGAGTCTATAATTAAAATTTGTTGTTGATTTTGGAATCAGGTGCTTTATGCGCAACGTTTGCCTTTTCCAAGTTTGTTTACAATGTCGATCTGCTTTGTAAATGCACACTGTTGATTAGTGTTCGTATATCACAGGATAGCTTCTGTATCTTTTGTTTATATTGTGGGTCCAGTTAAAGAGGCCTGGGTACGATAAATTCCTTTGCTAAGAGTGTCAGTCTCTCTAGTGGCGATCTCCATCCACACTCAGTGAAGAAAGAGAAATTTCTTGGCCTGCAACTGATACTTGTATCCTACTTTGAATTTAATGTTGTCAGGTTCTTCCGTGGAACCAGTGGTCTTCCTTCTAATTATCTGCAAACAGTGACGTGATAGTGGATGGGTGATGTTAATGACCTGTTAGTTATTTTCAATGTTCTTGAAACTTGTAATGTGGAATATGCAGGTTAATTTTAAGGACTTGTGATCTGATTAGATCTCTGTGCTTTTTGCGACTTTATGCTCTTCCAAAAATATATTTTTAAAATTTAATTCAGCCATTTCTGAGCGTTAGTAATACATTTCAACAGTTATTTTGTTGGAAATTAACTTAATTAATTCCGAAGTTAATTACTCACA
This sequence comes from Schistocerca cancellata, assembly GCF_023864275.1. NCBI lineage: Eukaryota > Metazoa > Arthropoda > Insecta > Orthoptera > Acrididae > Schistocerca > Schistocerca cancellata. Next base: position 550,863,008 of record NC_064633.1, read on the forward strand.
TTGTCTTGCATCATTTTCTGTGTTTTACTTAACTGATTTGTGTTTTTAATAAATATGATGATAAATATGTAGCCCAGTATCCTGCCACACAACACTAGTTCCGAACCACATTACATCTCGTAGCACCCACTGCCCATTATCCTCATTGTTCGCAGTTTCATCTTATTCCCGCAAGAGTTCAGATGTAGTGTGTATTCGCACTGAAGGTATCATTATTCACTGTCAAGGTGCATATGTATATTATTGATATGTATGGCGTCTATCCTTTCGGACGTGTCCGAAAGAAGAAACACCACAGGAGGAACAATTCAAGACTTGAAATAAAATAGGCTCCAAGTGCCAAAACATGAATTTGAGGAAAACGAGTTTTAGGTGTTTTAGATGATTAACAGTCACAACTGCACTATTAACGGGTTTTATATGAAATTTAAGCATAGTGTGGATCTAGAGTCCAAAGGTATTTATAAAAGTTGTACTGCAATGGTATGAAAAATTTACTGAAACTGGAAATGCAATGAAAAACTCTAAATGCCACAGTTCAGCAGTCACTACAGAAAAGTAAAATTTGATTATGCTGTGATAAAAAAGAATTAAGTATACTTATCAGCTGCCGTGTCTTCCGCTTGACAACAGCCATGCAGTTTTAATCTTATTATCTCCATTATTTAATTTTATATTTTAAAATGATAACGTTGTAGCCATATGAGTAAGTTAAAATTCACCTTAAGATATAATCTTTCGAAAACGGATGAATCTGACTGAAAGACCCTGTTACACTCAGGGCTGCCGTATCACACAAACTGTCTCAACTGGATCTACATGGAGGAGGAGGAGGAGGAGAGGATTAGAGTCCCGTAGCAGCGAGGTTATGAGAGACGGAGCAAAAGTTCGGATTATGGAAGAGTGGGGAAGGAAATATGCCGTGCCCTTTACAAAGGAACCATCCCGTAATTTGCCCGAAGAGATTAAGGCAAACCACAGAAAACCTAAGTCTCGATGGCCGGACGGGGACTTGAACAGTGGTCCTCCCGAATGCGAGCCCAGTGTGCTAACGACTGCGCCACCTTGCTCGGTGGGATCGACACGGAACTGCCTTTAGAGAACACTGCTGAACACCTGCCTGGGGCAAAGAAGTCGCATCATGTAAGTGAGACTTAATCAAATCTTCGTGCGAATGTTCCAATTTCATTTCACTTAGTGTATCAAATGATTCATCATTACGCTTTGCCTGTATGCTGCGACTATTTCCTTTACCACGTTAATGTCTCGTACGCGGTATTCTGCACTATTAATTAGGGGGCAGAGGACTAGCATTGGCTCTCAGGTTCTAGTTATCATCGCGAGAACCGAGCCGATTATTGTTTTCACCGCGCGTCTGTCTCAAAAAAACAAAAGTATCATTAGTCCCGCGCCCAGCCGGCGAGATTGTAATATCGAGATAGCGCGATGCCACGGCGCGTATTACAAAGGAAGGGTAGCCGAGATAAATATCGATCATTATTAGCTCCCGTCCTCTGCTCCGAGATGGCCGTCTCGATAGCGAGACACTCACGAGGGCTGTCCAACGTGTCGCCAACACCGCGCCGTCACACACCTGGCAGTTTGCCTCTGTACCACACACCACACCACAGACCCTTCTTTATACTGTGGCGTGCAATACTCCATACTGATATAGGCAGGATTTGTTATGAATATGTTTCTATAACGAACTTACGTTTGTATTAGTGCTTTTTTTTCCATAGCGAACATAGCGAACTCGGATTTGTTATACATTTATAGCGCCTGTAGTGCGACTGTACTATTTTGAAAAATAGTGATCGTACTAGGAGTGAACGTTACTAATCCTTAAATTAGTGACTGGTTCTTAGCGGCATGTTTCATACCCCCATTAACTAACTTGTGACGATTTTATTATCACGCTTCCTTCGACGATTAAACTTAGATATTAATCCCCATATTACTTGTAAATGACACACACGTCATCCTGGAAACCAGTAACGCCACAACAAGCCCGCCCGGTTGACCGTGCCGTCTAACGCACGGCTTTCCGGGCGGGAAGGAGCGCCTGGTCCCCGGTACGAATCCGCCCGGCGGACTTGCGTCGAGGTCCGGTGAGCCGGTCGGCCTGTGGATGGTTTTTAGGCGGTTTTCCATCTGACTCGGCGAATGCGGGCTGGTTCCCCTTATTCCGCCTCAGCTACACTATGTCGGCGATTGCAGCACAAACAAGTTCTCCACGTACGCGTATACCACCATTACTCTACCACGCAAACATAGGGGTTACACTCGTCTGGTGCGAGACATTCCCTGGTGTGGGGGGCTCCACCGGGGGCCGAACCGCACACAAACCTTGAGAGAGTGGTTCGTTGTAGGGCGGCGGAGGGGTGAAGTGGACTGCAGTAGTCGTCGTGGGGTTGTGGACCACTGCGGCTGCGACGGGGACTCTCCGTCGTTTCTAGGCGCCCGGTTAACATACAATACAATACAACGTCACAACCACTGCAGTCCGATGTCAATTAGGTGCCATTTGACTGCTGGTGACCTGGTCTGCTATCGTCAACAATACTACAATGTGAACCCAGAAACTTTTCTGGATGCAAAAATGATGTCTCTTTCAAGAAAACATTTTTGACATGTTTAGAGATACTCCAGGGATCTGAAACATTCTGAAATTAAGAAATTATCCTGACTGTTGATAGTACATAGGCACTTGAATCTTCACAACGTTATTAAATGGTGACAAAATCGCAAGAATGCGCCTTTTTTCGAAATTCATACGTAGAAAACCAAAGGCGATACGAGCATTTGGGAAGATTGTTGGCGAATGTGGTACTTTGGCCATGAGTGAAAAATAACAATTAGGCCTACTTCATTGACGCTAACGCTTTTCGAGACATCCTAAGGGTCGTCAGGGGCTGTGTTCTGTGGTGTTTAAGAAGGTGTTTGCAATTTCGTTTTCGGTCTCTGAAGGTGGAGCCAGAGCAGACAAATACCGCTCGTCGCGTTTTCCGTGCGATGCCCAGCGTCGATGGAAAGCGTCAGTATGTTTCGAACAAAGTTAGTATTAAAGCGGAATTTTAAGTACCCGTTCGACAGAGCGGTCCCAGGTTAGTCTCGTTCAGCATTTGTTTTAGCGATATGTATTAACAGGGATAGTAAAACTCGCAAAATGAACAACAATCCGTCAGCGAGTCAGCAGCTCTGCGTGCATGGCGGTATCAGTCAGTGAGGGCCAGGGCAGTGCCGATATATATATAATGTGTGTGTGTGTGTGTGTGTGTGTGTGTGTGTGTGTGTGTGTGTGTGTGTGTGTGTGTGTGTGTGTGTATGGTTGCTGTTGCTTCGCTGTCTAATGGTATGTCCCGTCATATTCCTAGTCGTGTTGGTTTCCAGTGTCCTTGAGTTTTCAGTTCTTTTCCCAATCCCTCATTACTTAGCCCAGGACTAGGGTGAAAAATAGTGGGTATAATACGTCGCCTTGCCGCACTCTAATTTTGATCATGAAGGGATAAGAGATTTCATCCACGAATTTAACTTTCGATGTTGTGTCAGCTTATGTCTATTTGATTAATCGTAGTGTTTTTGGGTCGAGTCCCTGTTCTTCTAAGACATTGAAGAAGGATTATCGGTCAAGAGAATCATACGTATTCTTGAAATCTATGAAGGTGAAAATGATTGGCGCAATTGTATTTTAGAATTGTTTTCAGATTGAGCATTTGTTCTGTGTACGAACGACCGGGGCGAAAGCCTGCCTGGCATTCACCAATTTTGTGTTCTAACTGTTCTTGTGTTCTTTGAAGTAAGCAAACTGAAAAAACTTTGTAGTTTACTGGTAGCAGGGAGATTCCTCTGCAGTCGTTCACATTCGTCCTGTCTGCTTTCTTGTGCAGTGGATGGATAAGTGCACATTTCCATGCGGAAGAAGTTGGGCTGCAAATCTCATTCGAGAAGTCTGAATTTTTCTGCTCAAAATTAAACATAATAAAATTAGACACAAAATACGGTGAAATAAAGAGAGTCGTAATCTTCAAGTATCTAGGTAAAATCCTCTAACCTACAAGAGGAGAAAAGATCGCACAGAAGGCTCAATTACAAAAAATGAAGAGAGCGTTCGGCAAGTCACAGCACATATATAATAAAAAATGCATGTTCATTCACACAAAAGTCGGATACTACAACACAGTAATCAAGCATCAAATAGTGTATACAAGTGAGACGCCAACACTCCACACGAAAAGTGACATGGAAAGCGTACCGAAGGAAGGTTGGAAAGTCATTAAGAAAATACTCGCCCCAAAGCTGACAGGAAAAGGATACAGATTATACTCTCTAGGAAAACAAACACAGCAGCAGATGTCAGAAAGAGAAAGTTGAAGTTCTGTGAGCACACCATCAGGCTGTCACTAAAACGACTCACCAACAGAATTCTAACATACATAAAAGGGTTCAAATCAACAATAACATGGATCGCACAAGTCAAACTGGACCTAGAAGCAGCAAAAATTGATCCAATAGAAACTGAAGACAGATCTGTATACACAAGTGGAATGTGAGACCAAAAAATTAAGTCCCAAAGAAACTAGGGACAAAGTAGACTGAAGATAGAAAGAGACTCCACGGAGAAAAAATGAGAGAAACTTGGAAGATCAGAAAGAACGCTCAAATGAGGCGGAATGCTTTGCGTGATCCTACAGGGTCTCGACGCAAATAACAGTAGTAGTAGTAGTAATAATAATAATAATAATAATAATAATAATAATAATAATAATAATATATTACGGGTATACCGGAACTCCACCAAAACCCTCAGAGATGGTAACATGGAAAAAAACTAGGAAAAAAATGTAGTAAACATGGGCTCTGAAATGTATACCTTTAGAGATAACAGCACTTGTCCAGTAGAATATTTGTGTTTCACAGTAGCGAAGATGAAGACGTGTTCATAGCTCTTAAGATATGAATTTTTCAGCCGATGTTTGCTACACATTTCTCTTGTTTTCGTCCATACTACCACCTCTGAAAGTTTGTCGGAGGTTGATTCATCCTATAAGTAGACCTAAGTATAAGATATAGATATAACGTAATTAAAATCAAGAACGAATTTTTGACTTGCTTGGATACACTATAGACATCGATATTATAGGCGAATTTAATATTTCTTACGTGACATTTGTAAGAGGTAGAGACTCCAAAGCTATTTTCTATGGCTGCGGACATAGGAGCGCTGTGACCGCGGTAACGTCGCACCTTAAACGTCAGATACAAATTAATTTAAGTCAGCCTATAGTTTTGCATACCGAATTTATTGCTTGCAGGGGTGGGAATTTTGTGTGTAGTGAATTCGGATACGTTACTCTTTTAGACCAACTGTGATCTAATTACACAGTTTTGAAAACTATAGAATATTGTAAGAGTAAATGCTGCCAATCTGTAGAGATAGTGACTGAGTTCTGTTACTACATCGCCTGTTTTTTTTTTTTTTTTTTTTTTTTTTTTAAAGAAAGTTGTATAAAAGCGGTTCGAGGATGTAATAACGATAACAATCATTTTAGCGTTATTCTGCACAATGAATACTTTGTGTCTGAATGAGAAATCCTTGCTGCATATTTTTGTGTATGCCAAAGAATGGAATTACGCAATATAAGCCTGAAGCTTTTATCACGAGATTCATCAATCGTATACAGAGTAAATCTTGCTGATCTATAGCACTTTTGAAGCTATTTAGTATGGAATTTCCAACGGAAATTCAATTTTACACAAGTTACATATACTAAAAATGTATGACTTGGAAATAACTCACGTACCCTACGGGAAGAATGTAACATTATATGCAGTAATGCATCAAGATCTTTATCATAGACTTTGATTTTCGATGAAGCCAGTGTCATGCGAAGCTTTGTAACAGTACAACTTTTCAGAGCGCCTGAGCGACTCTTAGGAAGCCTGTACACCCCTGTGGGGACGCCTAAACGAAGGCGCAGATTGAAAGTGAAACCGGCGGGGCGTCGGCACAGTCACACGCTAAACACACAAGTGATGAGAGCCGCCTTCACTCCGGTAAGCGGTGGGCCTTCATTACTGCGCCGACACTTGCGAGCCCGTGCCTTCGACTCTAGTACCCCACTCCGTCATTCTGGGAGCCAATGAAGTGATTTCCTCACGAACCGGAGGCCTCGTGAAAGAAACCGAGTCGAGACAAACTCACCGACATCAGTTCCTTTGAATCTACTGTAACACACGGCCTGTCACCTTCGGTCCACTTAATTTTCGAGACACACGGTGGCCGAGCCATCTGTTATCTTTTATTGTGTGCAGATGGCGGGTCCTCTGGTAGCAGCGGGAGCTCTAGAAGTCGGAACGGGACCGCAGATACGGATCCAAATAAGGGAGGATTGTCAGCGTTCATCACCATCCAACATGATTACCGGTTCTGTGCTGCGAACGCTCGACCAGGGCAAAGAGAAAATTTATTGGCCCTGCAGCATAATACATGGGTTTTCTAATGAATACGATAAAAAGAGGATGGAAAAAATTCCAAAAGTAAGGTGGTTTCATCAGAGGTGACACAACGTTAGTAACTTTTTGCATCAAATCTACATTTGTAACCGTAGTGTGTGAGCCAATGGATCCTGTGTGAAGAAGGGTACAAAACGAGCTGGTATCACCTCTCTCTCCCCTCCAGCCCTTCCTCTTCCGTTCACAGATGGTACACGAGAAAATAAATCCTTATGTAGGAGGTGAATTTTTCTGATTTTAGCGTCACGGTTCCAACGACTCTGTGTATGGGCCCATAAGAGCTGTAGGAGATATTGAATTCACTGGACGAAAGGCTACAAGATCTCAGGCAGCGCAGGAAAAAGACGAGGATCATTCCAATCAATGTGCAAGATATCGTATATTGGCAGAAGTAATACATTTTTTTGACTCATATTGCAACATGGACTCCAGGAAATTTGAAACGTTCTCTGCTATGCACTTACATCTTGCAGTGTCTTCCATTTTGTTTGTCAAGCATTTCTGTGACACTCTGACCCTGAGTGAACAAAGACGTGATTGATGGTGCAAGCACTTCTTTGAGTCTTTTCCATCTCTTCCAATAATCCAACTGTTAAAGGTCTCATGCTGATGAATGATACTCAAGAGTTGTTTGAATGAGAGTTTATAAGCAACCGCTTGAGATATACTTACTGTGTATTTTAACAGGCATTTACCCGATCTTCCACTGACATAATAAATTTCCGAAACTACTACTCCCTTGGACACACTTAGTTTATAGGCACTTTGTTGTCCAAGGTGAAGGTTCACAGCTTCATATGTACGTCTGAGGCGATCTTTTAGTTTTGTAAATAACGAATATATCTCTAGTTTTGATATGCACTAGCATATCAGTAGTTTTTCTATGAGAAGTGATTGTAAGTAAGTAATCTACTGTATGCTCAATAACATCAGCTGCCTCACGTGTCTACCTGTTCGGGTGTCCCAGTGCATGATGGTGGAGCACGTGCAGAGTCACTGCTGAGCGGGGCGTGTAGGGTGAAGGGAGGGGGATGGGAAAGGGTTCTGTACAGTATACAATGTGTACATCATGAAACAAATTAAATAATTTTAAAATGGTTTGCGCTCACTGATGTAAAAACCGATAGCCCATTACCTACTTCACTGTCTTGGGGTCTTTCTTTTTTACATTATAAAGTAGCCTATGTTCTTCCTCCAGATTCAAGATACCTCCGTACCAATTTTCATCCATATTGGTTCTGCGTATTAGTCGTGAAAAAGAAAAACTGAGTAACATCAGTATGGAATTATGGATTTAATATGTTAAAGATCGTATCAACTTTGTATTCTAGCTGTTACTTCTGATTGTGCTCGCATATCAGCGAAAGCAGTTTTGCTATTTGGGAGCAAGATAACTGATGATGGTCGAAGTAGAGAAGATATAAAATGTGGATTGGCAGTGGCAAGGAAAGCGTTTCTGTAGAAGAAAAATTTGTTAACATCGAGTATAGATTTAAGTGCCAGGAAGTCGTTTCTGAAAGTATTTGTATGAAGTGTAGCCATGTATGGAAGTGAAAAGTGGACGATAAATAGTTTGGACGAGAAGAGAATAGAAGCTTTCGAATTGTGGTGCTACAGAAGAAAGCTGAAGATTAGATGGGTAGATCACATAACTAATGAGGAAGTATTGAATAGAATTGGGGAGAAGAGGAGTTTGACCAGAAGAAGGGACCGGTTGGTAGGACATGTTCTGAGGCATCAAGGGATCACAAATTTAGCATTGGAGGGCAGCGTGGAGTGTAAAAATCGTAGAGGAAGACCAAGTGATGAATACACCAAGCAGATTCAGCAGGATGTAGGCTGCAGTAAGTACGGGGAGATGAAGAAGCTTGCACAGGATAGGGTAGCATGGAGAGCTGCATCAAATCAGTCTGAGGACTGAAGACCACAACAACAACAACATCAGTGAAATAAAATGAGCCGGCCGCGGTGGTCTAGCGGTTCTGGCGCTGCAGTCCGGAACCGCGGGACTGCTACGGTCGCAGGTTCGAATCCTCCCTCGCGCATGAGTGTGTGTGATGTCCTTAGGTGAGTTAGGTTTAATTAGTTCTAAGTTCTAGGGGACTTATGACCTCAGATGTTGAGTCCCATAGTGCTCAGAGCCATTTGAACCATTTTTGAAATAAAATGAAATATGCCTACGGCTCTACTGGCCGAGAGACGCCATGCGAGATGTTTGGCCGCTTGCTGGAAATCTTTCTTATTTAACATTTTGAGATCAGTTCGACTAGTTGTACGTCGATGATGACGATAAAACACACACACGCACATAAAGTCCCGAGCAGAGAAAATTCGACGTGGCCAGGAATCAAAGGCAGCACCTTATGGTCGAGGGTCAGCAACGCTAACCACAAGACCACGGGCTGTCGATACATATCAGTGGTTTTGTTAGAGGTGGTGATGGATTTAAAATAAAATGTGAAATTTGTAAAATTATTAAACAGAGTTAGACTGTCGAAGAAGGAAGATAAATAATTTATAGTTCAGAGCGGCGTAAGTTTTATATATTTTCACGTACAATAATGTCAACTGCCCTCACGTGTCTGCGTGTTAGGTCGCGGCTGTGCCTGCACCATGACGAGACGCAGCCTCACTGAACGCCTCCCACGTTCTACATGTAAAGGCGCGACGTCTGTTTGCTATACAGCATTTAAAAGATGCCGTCGCAGCCAGCTTTCTTCCTCAGCGTCCAAGTTATCTCCATACCAAATTTCATCAAAATCGGTTCAGCTGTTTAGTCATGATAGCGTAACAGGGAGAGTTACTTCCGCATTTATAATGTTGTTGTTGTTGTTGTTGTGGTCTTCAGTCCTGAGACTGGTTTGATGCAGCTCTCCATGCTACCCTATCCTGTGCAAGTTTCTTCATCTCCCAGTACCTACTGCAACATACATCCTTCTGAATCTGCTTAGTGTATTCATCTCTTGGTCTCCCTCTACGATTTTTACCCTCCACGCTGCTCTCCAATGCTAAATTTGTGATCCCTTGATACCTCAGAACATGTCCTACCAACCGGTCCCTTCTTCTCGTCAAGTTGTGCCACAAATTCCACTTCTCCCCAATTCTATTCAATACCTCCTCATTAGTTACGTGATCTACCCACCTTATCTTCAGCATTCTTCTGTAGCACCACATTTCGAAAGCTTCTATTCTCTTCTTGTCCAAACTAGTTATCATCCATGTTTCACTTCCATACATGGCTACACTCCATACAAATACTTTCAGAAATGACTTCCTGACACTTAAATCTATACTCGATGTTAACAAATTTCTCTTCTTCAGAAACGCTTTCCTTGCCATTGCCAGTCTACATTTTATATCTTCTCTACTTCGACCATGATCAGTTATTTTGCTCCCCAAATAGCAAAACTCCTTTACTACTTTAAGTGTCTCGTTTCCTAATCTAATTCCCTCAGCATCACCCGATTTAATTCGACTACATTCCATTATCCTGGTTTTGCTTATGTTGATGTTCATCTTATATCCTATATATATATATATATATATATATATATATATATATATATATATATATATATATATATATATATATATAATGACATTTGAACGCTATTAAGGTAAATACATTGTTTGTTCTCTATCAAAATCTTTCATTTGTTAACTATGCCTATCAGTAGTTAGTGCCTTCAGTAGTCAGAATCTTTTATCTAGCTGGCAGTATTGGCGCTCGCTGTATTGCAGTAGTTCGAATACCGAAGGTTTTTGTGAGGTAAGTGATTCATGAAAGGTATAGGTTATTATCAGTCAGGGCCGTTCTTTTGTGGGGATTGTTGAAAGTCAGATTGCGTTGGGCTAAAAATATTGTGTGTCAGTTTAGTGATGATCAGAATAAGTAAAGAGAGAAATGTCTGAGTACGTTCAGTTTTGCTCAGCTGTTTGAAAATCAAATAACGTAGAAGTTTACCAGCACAGTCATTTCTAATTTTTCAAAGCGGACGTTTCAACCTTCGTGAGAATTACGTTATGTTGACGGCCAATAGTACAGAGAGTTCAGTGCATGAAAATGACATCGAGAATCACTCAAAAATTGCCAGTTCTGTACACATGCGAATTATATTTATAATATTTTAATTGTACCGCGTTGATATGGGTGAAAAGGGCTGGAAACTTACACCCTAAGAGAGGGGGGGAAAACGAACCACGAAGGAATTTTCCGAATGGGACAGAAGTCGGTAACTGTGCTGTACATGTACAAACTAACAAGTTATTACAAATTCTGAAAAATTGGACCATTAATTCAAGAGAAAGAGCTTCACAAATTGAACAATTCAATAGCGCGTTGGTACCTATGACCCTGAAGCAAGCAGTTATCCACCTTGGTATTGATTAATAGGGTTGTTGGAGTCCTCCTGAGGTATATCGTGGCAAATTCTACCCAATTGGAGCGTTAGATCGTCAAAAGCCCGAGATGGTAGAGGCATCCTGCCCATAATACTCCAAACATTCTCAACTGGGAAGAGATCGGGTTACCTTGTTGGGCAAGGTAGGGTTTTCCAAGCACGAAAACAAACCGTAGAATCTCTCGCCATTAGTGAGCGGGCATTATGTTGCTGAAATGTTAATCCAGGCTGGCTTGCCTGAAAGGGCAACAAAACGAGTTGTAGAGCATCGTCGACCTACTATTGTGCTGTAACATTACCGCGGGTGACAGCCAAAGGCGTTTTATTGTGAACCATGATTCAATTTATACTTTTCACAAATAAAAGTCAAACTGTGTTCCGAAACTCCCGTACAGAGTTCGTGAGCTCAAAGGGAGGCCAATTGGTTCTTAGTCTATTGGTCTTGTGTGCTTGAATTTGAAAATTTTTCGTCGCAGTACATGTACACTGTGTCGTCCTCATTCTCATCAAAAGAAGTTCTTCTATGGTTTGGTTACCCGCTCTTCGAAATTTTCTTTTTACGCCTTTCTCTCGTCGGCTGCTTTTAGTTTCTACTTATTGCTACTTTCTTATTCTTCTTCATATTTGCCATTTCTAGGTCACTGTTACAAGTAATTGCTGTTTCAACGCGGAGTTCTCCTTTCGGCCATTGCTTGTACTTTTTTGCCCAACACAATGTAGCCAGAAGCCACCGCCGAGATGACTGTTCTGTCCGCTTTCACACTTGTACGCAAAATTTGTACAGCATGGCCGAAAGTTCAGTAACTAATGTAGGGTTAGAGTGTCCAGATACAACACTTACAACACAATTGTATTAAAAATACGTTGAGAGGTTCCGTGCCTTCTTCTTCATGTCGCCTCTCATTTTCATCAATTTCATTAATGCTTCGTATCATTTCAGAGTGGGAACGAGCTGAATAAGGTTATTCTAATGGGAGTATTAGTACTGAGAGCTCAAAGTCCGTTTCACTTGATTGCTATGCATGTTGGGAACTGTATGTGGTCTTGCTTTTATTTTCCTCTCTTACTTCCTCAGGTGGCCTGTTGCGAGCCGAGCACTTGCACTTGCACTTGAGGAGGGGGGTGGGCAGGAATGCACCTCTGTAAATACTGAGAGGGTCGTACATCAATGGGCTTGAGCGCCTGGTGGGACGACTGACCTCGGTCGAGTTTCGCCTGTTGTATGAGAGCCACAGTTTGTGTGTTTACCGTTCCGACGCGTCTGGAACGAAGACTGCTGGCCACGACTGACTGTATTGCCTTCATGATTCTGAGAATACTTGTGGACTGTACCCCGCTGGGCGCGACTCGCTGGCGCTGGATGGCAGGTGGTCTAGGCATGTTGTTATCGTAGCCGGTCAAACGGCAAGTTCAGCGCCCGCAGCTAAATAGCAGAGGCACGATTGGTCAACTTGAACTGAGGCCAGCTGACGTCACAAAGCCCTGCTCGAAATTGGAGGGAACGGTCGCTATTGGAACGAATGATGTTCTGAGATAATGTGGGAGAATTTTGGAATCAGCACTGAATTCTGATCCGCGGTTTTTCGAGGGTAGTGGGGAGTGAGTAACGTTGGCTTCACTCTTGCGTTGCGCGGGCGCAGAGCATTCGGGATTTGATCTTCATCGAAGTCGGACGGTCTTGCGACTTAGTCGCACTTTTCCGGCAGAATTCTCGGACAGCCTTCGAGGCCAGGGGAGAAAAATAGCTGCTGCACAGCAGAAGTCGGCGTCCATATCATCCGAACGCTGCCTATCGACGACGTGTTGCGGGTTTCAGGACTGTTAAAGTATTTTGCGGCTCCGGCCGCGGGATTAGCCGAGCGGTCTGGGGCGCTGCAGTCATGGACTGTGCGGCTGGTCCCGGCGGAGGTTCGAGTCCTTCCTCGGGCATGGGTGTGTGTGTTTGTCCTTAGGATAATTTAGGTTAAGTAGTGTGTAAGCTTAGGGACTGATGATCTTAGCAGTTAAGTCCCATAAGATTTGACACACATTTGAACATTTTTTTTTTTTTTTGCGGCTACGGCATTGTAGGACCCATCCTTTTATACTGAAGTCCTCAGCAGCACACGCTCTCGCTTTGCTACAAGTCCACCTTGCTTGTGTCTCCATGTGATCCGATTTGAGCTCCCACTACTAATCGCAATACTGCATTATAGACGCGCTTTCCAGCCGAGCAAGGAGGAGAAGAAATAAAACAGTTTGGAAGGACCAAGCACCTGGCGGTTCTTCCGTACGTATGCCCTTCCACAGCTAAGATCGTCAGTATAAGGGAGAGGCACAGTCCACTTCCACAGCCAAGTGTTCAGCATGGCTAAATGCGTATGCCAGCCCCGGATTCGATTTCCGACCAGGTCGGAAATTCTCTCCACTCAAGGACTGGGTGTTGTGTTGTCTATGAAATCGCTTCATCATCATCGACACGAAAGTCCCTGAAATAGTGTCAAATAAAAACACTCGCTCCAGAGGGCCACACTCCCCGAAATCGGATTCCCTGTGAAACATCCCATATGCACATGGAGAAGCGCAACATGAAAACCATTTATTGCTAAACCATTAAAATCAAGAATACGCTTCTGTTAGGCAAAGACCAACTAGGGCTATGGGCACCTGGCACCTACATTCTCAATTAGGAGTGTGGCCTGTAGTACACTCATGGAAATTGAAATAAGAACACCGTGAATTCATTGTCCCAGGAAGGGGAAACTTTATTGACACATTCCTGGGGTCAGATACATCACATGATCACACTGACAGAACCACAGGCACATAGACACAGGCAACAGAGCATGCACAATGTCGGCACTAGTACAGTGTATATCCACCTTTCGCAGCAATGCAGGCTGCTATTCTCCCATGGAGACGATCGTAGAGATGCTGGATGTAGTCCTGTGGAACGGCTTGCCATGCCATTTCCACCTGGCGCCTCAGTTGGACCAGCGTTCGTGCTGGACGTGCAGACCGCGTGAGACGACGCTTCATCCAGTCCCAAACATGCTCAATGGGGGACAGATCCGGAGATCTTGCTGGCCAGGGTAGTTGACTTACACCTTCTAGAGCACGTTGGGTGGCACGGGATACATGCGGACGTGCATTGTCCTGTTGGAACTGCAAGTTCCCTTGCCGGTCTAGGAATGGTAGAACGATGGGTTCGATGACGGTTTGGATGTACCGTGCACTATTCAGTATCCCATCGACGATCACCAGTGGTGTACGGCCAGTGTAGGAGATTGCTCCCCACACCATGATGCCGGGTGTTGGCCCTGTGTGCCTCGGTCGCATGCAGTCCTGAGTGTGGCGCTCACCTGCACGGCGCCAAACACGCATACGACCATCATTGGCATCAAGGCAGAAGCGACTCTCATCGCTCAAGACGACACGTCTCCATTCGTCCCTCCATTCACGCCTGTCGCGACACCACTGGAGGCGGGCTGCACGATGTTGGGGCGTGAGCGGAAGACGGCCTAACGGTGTGCGGGACCGTAGCCCAGCTCCATGGAGACGGTTGCGAATGGTCCTCGCCGATACTCCAGGAGCAACAGTGTCCCTAATTTGCTGGGAAGTGGCGGTGCGGTCCCCTACGGCACTGCGTAGGATCCTACGGTCTTGGCGTGCATCCGTGCGTCGCTGCGGTCCGGTCCCATGTCGACGGGCACGTGCACCTTCCGCCGACCACTGGCGACAACATCGATGTACTGTAGAGACCTCACGCCCCACGTGTTGAGCAATTCGGCGGTACGTCCACCCGGCCTCCCGCATGCCCACTATACGCCCTCGCTCAAAGTCCGTCAACTGCACATACGGTTCACGTCCACGCTGTCGCGGCATGCTACCAGTGTTAAAGACTGCGATGGAGCTCCGTATGCCACGGCAAACTGGCTGACACTGACGGCGGCGGTGCACAAATGGTGCGCAGCTAGCGCCATTCGACGGCCAACACCGCGGTTCCTGGTGTGTCCGCTGTGCCGTGCGTGTGATCATTGCTTGTACAGCCCTCTCGCAGTGTCCGGAGCAAGTATGGTGGGTCTGACACACCGGTGTCAATGTGTTCTTTTTTCCATTTCCAGGAGTGTATATCGACCAGGCGCAGCGATCCATCTCGCAGCGTTGCTGAGAACTTTTAAGGAGCGTTCGCGTCGACCAACTGGCAAGTATGCAGACGCAGAGGACAGCATCAAGTAAGGTGTCATTTTCATTTCTGAACAGACATAGGTACTGCGCCGCGTCGACAGGTTCTGGGATTTGGTCATCGAAGAGACGGCGGAGGTACGACTAGGAGAGAATAGGGTGGAGTGCACATTGGGGTCCCAGGAGCTATCACGTGGGAAATGCCTCAGCTTACTCCCTGTAGAGGGTCCAGCCATCCCGTGAAGCTTGACGTGTCTGTTGTGACACTTCTCGGAGTTAGATCAACTTCTGTGGATTTTAGTTACCCTGCTGTAAGGTAAGTTGTCACTTTGTGTGTTTATTAATGAAGGGTATGTCACTAACATTGTGAGGTGCCGGGCAGAAGAAGAGTTTGTATCTCTTTAATTCTGGCGAATTTTGCATGAGAACTGGACATGCACTCGACCTCCTCCTTACCCTCCACCTGATTGATTATGTGCACAACGGTAACGAAAGGAATTGCTAGTTGGTAAAGTAAGGAGTGCACACTCACAATAATTTAATAAAAATCATTATCATAATAAACGGCAGGAAATGGGATTCCGCATCTATATATGAAATGGCATGCGGATTAAAAATTACAATGCGATTTATTATACATCAGAACACAAAGGTACTTGATTGTCAGTACAAACAGTAGGCTAAAAGGTAGGTTGTACTAAACCATTATGAGAATAAGAAATGGCTCGAGAACAAGGGGCTCCTGCTCTCCGTGATGCAAAAGATTGACGATAATGACTGGAGGTCCTCATGAATTAAATTTTGATTTCATAGAAAAGTCCCGAAACCTCTTAGAAAATGCAAAGATAAAAAAAAAAGTATACAGCTGCACGCGAACTGTCTACCTATGTACCCTCGGTGCCGTGCATGGCGCCTCAATCAATTTCACTCTACTGTAACTCTGTCTCTAGTGCCATCGTGTTTTGTGTTTCAGTCTTCTAAAGGGCTTAATCGCCGAAATGTTATTAATTGACTTTAGTTATCACAAATTCTGACAAGAAAGACACGTTTTCATGAATCTTCAATGTGTCGTTGCCTTAAAAGGGCCTAATCTTATAATACGTGAGCTATTCCGCGGAAATAACTAAATACGAAAATTCTTTAGCCACCAATACGACGTGTTCCGTTATTTTATTACAACAAATCGTACCAATAACGATTCTTTGTAGAGCCGTTCAATGTTCTGGTGCTTAGAAACACAATAGTCATACAGTGTAACGTGTAACATAAAAACCCACCGAACATGGGCTTGTGCTGAACACGACAAACACAGTATGTCGTCTTGCTTTCTGCCTGTGACGTAGGGAGCGTTCTTGCGTCCTACTGGTTCTAATTTACGTGGCCCGTGCCCGAAATATTGCCAGCAATATCGTAGAACTTCTTTTGCGTTTCACATCATCAAATGACTCCTCAACATGAAATAGTAGGAAGTTGCGTCACAAAACTCATAGAGCGCCATGTCGAAATAGCCAACCCGTCCGTCGTACCGACGTCTTTTATATTTAGGCGCGCTCTTTCGACAACTGTTTCCTCCAAGTGTTGCATGTATAGGCTTAATAAACATGACTGACTCGGCGAGGTCCAATTGAAACGATGTTACATTTGTTTCTGTGGAAACTTCAAGTGTCTTGTTTAGTTGCCTGTTGATTTTAAACTGTTGCCCTGTTTTATCTATGTGGAGATTATGCGTGAGTAGCTATCGGAGCTGCTGGAGGTGATGTATACATTTTCCATTCCAGTAATCGGATCTTGTAACCTTGCTGAAAGCAATTCGGTAGTTACTGATCACTAATTATTAGTTTTGGAGTTGTGACAAGCTTAAACCTGTGTCGCGGATCAAGGCGAGGCTGTTGATCTTTATTTGGACTGCATTTAATAGGCAGCCGTGCAGAGAATTAATGGGAGTTCACCAACAAACGTTTCCTACTAAATCCTCGGAGTAATAAGTCTAGTGATTTGTCTCGCGTTCCAAGGCTCGACTGAGGTTCAGCTCGACGTTAGGGAAGCTCTGAAAACGAGACGGAAGGCACGTTTCATGATATTAAGTTAACCAGTTCTCGTGAAGCATCCAGTTACTTCAGTAGTTTGCTGTTAAAAGTTCAGGAAGCGGAGAAGGCACACAAAATTGTCAATGCTACACTTTTATGTGCTAGTCCAGTGAATATTGCCTTAAAGCTAATTCTGTAATGAAATGAACCTCTGAGAGCTTGATGCTGTTGTGATTTATAGCCGCAGTTTCCCAATACTTGAAGACGTAGGGCTGTTTTCGCTGTATGAATTTAGATGATGAGGCTCGACGCATTCCTTCCTGGACTAGCGGGAAGTTGCCACGAACTATGCTGGGATTACTAAATTCCGTCACTTTTATTGCCACTTCTTCTTCTTTATGGTTATATTATGCGTGGTGCTGACTGGGGCGTTATTAGAGACAGGGGGGCGAGCTGGGTTTAGAAGGGAATCGGCAGTTATCTCTTCGCAGGGGCAATTTTCGCATCTGCACAAAGCGGTTTCCATGGATCAAAGGGAACCTGTGTGGTGGTGGCTGCGCAGAAGGCGTATTATAGCAGTTGCTTGTGAAAGGAGTGTACACTTTCTGCTAGTCTTTACCAGTGGGCAGTGTTCTGGTAATTGTGAACTACGTAAGAAAAATATCTTTTTAAAAGTATCAAGATTACCTATTGTTTTACACAGTAAATGGAATGAAACCATTAATGAATATAGACTTCAATCAGAAATCGGTAGCTAAGGTAGCACATTCAAAATTTCTAGATGTATGCATTCATGATGGGTTTAAATGAAAAAAAAAAAAAAACACACTGAAGATCTGCTGAAACGTTTGAGTTCAGCTACTTATGCTATTAGAATCATTGCAAATTTTGGCAATATGCATCTCAGTAAATTAGCTTACCACGCCTATTTCCAATCTGTGCTTTCGTATGGCATCATATTCTGGGGTAACTCATCACTGAGTAAAAGAGTGTTCATTGCACAAAAGCGTGTAATCAGAATAATTGCTGGAGCTCATCCAAGATCATCCCGCAGACACTTATTTAAAGAGCTACGGATCTTCACTGTAGCCTCCCAATATGTATATTCACTTATGAAATTTGTTATTATCAATCCGGACGAATTCAAAAGTAATAGCACTGTACATGGCTACAACACTAGGAGAAAGGATGATCTTCACTACTCAAGGTTAAATCTAACTTTGGCTCAGAAGGGGGTAAATTATGCTGCCACAAAAGTCTTTGGTCACTTACCTAATAGTATCAAAAGTCTGACAGATAGCCGTATAGCCTTTAAAAGGAAATTAATAGAATTTCTGAATGGCAACTCCTTCTACTCATTAGATTTATTTTTGGATATAGTACGTGGGTAATTTCCCCACCCCCACCCAAAAAAAAAATTAAGTGTCATGAAATATTTTGTGTAAGTAATATCTTGTATAGCACCTTTTATTAACCTGACACGTTCCATATCATTCGTGATCTATGGAACAAGTACTAATCTAATATTTACAAAATAGAAGGAGAGCCTCTTTCTTTCTGTTGTCTCAGATGTTTCACAACACTTTTCAGCGGAATTTGTCGGTTAGTCATGATCTCTGTCAAAGAACATCGATCCATTACTGAATGACACGCATCAATCAAAAGAGAGATGCCACACACATAATACTTGCAAGAACAGATCAAGCGCTCAACTTCGTTGACAGACTGAACCTGTTAGCCAGTTGCGGAGTGACACTGATTTATGCCTTTCTTTGTTTATGCGTAACAACTGAGCCGACCGAGCACATCTCGCAGAAAGAATATAATAATTTTCAATTAGCCTGTTCCTTTTCTTACCTTTGAAATATACACTGAAGCTCTCCATCACAAATTTTAGTGAGCAACAATTACAGAGAAACAGCAGTAGAGGAAGTGCTTCTACGCAGCCTGATGACTGCTGCCAAAACGAATACACTCCTGGAAATGGAAAAAAGAACACATTGACACCGGTGTGTCAGACCCACCATACTTGCTCCGGACACTGCGAGAGGGCTGTACAAGCAATGATCACACGCACGGCACAGCGGACACACCAGGAACCGCGGTGTTGGCCGTCGAATGGCGCTAGCTGCGCAGCATTTGTGCACCGCCGCCGTCAGTGTCAGCCAGTTTGCCGTGGCATACGGAGCTCCATCGCAGTCTTTAACACTGGTAGCATGCCGCGACAGCGTGGACGTGAACCGTATGTGCAGTTGACGGACTTTGAGCGAGGGCGTATAGTGGGCATGCGGGAGGCCGGGTGGACGTACCGCCGAATTGCTCAACACGTGGGGCGTGAGGTCTCCACAGTACATCGATGTTGTCGCCAGTGGTCGGCGGAAGGTGCACGTGCCCGTCGACCTGGGACCGGACCGCAGCGACGCACGGATGCACGCCAAGACCGTAGGATCCTACGCAGTGCCGTAGGGGACCGCACCGCCACTTCCCAGCAAATTAGGGACACTGTTGCTCCTGGGGTATCGGCGAGGACCATTCGCAACCGTCTCCATGAAGCTGGGCTACGGTCCCGCACACCGTTAGGCCGTCTTCCGCTCACGCCCCAACATCGTGCAGCCCGCCTCCAGTGGTGTCGCGACAGGCGTGAATGGAGGGACGAATGGAGACGTGTCGTCTTCAGCGATGAGAGTCGCTTCTGCCTTGGTGCCAATGATGGTCGTATGCGTGTTTGGCGCCGTGCAGGTGAGCGCCACAATCAGAACTGCATACGACCGAGGCACACAGGGCCAACACCCGGCATCATGGTGTGGGGAGCGATCTCCTACACTGGCCGTACACCACTGGTGATCGTCGAGGGGACACTGAATAGTGCACGGTACATCCAAACCGTCATCGAACCCATCGTTCTACCATTCCTAGACCGGCAAGGGAACTTGCTGTTCCAACAGGACAATGCATGTCCGCATGTATCCCGTGCCACCCAACGTGCTCTAGAAGGTGTAAGTCAACTACCCTGGCCAGCAAGATCTCCGGATCTGTCCCCCATTGAGCATGTTTGGGACTGGATGAAGCGTCGTCTCACGCGATCTGCACGTCCAGCACGAACGCTGGTCCAACTGAGGCGCCAGGTGGAAATGGCATGGCAAGCCGTTCCACAGGACTACATCCAGCATCTCTACGATAGTCTCCATGGGAGAATAGCAGCCTGCATTGCTGCGAAAGGTGGATATACACTGTACTAGTGCCGACATTGTGCATGCTCTGTTGCCTGTGTCTATGTGCCTGTGGTGATCATGTGATGTATCTGACCCCAGGAATGTGTCAATAAAGTTTCCCCTTTCTGGGACAATGAATTCACGGTGTTCTTATTTCAATTTCCAGGAGTGTATTTGTCTGTGAGGACGATCCTCACTAAAACCACGTGCAGTTTCATATTCTGGACACCACATTTAAATTCACATACACACAGATACACATACATTTCCAAATACTGTCGTATATAGTTGAATGAAAGAATAAGGTAAATGGCGCCCAGGACAAATTTCAACTTGAGGCGTCCCCCCCCCCCTATCCTCCCTCTCTCCCTTTGCCAAAGTCAACACGTATTTTTCTCATCAATGCCTCGTCTGCTTATTCGTTAGTTGAAATTAACTCGACAACGAAGAAAAAGGTGCATATTTCGATAACTAATTACTTTATTATACAACTGAATTCATGGAGCAGCACACAGTCTGAAGTCGCATTTTTTGCAACAATAACAGGATTTCTTTTCCACTGTTTTTTTGACGATCAGTGCAAAGCATTAACAAATAACAAACGCAAGAATGATTCTTTACAGTTCCATTTAGTTGTCTCACTTAGCATAACAAGAGTGGCCCCACCTAAAAATCAGAAACGCAAAAACAAACAGCTTCATACTAGTGAAAGATGGATGTAACGGAACTGTTGCTCAAAACAGTCCAATACGAATCTCGTCATGATTTCCTTCCACCGCCCCCTTCTCATTTTAGTACCTTCCAGTCCGTTAATGTCTTCTATAACGCCGCGCGGAGGTTCGAGACCTCGCTCGGGCATGGGTGTGTGTGTTTGTCCTTAGGATAATTTAGGTTAAGTAGTGTGTAAGCTTAGGGACTGATGACCTTAGCAGTTAAATCCCATAAGATTTCACACACATTTGAATGTTTCTTTTTCTTCTAAAACGGGGGATCAAAACGTTTCCGTTTGAGGACCTGCTGCAGCATACATTCAACGCAGCACGACTCCGATGCGGGTTACTGTTTAAACAATGGCATGGAGGCAAATGATTAGTTTGACATCCGTATCCATCTAAGGTGCGTGCGATAAATGCGGAAACGTGAACTACAGCGACGTTATTACCAAATGTGTTCAAACAGGACCAACTTGCTGCTACTCTTTTCTTGGCTGCCGAAGGATAAACATCGGTAGACATTGTAATCTCCCCCTTACTTCCTACTTCCATCTACTTCAAAAATGGTTCACATGCCTTTAGCACTATGGGACAACGTCTGAGGTCATCAGTTCCCTAGAACTTAGAACTACTTAAACCTAATTAACCTAAGGACATCACACATATCCATGCCCGGGACAGGATTCGAACCTGCGACCGTAGTGGTCGCGTGGTTCCAGACTGTAGCGCCTAGAACCGCTCGGCCACTCCGGCCGGCTCCATCTACTGTCCACGTTAAACAATGTCCAGTCCAAGTAATTAATAAGCAAAGTATTTCTTTATGAAGATTTGAAAGGAGCTAAGATTACAATAAACTTTCTAGTTTACTTAGCTTGTCATGTTGAGATGGGTCCAGTTCTTCTTGTCTAGGGGTCTGATTCTTGAAGCTGAGAATCTCATATCAGGTCCACACAGTTGGTTTGAACTAGCCGCGCGGAGTGGCCGCGCGGTTTGAGGCGTCATGTCACGGACTGCGCGGTCCGTCCCGCCGGAGGTTCGAGTCCTCCCTCGGGCATGGGTGTGTGTGTTGTTCTTAGCATAAGTTAGTTTAAGTAGTGTGTAAGTCTAGGGACCGATGACCTAAGCAGTTGGGACACTTAGGATTCACACACATTTGAACATTTTCTTTTTGGTTTGAACTAAATAAATTGAAGATTGTTGTTGCAGCATTTTTTACGTAAACATATTTTCTCACATTTTAGTATATGAAACAGTATTTTGATTTTTCACACTAACAAAGCTGAAATTACATTGCTCGCCCAAAATTACAAAAATACGTTCGATCACATCAGAGGCAAGCTTAAAACCCTCTCACTCTGCGGAAATATCAAATTTCCAAAGGGTTTACAATTTTTCTCAACAAATGAACTTCTACCAGTTTCCGATACATTATGAATTTCTATTGTAATTTCATAAATTAATCCAACAATAAGCATAGCAAACAGTAGAGGATTGGTAGTTAAAAATAGAAATTTTAAGTGTGAAAATAATTCGTAATTTCAAATTTTTCTAAAAAACATTATTTTAACGGTACATTCAGAACTAGTACTTATCGACTATAACATCGAAATTAAAATATTTTACAAAGTAATTCCTCTTCATAAATTTTAGCTTGAAATATAATCTACTGTGTATAAAGTTACACGAAAATTTCCAGAAAAGCAAATGAGATAATACTGTCCGCTCCAAAATTTGGAAAATAATACTGGTATCGACAGCTACCGTTGAGGAAAAGTAATGCTAGAAGAGGATGTCCCGTTACAACTTCCATCGGAGCATGGGGCAGCATGTCTCCCGAAAATCACCGTTGTGGAATGGAAACTGAGACAAGAAGTGCTGCAGCTTCATTTTAACGCACGTCCCAATATCGCAAATATCGTAACGTACAAGTTACGCCAACTCAAGTGAGAGACTAGAGTACCCACCTATAGTCCCGATCTCTCCCCAAATGAGTATCAGGCCTTCGGTCCGTTAAAAAAAAAAGCGTTGGAAGATCGACGTTTCCATTATCGTCGGACGAGAATAGGCAGCAGGCAGTTACGGATTACTTCACCCAGCACGACACGATGTTTTAACAAACGGGTAGCATCAACCTGGTGCGTGGTGGGATTGCCTCAGTAATTATAGTGATTTTGCTTGATTGACTTACCGATTGTGGGCCGTATGGCCACCGAACGGAAAATATTTTATCCACCCTTATACTAATACTACTACTAGTAGCATTATTTGGCTCTGTGCCCTTCTTCATTTCTTTTTGCCTGTTGCAAAACTGCGTGGCCACGAACACGACTGACAGGACTCATATCCTAGTTACACGCCCCTGCTTGAAGCACCACATTTTTGATGACTCGTCTTGACGCTTGCCGTATTTACCACGGAAAAGTTGGGAACTCAGTCTGACCCGTGAGTGACCAGCCACTGGGCACAGCCCACGGCGATTCGTGAGAGCTGGGTCCGACGCACGAACACCTCGCTCGGCGGCGTCGTTAATGTCCCCAGCAGGATTGACGGCAGACGAGTTGCGGAGGGGAGGGTGTGGAGAAGACGGATGGAGGGTCCTAAAAACATTCAGACCCAATTATGCAGCTACGTTACAGAAACTTGGTATAGGGTTACAGTTGTTAAACGTCCGCGTATCTGCAGGTATGTGAGTCCAGCCTCCAGCTGAAATTGATTCCGATTACCTTCACCTAAATCTGCGAGTGACAAATAATAGGGGTCGGACAAAAACATGGAAACACCATAAAAACGCCTAGTACCGTGTAGGAAACCCGTTGGCATACAAAACAGCTTCCAGTCGTCTCAGAATGGATAAATATAGGTTGCGGGCTTTCGAAAATATCTATGCACTTTCCGACTCAAAGTTGCAATTTTAAAAGTTTTGGCTAGTTTCGTTGTCTAGGGGCTGGGATACGTAGTTGCCGCATCACAGGCCAAATACTGCTGAGTCTACAGTGTACAATAAGAATACACACATGAATCGAATGGTCGAAGTTTTCTATCACTCGGCAATTGCGAATTATTGATGTAAAATATAAATTTATAAATTAAAGGTTGCAATTAAATAAAAACTGCAGGTACTATCTTAACGACTATAAATGATGAGTACGATAGTAGAAGTACTTTTGAGAAGGAGGTATATTCCTGCAAAACACTTATTGATGTCAATGGTCCAGCAATTAAATAAAATATGAGTTGAATGACAGGGAAACAATAGATTCCTACTGCACGTAATTAGCTATGAACAACAACAGAGCTCGCGAGATACTCACTTCTAAACGCACACTACGTCTTCACTGCAGAAGCCACGGAAATCTCACAAGTGGACAAGTCCGCACTCTGAAGTATTTCTGTCTCTCGCGACCACGTGCAAACCGCTCCACACTCCAAGTCTCTCCCGCGACCTTGTGTCCCCCGCGCCGTACCGTCCGTGCACTTCCCGTGTCCTGTCCCATACCGTCCAGAACTCACTCGTGTCCTCTTCGAAAACTCGCTTCTATCGAGTCTCGCCATTCACGAGCGCTGTGATTGGCTAGAGCGCTCGCGCCATGTCTTCATGCCAACGCACCCACACAAACGTAATGAAACACATTCTAAATACTGGATTTACATTTAAATAACTTGAAATTAAAATAAATATTACTAATTCTGGACCATAAACATGCTCTAAGACACATTAGTAAATACATAAACAAATTAAATAGACATATATCAAAGGATTAGCATGCAAAAGTAGGACAGTAGCCTAACGTCTCTGTGCTTTCTAAACACAGTAAATAAGTGACCAGTTTCTTCATGAATTGCGTATATTTGATATAAACAAAGATATAGATGAATAAATATATTTATAAGCATGTTGCTACCGTTTTTTCGTGTAACTGTGGAGTACTTATGGCCTGACGCGATCGATAGTAATCGACCAGTTTGACCTACAATAACTCATGTACTATTCAAGTTAAATGCCTGTAATGTATAGCAAGCTAGGTTTACACTAATAGCTTTCGAAAGATACGCCAATCGACGAAATGGGATGAAGCGTTTAAATTTTAAACTAATAAAGATATTGAAAATCTGATTACACCATCAGAGTCGTCGTCCAAATAATGGTAATGTACATGTTTCTTTTCGAGGAACAGGAGGAGATGCCAGACGAGTGGAGAACTAGTGTACTGATCCCAATATTTAAGGAGAAAGGTGATGTGCAGGACTGCAGTAACTATAGAGGTATTAAACTGATGGCACACACAATGAAAATTTGGGAAAGAGTTACAGAAGCAAGATTACGCAAGGAGACTGTGGTGTGTGAAGAACAGTTTGCGTTCTTGCCTGGAAGAGGAACGACTGCTGCAGTACATGCTCTAAGGCGGATAGAGGAGAGACACGGGGAGCTACAAGCCGATCTACATTTGGCTTTCATTGATTTGGAGAAAGCATATGACAGAGTCCCAAGGGACGAAATATGAAGAAGCATGAGAGAGCAGTGCGTGCCAGAGAAGTATGTGAGGTTAGCGAAGGAAATGTACAGAGGAGCAATGACAGAGGTGAGAAGTAGTGTGGGCATGACAAAGGAGTTGCCAGTAAAAGTAGGGTTACATCAAGGGTCTGCGCTTAGTCCCTACCTCTTTGATCTGATTATGGATGTGCTGGTGAAAGATGTGAAGAAGGAAGCGCCGTGGAATATGATGTTTGCGGATGATGTGGTTCTTTGTGAGCAGAGCATCGACAGACTTGAGGAAAAGCTGGAGGATTGGCGGAAGGCACTAGAAGAAAGAAGGATGAAAATTAGCAGGACAAAGTCAGAATATTTAGCACTGAAGGATGTGCAGATGAGGTCTTGCAAGATCCAGGATGATGAGTTGAAATCGGTCTGCAAATTTAAATACCTGGGGTCGTACATACAGAGGGATGGAGGACTGGAAAGCGAGATACAACACCGAATAAATTGCGGTTGGAACAACTGGAGGAAAATGAGTGTTGTGTGACAAGAAGGTGAGCATTGGGTTGAGAGGGAAAGTGTACAAGTCGGTGGTAAGGCCTGCTATGATATACGGGGCAGAGACATGGCCAATCACAGTAGCCCAGGAAAGGAAGATGGAAGTGGCGGAAATGAGGATGCTGAGGTGGATGTGTGGAGTAACAAGGAAGGACAGAATTAGAAATGAATTTGTTAGAGGATCTGTGAAAGTGGGACCCATGGGGAAAAAGATACAAGAGAGCAGACTAAGGTGGTACGGACACTTACAGAGAAAAAGGGAAGAGTATACCGGAAACAGAGTTGAAGATATAAAGATTGAAGGAGCGGAAGGAGAGGAAGACCGAAGATGAGGTGGAAGGATAAGATATCCGGGGACCTAAGGGAGAAAGGATGGAAGAAGGAAGAGGCAATGGATAGAGAACTATGGAGGAGAAGGATCCAGAAGGGCAACGCCGACCCTACGTGACGTGGGACAAGGCGACGATAAAGAAGAAGAAGAAGAAGAAGAAGAAGACATGTTTCTTTTTGAGGTGTCACGATTCATCTGGCTACTATTAATTTCTATACGAACTATGAAATGTCTGCCATTAAGGTTTCACAAAGTCCACCAGCTTTGGCACTCCCGGCATAGACATCTCCTTCATCGACACAAAGCACCGTCCTCGTCACAGCGGAATTCCCAGCCACACGGCTGGACCGGCCGTTGTGCGGCATCACGCGGTCGCTAAGCTACTGTTCGGGACCACGTGGTTGCTGCCGGGCCGCGGCTTTGACGAGAGTCCTGTGCGGCCGCCCCAACTCCGAACATAGAATATTTCCAGGCAGCCACAACTCGCCCGTTACCTCACTAGGTCCTGCATGGTTCGCAAGAAAACCTTATACCATTCTTTCTGCAAAATAGTGGCAAGGTGACGATGATCGAAGGGCATGTCGATCACGCACTTTTATTTCCAAAGTAGACCGCAAAGGCTCAATATCATTGAGATCTGGTGCCTGAGGCGGCCAGGGGAGATGAGACAATTCATCCTGGTGCTCAGAAAACCAGTCCTAGACGATGCGAACTGTGTGGACAGCGGCCCTGTATCTTGCAACCCAGCATCACCATTGGGAAATAAACATTGTACCATCGGACGGCCCAGAATGCAGCCTTACAGAGTAACCATAGGGCCCAAGTAGTATCACAATAAATTTGCCCAAAATCATCACTGAAGCTCCGCCACATTTCAGTCTTTGGACATAAACTTGGTCAGAAGTAGAAACACTCATCCGATCAAATTACGATCTTCTGTCGTTCCATAGCCCTGGTTTTATGGCTTTAACATTAAATTTTACTGCTACGGACACTTGTATCACTCACACGTGGTTTCTGGAATTTCAGTTCACCCTGCATTTATCTGCCTGTTGTTTTGGTGTTCACGAAGCGCGACATTCGGTTCTGCAGTCAATTTTGCAACTGTGTTCCTCTTTCTTTCCAACATTATGCTCTTCAATGACCGCCTGCTACGATCTCTCAACACTCACGTTCTTCGTGTTGTGACTCACCGTATGATGTTTTACCGCCTTCTCGAAAAACATCCGTCGAGCAACTATTTAGTCACGTTGAAAGTCACTTACCTCCGACATAATACACTCAAAACTTCAGTGAACACTGTTACGAGCACGACTGACACTTGTTACGTATTCAGGACGTCACACATGTGCCGTTCCTGGTAAAATACGAGGCTTATTCGGGAAGTAACGAACGATCGGTCGTGAAATGGAAACCACAGTGAAAATAGATGAAGTTTTGCACAGGTGTGTTGGGAAGTGTCTCTAGTGTGCCCGTCGATCGCGTCACGTCGTTCTTTTTAGTTCTGAGCACACAGGGAACACACAAAGATACCAAGAACAACAGTGTCTCCCGCCAAGTACGAGAGGGCTTGGTGAGAAGTTTCGCCTGAAGCTATGCAGCCAACATTACATAACTGTTTTGCGGTTTCTTCTTCAAGACAATTCTCAGCATCATTCTGCAGGGGCAATGCTCCTGCATCGTTTGCAATTGGAAATGTTTGATTACACACAATATAGCCCGTAATTGTGTCCCTCTTGGTTTAATCTCTGCTCACATGAACCGTTTGCTATGACGACAATATTTTGGCACAGACAACGAGCTGTAGGCCAGCGTAGAGAATTGGCGGAAAGCACTGGCGCATGCCTTCTGTAACGAGGATATTGGAAAGTTGGTTCAACACTACCACAAACGTCTAAGCCGGATCGGTGACTATGGAGATAAGTAGCTGGATTTTGTAGCTAACTCTTGCAAATAAAACAGGTTTGATTTTTCACTGTAGTTTCCATTTCTCGACCTATCGTTCCTAACTTTCCAAATAGTCCTCGTACGACAGCGGAACCTGCACGAGAGACTGGCATCAGCATTTATGTTCAAGCATTTATTTTGAAACGTCCCCTTAGAAAAGTTATTGAATTACTGTGCTGGTAAACCCCTTACGTTATTTGATTTTCAAGCAGCTGAGCAGAATCGAACGTACTCAGACATTTCGCTCTTTACTTATTCTGATCAACACTAAATTGACACACAAAATTTTTAACGCAACGCAGTCTGACTTTCAATAATCCCTACAAAAGAATGGCCCTGACTAACAATAACCTATACCTTTCATGAATCACTTATCTCACAAAAATCTTCGTTACTCGAACTACTGCAATACAGCGAGCGCCACTACTGCCAGCTAAATAAAAGATTCTAACTACTGAAGGGACTAACTACTGATAGGCATAGTTAGCAAATGAACGATTTTGATAGAGAACAAACAATGTATTTACCTTAATAGTGTTCAAAAGTCATTATATATATATCAGTTCATGATGGACACACGTCCAGATCATCCGCTCTCAAAACTCCGCCATCTCTCTCCCCACATCCACCACTGCTGGCGGCTCACCTCCAACTGCGCAACGCTACGCGCTGTTAACAGCCAACTGCCCAACACTACAAAAGCGACTATTCCAACAATGCCACCCAGCCACAGACTGCACACAGCACAGCCAGTGATTTTCATACAGAGCGCTACCCGGCGTTACCAACATAAAAACCTAAACAGCCTACTTACAATTTATCGCTGTGTTTCCATGTTTCCGTCCAACCCCTTAGGTCGTCGTTGGGATGGAAGGTTACAAGTAATGGCGACTGGAACAGGAAAGGGAGGAAATGACAGTGGAACCTAAGTACTCTCCGGCACACACCGTAAGGTGGCTGGCAGAGTACACGCGTATGTGTAAGTAGGCGTGGCCGTACGTGTACCCCACACTAACAGCAAACTTCAGTAACGAGTGAGGTCAGCGAGTCTCGCTCTGCTTGGTGGGGACAAGACAGACACGCTGAACACGTGACCACCGCATTCCGTGCATCGCGGAGCGGACAACGGGCGCCGCCCCCTCCATTGTGG
Organism: Schistocerca cancellata; assembly: GCF_023864275.1. Taxonomy (NCBI): domain Eukaryota; kingdom Metazoa; phylum Arthropoda; class Insecta; order Orthoptera; family Acrididae; genus Schistocerca; species Schistocerca cancellata. The sequence continues at coordinate 550,892,500 of NC_064633.1, forward strand.
CAGCTCGTCGGTCAGCGTGACGCACGGCGCTTGCGGTGGCCCGGCTGATGCGCGGCGGCTTATCTTAATGACGCGGCTAATGTCCGGAACACAATGACCGATTTATCGCTCGCCCGTATTACCGCGGCCTCTGGCGCCACGGCAGCTCACACTGGGTTCTTTCATCCCTGCGACTCCTCCGCCAAAACAAACGGCCGCGGCCGGACAGTTATCGGGATGAAACATGGATGCACTCCCTGTTACTCTGATATATAGCGCGGTGGAATGTCGCGTCGCGTAAGGCGCCACCTGTGCCATCTCAAATACTCCTGCTGGCTGACTTTTTGCTACTAACTTCTCCAACCGCGACAGTGGCTGAGCTGACTCAGGAGTCAAAACACTCTTACAACTACATCGCGCAAGCAACCGTGCACTGCATGATGTAGGTACCATTTTACAATGGTGTCCAAAATTAAAGCAACAAACGGAAATTTTGCAAGGTTATGTTTATTTTGACACAAAACGGTACAGACAGGTGATAGTACAGTATAAACAACGTAAAGAATGTTGTTGTTGTTGTTGTGGTCTTCAGTCCTGAGACTGGTTTGATGCAGCTCTCCATGCTACTCTATCCTGTGCAAGCTTCTTCATCTCCCAGTACGTACTGCAGCCTACATCCTTCTGAATCTGCTTAGTGTATTCATCTCTTGGTCTCCCCCTACGATTTTTACCCTCCACGCTGCCCTCCAATACTAAATTGGTGATCCCTTGATGCCTCAGAACATGTCCTACCAACCGATCCCTTCTTCTGGTCAAGTTGTGCCACAAACTTCTCTTCTCCCCAATCCTATTCAATACTTCTTCATTAGTTATGTGATCTACCCATCTAATCTTCAGCATCCTTCTGTAGCACGACATTTCGAAAGCTTCTATTCTCTTCTTGTCCAAACTATTTACCGTCCATGTTTCACTTCCATACATGGCTACACTCCATACAAATACTTTCAGAAATGACTTCCTGAGACTTAAATCTATACTCGATGTTAACAAATTTCTCTTCTTCAGAAACGCTTTCCTTGCCATTGCCAGTCTACATTTTATATCCGCTCTACTTCGACCATCATCAGTTATTTTGCTCCCCAAATAGCAAAACTCCTTTACTACTTGAAGTGTCTCATTTCCTAATCTAATACCCTCAAAATCACCCGACTTAATTCGACTACATTCCATTATCCTCGTTTTGCTTTTGTTGATGTTCATCTTCTATCCTCCCTTCAAGACACCATCCATTCCGTTCAACTGCTCTTCCAAGTCCTTTGCTGTCTCTGACAGAATTACAATGTCCTCGGCGAAACTCAAAGTAAAGAATACAGAACGTAAAAAACTGCAGTAAGCGTAACGGTAGATGAAAATGTTCGTTTATTCCAACTTCACGGATTTGCACAAACATTCCGACAACTGGCTAATGTGCTCAGTGTGGGGTGTGAGCACCTCGGGCAGCAGTACAACGAGCAGGCATGCCGTGAACGATATCATGGATCACATTTTGAGGCAATAGCGCCCATTCTTCCTGCAGAGCTGCTCGCAAATACTGAAGAGTGATTGATCGATGCTGGCATGATGCAACCTCTCTCCCTAGTGCATCCCAGATAAGCTCTGTGGGATTCAAATCTGGAGATCGAGCAGGCCACGCCATGCCTGCAACGTTTTACGTTTCCAAGACAGTATCAGCCGCTCTTGCCCTATGAGATCTTTCGTTATCGTCACCGCGCGGTATTAGCCGAGCGGTCTGAGGCGCTGCAGTCATGGACTGTGCGGCTGGTCCCAGCGGAGGTTCGAGTCCTCCCTCGGCCATGGGTGTGTGTGTTTGTCCTTAGGATAATTTAGGTTGAGTAGTGTGTAAGCTTAGGGACTGATGACCTTAGCAGTTAAGTCCCATAAGATTTCACACACATTTGAACATTTTCAGTTATCGTCCTTCGTTACGAAGTGTGGGCTCACACCACCTCGCAACAACCGCATATGAGGACCCAAGATCTTGTCACGATACCTGACAGCAGTTAAACCTTGCCGATTCACCCGTAAAATTTCACGAAGAGGCGTTCATGGGGTCAACCCAATCTCTGCCCACAACATTAGGGATCCTCCGAGGTATCGGTCTCTTTCCATAATTTTCGGATTCCGAAACCGTGTTCCACGTTTCCCGGACGCGAATTCATCGAGAATCACTCTCCAGACCAAATCGGGACTCATCAGCGAAAAGAACATTGGCCCACTGTTCGATCGCCCAGGTGGTATGTTGACGACTCGCTTCTGTGAAGACGCATCAGAGTTATACATACGGCAGGTCTACAACAATAAAGACCACTTTGCCGAAGCCTTCTGTACACTGTTTGTCTCGATACAACACGTCCAGTGGATCACGCAAGGTCACATGCCAGTTGCCGTGCGTTACTAAGGTGGTATTGTCGTGCCCTCACATCCAAATAACGGTCCCATCTTTCTGATATCATACGTGGTCTTTGGATACTGTTTCAGTCTCTGTGAATTGCGGCCTCGTCTGAGAAACAACAGAACGATTCGCATTAAGCCATCGGGACTTATCAGCTTGCTACTGTCCTGTTTCCATTCTTCTCTGGCCCTCCACCGTCTTCTTTGGGCCATACTGCATCGTCGGTGAGTGTATACACAGCTATTGTGGATGTGAGACAACCCGGCAAACACCACCCGGTTTGATAGGTGCCCTGACGCCATAGTGTGGTTGTCCGTTAACCGGACTGCCATTTTGTATACAGAACACGAATCTATGGACATCTGTCGATAGTTTGTATTATTGCAGGGTGAATTAGAGACAAGACGGGGAAACAGCGGTTTGTTACTTTCATTTTGGACACCGCTGTATTAGACTTTTTCTCTCCTGTGCGTAGCGGCAATATTATGTACCCTCTATGAGATACAAGAGGGGTGTCGAAAAGTATTGTAAGCACGTGTTTTATTGAAGGCATGTTAGTTTTATTCAGGTTTCCAATACACTGTATTATTCCCCACTCTTGTGGCTTCAAAACACTATTTTTCGACATAATCTTCGTTCAGTGAGACCGTCTGACGCCACGTTACTGGAAGGGCCTCTCTACTAATCGACGTCGGAGCCAAGATTTTGCTGCACAAATAACCTCCCCCTCATCCACCTACTGCTTCCCACAGAGTGCATCCTTTTTTGGGCCAAACTCGTTGCTCTTTATGGTCTTCCGTTAGGCGGCGAGGAATCCGGCTAACAAACAAACACCTTTGAGTACCCCGACTGATGGACGAGTGTGTTAGTTCTTCCAGCAGAGACGTCCAGTTGCGCAGCGAGGTATCAGTCACCTCGAGTGAGAGTGTCGGCACGTTCCGACATTGCAAGAGTCACCGCTGCGTGAGGCAAGTCGGCACACGGCAGATCGGACAGGTCTGCGCTACTTTGTTGCGATGATTACAGACGCGTCGCCCACCAACACACCGCGCTTTTGTTCACTTCCAGGTCTCCGTAGACATTCTGCAAGCACCTACGAATATATGCGATGCTCTGGTTTTCCGCCAAAAGGAACTCAATTACAGATCTCTTCTTGGAACGCATCTTCGTTATAGACGCTATTTTGTAGGCTACGTATAGCGCTGCCACCTATCGGAACTTCGTGCAACTTTAGGCGCTGAACCGGAATATTCCACGACGTCCAACAACAAATTCCTCATCTTTTTCAGCTGAAACTGGCAGAGAGAAAAAATGTGCTGCGTTACTTATTGAACGCCCGTAATGTGAAACGTCCCCTTAGAAAAATTGTACACGACTGTGCTTAACCTGACACACAATATTATTTAGCGCAACGCAATCTGACTATCAAAGATCCCTGCAAAAGAATGGCCCTGAGTAACATTAAACTATACCTTTCACAAATAACTTACCTCACAAAAATCTTCATTTCTCCAACTACTGCAATACAGCGAGCGCAACTACTGCCAGCTAAATAAAAGATTCAAACTATGGAAGTCACTAACTACTGATAGGGATAGTTAGCAAATGAAAGATTTTAATAGAGAACAAACACTGTATTTACCTTAATAATCATAATATATATAGCAGTTCAATTTCAAAACTTCCGCCATCTCTCTCCCCACATCCACCACTGCTGGCGGCTCACCTCTAACTGCGCAACGCTACGCGCTGTTCACATCCAGCTGCCCCTCTACAATGGCAGACAACAATGCAAACTAGCCACAGACTGCACACAGCACAGCCAGTGATTTCATTTTCATACAGAGAGCGCTACGTGGCGGCGGCGTTACCAATATAAGAACCTAAACAGCCTACTTACATAGCCCCCATGCTCCCCACAAAAAATTTTACAAATTTTTTTTTGGCCTATTAAGTAGGCTGTTTAGGTTCTTATATTGGTAACGCCGCCGCCACGTAGCGCTCTCTGTATGAAAATGAAATCACTGGCTGTGCTGTGTGCAGTCTGTGGCTAGTTTGCATTGTTGTCTGCCATTGTAGAGGGGCAGCTGGATGTGAACAGCGCGTAGCGTTGCGCAGTTAGAGGTGAGCCGCCAGCAGTGGTGGATGTGGGGAGAGAGATGGCGGAAGTTTTGAAATTGAACTGCTATATATATTATGATTATTAAGGTAAATACAGTGTTTGTTCTCTATTAAAATCTTTCATTTGCTAACTATCCCTATCAGTAGTTAGTGACTTCCATAGTTTGAATCTTTTATTTAGCTGGCAGTAGTTGCGCTCGCTGTATTGCAGTAGTTGGAGAAATGAAGATTTTTGTGAGGTAAGTTATTTGTGAAAGGTATAGTTTAATGTTACTCAGGGCCATTCTTTTGCAGGGATCTTTGATAGTCAGATTGCGTTGCGCTAAATAATATTGTGTGTCAGGTTAAGCACAGTCGTGTACAATTTTTCTAAGGGGACGTTTCAAATGTAATGATGATCCTCTTGAATCCGCGGAATCCAAATAACCACTGGATGTGGACAGAGGGGCCTGAATATTGTGTAATGTGACATTGAAATGGACTGCAATAAAATTGCGTTGGATAAATACGGCTGAAGTTGTCATCAATACAACATAGAGATACAGTAACGGTTGTCGCCCCACTATCTGTTAGAAAATGGATATACTAACAATAACTGTTATTTACTTTATTTTCTTCGCTTTTTACATTCTTTGTACCCATCATTCCCCGTACCCAGGAAGAGAGCTGGCTGTTAGAAATCCTGCCCACTACAGAGTCGCAGTTCTTTTTAGCCAATTATCAGACGTACTATAGTGGAGCAGAGGGATTACCGACCTATAAGGAATGTTTCAAATTCTTTACACCATACGTTTACCGTCACATACACGTCATGGGGAACAACTATTGTTGCTTTGTGCTTCCCAGTAACGTTAGGCGTCCTTAGCGTTAGCTGGCATTGGGGCGACGAGATTTCACCGAACTAGCAGGGTCTGCAAACCAGGTGTGCAGCATACTACCTGCACCAGTAAACTGGTAGAGTTTATACAAGAAAACCTTTAGAATGTGAGTATCTAAGCGGAGAAGAATAATTTTAGAAGTGAAACTTTAATATTGCTGGGCCTATACCGTTTCATACGGAGTCGGTTACTGGATTTTAGGCAACACACAAAGAATACAAATGCTTATGAACTGCCGCCTCTCACGGACATAACCCATACAAAAGGATGGCAAGGGTCACCTAGAATACTCAGTGAATTATTTGTTGACAAGAAAAGTTTCACTCAATGACGTGATTTATCATGGTTAGACGTTTGATACAAAGACTTTGAAGCACGTGGTAGATCTACAAACATTATTGTATGTATATACGTACGTTCCATATCTCCTCCTAGACCACTGGATCGATTTCAACCAGACTTGGTGCAGATATCATCTACTATCGGGAAAGAAACGCTGTGGGATTAAGAACTGCATACGTTTGAGAGGTGGGGGGAGGAGTGAAAAGGTGGTAACACAGAAGTCCAACTGTAGAACGTCAAGAGCAATATCAAATTTTGTTTCTGCATGACTCACTATTTGTACGAAAATACTATGTGGGTAATATACTCTTACGACTCTAAGGATTGGGGGTTCGATTCCCGGCGGGGTCAGGGATTTTCACCTGCCTCGAGATGACTGGGTGTTTGTGTTTTCCTCATCATTTCATCATTCATGAAAGTGGCGAGACTGGACTGAGCAAGGGTTGGGAATATGCACGGGCGCTGAAAACCGCGCAGTTGAGCGCCCAACAAACCAAACATCATCATAATCGAAGGGTTGGGATAGGGATGAGAAGCTATGACATGAAAAACATTTGATAACTCCCGATATACAGTAGTAACGAATCCATAGTTTTACGGGTCTCTAAACCAACTGGTGACAGTCCAGTCGATCTTTCACCCCTAGGGATTGGGGGGGGGGGGGGTGTTGGATGCACAGTGACGTATCAGCAGATCTCTGTAACGCTTGAAGAAATTTCCACCAAACATGACGAACGTATCACCTGCTATCTCGAAAAAAGTACTGTGACAGTAAGTCCTCCTGTGGTAGAGGGTCGTGGTGAAAAGGAGTGACATAAAAGCATAACTGACGAATGTCCGGAGACATTTCACCTGAATCTGTTATATACGTGACACATTATTTGCATAGAAATATTGTGGGAGTATACCCCTAATACTCCTAGGGGTGCGGTTGGTGGTGAGAAGGAGTGACTCGTGAAAATATTAAAAAACGATCTGTTGGTATTTATTTCATGTACTTTTTACAGGGCTGGAAACCATAATATTTTGTTGGGATGCAGACTGAGGACCTGTGTGGCGTCGTTCGACGCAATAAATAGCATTCAGTGTTATTACACTGTAACGTTTTTAAAATCATGATATAATAAACTTTATGCTTACGTTGATTGAATGTCTAGTTTGTGAAATGGATACAGAACTCATAATTGTGGTGTGGCGTGTTATGACTGCAAGTGGTGTGCTTACTCTGTGTTACTGTTAGCAAAATTTTATACGAATCAATTCGGCAATGCAACTCGCAATACCAACAAAGAAATACAGTCACCTCAAAATAAATTCATCCCCTTAGGCACTGAATCATGTGGCCCTGTTCAAAACTGGTAACTTTGGTCCCTGTCCACACAGCAAATAAACTAAATTGTCTTACCTCTAGAGCAGCAACGGAAGATATATTCTGGTCAGTCATGAAAAACAAAAGTATGCTAGCTAAAGGGTCAGTACTGTGCAATGCTGGCCATAATACTTGAAATGCATATGAAATTCTTTTAGCTGATAAATGAAAACATTTATGAAAATCCAACTTCTTTAAAAAAATATGACCTGCACAGGGAGGCGGTAGTTATTATGGTGAATTACCAACACTGAGTTTCTCTAGTAAAATTATATTGCATGTTAAGATTGGCTTTTGAAAAACATCTGACAGTTGAAGTTACATTACTCACAATTGATTCACAAACAATGAGATTTAAACAGCAACTATTATCTAACTTCATTAATCCAACATATATGCAAATCATCAAATTAAACATAGCTCTGTTAACAAACCTTAGAAACGTCATCGGCCCCTAAGCCTACACACTACTTAATCTAACTTAAACTAACTTACGCTATGGACAACACACACACCCATGCCCGAGGGAGGAGTCGAACCTGCGACGGGGAAGCCGTGCGGACCGTGACAAAACTCCTTAGACCGCGCGGCTACCCCGGGCGCCCTTAGAAACATTACAAAATGAAATATCTAAGTAGCCTTTTTATCAAAATGGTTTACGTACATTCTGAGGTTACTCAAGAATTACAAATTATCAGCCAACCCATCTACACTTACGCACTAGCAAAAACAGAAATCATAATTATTTAACATCTTTAACTCGGATGCATCAAAACTCCTGCTTCCATGTTCAACAACACTGACATACCTAAATTAACCTAACTCTTGGTGGCTTCACACAGCACACCACAGAAACTGCCTACTCCATCGTCTTTCCCTGACAGAAAGGTACCGACAACTGTGCGTCCAGCACTTCCTTACTCCAACAAAGCAGTATCTTTGGTCGCGCACAGTCAGTGATCCGCATTATCGAGCCTATCAGAGACATTAATCGTTTATAGTATACTAATTTCATTTTATCATCATCATCATCATCATCATCATCATCATCATCATTTAAGACTGATTATGCCTTTCAGCGTTCAGTCTGGAGCATAGCCCCCCTTATACAGTTCCTCCATGATCCCCTGTTCAGTGCTAACATTGGTGCCTCTTCTGATGTTAAACCTATTACTTCAAAATCATTCTTAACCGAATCCAGGTACCTTCTCCTCGGTCTGCCCCGACTCCTCCTACCCTCTACTGCTGAATCCATGAGTCTCTTGGGTAACCTTGCTTCTCCCATGCGTGTAACATGACCCCACCATCTAAGCCTGTTCACCCTGACTGCTACATCTGTAGAGTTCATTCCCAGTTTTTCTTTGATTTCCTAATTGTGGACAGCCTCCTGCCATTGTTCCCATCTACTAGTACCTGCAATCATCCTAGCTACTTTCATATCCGTAACCTCAACCTTGTTGATAAGGTAATCTGAATCCACCCAGCTTTCGCTCCTATACAACAAAGTTGGTCGAAAGATTGAACGGTGCATAGATAACTTAGTCTTGGTACTGACTTCCTTCTTGCAGAAGAGAGTAGATCGTAGCTGAGCGCTCACTACATTAGCTTTGCTACACCTCGCTTCCAGTTCTTTCACTATGTTGCCATCCTGTGAGAATATGCATCCTAATTACTTGAAACCGTCCACCTGTTCTAACTTTGTTCCTCCTATTTGGCACTCAATCCGTTTATATTTCTTTCCCACTTACATTACTTTCGTTTTGGAGATGCTAATCTTCATACCATAGTCCTTACATTTCTGATCTAGCTCTGAAATATTACTTTGCAAACTTTCAATCGAATCTGCCATCACAACTAAGTCATCCGCATATGCAAGGCTGCTTATTTTGTGTTCACATATCTTAATCTCACCCAGCCAGTCTATTGTTTTCAACATATGATTCATATATAATATGAACAACAGTGGAGACAGGTTGCAGCCTTGTCTTACCCCTGAAACTACTCTGAACCATGAACTCAATTTACCGTCAACTCTAACTGCTGCCTGACTATCCATGTAAAGACCTTTAATTGCTTGCAAAAGTTTGCCTCCTATTCCATAATCTTGTAGAACAGACAATAACTTCCTCCTAGGAACCCGGTCATATGCCTTTTCTAGATCTATAAAGCATAGATACAATTCCCTGTTCCACTCATAACACTTCTCCATTATTTGCCGTAAGCTAAAGATCTGGTCCTGACAACCTCTAAGAGGCCTAAACCCACACTGATTTTCATCTAATTGGTCCTCAACTAATACTTGCACTTTCCTTTCAACAATACCTGCGAAGATTTTACCCACAACGCTGATTAAAGAGATACCTCTGTAGTTGTTACAATCTTTTCTGTTTCCATGTTTATAGGTTGGTGTGATTACTGCTTTTGTCCAGTCTGATGGAGCCTGTCCCGACTCCCAGGCCATTTCAATTATCCTGTGTAGCCATTTAAGACCTGACAGTCCACTGTATTTGATGAGTTCCGACTTAATTTCATCCACCCCAGCCGCTTTATTGCACTGCAATCTATTGACCACTTTTTCCACTTCCTCAAATGTGATCCTATTTCCATCATCATTCCTATCCCATTCTACCTCGAAATCTGAAACATAGTTTCATTTTAATTTATAAATATTCTTATCTTGTTCTGGTGTCACATACAAATGTGCCCCAGTATACTCCTTTTCAGCATTTATTACTAAGAACACAAGTTGTTGTCGCGTCTTCTGCAACGTCTGATGTCTACGTAATCAGAAGAGGAACTTGCTGAATCCAACAGCGGGCTCAGTGCTGCCAAGGATGCCGTATCAGCTCGGAGAGCAGCTCGATGACACTTTGATGCCGTCCGTTGGCGAGATAGGCAGGCCCCGCGGTAGCCTTGCTTGGAGGTGGTGATGACAGCCACGTATGTTTTTGACGCACACGTCGTTTCGTTGAGTACTGAATCTCTCCCAGCTCACTGTTCGTCTTGTGCCCTAAGGTGAACTGCGATGTCGGTTGCTGTGATGTCGGATGCTGTGATGTGCTGAACGCTGAACCTCGTCCACCGGTACGGTAGGCCGTCAGACTCGTGCGACGTTGAAGTTTTAGGGCTCGAACGGAGCCGCGTTGGTAGACCCCTGGACTGACCAATGCTGGCTGCTGGGCTGACCTCAGCACTGGGTGTCGGACTTCATTATCCACTGCTACAGATCGCTGATGTTCCCGTGAGGCAGCAGGTGAAGACCAACACCGGAAAAAACTCACACAGAAGATGTTACCACACCATAACGAGAGTCGAGTGCGAACGACATGAACGCCATCAATCCTACTGACGGAGTTCTAGGCTAGTGCAGGTGTAGTGTTTATGTCATCGAGGAGAGGCTCCGCTCTACTATATTTCTAATGACCGAATCGGTCCTGGTTTTCTCGAGTCGTCAGCTGTCCTCATTTGCCTAACGAATATGTTTCAGTGTCTTTACTGCTTAGCCGAACTCCTGCTGGGCGGTGTTGCGTCCTACACAGTGTCTCTTGCTGGGTGACACACAGTGTCTCCTGCAGGGTGACAATTATTGAAGTATATGAAAAAAACTTGAATTGTATCTATGCTTTATAGATCTAGAAAACGCATATGACCGGGTTCCTAGGAGGAAGTTATTGTCTGTTCTACAAGATTATGGAATAGGAGGCAAACTTTTGCAAGCAATTAAAGGTCTTTACATGGATGCTCAGGCAGCAGTTAGAGTAGACGGTAAATTGAGTTCATGGTTCAGAGTAGTTTCAGGGGTAAGACAAGGCTGCAACCTGTCTCCACTGTTGTTCATATTATATATGAATCATATGTTGAAAACAATAGACTGGCTGGGTGAGATTAAGATATGTGAACACAAAATAAGCAGCCTTGCATATGCGGATGACTTAGTTGTGATGGCAGATTCGATTGAAAGTTTGCAAAGTAATATTTCAGAGCTAGATCAGAAATGCAAGGACTATGGTATGAAGATTAGCATCTCCAAAACGAAAGTAATGTCAGTGGGAAAGAAATATAAACGGATTGAGTGCCAAATAGGAGGAACAAAGTTAGAGCAGGTGGACGGTTTCAAGTACTTAGGATGCATATTCTCACAGGATGGCAACATAGTGAAAGAACTGGAAGCGAGGTGTAGCAAAGCTAATGCAGTGAGCGCTCAGCTACGATCTACTCTCTTCTGCAAGAAGGAAGTCAGTACCAAGACTAAGTTATCTGTGCACCGTTCAATCTTTTGACCAACTTTGTTGTATGGGAGCGAAAGCTGGGTGGATTCAGGTTACCTTATCAACAAGGTTGAGGTTACGGATATGAAAGTAGCTAGGATGATTGCAGGTACTAGTAGATGGGAACAATGGCAGGAGGGTGTACACAACGAGGAAATCAAAGAAAAACTGGGAATGAACTCTATAGATGCAGTCAGGGCGAACAGGCTTAGATGGTGGGGTCATGTTACACGAATGGGAGAAGCAAGGTTACCCAAGAGACTCATGGATTCAGCAGTAGAGGGTAGGAGGAGTCGGGGCAGACCGAGGAGAAGGTACCTGGATTCGGTTAAGAATGATTTTGAAGTAATAGGTTTAACATCAGAAGAGGCGCCAATGTTAGCACTGAATAGGGGATCATGGAGGAACTGTATAAGGGGGGCTATGCTCCAGACTGAACGCTGAAAGGCATAATCAGTCTTAAATGATGATGATGATGATGATGATGATGGTAACAAACCTCGGTGTGCAAACACTTCATTTAATATTTAAACGTCACTACAGATATTCGGATTTAGATTATGACATGTTCGATATGCCTGCCATCATTGGCGACGAATAGGAAAATTCTGAATGATCCGCTGAAGTGTCGGAACAGTGATGCTATTGATGACCTCCTGAGAGGCTATTTTCAGCTCAGCAGTGGTTTTGCGGTTATTAGTGTACACCATGTCTTTAATATAGCCCAAAAAACGAGGCGCATGTGTTCAGATCCGGAGAATATGGCAGCCAATCGCGGTTCATACCACACTGGCCTCTGGGTATCCCAGAGCCAGAATGCTTTCACCAGAGTATTCCAGGACATCACTCTCCTGCTTCGATTGGATCGAGCCTCGTCTTGCATGAACCACATCTTGTCGAAGTCAGGCTCAGTTTGGATAATCGGAATGAAATAATGTTCCGAAACCTTCACGTACTATTCGGTAGTCAAATGGCTCTGAGCACTATGGGACTCAACTGCTGTGGTCATAAGTCCCCTAGAACTTAGAACTACTTAAACCTAACTAACCTAAGGACATCACACACATCCATGCCCGAGGCAGGATTCGAACCTGCGACCGTAGTGGTCGTGCGGTTCCAGACTGTAGCGCCTTTAAACGCTCGGCCATTCCGGCCTGCCTATTCGGTAGTCACCGTGCCATCAAGGAATATCGCTCTGGTTATTCCGCGGCTGGACTTTTCACACTAGTCACGCGTTGAGGGTAAAGAGACTTCTCGATCGCGAAATGCTGATTCTCAGTCCCCCAAACGCGCAAATTTTGCTTATTGACGAACCCATCAGACTGAAAGTGGGCTTCGTCGCTAAACCAAACCAAGCGCATGCGCATACCAATTCCCATCGTGCACCGCGACCAACCGTGCAGTTTGAACGTCCTAACTCAAACCATTCAGAAGTTAGGACGATTTCATTTCATATAGTTCAGTAATTGTCATCCTGTTCATAACGCTGCGAGGGTAATGAAGGCAGCTCCGTCTGTGCTCTCCTAAACATTTTCTGCTGAACTTGCTCGCAGTTGCACATAAAAGTGCATACCTTGCTGTCTTCCTCACCGACTTAACGGTCCTGAAATGTTTACGCTTCCCGGCTGGGGGCTGTTGATACTTCCGTGTGATTGAGTAACGCCGGCTGTTAGAAAATTTTACGCTCCTGTTTCCTTAGTGGTATGTTGTGTAAGAGTACATACGTGAATCCGCGTGTAAAAGAAATATCCTTACAATCAAGAAAAACAATTCGAAAATTTTATCGGTACTGGGTCATTGAAATTGTTTATAATTTTTGTCTACGACGATGTCTACGTTTACATCTACATCTACATTTATACTCCGCAAGCCACCCAACGGTGTGTGGCGGAGGGCACTTTACGTGCCATTGTCATTACCTCCCTTTCCTGTTCCAGTCGCGTACGGTTCGCGGGAAGAACGACTGTCTGAAAGCCTCTGTGCGCGCTCTAATCTCTCTAATTTTACATTCGTGATCTCCTCGGGAGGTATAAGTAGGGGGAAGCAATATATTCGATACCTCATCCAGAAACGCACCCTCTCGAAACCTGGCGAGCAAGCTACACCGCGATGCAGAGCGCCTCTCTTGCAGAGTCTGCCACTTGAGTTTGTTAAACGTCTCCATAACGCTATCACGGTTACCAAATAACCCTGTGACGAAACGCACCGCTCTTCTTTGGATCTTCTGTATCTCCTCTGTCAACCCGACCTGGTACGGATCCGACACTGATGAGCAATGCTCAAGTATAGGTCGAACGAGTGTTTTGTAAGCCACCTACTTTGTTGATGGACTACATTTTCTAAGGACTCTCCCAATGAATCTCAACCTGGTACCCGCCTTACCAACAATTAATTTTATATGATCATTCCACTTCAAATCGTTCCGTACTCACACTCCCAGATATTAACAGAAGTAACTGCTACCAGTGTTTGTTCCGCTAACATATAATCATACAATAAAGGATCCTTCTTTCTATGTATTCGGAACACATTACATTTGTCTATGTTAAGGATCAGTTGCCACTCCCTGCACCAAGTGCCTATCCGCTGCAGATCTTCCTGCATTTCGCTGCAATTTTCTAATGCTGCAACTTCTCTGTATACTACAGCATCATCCGCGAAAAGCCGCATGGAACTTCCTACATTATCTACTAGGTCATTTATATATATTGTGAAAAGCAGTGGTCCCATAACACTCCCCTGTGGCACGCCAGAGGTTACTTTAACGTCTGCAGAAGTCTCTCCTTTGAGAACAACTTGCTGTGTTCTGTTTGCTAAAAACTCTTCAATCCTGCCACATAGCTGGTCTGATATTCCGTAGGCTCTTACTTTGTTTATCAGGCGACAGTGCGGAACTGTATCGAACGCCTTCCGGAAGTCAAGGAAAATGACATCTAGTTGGGAGCCTGTATTAATATTTTCTGGGTCTCATGAACAAATAACGTGAGTTGGGTCTCACGCGATCCCTGTTTCCGGAATCCATGTTCATTCCTACAGAGTAGATTCTGGGTTTCCAGAAATGACATGATACGCGAGCAAAAGACATGTCGTCCAACGTCACAAAAATAAAAACCGTGCGCGTATGCCCTTACTTACTTTTTTATGTGTTTATGTTAGTGGAGGTTTAGGAGGTAAGAAGACGAAAGGAGTAAGGGGAGCCCCTGAGAGGGGGAAATTTTCGGGGTAAATGAAAAAGGAGCGACGAGTGCCCAGGAGCCCGAGCGGAGAGATTATGGACCACCGGGCTGGGGCAGACTAATTGCGGCGCAGCTGGAGTTACCTGTTTGCACTGTGGCCGCGACACAAAGCCAGCCCCGGGCAGCAGACGCGTTTAATCGCTTTTAATCTCGCGGCCGTCCTCTCGCTTAACAGCTCCATCTTAATGAACAAGTAAAGTGAGTAAAAGCGGGCGACGGTAATAGACCGGCGCGCCGGCGCAACGATAGCAAAAAGACGAGGCTCGGTAGGCGGGAGGCGGGAGGCGCGAGGTGTGAAAACGAAGCGCCGCTCTTCGCGCCTCTAGCGGGCCCGGTTTGTTTACGGCGCCAGCTGCCGGCCGCTCGCTACCGGCCGACTTCTGCTGGCGCCAGTGCGTGCCGAGCCGCGCGTCAAGGCCGCCCGCACTTCGCGACGTCCTCGGCGTGTACCGAAGCGCGCTGGCCGCCGCACCTCGCCTCACGTGGACGGAGGCAGCACTTCGCCCGGATCGACTCTCTTATCACAAACGACTACTCGAGACAAGTGAGTCTACTGCGCCGCCCTTGCCGTTTTATTCCTCTTCGCTACACTGCTATTTCGTGCGGTCATTTTCGTTTACACGTCGGCGCGGAAACCACATGTGTTTCTAGAGCTGTCTGCTGAGCAGTTCGGCATCTGAACAGTGAAACTAAGGTTACGAGATACTACCCTTCTTACGAAAAAATCGGAACGTAATAACAAAGTACAGGAACAGGCAACGATAATGGGGAATCACCAAGCAGAATTCATAGTAAAGGTTCTTTTCAAAGGTCTTTTGGAAAATCCTCTACACTCCTGAGAACCGAAGCAACACGAAACCAGTCACCCAAACATATAAGAACACGTAAATTACTCCGCTCGACAAAATATATACACTACTGGCCATTAAAATTGCTACACCACGAAGATGACGTGCTACAGAAGCGAAATTTAACCGTCAGGAAGAAGATGCTGTGATATGCAAATGATTAGCTTTTCAGAGCATTTACACAAGGCTGGTGCCGGTGGTGACACCTACAACGTGCTGACATGAAGAAAATTACCAACCGATTTCTCATACACAAACAGCAGTTGACCGGCGTTGCCTGGTGAAATGGAGTTGTGATGCCTCGCGTAAGGAGAAGAAATGCGTACCATCATGATTCCGACTTTGATAAAGGTCGGATTGTAGCCAATCGCGATTGCGGTGTGTCGTATCGCGACATTGCTGCTCGCGTTCGTCGAGATCCAATGACTGTTAGCAGAAAATGGAATCGGTGGGTTCAGGAGGGTAATACGGAACGCCGTGCTGGATCCCAACGGCCTCGTATCACTAGCAGTCGAGATGACGGGCACCTTATCCGCATGGCTTATCGGACCGTGCAGCCACGTCTTGATCACTGAGTCAACAGAGGGGGACGTTTGCGAGACAACAACCATCTGACCGAACAGTTTGACGACGTTTGCAGCAGCATGGACTATCCGCTCGGAGACCATGGCTGCGGTTACCCTTGCCGCTGCATCACAGACAGGAGCGCCTGCGATGGTGTTACTCAACGACAAACCTGGGTGCACGAATGGGAAAACGTCATTTTTTCGAGTGAATCCAGGTTCTGTTTACATCATCATGATGGTCGTATCCGTGTTTGGCGACATCGCGGTGAACGCACATTGGAAGCGTGTATTCGTTATCGCCATACTGGCGTATCAACCGACGTGATGGTATGGGGTGCCGTTGGCTACACGTCTCGGTCACCTCTTGTTGGCACTGACGGCACTTTGAACAGTGGACGTTACATTTCAGATGTGTTACGACCCGTGGTTCTACCCTTCATTCGATCCCTGCGAAACCCTACATTTCAGCAGGATAATGCACGACCGCATGTTGGAGGTCCTGTACGGGCCTTTCGGGCTACAGACTGCCACTCGAGTCGTGGTTGGTTCCTGATTTACAAGCAAACACGAAAGGTGCACGCACTTCGAGTAGTCGATTTTGGGCAGTACGTCGCTCTTGTAAAACGGGCTTGAGGCAAAGGGACGCGCTAGCCGGAGGAGCGGACAGTAATTCATCCACGCTGGTCAGCGCTGAGGTCACTGATTTTCTAAAACAAGTGCGATCTGAAAGTTATCGACTTGAAATCGAAAATGAGAATTTATATTTTGAAAAACCTTTCATTTTCTGTACGATGAAGGCTGTTATAGTCGGATGTCTTCTTTGCTGCTAGGGAATCTTCCGGATTGTACTGTCTTTGTCGATGAAACATTTACGTTCCTAAAGTTTCATAAAGAACTACACGGAAAATTTTCAGATGTGCTACTCGTTCCTTTGAGTCTTGCTAACTGACAGGTCGGATGTCGGAGAGTGAAATAAATAATGTGAAAAAGGGATGTAGTAGAAGTTTACGTGTGATATGAAGGGATGATCATTGTCAGAGATAAAACTTAACCATCGATTGACCTCTGTCAGAGATAAAACTTATCTATAGATTCTATAGATATGAGACAAAGTTCGATGGCATTTTCTGTTCTGTTAAACGTATGCCCATGGTTAAGGATTTCGACGGCTTGCCCATGTAGCCGTGGATACTCTTGTATAACAGTAGAACGCTTTTTCCAGAGGTGCTCCAGTTACATTAACCATCTCTGTAGTGTTCCAGTGGAAATGATTCGAAAAACACGTCTACAGCTAGAATCGCTTCTTGTCTCGGCGACAGACGCTGATCAAGAAGAAAGATTTCGAATCTTAGGAACAGGTGGAAGTCTGAAGGTGCGAAACGTGGGGAATAGGACGGATGCTCCAAAACATCAAAGCGCAGAATCCTCAATGTTTCCATTGCCATAACATTTTTGTGACTAGGTGCATTGTCTAGTTGCATTCCGTTAAGCAATACACCTTTATGCAATTTTTGCATGCACACACGGCCTACGGTTACAATGACGTACCCAAGTCATCGTTTTACCATGCTGAAGCTACTCAATTAACAGAATTCCTTTCCCTTCCGAAACACCGATTTCACGATCTTTTCTGCTAATGACATCGTCTTCGCCTTCTTCGGAGCTGAAGAAACGGCCTCTGCCCACTGTTTCGACTGGGGATTTCATGCTGGCGATTAGTGGACAACGCAGGTTACAATCTTGGCTACTTACCTACGCCTAAATTCACTTGTGTTATTACAAAATTTCCCGAAATCGTGTTCGCAAACTGTTGTGTTAGTTCGTTTCTGATCCCCCGCGAGCAAGAGCGGCATCCATCTTGCACAATGCATTGTGCAATTCAAATGGTTCAGATGGCTCTAAGAACTATAGGACGTAACGTCTGAGGCCATCAGTACCCTAGAATTAGAACTACCTATACCTAACTAACCTAAGGGCATACACATCTCTGCCCGAGGCAGGATTCGAACCTGCGACCTTAGCAGTCGTGCGGTTCCGGACTGAAGCTCCTAGAACAGCTCGGTCACATCGGCCGGCTATTGTGCAATTCTTCATGCGAAATGTTATTTTTTTAATCCCTACAATCTTAAAAATTTCACGCATCCTCGTACGTTGATGATCCAAGATGATATCGCTCACTTTTAAGACGATTTCTGGTATGATTGTATTTTTAGGACGTCTTTCACGTGGATAATCATGGACCCTGTCACTGACTCGATTAAATTCGGCACTCATTTCTTCGCGAAGTAAACTGAGGAAGAGTCAACATACACACTTTTGAACCTTGATTGGTTAGTGTCCAATATTCTTTCATATATATAAAAAAAAATAAAAAATAAAAAAAATATCGAAGCACGATACTCGATTTTCTCCTACTCACACACCGCAATTTGTTCAGACAGCAGACTATAGCCAACTATTGGATAGAAAGTCGCAATTTCACACAGAGCAAAGCATGTTGTGAATTGTACTAACCTCTGAGTAAAATAAAAAAAGAGAACGAAAACGAACTTGGTACTGCGATCTATGGGCGGGTAAGAGAACTTCCATGTGCCTATGCTTGTTGCAGATAGTGCAGATCTGATGTGGCTATTCAGTTTGAACAAGCTGAATATTCACTAATGAATTCCGAATATGCCAACTATACACCTGTCCACGAGGTCAAGGAAAGGAGAGAGAAAGAAAGGATCTTCGCGCTATTGTGTTGACTACAATGGGGAAGTTATGGGGTGATGGAGGAGGGGAGAACAAGATAACACGTCGTGTACTGTACGTGGCACGTCAATGCTCTGATTACTTGTTATATAAGTGCGGCACACGGTACAACGGTTAGTCATAAAGTTTTAATCATCTCTGAGAGAAGAGCTGCTACTGCACAATGACGCCATGTATCAGCCAATTCGACTGACATAAATTAGTGTACTTGGTTGTTAATGTCACTCCACGCCACGCTTGTCGTCCTGATTTGCGTTCTCAAGCTGACGCTATTTCCTATTCCTCTCGAGTAACATTCAAGGAAACTTCTTTCCGGATGAAAATGCGCTTCAAGTTTCCTCTGGGGACTTGTGTAGTTTCCAAAGAAGCAGGTTTCTATACTCGTGGAGTCCACTTCAAGGTTGAAAAAGCTTTATAGATAATACTGGAGAATATGTTATTTGTCTGCATTGCGGTTCTCTTGAATTTATAAAATTTTGGAGATAGGCGCATGGACACTAACAGAAGAAACAATTTTCATTAAGTAGCTAAACATATGCAACAACGACACAACACCCACAGACATACTCAAAAAATTATAAGCTTTTCAATTTAGTAAAATCTGTGTTAATTTCATGAATAAATTAGTTGCGCTATTAAAACTTATCAGAATCACAATGGGTACTGGGCAGTTTCATCGATTCCTATCGTAAACTATTGGTCTACTAGCTACAAGAGTCATAAAGGATACAAATTTTTCCATATCCTTAAAATGTGGCAGACTGTATATTGCAAATGCCGGAAGAACACATGACAGATGACAAATTGGTATCGAACGTAACAGTACATATGTTTTTTCTCAGAATACTATCACGTCGTATGTATATTTTTCCAGAACCTGTATTTTCTTGTTACGGAAGTGTTAATTAAATGTTTGTTTCTCACGACATCACTGCTCTTGATTATTTTTTTCCAGACGACGTGGAGAAAAAACGTTCCTCGGGTAGACTTGAGAACCCTAACGATCTAAAATACTATTTCGAGAAAAAGCTGGGACGATCGAGCGAGTACTTCTGGGAAGAATGGCCGGTAACTTCGATCGTAGCAGTTATTAGGCTGGCAACTAGTGCGTTCCCACAGGAAACAGTAGTTCGTAGACAGTAAGTGCAAAATGTTTCCAACATTATTTAGTAAAAATGCTTTCTTTAAAACATGTTTGTTTTCGACAGTGTTTTAAGTAGAATAATTTATTATTAATCGAAAATGATCCATTTTATGTTATACTTATGTCCACAAAACAGAAGAAAAAAAGATCGTGTGTTCTTTAGGATAGCAAAGAAAAAAAGCTAAAATTGTGCTTTAAAACTAGGCTTTCGAATTTCCCCTGCAAATCTAACGACGCGGACTGAGACTGACGAATAAGTTTTAGGGAGTAGTATATTTTTCCCGTCATTCAACGAATGCCTCACAACAAGTAGTAAAAAATAAAAAAATAAAAAAATTGAAAAACATAGAACTTTGGTAGCCCGCCACTTTTCCCAGCACAAATATTCATGAAACACGCATGAAAAATACATTCCACATGTATTTCATTTCATGGTCAAGCTCTTGTTTACGCTGGAGTTCTCTGGCTCAGGTTTCAGAGTAACGGGACATGCCGTGAGTCTGGATCCTTATGTAGCAAACAGGCTACAGCGAGTTGAATTACTGACACACAATTACACAAAGTGTAGTGTAAGGTGTGTTGTAATTACCGGGCTAGCAACCAGTAGACGCTAACCTCTGACTACATTACCTGCAGGTAGACAGTCTGAGCTACGCCTCATTTTTCAGCGTATGAGTCAAGCTATATGGTGCTTCTTTATAAGCGGACAGTCTTCTATGAGCGAAATAACGCCATTTTTATGCAAACTGCACAAACTCACTTTCTTCCTTTTTTTTAACGTTCCAAGTCTCTTAACTTTTTCTTCCGAGCCGTCCAACGCTTGGTTTTTGATTTGCTTTTTGCTCTCTCTTCCTTTCATAATTTTCCATGTTGTACTACCAACTTTAGTTTCACGCTCACTTACATGTTTTTTGTTTTGCTTTCTTTTTTTTGTCACTAAACTCGTTTCAACTTCTAGTTCTCATGTATTGTTTTATTTCTCTTGTATGCTATCTTTTTTTCTTAAACCCTGAGCGTAGAACAAACGATATCAGAATAAATTTAGTCTACATTATCTCGCCGTCTGTCGGATAATGACGCAGAGCAAATTCAGCAGCTTCTTTCCACATTTAATAAGGACAGGGATTTATTTTATTGCTGAAAATTTTGTGTACAGGAGGGGCCCAAAATTCACCAACAAGTTTCTTGAAGTCGATGAGAAAAAATGGTTCAAATGGCTCTGAGCACTATGGGACTTAACTTCTGAGGTCATCAGTCCCCTAGAACTTAGAACTACTTAAACTCAACTAACCTAAGGACATCACACACTTCCTTGCCCGAGGCAGGATTCGAACCTGCTAGCGTAGCGGTCGCACGGTTCCAGAGTGTAGCGCCTAGAACCGCTTGGCCACTCCGGCCGGCCGAAGTCAATGAGGTATTTGTGTTTCGGTACAGGGAACTTCGAGCAGTTCATTGCAGTCGTTCATTCTAGTTGTCACCTCAATTACTTTTGTGAATGTTCCTCTGAGAATGTGGTACGTACAGGTATCGTTCTGAAATTACCCTCCGTTTTTGTGTATCATGGAAATATCGGTGGGGGGTAGGAAGCAGGAGGGAAGGAACAGTCGCTACGCTGACACTCGCTACGCAGTGCGTCAGTATGTTTACAGCTACGATATTGAGTAAGCCACATGACCTCTCGTTTGCCTACGGTAGCCGTTTAAAATGAGTGTTGCAAATGAGAAGCCTGCCAAATGTCCAATACATTCTGTAATAATCTGAATGTTGTTAACGTCCTTCAGAAAATTTGTGCCCTATACGACCAAATGTGATCAGTGAAGATGTTGCACGTCAATGGTGTCTTGTTTAATGGTGAAAAGACATGAGTTCATGACTCTGTATGTCCATCTTTTTAGAAATGGTTGCGGGACTCGACTGTTCGATACAGAATGTCAAATTACACACCTTTCAGCGGTCTAGTTTCCAAACTTATTTGGCTACCAGTTTCAGCGTTTTACTACGCCATCTTCAAGCCCCTAACCGACGTGCAGGGAGATTCTACCTCGGTTGTGATGAAAACAGGTGCCAGTAATATTGGTATTACTAGAGTTTTGCTATAGCGATCACATGAACGATCATCACAACCTTAGTAGAATCTCCCTACACGTCGGTCAGGGGCCTGAAGACGGCGTAGTTAAACGCTGTAACTGGTAGCCAAATAAAATAATCATAGAATGAAGGCTTTCACGGCAGGAGTTGTCATCGCTTAACATTTCCGGGCTGAGATGCCGTGGTCCATACATAAGACTCGCCCCTGACGTTTCGTCTTCGACTGCGGAAGGCGAAATGTCAGGGGAGAGTCTTATGTATGGACCACTGCATCTCAGGCCGGAAAATTCTAAGTGATGTCAAATAAAATAAGTTTGGAAACTAGATGGCTGAAAGGTGTTTAATTTGACATCCTATATGTTCATGATGTCTTAAGTGTCTGTCTGTAGTTAGCAGCGATATCGCATAGAACATTAAGAAACATGTCAGAGAGAACCTGCGTTTCACGATATCTCAAATGTCAAATGTCAAATAATTTTACCAAGTCTCTCAGAGTGTTTTGCATGAAATCGTGACTGATCAATTGTCAATAAAGCGGTGTCATGCCGCCTCGCCCAGCTGAATAAAATACCACGCAACAAACTGTTAGTCGAAAAGGTTGGGACTACGATTTTTTCGGACGCTAAACCAACCTTGTTGGTAAATTTAATGGGTCTTAGAAGGACAATCAATTCTGAATCGTGCTGTGTGTTGTTAAGAAAACTGAGAACATCCATTCAAAACCTTCGTCGTTGTCGTGTTTTTGCGTGACAATATGCGAGCACATTGTGTCCGGAAAATAAAAGAATTTGTGTGTCCATCGAGAGGGCACTTTTCTCAACGACCATCCTGCAGCATAGACTTTGAGCAAATGTGATTTCCACATCTTCAGGCTCACGTAAAAGTAGTTTCCACTACCAACGTATTAAACCCGGCGGTTAGCTTACAGACACTGCCACATTCTACGTACGATCACAAGCGGCAGAATTGGTCAGATCTTCAAGAGGTATGGTAAGTGCTTAAATGTGAATGCTAATTGTGAAGAGGGGTAATACGGTTAATGTAGTTTTTAAGATTTTTCGAACAAATTTGCTTCAACTATTCCCGTAGTTTATTTGCAGGACAATAGTCCAGGTTTCTCAATACATTAAAAAACCTTAATTCGTTGACTTGCGTACATGACAAACGGGTTAAATAACCTCTTCTCTCCACCCCCTGGCTTCAGCACTAATAGCGGTAGGGCTCTATCGTACTCACACAAACAGATAACGTGTAATGGTCGCCTAGTCGTAGATATTCCTAATTGCTATAATCGCACTATTTCACTCCCATTTACGGAGCTTGTTAGCACTTGATGTTAGGTTGGCACCATTAAAATGCATTGTGGTAATCACTGCTGCTTGCTGGATCGCTGCTGTGTCTAGATGCTGATGCTGGCTCTAAATCTGGTTGTCTCGGAGTTAAAAGCATGAGGTCCCGTGTTTTTTATGTGCTTTTGATGGTAAAGAACGAGCGAAACCAACAAATATGTAAACTTCAAATATTTATTACTTTGGTGGCCATCTTAATTCCACTGTCCACCAAAGACCATGACGCAACACAAAGTAGTACTTCCTTTACATGTTCTTTGCATTGTTTATCCACCTCAAACAGTAACACACAAACACACTTTACCAAAGTGACATTCCGACTGCGCCCCCGACCCTTCTTGCTGCTGGTATTTATAACATTGTCAAAGAAATACTAAAAAGATATATAGTTTATAAGTCACATGTACATCTGTTATCATAATTTGTGCAGAAAATTTATTAATTTGCATCGAGTGACATTCTTTAACATGTTATTAAAATGGCAGACAGATTTGTTGACTTGACAGAATAATTGTTTGTTACAAAAAGACCGTTTTTTATAAGTTTGTCAATTGACTTCTCTAATTTGCATAAATAAGTAAATAAAATGAATTATTAAGAATTACATTGGTTTTCGTCTAAAATAGGATTGATTACATGAATACTGAGTGATTACATGAATACTGAGTAAATACTAGTGAACAAATAGGTTTCACTGGGTGCTTTTTATTTAAGGAGATCCAAAATACCTAAGTTGGCCACTATTTTTTGTACTTCATATTATTTATTTAAGATGAACTTAGTGTTTTTACATGATGACATTTGCTGTATCAGTGATCAAGTGATATTAACTTTTGTGTGGGTCAGTTATTCAGTATAATTTAATGGGTTGACTGTTTATGGAGACATGCTATGCAATCATTGTTAACATACACAATAACTTTTCTATAATCATAAATACTCGTTAAACTGGTTGAATTTGGAGGGTATCGCATACTTCGTTAAAGTAAAGCATTTAATATGTTCCGTTACAAACGGAAACCTACAAAACGAAAAATTGTGCAAAAATCCTGTATTTTATTTATTGTACACTACTGGCCATTATAACTGCTACACCAAGAAGAAATGCAGATGATAAACGGGTATTCACTGGACAAATATATTATGCTAGAACTAACATGTGATTACCTTTTCACGCAATTTGGGTGCATAGATCCTGAGAAATCAGTACCCAGAACAACCACTACTGGCCGTAATAACGGCCTTGATACGCCTGGGCATTGAGTCAAACAATGCTTGGATGGCGTGTACTGGTACAGCTGCCCATGCAGCTTCAACACGATACCGCAGTTCATCAAGAGTAATGACTGGCGTATTGTGACGAGCCAGTTGCTCGGCCACCATTGACCAGACGTTTGCAATTGGTCAGAGATCTCGAGAATGTGCTGGCCAGGGCAGCAGTCGAACATTTTCTGTATCCAGAAAGGCCCGCACAGTACCTGCAACATGCGGTTGTGCATTATCCTGCTGAAATGTAGGGTTTCACAGGGATCGAATGAAGGGTAGAGCCACGGGTCGTACCACATCTGAAATGTACAAAGTGCCGTCAATGCGAACAAGAGCTGACCGAGACGTGTAACCAATGGCACCCCATACCACCACGCCCGGTGATACGCTAGTATGGCGATGACGAATACACGCTACCAATGTGCTTTCACCGCGATGTCGCCAAACACGGATGCTACTATCATCATGATGTAAACAGAACCTGGATTCATCCGAAAAAATGATATTTTGCCATTCATGCACCCAGGTTCGTCGTTGAGTACACCATCACAGGCGCTCCTGTCTGTGATGCAGCGGCAAGGATAACTGCAGCCATGGTCTCCGAGCTGATAGTCCATGCTGCTGAAAACGTCGTCGAACTGTTCATGCAGATGGTTGTTGTCTTGCAAACGTCCCCATCTGTTGACTCAGGGATCGAGACGTGGCTGGACGATCCGTTACAGCCATGCGGATAAGATGCCTGTCATCTCGACTGCTAGTGATAAGAGGCCGTTGGGATCCAGCTCGGCGTTCCGTATTACCCTCCTGAACCCACCAATTCCATATGCTGCTAACAGTCATTGGATCTCGACCAACGCGAGTAGCAATGTCGCGATACGATAAACCATAATCGCGATAGGCTACAATCCGACCTTAATCAAAGTCGGAAATGTGATGGTACGCATTTCTCCTCCTTACATGAGGCATCACAACAACGTTTCACCAGGCAAAGCTGGTCAACTGCTGCTTGTGTATGAGAAATCGGTTGTAAACGTTCCTCATGTCAGTAAGTTGTAGGTGTCGCCACCGGCGCCAGCCTTGTGTGAATGCTCTGAAAAGATAATCATTTGCATATCACAGCATGTCCTTCCTGTCGGCTGAATTTCGTGTCTGTAGCACGTCATCTTCGTGGTGTAGCAATTTTAACAGCCAGTAGTGTAGCAGCAAATTAATTCCGTTGATGAATATTTCGTATAGAAGGTAGGCAGCTCGTTACCACCTCCGCCATGTTGCAGCTTTCAATGTGTGTCTGAATGTCTGTGGAGGAGTGGCAGCCCATTCTTCTCCAAAAGTCTGAGACGGGACAGTGATATGCTATCTATATCCCTGCCCATGTTAATTCCAAAAACTTCCATTACGTAATCTCTTGAGTGAAGCTTGTATTCTAACAGAAAATAAAATGTGCTTTTTTGAATCTACTAATGCATTCCACATCTAAATCAGACGTTTGGTTTACGAAATATATGAATTTTAATCGATTATCGCAGTAGAGTTCGGTGAGGCGACTGCCAGCCATGTTCGACCACTGTCCCGCAAGGTGGCGCAGTTTCTCCGTGGGAGGCGCAAGTCCACTAATTGTAAGTTGGCGGAAGCGAGGTTTCAGACTGTAGGGGTTCTTCTGTGGTCACTAAAAAGCAAGACGCTCTTTTAGTGGAAAAGCACCCTTTAGTAGCAGTTGCAGTAGTGGCTGCTACTGAAGGGCAGGAGAAACAAAGTAGTCCTATAGTAAAAATACGTTTTGTAATAGAGACATCGCTGACAAAGTTATTGGGAGGTCTCCGAGTGAGTCTGCGTGGACGTTAGAGGTGTGGGTCACCAGGGTAACTAAATTGGGAATATTAGGGAAGGGGATATGTCTGACGTCACAGTCTGCCTAAAGTTACAAATAGGGATAGTGTCCCACTGTCTTCGCGATCTTACGATGAGTGTTGGCTAAGGTCAGAGAATGTAGCTGGTGGTAGCGGCTCGATAAGTTTTATTATTAGTTCGGCTGATGTTTGCGAACTACAACTACATATGGCAACACAGAAAATGACTGAGTAGTTCTCAGAAGTCATATTTTTAAGTGTGGCAATAACTACTGATTTAGACGTGGTTAGGTCACGTGAGTAACGCTTATGTCGTGCTATTACTCATGATTCACATTAGTACTGGCAAGTAAGGTTATGTTTATTACCGTATTTGCAATACGCTACAGTCTTATAAGGTAGCAACCTTCCTGTGCACTACCGGGTTGCCCGAGAATAGGGGCGGTAGATCGTTTACATATTATGCAAACAGTAATGGCCTTACAACACTTCCTTGGCGTACATTATGATGTATACGGGTTGACAAACGCTGCACTGCCCAGGTATTCATTTTGCACATTTTTCGTATACAAACGAAAAAAAAAACAACTGCGTTTGTAGTGTAATATCGAGAAGATTTCATTTCCGTATATTCGTGACAACAGCTTCCAAATTTTTAGATAGTCGTACAAAGAAATATGCATAACATACAGATGTGTAAGTACAGCATCCACATTAAGAAACATAGTGTTTCTGTACTTCGGGCGCAGCCGCTTCAAGCGTTTCCAACGCGATTTATTAAACATCTCTACGGTGACGCCACTTTATAGCTCTACAGACGGCCATTGATTTCGCCTACAGCCGTCTGACCTACGCAGTTGAAAGCTGTCAGAAGCTCTGCCAGGTGTCAGGGATTTTCTTTAATTGACTTTACTGTAGGAGTGTGTTAGCAGTAAAGAATACATGAATTAACAACTTAATGCATGATGCGACATTTTTCCACGTCACTTTTTATTACGTCGTGTCTCTTGAACTATTTGTCGTACAATGATATTTTTGAGAACGTACATTCACCAGCGCATGAGGATACTGTCTGCAAGATGTGTTGCAAATAGTGTTAGTAGGAATAATGTAATAAATTTAAACGTCATGCACAATGTGCACTCTTTCACACATCTCAGTGTTTATGACGTCATGTGTCCTGGACTCTGAAAGGTAGGTGGTTCTTACGTCCACAGTGCTTGTTGTCTGACAGAATAAATGTCTACTAACAAGGGAACATCCCCATCGCACCCCCCTCAGATTTAGTTATAAGTTGGCACAATGGATAGGCCTTGAAAAACTGAACACAGATCGATCGAGAAAACAGGAAGAAGTTGTGTGGAACTATGGAAAAATAAGCAAAATATACAAACTGGGTCGTCCATGTGTAAGATAGGCAATATTAAGGGGACTCTGCAGCGAGGAGCGCCGTGGTCCCGTGGTTAGCGTGAACAGCTGCGGAATGAGAGGTCCTTGGTTCAAATCTGCCCTCCACTGAAAATTTTGCTTTCTTTATTTTCGCAAAGTTATGATCTGTCCGTTCGTTCATTGACGTCTCTGTTCACTGTAATAAGTTTAGTGTCTGTGTTTTGCGACCGCACCGCAAAACCATGTGATTAGTTGACGAAAGGATGTGCCTCTCCAATGGGAACCGAAAACATTTGATCGCAAGGTCATAGGTCAACCAATTCCTCCACAGGGAAACACGTCTGATATTTTGTATACGACACTGGTGACAGCATGTGCGTCACACGACAGGAATATGTTGTCGACCCACCTAACTAGTACACTTGGCGAATGGGTGAAAAGTTTCTTCTACCTTGCCCGATTTAGGTTTTCTTGTGGATGTAATAATCACTCCAAAAAAAGTGATGAAAACATATGAGTTTTTCACATAAACTGAAAATAAAAAGTTAAAATTTTCGGTCGAGCGAAAATTTGAACCAAGGACCTCTCGTTCTGCAGCTGTTCACGCTAACCACGGGACCACGGAGCTCCTCGCCTCACATTGCCCTTAATATTGCCTATCTTACGCATGGACGACCCAGTTTGTATACTTTGCTTATTTTTTCATAGTTCCACACAACTTCTTCCTGTTTTCTCGATCGATCTGTGTTCAGTTGTTCAAGGCCTATCCACTGTGCCAACTTATAACTAAATCTGAGGGGGGTGCGATGGGGATGTTCCCTTGTAAGTATGGTTGAAATTTGTCTAGTGGTGTAGGAGGAGATGTGGAAAACACGTACACACCCTTTTTATTATATTTATGGATTGCTTATTCCATATTAATTTAAATGATACCGACACTTCTCTTACATATCAGTTAATTTTTACTACTACTATCACTACCGCTGTCACTGTCACCATCACAATTACTGCTTCTATTTCTACTTCTTATATCCACACCGTCTCACTTGCCGCTAGTATTACGATTATCATATAACTATCTATCCCAAACGCGCTAAATTCATGAGTTGAGGCAAATTTTGCACTGTAATTCCTCACAGTCACTCTTAGGCACCATAGTCCGTAGTTTGTGTACCGGCTGCTTGGACATAGAATACGTACAAGAATCTCATTAGCCGTCCATTTCAGTGTGGGTAGCAGTCTTGGTCTGCAACCATTTCTCCTGTGCTCCCTGGACGCAGGGTATATGTCCCGCTTCTATGGCGAGTTCCGGTATCCAATGCGGATCGTCGCTTCTCCGGTTTCGTCTGGTGTACAGGTCAGTAATTCAGCGGCTCCACTGTTCCAGTAGTACAGAGGGACCTTGTTGGCTCATCTGATGAAGTAGCTCTTTTTGGTCACTGCGGCAGAACCAATCTGCCTGAATAGTGGTACACGATCCCTGTGTCATCCGGTGTTTCATGTTGAGTCAGTTGCGACCACCTACCTCTAGCCACCTGCTCCATACTTTGACCAACGCTTTGTGCTTTCACTCGCTCCATTCTTTCTCTCCTCAATGCAAATGTCGTGCCTCTGCATATCTTCTAAGGTACCCATTTGTTAGTTTCCTTTAGTCTAACATTTGATGACCTTTTGTTCCCCGATACGACACACAAAGCGCCCAGACGGCGTTACAGGGGACAGTGGGAGTACAGTGGCGCGTGGAGACTGGCTATTTTGATTTTGTCTGCTGGGCGGCCACCAGACTTTGAGAAAGGCCGTGGCGACCAATAGAAACTGACAGAAAGGAACTCGCATCCAAAATAGAACGGGGCGGCGCGCTTCAAAGAGTCGTCCCAAACAGATGACACGTGATCCATAGCCACGTGGTGCCTCCTGGCAGGTTTTACAGTAACATGTAGTCGTACGTATCCCTTCCGACACTCCTTTCCCAGCCGTCTCCGACCCATGCTATTACTCCGTCTTACTCCGTCTTATAATCTGACACGTCCAAGACAACTTGAAATGTGACGATAATATCGAGCGTATATGAAGGTCATAGATGAGGGAAGATAAGTTTCGGTTCCGGAGGAATTTAGGAACCCCAGAAGAAATACTGACACCATGTGCCTACATCTTACCTCAGAAAATACGCCGGCCGCGGTGGACTAGCGGTTCTAGGCGCTCAGTCCGGAACCGTGCGACTGCTACGGTCGCAGGTTGGAATCCTGCCTCGGGCATGGGTGTGTGTGATGTCCTTAGGTTAGTTAGGTTTAAGTATTTCTAAGTTCTAGGGGACTGATGACCACAGATGTTAAGTCCCATAGTGCTCAGAGTCATTTTTTTTCAGAAAATACCGAAGAGAGCAAATCTCTATGTACAGTAGCTTTAAATTTTGACAATGTTGACTGACAGATGCCTTTTGATATTATGTAGTTACCAAGGATAAAACACGGGGAGAAAAAGTTTACCTGCAAGCTGTACAGAAACCAGGCTACTGTTATAAAAGTCTAACGATACGAAAGAAAGGCAGTAGTTAGAAAAAAGTGAAAACAGTTTGTAACCAATCCACCTCCTTATTCAATCTGTGCATAGAGCAAGCAGTATTTTCTGTTCTTCTAGTTTTGCTGTAAATTCAATTTTTATTTTGGGTGCCCAGGAGTGCCTTACCATCTGGAGCGCAGAGGCTATGTCCTAATTATCACGACCCAGATATTCCCCTCAGAAAAGTAAACAAAGCCCATGGAAGCAAAAGAAAACACTTTGACGTTTGCCGGCAGGAACGACTAAGGACTTGGAAGGTCAACTGGATGGAGTGGATGATGTCTTGAAGAAAGGTTATAACATGAACATCAGTGTAACTTAAACAAGGATAACGGGCTGCTGTCGATTTAAATCGGGGAGAAAATTGGATTAGAATATGAGACACTAAGAGTAGTACACTGTGCTTTTCTATTTGGCCAGAAAAATAACTGATGATGGCAGAAGTAAAGGTGACATAAAATGCACTCTGACAATGGCAAAGCCGGCCGCGGTGGCCGAGCGGTTCTAGGCGCTTCAGTCCGGAACCGCGCGACTGCTACGGTCGCAGGTTCGAATCCTGCCTCGGGCATGGATGTGTGTGATGTCCTTACGTTAGTTAGGTTTAAGTAGTTCTAAGTTCTGTGGGACTGATGACCTCAGATTTTTAGTCCCATAGTGCTCAGAGCCATTTGAACCATTTTTGAGCAATGGCAAAACAAACTTATCTGAACAAAGTAATTTTACAGCATGAAATACATATTTACGTAAGAAAATATCTGGGGAACGTTCCCTAGTACAGAAGTGATAGGTGAACGATACGCAATACAGAGAAGAAGAGTAGAAAAATTATTGAGATAGCTGTTTGCTGATGATGCCGTGGTGTACGGAAAGGTATCGAAGTTGAGTGACTGTAGGAAGATACAAGACGACTTAGACAAAATTTCCAGGTTGTGTGATAAATGGCAGCTAGCCTTAAATCTGAAAAAAAGTAAGTTATTGAGGATGAGAAGGAAGATGAAACCTGTAATGTTCGGTTACACTATTGCCAGTGTCCTGCTTGACACAGTCAAGTCGTTTAAATATCTGGGCGTAACGTTGCAAAGCGGTATGAGATGGGACGAGCATGCGAGAACTGTGGTAGGGAAGGCGAATAGTCGAATGTTAGGGAAGAGTGGTTCACCTGTAAAGGAGATCGCATACAGGACGGTGTTGCGACCTATTCTTAAGTACTCCTCGGGTGTTTGGGATGTGCATGAGGTCGGATTGAAAGAAGACATCGAAGCGTTACAGAGGCGCGCTGCTAGATTTGTTACCGGTAAGTTCGAACAACATATAAGTGTTACGGAGATGCTTCAGGGAATCAAATGGGAATCCCCGGAGGGAAGGCGAAATTCTTTTCGAGGGGCAGTACTGAGGAAATGTAGAGAAACAGCACTTGATGCTGACTGCCGAATGGTTCCACTGCCGTCAACATAAATTGCGTGTAAGGACCGCGAAGATGGCATACGAGACATCGGAGCTCATACGGAGGCGCACAGGCAGTCGTTTTTCTCTCGGTCCATTTGCGAGTGGAGCAGGAAAGGAGATGACAAGTAGTGGTACAGTGTACCCTCCGCCACGCACCGTTCGGTGTCTTGCGGTATGTCGATGTAGATGTAGACGGTGTTACCGACGAATGCTGAAGGTTAGATAGGTACAAATCAGGTAACATGAGGAAGTGCTGAATCGAACCGAGGAGTAAAGATCTTTATGACACAACCTGACCAAAATGAGGTATTGTACTGGATGGGAGAGCTTGAGGCATCAAGAAACAGGTAGTTTGCTGATGGAGAAAAGTGTGGGTGACAAAAATTGTAAAGGGACGCCAACACTTGAATACAGTGGGCATGTAAAAGTGAGTGTAGGGTATATATTGTGAAACAAGATTCGAATTCTTTAGCCTAAATGTTTGTTTTTCCCTGTTCATTCTGTGAATTGTGCTCTCCACTCTAGACATAGACCCTTACTTCCCTTTATGGCTGTCTATTGGTTTTCTTTTCGTTTAATTATTATTCTATGACTAGGCTTCGTTGTTGTAACTAAAATTATTATTATACTAATGCACACATCTCGCTTAATGAAGACTGCCTGTCCCATTTGCGGTTGAAAATATCGCCAAAGATATGACAGTATGGCCGCCATGCTGTTTCATTCATGACGTCTCTGGAAGACGCAGCATGCAATTTCCACTTTATCCAATACATTACAGGTTGATTTCACTAAATGCCTGACATATTAGTAATCTTAATAGCAAATCCATAGTAAATCCATATAACGAGTTACTTGCAGAGCAGTAATACTGAGCTACGCAAAGTCTACTTAAACGTATTACCTAGTTCGCAAATAGTATCTAATAATTTGATTACAACCTTACCAGACAGCCTTACTCAAACGCGCACAAGGTTATTAATTCAATGACTGCTCTTTAACACACAACCAGTGCAAGGTATTCTAATTGACAAAGTGGAAGCAGTTTTATTCGTATTCTTATCTGTGTACGAGCAATTGTCAACTTGTCATTTGCTCGATTTGACAAATGATTTTTTCATTGTTGGTTGTACTGCCACGAGCTACTGAAGTCAGGACTCAGGGCTTTTTTGTTGATATTCTGTCAATATAAATGTTTCAATATATTACAAAATTCTCGCTTGAAAACGAAATGTTAGTCAGAACCGGTCGACGGCACCCTGCAATCCAGTTTGTTCAGCCAGAACTTAATGACGATTTATTTTAAAATAGTTACTATGAATACTTAATTATATATGTCATGGGAATGACTGTTACACCATTTCTGGTTTATAGTTTTCATAAACGTTACTGTAGGATAGTACGAACTCGTAATAATGTGACCGCTCATTAAGAAACAACACTGTATTGTGAGCCTGAATTAATCCTCGCTGTCGACCAAGAGGCAGCAGTTGTACATGTGCAGCACAGTGGACCGCGACAAGAGACAATTTTAACAGCAGAAAAGTTAGCCTTTCAGATCTGCGTGTGACGTCCGAGTGGAGTTAAACGAACGTATAACGTATCTATTTTTCCCTTCGCCATTACGGCCGGCCGGTGTGGCCGTGCGGTTAAAGGCGCTTCAGTCTGGAACCGCGTGACCGCTACGGTCGCAGGTTCGAATCCTGCCTCGGGCATGGATGTGTGTGACGTCCTTAGGTTAGTTAGGTTTAATTAGTTCTAAGTTATAGGCGACTGATGACCTCAGCAGTTAAGTCGCATAGTGCTCAGAACCACCTTCGCCATTACGGCAGGCGGGGGAGAGGGGGGCGGGGGGGGGGGGGTGTAGCCCCTGATCATCAGTCTTTGTGCCATTGATTTAGATTCAGTTCCAAACCTCTCCGCATTGTGTCACCTAGCAAGAGCAAACAACACTGTTGATAGTAATCCCCCGATGCCAACGTTGAGCTAGGTGGGTCCCTTGGTGCTCTTCGAGTGCAGTAGGACGTGTGCAGGCAGCAGGTTTCACCCTCTTCCTTCTCTCATCATCTCCAACACGAACATGACACTACACAAGCAACCATTAAGTTCACCTACACTGAATAGATAGAATTACGGCCACAGCGCTCATACTTAGCGAAGGAAAAGTGCCTGCGGCCGGAAAGGATAGGGAAACCCTTTCCAGTTTGGCGGTAGAACCTGACCTTCGGGGTCTCGCAGCCATTCATACTATAGACTATACCTTACTTCTACGTATTTAGTGCCTTCAAAACAGGTCGCCTTTTGTGCCTACAGAACATCATTTACGGGAAGCGTTACTGTTCTGGTTTCATCTCAAGAAATCTGCTGTCACCAGTTGCTAGAGGAAGCGCATGGAGAACGTGTTCTGTCGGAAACAACATGCAGAGAATGGTTTTGACAGAGCGAAGACAACGATTTTGAGGTGAGTGACAAAATGCGCCTTGGTCGGTGTGGTGAACCATGAGCTGCTGCTACGAAGCACAATTACTCAATCTGAATCGCGTGCTTATAGACAAACACCCGCAATATGCTCAGAGACATGGCAAAGTCATTCTGCTCCACAACAGTGCCGCACCACACGTTGAAAACCGAGGGAAGGAAACCTTGACTGAACTTTGACAGAATGTCTTACCAAACCCGCCATATTCATCAGAAATTGTCACTTCCGATTACCATTTTCGGTTCATGCAGCATGGCACTTCTGAACAACACATCTTTTACCGATCTCGGAAACTGGTTATGTGAGTGGATCACCTCAAAAGAGCCCGAAGTTTTATTTGCGTATTCCATTTGCTACACGAAAAGTAGGAAAAGATAATAGCTTAGAAAGGACCCTACGTCAGCAAATTATCTTACACCATTCTGTTAAAATAAACATGTGTTTTCTGTCCCACGAACAGTGAGAATAAAATAAATTACTCAATAAGTACCAGAGCGGTAAAAACGCTTCATTTATCGCCAGGAGGAGTAGAGTTAAATCGTGGTTCTGGAGCTTAATACAGAGCTGTAGTGTCATGAAGACAGAAGTAACAAATTTTTAGGCACAAAAAAAGTTATCATGGTATTCTGAAACCTTTCGACATCTTTTGTTGCTGTGGATGGATATCGTTCATGACGTTGTAGCATTAGCTAGATATGAAAGGAGATCCATATTGTACACCACCCGTTTGAGATCCGTGAAAATTCATTTTGTTGTTATGTTTCTAGACTTTGTGTGTTGGGTTTTGGAGGACAGGGTGGGGAATCAGTCCAGGAATTACAAGATGGAAAGCCGTCGAACAACCACACACTCAAGCTTGCCGCTGGTGCGGAGCAAAGAACGTCAGTCTGGTTCACAGACGTTACCTGGGTCTCGTCACCTTCCTATTTCGCAAGCTTAACGCTCTAGGCATTAAGTTATCACGAATTATGACGTTGGCGAAAGCGTAAAATTAGTAACTGTTCATTATCTTGCGATGACGCCAGTTTATTAATCTTCACAGAAGACAAGGAAGATTTGTAGTCTACGCTAGTCTGTGAAATCTTAATGGCGATCTAGAACTATTAAACAAAGCAATGGAAGTATAAATTTTGCGCCTGGCATTAGCATTCACCGCGATAAGCTACGAACACCACCTGGGACGCGGTGCTGCGGTCATAGCGGTATGTGGAGAATTCTCGATGGAGGACCCTTCACACAGAGTCTTGAAAGCACTTTAACTAGAAATCTGGAGGGTAACGTGCTGCCCAGATTCTTAAATAACGCGATGTACAATCCATGGAATGACATGTGAACTCCTACTAGCTGAAGTTGTTTCCAAAACGTCTCAGACACGTAGGGAATCACGTATATTGTTCTGCATCAATGTTTGTCAGTCCAGGCGTCCAGTTTTAAGGAAAGTAAAGTCTGTGATATACTTATCGACTGGAGTGGACCGACTCAGACGAAGCGACAGTGCAGACATTGCCTAAAAAACCAACTGATGTTTATGTAATCTTCCACATCTAGAAATAAGAAAACGTAGAAAACATGATTGTCATATGCAGAGAAGGAAATGGGAAGAAAGTTAAGAATTCCATCGACATTAAGGAGAGGGGAAGGAAGACTGACGTATCCTTCCTAAGAACTATACCCGCTTAAGTCAGCCCCCCCCCCCACCTCTCAGTGCTCTAAGGATTTTCTTTTATTACCACACACACACACACACACACACACACACACACACACACACACACAAAGGAAGGATTTCATAAAACTATGGAATAAAACTAAGGGTCACAACAAAATCATGTATATTACTAAGTTACACGGACTTTGTTCCAATCTTTGGATAGGCAGTAAAAATAATTATAAAGTACACAAAGGTCCAAATGAATTCGTAAACGTATACAACAATATTTTGGCACAGGGGGATGGAATTGGAAATGAAATGATACAATTAGCTGTGGCTACATAAACCACCAATGATTGCTGAATTAATTTACACTTTAAAGCAAAGATCCAGGTAACTATATGTCAGCACCAGTTCCGTTGCGTAGGTGGATGTCGAGTTCTACTAGTTGACTATCTGAATTAATTTAGAACAAAAATCCTCTAACTCGAAACAAACAATTTTATGATCCCCTTCGTCACGACATACTCAAATGCGGCTCATGCTTACCTTAATTCTAAATCTCATTTGAGAGGAAGGCTGCAGCGGTAACTGAGGTTTATAAGTTCAGCCCAGACATCTACGGGCAGCTCTAGGACGAAGTCCTCTCTCTTCGCAGTTCTAAGGCGGAAACATCTCTCCCTCTGACGACCCAAGACAAAGTATCTACCTGCTCTCCTCAAAATCGTGCTGGTTCTGCCAGGCCCGGTCCTCATTAGACAATCTCTGTAGACCTTTCGAGTTCTGAGTACCGAAAATTACCCACAAATAGTAAGAATCTGCGTTCTCCTGAAGAATTTGCTCTGATTGACCAGTAACACACATTTATCTCTCAGAGTGGGCGGAAATTAGAAATTCTGTCTCACTATAAGGGTGGTTTTACGTTATGGCCAGCGATAGCGGCTGCACGTACACACTCAGGAGTCTGCATTATTCCCGCTACAAACATCGTTTTGAGGAACATATCCTGGGCTCCCTTACAAAATTTAAACGTCAATTACGGCTGGGCTCCTTTGGGTTCAAAAGATTCTTCTCGCTCTGAATGCCTCGTGTTTTCCCATCCCATTGCAAATCAATGTCTTTTTAGAAAACGTTCTTTACGCTGCTTCTCACAATGGAACTTTACAGCCTGCCAAATGCCACTTCCTACTCTCTGCGAAGCTCTTATCGGAACATGCGACACCTTCTCTAATAAAAGCCATACGTTCAATGTGTATGTGGACACGAGTCTGCCTTTAAGCGTGCACGTTTTACGGCTCGCTTGCAGCTGTACCTCTACATGCCTTCCACTCCCACTGTAAGCCGGTGGATCCACTTGCAGAAAAACATTACACATATCTGTCACTGTAAACAAATGAAGTGAAGATGTACTTATCAGATTCTCAATCGCAGGTGTTTGTTTTAGTTGAATCTGTATTTTCACTCTACACAAGTAACTTGATTTGGTAGTCTAATCTGAATAGTGGGTTATTAATTAGGTTACAGTCCGCCCCTGGTAGCTGAGTGGTCAGCTCTACGGAATGTCGTACCTAACGGCTCAGGTTCGATTCCCGCCTGGGTCGGAGATTTTCTCCGCTCAGGGACTGGGTGTTGTGTTGTCCTTATCATCATCATTTCACCCCCATCGACACGCAAGTCGCCGAAGTGGCGCCAACTCGAAAGACTTGCACCAGGCCAACGCTGTACTCTAAGGCATTTCCATTTCCAATTAGGTTACAAATCAGTTTTGCGAAAACTGTCCCATAAAAATACGAAAATTATTTTTGTTTTTAAAGCTAACAATGACAAGGAAAACTAACAGATTAATCGTTGACGGCGCCGTTGTCTACAGGAGAATATCGTCATTGGACAATCGGAAGGAAATATAGGAAGTGTCGCACATCATTTCCGCACACTGTAATGAATGACAGCTCTCTTTAAGTATAGATACATACACACATGACAAGGTCTGTAATAAAGAGAAAGGACCGTCTCTCACTACTAGGTAAGTGCTCAACAACTTGGACACGTCACACCGTGTAAGAGTTTATGTGGAATGCAGTAAAAAAAAAAGACGTTTACACGGAAACAAAGGCTTCCATTTTCAGAAAACCTGAATGATTTATCCAAGAGAAGGAGCTACACAAATTGAGCAAGTCAACACTATGTTGGTCCACCTGTGGCCATTATGCAAGCAGTTATCCGGCTTAGCATTGATTGATAGAGTTGTCGGATCTACTCCAGAGGGATCGTACCAAATTCTATCCAATTGGCGCGTTAGATCGTCAAAATCCCGAGTTCGTTGAAGAGCGAGTATTATCTTGCTGAAATATAAGTCCACGATGGCTTGCTATAAAGAGCAACAAAACAGTTTGGCCGGCCGCTGTGGACCAGTGGTTCTAGGCGCTTCAGTCCGAAACCACCCTGCTGCTACGGTCGCAGGCTCGAATCCTGCCTCGGGCATGGATGTGTGTGATGTCCTTATGTTTAAGTAGTTCTAAGTCTAAGGGACTGCTGACCTCAGATGTTAAGTCCCATAGTGCTTAGAGTCATTTTTTTAAAAGAGGTTGTGGAATATCTTCGAAATACCGCAATACTGTAATGATGACGAGGATGACAACCGGTTGGGTCGTGTTATGAGAGGGTATGGCACCCAGGTTTTTGTGGGCTCGTACGGCGGACGATAGTAAAGTTGGCATGCCCCCGCCTTCTGGGACGTCTTCAAACACACCTGAAGCCTGGAATCTCATTGGCTAGAACTGTCTTCAATGATGAGTCCTAATTCGAATTGAGCCCCGACCACTTGCGAAGACGTGTCTGGAGACGCCCGACATCCAGGTGTGATGATATGGGATGCCATTTCATTTCATAGCAGGACCCCTTTGGGTGTAGTTCGCAGCATTCTTGCAGCAAAGCAGTATTTCGATGTATTATACTCCTTCGTTTTGTTGCCATTCGCCTCAGGCCATTGTAGACTTACATTCCTGTAAGACAGCGCCCCCAGAAGACAGGTCTCTGTGATTACAAAACCCTGCCTTGGCCAGCAAGTTCGCCCGATCTCTTCCAAAGTGAGAATGTTTGGAGAATTACGGGCAGGTCCCTCCAACCAGCTCGGGGATTTGATGACCTAACGCACCAATTCGACAGAATTAGCCACTACACGCCTCAGGAGATTAAGAAGCGGTATGAAATGGGACAATCACGTACTCCTAAAATAAGTATTAGGGAAGTTGAAAGGAAAACTGAAATTTTTGAAAAGTTCTGGAAAAGTACAAGGCGTCTGACCTAAAATTTCGTACAGAACGGTAATGAGACAGATTCCAGAGTATTTTCCAGGGTTTGCACTTTTTATCATGTAAGCATAGAGACTGACATAGAAGGAATTCAGAGTCGCGCTGCTAGGATTGTAGTAAGTCAGAACAGTCCAAAGGGAAGTGTTTCAGAAATTCTAGGGGAATGTGAATGGGATTCCTTTGAAGAAAGACTACTCAGTTCTCATGAAATCTTGTTGAGTAAATTTAGAGAACCTATATTTGGATAAGGTAGTGTGACAATTCTCTGCCACTACCGTGTATCTCGTATAGTAATCATAACAGAAAGGAAAGAGAGATTATGTCACGTATAGAGGCAAGCAGACCTCATTCTTCCCTCGTACATTACACAAACGATATGTGTCAGAAAACTGATAAAGCTGGCACGATATACCTCCTGCTATGCCGTGAACTGTCCTTGTGATGTTTAGATGTAAATCCAGATATGGTCTTGTTAAGAAAAAAGATATTTATTTCGTTGCTGATTATTATTTTGTTTCCTGTTACTGGAATATTTATATCCCATTCAACAGTTGAATATAATGATGTTCCACTTAGTTTGAACTGAATGAATAGGCATTTCCACACTATGCCAGCAGTTGTATCCTCTTAGAGAACGAAATCCGTATATGTCCTATTGAACACCATTCAATTTTTACACTGAAATCTCTACTGTGAAGTTTGATGTTCTGTTCCCACGTGATCAAAAGATGACAACAGATTTTAAATATTTCTTTTTAATTCCTCTGAAGCACACTTAAAGAAGAAAATTTCTGAAAACAGTTCTAAGCAAAGGTACCAAAAACTACAGACGGAAACAGTAGGCAGTCCACTCGGTTCATCGATTTCAAGTCCTCACACTCTACACTCAACTCGGCAAACATCTGAGTCCAGATTAAGAGAAAAGATTGGAAGCGATAGTTGGCAGTTACAAAGCTGATGTGGAGACAGGTGAAGCACATAGTGGGACGAAATGATTGTGTTTGTCTTGGAACTGCGCCCCCTTGGAACGCTTCTTCAGTCCGAAGTACCTACGAGTATCACTGGACCGCTCCCTCACCTTTAGACAACACTCCGACGTCAAACAGAAAACTAGCACCTGGAAGCTGGAAGACAAACTGGGGATCTAAACCACAAGTTCTTAGCACCACTGCTTTGGTCGTACGCTATTCTGTGGCAAAGTACACCTCTCCTGTTTGGTATAAATCAAATCATGCCAAACCCATGGACCCTCCTCTGAATGAAGCTTGCAGGCTGATTACAGAGTGCTTAAAACCTATTACTTGTGAGAAGATATACTGTCTTACCGGTATCGCACCTTCAAATATTCGTCAGGATGCTGCCACCGATCATGAACAACTGAAGGCTGAGAATGTTCAATCTCATCAACTTTTTTGATCATGAACTGCCTCAGCCTG
The DNA here is from genome assembly GCF_023864275.1 of Schistocerca cancellata. Lineage (NCBI taxonomy): Eukaryota > Metazoa > Arthropoda > Insecta > Orthoptera > Acrididae > Schistocerca > Schistocerca cancellata. Next base: position 550,933,281 of record NC_064633.1, read on the forward strand.
CATTATAATCAAGAAAAAAATTCCTCTGAAGAGCAGAACCTCTGAAAGACAAGGCAAATTTTTTTCGATGGAAATCCGCACAACAAGACTGATGGGACATCTTTTGGTTGGCCACACCGAGGAGTGGGGTATTTCGAGGCCCCTTAACTGCTGACGCTAAGGCGAAGTCCTCCATTAATCTATGGGATTTCACATCGTAGTATAGCAAGTGTGTGTGTGTGTGTGTGTGTGTGTGTGTGTGTGTGTGTGTGTGTGTGTGTGTGTTTATATGGACACCTATGTCAGTGCTCTGTTTGTCCATATACCTGGGCGACACAAGACCTTATACTTCTACATCTACATCTACATCTATACTCCGCGAGCCACCTTACGGTGTGTGGCGGAGGGTACTTATTGTACCACTATCTGATCCCCCCTTCCCTGTTCCATTCACGAATTGTGCGTGGGAAGAACGACTGCTTGTAAGTCTCCGTATTTGCTCTAATTTCTCGGATCTTTTCGTTGTGATCATTACGCGAGATATATGTGGGCGGTAGTAATATGTTGTCCATCTCTTCCCGGAATGTGCTCTCTCGTAATTTCGATAATAAACCTCTCCGTATTGCGTAACGCCTTTCTTGAAGTGTCCGCCACTGGAGCTTGTTCAGCATCTCCGTAACGCTCTCGCGCTGACTAAATGTCCCCATGACGAATCGCGCTGCATTTCGCTGGATCATGTCTATCTCTTCTATTAATCCAACCTGGTAAGGGTCCCATACTGATGAGCAATACTCAAGAATCGGACGAACAAGCGTTTTGTAAGCTACTTCTTTCGTCGATGAGTCACATTTTCTTAGAATTCTTCCTATGAATCTCAACCTGGCGCCTGCTTTTCCCACTATTTGTTTTATGTGATCATTCCACTTCAGATCGCTCCGGATAGTAACTCCTAAGTATTTTACGGTCGTTACCGCTTCCAATGATTTACCACCTATGGCATAATCGTACTGGAATGGATTTCTGCCCCTATGTATGCGCATTATATTACATTTATCTACGTTTAGGGAAAGCTGCCAGCTGTCGCACCATGCATTAATCCTCTGCAGGTCTTCCTGGAGTACGTACGAGTCTTCTGATGTTGCTACTTTCTTGTAGACAACCGTGTCATCTGCAAATAGCCTCACGGAGCTACCGATGTTGTCAACTAAGTCATTTATGTATATTGTAAACAATAAAGGTCCTATCACGCTTCCTTGCGGTACTCCCGAAATTACCTCTACATCTGCAGATTTTGAACCGTTAAGAATGACATGTTGTGTTCTTTCTTCTAGGAAATCCTGAATCCAATCACAAACCTGGTCCGATATTCCGTAAGCTCGTATTTTTTTCATTAAACGTAAGTGCGGAACCGTATCAAATGCCTTCCTGAAGTCCAGGAATACGGCATCAATCTGCTCGCCAGTGTCTACGGCACTGTGAATTTCTTGGGCAAATAGGGCGAGCTGAGTTTCACATGATCTCTGTTTGCGGAATCCATGTTGGTCATGATGAAGGAGATTTGTATTATCTAAGAACGTCATAATACGAGAACACAAAACATGTTCCATTATTCTACAACAGATTGACGTAAGCGAAATAGGCCTATAATTATTCGCATCTGATTTATGACCCTTCTTGAAAATGGGAACGACCTGCGCTTTCTTCCAGTCGCTAGGTACTTTACGTTCTTCCAGCGATCTACGATAAATTGCTGATAGAAAGGGGGCAAGTTCTTTAGCATAATCACTGTAGAATCTTAAGGGTATCTCGTCTGGTCCGGATGCTTTTCCGCTACTAAGTGATAGCAGTTGTTTTTCAATTCCGATATCGTTTATTTCAATATTTTCCATTTTGGCGTCCGTGCGACGGCTGAAGTCAGGGACCGTGTTACGATTTTCCGCAGTGAAACAGTTTCGGAACACTGAATTCAGTATTTCTGCCTTTCTTCGGTCGTCCTCTGTTTCGGTGCCATCGTGGTCAACGAGTGACTGAATAGGGGATTTAGATCCGCTTACCGATTTTACATATGACCAAAACTTTTTAGGGTTCTTGTTTAGATTGTTTGCCAATGTTTTATGTTCGAATTCGTTGAATGCTTCTCTCATTGCTCTCTTTACGCTCTTTTTCGCTTCGTTCAGCTTTTCCTTATCAGCTATGATCCGACTACTCTTAAACCTATGATGAAGCTTTCTTTGTTTCCGTAGTACCTTTCGTACATGATTGTTATACCACGGTGGATCTTTCCCCTCGCTTTGGACCTTAGTCGGTACGAACTTATCTAAGGCGTACTGGACGATGTTTCTGAATTTTTTCCATTTTTGTTCCACATCCTCTTCCTCAGAAATGAACGTTTGATGGTGGTCACTCAGATATTCTGCGATTTGTGCCCTATCACTCTTGTTAAGCAAATATATTTTCCTTCCTTTCTTGGCATTTCTTATTACACTTGTAGTCATTGATGCAACCACTGACTTATGATCACTGATACCCTCTTCTACATTCACGGAGTCGAAAAGTTCCGGTCTATTTGTTGCTATGAGGTCTAAAACGTTAGCTTCACGAGTTGGTTCTCTAACTATCTGCTCGAAGTAATTCTCGGACAAGGCAGTCAGGATAATGTCACAAGAGTCTCTGTCCCTGGCTCCAGTTCTGATTGTGTGACTATCCCATTCTATACCTGGTAGATTGAAGTCTCCCCCTATTACAATAGTATGATCACGAAACTTCTTCACGACGTTCTGCAGGTTCTCTCTGAGGCGCTCAACTACTACGGTTGCTGATGCAGGTGGTCTATAGAAGCATCCGACTATCATATCTGACCCACCTTTGATACTTAGCTTAACCCAGATTATTTCACATTCGCATTCGCTAATAACTTCACTGGATATTATTGAATTCTTTACTGCTATAAATACTCCTCCACCATTGGCGTTTATCCTATCCTTGCGGTATATATTCCATTCTGTGTCTAGGATTTCGTTACTGTTCACTTCCGGTTTTAACCAACTTTCCGTTCCTAATACTATATGCGCACTATTTCCTTCAATAAGAGATACTAATTCAGGAACCTTGCCCTGGATACTCCTGCAGTTTACCAATATTACGTTAACTTTTCCTGTTTTTGGTCTCTGAGGACGGACGTTCTTTATCAACGATGATAATGTCCTCTCTGGTAAGCCGTCAGGTATTTTATCGTTTCGCCCAAGGGGGGGGGGTCCCTCTAACCTAAAAAACCCCCGTGTGCACGCCACACGTACTCTGCTACCCTAGTAGCTGCTTCCGGTGTGTAGTGCACGCCTGACCTGTCTAGGGGGGCCCTACAGTTCTCCACCCAATAACGGAGGTCGATGAATTTGCAACCATTATAGTCGCAGAGTCGTCTGAGCCTCTGGTTTAGACCCTCCACACGGCTCCAAACCAGAGGACCGCGATCGACTCTGGGCACTATGCTGCAGATATTAAGCTCAGCTTGCACTCCGCGTGCGATGCTGGTTGTCTTCACCAAATCAGCCAGCCGCCGGAAGGAACCAAGGATGGCCTCAGAACCCAAGCGGCAGGCGTCATTCGTTCCGACATGTGCTACTATCTGCAGCCGGTCACACCCAGTGCGTTCAATAGCTGCCGGAAGGGCCTCCTCCACATTACGGACGAGACCCCCCGGCAAGCACACCGAGTGCACACTGGCATTCTTCCCCGACCTACCCGCTATTTTCCTGAGGGGCTCCATAACCCGCCTAACGTTGGAGCTCCCTATAACTAATAGGCCCGCCCTCTGTGACTGTCGGGACCTTGCCGGAGAATCGGCCACTGGCCCAACAGGCGAGGCATCCTGTGGTGGCTCGGAAACGATGTCATCACCACTAGGAAGCACCCCGTACCTGTTGGAAAGGGGTAAGGCAGCTGCCACGCGGCCAGATCCCACCTTCGCCTTTCGGCCAGGCACGCGAGAGCCCACCACTGTCCGCCATTCACCCTGGAGTGATGGCTGACCGGTAAGATGCTCACTGCCGGAAGACGCAGCGACATCAGGGGTTCCATGTGATTCCAAGGCCACCGAAGTAGGCATAGGTCTCACCACAGTTGCCCCAACGCCACTACGAGCCGACGCCTGCGCCTCGAGCTCGATGAGCCTAACAGACAAAGCCTCCACCTGCCCCCGAAGAGTGGCCAATTCTCCTTGCGTCCGCTCACAACAACCACAGTCCCTACACATGACTATGTTTACCCTACCCTATACGGTGACAAATTCCCAAGATAATCTTCTGATGAGCTACTCTGATAATCAAGAAACACTCACTGAAATACGAGACGCGAAAACTACGCTAGGTTTTCCCAGAAAAACTGTTTAAAAGCTAAGCGCAGCAAATAAGTACAAAAACGCTTTATACAAACAGTACTCGCTGCTGCTGGTGCTCTCGCTCTGGCTGTCACAAGACAACTGCTGATTCAAGTGACTAGTGGCTAACGGCCGCGAAACAAACAAAGACGGTTTTAGGGCGCTTTCTGTTCTAAACGATCAAGAAAACACTAAGAAATCTAACACGAAAACTACGTAAAGTTTTATCAAGAACTGTTAGTTACTATGCAGAGCAGATAAACACAAATAGAATCCCTTCCTTAGTGGAAGGTCGTAAACAAAATGCAAAATAAACGCTTTATACAAACAGTACTGTGCTGCTGCTGGTGCTCTCGCTCTCGCTGTCACAAGACCATATTGCCCTTGGTATGGCTCAACTTTGGACAAGAGCCATCCGATTTGCAAATCTGGTCGATGATATTTCTTAGTTACTGTTATTATTATTATTATTATTATTATTATTATTATTCTGCGCTGTCGGGCGTGGTCGGCACTTGGATGGGTGGCCATCCAGGCCGCCATGCGCTGTTGCCATTTTTCGGGATGAACTCAGCCTCGAGATGCCAATTGAGGAGCTACTCGACCGAATAGTAGCGGCTTCGGTCAAGAATACCATCTTAACGACCGGGAGAGTGGTGTGCTGATCCCACGCCCCTCGTATCGGCATCCTCCACTGAGGATGACACGGCGGTCGGATTGTCCCGATAGGCCACTCGTGGCCTGAAGCCGGAGTACTGTTTATTCTATGTTGTACATGATTTCTCTCCTAAGAGTCTTCAGACGCATTTGCTCTTATGTTTCGGGAGATATTTGCAATTTCGTTTTTGCACTGTGTAGCTGCAGTCAGTTCACACAAAGAGTCCTCATCATTTCCTCCATGGGACGCCTATTGTAGACGGGAAGCATCGGTTTAATTCCCGTACCAGAGAAAATTATTTTTAAAGAGGAATTTTGCGTGTCCATTCGATAGGGCGGTCCCAAATTAGTATAGTGTGATATTGATTTTATCGGTATGTACTAATAGGGACATCAAAAATCGAAGAATAGCCACCACTCCAGCCGCTACAGCACCGCCCTAACTCGCGCTGACTGCTACCGCCAAGCATGCAGCGCTACTCAGTCGCTGCTCCACTGCTGTTTATTCTGTGTGTTTTACTGTCGCTCTTACTACATATCGACAAAACGAATATCGTACTAGATAAATCTGGGAGCTCTCTGTCGAATGGCCACGTAAAATTGCAATTTAAATATAATTTTGCTTGTTGTTGTTGTGGAATTCAGTCAAGAGACTGGTTTGATGCAGCTCTCCATGCTACTCTATCCTCTGCAAGCTTCTTCATCTCCCGGTACCTACGCAACCTACATCGCTCTGAATCTGTTTAGTGTATTGATCTCTTGGTCTCCCTCTACGATTTTTAACCTCTGTGCTGCCCTCCAATACTAAATTGGTGATCCCTTGATGGCTCAGAATATGTCCTACCAACCGATCCCTTCTTCTAGTCGGGCTGTGCCACAAATTTCTCTTCTCCCCAATTCTATTCAGTACCTCGTCATTAGTTATGTGATCTACCCATCTAATCTTCAGCATTCTTCTGTAGCACCACATTTCGAAAGCTACTATTCTCTTTTTGTCTAAACTATTTATCGTCCACGTTTCACTTGCATGCATGGCTACACTCCATACAAATAGTTTCAGAAAAGACTTCCTGACTCTTAAATCTATACTCGATGTTAACAAATTTCTCTTCTTCAGGTACGCTTTTCTTGCCATTGCCAGTCTACATTTTATATCCTCTCTACTTCGCCCATCATGAGTTATTTTGCTCCCTAAATATCAAAACTCATTTACTACTTCAAGCTATATAATTCCCGCAGCATCACCCGATTTAATTCGACTACATTCAATTATCCTCGTTTTGCTTTTGTTGATGTTCATCTTATATCCTTGTTTCAAGACACTGTCCATTCCGTTCACCTGCTCTTCCAGGTCCTTTACTGTCTTTGACAGAATTACAATGTCATCGGCAAACCTCAAAGTTTTTATTTCTTCTCCACGTATTTTAATTCCTACTCCGAATTTTTCTGTTGTTTCCTTTACTGCTTGTTCAAGATACAGATTGAATAACATCGGGGATAGGCTACATCTCTGTCTCACCCCCTTCCCAACCACTGCTTCCCTTTCATGCCCCTCGACTCTTATAACTGCCATTTGGTTCGTGTTGACACTGGACGTCGCGTGAAATGACTCTAGCTACACAATGCAAAATATAAAATGCAAATATGTGCCGAAATACCGCGGAGAATGCGCTTGACGTCTCTTACGGGAGACACCCAGTATATGTACTGTGTGTACTGTAAAGAAAGGCTTCTGACAGGAAAAAATTAAAAAAAAAGAAGCTAGAATAAAATGTTTCTACTGCGGATTCCTGGATTACAGGAGACGTGGAAGGCGACCTATTGGAAAATGTATTTATTGCATAAAGAAAAAAACAGGACAAACTTGCGTCCGCCAAGCTGAAGAGAAATATGGAAGAGGCCAACATTCAACAGTGCTTGGTAATTGGCTGATGGTAAATTGCTGCTGCTGCTGCTGATGATGATGATTATGTTGACTGATGATGAATATGATGATGCTGATGATAAACTGCTGTGATAAATGGCTGATGTTGATGATGGTGATGATGACAAACGGTTCTTGATGGTGGTGTCTGATGATAATGGTGGAGTTTATGAAGAACTGTTGATGGCAGTGACGAAATACGGCATAATAATGGTGGCAGTGACAAATGTCTGATGATGATGATAAATGGCTAATGATGCTAATGATAGTGGCAGTTGATGGTTATGAAGATAAATGGCTGTGATACTAATATGGTGAGATGCTCTTGATGGTAATAAAGATGCTCTGCACTTGGTGGCCATGTGAAGTGGCTCATTTTGCTGACGACACGTTACTGATGACAAAGGGCGATGATGCTGATGATAAATGGCTGATACATCTGCTGTAGTTGATGATAATGACCAGCACTGATCCGTCCCCTCGTTTGTTCTCGGAGGCGGTGTGCACTGTGGAAGTTCCGGACTCGCGGCAGCTGGCGTGGCTGCGGCGATCCACGGCGGACAGACAGTCGTCTGCCGAAGGGCTGCCCGTTATTCCTGGCCGCCGCGGCTGAGCGGACACGTAATAAAGGCCGCTCTCTGCCGCCATAGCGCCGGAGCGCAGAGATTCCGGACACCCGGAATAGAACGGTACAGTGGTGCGGTGCGGGGCGCGGCCGGAACCTGTTTCCCAGGGGCGCGCGTGCCGCCGCGTCGTGAAATACGCGTCGCCCGCCTCCGTCCGCCGGGGGTCATTAGCGCAATCGCGGCAGCGCCGGCCGCTGCGCCACGCGTAAATCTGGGCCCTAATGAGACGGCCGCTACCAGGGGCCGGCGCACTATCTGCGGGCTCCCGACAAATGCCGCGACAGTCGATACCCGCCCGTCTCACTTCGTCGGCCAAGCGGCACTCATAGGGCCATAAAACTCTCTCGTAGTTGCGGGCATCCCAGATTAATTGCTCTTCTTCCAGACATCACACGAGGACAGGATGCAGTGTTCTACGAGGGCAGTTCAATAAGTAATGCAACACATTTTTTTTCTCGGCCAATTTTGGTTGAAAAAACCGGAAATTTCTTGTGGAATATTTTCAAACGTTCCCGCTTCGTCTCGTATAGTTTCATTGACTTCCGACAGGTGGCAGCGCTGTACGGAGCTGTTAAAATGGCGTCTGTAACGGATGTGCGTTGCAAACAACGGGCAGTGATCGAGTTTCTTTTGGCGGAAAACCAGGGCATCTCAGATATTCATAGGCGCTTGCAGATTGTCTACGGTGATCTGGCAGTGGACAAAAGCACGGTGAGTCGTTGGGCAAAGTGTGTGTCACACCATCGCCGCAAGGTCAAGCAAGACTGTCTGATCTCCCGCGTGCGGGCCGTCCGTGCACAGCTGTGACTCCTGCAATGGCGGAGCGTGCGAACACACTCGTTCGAGATGATCGACGGATCACCATCAAACAACTCAGTGCTCAACTTGACATCTCTGTTGGTAGTGCTGTCACAATTGTTCACCAGTTGGGATATTCAAAGGTTTGTTCCCGCTGGGTCCCTCCTTGTCTAACCGAACACCATAAAGAGCAAAGGAGAACCATCTGTGCGGAATTGCTTGCTCGTCATGTGGCTGAGGGTTACAGCGTTACAGGCGATGAAACATGGGTTCGTCACTTCGAACCTGAAACAAAACGGCAATCAATGGAGTGGCGCCACACCCACTCCCCTACCAAGAAAAAGTTTAAAGCCATACCCTCAGCCGGTAAAGTCATGGTTACAGTCTTCTGGGACGCTGACGGGGTTATTCTGTTCGATGTCCTTCCCCATGGTCAAACGATCAACTCTGAAGTGTATTGTGCTACTCTTCAGAAATTGAAGAAACGACTTCAGCGTGTTCGTAGGCACAAAAATCTGAACGAACTTCTCCTTCTTCATGACAACGCAAGACCTCACACAAGTCTTCGCACCCAAGAGGAGCTCACAAAACTTCAGTGGACTGTTCTTCCTCATGCATCCTACAGCCCCGATCTCGCACCGTCGGATTTCCATATGTTTGGCCCAATGAAGGACACAACCCGTGGGAGGCACTACGCGGATGATAAAGAAGTTATTGATGCAGTACGACGTTGGCTCCGACATCGACCAGTGGAATGGTACTGTGCAGGCATACAGGCCCTCATTTCAAGGTGGCGTAAGGCCGTAGCATTGAATGGAGATTACGTTGAAAAATAGTGTTGTGTAGCTAAAAGATTGGGGAATAACCTGATGTATATCAATGCTGAATAAAACAACCCCTGTTTCAGAAAAAAAAATGTGTTGCATTACTTATTGAACTGCCCTCGTAAGATAGAATTCGCACGCAGCAATTTAGCATAAAACCTATCAAAAGTAAACCTCACGGCAAAGTTTTGAAAATATGCTCGGTGGTTTACTTATTTGCGAAGTATCACGATAACTGGCTGAAATGACTCTGAGCACTATGAGACTTAATATCTGAGGTCATCAGTCCCCTAGAACTTAGAACTACTTAAATCTAAGAACCGTAAGGACACCACGCATCATGCCCGAGGCAGGATTCGAACCTGCGACTGTCGCGCGGTTCCAGACTGCAGCCTAGAATCGCTCGGCCACGACGGCAGGCAAACGAAAAGAAAACCACTTCATTATGAAGTATTGATGTCAGACTATACGACTTTTACCGAATACTCTCTAGACTGAATGAGAAAGAGTGCAAAGGGGAGAACACGGGCGAATTCCCAAAACAGTGGTTTTTAATTTTTTATGCGAAAAATAAAAGTTTTACTGAGAAAAAAACTACAGAGACGGATGTAGATTTGCTCCTCACCCACAAAACAATTTTTTGAGATATGTCAGATTATTTTGAATTTCACTCACTGTGTAACCTACGACACAGTCAAAGCGGTGGCTCGTTTTTTTTACAGGTTACTATCCCTTGCTGTAGGAGCAGTAATTTTGATATTTTTTATAAACCAGCAAGGTAAAACAGAGGACACTACTTCCACCACATCAAGTGGATTTAGTGGTCACGTATTCACACTGAGCCGTGAACACTTCCCAGTTTATAAATGGGGGATAATTGAAAATTATTATTACTGTTATCGGTAACATGCGTGCAATGGTCATGCCAGGCGCGCGATATTGAATCTTTATCCTATCATTAAAGGCGCGAGGCCTGCACGACCTTATAGCAACCGGTATCATGAGAATAATTCTGCATTATTCTACTGTGACACTAGGGGTGATTTCACGTAATGAAAGGTAGAATGTAAAGAGTAAAGGAATCATTTATTTAACAGTTGCATATTGAACAATTATACAATCAAATGGGGGTGGGGGAAGAAAGAATTCAGTTCAGCGGCCTACCCCAACGTACGTTCATAATAAGCCACGATGGCAGGAGAAAAGGAATTGTAGGAACGATCGCCGTATTATCAAATGGGGTTCAATTTACTAAAGGAAGGGGTTGCAGGCATGCAACAACCACCACCATGAATTAGCCAAGACTAAGAAAGAAGCTAATGGGGGTGAATGCTAGGTAGCTTCCTGTACTAAAGGAATAAAACCAGCAAGACGCGAAACCATTCATACAGTGGATACTAGATAACTTTGGCTCGCGGTCCGACTACGTTAACGAAAGATGAAGGGTCACCACACACTCCCCACGTGGCGTAGGACAAAGGGCACAGGTTCTCAAGCTAGGATGACCTAAATTCTGAGTCAAATTTTGCACGGGAGAACTGAAAGAGCTACTGCCAGACGAAGTGGAAAATTGAGCATGAAAGTATACGCTTTAGTGCCGAACTGCAAGCTACTGTGCCGGCCGGTGTGGCCGAGCGGTTCTAGGCGCTTCAGTCTGGAACCGCGCGACTGCTACGGTTGCAGGTTCGAATGCTGCCTTGGGTATGGATGTGTGTGATGTCCTTAGGTTACTTAGGTTTAAGTAGTTCTAAGTTCTAGGGGACTGATGACCTCAGACGTTAAGGGGCTCCGGAAAGGCTCAAAATCATGAAAAGTTCAATTTTTACTTTTTTGCGTTTTCTGAATCTGCAGACTATTACCTTTTAATAGATATATAATTTATTCAATTCCGAAGACTACAACTATTTTTAAATTTTTTTTGAAATGTGTTCTACATGGGCGTGACCCACTGTGGCGCTGTTAAACTGCTGTCAAATGGTGTTATTATTAACGTCCGTGTTCATCAGGTACATTTTAGTGATGTGAGATAAAGTATGTGTTGTGGCTAACCTGTGATGGTTCAATATATATCGCTGGTATGATTGTCGATTGTTTCATGTTTATTTACTCTGTCGTTATCTCGAAAATATTCGTAATTAATTCTGTTTCTTGAGTCTCTGTTTTGTTGAAGTATAATAATGAGTAAAAGTAAAAGTGTCGACGAAATGAAGAAGGCTGTTTGGGCTCTTTTTTTTTCATACTTCTTCAACCGATGAAAATCCCCAACATAGCTTGTGTCCCAAAGAAGAAGACAGTTGGTGTAAATATAAGAAAGGATTGCTAACTGGTGAAGTGTACACTCATAAGCATAGCCTGCCTCATGCAATAATGGAGGTGATAAAACCTATTTTCAGAGACTTAGCAGCACCTGAACTGTTGAAAAAGTGTATTCACGGAAAAACTCAAAACCCCAATGAAAGTGTAAATAGTGTTATATGGTTGAGAATCCCCAAGACTGTATTTGTTGGAATAGAAACACTTCACTTTGGTGTGTATGATGCTGTTGCGACTTTCAATGATGGCAACTTTGTAAGGTGCAAGGTATTTAGAAATATGGGAATGAAGATAGGTTGTAACATGGTACGAGCGATGCTTGCTTTAGACAAGGAACGCCTTCGGGCTGCAGACAGTGCTGTAAAGAGTCTAGAAATACAAGCAAGAGTAAACAGGAGGAGGAACAAGAGGAAGCTGGAGGAGGAGTTTGCAGAGGATGAAGATAATCCATCCTATGGACCTGGAATGCACTAAAAAGTTAATCCAATCTTTGTCGCTCGATTCCCAAAACTTTTATTTTCTCATACTAATTACATGTTTTCTATGGATCTTCCAAACATATTTGTTTCAAACTTTCAGTAAATGTTACACAGTACCTTCTGCATAATTTAACACAGCCTTTTTCCAAAAAAACTGTATATTTTTGAATATATAAAAAAAAGTTGCAAAAAAATGTTGTGAATTTTCATTACAATTGAAAAAAATCATCTTTAATAACTGAACTAAAATTTTGTAAAATCCCTGTGTTGAGTTGTAGCCCATATTCCAATAAATAATCTGTAAAAAGTTCAACTTCCTACCTCAAATACTTTGTGAGGAAAGATGTAATTTATAAGCGTTATTTTAACATTGCAAGTATAGGGCGTTCCGGAGCCCCTTAAGTACCATAGTTCTCAGAGCCACTTGAACCATTTTTTTGCAAGCTACTGTGACTAACCAACACATCGCGCACATTATGCTCAACTATACAAGGAAAACATACAGTCTTATAACCCGGAAAAATTGCGTAAACCTTAATTTGAGGGACGCACATCAGTACAATGACCTATAAGGTTCCCTCTGGACCGCAGGCCGCGAAGCTACAGTGCACGTCGGTGCTCATGCTTACCGAAACTTCATCTTCTGGTAGCAGCACCTCCAGTCTCAGGCACGGTCACACTAGAACTGACTTACTGTCCCTTTGTCCACCACCCACCCGAGGAGGGCGGTTGGCGCCCACCCGCGCAAAACGGGCGCGCACCTGAACTTGCCAGTCAGAGGGCTGGAATCTCAGAGCGAGGCGAAATGGTTCAAATGCCTCTGAGTACTATGGGACTTAACTGTTGAGGTCATCAGTCCTGTAGAACTTAGAACTACTTAAACCTAACTAACCTAAGGACATCACACACATCCATGCCCGAGGCAGGATTCGAACCTGCGACCGTAGCGGTCGCGCGGTTCCAGACTGTAGAGCCTAGAACCACTCGGCCACCCCGGCCGGCTCACAGGGAGGCGACCTCTCCAAGTTAAAATCGAGCAGAAACAGAAGTTACAAGGTTGGTAAGGCAGGTTGGGGAATTGAGAACAGGAGAAACTTTGGCCGCTACTGAAAGTTCAAACGACACCACGTGCTACTCTGGCGATCGGAAAAAGGAAGGGAAACGGGTAGCCATCATGGCTGCTAGGAAAACTGTTGCCCTCGCCCATAAATAAAGAAAACTCCTAGCGCCAAGCTCCTCTCACAGATCATTGTGAGACAAACTGTAAACATCGTCAAATAAATTAGACAACCCAATGAAATTATTAGCAGGACCTGAATTATTATATTACCGAATACCAGAATGATGGGATTAGAAATATGAAATACGAGCACTGAATGGTGAAAAGTGCACGTCTTCCAACATGTTGCTGTCTCAACCGCACCTGAAGCCTATCTACGCATTCGCAATCTCCATTATACGGTACTTTTATACATATTTTATGGTCCATTTTATGCTTTTGTCAATTAGTTGGTCTGAAGACTGTTGAACCGAAACTGACCACCGAAAATGCATGAAAGAGAGACTTGGAAAGCGGAAGAGAAAAATAAATAAAATAGCGACTTGGACTGTTTCGAGATTAGTTTTCAGATCGATGAATTTGTTCATCTACATCGGTGCCGAATCCTTGTACCACCCTGTTATTATAAGACCAATATTTACGAAAGAACGAAATACAGTCAGAAAGAATGGACACGGACTTGACCGCACTCGCTCAGAACGTGTGCCGCACGTCACAGGCACCGAGTTCTGTAGATACGATAAAAAGACGAGTTGACTTCTGGGAAGACAAAAAATAGCACCTGGATTACACGGGACAGCATGTAGCGTTCAGCCTACACTTAATCCACGTAACAAATGCATGTATTTTTAGTACTACTGAAATTTTTCACAGACAAACGCTAATCCAGAGACAAGAGGTGGCGAGAGAGAGGTGCAGGCGTAGCGGCAGAAGTCCACCCGAAATACAGGCGCCTCGGTGTTTACGGGTTGGCAGCTGCGCTAGCTGTCAGCAGCACAATACAGCGGCCGGCGCCTCTTGTCTCGCTCTTCGGCCTTCTGCAGCGCCGGCCGGGCGACACGCGCTCAAAGCGGAGGTGGCAAGTCGCCACCGGCAAACACGGCCCCGCCGCTACTCAGTCAACTTCTAGTGTTCACTCCGCCCGCACGAGGTGGGAAAAGAACTTAAGGGGCTCCGGAACGCCCTTTACTTGCAATGTTAAAATAACGCTTATAAATTACATCTTTCCTCACAAAGTATTTGAGGTAGGAAGTTGAACTTTTTACAGATTATTTATTGGAATATGGGCTACAACTTAACACAGAGATTTTACAAAATTTTAGTTCAGTAATTAAAGATGATTTTTTTTCAATTGTAATGAAAATTCACAACATTTTTTTGCAATTTTTTATTTATATATTCAAAAAATATACAGTTTTTTGGAAAAAGGCTGTGTTAAATTATGCAGAAGGTACTGTTTAACATTTACTGAAAGTTTGAAACAAATATGTTTGGAAGACCCTTAGAAATCATGTAATTAGTATGAGAAAATAAAAGTTTTGGGAATCGAGCGACAAAGATTGGATTAACTTTTTACTGAATTCCAGGTCCATAGGATGGATTATCTTCATCCTCTGCAAACTCCTCCTCCAGCTTCCTCTTGTTCCTCCTCCTGTTTACTCTTGCTTGTATTTCTAGACTCTTTACAGCCCTGTCTGCAGCCCGAAGGCGTTCCTTGTCTAAAGCAAGCATCGCTCGTACCATGTTAGAACCTATCTTCATTCCCATATTTCTAAATACCTTGCACCTTACAATGTTGCCATCATTGAAAGTCGCAACAGCAACTTTACTTTTACTCATTATTATACTTCAACAAAACAGAGACTCAAGAAACAGAATTAATTACGAATATTTTCGAGATAACGACAGAGTAAATAAACATGAAACAATCGACAATCACACCAGCGATATATATTGAACCATCACAGATTAGCCACAACACATACTTTATCTCACATCACTAAAATGTACCTGATGAACACGGACGTTAATAATAACACCATTTGACAGCAGTTTAACAGCGCCACAGTGGGTCACGCCCATGTAGAACACATTTCAAAAAAAATTTAAAAATAGTTGTAGTCTTCGGAATTGAATAAATTATATATCTATTAAAAGGTAATAGTCCGCAGATTCAGAAAACGCAAAAAAGTAAAAATTGAACTTTTCATGATTTTGAGCCTTTCCGGAGCCCCTTAAGCCACCGTGGTCTGCGTTGCCCGTGTGCGGTAGGGCTATCACTAATCATGTGTGTGTCTTATCGAGCACGGGACTCGACTGCCTTTGTGGTATTCGCTCATACGTTCCGTTACTCATACGATTTCTTTCCCGTACTTCGTGACCGATGTGGACTGAGTCTGTAATTTTCGAATTACTTCAGCTGGTTATTGCGTGAGGGCTGAGATGGTAGTGATTCCAAGTACGAAATAGGAAGAAGCTTCGTAAGACGTGTATTTTCTTTGTAGTATGTAACTCGTCTTCTGCGTGTTCCAGTTAGTTATTGGCCGATGAGATGCGTTAGCTACGTGAATTCACCCTCAACATGTGAGCATCGCCAGCACACAGTAAGAACCGTAAAAAAAACTAGTACGAATCGTTCTAAGTGACCTAAAATGGTATGACCCCCGAAAAGTAGCTACATAACAAGCAGATGCCACGGTGAGATTCGTTCGAAGAGTCCTAAACAAACCTAATTCATACGTGAAATAAATGGATTACAAAACGGTAAGCACTGTTCAGCAGTATGGAACCTTTACCAAGTTAGTCGAGGAGATATACGAGTAATAGATCCAAAGAAGAACGGCGCTTTTCGTCACGAATTCGTTTAATTCGTTTAGCAAGGGGTGTCCATTAAATACGTGAGGGGTTTCTTTCAAAATTTGGACCCTCCTCCCCTTTGGGACAAGTGGTGGGACCTACCTTCCCTCCCGTCATCGCCCCCCCCCCCCCCTCCCCTGTGAGTTCAGTAGTCAGGTAAAAATGATTTTTTTATTTGTTTTAAACACAGATTAAAACGTTTTTAATAAAACTATATTTTATTTATGAACTGTATTAAACAGTGTTTTCAACATGTGATTAAAAACACTGTAAGCATGCCAACACTTAGTAGTATTCGAACGAACAGACTGTCAGAGACAGACGGACAGAAAGGTTGCACGAGAATAGTATTAACAGTTTTTACGGACCCCTAAAAAATTGACTTTACATTGATATATTACCTACATAAAATTTCACTGAACCTTTACTTACTTTGCAGATGAAAGACAACATTGTTCGCACCTTTCTTTGATCCGTAGCTCATCAACCTCCTGATATGATAACTGTGCTCCAGTCTATGATGGCTCTAAGCACTATGGAACTTAACGTCTGAGGTCATCAGTCCCCTAGACTTAGAACTACTTAAACCTAAATAACCTAAGGACATCACACACATCCATGCCCGAGGCAGCATTCGAACCTGCGACCGTAGCAGCCGCGGGGTTCCGGACTGAAGCACCTAGAACCGCTCATCCACAGCGGCCGGCTTTCTTGTCTGTGAACTTTAGCTTAGTTTCCGTCCACAGACGATTAACTTCTTGTTCGCACGTATGTTCTGATTCGTCGGCATGTCGCTTAGCATAAGCATTCCAAAAGTTTTGAAACAAATTCGTGTTGAACACAATAAATCCTACTTTGTATGGGTTGCAGAATATCGCGACTGACTCACTGACTGACACGCAGCTATTTCGACCGAAATGAATGAAATTTTACACTTGTGCAGCACTTGTTTCAAATCGGAGAACCACGGGCATACACATGTGTAATGCGTTCAGTTCAGTTCAGAGGAGCTACCAGGTTTGGTGAGCACTTAATGTCGCCTATGCTTGGCATTAATTATACAAAACAAAATGTTATCCGTTATAATAATGTATATCCTCTGAATTAAGAAGCTGACGTGAGATTTTCATTCAGCTCCCTCCGCTCCCTTCCCCCCTGTAAATGACATTTGGTGAGATTTTGACGGACTCATCCTCCCCCCCCCCCTCCCATTTTAGGCTCACGTAATTAATGGTCGTCTCCTAAGCATGTAAGCGTTACTTAAATACTCATCCATCTCCAGAGACAAACACTAAAGGAGGCAAACTTTTCCAGGCAGCTAAAACTTCCTGCCGAACTGGGAATCGAATCTGGGATGTCCGCTGAAGAGTTTAAATTTATTCTGAAATAAAGGAGAAAGTCTGACCGCTAGCTACAGTTTGTCTGTCAACACTTCCTGTACGTTTTGCGAAATAATAACCATGGTGGAAAAATCAGAAAAATTAGAGCCCATACACATTCCTACTGACTGTCGCTAAAATAGTGAAAATGTGCGGCACTGTTACAGGGGGAATCCCACGGAATGTGTTCAACCGCTTAGCGGAAAGGGAGTTGTTCTTCCGCGCAGACTGGCCTCTTTATTTGCGGATGTGTGTATCGTATGTGTATTTGTGGGGTGCAGGTGTAATGGTCGCTTGTACAGCGTAGCGCTACGTTTGTGTAATGACCGAACCATGAAGAGTTGCAGAGAAAAAGGGGAAAAAAAATCATCTAAGTATGAAAATTAACCGATAGGTAGAGACGTGCAGTGCAAGCCGCTTTCGTCGGCCAATTAAGAGGTCACATGCATTGAGAAACCGCTGATTTCACGCTCAGTGATTGCGAATTGGAGGTAAAAATCGACGTAGTCACGTACCATATGACAGCAAACAGCTCCATGTAATGTCTCTTGCAGCGGTCTCTCCGCGATATTTTCAGAAATTTTATAAATTATATAACTCAGTACATATCTCGAAATATCTCTTCTTATCTTACCGATTCCTAAACTTTAATATACGATGATTATCAATGCAAAGTAGTTTCAAGCCCTATTATTCCTTGGAGCGTCCATTTACTCCATGGAATAGCTTCTCTGGTATCTGTTTTCTCTTATGAAAAGAATGAGGCAATGCTTGCCGATTAGCCGTGAAAGGAGGAGGATGTATATGTATGTATTGTTGAGCTAGTCGCCATCTTGATGAGATTCTGTATGAGAAGGATTTTAATACATGAACTAAACTAAAGTAAGTGTGTTCGCGTATTATTTAACTGATTATTATTGACAGTGTCTGATTACTACGCTGTGTTGCACGGGATCAGTGGGGAACGTCTGATTTACACTGGACGAACCTGCCGTTTTGTATGCTCAAGATATCCAGTTAACACGGTCTTACCAGCAGATCTCCGGTCTTCCCCATGTGATCACCGAAAGTTAATAATTACTACAAATGTTTGCAGGAGATCGACTGACAATTTTCGTCGCACCGAGACTTCGAAATTTTTCACTGCCTTGTGGAATTTAAGTTAAGCTCAATTTAATCAGGATAGAACAGTATTGAACTGTGTGAATGTGATAAGCCTGCTTTGTGAATGTAAATTCCCTTAATATACGCATGTTTTTACTATCCTGATCAGTGAAGCTAAATCAGGCCGGTGTGAGAGAGGTTTTTTAAATTTTCTGAATACCACAAAAAAAAATATTAAACCCAGACGCCGTATATAGAGGCCCTCAAACGCCAATCACGGTAGAATTCGAGAGTTCAGGAGTCGAGCGATCAGAAGACTTTCAGCCTCGGATGACCACCACCGAACACCGGGTCCCCTGTAAGTGTGTACTAGTAAATTTTAGGTGTCCATGCAATAAATCTGCAGCATCAGGTACGACGTTTCAATAACTTCTTTACTACTAAGTCTATACGTAACACATTTTGCACGTAATATCCACATATACCACTGAATGTACCTGCAATTGTATAACAGTGTACAGCACATATTTCAGGCGACAAATGTCATAAACGTCGAGATGCCCTGAAAACTCTCTTTTCTTTACAACGGAGTGGAAATTACCCGTACTATGTTCACCCAGTGTTTCATAATGTAAACACTTACCGACTTCCAACAGAATTTTAACATATTTTCAAACATTTTCTAAATTTTTACTTTTTATCGCTCACTTGCTTAACCTCAAATATTTAACACATTTACTCATTTGTAATCAGGCGTTTGAATATATTTTATACGTGGCACTTCGATTCTTTAACGAATCAGGGGTGGAAGGATGGGGGTTTACTTGTTTCGTTAGAGTTTCGGGCTCACAGTGGTAGAAGAAATACAAATCCACTTTTTTCTAGTAAGCAGTCACGAAAAGAACATTTATCTTTGCTATGTAACTTCTCGTATTGTTCCGAACACTAATATAGCATCACGACGATAACACCTCAGAAATTACAGCAGGTTGTCCGTTACACATATAAATCTTTTTGTCATTATCATCAATTAATCCTCACTAATTACTGGCACCTCAAAATACAGTTATATCATTGTCCGGCCCATCGAATATCGATAGAATACTCGTGGACAGTTCTGTCAACAGATACACCAGGAGAAACTAAACAATCAAATCACAATAAATTTATTTTTCGTTTAGCTAATCACATTCCAGGTCTTCATGTGATGTATTCATCGCTTTTTTTTAAACTTGTTAGTCAGTTTCTCATAAAGCTATTCATGAGCAGGTAGTGTGCCATGTAAGATACTTCATACAGCTCCAGACAGCTCCTGGCGTTGACGTCTAGTTTACCTTTATAACAGAAGTGTTAATACACTTATTTTGATTACTAACGCTGTTTCCCTATTACATACGAATTTGGTTTTGGATCATAACGAAAAAATAAAGTTTCTGCCGCCAGCTCTTGTTATATTGTGTGTATATCACAAAGGAAACAGCACCAGAAGCTACGAAAAGCCGCAGGTTGAAGATCACTGGATAAAGCATTATTTACCACCCCCCTCCCCCTTAAAAGAATACAGTGGTTACATTGGAGCGTTGTTGATGGGGTGGAATTGGTACCAGGAATTCATGTGATCCTTTACCGTTGGGAAAAGTCGTGGCGCTGAGGTGGTGTGGATGTGCCAGTCGGTTGTAAGATTCAAAAATGGTTCAAATGGCTCTGAGCACTATGGGACTTAACATCTGAGGTCGTCAGTCCCCTAGAACCTAGAACTATTTAAACCTAACTAACCTAAGGACATCACACACATCCATGCCCGAGACAGGAGTCGAACCTGCGACCGTAGCGGTCACGCGATTCCAGAATGAAGCGCCCAGAACCGCACGGTCACACCGGCCGGCGGTTGTAAGGGATTGGCGCAGTGAGATGGGTCGACGTGGAGACATGACTGGATGACACAAAGGAGATATCGTGTTTGGACGTAACCATGATGGAAGCTGAATGATTTGTTGGTGTATCAACGTGGACCATCCAACGTGTCTACAGGGAATGGTGTACCAATCTCTGACATGTAACACAGAGTAAGGAGAGTCGTTGCAAAATGTACTAACAATGGCATGAGACGAGGGTCACAGTTTGTAAATGACAATCGATGTCCGCCTCCATAGCTGAGCTGTAAGCGCGGCAGGATGCCATGCGAGGGGCCGGGTTCGATTCCCGGCTGTATCGTAGATTTTCTTTGCTCGGGGATTGGGTGTTGTGTTATCACCATTTCATCTTCATAGAAACGCAACTTATCCAAGTGGCATCAACTAAACGGACATGCACCAGGCGACGATCTACCCGACGGGAGGCTCCAGCCACACGACATTTCATTTCAATGACAATCGCTTTCGATACGACAGGAGTTGCTGATGACAGAAAATGTAGATCCGTCTCAGCCATTTCCGAGCAAACACTGCGGAGAGACCGAAGTTCAACACGAATTTGGAATCGGGTACCTCGCCAAAGGCCACTGCTCACAGAGGCACATTAAGTTGCACCTCTTCGATGGGCCAAACAAGACCGAAACTGGACTTTAGATGACTAGTGGGGTTTTGGTATGCCTCGACGAGTCGCGATTCTGCCTCTTTTGAAACGATGCAAGGCGTCGAGATTGCTGAGGAGACAGTCAGGCATTTAATGTGCGGTGATTAGATGATTTCTGTGGCGTTTTGGGGTTACTGTGAAAGTGAGGCACGATATTTATTTAAACATTTTCTGTGACCAAGTGACCCTTTTTTATTCTACGTCTGTGTGCCGAAACACACCCGAGCCGAATGTACGGTCCGATTATGGGCTGACGCTCAGCCTGCCCTGGTTTTGCTCGGTTCTTCTCCGAATTACCTGCTGCAGGAAGACATTTAATTTGGTACTGCGGTGTTGCATTTTTCCGTCAGCACAAATCTCTTCTGTTCAAGAGAGTCGAGGATTCATCGAACCATTTTCATACTACTACTCTACCATTCCACTGTCGAAGGGCGCGTGGGAAGAAGGAACACCTAAATGTTTCCGCTCGAGCTCTGATTTGTCTTATTGTATTATCATGATCATTTCTCCCTACGTAGGTGGGTGTCAAGAAAATATTTTCACATTCAGAGGAGCTGGTGATCGAAATTACGTAAATAGATATCGCCGCAAAGAAAACCGTCTTTCTTTCAGTGACGGCCACCCCAACTATCGTATCCTATCAGTGACACTCTCACTCCTATTGCGCGATAACACGAAAGGAGCTGCCCTTTTTGCACTTTTACGATGTCCTCCGTCAATCCTACCTGGTAAGGATCCCAAACCGCCAGCAACATTCCAGCAGATGATGGACAAGTGTAATGTAGGCTGTCTCTTTATTGGGTGTGTCGCATCTTCTAAGGGTTCTGCCAACATAGCGCAGACTTTTTTTCGCCTTCCCCACAATATTATCTATGTGGTCTTTGCAATTTTTAGTTGCTCGTAATTGTAATTCCTAGGTATTTAGTCGAATTGACAGTCCTTAGATGTATGCGATTTATCGTATACCCAACATTTATCGGATTTCTTTTAGTAGCCATGTGGATGACCTAGCACATTTCTTTGTTTAGTGCCATTTGCCACTTTTCGTACCGTACAGAAATGCTCTCTAGCTCATTTTGTAATGGGATTTGATCGTCTGATGATTTTACCACACGGTAAGTTACAGAGTCATCTGCAAACAATCTAATGTGGCTGCTCAGTTTATCACCTAGATCATTTATGTTAATCAGGACGCCCGCATCTCGTGGTCGTGCGGTAGCGTTCTCGCTTCCCACGCCCGGGTTCCCGGGTTCGATTCCCGGCGGGGTCAGGGATTTTCTCTGCCTCGTGATGGCTGGGTGTTGTGTGCTGTCCTTAGGTTAGTTAGGTTTAAGTAGTTCTAAGTTCTAGGGGACTTATGACCACAGCAGTTGAGTCCCATAGTGCTCAGAGCCATTTGAACCATTTGTTAATCAGGAACAGCAGAGGGCCTCTGACACTTCCTTGCGGAATGCCAGATATCACTTCTGTTCTACTCGATGATTTACTGTCTATCGCTACGAACTGTGACCACTCTGAGAAGAAATCACGAATCCAGTCACACAACTGAGGCGATAGTCCATATGCACGCAATTTGATTAATAGTCGCTTGTGAGAAACGGTAAAGCCGTCCGGAAATCTAGGAATATGGAATCGATCTGAAATCCCTTGTCGACAGCACTCATTACTTCATAGGAATAAAGAGCTAGCTGTATTGCACAATAAGGATATTTTGTGAATCCGTGTTGGTTATGTATCAATAAGTCATTTTCTTCAAGGTGATTCATAATGTTCGAGTACAGTATATGCTCCAAAATGCTGAAAAAATTTAAAGATTTTGTTGACAACGAAAGAGCAAAAAATTACGACGATCGACTGATGGGATTCGTTGTTGTGCCCATTAAGAACCACTTTGTGCTAAATTTGCAGGCATGGAGCATGTAATGACAGCGACGGTACGAACAGTTACACAGCTGAAGTCGCACGCATTATTCCACTGTAAGAGTTATAGACGGAATTAAACGAAGAGTTTAATGTTACTGCAAGGTTCGTTGGTTAACTAAAGGGGCATGCCTGGAACGATTTTCCATTCAAAACCAATTATTGTTGAGTGAATGAAAGAAAAAGGAGTCCCGGAAAGATTATTAGAGCATCCGACATTGATTGCAGGTCTTGCATTTTTGGTGGACTTGACTGACACTGCCCATAACAACATATTGAACGGTACGGAACAACTGTTTTGGTGGGGATGCGTTAAAAAAATGCGTTACAGAAGTGACAAATTCTGACAAATACAGTCCAGTTCCCAAAGATCAGCGGCGTTAAGGAAAGGCGAGGTTTGAAGAAGTCATTGTGGCCTTGAAAGATTTACAAGGATGGTTTTCTAAACCCCAATCTTACATCTGTCTTCCAGGCCGTTCGCCGTTTCAGTGTGCATGTGCAGGTTTAACTGACTGATCTGTAATGTAATTTAAATTTTGAAGACCAGTCTTTTTACATTACAACTCTCCAGGAAGAGTGCATAGTTCCCCTCAGGTACAGTTTCCACGTCTCCAAAATGAGATTGCAAAATTCCATCAATATTTCAATCATCATATGTGTGTGAAAGACGATTTTTCGATTAAGAAACGTCACGATTATGTGGCAACCTGGCAGCGAAAATATGTGAAACTGTCTGCGCTCGTCCGACAGTTTGTACCAGATGAGAGTCAGATTTTGTCTTCAGCGCGCCAAAAATAAATAATAGTAAAAAAATTGTTTCGTTCGTGGTGTATGTTGTTGGCGAATGTAAAATGAACTGACCGAAAAAATCGCAAGACCAAGACGGAGTTGTGACACATAAAAGAAAGTTGATGCGCGTGTTTCTACTTGTGAAAGATTATGTGTATTCTAATTTCGCGCGAGTCGCCTAAGAGTGGCGCTAGTATGAGGATGTAAATCAGATTTTATAATGTTACTTAAAATCCGTCTTGATTGCAAAAAAATTTTTTTTTGTTATTCATATGACCGGTTTCGGTTCATTCAGAACCATCTTCAGATCTGTAAAAATAATTATACTAATTTACTATTTCACGGAAGCAAATGTTTTTCATCCTATCTAATCAACATCAAATGTACCAGAACGTACCTGGTATTTCAGTTACAAGAGTAACCCGTCCAAACCCAGCAAATTGATAATTTCACTGTTTTTAATCCTGACAAGTACAGATTTTAACTTTGACATCTACATATTTTAATCAAATATTTTTAATATAAAAAAGATCTACAGAATACAGTATGTACAAATGGAATGTAACAAATGTACCAGACGCCACCTGTCGGTAATAGTGTTATAATTAATATAAATGACGTGCACTCTGCCAACCAATTTTATGTGACGTAGCATGTGAAAGTTGCTGGATTTGGACGGGTTACTCTTGTAACTGAAATATCAGGTACGTTCTGGTACATTTGATGTTGATTAGATAGGATGAAAAACATTTGCTTCCGTGAAATAGTAAATTAGTATAATTATTTTTACAGATCTGAAGATGGTTCTGAATGAACCGAAACCGGTCATATGAATAATAAAAAAATTTTTTTGCAATCAAGACGGATTTTAAGTAACATTATAAAATCACTGATTGCTGTTATCCCACAAGACATTATGTATGTTTTTGTAAATCAGATTTGGTTTAAATACACGCTGTAACGATCATGAGCGTTAGCTACCTTTGAGATTGAACGTGATGAGTTGGCATTAGTCCAGAATGCCTGTAAGACGACAAAGACGCCATTATCAACACCTCACTTAGCTTGAACGAAGTCGTGTAAAAGCGCTAGGAGAAGCTGGATGTCCCGTCTGTGATGTTAGTAAAAAACGTGGCAAGGATGTAGCCACTGAACGTGATATCTGGCAGCGATGGTCAAGACAATGTACGGTGGCGAGAAGACAACTTGGCACTACGGAGAGCGAAGGCCATGGTGTTCGGCGTATGGCTGTGGCGCATCGTACTCCATCTGCAGCAGCAATCTGAACAGCAGTTGGCGCCACAGTGACACAACGAACTGTTAAGAATTGGTTGTGATTCTTGAGTTTCTCCCGGCGTATTTGATAATCAAAATATCCACGGGTGTGCTGCCGGTCTATAGTGTCCAACGGGCACAATACTTCGGCGATCATACATGTCGCCATCATCAGGTGAACTGACGGACTGAGCTCCTGTGAACGTGCCGGCACGGAGATCCGTACGCTATGGCTGCTCAGAGGGAAGTGGGTTCGGTCGCGGCGGCGGCCGATTTAAATACCCTCCGCCCGCGGCGCGCTCCCTCCGCCGTCCGCGCCCCGCGCCACCGTCGCGCGGTGGAACAGATTGCGACGGCGTCTGAGATGACGTCGGTGTGATGGCTCTGTCCGCCGCGGTCGTCGCAATTATACGTTTGCTAGATTTACTCTTGATTAACCCAATCGCTGGTTCCCAAGCCTTGCTAAGATTATAGCCACAGTCACGGTTTATGAGGTCGTCATTGGTGCGAATTTCGATGGCCTCTCTAACAACGCTGTCCCAGTATCTCGACGTCTGTACCAGAATCCTCGTGCGGTCATACTCCATGGCGCGATTTTCCGACAAACAATGTTTAGCGACCGCCGACTTGCTCGGATACATCAGTCGAGTGTGCCTCTAGTGTTCACGGCATCGATCCTCGACGGTACGCATCGTCTGACCAATATACGACTTGCCACATTGACACGGAATCTGGTACACGCCGTCCTTCCTCAGACCGAGGTCATCTTTGGCGCTCCCCACCAGTGCAGGAGTTTTATTTGGAGGACAAAACACAGTTCCGACCCGGTGTTTCTTCAGAATGCGGGCGATTTTCCCCGAGAGTGCGCCTGTGTATGGAATAAATGCAGTGCCTACCTCCTCCCTCGTGACTTCATCCACCTCAACAGGTTGTGCTGCATTGGTTCGGCGGAGAGCACGTTGAATCTGCCACTCTGAGTACCCATTTTTTCGAAATACAGTTCTCAGGTGTTCCAATTCCTGGGGTAGACTCTCTGCGTCAGAGACAGTGCGCGCCCTATGTACTAGAGTTTTAAGTACCCCGTTCCTCTGTGAAGGGTGGTGGCAGCTGTCTGCGTGCAAATACAGAGCAGTGTGCGTTTTCTTCCGATACACCCCATGACCTAGGGTGCCGTCAGCCCTTCTCTTGACCAAGACGTCAAGGAAAGGTAATTTACCCTCCGTTTCAGTCTCCATAGTGAATTTGATGTTGGGGTGTATGGAGTTTAGATGTGTAAGGAAGTCAAGGAGTTTATCCATACCATGTGGCCAGATGACGAACGTGTCGTCCACGTAACGGAAAAAGCAAGTAGGTTTCCATACGGATGACGACAGGGCTTCCTCCTCGAAGTTCTCCATGTACAAATTCGCTACCATTGGTAAGAGTGGGCTACCCATGGCGACTCCCTCCGTTTGTTCGTAGTATTCTCCATTAAAAAGAAAATACGTGGAAGTCAAGACATGCCTAAAAAGTTCAGTGGTCTTCTCGTCAAACTTCTGACTAATCAATTCTAGTGACTCTCGAAGGGGTACCCTCGTAAACAAGAAAACGACGTCAAAACTCACCATGATATCTGACTCATCCAACCTGAAGCTATCAAGCCGTTTAACATCGGTTTGAGGAAGGCTGGCGTGTACCAGATTCCGTGTCAATGTGGCAAGTCGTATATTGGTCAGACGATGCGTACCGTCGAGGATCGATGCCGTGAACACCAGAGGCACACTCGACTGATGTATCCGAGCAAGTCGGCGGTCGCTGAACATTGTTTGTCGGAAAATCACGCCATGAAGTATGACCGCACGATGATTCTGGTACAGACGTCGAGATACTGGGACAGCGTTGGTAGAGAGGCCATCGAAATTCGCACCAATGACGACCTCATAAACCGTGACTGTGGCTATAATCTTAGCAAGGCTTGGGAACCAGCGATTGGGTTAATCAAGAGTAAATCTAGCAAACGTATAGTTGCGACGACCACGGCGGACAGAGCCATCACACCGACGTCATCTCAGACGCCGTCGCAATCTGTTCCACCGCGCGACCGTGGCGCGGGGCGCGGACGGCGGAGGGAGCGCGCCGCGGGTAGAGGGTATTTAAAACGGCCGCCGCCGCGACCGAACCCACTTCCCTCTGAGTAGCCATAGCGTACGGATCTCCGTGCCGGTACGTTCACAGGAGCTCAGTCCGTCAGTTCACCTGATGATGGCGGCATGTATGATCGCCGAAATATTGTACCCGTTGGACACTATAGACCGGCAGCACACCCGTGGATATTAAGAATTGGTTACTTCAACGACAGACGCCGTGTAGCGTGCATTACACTGGCCCTAAAAAACTTCCATTTTCGACTTCAGCGGTGTCAAGCGACAGCTGATTCGCGGGCAGGGTGTAAGTCCGTTGTGTTTTCTGATGAAAGCTGGTTCTGCCTCGGTGCCCGTGATGCTCATTTGTTGATTAGGAGGAGGCCATTTGAAGGCCTTCAGCCGACCTGTCTCCGTGCTAGACACACTTGATCTACAACTGGAGTTATGGCCTGGGTTGCTGGTTGGTCGGTTGGTTGGTTGGTTGGTTGGTTTAAAAGCGGAAGAAGGGACCAAACTACGAGGTCATCGGTCCCTTGTTCCTAATAAAACAATGCCACAAGTGTGAGAATAAAACGGACGAAACATATAACACAAAACGGAAAGAAAGGAAAAGCCACAAGAACGAAGGGAAGGCAACGAACACTAAAAGGAACAAAAGAGGACAAGAAAAACAACAGAGAGACGCTAGAAACAGAAGAGAGTAAAACATGAAAGCAGGTTACAGTGACTGGCCAACCACGAGGATAAAAAGAGAAAGCTAGCTACCCTGCAACACATTAAAACCTCCACCGTAAAAGCACTGGGGTGGAGGACACAGAGGGACAAAGGGCATGCACTAAAACCTACATGGAAGTATAAAACC
Organism: Schistocerca cancellata; assembly: GCF_023864275.1. Lineage (NCBI taxonomy): Eukaryota > Metazoa > Arthropoda > Insecta > Orthoptera > Acrididae > Schistocerca > Schistocerca cancellata. The sequence continues at coordinate 550,961,198 of NC_064633.1, forward strand.
CACTCTCACGGATAAAACGTAAAACTATAGCTACTGTGGAGGCATTGTCTCCCAACACCGAAGGCAAGGTGCTCGCAAAGTTAAAAGTCTGCCGCAGAGCGGCTAAAAGTGGGCAGTCCAACAAAAGGTGGACGACTGTCATTTGGGAGCCACAGTGACACTGTGCTGGGTCCTCGCTACAGAGTTGGTAACCATGTGTTAGCCACGTATGGCCAATGCGGAGCCGGCAGAGGACAACTGATTCCCTGCGAGAGGCCTGCATGCAAGACTTCCACGAATTCGTAGTCTCCTTAATGACACGCAGTTTGTTGTGCGTGCTGTTATGCCATTACGTCTCCCGAAGCCGGAAAACCATGCGGTGTAAGACAGAACGTAGGTCAGCTTCGGAGATGCCTAACTCCAGAAGCGGTTTGGCTAGCCTGTCAGTAAGCTCGTTCCTGGGGATTCCGACGTGTCCTGGGGTCCACACAAACACCACGGAACGGCGGGACTGTTCCAGGGCAGAGATGGATTCCTGAATGGACGCTACCAGATGGTGCCCTGGTCGATAGCTTATAGGCTGCTCGGTGAGTCAGTACGCAGGAGAAATGACTCGCCAGGGCATGGCCTGGGATGCTATTTCGTCTGACAGCAGTAGCAGTCTCAGCATCAACAATCCCTGTATTGATCGACCACGTGCAATAGGCGTGGAAACCATCCCACAAAGGCCCGCATCTCGTGGTCGTGCGGTAGTGTTCTCGCTTCCCACGGCCGGGTTCCCGGGTTCGATTCCCGGCGGGGTCAGGGATTTTCTCTGCCTCGTGATGGCTGGGTGTTGTGTGCTGTCCTTAGGTTAGTTAGGTTTAAGTAGTTCTAAGTTCTAGGGGACTTATGACCACAGCAGTTGAGTCCCATAGTGCTCAGAGCCATTTGAACCATCCCACAAAGTGACATCCGGCACCTGAGCAAATTCTGGTGGTTACACCGGTTATTAATGTACCAGCGTTTCTCATCTGCAGTGGCTTATCTCGCCCTTACACGAACCTACGATCTTGCAGTGTTAATCACATACGTTGCCTAGACAAATGTATTCCCGAAATTTCATCACTCTACAATAATTATTTTTGGTGTTGGGCTTTTTTGCTGCCAGTGTATACAGCCAAGTTCTATGCAAGGCGACTACATTGCCATTTAAACGCAAAGCGTTCGCACTTTCCCGCTCTTCCCCTTTCACGCTCAGAAAGCGTGGCGTAGCAGTGGGCCAAACGTGCAAGCAGCCTGAGCGATAAGACACTTGTGGCAGTGAGGGCGCGGTTCACGAGCCGGAATCTTGGCCGGCCCTGTTCTGTATCTTCATGAGGAATGTGCTATGGACAATCCCGCCTTACAAGCTAACGTCAACCATGTTCACAGGGACGCACGCATACTTTAAGGGGCTCCGGAAAGGCTAAAAATCATGAAAAGTTCAATTTTTACCTTTTTGCGTTTTCTGAATCTGCAGACTATTACCTTTTAATAGATATATAATTTATTCAATTCCGAAGACTACAACTATTTTTAAATTTTTTTTCAAATGTGTTCTACATGGGCGTGACCCACTGTGGCGCTGTTAAACTGCTGTCAAATGGTGTTATTATTAACGTCCGTGTTCATCAGGTACATTTTAGTGATGTGAGATAAAGTTTGTGTTGTGGCTAACCTGTGATGGTTCAATATATATCGCTGGTGTGATTGTCGATTGTTTCATGTTTATTTACTCTGTCGTTATCTCGAAAATATTCGTAATTAATTCTGTTTCTTGAGTCTCTGTTTTGTTGAAGTATAATAATGAGTAAAAGTAAAGTTATTAGAAATCCTCTGAAGGATGGCAACATTGTAGGGTGCAAGGTATTTAGAAATATGGGAATGAAGATAGGTTCTAACATGGTACGAGCGATGCTTGCTTTAGACAAGGAACGCCTTCGGGCTGCAGACAGGGCTGTAAAGAGTCTAGAAATACAAGCAAGAGTAAACAGGAGGAGGAACAAAGGAAGCTGGAGGAGGAGTTTGCAGAGGATGAAGATAATTCATCCTATGGTCCTGGAATGCACTAAAAAGTTAATCCAATCTTTGTCGCTCGATTCCCAAAACTTTTATTTTCTCATACTAATTACATGTTTTCTAAGGATCTTCCAAACATATTTGTTTCAAACTTTCAGTAAATGTTACACAGTACCTTCTGCATAATTTAACACAGCCTTTTTCCAAAAAACTGTGTATTTTTGAATATATAAATAAAAAATTGCAGAAAAATGTTGTGAATTTTCATTACAATTGAAAAAAAAAATCATCTTTAATAACTGAACTGAAATTTTGTAAAATCCGTGTGTTAAGTTGTAGCCCATATTCCAATAAATAATCTGTAAAAAGTTCAACATCCTACCTCAAATAATTTGTGAGGAAAGATGTAATTTATAAGCGTTATTTTAACATTGCAAGTATAGGGCGTTCCGGAGCCCCTTAAACAACAGACAGGCATACTATCGGACCTCAACTGGTCTCGAATATCATTGTTCTCAATTCTATAGAAAATGTCCGGGACCACTGGAACAGTAGACGAAATGTAGCAGACAACATCTTGGCAAATTGTTTGCTCTATGGGATCTACGGGGGTTGCCCGGAAAGTAATGCACCACGTTTTTTCCTTCAGCAACTCTTTATTAAACATAATGAGAATTACACGTAAAAGAATGGTGCTTTAACTACACACCCCATTTTTCCACGTAACCTAATCCCGTTCTACGGTCTTCCTCCAGCGCGAAACAAGGAGGTGTGTGCCCTTTCGGTTCCAATACTTGTCCTGGTGGTGGAGCCAGTGCTTCACTGTGTGAATCACCTACTCCACGTCCTCAAATTGTCTTCCACGAATGGCATCCTTTAATGGCGAAAGACAACATCAGCTCGCTGCAACAGGTTAGGTGTGACAGCCGTGGATGGTCTCCCAGACAGCCGCAAATCGTGGAGCTCCGCCTAACCGCCTTCTGATGACCTCACCCTCCGTGTCCAGCGACTAACTGTACTTCTGTAGACATCAGATGCTCCGTAGACTTTGCACAAGCGTTTGTGAATATTCGCCACAGTTTCTTTCTCTGCAATGAGATATTCAGTGACGGCACCTTGCTTGTAAGATACATCACCTTCAGACATCATTTTGTTACTGTCCTGAGCTACGCTATCTGTCGCAAGTGACGGAAACTTGGAGCGGTCCTCAGCAGACTTCAAATAATACATAAGCAACGTTTCGGATTAGTAGCATTGTTCTCGGCTGAGAAAAAAAATGCGGTGCGTTACTTTCTGGGCAATCCTCGTAATAATCAATGAGCCGCTTCAGTTGAATATGGCAGACTTGAAAAACGTTGTGGACTGTCTTCCTTGCCGAATCGAGGCCATTATGAAGGACGCGGGGTGTGACTTGCAGTATTAACTTCAAGTCTCGTGAGGATGACGAACTCCAGTGTACGTAAGGCCTGCGGGCACAAAATAACTGACAGCGGCGTGCGAGACAATAATTAAAGCACATTATGAAAATATCAGATTAAATTCTGAATACCGTATGAGTGAAAGAAAAATAAAGTAATTTTCTCGTAGCACGGTTTCATATTTCGTTTTCCATCGTCGTACATTAATAATAGCTCCAAGATCCATAAGATAATTTGAATAGGAAGAACGTTGTACCTTCCACAGCCACCTAGGGCTCACAGTGAAACGTCCCATTTTGAAGAATTGTATACGAGACTGTGCTTAAACTGACACACAATATTTTTAGCGCAACGCAATCTGACTTTCAGAAATCCCTACAAAAGAATGGCCCTGGCTAACATTAACCTGTACCTTTCACAAATCACTTACCTTACCAAAAATCTTCGTTACTCGAACTACTACAATACAGCGAGCGCCACTACTGCCAGCTAAATAAAAGATTCAAACTACTGAAGGCACTAACTACTGATAGGCATAGTTAGCAAATGAAAGATTTTAATAGAGAACAAACAATGTATTTACCTTAATAGTCATCAAAAGTCATAATATATACAGCAGCTCATGACATCCATTTTTACAAATTTCAAAACTCCGCCATTTCTCTCCCCACATCCACCACTGCTGGCGGCTCACCTCCAACTGCGCAACGCTACGCGCTGTTCACATCCAGCTGCCGCTGCCCAACACTACAATGGCAGTCAACAATGCAAACTAGCTACAGACTGCACACAGCACAGCCAGTGATTTTCATACAGAGCGCTACGTGGCGTTACCATTAAAAAAACCTAAACAGCCTACTTACAACAGTTCAACATAAAAATTTCGCTGTGCGCTTGTTTTGGGGCGAGAGGAGACCGATATTATAAGTACACCTGTCTCGTATGTTACACGCTTAACGCTCGCACGGCGTTATTGGAAAGCGGGGGTAATAAAACGTGGCGGCAGTGCAGGATAGTTAGCACAAATCAAGCGAACTCCGCCCGCGTCCATTCGCACAGGGGGGCGCTCGCCAGCGGGGACGGCCGTTTAGAGCCGTGATTTGTGTCCGACGTGGGGTACTTACCGCTCTGCGGACCCACCGCCAACGGCGGTAATTTCTTAATTCTAAGGCGGTATGAAAAATTAGCGCGTCCCGTTTTAGCTTGGGGGGAGGCAGCGTACGCGCAGCAACTGGTCCGGGGTGATCGCGATCTGCATATGGCCCGCGGGTTTCGGCAGTCGTCTGATATACGGTACGGCTTCCCCTTGTATTAGCACGCCTTAAACGTGTCCGACTTTTAGGGCGTACCGCTTGTTTACGACTCCAGAGTACTGTGCGCGGTATAATCCGGCGGAAGAACAGCCAATTTGTCAGGGAACAAACAAGGTCCGCAGCTCCGGGAATATCACTCAAATTACCAGGTAATATAAAACCGAAGCGTCCGCGGACGATTCGACGGATGGCATAAATTCCGACTGGGCTCGTTCGCGATCAGTCGGCCGATTACAAAGCATTTATAATTTATTATGTAAATCTCTCCTCATCCATATGCATAGTCTGTTCTTCCCTGAGAGGCGGCCGGACTAAACGGAGACACGTGGGTGGGGAGAGGAGTCTGGGACACCGAGCGTGTGGTGGGCGAAAGCGCGCCGCGTCCGTCAGTAGTAATCCAGAGCCGCCTCACTCTGGAAGCTGGGCTGCCACTCGGAGACAGTTCTCCAGGGCGTGGTAACGCACCTGGATAGGCAATGTTAGACTGGTTCACGGGGAAACATATCATTGTACTGTGACCAACATCAAACAAGCCGTGTATTTTCTTACTTTCGTATTGAAAGCAAGTCACATCATTTAGCAAAAGCTGGTGGCAATAAATTCGTGGTATTTTTGTGTGATACTCAGACAGATACACGCACATGTTCAGCCTTATCAATGGACAGTGCCACTTTGTTCTGCTTCCTCTTATGGCATTCGACGATACTGTGGCACGGAGATTTCGGTCTCTAAAACGATTGCAGAAATGTACCTAAAAAAAAATAATTATGCTGAAAGGAAAAATGGATGCAAACTATGCATTTCGACAACTTATACAAAAACACAGAGAGGAGGAGGAAGAGAAGAAGGAATTACTTGTGGTTTTTATAGACCAATAACAGTGCCACAGCCGGGCGGAATGGCCGAGCGGTTCTAGGCGCTTCAGTCTGGAGCCGCGCGACCGCTACGGTCGCAGGTTCGAATCCTGCCTCGGGCATGGATGTGTGTGATGTCCTTAGGTTAGTTAGGTTTAAGTAGTTCTAAGTTCTAGGGGACCTTAGATGCTAAGTCCCATAGTGCTCAGAGCCATTTGAACCATTTTGAACAGCGTCACAGCAAGACATCTGGAGGTGTATGAAAAACAGGTAAGTGGCTGAAAAACATGCATCTCTTACTCAAGGCATGAGTAATGGTGCCAGAATGCGGTTAAGAAGCAGCGTATGCCTAATAGACTGTATATCAGCTAAACTTGGATTGCAGGGAGGATCTACGTCGAGACCATACACGTAGTATCAACCTGATCATCTGTGTATTTATCACAAGGTGTTGAAGAGCAAGCTTCTCGGTATACGATGTTTGCAGATGCTATAGTGTTAGGCTATGCAGCACCAAGAAGGGTGAGCTGGAAATCAGATGAAAGTTGGAGTAGAGCTTTGGAAGACAGAAGTGCGAAAATCAACAGGAAGCAAACGGAATAAATGTACTGGACAAGAGGAAGTAACAGTCCACTTGGATTGACAAAGCCTGAAGAGAGTCGATAGTTTTAAATACTTAGGATCAACAGTGTCTAGTGATAGTAATTCATTTGTGCCAATATCCTGTTGAGTGTGTGACATTACAGCCTTTATCACTGCGATTTTTAACATGTAAAAGTTTTTTTTTCTGTATTCGCGTCAGTTTGTGCGAACTTTTAACATATACCAATGAATGTTGTAACCAGATATCTTTGCCGCGCTCCTGAAAAGCGCAGAATATCACGATAGCTATAAACTGTTATACGCTGCTATCGATCAGTAAAAAAACGATGCACCTATGTTTCAAAATAACAATTGCCAATTTTTACTTCTGCAGGGAGCCGCGCCGCTCTCTAGCTGTTCTTCTGTGAATGTGTTGCGAGTCGGACGCAAAAGTATTGTGCTCCATACTGATATAATCATTTCATTGTAAATTTAAGAGTTTAAGTGTTTAAAAATATATGTAGCCACAAACAAGCGAGAATGTGTATCATGAAAATTCGCTCCACCGCCACAATGGGTGGCCATGTTAATGTAAGTTTCCGTTTCATAATATAATACTTGAAGCCTTGAAGTTTATTTAATTTCAAAGAAAATCTCTCAACCTTATTTTCATTAATTATACTTGTGATAATCTTTTGTGTTTAAAAGATTTATGCAGCTTATGATCCAGCGTGTGTTCTGTCAGAACAGGAGGCTGTAGTGACGACATCGTTATAGTATTTATTCCAAGTTCTTTCAGTTCCGTTTATATGTTCGTACAAATCCAATTAGTTGGTCCCTTAGGTTTCTTTCATGTAACTTCTGTCTGTTTCCTCCGCGCGATCTTCCTCCGAAAAAAAATTTCTGTTCATTTTTTAGTTATTTTCGATATCGCGAATGAGAAAAGACAGCCGCCTCCTGCTCCGAACGGAACACCACGACTTTTCTAACGTCGGAGAGTACCGCACGAATTTTCCGCTACAAGGTAATAGAATTTCTTAAAGCTGGATCAATTACACATGTTGCTGCTGTTCTCCGACAAATCTGCTGTGATTAATAGTAATTTATTCTGTCACGACAAAAAGAACCAATTTTATTTTTACCAAAGCAACAAAGCTTTCAATTAAATTACTAAAAAAAAAAATTCATACCAGAAGTGGATTAAGTGGGGAAGGTCGCTGTATGGAGCAAAGACATGGGCACCAACTGAGACATCTTGTGAGGTAATAGATTGAGTGAAATGAGAATTTTGTGGCGTCACCAGAACCAATAGGGTTAGAAACGAGAGAGTACGAGGCAGCGTTAAAACGAAGGAAATATCAGAGACGGTCCAAGACCAAAGACTGCAGTGGCGTTGTCACGTCAGGAGAAGGGTCGACACCTATGTTGGCAAGAGAATGAGAGAAATGGTAGTGAAAGTTGACAGAGGAAGAGGAAGGCAAAGAAGAAACTGGATGGACTGCTTACACGAAGACTGGAGGGAGAAACATCTAAGGGAAAGTAAAGTATGGGGCCGAGGAGAATGGAGAAAAGTTACCAAGAACGTCGACCCTACGTGAGTAATAAAAGACGAAGTAAAATAAGAAGATATTTTCAGGATGATAATAAAAACCATATGACAACCCCTCGGGAGTGGAGGTGTGGTGTCGGGGGGCAGGGGGGGGGGGTTGCTGTACAGTTCTGATCCACACTGAAATCCCTGCGATACAGTACCAAGGCACGCCTGTGGTGCCAAAGGCCAATGGCGTAGCCCATATTCACGTCCACATAAAACTGAAGTACAGTGGTACTCCACTTCAAGGCATAATGCCGTCTAATTGCTAGTCTACTGAAGATACGAAAAAATTTGGGAAACTAAGGACAATTGTTTGATTAAAATAAGAAAATTTGAGTATGAAATGTGAATAATATCGTGTAGTCCCCGATGTTAGGCAGTCTTTACACTGAGTAAGCAGTAAAGCAAAGCGTGGAGATATTTGGAAAAGGGAATTAAAGACCAGGAAAAAGAAATACAAACTTTGAAACTTGCCGATGACGTTGTAATTCTTTCAGAGTCTGCAAGGTATTTGGGAGATCAGTTGAACGTGGAAGAGTCGATAGCTACGAAAGAGAGGGTCTAGGCGTTGTATTCGGGAACAGGTGGAAGACACGACTACTGCCGCTCTGTCGGCATGGGAACAGGGTCGGTTTTGTGGCTTGATTCCTAATCTGTTGGAGCTGCCACAGACGATAAGAAAGGAGATTTACAGCCCCTTCCTAGAAGAAATCGTAATTACAGAGCGTGTGATAACTCGGGGCCTGTTTTACTGCCAAACGCTACCTTCACAGAACCTAAGCTACCAAGCATGGTCTGCAGTCTCCATATTCCATCTGTCCGTAATTTGTTTCTTTATCTTATAATGAAATATATGAAATGAGAGAGACAGAGAGAGAGAGAGAGAGAGAGAGAGAGAGAGAGAGAGAAGGAGAAGGAGAAGGAGAAGCAGAAAAGGAAAGGGGAATGGATGGAGATAAAAGACTCGTAATATTCTTTTCTTCCAGACGGATTTCCAGTGGCAGCTAGTTACTTCTTAAAGAAACGACAAGAGTGTTTAACGACCAGAGTCCGATTTCCATAACTTTACGGTCACTGTAGCCTTTTAAGATGTACAGATTAGGATGAAAAAAAGAAATATAAAAGCTAGGCATTAGCGTAAACAACTGTCAAACAAAATACTCTCCAACAGTCTTACTGAAGAGTCTTATATTAATTTTTGCTTCCATTAGTGATAGACGATTTCATTTTTAAAAGAAGTATAAAGCGTGAGTATATTACACTCTTTAGTATGTTAAAATCTAACGAAAAACAGAATGATTGACCATTTATTATTAGCATGGAAGGAAAGATCGAGGCAAATTTGTTTGCCTGACTTTAATTTTTCAACTTCGCTCCACAACATTCTGACTTCAAATTTGTTATGTGACAAGGCGCATAATTTTTCTTCTTAGGCCTTCTCTTAAATAATGTTGTTGTAGTTAATAGCTTTTTAACATTTCTACTACTATTCTTAACAATGTATTTCACCCTGAGTCAGTCCTATTATTTGTGTAATACACTCCTGGAAATGGAAAAAAGAACACATTGACACCGGTGTGTCAGACCCACCATACTTGCTCCGGACACTGCGAGAGGGCTGTACAAGCAATGATCACACGCACGGCACAGCGGACACACCAGGAACCGCGGTGTTGGCCGTCGAATGGCGCTAGCTGCGCAGCATTTGTGCACCGCCGCCGTCAGTGTCAGCCAGTTTGCCGTGGCATACGGAGCTCCATCGCAGTCTTTAACACTGGTAGCATGCCGCGACAGCGTGGACGTGAACCGTATGTGCAGTTGACGGACTTTGAGCGAGGGCGTATAGTGGGCATGCGGGAGGCCGGGTGGACGTACCGCCGAATTGCTCAACACGTGGGGCGTGACGTCTCCACAGTACATCGATGTTGTCGCCAGTGGTCGGCGGAAGGTGCACGTGCCCGTCGACCTGGGACCGGACCGCAGCGACGCACGGATGCACGCCAAGACCGTAGGATCGTACGCAGTGCCGTAGGGGACCGCACCGCCACTTCCCAGCAAATTAGGGACACTGTTGCTCCTGGGGTATCGGCGAGGACCATTCGCAACCGTCTCCATGAAGCTGGGCTACGGTCCCGCACACCGTTAGGCCGTCTTCCGCTCACGCCCCAACATTCGCGACAGGCGTGAATGGAGGGACGAATGGAGACGTGTCGTCTTCAGCGATGAGAATCGCTTCTGCCTTGGTGCCAATGATGGTCGAATGCGTGTTTGGCGCCGTGCAGGTGAGCGCCACAATCACGACTGCATACGACCGAGGCACACAGGGCCAACACCCGGCATCATGGTGTGGGGAGCCATCTCCTACACTGGCCGTACACCACTGGTGATCGTCGAGGGGACACTGAATAGTGCAAGGTACATCCAAACCGTCATCGAACCCATCGTTCTACCATTCCTAGACCGGCAAGGGAACTTGCTGTTCCAACAGGACAATGCACGACCGCATGTATCCCGTGCCACCCAACGTGCTCTAGAAGGTGTAAGTCAACTACCCTGGCCAGCAAGATCTCCGGATCTGTCCCCCATTGAGCATGTTTGGACTGGATGAAGCGTCGTCTCACGCGGTCTGCACGTCCAGCACGAACGCTGGTCCAACTGAGGCGCCAGGTGGAAATGGCATGGCAAGCCGTTCAACAGGACTACATCCAGCATCTCTACGATCGTCTCCATGGGAGAATAGCAGCCTGCATTGCTGCGAAAGGTGGATATACACTGTACTAGTGCCGACATTGTGCATGCTCTGTTGCCTGTGTCTATGTGCCTGTGGTTCTGTCAGTGTGATCATGTGATGTATCTGACCACAGGAATGTGTCAATAAAGTTTCCCCTTCCTGGGACAATGAATTCACGGTGTTCTTATTTCAATTTCCAGGAGTGTATTTCATCGTAGCAAATGTGATAAAATACATAAAGGCTATCCATTAATTAAGACCATAATATAAGTAGAATGAATCTTTCCCTTTACAGCGGAAAGTGCGCTGTTTGGAAGTTAGCAGGGAGATACTGACGAAAGTAATGCTGTGACGGAAGGACGTGAGACATCCCTAGATTTCTCAAAATGAAACTGCATTTTAACTTATAATATCTGTCCCGATTGTTATTTTCTCTCACATCCACAGACTGGATACTGAATAGAGTGTACCAGAAATGAAATATATCTTTATCTACGACAGTATATGAACCGATGTCCAACACTGTTTGGTTTAATGCTAAAAGTCAGAGATCTTACATTACTAGAAGAGTCAACCGAACACTGGTTGAATCACCTAAAACTTGCAACGCAAATACTGCGGAAATGCAAAGTGCAGTTGATGTGTGATTTTCGTTGCAGGATTATAAAGTGAGTCGTTTACGAGATATCGACTGCGAGAAGCCGGCCACTGTGGCCGAGCGGTTCTAGGCGCTTCAGCCCGGAACCGCTCTGCTGCTACGGTCGAGGTTCGAATCCTGCCTCGGGCATGGATGTGTGTGGTGTCCTTAGATTAGGCAGGTTTAAGTAGTTCGAAGTCTAGGCGACTGATGACCTCAGATGTTAAGTCCCATAGTGCTTAGAGCCTTTTGAACCATTTTTGACTGCGAAAAGTTTCCACAGCGACGGTTTTTTGTGCCATTCATCCTGAGTAGTCGATAGGTACTATGTTGTTGTGTTTGCTCACAGTGTACGTGTGTATTCCTTGAGTGGTTGCGATTTGCTGGTCAGTCAGTGTGCGACAGTTCAAACAGGTGGTCGTGAGTCGACGCCGATATGCTCATGGTGTGTGGAAAGTGTAGCAAGAATGCAGTTCATTCTCGTACGGTGTATGCGGCAAGATATCCCAAAAGAGATCAACCATCTCTGTAATTATTTATCAACCTTTTCAACCATTTACGTGGAAGTGGTACTGTAATACCTAAGCAACGTAACAGACAGAAACAAGTGACGACAGGTTAGGGGGAAATTGATATTCTTTTTGCTGTTGCAGTTGATTCGCACCTTAGCTTTCGCACAATCGCACGAGGCAGTGACATGTGTCAAGCAAGTATCCTATGCATTCTCAATCGACATAGGTTCCACTCCCATCACATCTCTCTCCATCAAAAGCTGCACTGGAACGATGAAGGAAATCGTGTTAATTTCTGCACAGAGACATTAACACAGGTACTCCATATATATCACGTATCTTATTTCGTGACGAAGCCACATTTACCAATCGTGGGCAGCTGAAGCGCCGAAACATGCACTCTTGGTCTGTTTACAACCAGTGTTGGCTTCGTCAGATGGAACGTCAGCGTCCATGGAGTGTGGTGGTGTGGTGTGTGGGACAGTGAACCATCGGCTCATAGTCTGTTTTTTCTATAGACGGAACACTGAACGTACACAAGTACTGCAGCATCCTAACAGACCATCTTCCACGGATACTAGAGGACTAGGAGGAAGATGTTTCTTCTACAGACTAGGGAGGACCCTGTGATACCAAGACGATGCCTGTCCAGCCCATAGTGCACGAAGTACTACAGCATATCTTCACGAATTTTTTCCAAATTGCTGGATTGAAGGCAGAGGACCTGTACCGGATTTGACGCCTGTCGACTTTTTTCTGTGGGGCGAAAGCTGAAAGACGCTGTCTACAACAACATAATAACTACACCCGATGATATGCAATGACGTATTACTGCACCCTGCTCGGACATCTCTACCAAAATGCTAACATGTGTTCAGCAATCGTTCTCTACCAGTCTGGAAGCTTATAATGCCGCCGCCGGTGGTCATTTTGAACACAACCTGTGATAGCCAATTCTCTCCTTACTGATCAGGATCCATATAACTAATGTATGCACTTGCGTTGTTCTTCAGTTTGCGCTACCACGGGTATTGTACAAATGTCGGTGTGGGATCTTTCAAAATAAGATATCTCGTAAATGGCTTGTACTAGTATCCTGCAACAAACACCACTGACATTCATAAATATGAGCCCCTGAGTACCAATACATTAAGTGAAAACCGCACATCAATAGCACTTAGCAAGTTTTAGGTGGTTCACCATGTATTCTCGGAAAGCTCATAAACGTAAAATTACAGAGATGCGTCTCACGCGAAGCCAGTAAACAATCGTTCTTCCTTCATACTATTCTCGCGTTGAACAGGAAGGAGGGAAACTACAGTGGCACAAATAGCACCCTCCGCCACACACCATGAAGTCACTTGTGGAGTACAGATGTAGACGTTGCCTTTCAGAATCACAGATACGATTGGAATCGAAGTCAGACCTTTTGGAATATCTGTAGTTGGGGCTGACCATTACATAAGAGTTCAGTGTATTGAATTAGTGAGTGCAATGTATTGAATTATGTAATATATCTGGCTTAGTCAGCCGTCATATTAGGCTCCAAGAAGCTGTTCCAGAGCAGTGGAGATGCAAGAAGTATATAGAGGACGAAATGTGTTGTGAGGTACCTGTGACAATGTTAGATTCGGTACCATTCCCGTGAGAAAGACTGCATGCATAATGCTACTGCTCTGCGATTGGCTGCTGTGTTCGGAGCAAGGGCGACAAAACGTTGAAGTATAGTTGTTATTATTAGTTAAACTACTCATTGGAATGACTTCACTTTTTAATATAAATATTTCTCAACAGCTGACTATCAACCAGTCATTTTAGAATTATTGAAAACGATTTAAATCAAAAACAAAAGACTGACGAAATTGCAGACGAAGCATTGCGGAAGCGTTCGGGTCACGCCTTTTTTGTTATGGCGCGCGAAGTGTTTCGGGCTGTTCGTCACTCTGGATTAGGCAGTCGAGAAGAACAGACATGTTGTCTGTCGTAAGATGTGTTTCCAATTTTTATTTAAGTTCATGTTCGTCACTCTGGAATAGGCAGTCGAGAAGAACAGATATGTTGTCTGTCATAGGATGAGTTTCCAATTTTTATTTAAGTTACTGTTCGTCACTCTGGATTAGGCAGTCGAGAAGAACAGACATGTTGTCTGTGGCAGGATGTGTTTGCCAGTATTCAGTATTAAAAGATTCACTCCGGTAGTCATGAGGCACAGACACGTGCCACAAATAGTGTAAAGACACATTTTCGTAAACACTGTGTTTGATCATGTACTTTGCTGTATCAGAAGGTGTTGTATTAAGATCATGTAGTCTTCTCGTGTGGCTATATTAAAATACGCGAGTGGCATCCCAAGGAAGTGACACGTTATTTCAGAACAGAACCTCGCTAAAAGTCAGTTTCAGCTTCAAGATACAGAACCTACGATCTGCGTGCTGTTTTCTGCGCTGGGGACATCAACTTGAAGACAGCAGGTTAGTGAACTATAACAGAACCTTCGTATTCCACACAGGGCAGTGGAAACAACCAGGCGCCTCACGTGTATTGCATGCACAGAACAAGTGTGCTCAGTGACACGTCATCTGCAGTAATGCAGGTGAGGTAAAGGGGGATGATCGTTATTAACACCAACAATCAATTCATTCTTCCTTTCTTGCAGTAATTAGTGAAGAACAACTGCCGTGGCGGGCACGTCAGCCTGGCAACGGGAGGAACCTTTGGCCGGCCCCATCTACACTACACTCCGCGTCACGTGTGACGCTGGACGCTGCTTTTTTTCGGCGCGTATCTCAGAGCAGATCGCAGCTGCGCTGCGTAATTACGCAGTTAATCACTGCGGCTAGCAGCTCGCGTATATCACGCGCCTCGGCTGGCCGCAACGAGCAAGCGCGCCGAAGCCTGCTACAGGGTGTTTCAAAAATGACCGGTATATTTGAAACGGCAATAAAAACTAAACGAGCAGCGATAGAAATACACCGTTTGTTGCAATATGCTTGGGACAACAGTACATTTTCAGGCAGACAAACTTTCGAAATTACAGTAGTTACAATTTTCAACAACAGATGGCGCTGCGGTGTGGGAAACTCTATAGTACGATATTTTCCACATATCCACCATGCGTAGCAATAATATGGCGTAGTCTCTGAATGAAATTACCCGAAACCTTTGACAACGTGTCTGGCGGAATGGCTTCACATGCAGATGAGATGTACTGCTTCAGCTGTTCAATTGTTTCTGGATTCTGGCGGTACACCTGGTCTTTCAAGTGTCCCCACAGAAAGAAGTCACAGGGGTTCATGTCTGGCGAATAGGGAGGCCAATCCACGCCGCCTCCTGTATGTTTCGGATAGCCCAAAGCAATCACACGATCATCGAAATATTCATTCAGGAAATTAAAGACGTCGCCGTGCGATGTGGCCGGGCACCATCTTGCATAAACCACCAGGTGTTCGCAGTGTCGTCCAAGGCAGTTTGTACCGCCACAAATTCACGAAGAATGTCCAGATAGCGTGATGCAGTAATCGTTTCGGATCTGAAAAATGGGCCAATGATTCCTTTGGAAGAAATGGCGGCCCAGACCAGTACTTTTTGAGGATGCAGGGACGATGGGACTGCAACATGGGGCTTTTCGGTTCCCCATATGCGCCAGTTCTGTTTATTGACGAAGCCGTCCAGGTAAAAATAAGCTTCGTCAGTAAACCAAATGCTGCCCACATGCATATCGCCGTCATCTATCCTGTGCACTATATCGTTAGCGAATGTCTCTCGTGCAGCAATGGTAGCGGCGCTGAGGGGTTGCCGCGTTTGAATTTTGTATGGATAGAGGTGTAAACTCTGGCGCATGAGACGATACGTGGACGTTGGCGTCATTTGGACCGCAGCTGCAACACAGCGAACGGAAACCCGAGGCCGCTGTCGGATCACCTGCTGCACTAGCTGCGCGTTGCCCTCTGTGGTTGCCGTACGCGGTCGCCCTACCTTTCCAGCACGTTCATCCGTCACGTTCCCAGTCCGTTGAAATTTTTCAAACGGATCCTTTATTGTATCGCTTTTCGGTCCTTTGGTTACATTAAACCTCCGTTGAAAACTTCGTCTTGTTGCAACAACACTGTGTTCTAGATGGTGGAATTCCAACACCAGAAAAATCCTCTGTTCTAAGGAATAAACCATGTTGTCTACAGCACACTTGCACGTTGTGAACAGCACACGCTTACAGCAGAAAGACGACGTACAGAATGGCGCACCCACAGACTGCGTTGTCTTCTATATCTTTCACATCACTTGCAGCGCCATCTGTTGTTGAAAATTGTAACTACTGTAATTTCGAAAGTTTGTCCGCCTGAAAATGTACTGTTGTCCCAAGCATATTGCAACAAACGGTGTATTTCTGTCGCTGCTCGTTTAGTTTTTATTGCCGTTTCAAATATACCGGTCATTTTTGAAACACCCTGTACATCCGCCAACAGCCTCCTCTCTGAGCGGACGCTGCCTTCTGTACGTCACAGAAATTGTGGTCAGCGGCAGATTACCTATCGTCACATTTACAAACGACTTATCTTTCCGAAGACGAAAACAGAATTTCGGAAACCGATTTTCGCTGTCAAGGCGTTGCACACGCATATTCAAGAGGCCCGCCAAACACAATCCGTTCCTGTAGTTCTCATACAGCGGATGATAGCGCGCGAAACTGCTCGAACCTTTACTACTGTATATCCAATTTCTGTGCCGCTCTCTAGTTCAGTTTCAGGAAACAAAACGACCAGCACGTCTGGCGGCATCGCCTCTAGTGGGCCGCCTGAATTAGCACGCGCAACGGCACGACTGGCTAGCTTAAATGCTAATTAACTCGGATCGGATCAAGGTATCTAATTTTTTTCTTAACACTTATTTCTCAGCGCATACTACCTCGATAAATCCTCACAAGCTCTTCAGGATATTTCTAACAACCCCGTACACTGCTGCACCCGTGGCGCCTCCTCCTTCATTCGTTCGTCTTGTGCAACAGAAAAAGCATATATGGTGTGTTACAAAAAAGGTACAGCCAAACTTTCAGGAAACATTCCTCGCACACAAAGAAAGTAAATATGTTATATGGACATGTGTCCGGAAACGCTTACTTTCCATGTTAGAGCTCATTTTATTACTTCTCTTCAAATCACATTAATCATGGAATGGAAACACACAGCAACAGAACGTACAAGCGTGACTTCAAACACTTTGTTACAGGAAATGTTCAAAATGTCCTCCGTTAGCGAGGATACATCCATCCACCCTCCGTCGCATGGAATCCCTGATGCGCTGATGCAGCCCTGGAGAATGGCGTATAGTATCACAGCCGTCCACAATACGAGCACGAAGAGTCTCTACATTTGGTACCGGAGTTGCGTAGAGAAGAGCTTTCAAATGCCCCCATAAATGAAAGTCAAGAGGGTTGAGGTCAGAAGAGCGTGGAGGCCATGGAATTGGTCCGCCTCTACCAATCCGTCAGTCGCCGAATCTATTGTTAAGAAGCGTACGAACACTTCGACTGAAATGTGCAGGAGCTCCATCGTGCATGAACCACATGTTGCGTCGTACTTGTAATGGCACATTTTCTAGCAGCGCAGGTAGAGTATCCCGTATGAAATCATGATAACGTGCTCCATTGAGCGTAGGTGGACGAAACTAAAATGAGCTCTAACATGGATATTGTTTCCGGATACATGTCCACATAACATCTTTTCTTTATTTGTGTGTGAGGAATGTTTCCTCAAAATTTGCCCGTACCTTTTTGTAACACCGTGTATAGGGATTCACTACCTTTGAACTATAATTCCCTGTTTGACAACCCAGTAATACACTATGTGGTCAAAAGTGTCCGGCCACCCCAAAAAACACACGCTCTTCGTATTAGGTGCATTGTGCTGCCACTTCCTGACAGGTATCCCATATCAGCGACCTCAGTAGTCATTAGACATCGTGAGAGAGCAGAAAGGGGGGCTCCGCGGAACTGACAGACTTCGAACGTGGTCAGGAGATTTGGTGTCACTTGTGTCATACGTCAGTACACGAGATTTCCTCTGTTTCAGATGTGATAGTGAAGCGGAAACGTGAAGGGACACGTATAGCAAAAAAGGTACAGGTAGACATTGTCTGTTGGCTGACAGAGATCGGCGACAGTTGAAGAGGGTCGTAATGTGTAAGAAGCAGACATCTATCCAGACAATCACACAGGAATTCCAAACTGCATCAGGATCCACTGCAAGTTCTATGACATTTAGGCGGGAGGGGGCGAAACTTGGATTTCATGGTCGAGCGGCTGCTCATAAGCCACACGTTACGCCGGTAAATGCTAAACGACGTCTCGCTTGGTGTAAGGAGCGTACACACTGGACGATTGAACAGTGGAAAAAACGTTGTGTGGAGTGACGAATCACGGTACACAATGTGGCGATCCGATGGTTGTGTGTGGGTATGGCGAATGTCCGGTGAACGTCATCTGCCAGCGTGTGTAGTGCCACCAGTAAAATTCGGAGGCAGTGGTGTTATGATGTGGTCGTGTTATTCATGGAGGGCGATTGCGTCCCTTGTTGTTTTGCGTGGCACTATCACAGCACAGGCCTACATTGATGTTTTAAGCACCTTCTTGCTTCCCACTGTTGAAGAGCAATTCGGAGATGGTGATTGCATATTTCAACACGATCGAGCACCTGTTCATAAAGCAAGGTCTATGGCGGAGTGGTTACACGACAATAACATCCCTGTAATGGACTGGCCTGCACAGAGTCCTGCCCTGAATCCTATAGAACACCTTTGCGATGTTTGGGAACGTCAACTTCGTGCCAGGCCTCACCGACCGACATCGATACCTCTCCTCAGCGCAGCACTCCGTGGTGAATGGGCTTCGATTCCCCAAGAAACCTCCCAGCAGGTGATCGAACGTGTGCCTGCGAGAGTGGAAGCTGTCATCATGGCTAAGGGTGGGCCAACATCATATCGAGTTCCAGCACTACCGATGGAGGGCGCTACGAACTTGTAAGTCATTTTCAGCCAAGTGTCCGGATACTTTTGATCACATAGTGTACATATTATCTGATGGAAAGTATAGGGACACCTAGACATAGAGTGTCTACCCTACTCTTTTATGAGGGCTTGAACGCTGCTGGAGACACTTTCAACGCCGAATCTGAGCAACTGTGGATGATTGGCAGCCCATTCCTCCTCGACGGCCGAAACCAGAGTATGTAGCGACGCAGAACGCTATGTCCTGGAGCGAAGTCGACGTTCTAACTCATCCCGCAGGTGTCCGACTGCATTCAGGTCGGGAATCTGAACAGGTCAGTGCCTTTCAACGATGTCACTGTCGACAGAACACTGCGTCACAGATGCTGCTTTATGTCACGCCGATACAATCATCATCTCCCAAATGTTAATCTACAGTAGGCAGCACACTGTGCTGTAGAATTTGTTTATACGAGGTGCGGCTAGAAAAAAACCGGACTGATGCTGGAAAAAAACATTTATTTACAATTATTTACAATTTCATGTTATCTCCTTCAATGTACTCTCCTCCTCGGTCTCTACACCGCTCCATACGAATTTTCCAGTGTTCATAGCAATGCTGCAGATCATTTTCGGTAAGTCCATACATTACTTCCGTCGCTTTTTCTTTTACTGCTTCAACAGTCTCAAATCTAGTTGCTTTCAAAGCTGACTTGACTTTAGGGAAAAGAAAAAAGTCACAGGGGGCCAAATCAGGTGAGTAGGGTGGATGATCTAAGATGGGAATGTTATGTTTTGCCAAAAACGTCTTCAGTGACAACGCACTGTGAGCTGGGGCATTGTCTTGGTGAAGGATCCATGACTTTTTTCTCCACAAATCGTTCCGTTTTCTCCGTACTCGCTCACGTAGGGTAGCCAGGACGCTAATGTAGTAATGCTGATTCACTGTTTGTCCCTCTGGTACCCAATCAATGTGCACAATCCCTTTGATGTAAAAAAAAACAATCATCATTGCCTTGAATTTCGATTTTGACATTCGTGCTTTTTTTTGTCGTGGAGAACCAGGAGTTTTCCAATGCATCGATTGGCATTTAGTTTCGGGATCGTAAGTAAAAAACCACGATTCATCGCAAGTAATAACATTTTGTAAGAAGGTGGGAGCACTTTCAATGTTTTCCAGGATGTCAGAACAAATCATTCTTCGGCGTTCCTTCTGTTCAATTGTGAGACACTTTGGAACCATTTTTGAACACACTTTGTTCATGTTGAAACTTTCATGAAGAATCTGCCTAACACTTTCCTTGTCAACTCCTGTTAACTCAGACACTGCTCTGATTGTTAAACGGCGATCTTGTCGAACAAGTTTACCGATTTTTTTCAATGTTTGCATCAGTTTTTGCTGACAATGGTCTGCCAGTGCGAGTGTCATCACTGGTGTCTTCGCGGCCATCTTTAAATCGTTTAAACCACTCAAACACTTGTGTTCGCGATAAACAATCATCGCCGTACACTTGTTGTAACATTACAAACGTTTCACTTGCAGATTTTCCTAGTTTGAAACAAAATTTGATGTTAACACGCTGTTCTTTCTGTACACTCAGCATTTTCCGACGCACAGACAAAACGTCAACTACTTAAAACAGACGCCACGGGCAGACTGAGTGCAGGAGGCAGATGAAACTCGAGCAGTAGGCGGAGCGAGAGTCACGTGACAGGCCACGCGACTTTCAGCCTTATTGCATTCGTTTTATTGTTTCACCAGTACTAGTCCGGTTTTTTTCTAGCCACACCTCGTATTCTTCCACATTTAGCGTTTTCTTGAGGGCAGTAAGAGGACAGGCGCTAACAGCGAAGAACACTACCCTATGGTAACACAAGCTGCTCTATACTTGAGTGCTGGCGCTACACATGATGGCAGGTAACGTTCTCTTGGAATTCGCCTAGCGCAAACCCTTACATCGGATTGCCGCAGGGTCTAGCGTGATTCATCACTCTAAATCACTTGTTTCCAGTCATCCACTGTGCAGTGACTCTGTTCCGTACACTATCTCAAGCGTCTCTTAGCACTGAATAGAGAAATGTGTGGCTCATGAGGAGCTGCTCGGCCACTGATCTCAATTCATTTTAACTCCCTACCCAGAGCTACTGTGCTAGCTGGGCTGCTGGTAGAACGCTGGAACCCACGAACGATTCCTCCCGCTGATTTTATGCTACCTTTTGGAACCACCCTCCGCTGTCCTGGGCGGCCCCTTTCCGTCAGCGTATGCTGTCTGCCTGGTCATGGTACAGCTGCGTAGTTGCTTGGAGCATCCACCTCACCATCGCATTAGCAACAGTCAGCTTGAGCAGCTTTAGAAGTGTTGAAATGTTTCTGATGGATATGTTACTTGGTTGACATCCAATGACTACTCCATATTCGAAGTTAGTGAGCTCTCCTGATCGAGCCATTTTGCTTTCATTGCTTCTCAACTGACGAAACAATATTTCCCGCCTCTTTTTACACTGGCGGGTCCGCCTCTCCTGACATACAGTGATCAATTCCGCGTTACACATGAGTGTTCGACTACTTTAGACCACATAATGTGTTTCGCCTCTGCACTTTGCGAGATTCGCGCGACTTAAGGGACAGCTTGTTGGACCAGGAGAGGCAAGCATCGCACTGGAAAGTCATTTTGACAGGAGAGGTGCTGATACAGTGTCGAGTAGTTTTCAGAGACTGACAGCTGAAGACTTTCCATTTGCCAGGCCCACTTAGACGGTGCATGTAAACTAAAGTACAAGGTCGTAGTGGTTACTATTGCGTCACCTCTCTCTCTCTCTCTCTCTCTCTCGTATGCTTCGGGACTCAATGTAACCATATTGGATACTTGGAGCGTGTTTGACAATTCGGTTCTACTCTCCATCGCCTTTCCGGTATGACTGCAGACTTTCCATCTATAACTCAGAGAAATTCTCTGGCAAGGCAAACTGTAGGGAAAGCCACGACTGCAGCCCTGTCCAGCCTCCTGACAAAGAGAGAATTGATAGTTAATTTACATTTCCGATCACAGATTAGGATTTCTTGTCAAATGACGAACCTAATTATGTCAGTCACGGTTTGATGAATCCGGAATTTGATGAAACTAGTTTATCAATATATGGTGTTAAATCAAATTTCCCCGGCGATCTGAGACCGCAGATGGCCAATGTGAGTGGAGAGCATTCGACTGGTGGGAGCGAGAATTTTATAGGACTGCAGATTACTTACTGCTAATAATTTGGACGACGGTGAAATTCTATAGAGGTTCCGAGCCATTAGCTTTGAATTTCAGGCTACGCCTACCTCGGTGCGCAACAATGCAAGGCTTTCCCGCCCTCAAAGAACTGCCGCCACTTCTGTCTCCCTAACTGCAGAGTTGGGAGGTCGGTCTGTCACTGGCTGAAACACACTGTAATCGCCGCTCCAGTTTGGTTGGATAAGAGACACTCTTTCTGCCGGCGAACGTCTACGATGGCGAGGTTTCCGAATCTACAAATGCGCCGAGACGCTCTCAGCACCCCGATTCGTAGCCCGAGCCACGTCATGATAGCAGTAGCGCGGGTGCTGCCACCATTTTCAGCATCTGTGCGCTTGCTTCCGTGATTTGGTAGCATCCACACACCGATCAGTTCATTTTAGTACCGAAGTTTCTCTCAATAGAACGCTTGCAGCAATTTCGGTAGCGACTTCCGAGCGATGCAACCGTTCAAATCTCGATCAACAGGCTGTACGACTTTTTCCCTGTTGAAGCCATAAGCTAGTTTGTGTTGCCTTTGTCTGGGCTTTCGTTCAAAAGCAGATCTCATGGCTGTAAACTATTTTCCTTTTGATTGCAAGTTCTTAAGTTCCTTCACTATTTTCTGTCAGCTCACACTCTCAAAAGGTTTGGACGAGTTGCTATGCATCGATCTCTTGAAGAGCGTAACAAGGTACCTCACATTTCCTGTGTTTTATGGTGAATGTATCTGGATCATGGATCAGATGTGTCTGCTGGTCTGCTGCAAAATAAGTTTTTATTTATCAGTCGAAACACCTGCTAGACGAGAAGCAGCCCGTTGTCACTACGGCCGAGAGAACAGAAGGTTGGTAGGTGAAGTTAAGATTGCAGCCAATAGGGAATCAGCAGCAGGGAGTTCATTAACACCGTTTCGCATCACATTTCGTCCAGTTTAAATAAACAACATCTACATGCCCAAACAGTGGTGCTGGCGTGTTGCATTTTGACCCGACAAGTTGGTTGTACTCATCTATCTCGTCTTTGTTTATTCGTTGAAGTCATTCTACTGGAGTCTGTCCATTCCCCAACGCCAACTACAATACCGGTTTTTCAAATTATGACGTTATTGGAGGACTGTGTCTGTTATGATACAGAATGTTTATACCGCTCTGCAACAACCTGGCTCGCCTTGAGTTTGGTAAATTTAAAACAAAAACAAAAAAAAAAAAACTAAAAAAAGCGAGTAATATCGCCAACCGCACCATGCGTTTTGTCGGACTTTGTATCTTCTTTAGTAAGTTAAATAAACTGCTTAGGTGTATTTAACTATTTCTAAAATACAGCGCCATAGATGAATTTCTACTCCTTCGTTGGGACGCAGAATAAACCAATCGCTCATACCAGACAGACAGTACAGGTTACATAAAAAGTACGTCTTCTCGCTCCGTGGACCTCCTCTGCCAGACTGACTTCCATGACGAACAGACCTTCTCCGTCTTCCAACAGCAAAGACTACTGCTCAGTGACTCTCCCACATTTTTTAAAGTAATTCCAGCCCTTCTACTGCGTAGTCCACACGATCCCAAAGAATCTTTGCCACGGACCTAAGGTCGTCTTGGTATGAACCAGCGTAACTCGGAACACGTCGAGCCACTAGTATTTTGTCAGCGGCCACTGCCAAACTTAGCGATAAACTTGATTGTAATGAAACTGCAGCAGCCATTATTCAATGGCGTGTTTCTGAGAGCTAAAGCGTAGTTACCTCTACTACCAAATGTGATACCAATGTCTCGACCACGTGACTATCGCTGTGGGCAGAAATAGAAAGTGACTTTAAGTGTTTTAAAAATGTGTAAAAACTTGTGAGTAAGAATCTCTCACGCAGCCCACAGGCCACTTGTTGAATAAACTGACTCGCTGAGCCTCGCCTGAGGATCCTGTGAGCCAAACTATCGCGCGTGGGTCAGTGGCTTCCCACTGACCCTGAGGACCTCTTTATGCTCGCAGGAAACACAGTCAGCAAGTGGCTCGCTATGAGCGTCTCGGACCTGGCTTACGCAGGAGCGAACACAAACGAACGAGCACCGGCGACCCAGCATCCACTCTGGTGTGAACGGAGGCAACTGCGAGGAAACTGTCTTTTTCGGTTCGCATTCACAGATGCTCGCTCGTGTTCTGCTGGTTGTCAGTCTTTCAGGGAACCCTGAGTGCTGGTTGAAGCGCTTTCCGCTTCGCCGCATGCAGCACTTAGAGAATTCGGCTACCGTTTCGGCCACCAAAAACTTTTGCTACTGGCGTGAGTTATGTGAGCTATGAGTGGTCAGAAGAAAATGTAATTTTGCTCGTATAAGAATGTACATAGGGCCTTAGCAGTCCAAGGGACTCCCAGCACAAAATACGGAACACAAAGGGAGCACGCTTCGGGTGAAGTTACCGTGGCATTCAAAGGCCTCTGCGGGCAGAGATGGAAAGAGACTTTACGTGTTCTGAAGCTGCGTATAAACTTGCGAGCAACTGGGATTTGAAAAATACGATACATTCATTATTTGTTCAATCAGCTGAAAAAGCACTGAGGTTGCACAAGCTCTTGCACCTCCACAATAAATTTCCTTGAAAGTAAATAAATACAAATACTTACCTATTATGTTAACTGACCAAAAATAAAATAAATAAAAAACGGAAGAAAATTTCATCGTTCTCGTAAGTTACGTTCAAGGTAGCTACAATTACATCACTGAGACAGCAATGTTAGTTTAGAAGCATTAGATGTAATAATCCTTCCAAAGTGTACATCAAATTTTATGGAGTAGCCTATGTAACGGATTGTATATGTATTTTACATATGGTTATTCGCACTTTATTGACACTATGTTCCTTTTAGAAAATACTTCACTTCTTTACATGTTATTGTCCGGACGTGAGAAACTACCTGAGATACAGCAGTTCCTGAAATGCGAAACATTTTGTTGGTTAATTGTCTCCAGCTGCTAAAAATCCGTGAGTAAATGCTAGCCTTTCCTCACGTTATGTTGCTCGTCGGTAATTAGGGAACTGCTTTTAAATTTCTTCCGTAATTGCAATGGAAAGACAGCTAAAAGCATCCACAGACATACGTGCGAGGTTTATGAATTCTGTTCAACGAACGATGGAGTTGCAATTCAATGATAACTTTACTATCTCCACGTGTAAGGCGCTTGAGGAAGAAAATTTGTTTTCCTATGCCACTTTGTTTACTTCGTCAAAAACAGCGCTTTTGTCACCCAAAATAAAGCTGTTTGAGTAACGCAGTTTTGCATCGCGGCTATAACTACGAGGGTCGCCCAGAAAGTAATGCACTGCATTTTTTTTCTTCAGCAATTCTTTATTAAACTTTATGAGAATTACACACACGAAAGAATGGTGTTTTACATACACACCTTATTTTTTCACGCATTCTCCACCCCGTTCTATGGCTTCCCTCCATCGCGAAAGAAGGACGAGTAAGCCCTGTGAGTACCAATCTTTGATCTCGTGGCGGAGTCAGTGCTTCACTGTGTGAATCAACTCTTCAAAAAAAAAAAAAAAAAAAAAAAAAGTTCAAATGGCTAAAAAATGGTTCAAATGGCTCTGAGCACTTTGGGACTTAACTTCTGAGGTCATCAGTCCCGTAGAACTTAAGCTACTTAAACCTAACTAACCTAAGGACATCACACACAGCCATGCCCGAGACAAGATTCGAACCTGCGACCGTAGCAGTCGTGCAGTTCCAGACTGAAGCACCTAGAACCGCTCGGCCACTCCGGCCGGCCAATCACCTCCTCATCGTCCTCAAAATCCTTTCCACGAATAGCATCCTTTAACGGCCCAAACGAACGCAAGCCGCGCGGGATTAGCCGAGCGGTCTCAGGCGCTGCATTCATGGACTCTGCGGCTGGCCCCGGCGGAGGTTCGAGTACTCCCTTGGGCATGGGTGTGTGTGTGTTTGTGCTTAGGATAATTTAGGTTAAGTAGTGTGTAAGCTTAGGGACTGATGACCTTAGCAGTTAAGTCCCATAAGATTTCACACACATTTGAACATTTTTGAACGAGCACAAGTCCGAGAGGACTAGGTGAGGACTGCAGGTGTGACAGCCGTGGATAGTCTCCCAGATCCCTTCTGATGACCTCAGCCTCCGTGTCCAGTGACTAACTGTACGTCTGTCGACAGCAGATGCTCCATAGACTTTGCACAAGCGTTTGTGAGTATCCCCACATTTTATTTCTCTGCAGCGAGAAAATCAATGACTACGTTCCTTGTGACGTACATCACCTACAGAGGCCATTTTGAAACTGTGCTGCACCTACGCTATCTGTTGGAAGTGACGGAAACTTGGTACGCTCACTCAGAAGATTTCAAATAATACAAACATAACGTTTCGCCTTCGTAGCATTGTCTTCAGCTGAGAAAAAGAAAAATGCGTGGCAACCATCGTAGTATTGTATAGAATGAAAGCTGCTCATTCTCTGGTGTTCTCTTCCGGTTTCTCCACCACAAACATTCGTTCAGAGGTACAAGTGAATGTTAAAGAACACAGCTAAACATTCGAATGCCTATTCTCTAGAGTTCATTCCTGTTAGATCCGGTGTAAACGAACCGCTGGCGAGCCACGCACGCATTTATGAGCAACGTGTTCGTGAAATGTTCTAACCATAAGCTGCTCGCAACCGAGCGCGCGCACACACACACACACACACACACACACACACACACACACACACACGAGTGTCATGTGTGGTCCTGCGGTGTTAATGGCAAGTGGATGGGCGCACAAAGGAGACGGGTAAATTTTGCCAGTGAAGAAATAATTCAGACGAAACAACGCATTCGCCGAAGCAAGTTACAGGGTAGGCTCGCTAATAACGACGTAGCCGAGCAGCTAAGTTAGTGGCTGCCCCCGCAGGGTCAGAGGGCAGCCTAATTAACGGCTGGAGGCCGCTGACGTACTGCGGCCAGGTACGGCACAGCGCGGCCAGCTGGAACGTACGGGGTGAGGGGGTGGGGGGGGGGGGTGACGCAAGCGGCGATAACTCAGCCCCGGGCCACGTCTGCAGCGTGGCGGCTCAATCCCACAAACGCGTAGCAGCTACTCACGGAAAGCGCCTGCAACAGCTTCCAGGGCAGTCGTGGAGGCATCCGCCTTGTCTACAGCATCTGTCACGGTCTCGTCTCTTACCTGGAACACGTCAGAAAAGCCTCATATTAGCTTCAAAGTGAATAATCAACATATGAGACGCGTTTTTCTGCGAAATGTTCTAGAGGTTCAAGAGAGGAAAACTCACATTTATCTCATTTATACACTGCCGGAAAGAAATAGTACGCTTTTTTAGAGGTTTTCAATTCACTCAAGATTTACTGTTGCAACAGTGCAGATGGAGTACATGAAATGGTTACTTTTACAGATCAATAGCACAAGCGGATGTGTGGTACCAGGCTTCGACCCATGCTGAGACATCCATATTAGTATATGGGGAGCCTCCACAAGCGGCAGTGCAGGTGCAGACTCTTGTCATCCAGTCGATCGTACAGATAGGGAATACTGTTCTGGGATACGTTACGCCACGGCTGCTCGAACTGCTCACGTAAGAATTATTGGGTGACAAGTCCGCATGAGCCACTCACTACTCGTCCCATCATATCCCACACTTGCTCGACTGCAGACAAGTCCGGAGATCGTGCTGCCCAGGAAAGTTGCTGCACGTCTTGCAGAACACGTTGAGTTTCACGAGCGTGAGTGGGCAAGCATTATCCTGCTGGAAAAACACATCACCTTCCTCTTGCAAGAATGGCAAAAGAACAGGTCTAACGACATTCTGCACGTACTGAGCGCTGGTAAGCGCCCCTTCCAGAAACACCAAATGCAGACGAGGGTTGGAGCTTAAAGCACCCCAGACCATAAAGCCTGCAGTGGAACCAGTGGCGCAAAATTTCCACGCCCGGGTTCCCGGGTTCGGTTCCCGGCGGGGTTAGGGATTTTCTCTGCCTCGTGATGGCTGGGTGTTGTGTGATGTCCTTAGGTTAGTTAGGTTTAAGTAGTTCTAAGTTCTAGGGGACTGATGACCATTAGTGTTAAGTCCCATAGTGCTCAGAGCCATTTGAACCATTTGGAACCAGTGCATCTTGGACGAAT
Organism: Schistocerca cancellata; assembly: GCF_023864275.1. NCBI lineage: Eukaryota > Metazoa > Arthropoda > Insecta > Orthoptera > Acrididae > Schistocerca > Schistocerca cancellata. Next base: position 550,989,218 of record NC_064633.1, read on the forward strand.
GCACTCTACGAGAGAGCGCTCACCAGATGTACACTGTAACGCGCACACGACCGTCGCTTGCATGTAGGCAGAATCTCTCTTCAACGCTGAAGACTACGGCGCGCTATTCCATCTTCAAAGTGATCCTCTGAGACAATGCTGTTGCGTGAGTGGAAGACGGGCTAGAGGTGTGTGCCTGCCCGTAGTCCCACTGCTAACAATCGTTTCTCAACAGATCGTGTTGACACGTGTGGGCTCAGAAGTCCTGTGCTATGGTAGTTCTACGACCAGCTGCTGTTGCCTTTACAATGTGATCGTCCCTTGGTGGGCGCACGTGCTACGTGGACGTCCGGAATCTCGTCCACAGGTGTGAAAATGTTCACGTAACCACTGATACCAACATCGCTGCCCAACCGACGCAGCACGTCCAACTTGTGTGGCAGTTCTCCGAAAGGACCTTCCCGACACTCAGAAGGTCTGGTATGATTTTTTTTTTTAGTAATTTAATTGAAAGCTTTGTTGCTTTGGTAAAAATAAAATTGGTTCTTTTTGTCGTGACAGGATAAATTACTATTAATCACACCAGATTTGCCGGAGAACAGCAGCAACATGTGTAATTGATCCAGCTTTAAGAAATTCTATTACCTTTTAGCGGAAAATTCGTGCGGTACTCTCCGACGTTAGAAAAGTCGTGGTGTTCCGTTCGGAGCAGGAGGCGGCTGTCTTTTCTCATTCGCGATATCGAAAATTACTAAAAAAAATGAACAGAAATTTTTTTCGGAGGAAGATCGCGCGGAGAAAACAGACAGAAGTTACATGAAAGAAACCTAAGGGACCAACTAATTGGATTCGTACGAACATATAAACGGAACTGAAAGAACTTGGAATAAATTCTATAACGATGTCGTCACGACAGCCTCCTGTTCCGACAGAACACACGCTGGATCATAAGCTGCATAAATCTTTTAAACAGAAAAGATTATCACAAGTATAATTAATGAAAATAAGGTTGAGAGATTTTGTTTGAAATTAAATAAACTTCAAGGCTTCAAGTATTATATTATGAAACGGAAACTTACATTAACATGGCCACCCATTGTGGCGGTGGAGCGAATTTTCATGATATACATTCTCGCTTGTTTGTGGCTACATATATTTTTAATCACTTAAACTCTTAAATTTACAATAAAATAATTATATCAGTATGGAGCACAATACTTTTGCGTCCGACTCGCAACACATTCACCGAAGAACAGCTAGAGAGCGGCGCGGCTCCCTGCAGAAGTAAAAATTGGCAATTGTTATTTTGAAACATAGGTGCATCGTTTTTTTACTGATCGATAGCAGCGTATAACAGTTTATAGCTATCGTGATATTCTGCGCTTTTCAGGAGCGCTGCAAAGATATCTGGTTACAACATTCATTGGTATATGTTAAAAGTTCGCACATACTGACGCGAATACAGAAAAAAAACTTTTACATGTTAAAAATCGCAGTGATAAAGGCTTTAATGTCACAAAGGCCACAATCTGACCCCTTCCAAACTCGCTCAGTTGGCTGTAGGAAGCACGAGTGCGCGTGCGCGTCCGTGGCAGGGTTGCCTTCTTGCTTCACACGGCTGCACCACACTGACTCTGCCGGCTGTGAGCATTCCCTACGAAAGGGTAAACACAGACTGCGCTCTGGTAGCTATGCCGCTGCGCTGTCTGTTGGCGGACGATGTTGGAACCATTATCAATACATCTACTATGCCCCCACGTGGCATAAGCCGCCATCGGATCAAAATCCACATCGTGTTTTCAGGTGTACCATTTTCTTTCGGCAGCGTAGATTTAGAAAAACAGATTGAAAACGTTTATTGGAGTGCTCTGTTCAGAATTATGAAGTTATCAGTGATACAATATTATTGGGGATAAAATACAGTCAGCGGAAACGTTACCTGCAAGATGTGTAGAACCCACACCGCATTCTAAGAGTCGAGGGACGTGAAACGGAAGTAGTGGTTGAGAATAGAGTGAGACGGCTTGTAATCTGTCTCCCATGTTACTGAATCTGTGCATCGACCGACAAGCATTTTTGATCAAATGTTTGAGCGGAGCGGAAACAAGACTCTTTAGAAAGTACATAATCGATTTTACCCGAATTTTCAAAGCAAAAGCAAAACTGGGAAGTGGGCGAATTGGGTAACAAACGGACCACCCAGAGGTCTAGCCTTGAAGGATATATATATAAAATTGCTTCAAAGAAATCGGGGTAACTAAGATAAAATTTGACTATTAAACTGAGAAAAAGACTCATCACATTTTTGCGAAATAAATTGTCTAAAAGAAAGAAAGTAAAGAAAATAGATTAGGGAAACATTTGACCTTCCTATACATGATGCACAAAACGACGCACAGCCATAGTATTTTAACAGACAAATATCTTCCAGTACTCTGTAAAATTCTAAGTTAAAGACTGAACATTAAATTCTCATTCGGCTCGTCATTTGCGCACCATTCAAAGGCACGTTAAATGCTTCTTTAATCTATTTTATATAATACTTTTAGTGAAGTCATTTCATAAGACAGTCGACTTTTTTTTTCAAACCTCTTTTATCTGTTGTATAAGACATTCACAAGCAAAAAATATTGTTAATCCGCAAGAATTAAAGTGTTGAAATGAATTATATATGTGTAATAATTTGAGAGCCACCACTGATGATGCCTCTGGTGTAACACTCACTTAAATTATTACATAAAACTTAAAATATACAAAAAAGATATGTACATAACATCTACCGCGGATGATGGTCACCTTAACACGTGTACGTTAATTTTGGATACTGATCTGATTAGTTTCCTGTCAATGTTCAACACAATACCTTTTACTTATCTTTTAATTCCCGCTCGGCTTCTTATACCACACTAACCGACGTCGCTTAGTCGTTCATGTGAACAACGATGGCATCACGATGCTTAGAGTGAAGTCATACGTAGAGCAATCGGTGCATTGTCCGGAGATCCGTGGTCATGTATTGCGTGTCTGTAACTCCCGTCTATGTCCGAAGAATCACGACGCGTAAGTCGTATGTGTGAGGTAAAAGGTCACAACGCAATGCATGACAGCAAAGTCGGTGTGCTATTAAAGTTATTCAAGGACAGAGGAGGAACATCTTTGATTTACAGCTCGTAGCTGCGCGGTGCGTTTTCGTCAGAGTGATACTGAAGGCATTCCTTCCTTAAGAAACAATCACAACTTTTAAAGCCAACTGTATGCTCCCGAACGAGCTTGTATGTGCTCTGTGGAATAAACTGTATGACCTCCTCTCTTCTAGAGTTTTGTCGTTGCGTGTCAATACAAGGTTACTCACTGCTGCCCACAAGCAACGTATTATTTTAGGTGTGGATAATGTGACCATTATACTTACACGCCGAACTTCTGAATTGTCTGACTAACGTATCTTCTGATACAATGAAATTTATTCTTGGTGCCGATCAAGAAGTAGGAATGACCATACAGAAGAGGCTTTTCTCACAATCAACAAAAATTACGCAGTGAGAATAAAATTCTCTTCGTTGTAACAGATGTTTAAACAGATATGGAAATTATTCTGAAAATAAGACGCAAATCACTTCAATTTTTCAAAAACATGTTCCAAATGTATAAACAATTTAATTTTATTGGTCTAAAAGGGCATTACCTCAAAAAATCTCTTATAATACATTTGTTTTCAATATCGTTACATAATGCACAGGAATTTCTATGCTGGTATGCATTCTACTGTGTGTATATAGCTCACAGAAGCAATTAAAATGACGTCTGCGAGTTTCATATTTTAAAGTTATAACCTGTGGTCACGTCACAGAAATCAGCGGCGTGAAAATGCTTCAACTAATTTTGTAAAGTCTGTACATTACGATATGCAGTATTATTACAATTTTTGTACATTTGTTGACTTCTTTATCCTGGTGGCATTAGACTCTCTCTCTTAGATCTAACAAAGTATTCTCCACATTTTGCGACACACCCATCAACATTAAATAGGAGACACCTCCCGATGTTCTGCACACGTGTTATAAGAGCTCTTGTCTCTAACATAGAATCCAACAATTTGAAATAGTTAAGACACAAATAATGAAAACAACAATAGCTACAGCAGAAAAACTACATCTTATTTTTGTTTATAAAAAATGGAATAATTCGGACAAATTACAGGCAGGCAAATTCAAACTGTAAGCTCTGACGTGAGAAAATGGACGGGACAGAAAGAGAAGGACGAGAAAGTTTTGTAACTGACTGAGGAACGAAAATACGAAGAAGCGTAACTGAGATACGAAGTGAGCGTTTGCTTCATTGTTTGACAGACAAATGTGTTAACGTTTTGGTGGAAAGTTACGAGGCTGAGAAGAGGAGGTGCTTGGGGTTTTTTCTTGAATCAAACAGGGCATTCGGTCATTGGGAGAGTACAGGATAGCTTGTCCCAGCAACAGAGCAGGAGTTAGCAAACGTTCTTGTTTTGTGGACAGGCAAACTACGAAGTCAGATAAGAGACACTTTACTGCTGTTGTGGTCTTGAGTCCAAAGACTGGTCTGATACAGCTCTCCATGCCACCTTATCCTGTGTAAGCCTCTTCATCTCCGAGTAACTACTGCAACCTACATCATTCTGAATCTGCTTAGAGTATTGATCTCTTGGTCTCCCTCTACGTTTTTTACCCTCCACGCTTCCCTCCAGTACTAAATTGGTGATACGTTCATGCCTCAGAACATGTGCTACCGACCGATCCCTTCTTCTAGTCAAGTTGTGCCACAAATTCCTCTTCTCCTCAGTTCTGTTCAGTACCTTCTCATTAGTTACATGATCTACCCATCTAGTCTTCACCATTCTTCTGTTGTACCACATTTCAAAAGCTTCTGTTCTCTTCTTGTCTAAACTGTTTATCATCCATGTTTCACATCCGTACATGGCTACACTCCATACAAATGCTTTCAGAAAAGACTTCCTGACACTTAAATCTGTAGTCGATGTTAAATTTCTCTTCTTCTGAAACGCTTTCCTCGCCATCGCCAGTCTACGTTTTATATCCTCTCCACATTGAGCATCCTCAGCTATTTTGCTCTCAAAATAGCGAAACTCATCTACTACTTTAAGTGTCTCATTTCCTAACCTAATTCCCACAGCATCACCTGATTTAATTAGACTACATTCCATTATCCTCGTTTTGCTTTTTTATGTTCATCGTATATCCACCTTTCAACACACTGTCCGTTCTGTTCAACTGTTCTTCCAAGTCCTTTTTCTGTCTGTGTCAGAATTACAATGTCATCGGGAAACAAGCTTTTTAGTTCTTCTCCCTTTATTTTCATCCCTAGTCCAAATTTTTCTTTGGTTTCCTTTACTGCTTGTTCAATGTACACATTAAATAACATCGGAAATAGGCTACAACCCCGTCTCACTCCCTTCTCAAACAATGTTTCCCTTTCGTGCCCCTCGACACTTTATAAAACTTTTTGTTGCGATTATGATAGGGTGATTGGTAGTTGATGTCTGAGGCAAGGGAGCCTCTGTGATAGCCACGTAACTGCATGTTCCCAACTCCGCTAACTAGACGAATGAGGAACTGACATAGTCAAACTGACAGACGTTGTTTGCGCAAGGCACACAAGCATTCAAGGAAAGTTCGAACCATGTTAAGTTCTCATTACGGTGGTGAGTTTAATTATATCAGAATAGTGGACGTTCGACAGAACAAGTGATTGTGTTCGTTTCACACTCTGTGGAAATATCCTGCAGTGACGAATGGCATGCGGAAACTTTGTGTATATAGCGACAGTACCTTCTCTCCAGCTGATGAGGCGGAAATAACACTATGTTTGCCCCACGGAGCGTCACAGGACCTCTAATGATTTCAGTATACACAAACTATTCATCATACAGCATCAGCAGCGCTGTAAGATTGTTAGCGGACGTTGTTCTTGTCTACGGGAAAGTATCTTCCTTGGACTATCGTTACGAACTGAATAAAGTTATGATGAAAATTTCTACTTGGTATAACGAATATCGGCTTTATCGGAATGTGGAAAATGCAAGGTAATACCTATAACGAAGGGGAAATCACGATAACATCTCATGGCAAGATCGGTGATGAACATATTGAGCACATCACATGGCGTTAGTATTTCGGGCTAATACTACGAAGCGATATGAAACAGTACGATCATATAAAAGCACAATTATGGTATACGAATAGAAGCGTTTCGGAAAAATGTAATGCACCAGTGAGGTAAACTGCATAAAAGAGGCTAGTGTGATACGTTGTAGAGTGCTGTTCCATCGTTTGGAGTCCGTTCCTAGCAGACAGGAGAACAGGCATCGAACGAATTCAGAGACGCGATGCTAGGTTTGTAAACGTTGGTATAGTCCATACTAGAGTGTGACAGAAACGCTCGGGGGAGTGAAATGTGTATCCTTGGAAGAAAGACGACGTAGTTTTCATGAAAACCTGATGCACAAATTTACAGAACCTGTATTCTAAGAAGATGGTGCCATCAATGCACGCCATCTGTCGAAAGTATCTGGGCATCCATTGGTAGACATTAATCTGGATTGTGTCTGCCTTTCCCTTTTAAGATGGGTTGAACTCTGCTGGGGACAGTTTAAATGAGCTGTCTGAATGTCTGTGGAGGAATAGCATCACATTCTTTCCCAAGAATTCCGAAATCACAGAAGGTAGTCAAGTTGAAGTCTCGGGTGTGGAGGGATGTCTACGTTCTGACTCATCCCAAAGATGTTTCATTGGGTTCAGGTAAGAACTCTGGGCAGCCCAGTGCATTTGAGGAATGTTGTTGTGTACAAACCGCTGCCTCACAGAAGCTGCTTTATGACAGGGTACGCTGTACTGCTGATGGAAACGTAGAACACTATCCTGTAAGACGTATTGATATCCATCTGCATTTCGGTTTTCTTAACTGCAATAAGTGGACCACACACTAACCACGAAGAACACCGCCATGTCGTAACACGACCTCCTCCGTACTTCATTGTTGGTACTACACATGATGGCAGGTATCATTCTCCACACATTCGCCAAACCCAAATCATTACATGGAATTTTCACATGGTATAGCGCGATTCATTACTCGAAATGACTCGTTTCCAATGGCCCCATTCTTTACACCACTTGAAGCGTCACTTAGCACTGACCACACAAAACTGTGAGTTTTGAGGAGCTCGTCGACCACTGATCCCCATTCTTTTTACCTCCCCACACACAATCATTGTACTGGCTGGACTGCTGGTAGCACTTTAGAACTCACGAGTTATTGCTTGCGCTGATTTCATGAGATTTTTATATTGAACTTCCGAAATGTTCGACGGTCTCTGTCCATCACCACGGGCGATCTGCCTGAACTCGTTTACTTATTGTTCATCCTTCGTGTTACCAATTTGCAATCACGTCACCAACAGACAACTTGGGCAGTATTAAAAGTGTTTTAATGTTCATGATGTATTTGTTACTCAGGTGACGTCCAACGACTAGTCCACGTTCGAATTCACTGAGGTGTTCTGACCGACCAGCTCTGCTTTTTTCTGTTTCTCTACTGACAACACAGTACTCACCGCCTCCTTTTATAAGATCAGAGGCACTAGATCGCATACAGGGGGATACAGCGCCCAAAATAGGCATCCTTTCTTGGCTCAGTACAGGAATGGAATATCAAAGATCAGTAATATTGCTACAAAGTACCCCCTGACCCACGCATACTATACAGTGACTGAAGTGACGAAAGTCACGCGATAGTGATATGCTCATATACAGAAGGCGGTAATATCGCGTGCAGGAGGTGTAAGAGGGCAGTGAGCTGCTGGAGCCATCATTTTTACACAGGTGATACATGTGAAATGGATTCAAATGGTTCAAATGGCTCTGAGCACTATGGGACTTAACATCTATGGTCATCAGTCCCCTAGAACTTAGAACTACGTAAACCTAACTAACCTAAGGACAGCACACAACACCCAGCCATCACGAGGCAGAGAAAATCCCTGACCCCGCCGGGAATCGAACCCGGGAACCGAAATGGATTCAGATGAGATTATGGACGCAAGACGGGAATTAACAGAGTTTGAACGCGTAATGGTTGTTGGAACTAGACGCCTGGGACATTCAGTCTCGCATATAGTGAAGGAATTCAATATTCGGCGTTTTACAGGGTCAAGAGTGTGGCGAGAATACCAAATTACCTCTCGCCACGGACAACGCAGTAGCCAACGGCCTTCAGTTACCGACTGAGAGCAACGGCGGTAGCGATGACTTGTCAGCGCTAACAGACAAACAACGGTGCATGAAACAACGGAAAAAGTCTATTTGTGTCGTACGGTGAACGTATCCGTTAGGGCAGTGAGGCGAAATTTGGTGGTAATAGGCTACGGCAGTAGACGACGGACGCGGGTGCCTTTGCTAAAACCATAACACTGCTTGGAGCGACTCCGATGGGCACGTGAACGTATCGGTTGGACCATAGACGACTGTAAAACCATCACCTCATCAGATGAACCCCGATTTCAGTTAGTAATATCTGATTGGGGCTTCGAGTGACGCAGACTGCACGAAGCTATGGAGCCAAGTTGTCAATAAGGCACTGTGCAAGCTGATGGTAGGTCCATAATTGTGTGGGCTGTGTTTACATGGAATGGACCGGATCCTCTGGTCGAAACGGTTATTTTCGGTTACTTGGAGACTGTTTGCAGCCATTCATAGACAATATGTTCCCGAACAACGATGAGCCATGTCACCGAGCCACAGCCGTTTTCGATTGCTCTGGGGAACATTCTGGACAATTCCGGCGAAAGATCTGGTCACCCAGATCGCCCGACATGAACCTCATAGCACATTTATGGGAGATAATCGAATAGGCAGTTCATCCACAAAATCCTGAGCCGGCAACACTTTGGCAGTTATGGACGGTTACAGAGGCAGCATGGCCCAATATTTCTTCAGGGGAGTTCCTACGATTTGTTGAGTCTATGCCAGGTAGAGCTGCTGCACCACCCCGCGCAAAATGATTTCCGACACAGTATTAGGGGGTATCCTATCACTCTGACCACCCCTCTCACAATGGCAGATCTGGACAAAGCCATAGCGAAATGCAAGCTAAGGAAGGCCCCGGGCCTGGACGGGATTTTTGTTGAACAGATTAAACACTTTGGTCCCAACGTTAAACAATGGCTACTGAAACTGTTTAACAATTGCATGGAAACATGTCAGATTCCCACAATCTGGAGGAAGGCTAAAGTTATTGCCATTTTAAAACCAGGCAAAAATGCTGATGACCCCAGAAATTTCCGACCCGTATCACTTCTCTGCCATATCTTTAAAATCTTTGAAAGAATACTCCAGGATCGACTCTCCAGTGCCATAGAACCCTACCTAATCCCCCAACAAGCAGGTTTCCGTCCAGGGAAAAGCACTACATCTCAGGTAATTAACCTCACGCAGCTGATTGAAGACGGCTATGAGAACCGGAAAATAACGGGTGTCACCTTTATAGACTTGACAGCCGCATATGACACCGTCAACTTACGTCTGCTAATGAAGAAGCTGTATGCCATTACCAGGGACTTTAAATTCACATCCACAGTTAGAAATCTGTTAGAGAACCGTAGGTTCTCTGTGGAATTCCAAGGGATGCATAGGAGGTGGCGGGCCCAGAAAAATGGTCTCCCTCAGGGCAGCGTACTGGCACCCTTACTTTTTAACATTTACACCAACGATCAACCACTGCCAGCTGGTACGGAAAACTATATCTACGCCGATGACCGTGCTATGGCCGTACAGGGTGACTCCTTTGAGGATGTTGAGACAAAGCTCACGGACGCGCTAGACATGCTCTGTCAGTACTACGCCGACAATCAACTCAAGCCGAACCCTAGCAAAACACAAGTTTACGCCTTCCATCTCCGTAACAAGCAGGCATCCCGTAAGCTGCGTGTCTTCTGGAAGGACACACTCCTCGAACACTGCGTTAACCCCAAATACCTAGAAGTAACCCTAGACAGGGCTCTGACGTATAAACAGCACTGTATTAACACCAAAGTGAAGGTGAGCGGCAGAAATAATATTCTTCGGAAAATAACGAACTCCTCCTGGGGCGCAAAGCCAGAGGTAGTGAGGACCACAGCACTAGCAGTTTGCTTCCCAGCAGGCGAATATGCAAGCAGTGTCTTGTACAACTCTACCCACGCTAAACAGGTCGACATTGCTCTGAACGAGACCTGCAGGCTCGTCACTGGATGTCTGAAACCGACGCCAACAGACAAGCTCTACCATATTGCTGGGATTGCACCTCCTGTAGTGCGAAGAGAAGCGGCAGCCTATAGTGAAAGAGCGAGGGCTGAGATGGCAGAGAGCCACCTCCTCCACAACACTCAGCCAGCCACCAAACGCTTGAAATCTAGACGCAGTTTTCTCAGAGCAACCGAAGATTTTAGCGACCAACCTGGATCTAGGGTGGAGAGATGGAAGCGGTCGGGAGAAGGGCACTGGATGGAACCAAAGGAAGAATTGGCACCAGGTTACGATGAGGACTGGGTGGTCTGGAGATCACTAAACAGGCTACGCACCAACACTGCACGGTCAAGAGGTAACCTTCTGAAGTGGGGATATTCTACTACATCTAATCTCTGCGACTGTGGAGAGGTGCAGACGACCCAGCACATGTATAACTGCCCTGAATGTCCTTCACACTGCACTTTAGAGGATCTGATGTTGGCAACCCCAAATGCTGTCGACGTAGCCCGCTTATGGGCCAAATGCCTATAACATTTTGTTTCTGTGCACACATATTTGTATATATATTTTATATATATATATATTTCCCTATGCCTGTAATAATTTTTTTTCCTGTGTGCTATTAATTTTTTTATGTTCCTGTATCCATGGTGCTTCTGACACGAATAAAAAAAATCACTTTTGTTACCTCAGTGCGTACGTAAATGATTTTATCACCAGTTAAGTGTTGCTCTCGACTTAGTAAGACCATCGTGTAGTTGATATTGGCTCAACGTTTCGAGGCCCAGCGCGTGGTTTCTACTCTATCTCACCCCAGTGCCTTGCATAATTCCCCTCCCAGCCCCCTCTCAGTGTCTCATGCAAATGTGGCATCCCTACGGGGTTCCGCAGCGACGTCTTCACTTTCATTTTCCGCCAGAGCACAAAAGTAGGTCGGCTGGTCCTGTAAGCGGGCCAGGCCCCGGCGGTGGCGGCTAATTCCGTGCGTCAGGTGGCCCCACCCTCCGCCCTCCACCCTCACGGCCGCCCTGACGCCCCCGCTGATACGGTGAACGCTAAGTTACCGCCGGCACCTGCGGCCAATTTGTAAAACTGTCGGCGCGGCCAGACGAGGCGTGAGAGGGCGCGCCTGATTAGGCCTCCTAAAAGCCAAAGGCTGTTCCGCCGCCGATAGCCGGCGCGGCCGCTCTGATCTCGCGCCGACGACTTCATCAGCGGCGGGCAACTCCCAGACCGCCCCCACACAGCACAACTGGGCCAGGCGGTGGCTGAGCCTGCGGCCGCAGACGAACGCCGCGCTCCGCGCCGTCCCGGTTGCAGGCGCTGCCTGTGGAATGTGGGTGGCGGCCGCCGACGCGCGCTGACCGACCGCTGCGACATTACGATAGTGCCAATCTCTAACCGCATTACTGCAGTATGCTATATTTATAAACTTCGGAAGAGGAATCCTTACAGCGAGACGAGGAAACACAGTGACTGACAAAAAAAGTGAAACATCCAGAAGTGGGGGGAGCGGCGGTGAGGTAAAGGAATGGAACTTAGCGGACTCAGAGTATGTCATGTCGTTACAGTGAGTACAAAGTCGAGTCAGGTTTACAAATAACGTGGCAATATAAGCCTATCAATTTTATCAGTATGACGTTGCACCGCCTGTGGCCTGGAAGCATACACTGATTCAGTGGGAAGGACGTCATATAGCCACTGTATCCTGTCCTGAGGGAAGGTGGCGCATATCCACAATTGTTGTAACTGGTCCTTGATAGCCTGGTTATCGGCACTGCGATGGAATAGACGTCGCAGCTAATGCCACAAATTTCTCGTCGCGGACCGTCCACAGATCTTCCTGATCACTGAGCTACATAACACCCAGCAGGCAGTTCACAGATACACATTCCATGTGTGGACGACAATCATCCTGTTCAAAAATGGCACCACGATACTGTCACATAAGAAGTAACAGAGGAGGGCACTAGAAGCCTGTGACGTTGTGCCGTCATAGTTCCCTCAATCACTACCAGCCATGAAATTAAGTTAACCAATGGCTCTTCACACCACGACGCCTGAAGTAGCACTACTATGCCACTCCAAATGACTGGAAGAGTGGAACCTCTCCCCAGTTTGCTGCCATACTCGCTGAAGCTGGTCATCCGGTGTAGTGCAGAACCGCTCTTCATCGCTGCACAAAATGTGACGCCATTCATCGCCAGTCCACATTTCCTGGTCGTGGCTTTACGCTCCAGACGCAGCCGTTTGAGTTGTGGTGTCAAGGAAGACTATGAATAGGACAGTAATTTCCTGGTCCAGCACACAAGGTTGCAGTGGGTCCATTACTTCTTCGTGGGTCGCAGACGCCAGTGTGAAGGGGTTACGAGGTGCTTGGTGCTCAATACGGCGGTCCTCCCTTATGGTGTTCAAACGTTGTCGAGTCGACCGGAACATTCACGACGAGTATTTCCACCCTCATGTTATCATGCTGTCCAACATCGGACCACTATCATGCCTGGAAACCCCACATATCTGGATGTTTTATGATTAGATCAGCCAGCCAAATGGAAATCTACAATCAGTCCCTTTCAAACACTGTCAGAAGCTTACAACGCTGTCACACAAAAGTACACAGCCGGCCGAAGTGGCCGAGCGGTTCTAGGCGCTACAGTCTGGAACTGCGCGACCGCTACGGTCACAGGTTAGAATCCTGCATCGGGCATGGATGTGTGTGACGTCCTTAGGTTAGTTAGCTTTCAGTAGTTCTAAGTTCTAGGGGATTGATGACCACAGCAGTTAAGTCCCATAGTCCTGAGAGCCATTTTTTTTGAACAAAAGTAGACAACAACTACGTGTATTTCACATTGATCGCTCTATTTCTGGCGCTGTTCGCGCTCCTTATACAACCTACCCTGCCTGGTAACAGTATTAAGCACGCGAAGAGCTAACTTACAATGGTGGAAATTCTATCCTGTTACAGAGAGTTGCAGCTCTTCATCAATTATATACCAGCCTATGGTATGTACAAGTACGAAATTACAGTGACAACCGGCTTTGTCATGTGAGACAGTGTAAATCGTTTTTGTTGTGCTTGCGACTAATGCTGGAAGAGAGCACCATCATCGCAGCTTTAGCGGCTCCGCCGAAAGCGGCAATAATTATGTCACGTGACCGCTGGCCACGCAAAGGAGCAACATAAACTGGTCGCAGGGCTGGCAGAAGCCTTCAACCGTCTCCACCACCCAGATCATGAACTCTGTCCCGACATTTACTCCTCCTAACAACTTTAAACACACCCCACCCGTTCCACCTTGCCACGGCTCCCTCTCAATCCCTTTCCCATTTTCCCCTGCCCCCTCTTTGTCCCTTCCATCCTTCGTTCCCCAGACCTTTTCCCTCACCAAATTTAGCCCCACTAATAACCATCTACTCAAACCGCTTGTGCATCCCATCAGCCACTCCTGCCCTCGATACATCCGCAACAGCACTCCATCCATATACTATTTCCTTTCCACCCTCCTCAACGAGCTACCTTTCCTCTTCAACAACAGACCACCTGTCCTGGAGCAAATCCTTCCGGCTTATATGCTAGTAAAATGCTTCTTTTTAACATCGGTGTTCTACGTCAAGCCTTATTAAAATGTTTTAAGGGTAATCTTATTGTGACTCTGATTTTTACCTTTATTACACCTGTTTTTAACTAAAACCAAAGGTAGTCAAGTTTCTTCTACATAAAAATTACCATTTTATTTTCACCTTAAATTCATTTAAATCTCTTACCATTTTTGCGGCGATATTATCTTGAGACTATTTGTTCAAGTAGAATACTCTCCATTAAAATTGCTACACCAAGAAGAAATGTAGATGTTAAACGGGTATTCATTGGACAAATATATTATACCAGAACTGACATGTGATTACATTTTCACGCAATTTGGGTGCATACATCCTGAGAAATCAGTACCCAGAACAACCACCTCTGGCCGTAATAACGGCCTTGATACGCCTGGGCATTGAGTCAAACAGAGCTTGGATGGCGTGCACAGGTACAGCTGCCCATGCAGCTTCAACACGATACCACAGTTCGTCCAGAGTAGTGACTGGCGTATTGTGACGAACCAGTTGCCCGGCCACCATTGACTAGTGCATGGGGGCTTAGTTAAATAAAAATAATGCAAATATTTTTTAGTTGCTGTATGTCCGATTACGCTGTTTCGTAAACGGCTGGCCCTGACTAGTTTTTGTACGCAATATGACTGCATGTAACAACCACAAAGAATGAAATGAACATTTCAGTTAATACAATTAATTAATTAAGTCCCCAGCAACTATAAAACCTACGAAACAACAAGCTCAAGTGTAGCTGTTCTGTATGTGGTAGTATGACTCAACGCACATCTGGCACGGTTCTTCTTCAACAAGACAAGAATTTTTAAATATCATTTATACTGACGTGATAAAAGAAAATTAGAAATACTATAATTGTGCAAGAAACCCAGAATTACACTCTAATACAAGAACACACGCCAGATGCTTTGTTGACTGAACCTGTAATGAAGCATTATTCAGGACACACAAATAATAAGAAAATAAAAAACAGTAGTTAGTTACCTTAATTTATATTGACGAAAAGCACTCAGATCATTACAATATCTCCATTGGAACAACATCTGCTATCTCTCCCATCAAATAACTGCATAAACATGGAACAACACTCTCGACTACCGCATCTCACTCTGACTTCAGCTACAAGCAGTGTCCACCACAACTTCTCGGCAAGAACTGCCTGCCGCTACGTCTCAATAAGCACTGCCAGTGGAGGCGGCGGAACAATACTCTCTGGCGCGATTTTTGGCGCTGTGGCTCAGTGTAGCCACCTTTCACTAGACGTTTTCAATTGGTGAGAGATCTGGAGAATGTGCTGGCCACGGCAGCAGTCGAACATTTTCTGTATCCAGAGAGGCTCGTACAGGACCTGCAACATGCGGTCGTGCATTATCCTGCTGAAATGAAGGGTTTCGCAGGGATCGAATGAGGGGTAGAGCCACGGGTCGTAACACATCTGAAATGTAACGTCCACTGTTCAAAGTGCATTCAATGCGAACACGAGGTGACCGAGACGTGTAATCAATGGCACCCCATACCATCACGCCGGGTGATACGCCAGTATGGCGATGACGAATACACGCTTCCAATTTGCGTTCGCCGCGATGTCGCCAAACACACGGATGCGACCATCATGATGCTGTAAACAGAACCTGGATTCATCCGAAAAAAATGACGTTTTGCCATTCGTGCACCCTGGTTCGTCGTTGAGTACACCATCGCAGGCGCGCTGGTTCGGCATAGAATTAATCCTACCACGAAATTTCGTGCTTTTTACCTGTATTGTCCATGATTATTGTAAAACCTCAGAGCGTTTTGCAACCGTAATATTACCTTGCAATCAATCTGCGGGTTCACCTGCAGTTTGGCTTACAGTTATGACTGATTCCAGCTGGAAGCTAGCCATTATCAGATTCTACAAAGGGTTTTTTAATCAGTGTCTAAGGAATTTGTGTCTCCATTGAATAATTCTTGTGAGACGTTAGACATATATTTACATGTACATCCAAGAGAAAAACCGGTTCTGAGAGGCAGCCAAAGCAAAGCTTTTTTAGTGATTGGGCCCCGTCACTAGACGAAACCGATCAGGAAGGTAACTAATACTGCAATCTTGTGGTAACATGCTATTTTGCATGGGCATGTTATTCAGACTCGAAATTAAATTCATCCGTACGAGTCCAGAAACAACAGTTACTCATTTTAACTAAAAGATGTTGCTCAAATGAGACAAAAATAATGGAAGGGCAATAAATATTCACTTTTGTATGCGGATGTACACAAGGTCCATAAGAGCGAGGAAAAAAAATCATAATTTTCTTTAGGTCCCGTGTATTTAGCCAGGCAGTGGCAGTAGGAAGTGCTGCTGTACGGGACGCTTTGAGCAATTATTGCTAGTTTTAGTTCAAAAAATGGCTCTGAGCACTATGGGACTTAACATCTTTGGTCATCAGTCCCCTAGAACTTAGAACTACTTAAACCTAACTAACCTAAGGACATCACACAACACCCAGCCATCACGAGGCAGAGAAAATCCCTGACCCCGCCGGGAATCGAACCCGGGAAGCCGGGCGTGGGAAGCGAGAACGCTACCGCACGACCACGAGCTGCGGACGCTGGTTTTAGTATTATTGCTATAATGATCACTTAAGGGCCACGTTGGTCTTAATCCTGACAACTTTTCCTGTTAGCCCAATATTCTATCATCACGACTGCGTGATTATCTATCGGTTCCTGAGCTAATTTGACACCAGTGCTGTTAGTAGCTGTAGAGAATCTGATGATCTGTACTAATATCTGTTATCAATGCCGTTGTGGCCAATATCCAGTTGCTCAAGGTCTTTGCTAGCAACTCTTCTGAGCTTGGTGTAAGTCGCTTTCCATCTGGGGCTCTCCAGTATCCCATCCTGACAACAGAGGATTAGTCTCTTGTTTCTCATTGCTGTTACAGTGCACTCTAGGTGTTGGATGCGTCTGTTCCTGTATAAACAACCTTTTTAATTCGGCCCATGATTTTTCTTACAATTTTGCAGCCATTTAGACTTTTCTTTATTATTATTATTATTATTATTATTATTATTATCTCTTAGTTTCCTAGTGAAGCTACATTTTTTCCGATTTATTACGTAAAGAAAACTTACTGAACCTATCAGGGAGATGAGATCCCTTTGGTACAACATGAGTAAAAGAAGGGCCAGACTGATAGGACACTGCTTGAGATCAGAGATTAGTAAATTTGGTATTGAGGGGAACTTTCGGATGCAAAAACCGTAGAGAGGCACCTAATCGTGAGTACAGTAAGCAGACTGAAATCGATGTACGGTGGAGTAGTTATACATATGTGGAAATACTTGCACGGGACAGACTGGTGTGGAAAGCTGGATCAAGCCAGCCTTCGGACTGATGACAATGACAATAATACGAACAATTTGGCAATGACCTGTAATATGGTGGGTTTTTAGATCGAAAAATATTGGTATATCGGGAATGATGCTCAAGTGAAAAGCAGAGAAAATTTTCGACGACCATTTTCATTCGTTCATTTGGCCAACGAGGTTGCGTCTCATGTATGAGTAACTATGGTTCATATTCATGACAGGAGTCTTCCTTCGAGACTGAATGTCTGATGAGAACGAAAAAAATGTCCTCCAAGCTGGTAACAAACAGACAAGCAGGGAAAGGAACTGGAGCACTAATTATATAACCACCGTATTGCCGTCAGATGCCTTCCCAGGGAAACAGTGCCGGAAATATAAATTTCCCAAATAGAGCTATTAATTAATGCATGTGATTGGATCAGCGGTACGCTGGGTAAGCGACTTTCCAAATGAACTCCAGGGCCGATGATTCACGGCCTCTACCTCTCCCTGTACGCTCCTGATGAGGTGACCCACACGGCCCTAGCAAACTAGTTATGCAGCCCACATGACGCGCTGACAACCCGAATTATTTCCAACGGTCGTGGGTCCCTTATAAACGCTTTGGACCGTTCCATCACTCACGCGAGCATTAACACTTGGTCTCCGAAGCCAAGAATGGAAAAGCAGTACTACGTTCTTCACAGGACTTTCTGCCATACTGAAAACCTAGTGGTATTATAATCCAATGAGCAGTATTTTTGTGGACCGATTCCTATACATTCCACTTGTAAGTAGGCTGTTTAGGTTTTTATGTTGGTAACGCCACGTAGCGCTCTGAATGAAAATCACTGACTGTGCTGTGTGCAGTCTGGGGCTGGACGGCATTGTTGCAATATTTGCCATTGTAGTGTTGGGCAGTTGGCTGTTAACAGTGCGTAGCGTTGCGCAGTTGGAAGTGAGCCGCCAGCAGTGATGGATGAGGGGAGAGAGATGGCGGAATTTTGGGAGCGGATGATCTGGACGTGTGTCCATCAGAGAGAGTAAATTTGTAATACTGGATATCATGAACTGATATACATATATTATGACTTTTTAACGCTATTAAGGTAAATACATTGTTTGTTCTCTATCAAAATCTTTCATTTGCTAACTATGCCTATCAGTAGTTAGTGCCTTCAGTAGTTAGAATCTTTTATTTAGCTGGCAGTAGTGGCGCTCGCTGCATTGCAGTAGCTCGAGTAACGAAGATTTTTGTGAGGTAAGTGATTCATGAAAGGTATAGGTTAATGTTAGACAGGGCCATTCTTTTGTAGGGATTATTGAAAGTCAGATTGCGTTGCGCTAAAAATATTGTGTGTCAGTTTAAGCACAGTCATTTATAATTTTTCTAAGGGGACGTTTCATTCACTGATCGTTTGCAACTACTTTCATTCGTCAAAGAAACAGCATTCTTACTTTCACACTTGCATAATGCAAATGCATTCGCTGTATGTTATACAAGTTTGTCAAAAACAGTCTGTAAAGCGTGTGAAAGTGTCACAGGGTAGGTTGTACTGAGAAATAATTGTTAAAAACAATCGATACGCAGCGCCGTTTTCGAGATAATTAGCGTTGAGGTGACGTAGTCAGGCCGTTGCGTAAGCACATTTAAGCGGCCAGCCATACACAACTAATGACAGTTATCGTCATAGCGTAGATGACAGTTCACGAGACTGTTCAGCCTTTGGCTCGGGTTCCATCCTTATTACCGCCCCATGTCCAATTTCTACATCGCTCTCTTGTTCAGTTTTAGGAAACCGAACGAAGGAGCTCTCTGGTGACACCATGTCTGGCGGGCCGCTTGAATTTGAGCGACGAGCAGTAGCCTGATTGTCCGACTCTACAATGTTAATTAACTCGGAAATGGTGCAATGTATTGAATTTTTGTTTTAACAGCTACTCATGGGCCATAGCCCTCCCTGCAACACGCAAGCTTTTCAGAGTATATCTGATCACCCTGTACATTTACATTTGTGATAATCGTAAAAACAAGAGGAACCTTCCTTGAAAATTGAAGTAATTTTGCCGTCTTTGTCTGTTACAGTTTTTACTAATGAATGATTTTTTTCATTTCGTCGTTCATTTGAGCACTATCATCTGATTTCGGTGAGGCGTCGTTGTCGAGTGCTTCCTAAAATTTCCAAAAGAACAGCAATAGTATTAGTATAATCATGCTAAGGGAAACTAACAAAAGTAGCATGTTGTAAAAGGAGTAATTCTTTCATTTTTATGAGTTTTTGTTTACATTTCTATTAATCCCAAAGGCTGTGTAGTGTACATGGAGATTTGAGTTTTTTAAGTGGCCATAGCACAATAAGATAGTTATCATGGTTTGACGCATTTATGGCAGTTTCCTTCGTTAGTCATATACAAATGACTTTTCTCGTTGTGTTGGAGATTTCAGGAAACGAGAACGGTGGTGCTGTGATTAGCACCTTGCACTCTCATCCGGGAGGACGACGGTTTAGATCTCCGTCCGATCATGCCGATTTAAATTTTCCGCGATTCCTGTAAATTGAGGTTAAAATCAACAGCCGATATCGCAATAATATTTGCTTATTGACCGGTTTCGACTTATGATAAAGCCATCTTCAGAATTTTTGGTCCTGCAAGGGTAAGGACATCAAAGTTACAAACAGTACTATCACATATGGCCGTGAAATAAAATAGAGAAAAGCTGTTGCAAAAATTACAAACAGTGCTATTACATATGGCTCGAAAAGAAAACAGAGAAAGGTTGTAGTGTTTATATGTATGACTGGTGCTGGCGGCTCCTCGGTTTTTCGTGATACCACGATCCTACGCTATGACTCACCTGCCAATGGGAAAACCCTCACAAGAACTGAAATGTCGTTACTGTATGAAATTTGCACAGTAAGTTCTCGTAGACCATGTACACGTACATAGGAATATAAAATATTATAAAGCATCAGGCAATTAGTCATTTATATTAAAATAAAATAACCAAACTTACAAAACAACAGGAGAGGCAGTGTAATTTATTGACATTGGTGCGAAAGACAGGCACACCGTTCTTATTAAGTCGATAAACGAATAAACAAGAGAGTGGTAATTATATGCACATACGGATATTACATAAAGATATAATAACAGGTAAATTTACATTAAAATATATACACGCCGTTGTAAATTTACTACGAAGTGCCCTGTGGTAAGAATTCAAAACGGCGTCGGTATATAAATAAATATTATTGCAATCTCGCCTGTTGATTTTAACCCAAATATAGCATCAGGGCCGGCTGCTGTGGCCGAGCGGTTCTAGGCGCTTCAGTCCAGAACCGCGCTGCTGCTACGGTCGCAGGTTCGAATCCAGCCTCGGACATGGCTGTGTGTAATGTCCTTAGGTTAGTTAGGTTTAAGTAGTTCTAAGTCTAGGAGACTGATCACCTCATATGTTAAGTCCCATAGTGCTTAGAGCCATTTGAACCATAGTATCAGGTCGCTGTACTCCAGAGACAATGTTGTTTTAAATTCTTCTAAATTCCTCTAGGCAAATGCCGGGATGGTCCGTCTGAGAAGGGCACTGCTGATTACCTTCCTCATCCTTTCGTAATCCGAGGTTGTTCTCCGTCTTTAATGACCGCTCCGTCTACGGGTGTTAAACTCTAATCTTTTTTTTTCCTTTTCTTTTTTCTTCCTCACTTCCTTCTTCGGGACACATTTGTAAACGGCAACAAGCCTAAATCAGCTGATGGTGCACAAGTGAGCGATGGAGTAACCGTTCATTACAATAGTTTTAAGTAGCCGAAGGCGGCAAAATGGTTTTCATGGTGAAAATTTTCTTACTTTTGCGATTTTCAAAACTGTAAGTGTACAACACACATGGATTACGTGCACGTTATGTCCGTTCTGAGAAACCAGTGTTAGTCTCTTTTGCATCATCACTCAGAATAATGTGTTATTCCTCCAGTGGTGGAACTGGTTGTTCATCTATCTTACTCCCTTCCAGTTTGTCGCTAGTGAAATAATTTAACGGCTGAATTTTTTAAGGATTTAAGGGGAGTCCTACGCCCAAAATGACAAAACTTGACATTTTTACTTTTATGAAAATAATGAAAATATGGATGTTTATGATTAATTTGGTGTTGGTTTTATTGAAATATTCGATTACTTACTATTTTAAATAAATATTTGAAAATAATTATGCAATGACATTTCCGAGAATTTTGTTTTCCATCATTTCGCATATTGACATTTTTCTCTGGAAGTATGTAGTCTAGGAAGCTGTGGTTTCTTTTGTTTTGTAGAGAACTGTCCGTTTCTTAAGTTGCCTACACGGGCGGTACTTCGCAGTAAACTCTTTGAACTGTACATTTGTTTGTGTTTGACAACAACAGTTATCCACTAGCCGCGTTTTAGTTTCTGTGTTTCCTGTGATAGTTTTCGTCATGACTAAACCAAAAGGAGTGTTTTTAAAAAAGTACGAAACAAAGGAAACAGATACTACAGAACAAATATAGCAGCAGTAAAAAGAGTGGTTAGCGCCGAAGGGCGTGATAATTTGGTTGTAAATAGTGACAGTCTTTCTACTCCTCCGAGTACTTCCAAGAAAAAACTGCTGGGTAATGATGTAAAATACAACGCTTCAGACAGTGAAACATACTGCAGTATCATTATTAATCTCCATATACTTATTTCAGCCTTGTCTGACACAGTGTGTTGTCGTATACGTGGAAGGGAAATTGAAATTTCTGAAAAGCTATCTCAACGCAATAGTTTGTTGTGCACTTTACAAATAATGTGTCTGAACTGTAAAAGCGCAAAGACTTTCAAGACTTCAGAAGTAAGTGTAAAGAATGGACTTTGTGACACTAATCTAAGATATTTCTATGGACTTAGATGCATAGGCAAAGGCCATTACGCTGTTAAGGTTCTTCGCGGCTTGCTGAACCTCCCTCGTCCCCCTACAAAATCTATCAAATACAACTCCATAGTAAGAAGTAGTGTCAAGGCGCGTGCTATGGTGTCAATGACTACAGCAGCAGCGCAGGCTGTAGCAGAAAATGGTAGTTCTGACACAGCAATATCATTCGACGGATCCTGGCAAAAAAGAGGTTTCCAGTCGAAGAATTCATGTGCATCTATTATCAGCATCGACAATGGGCAAGTGTTAGATGTTGATGTATTGACCATGTACTGTCAGGGTTGTTGGCAAGCAGGCAAGAGTACTGAAAAGCATGAAATGAATTGTCAGAGAAACTATGAAGGAACTAGTGTGGAGATGGAGGTTGCTTCTGCAGTGAAAATGTTCCAACGTTCCCAGCATGACCGTGCTGTTCGCTACATGAGTTTTCTTAGGGATGGAGACACACGATCGTATAAGGTAGTGGTGGAGAGTAAACCCTATGATGATTAGTCAATTACAAAACCAGAATGCATTAATCATGTGCAAAAGAGGATGGGAACGAGACTACGTAGACTCAACAGCAGTGGGGAAGTACCAAGTTATCTGATGGTCTAAGTATAAGACGTCGACTGACTGATAAACAAATTGATCGGATTATATTATTATATTGTGGTATGGCTATTAGAAGTAACAGAGATAATTTAGATGGTATGAAGAGAGCTGTTTGGGCAATTTATTTTCACAAGCTGTCTACAGATGCTGAACCAATACACAACCTGTGTTATACTGAATGGTGTAAATACTTGAAGGCAAAAAAGGAGGGTAAAGTAGACACTTTCTCGCACAAAATTACTATACCAAATGCTTTTATTTTTGCCATGGAACATGTCTTTCAGCGTCTTGCGCAACCAGAGCTGCTGAAGAAATGTCTCAAGGGTAAAATACAAAATGCGAATGAATCATTTAACAATGTTGTATGGTCAAGGATACCAAAAAATCAGTTTGTTGGGAGGTCAATCTTTGAACATGGTGTTTTGGATGCTGTTCTTACTTTTAATGATGGCTATTCTGGAAGACTACAGGTTTTGGAATATCTTGGCATTCGTAAAGGTTACGACACCACCAAAAGTGTGATGGACTTGGACCAACTGCGAGTCATGAAGGCAGAGATTGCAACAAACAATATGTCAAAAGAAGCCAGATCCAAGAGAAGGAGGGCAGCACTGGGTGAGGAAGATGAAGGAGGAGATGAGGACTACCATCCAGGAGGATTCTAACATTTTTTATGCATCAGTTGGCTGTATATTAAAATTTTTTCTTTAAACGCAATTTTCTCAACATGACATTTTTCAGCATAAAAGCCCTTTTTCTCAGAAACTTCTGAATTTACATCTGTGAATTATTTACCACATAACATAGACAGTACAGTGATGTTGTACCTCTACTTTAGTGGTATTTATTGTAATAGTTAAAATTAAAAAAATTAAAATTGTGAAAATTTACACCAAAAAATTATATGTTTAGGGAAAAAATCACAAATTTATTTCCAGTTGTTATTTTAAAGTGATTTTAGAGCAATACATTCACAAAACATGGAAGAACATGTGATAAAAACATCACATTTATATACTCAACAGTTCCTGAGAAAACAGAGCATTTATATAGCCAATTTAACATTGCCGAGATAGGGAGGTACGACTGCCCTTAAGGGGACAAATCTACGGCTGCCTCGCTAACAGCAGGCGTGAGACCAGGCGGGGATCACAGTAGCAACGGCGTCTGAGTGTACGGACGAGAAATCAGCCAATTCCATTTATACTTTACAAGTTAGCAACATCGTCTGAACCGGCAACAGAAGCGCTCTTGCTGGTTTGTTATGTTAGTAAATTGTTCCCGAGTCCCATCTGAAGTGGCACTGACCCAGACGCCGCGCCCTCTGTGCTGGCCACCACGCGAGGAACGAGCCAGTCACGCCGTGTTCCCTCGCGCAGAATGCACGCGGACCGGGTGTGCCCGCCATTCCTGGCCAGATTGCCAGGTTGGTCGGTCGGTCGGTCGGTCGGGACGCACGTACCGCAAACTGCCGACACCCAACAGCCCGACCGCATCGTTGCGTCGTGTTGATTGTCCGCGCGCCTGTTAATTCCCCGTGCGGTCGCTCGGAGCATCCCTGTGGCCGCGTCGCCGCCTGGGCATTACCCGTGGAGTCCCCCCACCTGCTGGAAGCGGTAATTACGAGCCCGTTGCACTGGCCCGCACGACGGCGCGGACACGACCGCTGTTTGCACGTCCCCCACCTGCCGGCACCCGCCCGCGGTCGCCGGTTAATGTAATCTCCCGCACGTCTGCGGTCAGGCAGGCATTCCCACAACGACGTAATGGGAAAAGTGCCTCAGTGTCTGCGGTCGCGCTGCACTGCTTAAACACATTTTAGCGGCTGCTCTTCTTGTGTGTCGGACGTAGCAGTCCGACCAGGTTGAATTTGGCACTCCCGTACCTCGTGTACTCTCCTCGCTACAACGGATGCATCAAATTGCACATAATTTCAACGTACTTGAATTTGTCTACAACGTACTGACGTGTAGCAGTAGCGGGAAAATTATCCGGAAGTTCTCAAGTGTAAATAGTGCTTTTAACATTATAGCGTGTAATAAGTAGCTCCATGTTTTCGTGTTAGTACGTTATTAGTTCAGTACTCATACCAGACGAAAAATTACACTCTCTCATCAGATGTTTGGCTAATACCACGTGGCACTGTCTCTAGCCTTGAAAGCAGCTTAAGGGGCTCCAGAACGCCCTATACTTGCAATGTTAAAATAACGCTTATAAATTACATCTTTCCTCACAAAGTATTTCAGGTAGGAAGTTGAACTTTTTACAGATTATTTATTGGAATATGGGTTACAACTTAACACAGGGATTTTACAAAATTTTAGTTCAGTTATTAAAGATGATTTTTTTTCAATTGTAATGAAAATTCACAACATTTTTTGCAATTTTTTATTTATATATTCAAAAATTACAGTTTTTTGGAAAAAGGCTGTGTTAAATTATGCAGAAGGTACTGTGTAACATTTACTGAAAGTCTGAAACATATGTTTGGAAGATCCTTAGAAAACATGTAATTAGTATGAGAAAATAAAAGTTTTGGGAATCGAGCGACAAAGATTGGATTAACTTTTTAGTGCATTCCAGGTCCATAGGATGGATTATCTTCATCCTCTGCAAACTCCTCCTCCAGCTTCCATTTGTTCCTCTTCCTGTTTACTCTTGCTTGTATTTCTAGACTCTTTGCAGCCCTGTCTGCAGCCCGCAGGCGTTCCTTGTCTAAAGCAAGCATCGCTCGTACCATGTTAAAACCTATCTTCATTCCCATATTTCTAAATACCTTTGGTTTTCCAACATTTCTCCTTTTCTTAAAAGCCTTCAGAGGATTTCTAATAACTTTACTTTTACTCATTATTATACTTCAACAGAACAGAGACTCAAGAAACAGAATTAATTACGAATATTTTCGAGATAACGACAGAGTAAATAAACATGAAAGAATTGACAATCACACCAGCGATATATATTGAACCATCACAGGTTAGCCACAACACATTCTTTATCTCACATCACTAAAATGTACCTGAAGAACACGGACGTTAATAATAACACCATTTGACGGCAGTTTAACAGCGCCACTGTGGGTCACGCCCATGTAGAACACATTTCAAAAAAAATTTAAAAATAGTTGTAGTTTTCGGAATTGAATAAATTATATATCTATTAAAAGGTAATAGTCTGCAGATTCAGAAAACGCAAAAAAGTAAAAATTGAACTTTTCATGATTTTGAGCCTTTCCGGAGCCCCTTAAAAACGGCGAGGAGGAGAATGCACAAGTTTCTTAAAGTAGATCGTATTGATGATTAGTTCCTGCAGTCCACTAAATAGCGGGGATACTGACTGCTACGTTCCCCTCGCTGTTCCCAATAGTCCCAGAAATGTTCTATGGCACTCAGACAATTAGACATCGAATAGTTCGTGACTGGTCCGCTTGAGTATTCCTGAAACCAGGAACGGGTGCGGTCAGCTATGTGAACACGAGTGCGGCGTCCACAGAATATGCGTCATGGATACGTAAAAAAGGAAATGCAACACTTAGTTATCGAGAATGTTTGAACACACATCCTGCTTCATGTTCTCGGTAACTTTAACGAGTGGGCCCAAGTCATGGTGCAGAAAACACCTCCAAAACATCACAGGACCACTTCTGACCAGAGCTGCACCCTCCAAACACTGTGGCTCAAACGCCTCATTATGTCACCGTTGCGCTCGACGCCTAGCAACCTCTGAAAACGTGTAACGCCTCCTATTTCCATCTATTGTACTATAAATTTGTTTTCCTTATTTTTGTTACCTGAATATATGACATTTCTGTGTCTTTACATATTGTAATTGTTTTACTATTTGTATATATATATATATATATATATATATATATATATATATATATATATATATATATATATATATATGCATGTATGTCGATGTATAATTGGTTTGTTTCGTAAATATTATTTGTATTTTTACGCTGGGTCTTGCCTAGGGAAAACTGCTATCGAACGATTACATCGATAGGTCGTGTGAAGAATCAAAGTGTGTAGGATCTTTGGGAGTGTTAACTCTGCCGCGTGGAGCGCGGGCTGAGCAGAGAGAGTCTGGCTGGAGTAGCGAGTGGAGCAGGTGTGTTGTGTGAAGCTCCCGCGAGTTGCCGCGCTTTCGGGGTTTGGGAGCACGTAATTGCGCTCGACTTGCTATGATAGTTTCTGACACGGTGTCGCGGACGGGAAGCATTAGCTGGTGCACATCAAGAGCCCGTTTCGTCTGGTGACCGTGTCGAGAAGAAGGCGCGCCAACATCCAGCTTCTGCAACAGCGACGGCCGACAATGAGTGACTGTCGCCACCTCCTCGATCGACGGCTTCAAACCTTCAATCAACCAACAAGGAAGACTGGGAGCACGTAAAGTTTTAGAACTGTATGGCAGACCTCAGCTTTTCAAACATTTTAAAATTGTTGCATCACAAAATTACAGCTACTTAGCATGAACCTTTGTTGCTCATTGTCCCAATTGCATTACCAAGCAGGGTCCCTTCCTTTTCCGGAATGAACCCGAGTGTCGTTGAAATTCAAACGCCAGCATTAAAATAATAATATAGCATTTCACTGCTTTAATTTCAAAGTTCAGTTAAAGTATTCATAGCGGGCTACAATACTTAGATTACACAAGCACAAATTAAGAGTGCGAGTTTTGTTACCATATTTTAGCTTACCTATGACTGCAGCTCAGCTTGGTACGTACTAAATTTTACTATTGTTAATTGTTCAGAAACATTTAATTCAAGTTCAAAGTTAAATCTCTTATTTCTAAATTGCGTAGATTCAAGTAGCTTTTGAAATGATTGTTGAGGTAGTCCAAGACTAACCGTATTTTACTGAATTTCGATGTGCTTCAGAAAGAAAGCTCACTATTAACTTCAGTCACTAAATTAACTTTCGATTTTCCGGTTTTATTAATTCTTTTGCTAAATTAAGTCAGAGTGTAGCGAAATTTATTACTTCTGACAAACTTTCAGTTTTCGCACTACACTTGTCAACCTTCAGTTGCCACGCTTCTAGTGCTAATTATATGTGTAATAATCTTTCTTTTTCAGTTACTATAGTAATTGTCCTTAGGACTGGCGACCGTAATTTCCCCCAAATCTCAAATATCTAATTACCGCTAGTTAATTGTTAACGTAACGGCCGCACATTTACTTTCTTTATTAACTTTACCCCTTTTCAAAATTAATTTCCACCAGTTTCATTTGCATTTTTCTTTTCATTTAGATGTAACCCTTTCCTCCCTCTTTACCGACAGATTAACTTCGGTGACGATTGCTTTTCCCAAATTTCCATTAGGTACACGCGGTTTATTTTTTCACTGTCATTAAGGTCGACAAGTGAGGGGGAGGTTACAAACAATGCAAAATCGCAATTTTTGGGAGACACCACACGTGTCCAGTCAGTTACTACCCAGTTTATATGCCGTTTGGTCCACTGAAAGAGTGCGACTTTGTGTGCAAGGTACCGGACTCAGAATGTCCATTTCGCGCAGTTACACTCGCAATGTTCGCTTGGAAACTGGTGGAGATAGACGTGCGTTCACTGACAGCAACAGTTTCTGTCAAGTTTGAGACCGGCTGGCGCTGGCAAACAGTGGTACTCGCCTCAGCTCCCTGTCGATTAGTATGCTTATAGGAGCACTGTTTTCACGCCACGTTACATGGCCGCAAGTAGTCCAGCATTCCTTCTGGAAAAACTGGTCAGAATGCGTTCATATAACAAATGCTGCAACTTCAATCAGATGGTGGTCATGGAAACGTCCAAACGACAGATCCTCTCTGTCATTCTGTCACATTTCGACGTCGACTCATCTTAGTTCTCTGATTCGATAGGTGCGCGGGATAGCCGCGCGCGGTCTTGGACGACTTGGCAAGGTTCACGCGGCTGCCCCCGTCGGAGGTTCGAGTCCTCCCTCGGGCATGGGTGTGTGTGTTGTCCTTAGCGTAAGTTAGTTTAAGTTAGAGTAAGTAGCGTGTAAACCTAGGGACCGATGACCTCAGCAGTTCGGTCCAAAGGAACGTACCACAAAATTGGAAACCATTTTTTCTTTTTTCTTTCTTTTTTCTTTCTTTTTTTTGATTCGATAAAGCCGACTATTATGTACACACCACTTCGCTGCTATTACTTATCAATATTAAAGGGTCACTCGATCTCCTGGCACCAGTTGCACACGATCTACAACTCCCCAGATCGAGCAGTATGCTCTTTTAAGGGTATCACTAATATTTTCCCTGATCAGCTTAATTTCGTTGAACCACTCACGACACGACACTTGAAATCCGTACCAGATCGGGTTGACGGAGGAGATAGAGAAGATCCAAAGAAGAGCGGCGCGTTTCGTCACAGGGTTATTTGGTAACCGTGATAGCGTTACGGAGATGTTTAACAAACTCAAGTGGCAGACTCTGCAAGAGAGGCGCTCTGCATCGCGGTGTAGCTTGCTCACCAGGTTTCGAGAGGGTGCGTTTCTGGATGAGGTATCGAATATATTGCTTCCCCCTACTTATACCTCCCGAGGAGATCACGAATGTAAAATTAGAGAGATTAGAGCGCGCACGGAGGCTTTCAGACAGTCGTTCTTCCCGCGAACCATACGCGACTGGAACAGGAAACGGAGGTAATGACAGTGGCACGTAAAGTGCCCTCCGCCACACACAGTTGGGTGGCTTGCGGAGTATAAATGTAGATGTAGATGTAGACATTGCCCAAATTTATACTTACAACCCAAATAAAAAGAAAAAATCGTCCTGTAGCGATAACTAGGAGACTCGGATGGGTTACTCAGCCGCTTAATCAACTCTATTTTCCGAATACAACGGCCCCTTCCTCGAAGTGTGTGATGCACGGTGTCAGGAGAGGACCCGTACCGGCACTTTACTACTCCTCTCGAATACCACGGGTCTTAAAGTCCACATCCGATGGAAGTATCACCATCAGAAGTGCCCCGTGCACTCATTCCACGAGAGACCGTGGAGATATTTGCAATTTGATCTAGGACATTGGTGCAAAGTCTTGTGATAAGGGTCTTTGTGACATCCACCTCTCCTGTCCATGAGGACTAAATTCCGCTGTTGGCCATTACTCCCATCACCAGCGTGCGAAGGATTCGAATCAATTATTTGTAAGTGACGCAGCAAAAAAAAAAAAAAAAAAAAAAGTTCAAATGGCTCTGAGCACTATGGGACTTAACATCTACGGTCATCAGTCCCCTAGAACTTAGAACTACGTAAACCTAACTAACCTAAGGACATCACACAACACCCAGTCATCACGAGGCAGAGAAAATCCATGACCCCGCCGGGAATCGAACCCGGGAACCCGGGCGTGGGAAGCGAGAACGCTACCGCACTACCACGAGCTGCGGACAACGGCACAGCACATATGTGCGTTTGCTACTTCCGCTCTGGCTGTGTGCTACATAAATTGCAGTACTTGTTACACACTTTCATAATGAATACGGTATTCGTGCTACTATCGTTCTCAATATGCCATGTGGGATATTTGTGACCACAGAGAGGACTGACGTTTCCTTCTAACCACAGGTTTTTCTTTTGTCGGTAAACCTCTTCCTTTTCCAATCCTCTAAGGAAAATCACTGCGGTTTTCGTTTTCGTTGCGGCTGTCAAATGAAGGAACTGGAAGATTTTACTACCAGCCGCGAATGTCAGTAATAATGTGTGGAACCAAATCATTTTTAGTGCAGGTGTCCCATTGAAAAGTAGCTGACTATACTTCATCTTGCAGCATTCACAATCATAAACTGCTAATTACATTACGTTTTTTTGTCTTGAAGTTCGGATACCAGTTTTTGTACAAAGAGACTATTACATACAGCACTTCCTCGATTTCGTAGCAATTGTGTTATGGTTATGGTTGTGTTATGCTGAAAGAAGGAATCATTAAAGCAGGACAGCAAAATATAGGATATGTAAAAGGGAAAAGGTCAAAAAAACCATGGGTCACACAAGAAATGATTTCCAAGATGGAGGAGAGAAGAAAATTGAAAAACAAGAACACTGAAGATGCAAGAAAGATATACCGAAGGTTAAATAATGAACTGCGAAGAGAAACAGAGCAGGCTAGGAAAAAATGGCTAAAAGAGGAATGTGATGAAATTGAAGAAATGGACAGGAAGGGAAGATACGACTTACTATACAACAGAGTAAAGACTATGACATGGGAACAAAACAGAGCAGGAAGTGCTACTATTGAAATTTTGAGTAAAGACGAAGAGGTAGTGTACAAAGATCGTGACGATGTCCTCCAGAGATGGGAAGAATATATAAAAGAGCTATATGGCACAAATAGCAAACCAGAAACTCTGGAACTTGAATCACACAACAGTGTAAGTGATGAAGAGAAAGGACCGACCATCATAATGGGAGAAGTAAAGTCTGCCATTGCTGCAATGAAAAATGGCAAAGCAGTAGGTACAGATACAATACCAGGAGAAATACTAAAATGCTTGAACCACAATGGAATAAGAGAAATATTGAGGTTATGTAATAAAATATATGACAGTGGTGAATGGCCTGAGGACTTTTTGACAACAGTAATGATTCCATTACCGAAGAAACAAGGAACTAAGAAATGCAGCGAGAACAGGACTATCAGCCTCATTTCACATGCAGCCAAAGTGATGTTAAGAATAATTAATAAAAGACTTGAAAAAGTAATGGAGGAGAATCTCGGAGAGGAGCAGTTTGGCTTTAGACGGAATACGGGCACCAGAGATGCAATAGGGCTCCTACGAATCTTGGGAGAAAGGTTTATTGAAAAAGGAAGAGACCTATATATGTGCTTCATCGATTTAGAAAAGGCATTTGACAATGTGGTTTGGGACAAGCTGGCGACTATTATGAGGGAAAAGAGAGTGGACTGGAAAACCAGAAGACTTATAAACTCATTATACCTTAATCAAAAAGTTTCAGTTAAAGTGAGAGGAGAAAGTACAAACTGGATCAATCTAGGGAAAGGAGTAAGACAAGGATGCTGTTTATCACCTATTCTTTTCAACCTGTACTTGGAAAATATGATTGACCAATGCTCATTAGATGACAAAGGAGTAGAAATTGGAGGAAGAAGAGTAGGATGCTTGAGATTTGCTGATGACATGGTCCTTCTAGCCACAGGGGAAAAAGAATTACAGGATTTGGTGGACACCATTGCAACTAACGGAAAAAATATGGAATGAAAATTAACACAAATAAAACAAAAGTATTGGCAATAGGAGGAAACAAGGAAATAAAAATTGTGCTGAATGGAGAAACACTAGAACAGGTGCAAAATTTTAAGTATCTTGGAAGCAGGATAGACACCAACTGGAAGTGCACCACAGAAATTAAAACAAGGATAGCAATGGCAAAAGAGGCGTTTTATAAGAAAAGGAGAATCTTCTGCAGCGGTCTGGACAGAGAACTCAGAAAGAGACTCATAAAATGTCTTGTATGGAGTGTTCTTCTATATGGCGCTGAAACATGGACTATGAGGAAAAAAGACAGAGAAAGGCTGGAGGCTTTTGAGATCTGGACATGGCGGAAGATGGAAAGAATAAGTTGGATGGACAGAGTAAAAAATGAAGAGGTACTGAGAAGAGTGGGAGAGAAAAGACAGTTACTAGATGTAATAAAAAGAAGAAAAAGAAATTGGATTGGGCATATATTAAGAAAGAATGACGGACTGATAAAAACAGTTTTAGAAGGTTATGTAGAAGGGAAAAGGAAGCGAGGAAGGAAGAGATTCCAGATACTGGATGACATGATGGACGGTACAACATACAGCAGCCTTAAGAAGGAAGCAATGGATCGCAGAAAATGGAGAGGCAAAGGACCTGCTAATATAGCAGATAACTGATGATGATGATGATGTGTTATGGTCTTATTAATCATCATTCCACAGTCTGGTCTGGAACCAGCCTCATGCAGTTAGAGACAGGAATAGGAACGCTCCTACTACGCTTTCTTGCTGTGCCCCAATGACGCTCTCGCTTCTCACCAAGTCTCACCTCACCTTTTGAGAACGACTGAGTGAGCTCCATTTGCTGGCAAGTCTTCACTCCGACAGCGTGAACTGACCGGTATTTCGTGGGCACGTATTCAGTCTCGGACTCAATTGAAGGTAATTATAAAGTGAGACAGAGCAGCAGTTAAGATACGTAATCGCATGAGGGAGTAAAGAGGTGCAGACAGCAAGATGTGTGTTTCCCGTGGTCTCGCGCTCCACTGTCGTACAATCTCATTTTCTGTCACGAGAAATGCATATCGTCGATGCGACATTTGACACCAATGTTCGTCGCTTCCCTTCTATGTTATCTGACCAGTCACTGCTCTGTTAGCTGGATACCCGTGCCCGTGAAGAGTAAAATGCGATCTAATGTTGAACACAAATTGCCCTGACTAAATGTACTTGCAGCCCTGAAAGTCTTTCGCTATTAACACCGTGACACTTTTAAATGCAACACTGTATGACACAAAAGATAAGCTTATTGTCTATAAATTACGTTACGTTAATTTATTCCTCCACAGTTGGTTGGTGTAATGGAGGACACAATACTGGTGAACAGTGGTGGTAAATTGCAATACAAGGTGTGTGAGGTGCAAGCAACAAATGTCATTATTGACAATCAACTAGTAATGGAACTTTAATAAATTTAAAGACAACAAACTAAAAAACATTCAGACTAAACAATGCTAGAAACAGTGTTTTCGTGTGTGTGTGTGTGTGTGTGTTTGTGTGTGTGTGTGTGTGTGTGTGTGTGTGTGTTTGTGTGTGTGTGTGTCTGTGTGCGGGTCTAGGCGCTATAGTCTGGAGCCGAGCGACCGCTACGGTCGCAGGTTCGAATCCTGCCTCTGGCATGGATGTGTGTGATGTCCTTAGGTTAGTTAGGTTTAATTAGTTCTAAGTTCTAGGCGACTGATGACCTAAGAAGTTAAGTCGCATAGTGCTCAGAGCCATTTCATTTTTGTGTTTGTGTGAGGCGGAACATCAAAACGACAACGGGAAAGAAATACGCTCAACAGAACAGAACTACGTTTCTTTTGCATTCTGTGTTCACGTTGTGTAATACAATCTCAATGTCACTCTCCAGTACTGTGGTCCACAGCACGTGGTCTAGTGGCCGGCACGGTAGCTCATCCAGTTCGGTCAAAGGGCTCGCTACTCTCCGTAATAAAAAACTGAGTGAACGAATCAAGGAAGAACGTAAACGGGTGTCATCGGACGTCCGCACCTAACAAATTCCATGAATATATAGAACAAAAAAAAGTGGGTAGCGTTGCTGTCTCTGGATCACGGTGTACCGGGTTCGATTCCCAGCTGGGTTGGGGATTTTCTCCTCTCGGGGACAGGGTATTTGTTCTGTCCTCAATATTTCATCACCATTCATTAAAGTGGTGAAATTGGACTGAGCACCAATTTGAAACTTGTACGGGTGCTGATAACCGCGCAGTTGAGCGCCCCACAAACCAGTCACCATCATCATCATCATCATCATCATCATCATCTACATCATCCACTACTGTGTATTCTGACGCTAGTCATTTATAGTCTGTGTATGGCCTTGTAAGTCAAAAACCAGTAAATGAAATAAACTGATAGTGTTCATCATCCATAACTTTGATTTCTCATTTATACGAGTAATTAATAAATTGTCACCATTGCATGAAATTTCGGGGTAGGATATGTAATACCTATCAAACTCACTGCGCTGGAGAACAGTACACCATAACATTTCTGTGGAATTTAAGAACTCCCAGCAAACCTGTGCAAATGAACTGTACGATTTGTACGGGTGCTGATAACCGCGCAGTTGAGCGCCCCACAAACCAGTCACCATCATCATCATCATCATCATCATCATCATCATCTACATCATCCACTACTGTGTATTCTGACGCTAGTGATTTATAGTCTGTGTATGGCCTTGTAAGTCAAAAACCAGTAAATGAAATAAACTGATAGTGTTCATCATCCATAACTTTGATTTCTCATTTATACGAGTAATTAATAAATTGTCACCATTGCATGAAATTTCAGGGTAGGATATGTAATATCTATCAAACTCACTGCGCTGGAGAACAGTACACCATAACATTTCTGTGGAATTTAAGAACTCCCAGCAAACCTGTGCAAATGAACTGTACGATTTGTACGGTTGCTGATAACCGCGCAGTTGAGCGCCCCACAAACAAGTCATCATCATCATCATCATCATCATCTACATCATCCACTACTGTGTATTCTGACGCTAGTCATTTATAGTCTGAGAATGGCCTTGTAAGTCAAAAACCAGTAAATGAAATAAACTGATAGTGTTCATCATCCATAACTTTGATTTCTCATTTATACGAGCAATTAATAAATTGTCACCATTGCATGAAATTTCAGGGTAGGATATGTAATACCTATTAAACTCACTGCGCTGGAGAACAGTACACCATAACATTTCTGTGGAATTTAAGAACTCCCAGCAAACCTGTGCAAATGAACTGTACAATTTGTACGGGTGCTGATAACCGCGCAGTTGAGCGCCCCACAAACAAGTCATCATCATCATCATCATCATCATCATCATCCACTACTGTGTCTTCTGACGCTAGTCATTTATAGTCTGAGAATGGCCTTGTAAGTCAAAAACCAGTAAATGAAATAAACTGATAGTGTTCATCATCCATAACTTTGATTTCTCATTTATACGAGTAATTAATAAATTGTCACCATTGCATGAAATTTCAGGGTAGGATATGTAATACCTATCAAACTCACCGCGCTGGAGAACAGTACGCCATAACATTTCTGTGGAATTTAAGGACTCCCAGCAAACCTGTGCAAATGAACTGTACGATTATACAGTTCGTAGCTATCGCCTAGATTCAAGCGTCAACGGTGCCCGATAGAATCAAGTGACGGAGCAGTCATAATCTAGGCGAGATCAAGCTCTTCACAGTTTCAAAATTAACTTCCAGAAATTCTTGAGTGGTTAGAAGAATGCACATGAGTAATCAGCAGTACTGCATCGATACACTCTCGGTCTATCTGCATCTGATCCCAGAACTGTGCGTATTTGTTGGGACTATCTTTGTAGTTGAGTGATGAGCGTGTGACTATTTGACAGAAAACGGCTGTTCGATCTCTGGTACAGCTGAACCACGTGAGGAAGTCTTGAAGATATGATCGAAGGAGACAACAGTCCTATCAGGGAAAGAACAACTACTGATCGCATGTTTCACACCAATACTCCCGTCAAATGATGCCATGGCAGAAAAGACGTATAACCCTCTCGGCAAGTAACATCGTGAAAGAACCACAGTTTATTGTTCACTTCTCCAATTAACGCTCTGTGTGAAGATTTCAGGAATTTTAGAAATGCAAGAAAATATACTGAACTTACATTAGACAACGTAGGACGAGTGTAAATTATGTCAGGTGATTTGTTATCAGAATAGAAATCGTTGTGCTCCAGATAATTTTGGTATCGAGGTTCCGACGAAAAAAAGAACCGTTCAAATGTTCAAATGTGTGTGAAATTTTATGGGACTTCACTGCTAAGGTCATCAGTCCCTAAGCTTACACACTACATAACCTAAATTATCCTAAGGACAAACACACACACACACACACACACACACACACACACACACATGCCCGAGGGAGGACTCGAACCTCCGCCGGGGCCAGCCGCACAGTCCATGACTACAGCGCCTTAGAAAAAAAATTAAAAACTTGGTAGGGTATGCAAAATAAACTACATGCTGTTATTTGGTGAGGACCTGTTTCAGCCTTCAGAACTTCCCTGCAGTACAAATGGGAACAAATGCCTGCTTGAAACATTAAACAGGCTGCTTCTTCTTGTTAACATGCGCCGCGGTACTAATTACCTGACTACTTAACGAGATAAATTGTGCAACTTCAGACAACAGATAATCTTTTTCAATGACCTGCACTTAACAAGCTATGCCTCTGAATGCTTTCTGCTTGTCGAACAGGTATTTTAATCGAAACTTAGCTAGTCTGTGTCTGCGCTTAGCAAGCCCATATTTACCAAGCATTCTCTGTGTAATGTTTCGTAATTAGTGAACTTCGGACATTTCCTCAACGGTAAAGAGGAAACATTACGTTTCAGCCAGAGAGTTTTCGTTATGTGTGTTCCAATTAATCAAAACTACTTTTGAGAAGAATTTACTGTATGACATTCTTTCGCTTAATCGACGGTAATGAAGAGATGGATAATAATTAAGTATCCTGCTAATGACTTATTAACTATAATTGTTGTGGTCATGACACTAGAGATCGTATTTTACATCTTACGATGGTTGGAGCTTAAATAGTGGCAACTATTTATTCACAACCGATACAAAAGAGTTACATGTTTGCACTTGCTACTGTCCTTCAAAATAGTCACCAGCGTTGTGAAGAATCCGTTGCGAGCGATGTGGAAGGCGTAGTACACCTTCCGTTGATGGTGCGAATGGAGCGATCTAAATTTATGGTGATTCTCGTGTACGACTGTGATGATGTTATCCTTAGCCTTCACGGCAGACCGTCAATGCACAGTATTACTGTTCGTTTTTGGAGCATCACCTGCGACCAGCTTTGCAAAAGGAACTTTCTACGATATCCACCCATCATTTTGCACAACAATGCTCGGGCGCATACAGAGCAAGCTGTGGCTGCTCTGTTCGGTTGGTGGGACTGGGAAGTACTGTACCTTCCACCATACTCCACGGACTAAAGTCCATGTGACTTTGATTTGATTCCGAAGATTAAGGAACCACTTCGTGGCATTCGCTTCAGAAGTGTTCCAGTGATTCGACAGGCACTAGACCGCTCCATTCGCGCAATCAACAGAACAGGCTCTGCTAACAGTATACTACGCCTTCCACATCGCTGGCAACGGGTTCTACACAACGCTGGTGACTACTTTGAAGGTCAGTAACACGTGCAAACATGTAACACTTTTGTATCGTTTGTGAAT
The DNA here is from genome assembly GCF_023864275.1 of Schistocerca cancellata. Taxonomy (NCBI): domain Eukaryota; kingdom Metazoa; phylum Arthropoda; class Insecta; order Orthoptera; family Acrididae; genus Schistocerca; species Schistocerca cancellata. The sequence continues at coordinate 551,026,945 of NC_064633.1, forward strand.
AAACAGTTGCCACTATTTAATTTCCAACCCTGGTATGTAGATTCCATATCTACACTACCGGCCGTTAAAATTGCTACACCGAGAAGAAATACAGATGCTAAACGGGTGTTCATTGGACAAATATATTATACTAGAACTGACATGTGATTACATTTTCACGCAATTTGGTTGCATACATCCTGAGAAATCAGTACCCAGAACAACCACCTCTGGTCGTAATAACGGCCTTGATACGCCTGGGCATTGAGTCAAACAGAGCTTGGATGGCATGTACAGGTACAGCTGCCCATGCAGCTTCAATATGATACCACAGTTTGAGAGGTGGCATGAGCCCCCTCTCATATTTCTATCTTACGATTTTCCTCTCTAATTGTTGCTATTCCTTCACACGCGGGCTTCCCACGCAGCATCTCTCGTCACCTGGGTGGTCCGGTGACAGGCGGACTCTGCTGATCTTGAAAGGGTAAGCTGATGGGTGTGAGGGAGTCGAGTGAATGCTTTCCAGATGCCGACATTGTAGAATAGCGGCGGAGACACGCTCAGAGGGGCCTGAAGTAGCGGCTGGGCTAGAGGTTCCGTGACTTCGCAGAAACTTAGCGAAAACACTTTCTGGCGGGCTACCAGCGAGGTGTGGGAATGACTTGTGTACCCAGGCAGTTTTGGCAGGCAAATTTCCGCGCTTTCTGCAAAATCGTAACTGTGATTGGCTTGCTCAGGGCATAGCTCCGTGACGTAGCAAAATCGGCGCAGAAATTGGCGCCAAGAATCTCCATTGGTGGAATGGTAGGGCTCCGGCAATAGAGTGGAATTTTCCGCCGGTTTTCGAGTTGCTGATTGGAACGGTTAACCACGGCCACTGTCGTGGGGGCGGGAATGCTCTGTGTTCGGTTTTGTACGGGTGCTCTTGTGGGGTAGTCGGCTCTCGCCTGTCAGTCGGAGTAGGTTACAACGCTCAGCTCTCGCAGCTCTGGACAGCCTGCCTTCCGTTGGCTGTCTAATATACTTTTATTTGATTGTAACTGTTTGACGAAGTTGCAGAAGTTTCGACTTCAACGTAACTTTCCGAGTACAGTTGGCAATTGAGCGTTCTGCGTACAAGCGGCCTAGGTTGTCTGTCTTGGGCAGTTTTGGCTAAAGTTGACTGTGTCGGAGTTACTGAGTGACTTCGCTTGTGAAAATCAATCACTGTACCGTCAGTGATTGTGTGGCGAGCCTTCTTCGTCTCCCTCAGAGGCGCATTTGTATTGATAGGAAGTCTTTAGTCTGGAACAACCAGACCAGGACAATTTGTTTCGGGCTATACTCGCGACATTATCATCACCACGACGGGACGTCGAAGCAACCAGCCATCGCTTCCAGTGTCCGCCGCTCGTGGTCTCGCGGTAGCGTTCTCGCTTCCCGAGCACGGGGTCCCGGGTTCGATTCCCGGCGGGGTCAGGGATTTTCACCTGCCTCGAGATGACTGGGTGTTTGTGTTGTCCTCATCATTTCATCATCATCCAGGAAAGTGGCGAAATTGGACTGAGCAAAGATTGGGTAATTGTACGGGCGCTGATAACCACGCAGTTGAGCGCCCCACAAACCAAACATCATCATCATCATCGCTGCCAGTACGCCAGATCGTGTCCTTGCAGCTAAGAAGACAGCTTGGTAATGTACGTCCGCAGCACCGGCAAAGTAGGCATTTTTGCTAGGCGATAATCAGAGCTCAGCAGAGCGCGCCTCTTCATCTTTTCTAACTTTGTTCTATCTTGGGTGTTCATTGTCTGAGTTCTCACTAATGTAGCAGCAATTAATGTTGGGTTAGCTGTGTGTCTCTCTTAAGATTTGAGTTGCAAGGAATTGGCTCCACATACCACTTCGTCATAAACGTCACAATCTAGTTTAGGGACAACTTCACCTTCACAGCGTTTATTTGAGTATTCAATTTGAGCCAATTTGATGTATTGTAAATGTTTCATGTGTTTTTGTTTATTATTTTGTGTCTAGTCCTAATAAATCATATTGTTATTTTGGACAGAACTTTCGGTAGAGCAACCCTATCATTTCTCACTACGTTAATGAAACCTTCCTTTATTTAACTTATTTATCAAATTAAATTATTGCAGGTGCCAAACTCTTTTTCTACTCCACTTGCAGGGTTTGTTGCAGTCGGTTCGCGTATCTTTTTAATCCATGTGCAGCAGCAAAAGTCGGAGTTATAATAGGGGGGGGGGGGGGCTTAGAGCATCATTTACATATGTAGATTCTAGAAGAATTTAGTGTTAAATACACTGCTAGCCCCGGCACCTCGCAAGTTCATCACGAGTAGTGACTGGCGTATTGTGACACGCCAGTTGCTCGTGCACCATTGACCAGACGTTTTCAATTGGTGAAAGGCCAGTACATGACCTGCAACATGCGGTCGTACATTAACCTGCTGGAATGTAGGGTTTCGCAGGGATCGAATAAAGGGTAGAGCCACGGGTCGTAACACATCCGTAACGTAACGTCCACTGTTAAAAGTGCCGTCAATGTGAACAAGAGGTGACCGAGACGTGTAACCAATGGCACCCCATACCATCACGCCGGGTGATATGCCAGTATGGCAATGGCGAATACACGCTTCCAATGTGTGTTCACCGCGATGTCACCAAACACGGATGCGACCATCGTCATGCTGTAAACAGAACCTGGATTCATCCGAAAAAATGACGATCTGCCATTCGTGTACCCAGGTTCGTCGTTGAGTACACCATAGCAGGCGCTCCTGTCTGTGATGCAGCGTCAAGCGTAACCGCAGCCGTGATCTCGGAACTGATAGTCCATGCTGCTGCAAACGTCGTCGAACTGTTCGTGCAGATAGCTGTTGTCTTGCAAACGTCCCCATCTGTTGACTCAGGGATCGAGATGTGGCTGCACGATCCGTTACAGCCATACGGATAAGTTGCCTGTCATCTCGAGTGCTAGTGATGCGAGGACGTTGGCATCCAGCATGGCGTTCCGTATTACCCTCCTGAACCCACCGATTGCATATTCTGCTAACAGTCATTGGATCTCGACCAACGCGAGCAGCAATGTCGCAATACGATAAACCGCAATCGCGATAGGCTACAATCCGACCTTTATCAAAGTCGGAAAGGTGATGGTGCGCATTTCTCCACCTTACATGAGGCATCACAATAACGTTTCACCAGGCAACGCCGGTCAACTGCTGTTTGTGTCTGAGAAATCGGTTGGAAACTTTCCTCAAGTCAGCACGTTGTAAGTCTCGCCACCGGCGCGAACCTTGTATGGATGCTCTGAAAAGCTAATTATTTGCATATCACAGCATCTTCTTCCTGTCGGTTAAATTTCGCGTCTGTAGCACGTCACCTTCGTGGTGTAGCAATTTTAATGGCGGGTAGTGTATGTGCCAAAATTAACAAGTAAAGAAAGCGCTGTTTCCAATGAAGGGAAGTGTAGTGAAACAATATGTTGTTACTACGTTCTGGTTCCTACAAGACATTCTTACGACAAGGTTTTTGCACGAGTGGCATTCAGGAAGTTATGCAACACCTTTTTTTCTGAAAGCAGATAGGTTTCATTCAGAATTCCAATACACTAAATTATTCCCCACTCTTTTGGCTACGAAAGCCTATTTTACAACATAATCTCTTATGAAATGCGACGGCCTGATGCCAACTTACAGGAATGCCTGTACCGCCGCATGATACCACTCTTCCGGTCGACGGCGGAGTCAAGGCCTTGCATCTATAGCCCTCTTATCTTCCACGCACTGCTTCCCGCGAAGTACATCCTTCATTGCGTCAAACAGATGGAAGTCGGAAGGTGAAAAATCCGGGCTGTAGTGCAGGTGAGGAAGAACAGGTTTTCGAGACCTTCCTGCGATGATGACAGACGCCACGCCCAACGACTCACCATCCTTTTGTTCACTGGCATGTCTCCCTAGACCTTCAAAAAAGTTCTTATGAATATCGGTAATGCTCTGGTTTTCTGCCAATAGAAACTCAATGACAGTTCTCTGCTTGGAATGTGTCCGCCTTACAGACGCCGTTTGAAGGGTATGTGTAACACCGCCACCTATCGGAATTTCATTAAAGTATAGGGATTGAAGCGGGAATACTGTACTATATCCCACAACAAATTCCGCATTTTTTCAACCGGAATTGTCCGAGGAATAAAAGTGTTTCACCGCTTATAGAAAGTCCTTGGTAAATGCTGATCATATCGATTACAATTTGCATCTTCCTATGCGATCAAGTTTAAAAAATGATTAAAAATATTCATGATTGTTATGGTGACAGTAGATGATGTAACAGCTCGTAGTCTCCCAGTGAGTGAGAATCGCGTGCAGAGCGCTACGGAAATGGTGCAAGGGATAATCCTTTATGTCCAGTTGATCTGTAGTTTTTCTTAAATTATCTTTCTCCCAAACTATTGACACTACTTCTTAAACATTTGTTCAGCTATGACGCTCTTGCAGGCACTGGTGCTCATCTTCAGGCATCGGAATGGTACTGTTTGATGCCTGAAAATAAGCGTCAGTGGCTCTAAGGTCTTTTTTTTGTTATGGTTGTACGGCGCAATCTGCTACGGTCATTAGCGCCCGGTCTGGAAAAAAAAGGAAGAAAAAGAGCAAGAAAATTTGGAAATCAGCAGCAATGGGAGCGAAACACAAAAAGTGGAGAAACTAAAAAACAGAAGGAAAGCTTAGAAAACCACTATAGAAGGGGGGGGGGGGTTGTTTCCCCCAAAAAGAGCTTCAAATGACCGACGTCATCTCACTGATACTGATAAACTCGAGGACGCGATCGGCTGAGCGCGTGTCATTCGCGACAGCTGTAGACGGGTGCGTAGTGGAGTAAAATAGGTGCATTGAAGTAAAAGGTGTCTCACCGTCCACAGTTGAGAGCAGTGGGGACAAAGCGGGGGAGGATCGCCACTTATCAGATGTCTATGGCTAAAAAGACAGTGCCATATCCGGAGTCTAGTTAAAATTACCTCCTCCCGACGACGAGTTCGGGAGTAAGAGGTCCAGGCTCAGGGAGGAGCTTTCACGTCCCGCAATTTATTACTGGGAAGTGGAGATCAATGTGCGTGCCATGAAAGAGCAGCACGACGACATAAAATACTCCGTAGATCGGCGAAGGGAACCATGCGAAAAGCAGGCTGAAGAAGAGTGACTGCAGCATTGGCCGCTATATCGGCCGACTCGTTTCCACGGATACCAACGTGTCTTGGGATCCAGAGGAATGCTACAAAACGCCCAGCAAGTGGAGGCAGTCCTGAATCCGGTGGACCAGAGGCTAGACTGGGTAAAGAACTTGGAGACTGAGGAGAGAGCTGAGCGCCGGCCGCGGTGGTCTAGCGGTTCTGGCGCTGCAGTCCGGAACCGCGGGACGGCTACGGTCACAGGTTCGAATCCTGCCTCGGGCATGGGTGTGTGTGATGTCCTTAGGTTAGTTAGGTTTAAGTAGTTCTAAGTTCTAGGGGACTTATGACCTAAGATGTTGAGTCCCATAGTGCTCAGAGCCATTTGAACCATTTTGAGAGAGCTGAGCGAATCTGAGCATACAATATACTGTATCCGCTGATGGCGACGGATGTATTGGACAGCCTGAAAAACAGCGTAAACTCCGCATTAAAAAACCGAACACTGGTTGGGAAGCCGAAATCGATTAGAGGTTTCGCAAAAAATATAGGTACTCCCAACACCAAATGATGTTCATGAGCCGTCAGTGTAAATAAATGTGGCATCCTTCATTTGTGCGTATAGAGCAGCAAATGCCTGACGATAAACGAGAGAAGGGGTACCATCTTTGGGATGCTGACAAAGGTCACAGAGCAGGCAGGTCCGGGGGCGGAGCCAAGGCGGTGCTGTACCCCCAGTTGTCAAGAAAGTTTTAGGTTCAAAAATGGTTCAAATGGCTCTGAGCACTATGGGGCTTAACATCTGAGGTCATCATCCCACTAGAACTTAGAACTACGTAAACCTAACTAACCTAAGGACATCCCATACATCCATGCCCAAGGCAGGATTCGAACCTGTGACCGTAGCGGTCGTGCGGTTCCAGACTGATGTGCCTAGAACCGCTCGTCCACACCGGCCGGAAAAGTTTTAGGAAAGTGGAAGGGAAGAGAACGTAGCAGTCTCTAAGGGTGTAGGTAATGCGCAGATCGTCACAGTAACACACTAACGTTTTGTATGGTTGCATGTTCGACGACGATGGAAGTGGGAGGACACCTTACTGTGAAGAACGGGAGAAAAACAATTAAACCAGAAATCATGGTGTTGGGAGACTGGCGAATCACACTAGACCCGATAATAGAAAAAGTGGAAAACAGTGACGTATCAATTTCTAACATCTTGTAGGACATTCTGAACATGACTAAGATAGCCGCCCGCTGGTTTCCACGGCTGCCCACAGCAATTCAGAAAGCCCACCTAACGCGGCAGCAGCGGAAATGTTGCAGCTGTGTCAGCCCAACTCTTACAACTTTCTAAACTGCCTAATCATCGTGCAGGAATACTGGGTGTTTTACTGTGGCCAAGAGATTTTACGCCAGAGGAATCTTTCAAATAGCGGTTGGTATTTTTGTTTACAGCAGACGTAGCAACAACTTGCAGAGCCGTCCATAAGGTATGGGCCTTACCAGAGAACTAAAGTCAACAGCATCTTCTGTTAATGCCTTTACCTTGTTGGTCACAGTAACTATCTGGTTTTTTTTTTTTTTTTTTTTTTTTTTTTTACTCAGTTATATCTTTATAGCTTTATAGTAGCTCTACACAATTTTCAGTAGCAAATCTTTCTCATTTTGAGAGAAGTTTGACGATCGTTTCTTTTTCTTTACTTGCTCCCATGGTTATAGCACGACATCTTTGATAATAAATTCAGAGTATCTTCAATGTAGCCGGCCTCAGTGGCCGAGCGGTTCTATGCGCTTCGGTCTGGAACCGCGCGACCGCTACGGTCGCAGGTTCGAATCCTGCCTCGGGCATGGATGTGTGTGACGTCCTTAGGTTGGTTAGGTTTAAGTTGTTCTAAGTTCTAGAGGACTGATGACCTCAGATGTTAAGTGCCATAGCGCTCAGAGGCATTTGAACCATTTAGTCATTCACAGAGATATTACGTGAAAATGTAGTGCACCGAACTACGAAAATATATTCAGAATAGAATTTGATTAATAGGGTAAAATTGAATACCTGGAAATGGTGTTTTGTTGTAAAATGGTAAAATTATTAAGATTGTGATTGAACATCGTTATTTTTAAGCGATGTTGGACGACATAAATTATTACATAAAAGTGTCTGACTGCCGCTGGGCAGAGTGACGTCCATATTGTGGACGTTGGCAAATGCGCGGATGCGCACAGCGAGGTTCGACCCCCGAGCGTGGTGCGTTGTTGCGCATGTGCGAGCCGGGACCGTGCTGTGGGCGGCGCCGGCCACCGCTACCTGGAGCATGCGCAGCAGATCGGCGCCGCCCACCGGCCACCAGCTGCCCCTCCAGAGCACCTCCAAACTGCACAGCAAGTGTCGCGATGGAACTGTCTGCATGCCTCCTGGCCGCCTCTTACAGTACGCGCTGGGCTACAGTACCTGCTTTCTTCACCACGGCCCGATATTAAGCTGTGCTTTACGACTAACGGGGAGAAACGACGAACAGTACTCGCCAGCTCAATTTCTGCGCATCTAATTTATCGTTGTTGACCTACTCTGTTCTCAAAAATGGTTCAAATGGCTCTGAGCACTATGGGACTCAACATCTTAGGTCATAAGTCCCCTAGAACTTAGAACTACTTAAACCTAACTAACCTAAGGACATCACACACCCATGCCCGAGGCAGGATTCGAACCTGCGACCGTAGCAGTCCCGCGGTTCCGGACTACAGCGCCAGAACCGCTAGACCACCGCGGCCGGCCTCTCTGTTCTCGAAATAGCTAGAATTCCGGAACGCAGCCTATGATGGAAGTGACTTCATTACGGACACGCACATAAGCGCCGATGAGTAATTAAATACATCTGTAGTGGACCCGTATTTCCGTGTCCAATCCGAGTGTAGCTTATTCTAACAGTATGTATCAGGGTGATGGTAAACCCAGCTACACAATACTTTCGCCGGCTGGGGTGGCCGAACGGTTCTAGGCCCTACAGTCTGGAACCGCGCGACCGCTACGGTCGCAGGTTCGAATCCTGCCTCGGGCATGGATGTGTGTGATGTCCTTAGATTAGTTAGGTTTAAGTAATTGTAAGATCTAGGAGACTGATGACCTCAGAAGTTAAGTCCCATAGTGCTCAGAGCCATTTGAACCACAATACTTTCTTTTCATAACAGGACGAAGAGGCCAAGACAGCCTATCTCAAATCAGAACAAAGTAAATACGAGTCGTTCAATAAGTAATGCGATGAATTTTTTCTAAAACCAGGTTGATTTTATTCGGCATTCCAATACACCACACTATTCCCCTCTGTTTTGGCGAAAAAAAAACCTATTTTTGAACATAGCTTCCGTTAAATATGACCGTCTTACTTCACCTTACTGGAAAAGCCGGTATGCCCGCATGGTCCGAACACAATTCTACTGGTAGACGCTGGAGCCAACGTCTTTCCGAGCGCGTACTTCCCCCTCATGCACGTATTGCTTCCTACGGAGTGCATCGTTCATTAGGCGGAACACATGGAAGTTGCAAAGTGCGAGATCAGGGTTGTAGGTTGGATGAGGAAGAACAGAGTTTTGTGAGTTCCTCTGGTGTGCGCAGACTTGTGTGAGGCCTTGAGTTGTCACGGAGAAGGAGAATTTAGTCTGAATTATTGTGGCAACGAACGCTCTGAAGCCCTTTCTTCAGTTTACTGAGGGTAGCATAGTACACTTCAGAGTTGATTATTACAACATGAGGGATAACATCACACGGAATAATCTTTCCAGAATCGCAAAAGACCGTCGTCATGACTTTACCGGGTGACGGTGGGGCTTGCAACTTTTTCTTCGTAGGAGGTGTGCGGTGGTGTTTTGCTTCCAGTTCGAAGTGATGAACCCACGTTTCATCGCCTGTGATGATGTTCGACAGAACAATTTTCATGGTCGGCCTATGCGGCCGAGCGGTTCTAGGCGCTTCAATCTGGAACCGCGCGACCGCTACGGTCGCAGGTTCGAATCCTGCCTCGGGCATGGATTTGTGTGATGTCCTTAGGTTAGTTCGGTTTAACGGGCTCCGGAACGACCTATACTTGCAATGTTAAAATACCGCTTATAAATTACATCTTTCCTCACAAAGTGTTTGAGATAGGAAGTTGAACTTTTTACAGATTATTTATTGGAATATGGGCTACAACTTAACACAGGGATTTTACAAAATTTTAGTTCAGTTATTAAAGATGATTTTTTTCAATTGTAATGAAAATTCACAACTTTTTTTGCAATTTTTTATTTATATATTCAAAAATATACAGTTTTTTGGAAAAAGGCTGTGTTAAATTATGCAGAAGGTACTGTGTAACATTTACTGAAAGTTTGAAACAAATATGTTTGGAAGATCCTTAGAAAACATGTAATTAGTATGAGAAAATAAAAGTTTTGGGAATCGAGCGACAAAGATTGGATTAACTTTTTAGTGCATTTCAGGTCCATAGGATGGATTATCTTAATCCTCTGCAAACTCCTCCTCCAGCTTCCTCTTGTTCCTCCTCCTGTTTACTCTTGCTTGTATTTCTAGACTCCTTACAGCCCTGTCTGCAGCCCGAAGGCGTTCCTTGTCTAAAGCAAGCATCGCTCGTACCATGTTAGAACCTATCTTCATTCCCATATTTCTAAATACCTTGCACCTTACAATGTCGCCGTCATTGAAAATCGCAACAGCAACTTTACTTTTACTCATTATTATACTTCAACAAAACAGAGACTCAGGAAACAGAATTAATTACGAATATTTTCGAGATAATGACAGAGTAAATAAACATGAAACAATCGACAATCACACCAGCGATATATATTGAACCATCACAGGTTAGCCACAACACATACTTTATCTCACATCACTAACATGTACCTGATGAACACGGGCGTTAATAACAACACCATTTGACAGCAGTTTAACAGCGCCACAGTGGGTCACGCCCATGTAGAACACATTTCAAAAAAAATTTAAAAATAGTTGTAGTTTTCGGAATTGAATAAATTATATATCTATTAAAAGGTAATAGTCTGCAGATTCAGAAAACGCAAAAAAGTAAAAATTGAACTTTTCATGATTTTGAGCCTTTCCGGATCCCGTTAAGTAGTTCTAAGTTATAGGGGACTGATGACATCAGATGTTAAGTCGCATAGTGCTCAGAGCCATTTGAACCAATTTTGAGCAGCAGCTTTTGTGTAGAGTTGTCGGTGGTAATAGGTAGCAACAGTGACTGAAATAAGCTCAGAAATTAAGGTGGGACATACGAGGAACGAAGCCGTTAGGACAGTGCACCGAAACTTGTCATTAATGGGATATGGCAGCAGACGACTGACGTTGGTGCCTTTGCTAACAGCACGACATCGCCTGCTTCGCTTCTCCTGGGCTCGTGACCATATCGGTTGAACCATAGGCGACTGGAAAACCGTGGCCTGGTCAAAAGAGTTCCGATTTGAGTTGGTAAGAGCTGATGGTAGGGTTCGACTGTGGCGCAGACCTCACGAAGCCATGGACCCAAGTTGTCTTTCAAGGCACTGTACAAGATGGTGGTGTCTACATAATGGTGTGGGACGTAATTACACGGAATGGAGTGGGTCCTCTGACCCAACTGGACCGATCATTGACTGGAAATGGTTACGTTCGGCTACTCGGAGACCGTCCGCGTCCATTCATGGGCTTCCGTTCGCAAACAACGATGGGTACTGAGAATGAACAATGACAGTTGTGCACAAATTAAATTTTATGAATGACTCTTTTTTTTTAACAGCCTGCCGCCAGCCTCATGGCATGCTTGAAACATTTGAAGCAATGAGAAGTTAACTCTTTCATCTAACGAAAGACTTTATTCGATGTCACGAAACGCGTAACTGCTCGTGGCAAACAGATCAAGCAGGTGGCAATCGGAATAACGTCCCACAACTTACAGAGACATTGAGAGGACATTAAATCATCCGAATGTGCTGGACATGCTGCATTTCGTGATACTCCTATAGAATATCCCCTTATATGTACAGCAGTGCTGGCTCATCAACACCAGCGTGTCATGGCACTCAATCCATCACGTTCGAACCAGAAGTCACTGCGCACAGTAAGCTGTGCTTATCCCAGCAGTTCAGTAACTGCGGCACGCTTATACTGATCGTCAGCAACTCCTGTTCAAGGTGTTGGCAAAAATATAGGTCCTACAAGAGAATCAGCAACTGTTCCAGCTCAAATCTCAAATGAAAACTTCAGCTGGTGACATTCAGTATTCGTCGCATGTGAGTTCAAATAGACTCAAATGTGACTCTTTCGATTTAAAAATAACAGGCACGAGTAAAGGAGTTCTCGCCTAGGATCGAAAAATGTATAAATAATGCAAATAAATACTATTTTGATGAAGAAAGCAGGACCTTATTCCATACTACACTCCTGGAAATGGAAAAAAGAACACATCGACACCGGTGTGTCAGACCCACCATGCTTGCTCCGGACACTGCGAGAGGGCTGTACAAGCAATGATCACACGAACGGCACAGCGGACACACCAGGAACCGCGGTGTTGGCCGTCGAATGGCGCTAGCTGCGCAGCATTTGTGCACCGCCGCCGTCAGTGTCAGCCAGTTTGCCGTGGCATACGGAGCTCCATCGCAGTCTTTAACACTGGTAGCATGCCGCGACAGCGTGGACGTGAACCGTATGTGCAGTTGACGGACTTTGAGCGAGGGCGTATAGTGGGCATGCGGGAGGCCGGGTGGACGTACCGCCGAATTGCTCAACACGTGGGGCGTGAGGTCTCCACAGTACATCGATGTTGTCGCCAGTGGTCGGCGGAAGGTGCACGTGCCCGTCGACCTGGGACCGGACCGCAGAGACGCACGGATGCACGCCAAGACCGTAGGATCCTACGCAGTGCCGTAGGGGACCGCACCACCACTTCCCAGCAAATTAGGGACACTGTTGCTCCTGGGGTATCGGCGAGGACCATTCGCAACCTTCTCCATGAAGCTGGGCTACGGTCCCGCACACCGTTAGGCCGTCTTCCGCTCACGCCCCAACATCGTGCAGCCCGCCTCCAGTGGTGTCGCGACAGGCGTGAATGGAGGTACGAATGGAGACGTGTCGTCTTCAGCGATGAGAGTCGCTTCTGCCTTGGTGCCAATGATGGTCGTATGCGTGTTTGGCGCCGTACAGGTGAGCGCCACAATCAGGACTGCATACGACCGAGGCACACAGGGCCAACACCCGGCATCATGGTGTGGGGAGCGATCTCCTACACTGGCCGTACACCACTGGTGATCGTCGAGGGGACACTGAATAGTGCACGGTACATCCAAACCGTCATCGAACCCATCGTTCTACCATTCCTAGACCGGCAAGGGAACTTGCTGTTCCAACAGGACAATGCACGTCCGCATGTATCCCGTGCCACCCAACGTGCTCTAGAAGGTGTAAGTCAACTACCCTGGCCAGCAAGATCTCCGGATCTGTCCCCCATTGACCATGTTTGGGACTAGATGAAGCGTCGTCTCACGCGGTCTGCACGTCCAGCACGAACGCTGGTCCAACTGAGGCGCCAGGTGGAAATGGCATGGCAAGCCGTTCCACAGGACTACATCCAGCATCTCTACGATCGTCTCCATGGGAGAATAGCAGCCTGCATTGCTGCGAAAGGTGGATATACACTGTACTAGTGCCGACATTGTGCATGCTCTGTTGCCTGTGTCTATGTGCCTGTGGTTCTGTGAGTGTGATCATGTGATGTATCTGACCCCAGGAATGTGTCAATAAAGTTTCCCCTTCCTGGGACAATGAATTCACGGTGTTCTTATTTCAATTTCCAGGAGTGTATTTCAAAATAGGGTATTCCTAGTGCCTACACCCTCTGAAAATGGAACACATGTTCGTTGTTGTCCTGTAATGCTCACCAAATGATTACCTGACATGTTTCGCATCAAACGTTTTAGTAAAATACGTACTACTAGACTTCAGCATCAAGTCATCCTGAAATAATTCCAGTGTTCCCACGCAGCGCATTCCATCGCGAATACGGTCTGAAAGAAGACGTCTTGTTCTTCGGATGCTGAGATAAAGTGCACTGGCAAAGATACAGGGGTGCGTATGTCTATTAACAAACTGGCGTTCATGGATGCGGCTTGAGCCTCTTGCATAGCCATAGGCTTTAGGTACACATACATATAGAGCAAGCGGAAGAAATTCGTAAAACCAGATGTGTACACCACTAACACAAAAAAGTAAACCTGTTCTCGACCCGATGTTTGGTCTCAACACCGCAGAGCCTTATCAGGCATCGCCTTATTCGAGGTATACTCTATCCTCCTTCCGATTTCCAAACTGATGGTATCTGCCAGTCATGTACTACTCTGAATTTTCATATACAAAAAAAAACATTGTCAGAAATGAAAGAAGTGACAATGACTTTGGACTTTCTGATTAGTTGTCTAACTAGCAGGTCTCGTCTGTGTCTCATAAACTGTTAATCCATCTTAAAGTCTACGAAAGAAAAGCTGACTAGGAACTAGGTACGGTACATTATGTTATACGACCAAGGCGCCCCGCTAAATGCTCTTAAGCGTTGGATTAACAGCCGCATGTTCGTTGATTCTAGAAGTTACTCTGGTAGACAGCTTTAATTCATCCTTGACCATCAAACCTGCAAATATACTATCGCGTATAGAGTTTTATCAATGGCTTCTATTATTCACTTATATTTTCAGTACTCATGCACTTATTATCCTCTTTATTCTCATTTTTAAATCCAATTTTGTATATTAGGAACAGTAGCTAATAAGTTACTAGACAAGGTCAAGACTTATTTAATACCAATTACTACTAGTAATTTTTTTATGCGTGGAAGTTTAACTTCCCTACCTTATCGGCACATGATCTCTCCACTGTAATGTTTTTCATAGCCTCAAAATCTATGAACTAGTAACAAGTGTTTGTAGTACGACATCAGTATGTCTGCGTTACAGTGAAGGTATTTTATTTCTGATGTGTGCAGCCAGAAGCGATCAAGAGATATGATTTATGTTTACTTCGCTTAATACCAGTACACATCACTTAATTTCATCTGCAAATATCATATACTCAGAAAGTACCTTTTCCAACCATACAAATGATAAATAAAATTATTTTTATCATATTTCTGAATGAGAAATGTGATGCAAGGTTAGACAATCTGCATCGCAAATCAAATGCTTAGCTATGTCATAGCATTTGCGTCGAATGGTTCAGACTCGCTTTATGAGAGAATCGTTAATTGCGTCAGAAATATTAAGTATTTGTATAGCAGCTATGGCTCGCATAGATTGCGTAAGGCCGTTTCACAAGTAGGCAAATGTTTTCTAAAGCAGGTCGAGGTCAAAACAAGTGTAAACCGAACACTGCTGACGCAGGATAAACACCGGTGCGTTCTCAGAGGCGCGCGCTCAATATTCATAGGTAATAAGCAACCATTGCATGAACAATGAAATGCATTATTACTCTTCGTAAGGCACAATAGCGTCGTAAAAGTTAACGGAGGACATTGAGAAATTTAATGTTCGTGACGAGAGTAGCGGAGAGTCTAATCGAGAATAAAACAGAGGCGAGACGATATTCGGATACCTTTTAAGCCTTGAAGTTATGTCTTAACCTCATTGCACATACAGTACAGACTTTGGATATCTGGATGGCGAGAACGTGTACCCTTTTCTTAAGGTTGCAGGTCGGAATCGTATCAGAGGCATTACGGAAGCAAAGGAACACGGCATCAGCCTAAGGTTCCTCTGCCTACTGCCTACAAACTGTATCTGGCGTAATTTTAATGTGCCTAAATACATACACAACTTATCTTCGTTTATTAGTAGAGTTTGTTGGTTGACTGAGTGCTGTAAGTTGACTCTCCCGGCCGACGGAATACATCCACTTAAAAATCACACATTTTCCGTCCACTTTTTCGTTAAACCCTACCCGACAGTTGATACCAGTTGAAATTTCGTCGAGACACTGTCTGGTGGGGACCCTGTAAAGCTACCATCTATATAATCACTAATTTTTGAAAAACTTGCAATTGGCTCAGTCCGTTGCAACATGTGCCGAATCTGTGACGAAGTATGTGATTTGGAGTACCTGAAGCTGCAACTAACAAATCTACGCCAAATTATGTAATCGCATACTATGATGTACTATTATTATAATCGCATACTATTACGTAAATACCAGCCCTGACCTGGAGTCATACCCAGTGGCTGAATCAAAAAGAATGAAAATTTACAGCAAGGCTGGGATTCGAACCCGATTCTCCTGCTCACTATGCAGATGGGCAAACAATTACGCCAATGGCGCAGTGACGTTACACACAATCGCTGCTTGTGTGACGACCGCATATTTACAACAAAATAAATAAATAAATAAAAAATAAATAAATAAATAAACAAATAAAAACTAAAAAACTGTATACTGAAGCGCCAAAGAACCTGCTACACCTGCCGAATGTCGTGTAGGGGCAACGCGAGCACGCAAAAGTGCCGCAACAAGACGTGGCATGGACTCGACTAATATGTGAAATAGTCCAGAATGAGATTTTCACTCTGCAGCGGAGTGTGCGCTGATATGAAACTTCCTGGCAGATTAAAACTGTGTGCCCGACCGAGACTCGAACTCGGGACCTTTGCCTTTCACGGGCAAGTGCTCTACTATCTGAGCTACCGAAGCACGACTCACGCCCGGTACTCACAGCTTTACTTCTGCCAGTATCTCGTCTCCTACCTTCCAAACTTTACAGAAGCTCTCCTGCGAACCTTGCAGAACTAGCACTCCTGAAAGAAAGGAAATTGCGGAGACATGGTTCGCAGGAGAGCTTCTGTAAAGTTTGGAAGGTAGGAGACGAGATACTGGCAGAAGTAAAGCTGTGAGTACCGGGCGTCAGTCGTGCTTCTGTAGCTCAGATGGTAGAGCACTTGCCCGCGAAAGGCAAAGGTACCGAGTTCGAGTCTCGGTCGGGCACACAGTTTTAATCTGCCAGGAAGTTTCATGTGAAATAGTGCTGGACGGAATTAACACCACGAATCCTGCAGGGCTGTACATAAATCCGTTAGAGTACGAGGGGGTGGAGATGTCTTCTGAACAGCACGTTGTAAGGTACCTCGGATATGCTCAATAATGTTAATGTCTGCGGAATTCGGCGACCAGCGGAAGTGTTTAAACTCAGAAGAGCCACTCTGTAGCAACTCCGGACGCGTGGGGTATCCCACTATCCTGATGGAATTTCTCAACTCCGTGGGAATGCACAATGGACATGAATGGATGCAATGATAATTAAATCAACACCCTAAGCTGCCGACAAGCGTTGATATACATCAACGGGGACAGTTGAAAATGTGTGCCCCGACCGGGAATCGATCTCGGGATCTCCTCCTTACATGGCAGACGCTTTAACCATCTGAGCCACCGAGGGCACAGAGGATAGTGCGACTGCAGAGATTTATCCCTTCCACTCTCCCCATGAGACCCTCATTCCCAACTTAATATCCACACACCACATTCGTAATGCCCCTGGCCATTACACTCATTACTCGCGGCAGACAATCTTACCGAATCCAGTAAGAGTTCGGGCAATGCGTGTGCACCCAAAACATGTCCGAAAGAACAGATACCATCTTACATATGAATGGATGCAGCTGCTGAGACAGGATTCTTACGTACGTGTCATCTGTCAGTGCCGTATCTAGACGTATCAGGGATCCCATATCACTCCAACTGCACACGCCCCACAGCATTACAGAGCCTCCATCAACTTCAACAATCCCCTGCTGACATACAGGGTGCATGGATTCATGAGGTTGTCTCCTACCCGTACACATCCATCTGCTCGAAACAATTTGAAACGAGACTCGTCCGACCAGGCGACACGTTTCCAGTCATCAACAGTCCAATGTCGGTGTTGACGGGCCCAGACGACGAGTAAAGCTTTGTGTCCTGCAGTCATCAAGGGTATACGAGTGGTCCTTTGGCTCCTGAAGCATATACTGATGATGTTCCGTTGAATGGTTCGCAGGCTGATACTAGCTGATGGCCCAATATTGAAATCCGCAGCAATTCGCGGAAGGGTTGTACTTATGTCACGTTGAACGATTCTGCCCCGTCGTCGTTGGACCCTTTCTTGCAGGATCTTCTTCCGGCCGCTGTGATGTCGGAGATTCGATGTTTTTCCGGATTCGTGATATTCGCGGTGCACTCGTGAAATGGTCGTACGGGAAAATTCCCACTTCATCGCTACCTCGAAGATGCTGTGTACCATCGCTCGTGCGCCGACTGTAACACCACGATAAACCTCACTTAAATCTTGATAACCTGCCACTGTAGCAGCAGTATCCGATCTAACAACTGCGTCAGACACTTGTTGTCTTATAGAGGCGTTGCCGACCACTGTCTCGTATTCTGTCTGTTTACATATCGCTGCATGTGAATACGCATGCTTGTATCAGTTTCTTTGGCGCTTCAGTGTAGTATCTCCTAAACAGTCTCATGCGCTCACAAAGCATGTTGCTTACTTCTAAAATAAAATGATGTCAGCGATATACACTGGCTGAACCAAAAGTAAAGCACCCAGAAGAGGAGACGAAATGAAACTTCAGCGTTTCAGATGTTATGTGATGTTACTTTAGCGATTTTAACGTCGGTCATATTTGCGAAGGATTTGTCAGTGTGACGACGTTTGTCAGGATGGCGTTGCTTCCCCTCTGGCCTCAGTGCATGCAGGATATGATAAAGCCGTTGTACCTTTTCCTGAGACAAAAAAATGGTTCAAATGGCTCTGGGCACTATGGGACTTAACATCTGTGGTCATCAGTCCCCTAGAACTTAGAACTACTTAAACCTAACTAACCTAAGGACATTTCGCCTTCGTATTCTCTTTTCTATTATTTGCTTTGTTTTGTTTTACTATTATTATTATTATTATTTGCGTAACAACGCATATATGAAAAGAGCCGCGAAATACCTTTTAGTAATGCTGTGCTATGAATTTCTTTATAATCATTAATTTTCAACAAAACAGAATATATTGGGTTCTTATTGTTCTGTATCTGGCTTTCTATTAAAGGAACATTTTTCGTTACTGTAACTCACTCTAAAAGTCAACATATCTTCCCTACTTTACAGTTATTGAAAATGAAAATTACTTTGTTATGAATACTGCTGTTACAGTTCGCATGATTGTTCAACAACAAAATTTTGGAGTGGATTTTGGTTATCAGTAAAACACCATTCAGTACCACGACTAGCACAAGAACATGAGACTATTATCGGAGAAAAATACGTTTTCAAAAAATGGCTCTGAGCACTATGGGACTCAACTGCTGTGGTCATAAGTCCCTTAGAACTTAGAACTACTTAAACCTAACTAACCTAAGGACATCACATACATCCATGCCCGAGGCAGGATTCGAACCTGCGACCGTAGCGGTCGTGCGGTTCCAGACTGTAGCGCCTTGAACCGCTCAGCCACTCCGGCCGGCTATACGTTTTCACTATAAGGTTTGCCAGACCAGAACCAAGCACAGCAAGATTCCTATTATATTACGAAGGTAAATTATCCTTTTGTACTGTTAGTTATATATATTATCAGCGGCCCGCGTCAACCTGCAACACATCATAAAATCTGCTGCTCTGCTCTGCAAGTCCGGAAGCTGAAAGAAATAATTTTATTTCACTATTACCTTCCCGCTTCTTTGCGGTATGATAGATTTCATTTAATGTATTTCGAATACGCCGCGGCAGCGGCTCGTTCGTTCGTGCGCAGCTCGGCACCACGGATAATATTTAAATAACTGAAAATGTCTCAAAAGGATGGGATAATATGCCAAGCAAGCTATTACAAATAATAATGCAAGGTTTCATTTAAATAACTCTATTCAAAACATTTAAATATGTTAACTATTACACACCTTTAAAATGAGTACGTAATGGCGTACATCTCTCAGTCTTGACAAAAGAAGGCTACGCTAGCGTACAATACAACGTCACAGGCTATCCTACTCGCTTAACTCCAAGAAGAAGACAGAGAAATTAATGTTCGCTCTGTATTATTTATACTACTTGGACATTCTCATCTTTGTTTGATATTTATCGTCTGTGGCGGTTTCAGTACTCGCCGACACAGATATTATCTAAAATAAATAATAAAAAATTACATAATTTTATACAATAACAAAATATGATACACAAGATTTTCTCGTTACTACATAATATGTCTTTTGCTAATAGACGTTACAGACATCACACACACCCATGCCCGAGGCAGGATTCGAACCTGCGGCCGTAGCAGTCGCGCGGTTCCGGACTGAGCGCCTAGAACCGCATGGCCACCGCGGCCGGTCTTTCATGAGACAAGCTGGCCCACAACTACTGGAACTGGTTCTCGATATCCTGGATATTCGCACTGGCACGCAGCTGACGTCCGAGCTGATACTACACATGTTTTATGAGGGACGTACCTGATGATTTCGCTGACCACGAGAGTACCGCAACATCACGCAGACAGCTCACAGAGATACGTGTCATGACGAGCATCGTCCAGTGGATCCTGTTGAAAGGCAGACTACGGTACTGTCGTCTGAGAGCAAACACATCAGGACTCATGAGGCCAGTGACGTATCGTTACGCCGTCAGATTTCCGTCAGTAAACATCAGCCTTGACCTGGAGTCATATGTAGTGGCTCACCACACCATGACGCCAGCTGTAGCACCCCTTGATCTTCCTTGAAGACTGCTGTCATACGCGACGAGGATGGTCATCTGAGCTGTGTCGAGAACCTCGGTAATTTGTTAATGGAATAAAGAGTCCAGATCATAAATTAGCGAGATTCTTGCACACTAAAAGCAAAGAAGCCTTCGTTTTTGAAAGTAATTATTCCCTTAAAAATAGTGCTGAGTTAATAAACAAGCTAAAAGCGCTAGATTTCACTATCTGCTCCCCGTTGGTCTCGTTCGACGTTGTAAGTTTATTGCACGTTGTACTCTATTATGTTTGTTGTTCGCGGTTTTCGAGCAAATTGTTAGGAATAAAACAGCTGTAATATGTTCAGCCTTAATGGCAAAATGCACAACAACGTTTTGTTCGTTTTCGGTAGTATGTACCCTAGTCTTTGAATTGCGCGAGATTCTGCGCATGACACTAGTGCCCTCTCTCGTTAGATGTGTTCCTTAGCGCAACCTTTATCTTCTTGACACTAGGACATAGGCAAATTGGTTTCATGTTTTCTGTTGTATGTAGCCATTTTAAATAGTTGTGATATGGTTTAGTTGTTAAGACAGAGGGTTTGAATTAGCACAACCTTTAAAATTTTGATGCGCACGAGTATGCATCCCACGGTTTTAATGTACGCGAGTTTCTCGCGCATACCACAAGTACCCTCTCCCGGTGAAATGCTGTACAGATGGAGGTGATGTTTTAATTTTAACTACTGACGACCCCTATGGCACGATTGTTTTATGTATCTCCACTGCAGGATGTGATTTTAGTAAGTGACTAAAAGTTTTTGTGCTTGTAATACTTTGGTAATTTTCACGGTTACTTAAAACTGTAAGTGTTGTTTTTTTTTTGCCTCGTGATGACTGGGTGTTGTGTAATGTCCTTAGGTTAGTTAGGTTTAAGTAGTTCTAACTTCTAGGGGACTGATGACCATAGCTGTTAAGTCCCATAGCGCTCAGAGCCATTTGAACCTTTTTTTTTTTTGGTTTTTTTCTTCTATCTCAGTTATGGTGCTAAGTTTTTTGCTAATGAAGGTGTGTTCCTGTTCAGGAGTATTTTTGGTTCTGACGAAGGTATATTTAGATATACCGAAACCGTGATCAAGGATTTCAGTAAATGTTTATCCTGCAACTGTTTGACTCTTATCTTTTACCGTGAAGATTTTCAACAGTTGCTACTTCAGCCATGTTTACAATTCTGTGTTATTAAAAACCTTTTATTAAAACAATAAATAACTTTTCTGCAATTACATAGTTGATAGAATATTGTTAATAATTTCATTACGTGCACCCCATCTTGCTCCACGACGTACTCTATTGAGAGTGTGTCTCACGTTGCTCCCAAAGAAAAACGGGTGGGATATGGTCTTATCAGAAGTATATAAACCATCAAAAATTTTACATTCTCGCAATATTTTATCTTACAAAGAAAGTATACGACTAAGAGGAGAGTTTTTTTTAATTTTTGCAAAAAATTCAATGTTTCACAAGATTCGTTATCACCATGTGATCATGTGATCTGAAATCACCGGAATCTTTGAAGATTACCAAAACATTTTCTTGGCTAGGTAGTTACGGTTCGCAGCACTATTTCAAGAATTTCTATTGCAAGAATTTCAAAGTGGAGTCTAGAGATCAAACAATTTCGTACGCGAAGAAGGAATGTCTTTTCAGCCAGAATCTTCATTCCAGGCGTAATTGTTCTGACCGAGAAAATTTTGTCCCTCAGTGCCTTCAAGAACCATATGCGAGATTTTCATATTCTCTCTCTCGCTACGTGCAAACTAATATTCCTACGGAAAAAATGAACAAGGCGTTTTTGTAGCAAATATTAAATTTTGTACTGGGATTCGTTGTCGCTGGACGCCACGGTTTTTGAGTTATTAAATAAAAACGCGTTTGATGGTCACTTTTGTAAGTTTTTCTTCTATAATTCGAAAACTATGGCCTCTTGCGAAAACCTCTGCCAGTACAAAATTTAATTACATTACATTTCCTACGAAAAAGTCCTCTTCATTATTCTGCAGGACTAATAGTTTGCATGCAGCAAGTGAGAAAATACAAGAGTATTGTGTGTTGGGTATTTGAAGGAGTTGCGAGTTGCACAAAACCCATAGGTAGGAGCAACTGAATCGCCCTACACATGTATACCGTAGGAACTACATGTTTGAGAAGTTACATAATATGTGAGTTCCAGTTTAAGATCTTGTCAATTTAAAAATTTAATAAACTCAATTTCAATAATAATCGAAATATTTCATCCTGAATTGACAGCAGTATCATTAACACGAACAGCATAATGGCGTTTACGTTCTGCTTCGGCAGAAAACTGCTACACAGTCGCCGTGCAGTGTCACTTGGGAACGGGCACAGCCGAAATATGCAGCGACCACGACCGGCCCCGGGCCAGCTAGTTTGTTCCGAAACAGGTTAAACACGTAATTAAACGGCCGACTGTAGATGGGGCCTCGACCTACGCTAAACCACGGATACCGACAAGCAATTTGTTGTAAAGCTGCGTGTCACTGACCAGTTTTCTAGAATTCTGCTCAGGTGTCTGACACAGACAGGCAAATGGGTAAGTGCAGGAAGAATAATAGGAAAATGCTGGACGAAACGTAAGAGCTTCAACTCGAAGTAGTTCGGAGCGGAATTTCAAACAATGAAAAATGGCGTGTAATTTCAAATAAGTAGAAGGGACAACTAAGTCACTTGAATTGTCTGCATTAACTACAGGGAACTGTAAAGAGACTGGTCCTTAACCAGAAGCTGGGATATTTAAGAATAAACCGGGAGATACAGGCTGGACCTTTAGGAGAATTCTTCAGCCACTAATTTTA
Organism: Schistocerca cancellata; assembly: GCF_023864275.1. Taxonomy (NCBI): domain Eukaryota; kingdom Metazoa; phylum Arthropoda; class Insecta; order Orthoptera; family Acrididae; genus Schistocerca; species Schistocerca cancellata. The sequence goes on from NC_064633.1 coordinate 551,049,673, forward strand.
TACACGTTTTATCTTGTGTAGCACAATTATCCTGCCTTGATCACTACATTCATTAAAGAATCACTACTCTTCGTGCTTTTCGACCACTGACCATGCTCGAAAGATTGCACAACAACAGTAATAAGGTATTAGAAAACCATTATGGATCTGGACCATATTAACATTCACAAACGAAACCGTATCAACATAAAGTAGTTCGCCGTAGTTACTGATACCAAGTGCAAGCGAAAATTGAAAAAAAAAAAAAAAAAAAAAAAATATATATATATATATATATATATATATATATATAGGACAAGCACTGTACAAAAGAAAACTCTTTTGTACGCTAGATGGCACTGTAAAACAGTCACTAAAGTATGTATTAAACGGTTGTTGGCTTGTCAACATGCTGTACCTTCCAAAGGCTTACATCGCATGTCACAAGTAATCATTCCTGCAGATTAGATTAATGTAACAATAGGATCACTATTTCAGCAACTATAATGCTTCGCTATGCTATGTTATGCTATGCTATCCTATGTGCAGTCTGAAGTTGTCTTATGTAACTGATACAGCCGGCCGGAGTGGCCGAGCGGTTCTATGCGCTACAGTCTGGAGCCGCGCGGCCGCTACGGTCGCAGGTTCGAATCCTGCCTTCGGCATGGATGTGTGCGGTGTCCTTAGGTTAGTTAGGTTTAAGTAGCTCTGAGTTCTAGGTGACTGATGACCTCAGAAGTTAAGTCCCATAGTGCTCACAGCCATTTGAACCATTTTTGTAAATGATACACTTGAAGTTACATAATAATCATGATACGGTCAGGTGATCTGCGCAGAATCGCACTATAATCAGAAATAAAATGATACAAAAGAACTCAGACAGTACACAACTAGTTCAAAACTGAGCGTTAACATAGAAAAAAAAATGAAACTACTAATGAATCGCGTGCATGCCGCACAAGTCGAGGGTTTTAGGGCTAAGTTGCAAATGTAGACTGGTGACATAATGGATTCATTCTACAATTGCATATATGCAAATGTTCCAGTCGAGAGCACTTTGCAGAACTATTTGCAAGTTATGCTGTACACGAAGATGCAACAAATTACCAAATGAGAGAGCATATAATCATCATTACGCAAAATATGTGAAAAAAACGCAGCACGAGGGAAGTATCGGAATGGGACGGAAATCGATTGACGTGGTGTACGTGCACACACAAACGAAGCATTAAAATTCCAAAAAATGGTTCAAATGGCTCTGAGCACTATGGGACTTAACTGCTATGGTCATCAGTCCCCTAGAACGTAGAACTACTTAAACCTAACTAACCTAAGGACATCACACACATCCATGCCCGAGGCAGGATTCGAACCAGTGACCGTAGCGGCCGCGCGGTTCCAGACTGTAGCGCCTTTAACCGCTTGGCCACCGCGGCCGGCAAAATTCCAAAAAAATTGAAAAAAGAATTCCAAAAAAAATTGGATGAAAGTGAGCAAGTCAATAACGCGTTAATCCACCTCTGGCCAATATGCAAACAGTTACTCGGCGTCGCATTGACTGATAGAAGTTTTGGTTGTCCTGAGAGATATAGTGCCAAATTTTATGCAATGGGTGCATTAGCTCGTCAAAACTCCGAGATGGTTGGAGCGCCCTGTCCATAATGCTCCAAAAGTTCTCAGTTGGGTAAGGACACGGTGACATTTCTGGCCAAGACAAGGTTTGGCAAGAACGAAGACAAGCAGTAGAAACTCTCGCGTGCACGGGCGGTCATTATCTTGCTGAAATGAAAGCCCAGATTAGTTTGCCATGATGGGCAACAAAACAAGTCGTGAAATTTCGCCGACGTCAGGCTATGCTGTTATCGTACGGCGGCTGACAATCAAAGGGGTTCTGTTATGAAAACAAATGGCACCCCAGATCATGACTCCTGGTTGTCGATCCATACGGCGAGCGACAGTCAGACTGGTATCCCACCGCTGTCCTGGGCGTCTCCAGACACGTCTTCAGCCTGGAATGTCATTGACTGCAGTAGAATCGTCTTCAGTGGGTCCCACTCCGAATTGAGCCTCGATGACCACCGAAGACCTGTCTGTAGACGCCCTGGACAGCGGTACCAGACAGACTGTCGCCCTCCATAGGACCAGGCACCAGCAGTGACAGTTTGGAGTGCCATTTGGCCGTCGACGATATTGTGCGCCACGTTTTATTGCCCTTCATGGCAAGCCGTTCTGGGCTTAAATTTGAGCAAGATAATGCACTGACACACATGACGAGCGTCACTATACGGCTTCTCCTCGTGCTTGCCAAACTGTACTTTGGCCAGCAAGAGTGTCTTGGGGAGTATGTTGAATAGTACCCATCTGGAGCATGGGAAACCCGCAGTAGTCCAAGTGGGACGGCTTTGTCTATTAAGTAGTGAAATTGGTGTACAAATGGCGCCCTGTGTACATACAAGAAGATGGGCAGTAGTCGAAACGCATAAGGAGAAGTGATTCAATAAAAAATGTTCGTCGTCAGCACAGAAAAATTGTGATATAGAAGGGCTATCATGACGGTAGTATTTCATATCTCTTTCATGTTATAACCGTGATCATTTCGATGCCAGCCGATGATGATGATGATGATGATGATGATTAGTTTGTGGGGCGCTCAACTGCGCGATTATTAGCACCCGTACAAATTCCCAACATTTGCTCAGTCCAAAATCGCCACTTTCATGAATGATGATGAAATGATGAGGACAACACAAATACCCAGTCATCTCGAGGCAGGTGAAAATCCCTGACCCCGCGGGAATCGAACCCGAGACCCCGTGCTCAGGAAGTGAGAACGCGCCCGTGAGACCACGAGCTGCGGACGATTCCAGCCGACATTCCCTCAGGGACATAATCTGACTGCACAGGAACAATTATCCACGATCAAATAACTTTCACAGGGGATCGGACGAAACAGTTCACGAGAAGGAGACTGAACTGTCAGAGTTTATCCTAGGTATGCCACTCGCTAAGGGTCTTGCACCGACATTTATAACAAAGAACAGATAAACGTAATGTTTTAGAGTTCAGACCTCGTAATGGTCCTACTGGTCACGTGTGTGGTACCCATACTAGTTAGGATTAGCAGGGAGTATTGAATGTATACAAAGAAGGAGAGCATGAATAGTTAAAGGTTGGCTTGATCCGTGGCAGCATGTCCCACAGACACTGAAGTTTCTGAACTGGCAGATACTTTAAGATGGACGCAAAATATCCCAAGAAACCCTATTTACGGAGTTGCAACAACCAGTTTTAAATGATGACTCTAGGAATATAGTAAAACCCGTTCGTGTTGCTGTCGTGGAGTCGTGAGCGCAAGATAACTTGCAGCACATACAGAGGCATTTAAACAGTCATTCTGTCCGTGACGTATATGTGAATCACAGGGGGGAAAACCGTAGTAAGTGGTACAGCGGGAAGTACCCCGTACAGGGAACGTCAGAGAGTTTTGCAGCGTATAGATGTCAATGTAGATCCCTAGTGTGACAGTCCAGCCCATCATGCATAAGAGGCGCGAAATTAGCGCATTTGTTTTACGGTGGCTGCCTTACTCATGAGACACTCCATATCCAATGTGGTGCAGGAACTGGGCTTTATACTTATCACAGCGTCAAGTATATACCAGTATGGTGGTTACATTCTGGAAAAATTACAAGCGCCGGTGTTACACGCTGTATGCAAAAGTGTGAAGTTATTCACATGAGTACCGAAAGAAATCCGCTAAAATTCAATTACGCGATAAGTAACACAAATCTGAAGGCTGTAAATTCAACTAAATACTTAGGAATTATAATTAAAAATCCCCTAAATTGGAACGATCACATAGATAATGTTGTGGGTAGAGCCAACCACAGACTGCGATTCATTGGCAGAACACTTAGAAGATGCAACAGGTCTACTAAAGAGACTGCTTACACCATGCTTGTCCGCCCTATTCTGGAGTATTGTTGTGCGGTGTGGGATCCGCATCATATGGGACAGACGGATGACATCAAAAAAGTACAGAGAAGGGCAGCTGGTTTTGTATTATCGCGAAGTAGGGGACATATTGCCAGAGATAGGATACGTGAATCGGAAATGGCTCTGAGCACTATGGGACTTAACATCTATGGTCATCAGTCCCCTAGAACTTAGAACTACTTAAACCTAACTAACCTAAGGACAGCACACAACACCCAGCCATCACGAGGCAGAGAAAATCCCTGACCCCGCCGGGAATCGAACCCGGGAACCCGGGCGTGGGAAGCGAGAACGCTACCGCACGACCGCGAGATGCGGGCTCGTGAATCGGAGTGGCAATCATAAAAACAAAGGCGTCTTTAGTTGCGACGTGATCTTCTCAAGAAATTTCTCCTCTGATGGCGAAAGCATCCTGTTGGCACCCACCTACGTAGGGAGATATGATCATCACGATAATATAAGAGAAATCAGGGCTCACACAGAGAAATTTAAGTGCTCGTTTTCTCGCGCGCCGTTCGGGAGTGGAGCGGTAGAGAGACAGCTTAAAGGTGGTTCGTTGAACCCTCTGCCAGGCACTTTATTGTGAGTAGGAGAGTAATGACGTAGATGTAGATGCAATACGTGTTCGTTAAAAGAATCGCCACTGGGCATTGTGGGCTGTAACAGCGGATAGATAGGTCAGAGCAACAAATATCTAGCCATTTAAACGACAGAGAATTACTGGTTGGTAATCATACCATCCAAAAACACCTCCTTGCTGTGCGGTACTAGAGGCGCAGCCCCACGCAGACACTTACTTTCACCGTACGTCAGAGGGCACACTGATTGGCGTAGGCTCAGGGAAACTGCCACTGGATGTCTGGACAGGTGATTCGTGGCACCTGTTGGTAGAAGTGCGTCGAATCCCACACGATGCAGTCCTGTCTCGGCGATGTTCACACAGAATGAAATGGGGCCGCTGATACTTCTGCGCTCGTCTTTCACCGGCGACCAATAAACGGAAATTACTGTCCAGTAATGTGCACCCATTTGTTCGTCTACTGCGCACCCTCTCCCTACAAGGCGGCTTGTACCCCAATCCTGTATGTAACGCAACCGATGGAGGAACAGCCGCTTCAGACTCAGTTCCGACCAAACTAAGCGACTCAGCGCGACGATGAAGCGGTCATGAATCGCCATAGTATGCGATTACATAGTTTTGTGCACAAGTTGTTAGTTGCAGCTCCCGGTACTCCAAATCATGTACTTGGCCACAGAGTCGGCACTTTGTGTTTCCTTACAAGATGCAACGGTCGGAGCCAGTTGCAAGTTTTTGAAAACCTAGTACTTGCATACACGGCGGCTTTATAGAGTCGCGACCAGACCGTGTCTCCACATTTCAATTGGTGTCAATTGAGTGATAGGCTTCAAACAAAAAAAATGGAACGGGAAATTTGTGATTTTTAAATAGATTTATTCCATCGGCCATGAGAATTGATTTAAAACACTCAGGCAATCAACAAACCCTACTAATAAACGAAGATGAGCTGCCGGCCGGGGAGGCCGAGCGGTTCTAGGCACTAAAGTTTGGAGCCGCGCGACAGCTCCGGTCGCAGGTTCGAATTCTGCCTCGGGCATGCATGTGTGTGATGTGCTTAGTTTAGTTAGGTTTAAGTAGTTCTAAGTTCTAGGGGAGTGATGACGTCAGAAATTAAGTGCCATAGTGCTCAGAGCCATTTTCTTGAAGATGAGCTTTGTATATATGTAGGTTGAAGAGAAGAATGGAAAGTTGCACCGAGGCTAGGATTCGAACGCGACTCTCCTGCTCACTATGCAGATGAGCACCACTACACCACCCTGGCACAATCGCTTAGCACAGCTGCGTGGACTACCCTAGCACGCCTCCCTCCACCATCCAAATTCCCATTCACGCCTCAGCCCACTTGGTATTCATCCTAAAGTCCAAAAAGATGAATTAGCTTAAGTCTACGATGAATTAATGCGGTAATTATTGGCACTCTAGCTGTAGGCTTTGCGCTAGCAACCAATTATACTGTACTAAACATTACAATACACAAACTAAACCATCGATGGCTGCAAGAAAACGTCCGCCTCCTAAGCCGGTTATTCAGGAAGTGAGAGAGCTCGGGATGCTAAGAACTTCGATAATAACCGACGTTCATTCCCACGGAATTTCCGCGTAAGAGCCCGCCTGCTTAGCTCGGTGGAAACGTTGTCGCCTCGCATGCAAGCAGGTCCAGGTTCGATTCACGGCCGGGTCGGATATTTCCTCCGCTCGGGGACTGGGTGTTGTGTTTCCTTCATCATCATTTCATCCTCATCACCGGCGCCTAAGTCACCCAATGTGGCGTCGAATGAAGTAATACTTGCATCTGGCGGCCGAGTTCCTCCTGGTCAACGATGCCAATAAGCTCAGTTACATTTACACGTAAGAGCTGGGAGCAACGCTGCGTTTATGTCTCGATAGTACGTAGAAGGGGCTGCCATTGGCACTGAAGACGCTGTGACCGCTTCCGGCCAGTCTGTGGCGTTTGAAAATTTTACGCTTTTCGTGTAACACTGCAGAGCCGTTTTTCTGCAATGGCAAAAAATGGTTCAAATGGCTCTGAGCACTATGGGACTCAACTTCTGAGGTCATTAGTCCCCTAGAACTTAGAACTAGTTAAACCTAACTAACCTAAGGACACAACAGACATCCATGCCCGAGGCAGGATTCGAACCTGCGACCGTAACGGTCTCGCGGTTCCAGACTGCAGCGCCAGAACCGCACGGCCACTTCGGCCGGCCCCTGCAATGGCATTAATACCTTATTTGGGCACCAATAATTCTTTGGAATTATGGGGATAATGGCAGAAATAGAAATGTGAGAGCGGGTCGTGAATCGTACTTAAGTACTTCAGTTGTTTTTCTGTGTCCGGACTTCTCCTTATTTCCTCGGATGAAGGCTAATTCGTACGGCTCCTCGGACACTACGTCCACTCTGCAGTTGGGTGGAACAACGATCCCGACTCTCACCATTTTCGCGAATATATGACGAACGCTTATTTAGGAGTGGCACAGTCTTCCACGTTATGGCGATTTATTTGTAAATATGTTGCACCTTGTCTTTATTTGTCAAGGAATTGGATAGCCTTATTTTTTTTCCTTGTTCGGAAGCCTTCTGTCATTTTGTTCTTCCTAGAGGAAAATTTTGTTTTCTTTTATTTCTCGGATTTGTGAAATTTATGGCTATGAAGTTTTCTTGTTATAAAACAAAAATAAAGAAAAATAAAAGATAATAATAAAAAAACATGAAAAAAACAGCG